>NC_064229.1:6961403-9361403 GCF_023101765.2 Spodoptera frugiperda | reverse complement strand
ATGTTTCACCTGAACTAACTAATACAAAAGTTTGCCATACAATAAATTCAACACGTGTCACAAACAAGATTTTGTTAACCTTGGCTAGTTTCCAATTATGTCGTCTTCGTTGAATGTTTAGAGTAATTTTAGCTCGGCATTCGCCAACGTCCATACCATGTTGAAAGCACCGGTTCTCGTCCGATCACCGAAGTTAAGCAACATCGGGCGCGGTTAGTACTTGGATGGGTGACCGCCTGGGAATACCGCGTGACGTTAGCCTTTTGCCATTTATTTTTTTAAATACGATTGAGAGTTATTTTTTGTTTGACAACTATTTATTTTCATACAACTGCATCTTTTTCATTAGCCGCGAAACGCCCACTACCTAACAAAAGTTACAAATACCAAGTGAATTCCTTTACCTAAAGCCCACAAAAAGAAAATCTTATATCATATTTTTCCTTACATTTACATCTATAAATACTAGTCAAAAGATATTAATTACCGTATCATTAACGCGTTCCTGATTCCGACGCGCCGTGCCGTCGGATACCCGATTATTCACCCCTTTCTGCTTACACCCGAATACTTATTAATATACAAGGGGTAATCTTTGACGATTAATGTTTTAGACGTATAACACTGCTGACTACCTCGCTGGTTTAATGGTTGTAAGCTTGGCTGCTGAGCAATGTATCTTGGTTGGGTGTTTATTCATTTCAAGTTTGGGTAAAATGTAAGAAAAAAAAAAAAATTAAAGTATTTTTGTCTCCACGGTTAGATTACCATTGTATTTTCAATTGATTTAATGCAAATAGATTGTTGATAGTAAAATATACAAGTACGTAAGCAGGCGCAAGCGCATCGATGGCAAAGAATTCTAAAATTAAATTGTTCTGTCATTGGTTGGTTATAAAAAATATGACGTCACTACAGTAAAATATTGTACTGAAGAGTAATTTTAGTTCAGCATTCGCCAACGTCCATACCATGTTGAAAGCACCGGTTCTCGTCCGATCACCGAAGTTAAGCAACATCGGGCGCGGTTAGTACTTGGATGGGTGACCGCCTGGGAATACCGCGTGACGTTAGCCTTTTGCTATTTTTTTCCACAATAGGTTTTGGACTTTTTTTTTGTTTATGACTAATAATATTTCTGTGTTTTATTCCTATATTGTATGTTAGCTATCTGAACGATTTAATTGAAATATTCAAAGCATGTAATTATTTTAATTGGCAACAAGAACAAGATTGATGACTTACACTATTTATACACATTAGTTAGCTAATTATTTACTGTATTTTTGTATGAATATCTTTATTATGGAGCAAGATTTATATGTATAGTAGTTGGACAGGTCTAATGTATTACGTTATGTACTATATGACATATTACCCCACATTTAGTTTTGTCTGTCATCACTGAAATCACAATTACATACCAATTTATTAGTCCATGCTGGATACCTAAATAATTAATTATGCTTCTTTGGCCGAGTGGTGTTAAGTGCGACTATCGGGCAAGGGGTCTCAGGTTCGATTTCCGGGACGGGCAAAGTGTTGGCTTTTTCGGATTTTCGAAAATTTCTCAGTACCTAGTAGCAGGGAGTCTGAAAATGTGCCCGGTGTATGACAATAGGCTCACCTCCTATTACATGGAACTTACAGCATAATTCGTGAAAAGTGAGTGTGCATTGTACAGTGCCAGAATGTGCACCTCTACCTGCCCCTTCAGGGATAGACGGCGTGGCGATATATAATAGTAAATAACTTATCAAGGCTCAAATATTCAATCAAAACATTTTACCCAAATATCCAATACATATGTGGACTATCCTCTAACACGATCCTACATCAACCCACCACCCTTATACAGGGGGTGCATAAATTAACGATTGCATTTCGAAAATTGTCAGTCCCAATATCAAATAGAGTTTGACAATAGAATTTGTCAGTATAGTGTTGCCAGTGATTATTTCCTATTAGTTATATGATAAACATTTTGATTTCGTTAAGTCTGATACAATTTTGTTTTGGGGTTGCCATTATTGAATTATCGGGGTGTTATGTTATATTGTGTAAATGTTGCTTGTTATGAGATTTGGAACAAATTGTTTTTAATCAACTGTTTGGGTTATTGTAAAATTACCTACTTGGTATACGTAGGAATGCGTCTTCATAGGAGTAGACACACACCAAGACTACCATGTCTCAAGTGTAATATCCAGTTTTCATAAGTAAGTTAGTTAGCCTTTGACGTGTAAGCCTATATTCAAAATAGCCCTATATAGAACATTTTATTAAATTGACACCTAAGTGCGTCAAATGAAACCAAATCAAACGAAAATGACTATTGCATCCATATCAGTGATGTAACGAATGTAATTTTGTAAAGCGAATGTGAATACGAATGTCAAAAAATGTGCGAATATTCGGGAATACGAATAGATAAGAATATGCGAATAGTCAATAATTTTAATACACATTACTATGTCTCAACTACGTATTTAAGTCAAGTCATGACGTTTCGTGCGTTTAAAAACATTAATTAATAAGTACAATATTTTTCTAATTTATCCTCCTAACACAAAAATGTTGTTTAATTAATTAAATAAAATACACAGCCCATCCATTACTTAGATAATGTCCTCAAATTAGTGTAAAATAACTCATCAATCTTGTTGCCAATTAAAATAATTAGATGCTTTGAATATTTCAATTAAATCGTTCAGATAGTTAACACGCAATATAGAAATGAAAGATAAATATTATTAGTTGTAAACAAAAAAAAAACCGGGTCTTATTTGTGAACAAAAATGGCAAAAGGCTAACGTCACGCGGTATTCCCAGGCGGTCACCCATCCAAGTACTAACCGCGCCCGATGTTGCTTAACTTCGGTGATCGGACGAGAACCGGTGCTTTCAACATGGTATGGACGTTGGCGAATGCTGAGCTAAAATTACTCTTCAGTATAAAATTATACTGTATTACTGTCGTATTTTTTTGCCAACGAATGAGTAATTTGTTATTTATCTATGCGCATACACAGTAATGTTACTAAGAACTACCCAACCTGTATTATTGTTCTAACTCGTTTATGAACGTTCGAAAGGAATGTTTTGTTATGGCTTATTGACGAATAGACATTTTAAGCTAAAGTTAATATCGACTATACAAATAAGAAGTATAATTTTACTGAGCAGGTAAATCCCTTGTTCGACAGCTTTATGACTTCCATTATTGAATTGTAGGACTCAAGCCTATTGTGCAAACGGGCACACAAAAACAAAACACCTTTTGTATAAACTCAGAATAGGAAATAATAACAGCACCTATGTAAAAAAATAAATGGAAATATTTTTAGTGGTATAAACGAGCAGACGGATCACCTGATGGTAAACAATCGACTCCGCCTATTGGCACCCGAAATACCAGAGGTGTTACATGCGTGTTGCCGGTTCCCGTCACTTACTCAACAAAGCATTGTTTCAAGTCGGTTTTCTGTGAAACCGTATATATCACTCCGGTCAAGCCGGCCTATTCGTGCTGGAGCATAGTTCTCCCACATTTAAACATTATCTTATCTGTATTATTTTAAATACATACATACATACATTTGTAGGTAGTTACGAATACAATAAAAATTTTGTTAATACTTAGGTAGATATGGTATAGCCGGTAAACAAGCATACGTGTCACCTGGTGGTAAGCTATCGCCGCTGCCCATGGACACCAAAAACACCAGAGGCGTTACAAGTGCGTTGCCGGCCTTTTAGGAATTATAAAGAGTTGTTGTGTTATCGGGAATTGGGAAGATTGAGAAGGTGGATTGGATAATCGGGCACACAACTATTATTCTGTGACACAACGCAAGCGTTATTTCACGTCGGTTACCTTATCACGGCCGAGCCGGGCCGTTCGTGCCTTATCTGTAAGTATTATTTTAAATACATACATACATTATTGTAGGTACTAATACACTAAACATTTGTGTTAATAGTTATGTTGAGTTATCATTAATTCAGTATCTACGAATAACTAAACAGTAACACATAGCTACCTCATCATTATCTACCACTAATTATCAGATTTATATCACTAACAAACTAATTAACAGTTGATTGCGTTAATTTACTATTGTAATTGTCTTATGAATTTAATATCTATGTAATTATCATGCCCTTATCATAATCATTATCAGATCAGCCTATAAGTGGCCACTGCTGACCAAAGGCCTCTTCTCACACGGAGAAGGTTTGAGCATTAATCGCCACGCTTGCTTGGGTTGGCGATTTCAAACTTATAATTAGAAATCAATAAGCCCAGGTTTCCTCACGATGTTTTCCTTCACCGTTTGTCAGTGGTGTCTGTCTTAGAAAGTACATAATATGACTCGGTAAAAGTCACACTACCACCTTCCTATAAGTGCCAGATAAACTTATGAAACAGCTAGCACAAACAAATTACGTTCTTAATTCTATCTAGACATTGTGAAACAAGTCCTAAATCAACCATTTTGCTACAATTGTGTACCAAACCAAAATGCTTGTACTTACTTAGCAACAAAAAATATACTGTCTTTCAAAGCAAAGTTGTTTCCTGTTTACACTTTATCGCCGAGCTTCTTATCATTTATTTTTAAACTAACTGGCAATTCTCCACGCGGTTGTGGACTTGTGGCTATGGCACGAGTAACGGCAGATGACGTCATTGTGCTATTAATAGGTCTACAGTCTATAATGAAGAGCTATTTTAGCTCAGCATTCGCCAACGTCCATACCATGTTGAAAGCACCGGTTCTCGTCCGATCACCGAAGTTAAGCAACATCGGGCGCGGTTAGTACTTGGATGGGTGACCGCCTGGGAATACCGCGTGACGTTAGCCTTTTGCTAATTTTTATTTTAAACTATCGTTTTTGTTTTTTATGTTATTTTTAATTACCTATGTTTTTATTATTTAACGTAAATACAGTTATTTCTAAAAAAAAAAACAGTTATTCAGTTTATTTCTAAAAAATATTTGCTTAAAGTTTCTAGGTCTCTTAAAGGTACTACATTAATTTAATACTCATTAATTCAGGTATTGATATAGTCGTTTTGATTAATATCTAAAAACCTACTTAGTGTGTTAGTTATTCATTTTAGAAAAAAATATCTATTATTTAGGTCTAGCTACCGAATCACAATTGAAAATACGTTTCAATGCAGGGTCTTTCTACTAAGCTTGATGAAATTGTATAATTTATTCGACTAGAAGGGTAAGTCTAGTAGATTGAATAGAAAAATGTTATTTTTATCCCTACATTTCGTCGTTTAACAAAAAAAAAAAATCAATGGCTCATATTTTTTCATATAAGAATTAAGTTGTTCAAAACAAAGTTGTTTCTTGTTAATACTTTATCGCTGAGCTTCTTAACACATATTTTTAATCTAACTGCCAATTCTCCACGTGGTTGTAACTTGTAGCACGTTGTAGATGTAGAGCTATGATAAGACTAACGACCGATAATTGTTATCGTGCCATTAATAAGTCTACAGTCTATAGTGAAGAGCAATTTTAGCTCGGCATTCGCCAACGTCCATACCATGTTGAAAGCACCGGTTCTCGTCCGATCACCGAAGTTAAGCAACATCGGGCGCGGTTAGTACTTGGATGGGTGACCGCCTGGGAATACCGCGTGACGTTAGCCTTTTGCCAAAATTTTGCACATTATGCATTTTTACAAATTCTAATATATTTTTTTATAATATTATTATAATTATGCTTCGCTAACAAGAACATCAAAATTATGTCTATTACGTACACATTATCAAACATTTTGATTAGAAAATTATACTAAAAGGAATTCGAACAGATATAGTTATGAAACTTAGACAGTTTCCTTCACAATACACTACGTATATTATAACATTTATCTCTACACATCAAAACAGACAGACAGACAATAAACTAAACTGGCTATAATTTCCAGCTGCAAGCCCATTCAAACTTGCCAAACTTCGGATCTAAAACATAACCATTTCCTTAGACCATACAACAGAAACTATGAAACGATGGACCATCAAAACACAATACCTTATAGATGGTACTCATTATACAAGAACCAAGTTATCATTACCATCGCAAAACCAAAACACAACCAATTTCAAACCTTAACACATTTAAAATAAAGGTTAGTGGTACTGAATGTAACAGCAAAGTTGAGTTGGTAAATGTGTTTGGCGATTTGACTCGCCTTAGATGTCCCGCTGTGAAAGGTAGAAAGGAATGATAGCTACAATTTTCTAAGATGCAGTTTCGTTGATGTTTGTTTTGCAATAGTGAATGGTAGTTGAGGAGTGAGGGATGTTGTTAAAAAAGTTTTTGGGTGATGTCTTTTCAGATAAATGATTTCGATAAGTGTTTTCTTTTTTATGGTACCTTTAAGCCAGTAAATGAGCAGACGGATCACCTGATGGTAAGTAATCGCCGCCCATGGACACCCGAAACACCAGAGGCGTTACGAGTGCAAGTTGTTGGGGAATAGCGGATTGGGAAGGGGGTAATTGAGCCTTCGGTAACCTCACTCTCACAACGAAACACAACGCAAGCGTTGTTTCACGTCCTGGAATGAATAGTACTGAAGACTAAGCCGTGTCCTGCTCTCTGGTAAATCTGAACATTTTGAAATGTGATCTCCAACTTGCAATTTCCAGCTCACTAAAACTAAATAAAGTCAAAGTCAAAAACATTATTTCAATTAATCCTTAATTAGGCACTTTTGAAACGTCAAATTGAATTGTCCGTCAGTCTGTCCGTGAACCTGAAATAGTATGACAAATTCCTATTTATCCTAGATGCGAGTACAAGCAAATGCTGGCAGAAACTAGTTCACAATTCATTATGTACCTACAGCATACCTAAAAGAGTTCCCATACCCTCATTGCCGTCACCATTCACAAATAACTTTGTCTAACGCTTACACACACTTTCTTTTACCCGATTACGCAACACAAAGGAGGGTTATGAGTTTAACCACCGTAATCACTTATAACAACCCGTCAAACACTACTTCATTATTTTTTAACACCACAACCCACCAATCAAATGCCCAATTACCGTTAACTATAAAAATGACTTCGTACAAGGAAATGCCTTTTGTTAATGAATGAGCTTGTTTAAATAATTCCTGTTGGGGTACAATTTACCCTAAGTAGCACGCACACGGTTAAAATATTGATGACGATGATTTTTGTGTGTATTTTCTATAGATGTAGTAATAGAAACAAAAAAATTAAGTTAGGTGCACTAATCTTATAAATGACAAAATTCATACATTTGGGCACATTTTCATGTATTTAATTCCATGGTGGCACATTGCATTTTTTTTGAATAATTACTTCGCTATTTACCAATGAAGTTTTGACACATTTTCTGTCATGAGATATTTCTGTCCCTTTTACACCTCCGGTTATCACATATTAGATACTTGTCAAACCCTGCGGATGAGAGAGAGAGAATGCTATTCGGCACTAAGCCCACCTTTGTTCGATTGTATACGTAAATTGTTATAAAAAACATAAAAAAAAATATCTTGATAGCAGCCAAACACAATGAAGAAACTGAGCAGCCGATCGGGAGAAAAAAACCATTTGCCTAATATTTAATTGTTAGTAGTTTAGTAGGTAAGGGTTTAGATATATGCTTAATAAATACCCAGATTATACATAAATATGTCAGGAGCCCATGTCTTTATTTATTTGTCAATCAAATAGAATTAATGTATTTACACAGAGCTTTTAGATTACACAAAATGTAATTGTATTTTCTCAAAACATTTATTTATTTATCTCCTACTTATAATGACAAAAAGGGGGAATTATTTTCTTTCCTCCATTCACAAAACTAGTTTTTCTGTCATAAACCCACAAATGACACGTGTCACGTAATTGCTTACCAATTTACTGACCGAGAATCGAACCCGAATGTGGTCATTGGACTGAGTAATTGTACAATTTTACTTATTATGTCTGTTTGGTTATTTTCTTTCTATTTTGGTAATGTGTGGATTTGTTTGGTTAGTTTTTTATTTTGTTTTTTGTGATTAAATAAATAGGCGTGATGTTTTTCTTTATTAGGAAGTTTGTTATGACTATGAGTCAGTCTACAGCTTCAACTGAAATGTATATTGTATAGAGTCTATACTATAGACAGTTTTTCTAGACACTGAAACACAAAAGACGTTTTTTATCGTACTCTTTTATTTTCATTCAACATATTTATTTATACAGACCATGATTCACAAACTTTGTCACAACAAAATTATGCAACGGTAGGAAAGAGATGGAAGTATGTTGGCTATCTCTGTCTGACGCATGACGTCACGCTTTAGGTAACCGGCCGGAAATTTCGACGAGGCTGCTACCCGCTCCGATAGCCGTGATCGTCTAGTGGTTAGGACCCTACGTTGTGGCCGTAGTAACCCAGGTTCGAATCCTGGTCACGGCAGTGTCATACACTGTTACGGCGGAGCAATTCTTTTGGAATTTTTTGGTCTGAAAATTATTAAAATGGGCCTTTATTTGTATCGAGAATAAAATTTATTTTTTATATAGATAAGATACATTTTTATTTTTATTAATTTGTACGATATTCAGTCGAAAAGTGTTTTTTTTTCTCTTTATTTATTTTTAGGGACTTTTATACGCACGTGTATGCCAGTCCCATCATGCCTTATACTAATACATAATCTAACTAAAAATGACGAAAAATGTTGTCAAGTTTATAATAACAAGTTCTAAAAGGTTTATGTTTATGATTATTTTGTAAATTTTTAATATTCAGTAATGAATACACTTGGTTCGAGCCGGAGCCCCGGTAAACCCGCTAGGTAGTCAACAGCTCCGAATCAGGCACCATACTGGGACCCATCTGAAATAAAAAAATCACCATAATTAATCACAAACAAACTAGTTATAAAGTACATTAGCTCCTGGACAGTATCTTAACGCTTTGTATCAGTATTGTAATGTAACACAAAGGTTTGTTACAAATTACACTCATTTGTTACACTTTGTTAGCCTTTCAACAGCGTGTTTTGTGTTTTAATGCGTTTTGTGGGGTAGGTGTTTGTAAATAGGGGTGAAGATGCTTTGGAATTTGGAATGTATGTAGATGGTTTTGGACTTAAAATGTTATCATAGCGGTATAACGGTTGTAAGTTCGTAAAAACAGTGGATATTAAAAAAATCGTCGAATTAGTGGTTTGTATTTTTTTGTATTTTATGGCTCTTTTTCATATTTAATGATGAATATATAGATATAACAGGAAAACAATATTTTCTGTAACATTCTAGAATTCCAAATAAATAACATTCATTATCAGTCTCCAAAAAAAATTACCAAAATAAGCGCCTGCCAAAAAACCTACAGCAACAATTAACGATTACGCCACTATTCACCTAACAATACCTACAGTGACTACTTTCCACATCAATCCTTAATCAATATCTTGCACTAAACTCATGACTGCTCAAAGGCATTCCTCTAGATGACCACTACATTGTATAATATCATAAATCTATGCAATCGGACATCAAACGTCAATGGTGGCTCAGAATACGGCAATATGGCATCCCTAGGGACATAGGGACTCAATAGCCGGAATGTAATCCGGCTGTGGAACTCGTCTCATAACTCTGATATGAATTTGGTTGGTGGTTAATACTTGGTTAAATGGGAGTTTCTTGTTTCTAGAAATTATCTAGGCGTATTTCTTTTTGTTTCAACAATAATAAGTACTTAATATTTTCTATATAGTCCAGGGCGAGATTTTTCATTTCATTAGTTACTTACGTCGTCCGTACGATCGTACTTAATTAAAAGCTACTGGTTAGTTATGATAGAAATTGTTATTTTATAATGATAGAAATGTGTGTTAAAAGAATAAAATTTTAAGGGTCTTTTCTGAAAGTTCTCAAGAAACTAAAAAAAGTGGTGCGTATCGATAGAACCAGTCATTTAGAGCAATAGTTATAATTTTGAAGTTTGAAGCAAGTTTGAAGATTCGTCATTTATTGCTTTCTAAATGTGCTAGGAAACACACAATAATGAAGGATATTGCTAGAATTAAATATGTGAGGCAATTCTGGACTTTCAGAAAAGTCCAGAATTGCCTCAAATTAATGTGGAGCCGTATAAGGATTTGACCTTCTTATTTTTTTCCACATAGGTGAATTTCCACATAACTGAATTCCAAAAATCCTTTTAACAGTTGTTATCCGTAATCAACAATATACAGTAAACAATCTTAATTAACACAACACATTTAAAATTTAAATCACAAGCACTGTCCAGCGAATTGTCAAAGCAAGGGGGTCCCGAATCCCGAATCCCGATTGCCTATATTATCTACCGTTACGATGTTAATATCCAGAGATATTAAGATAAGGGCTAATCCCGCCATAACTTAGCCTTACGTCACTTATAGACGATCCAATAGCGGCTGACCATTGTCCTGCATTTAATTTAAACGGTATACTGCTTAAAGCGAAGCGGTAATGATTTTACTAGCCCCTACAAACTCCTCTTTACCACCACATTTCCATATACCGACTTTGTTATAAAGGCATTAAGGTTGATTTTTGCTTGGTTTTGTCTATTTGTGGTGGTGTTCCATCTTTGTTCATAGGTGTCGTAAGATTTTATGTGGAAATGCTCTTTATGCAAACAAGTCCTATGGGTGATATTCCTGGTTTTTGGAGCCATTGAATTTTGACCCGCTATTAATGTTAATGTTTATATTGTTGGACTTGTAATTTGATGGAAGGAGATATGAAACAATAATGGCTTTAGATAATTTGAATTCCAACATAAATTCATGGTAAATCACTTTTATGTGGTACGGAACGTAATAAAAATTAAATACTTGCATCAAAATTTTGAAAAATATTTAACAGGATTGGTTAGAAAAAATATAATAAAATTGTAATTTAAACTTATGTTAAAAAAAATAGCAAAAGGCTAACGTCACGCGGTATTCCCAGGCGGTCACCCATCCAAGTACTAACCGCGCCCGATGTTGCTTAACTTCGGTGATCGGACGAGAACCGGTGCTTTCAACATGGTATGGACGTTGGCGAATGTCGAGCTAAAATTACTCTTCAGTACAGACTGTAGACCTATTAATAGCACGATACGTTAGCATTGATGACATCATCCGTCGAGATCTTATTATAGCCACGACAGTGAGTAAAGCCAGCTATTTTTAACCCCCGACGCAAAAAGAGGGGTGTTATAAGTTTGACGTGTCTGTCTGTCTGTCTGTCTGTCTGTCTGTCTGTCTGTCTGTGGCATCATAACTCCCGAACGGATGCAGTGATTTCAATTTAGTTTTTTTCGTATTAAAGGGGACTTATGTGCGAGTGTTTTTAGACATGTTTGATGAAAATCGGTTGAGCCGTTTTAAAGTTATGGGCGGTGAAAGTAACGTAAGCGAGAGATTAACCGAAGGTCTGCAAATATACTGGGATGGGGCTGTGGATGGGGTCTCAAATGAAACCGCACTGAAAGAAAATATTGAAAGATATCATTTTTTCGTATTAACAAAAATAAAAAATTAAAAAATAATAATAAATAATTTAAAAAAAATTAAAAATAAAATAAAATATTTTATACCTTAACAAGAATTGAAATTATAGTAAGCATATGTAATATACTAAGCCTAACTTAACCTAACCTACCTATAAAAAGTATGAAATAAAAAATTAAATTAAAAATTTAAAAAAACCCCCGACCTAAAAACTTAATTTCCCTTTAAAAAGTAAAAAATAATAAAAGAAACCTAATCTTAAAGTACCTAAGAATGTACTAATAATTCTAAAAAAAAAATACGTCACGTTGGGGGACCGCATGAATACGGACTGCACACTTACATACTTAAACATCAATTTACTTTAATGTTAACACCAAGCATGTGATACTTATGAAAAAATCGTAGAGAAGTAAGAAATAATTAGGAGCGGTCCCCCAACGCGACGTATTTTTTTTAGAATTATTAGTACATTCTTAGGTACTTTAAGATTAGGTTTCTTTTATTATTTTTTACTTTTTAAAGGGAAATCAAGTTTTTAAAATTAAATGGTTAAAAACTCAACGAAAGAATATAATATTGTATGTGATATTACTATACTACCTATGCCATGAAAGATGTATTTTTTATTTCTAATCTTTGGTTTGTTACACATTTTAGTGAATGGGTCGATTTAACACCATAATATGGCATTTAAATATGTTTATATAAATATGTATCTACGAGTTTAAACACAGGCAGGAGGCATGTGAATATAAATCTTAACATTTTTTATTGTGCTTATTTAAAAGCCTAAGTTGGTATATAAGGAAACAAAATTATTTCCTTCCATATTTTAAGCATTTTACTAACTTATGTATGGTATCATATACAGTAGAGTCCGTTTATAATGACATCGAAAGGAATTGACAAACACGTCATAATAAGCGGACGTCATACAAAGCGTTATGTATAAATGAAAATCTTTTTTATGTAAATATGTATGTATTAAGTATTTTAATACAGAAACATAGTATATTTGCATATGTGTAAGACCATATTAAATCAAAATCAAAATTGCTCGTAATCAGCAGATTATTATAATAACACATACAGAAGAATCCGTTTATTATGACTCCGCCTATATTGACCAACCGGTTATTATAACGTAATTGCATGACGAAGTTTGGTTTTCATATAAAATTCTTTATAAAAAAGTCGGATATAATGACTTCCCTTACAGTGACATGCCGCTTTATATGACCCATTTTTAATAAATTATGTCCGGTTATAATGACCGGCACGATTCTTTACCTTCAATAATGTTCGTTATATTAAATCAAAATCAAAATTGCTCGTAATCAGCAGATTATTATAATAACACATACAAGTGTATTTTTTATTGTAAGTAATCCGTAATTTTTGTCTGCTTTTGTAAAAACAGACTCTCATACTATTGTGTATAGAAGACATAGCTATGGTCAAATTATCATTTTCAATATTGCTGTGGACAAATCGTGATAATAATTCTGCAGCTTTTAATGCCTCTTCCGCGGTAGGTAATGGGGCTTCCTCGACTGCTTTGCGACGTTGAGATGACATTTTTTCCACAATAACAAACGAAAAAACAATGCGTAACCTTCAACTGTCAATTACTCACTGAGATTCAAAACAAAAACTAGGCACGTGCCGAACGTCGTCGGGAATTAACGAACATTATTGAAGGTAAAGAATCGTGCCGGTCATTATAACCGGACATAATTTATTAAAAATGGGTCATATAAAGCGGCATGTCACTGTAAGGGAAGTCATTATATCCGACTTTTTTATAAAGAATTTTATATGAAAACCAAACTTCGTCATGCAATTACGTTATAATAACCGGTTGGTCAATATAGGCGGAGTCATAATAAACGGATTCTTCTGTATTTTGATTGTATTTCTTGAGAGTAGTATAAGTTTGCAACACCTCAATAATTATACTTTCAATCGAAAGACTTGCATTTTCTATAAATGTTTCATAACAATGTATAATATGTCATATACTTAGGTTAATTTTATTAAAAGTTTATTATGTTTATGGGAATGATAAATATATTCACAAAAAATAACAGAAAATGAACTAAATCAACTGGTAATTCAATTGTTTTGTCAAATCCTAATTGTAGTTAAATGTAAAAAAAAATTGCAAAAGGCTAACGTCACGCGGTATTCCCAGGCGGTCACCCATCCAAGTACTAACCGCGCCCGATGTTGCTTTACTTCGGTGATCGGACGAGAACCGGTGCTTTCAACATGGTATGGACGTTGGCGAACAACGAACAGAATTTAAAGATCTTACTAAAAGCGTGAGTCACTTTTAGCATATTTTTTATGCCAAGAGACGCGACCGAGACCAGTTTTTTTGTATCTAATAATAAATTGTACAATCTGACACTAGTTTCATTTACCTCGCGTCCAATTGAATTATTGTAATAACGACCATAACAAAATTAGTTTTCACTTAATTTTAAAATATCTGGTTTGGCACTCGATTTGATTCTACCATTCCCTGACTAATGTTTTGTAGTAAGCCAAGACATTAATCATACTAAAGAACATAATATTTAAAACTTTCACATAGACGATAATTACTACTTTAAATTAAAAAAGTGCCATATTTTCCATTACCATCCAAAATCTGCTACTCCCACCACCGTCGCCCACCCTGCGTATAATCCTGCGATGTAACCTCAGCGACAAATGTCGCCAATAAGAAACCTGTCGCGGCTGGATTAGTCGGCGTTAATTGAAGTTATTATTGTCACACTTTAGGGATGGGAAAAATAGATATCGATAGTCAGTATTGCAATTTTTGTTCTTTGGTGAACATAATAGTTTGAATGTAGTAATTTGTGATTTAAAAAAAATAGCAAAAGGCTAACGTCACGCGGTATTCCCAGGCGGTCACCCATCCAAGTACTAACCGCGCCCGATGTTGCTTAACTTCGGTGATCGGACGAGAACCGGTGCTTTCAACATGGTATGGACGTTGGCGAATGCTGAGTCAAAATTGCTCTTCAGTATAGACTGTAGACCTATTAATAGCAGCACGATGACATCATCTACCGTTACTCGTGCTATAGCCACAACCGCGTGGAGAATTGCCCGTTAGATTAAAAATATGTGTTAAGAAGCTCAGCGATAAAGTGTAAACAGGAAACAACTTTGCCTTGAAATACTTAATTCTTATATAACTTAGTAAGACTTAGTTCTTACTTGAAAAAATATGAGTCATTAAAGTTTTTTTGCGTTAAACGACGGAAGGCAATGATGAAAGTAACTTATTTTTTAATAATTCTTCGAGACTTACCTACACCGGCATCTAGTCAAACATTTATAACGTAATTTCTTTATCAAGCTTAGTGGGAAGGCACTGCAGTGACGTATTACCAATCGTGATTAAGTTAGAAAACATAATAATATGTTTTCTTTCCAAAATGATTAACACAATACAAAGGTTATCAGAAATTCATCAAAAAGACAATATCAATAGCTTTTACTACAAAAAATTTCTTAAAACTAAAAATATATTTTAGTTAAATAAATTCAAATAACTGAAAATTAAATAAATGAAAATATTGTAAGGCATAAAAGCGGAAACATTAATAAGTGTTAAATAAAATTTTAGCAAAAGGCTAACGTCACGCGGTATTCCCAGGCGGTCACCCATCCAAGTACTAACCGCGCCCGATGTTGCTTAACTTCGGTGATCGGACGAGAACCGGTGCTTTCAACATGGTATGGACGTTGGCGAATGCTGAGCTAAAATTACTCTTCAGTACAGACTTTACCTATTCATAGCACGATACGTCAGCATTGATGACATCATCTGTCGAGGTCTTGTTATGTCCGTGACCATGAGCCGCTATTTTAAAACCATATCGTGTGTGTCTGTATAATCTGTCTTTATCGCAGTAAATTATGTATTTTATCACAGTTTTATTTATGTACATCGCGCCCAGTTTTACGATTACCTATTTACAACATATTTATATCAACATTATTTGTCTGTTCTGTTTCTGTTATAGCAAATAACATTAGTCGTACGACTCATTATTTTTTCTAGAACATTTTTCTCAAGTTACCTACACAACATTTTTGTAATAAAATCTATCGATAAAATTTTAAAATTAACTCATCCCATCACTAACTAGACACGTAATTTAACTTCACCATCACTACACCACAGTAAGCGGATTAGTGTTTAAAATCAAAATGGCGGACGCGTTCCATAATTAAAATGTGTCATAATATTAGGGGTTGAATGAAAATGCGAATTATAAATAATACTTATAAGGGCAAGAGATTAGTTAATTTATTTTCTGAATAGGTGCTAAATTATTATTTTTAATCCTACGGGATTATTTGTAATTATTACATGGTGCTTCGGGTCTGTTTTCGTTTTGATAGATAGATTGAAAAAAGAAGTACTTATCTTACAGCAAGAGCAGTGAAAAGAAACCCTCTAATTCTCTCATTTGTGTTTTTATTCATTTGCAGATGAAATTCTAGTATTATGTCGCACTTATAATGTTAATGTCGGTTGTTTTTACCTTGCGTATGGGGCAGACACTTGAGAAAAAAAAACAAATTTTGTTTCTTTCTCTTTGTTTCGGTGTTACACCATCACATAGCTTTCGACTAGAGCAACAATTGTTTTTTAGAAAAGATTTTTATTCGAACTACCATTTTGAAAATATACAACAAAGTAACATTCAGACGACCATAAGTCAAAAACGATGTGTCGTAGGACTATGTATCTCAGAGTCTAAATAGTTTATAATATGGTCAAGATTAACCTGAAACTGATAGTGAATTTCCGAAAAAAACCTCTTTTTTTAGGGTATTTTTAGCCATTGTGCCCAACCCTGCTAACAATTTAATAAAGTAGATTAACTAAGTTACTTAACTAGTTTACACACATGATGAAGTAATATTCTTGTATGCTACAAACACTCCATTCAATGTCAATAGAACTGTAAGACATCATAACCTGTTTGTAGATAAAAAATGTTTGTCGTCATCCAAAGCAAAAAAATATACTAGTGATGACTCATACGTTTATATAAGAACTATAAATTCAACTCAGCATTCGCCAACGTCCATACCATGTTGAAAGCACCGGTTCTCGTCCGATCACCGAAGTTAAGCAACATCGGGCGCGGTTAGTACTTGGATGGGTGACCGCCTGGGAATACCGCGTGACGTTAGCCTTTTGCTATTTTTTTTTATCACAAATTTTTACATTCAAACTATTATGTTTACCAAAAAACAAGAAATGCAATATCGACTATCGATATTTATCTTTCCCATCCCTAAAGTGTGACAATAATAACTTCAATTAACGCCGACTAATCCAGCCGCGACAGGTTTCTTATTGGCAACATTTGTCGCTGAGGTTACATCGCAGGATTATACGCGGGGTGGGCGACGGTGGTGGGAGTAGCAGGTTTTGGATGGTAATGGAAAATATGGTACTTCTTCTTTAATTTAAAGCAGTAATGATCATCTTAGAAAAAGTTTTAAATATTATGTTCTTTAGTATGTTTAATGTCTTGGCTTACTACAAAACATAAGTCACAAAGTTGTAGAAACACATCCAGTGCCAAACCAGATATTTTAAAATTAAGTGAAAACTAAGTTTGATGTGGTCGTTATTACAATAATTCAATTCGACGCGAGGTAAATGAAACCATGTCAGAACATACAATTTATTATTAGATATAAAAAAAAACTGGTCTCGGTCGCGTCACTTGGCATAAAAAATATGCTAATAGTGACTCATATTTTTTATAAGATCGTTAAATTCTGCCTTACATTCGCCAACGTCCATACCATGTTGAAAGCACCGGTTCTCGTCCGATCACCGAAGTTAAGCAACATCGGGCGCGGTTAGTACTTGGATGGGTGACCGCCTGGGAATACCGCGTGACGTTAGCCTTTTGCCAAAATTTACAACCATAGGAGTTTTTTTTAATTACATAAAAAATATTATTTTGTACCCAGTTTTTTTTATAAAACCCTTACACTTAAGTCATGGATTTTTTCGGACTTTAATACCTAACAATAAACTTGTTTTTAACCAAAATGAAGTACGCAAATTTTCTTTTAACAATATCATGTAATGTTAATAGATCCTAGCACTACTGCATATAATTATCATATAAATTACTCAGAAAAAAACAAGCTAAAAGCTTAACACGAAACATTCCCTAACTGTCAGTATTTAAAACCTACTTAATTGCATTCATTTTCTTAAAATAACCAAAGCTAAATTGTTCAATTAAGAACAACCAATACTTATAATATCGACTATCGAATTTTATCTTTCCCATCCCTAATGATCACGATTGATATACGTCTCACTGCTGTGCCTTCCAAAAGCTTGATAAACTTACATTATAATTGTTCGACTAGACGCCGACGTAAGTTTAGCTGAAGTCTAGAAAAAAAAAAAGTTATTTTTATCATTGCCCTTCGTTGCTTAACATAAAAAATCTGAAATGACTCATATTTTTCATGTAAGAACTAGATTCAGTTACTCATTCGCCAACGTCCATACCATGTTGAAAGCACCGGTTCTCGTCCGATCACCGAAGTTAAGCAACATCGGGCGCGGTTAGTACTTGGATGGGTGACCGCCTGGGAATACCGCGTGACGTTAGCCTTTTGCAATTTTTTTTTGCAAATCTACATGTTTTGCCTAATTTCTATTAAAAGTTTATTTTATATTTTTTTCTACTTAAACCATTTTTTATTTCATTCACAGTTTCAACCCTACCATATCACTGATAGATATCTTTCATAGCCAAGACAAATAGTGACGTCACCGCCCAACCGTAAAAGTAATTAAAGGTCTTGCTTTAATTTCCAAAGAGCGCAGATAATCCTAATTCGTTATGGTACTCTCAGCACAGGGTGACTTCCTAACCCTTCTATACTCCTGGTCATTCATACCCCTTTAAATTAAAACTATATCTGTTTACTGATATTCAATTTTCAACCTTACGTCCTTAACATAAGGGTGGCAATGAAAGCATTGAGTAAAATTGTTGTGTTGTCTACAAAATAGACATGAGTAATAGCGCTTATGATTGAGACGCGTCATCGGATATTTAGCTTGTAGTGCAGTTTGAGTTCTATGGTGAATAAAGTTAAGGCTGATTTTAGAATAAACGTGATTGCTACAGCCATTTTACTCGCAGAATATAACTAAGTGGTGCACAGATAATATCTGTGTATGAGTTTCATCTAACTTTAAGTACAGAAACATTTTTTTATGGTATAAGCCGGTAAACCAGCAGACGGATCACCTGATGGTAAGCAATCGCTGCTGCCCATGGACATCTGAAACACCAGAGGCGTTACAAGTGCTTTGCCGGCCTTTTGGGGGTTAGGAATTTAAGGGTTGTTGGGAAATCGGGGATTGGGAAGATGTAGAAGATTGGGTAATCGGGCCTCACTCACACAACTCACTATTTTTTCACGTCGGTTTTCTTTATTACTCTAGTCGAGCCGGCCCGTTCGTGCTGAAGCATGGCTCTCAAACTCTTGAAACTAGTTTAGTAGGAATGACCAAGACAAAAACAGAATAAACCAAAAGAAGTATGCCAAAACACAGAAACTTTAGCCAACCCAACCCAAAATTACTTTCCATAAGCTCCCCTAAACAACCACTGAACACCCTTTGATTAACTGGAATCCATATTCCATAGCAAATCTGTACTATTCCAAGTAATAGTAACATTCGTATCGGTCACTATGACAAACTGTCCGGTTATACAAAGTTATGACTCCTGACGGGACTACGTTCTTGATATTAATATGGACTATTATTCACCCCTCACCACTTAGTCTGCTTATACCGATATAATATTGCCCGTTATGGAGTACGATGTCTTATTTGTCAATTTTATTTGTGGAATAATTTGTGTTTGGATTGGTCATGCGATTGAGTGATAAAGAAACTAGACACGATCTAGTTTCTTAATCACTAGCGAAGAGTAGGTCCGAGATCTTAATTTGTAATGAAATGAAATGACTTTATTTTTCTGTGAATAGGCTACAAAAGGGCACTTTTCCACGTCAAAATATTGTATAAAAAATGAAAATCTAGATGAGGTCGGCATTTCCTAATGGATTACTCTCAGAAAAAATGCCGAAACAAACTCAGAGGTCTACAGAATTAGAGGAACTACTACTATTTGACAGTAAGATTGTCTTGAAAGACCAATTTTCTATTATCATGATAGGATACATAGAATAACCATAACATATCTAGAACAAAACTTGAAACAAAACAGTAGAACAAACTATTGTCTATTACTGATTGATATCGAAAGCAACAGTCATACATAAGATCCACTTAAAAAGGTCCCTTAAAATAACGACTCTAAAGCTCAAAATAACTTGAAAATAAACTCCCAATAATTCAAAACAGGAAGGATTTTATGATAAAGCATCTTCCAAGTATGTAAACCTTTTATAATCCTTGTTAATGATAGAGGGCAACATCCAAAACCCCATAAAAGTGATTGAACAGGGAACAAAACCGGGTCCGTTCCGTTCTCAATACACTAGCGAGTAGCGACCCCTGTCGACGAAACAAAACGGGTTAAGAATGAAAAATGAAATCAAGTGGACATTGGTGATGGTTAGACTGGACAAAGTATGGAGTTGGTGAAAAAAGGAACAGCTATAAAAGAGAATGGCAAAAAATGTGAAGATAATACTGTAGTTTTGACTTGTGAAATCAATGTAGTTAGTAAAAATAGTAGACTTTAATGATAGTGTGCATAACTATGAAAATATTGTGTTTAAAGGAAATTAAAATAAATAGTACGAAACTCTCTCTGACACGATGGTCGGACCAAATTAGGAACTTTCAGACCCTTCTAATCAACATCGCTTTTAAAAAAATGCTAAGATAGGATCCATGAAGGTCTATGATAAAGACCTTGGAGAAGGATTCCTGTGCAGAAACGAACTTCAATAATGAAGAAACGAAAAAGAGGAGAAGATAGATGAACTATTTAATCTTCGGATGATACAGAACTCAAAAACATGTTAGAAACAGCGACAGTAGCAGTAAAAATAGGGGGATTAGTACGCCGTTAGCTGTTCAGCGCTCAGTACCCTTTAGTTCGAGTTTACTTTAAGTTGAAAGAAAACGAAACTAGAGTACATTCGGCATTCTGATTGGTCGTTTCGAATAAACCAACCAATCAAAGCGCAGAATGTGCTCTAGTTTTGTTTTCGTTCAACGTATACTCGTTCTAAGTGTAAAGAAAACAAATTTAACCGTACATTTCGCACATCTACATACATTTCAGAGCATTCGAGCAACACAACCCAAGCTTAACATAATACCCTAAGCCGAAACTATCAGTGCTCACCGCTTGACCATCATTAATCAGCAGCACTTAGCCTACTTTGCATAAAATGATTAATGCCCACATGATACTGATGCTGACCAATGAACAGCCTCGTGTTTATTTTGTACTGATAAATTGTTTGAGCAAGATAAGGGTGCTGGTGAACTTTCAACGTGATTTTTATTGTAATTCGTCTAGAAAAGGGGTTTGTGAGTAAGAGAAAAGGATATTGATTGTCTGTATGGGATGACTGATTGGCAAAAAGGTCGGCAGATGAATTTATTACTTTTTATTTCAGGAATTTTCAATAAAACACAAGTTTGAAATAACTTTGGCAATGTGTAAGAAACTATGGAGATTTACTTGTATCACCTCACCATCACCTTATTTACCAATTAATTTAAATCTATCAACGACAAAAATCAATGAGACTTTTTCCGAGTTATATGTGCTTTGAGTAATAACTCAAAGCACATATAAATTGCCAACCCGCATTTAGCAATCGTGGTGATTGAGGCTCAAACCTTCACCGTGTGAAAAGAGACCTTTGGATAACAATGGCCACTTAGAGGTTTTGTGATGTGTTACATCACAATATGTGATTCTACCGCGCGAAAAATGATCATAAACGTACATAAGGCAATGGCCAATAGGTATAGGTTTCCTAGAATAACACAAACCAGATCCCACAAGACAAAGCAAGCAAATCAAATACAGCTTCAGAAACAGATAATGACGACAAATTCAAAACAGAACAATATCCAGATATTAAAGAAGAATGATGAGCCAGCATCAGTAGGCGGCCGCAAGGTGGACGAACAAATCACATTAATACACACATTCAGATAAAAAGAAACAAATACTCTCATGATAAACGCGCAAACTCTCGCCAATGTCGCACGGAAACTGTAAATCTAAATAAGCCTTCGTACCATGGATATAAAGTTTAAAGAATGATTAGCTTATTCGATTTATTTAATAGTTGTATTAAGTAGATTAGGCACCTAGCTTCACTGACGTACAGACTGACGGACAATTTAATTAGACGTTTCAAAAGTGCCTATTTCAGGATTAATTGAAATAAATACTTTGACTTTGACATTGAATTCTCTATGGTATTTATTCGCAGCTTTTTTTTTAAGGTGGGATGATTTACATCCAATGGCTTCTCCTGCCTTGGGCAAGGCAAGAGAGAGTGGCAGATTCATACTGATTCAAAACCACCCCATTCCTACTCCTGGTTTTCGAGCTGAAGCCCCGGCAAACTCTTCAGTATCCAGTAAAGTAATCGAAACGAGAGTGTGTTCGGCGCCCGTTATAGATCGCCGATTCGCACAATAAAAAAAAATATCTTGATCATCACTAATAAAAACCTAATTCATCGGTACTCTCTTAAAAATAATTCCAAATAGTATTCACATACACCATCTAGGACATCACTTACCTAAATCTGTGTTCCACGCCTAAATAATAGATGAGTGGAGTAAAAATCCTACCGGAATTACGAAGACACGTCATTACTCATATTTTGAATGTGAAATACTCGAATTTCAAATGTATCTGCTTATTGGTGTGTGGATATGAGAATCGGGTGGGTTACACTTTCTTTTGTTTTTAAATGCCGCATCCATGTTGCAGAGTAATTTATATTCCTGTATAATTTATGTGTGTTATAAATATTGCTTAGATTTCGTAAAGGCGGTTCCGATTTTTAGATCCGATGTATTTATGAGCAAATTATTTTAATGTGTGTTCTAGTTTGTATGTTTGTTTGATAGTATGTATTAACATGATATTTGTATTGTTTTGCCTTGAAGTAAAAACGATGTCGCATATTAAAATTCTTCGTAACCCGGAGCTGCGGACTGCCTAACGGTTTACCGGGGCTCCGACTCGAAAAGCAGAAGTAGGAACGGGTATTTTTAGTTAGTAAGAGTCTGACACCTGCGTCTCGCTGCACCCAAGGCGCATAAAGACATTAGATGATTTTCGCCTCAAAAAAAAAAAATCTTATTTGATCAATCCTAATGAAGAGTATTCAGCATAGTGTCACAGAATAATAAGTAAAATAGTGTGATTGTCTGAAAACTATAAAAACGGTAAAGATATTCTCTTTACCGTCTTTACCGTTTTTATAGTTTTAAGATAGATTTGGAAGACCTCTTTCAATAGGCACCTACTATACATTCTTTCTCTCTCTTCTTTGATTTACAAGAAAACAGACACAAAATTGACAACAATTGAACCAAAAAAAAAAGTCAGCAATTCGCAAACCGAACTCGAATAACAGATGACATTCGTTTTTCTCGCATCCGCAGCGGCGTATTCAAATTTGACGTTGACAAATCTTCGGCTATTTCCGTCTGCGGTTCGGGCAAACTCGGATGTTCATATCATTTGTATTCATTTGTGATTAGGTCGGCTTTTGTTCGTTGTATGAGTGGCAAGTCAGCATTGTATCATAGTTGGGGGTGCGAGTTAAAAATGACTGGTGTTGATTGGTTTTGTGAAATTAAATTAGATATTTTCGCGAGTGTGTGTGTTGGGTTGTGGACTGGTCTTTTGTTGTGAGGATTGAGGGTGTAATTGGGAGATAGTGTTGTTAGTTTTTTTATAGGAAAAATAGGGATAAAGTTACCAATGTAATTGTGGATAACAGCTCATGCATAGGACCCATTTAGTATTAGCATTTAATATTTTAGTTTTAAGTAAAATTTCCGTGGTGCTTGGCGACTGGGCTTCTCCCAGTTGTGCAGTCTCTTTTGTGCCTTAAGGCTTAAGTCATCCTGTCTCCTGCATTAAATTCACCGAGGGAAGTGGAAACTATCGTTTTCTTTTCTTCTCCTCTATTAACATCTTCTGATTTGTTTCGTTGCGGGTTCCAAGACAGTCATTCATTTCCCTGGGACGCGCCGGACTTCAGTGTTCCGGTGTTTTCATGTTTGTATCTACTGTAGATCCTGGCTTACAGGAGTTGCAGCGGTATGGGAGGATGTGGCGGGCTTGTCCCAATTAAAAAAAAAATGTTATTGTGGATTTGAAGTGAGTTTAGTTAAGACAAAAAGTGAGACATACTAAATTAACTAAAAAATCTCACGTACATGAATGGAGGTCTACGCACGCAGTTCATGATGAAGAGTCCATATGTGATTCGAAACTAATAGGGTTCGAAACTCCATTAACACACGTGAGTAATCCGTGATTTTTTAGAATTCCTTTTACGATCTTTAAGTGACTTTTTTAGCTTTTCCTATAGTATCTTTGTTAACCATCCCATCTAAATGTTTACTGTTTTATATGCACATTGCTAAAGTATATACCAAACAGTACAAATATAACACTAATAATACCAAAGTCACACATAAAAAAACCATTTTGTCCTTTGTTTTCGTTCCAAATCACCTCATTTTCTCAATTACGCATAACAAAAAACTGCCCAATGTAATACTTTTTCACCATCCATAGTCCAATCCAAAGTCTTATCTCCCTGTCCAGAAAACCTTATCTTTATAACTAAAAAACTATCCATATTTATATCGGATACAGGAATAATAATTCCAAGAATATATTTTAAGGGAAAAAACAGGAAAATCTTGACTCTTAAGAGTGAGATTACCATGTTAAGTGACCCGTTGCAAAGCCCCCGCCATATGTAAATGTTATCGGCAATTTATGGCGATATTCGCATTCTTCTAAGTGATTTTCGAGATTTCCTTTTCACGAAATATGCCTTGAAAATGTTCGTTTTTTTATTGCAGGTTACGAACTACCGTTTTAAGTAGGCCTGTAAAGTTGTTTGTTGTTTGTGCATTGATGTTTTAGTGTAGTGGTTTGGGAACACTATCCTATAAGTAGTAGAGTAGTAATTGAAGTGTTTGATGGAATCTTTAGACCCTTTTTAATCGACTTCAAAAAAGAAGGTTCTCAGTTTGACCTGTATGTAGGTTGTATGTTTGTGTGCGATTATCTCGCGTTTGACTCGAATAACGATCGACGATCAAATCAACAGATGACGAACAACAGTTGGGCAGAAAGCCCGCTTGCCACGATCACCTCGCCCGGTCGGATGATCGTCTTTTTCTTAGGGAACTTTACTTACTGTTCCCTAAAGTTTATTACAATGAGCTTAAATAAATTTGTAGTAGAATTGACTACAGTCTTAACATTTTTTTTTGATAAAGACGCGGAAAATGGAAAATAAAATGACTTTATCATTTTATTTTCCTCTATAAATTGTTCCGCTACAGAACATTATTGTATTAAAACGTTAAAACTGTAAATTAAAGGTAAATAACTGTTTATTGTGTTTCGGAAAATCTATAACTTCCCCTCTTGCTACTTTGAACTGTTTTAAAAAGTCCTCTTATGGTGGACACGGAGGTACAATAAAGTTAGAAATGGATAAGACACTATTCAGCCGAATTTATCTGCTCATATTTGTACATTATAACACACAAGATATCGATATGTTTTATTTTCGGTTTTAAAATAGTAAATAACGTAGTAAGATAATTTCTTACTAGTTGCACGGAGCCTGGAATAGTGCCCAGTATGTGACAATAGGTTCATCCGCTATTACATGGGATTTATAACACAAATGCTGAAAACTGGTTGTATATAGTTGCATTTGCATTACATTACGTGCCGTAATGTGCACCTTAGCCCACCCTTTCGAGGATAAAAAAGCATGACGATACTATACGTTAACAGCCTCAAAAATTTTAAAATTTATTCTAAGCTAAGTCGTTGAAAATAATTTTACCAGCAAAAAACATTAACCTGTAATTTTTAATTGTAATTAGCATCAATTTTAAAGAGTTAAACATATTTTTAATTATACCACATCCATCCCCATTCACTCCGTGGCTCCCATAAACAGATTTGGGTGCAAACGTGTGAGGCGTCCACTGGTGCATATCTAAAAGCATTGTAAATTTCCACAAGTACGCGGCCGTCAGTACATTGTGTAGTGGGAAGATATAGTGGCGAGTACGTGGATACTAAGTGGTTGGTGGTACAATGTGGGAAGATTGGTGGTACTTTTTGGAATGGAGAAGAAATGTGTACTTTAAGTATTAATCCCTTTTCTTTTCTATTTTTTTAAACGTTGCCTTAAACTAGGATTATCTCCTGTGTCGTGGGTGCCTAGTAATAAATTCACTTTCTAGATTCCCAGTGTCGCTGCGAATTCAGTCAGTAAGAGTCTGACATTCCCTCTCGCCTCGCCCAAGGCGGGAGAGTCATTGGATGATTTACCCGCCTTAAAAAAGAAAGGTTCCCGTTGTACTGTAGTGTGAGTCAATAACTAACAATATTACATTACTATTTTATAGCAAAATCAATACAATAATAATTAATTTACAACAATTAACAAATCCACAATAGTCGAGTAACAAACAATACAGCGATACAGTGAAATAAATTAACATTCTCCCGCGGCGCCGGTCGCGGTTTCATCGATTTTAATCACGCTAAGTGACAATGTATTTATCACCTAAACGGGCCAAAGCCAATGTTGGATCCAATGTTTAGGGTTGTGCATATGCAAAATTGTTTTAAACAATATTTTTGATTGGTAACTGTTGGTGTTCATAAGAGTTGGTCTAGTCTTGTAGCTGTATTGAAAACAGTTGGTGTCGCTTTGAAGTCTGTACTGTGCATTTTCCAGTTTGTTTTTTAATTCTATATGGGTTATTTGGCTGCTTCTTGGGTGCCGATAGGGGTGACGAACCTGGCGATTTGCCTACAGCTTGGAATGGATTATGACATGTGACAATGATGACCAATGTCGAGATATCACGATATCTATTCAATGACTGAAAATAATTAATAAAAGACTAGATTATAGTCAGACCCGACGACATCAGGTAGCCATTGCGTTAACAGTAAACCGTGCAATCAAATTCAGTTAAATTGTTAATTAGAAAACTAATTATTCCAAATGGAATAAAAAAATGAAATGTATATTTAAGAAAATCTCATGTATTTAGGTACCCATCCATTTCTTTTTACTCAATATTTCTTTAAAAATAGCAGATTATAATACTGCACTTATTATTATCGACAACCCTATCATTCCACGAATATGCAAATTCGATTGGTTATTTGGTCCAAAATTTTGATTCCCCGTGGCTGCAATTTGAGTGATATTAGATTAACTTAAACGCAACACTCGTGTTAGGTCTAGCCTAATGTATCGGCAGCACTAATGCCTATTAGCACCATTTGCGAACTAACTAAGCTAAATTGGAAAGTGAATTTTAGTTAGAAATTTTAATATTCGTTATGTATTTTAGAGAGCATTCGTGCGTGTCATTTTCCATAATATTATACTGTCATATTATTATATTATAGATTCGTTTTAAATACGAGTATAGTATTTATTTCCGACCCTTGTACTCAGAGTCATTTAATTGTCACTTAACCCAGTATTTAGCTATTATTTTCGATACAAAATCGTTAGTACGGAATTGTTTAAGTAATCATTAAATTTCTTTCGCGAGACATACTAAATTAATTATTATGTTATCGGCTTACTCGTATCTGTTTGACGAGGAACTCGACTAATTTCAAGCCATGCTAGAGGCTCATATTCATGAGCAGCATTCTACTTAATTAATTTTGACATAATGTAGGTGTTCTGTATCCTTCTGCATACAGGGATGTCAAAGTATCCTAAAGTGAATAAATTAAAGTTAGAAAATAATCCTATGCACATCAATTACGATCTTCCTTTTAATACCACCCTACAACTTACAACAATCGCAATCACTAACAAAAACACACCTCACGGCACTTCCATTTTCCGTCAAAGAAAATACAACAAAAAAAACTCAATCGCACATCTGTTTAGTATCTAATTACACCTTTTGTCGCAACCGAAGCGTTCCGTCCGCAGATGTCACAACTAATTAGTATTGTAGTGTGCGCTTGACATTAGCACGTGACGTCACATTCCGATTAAATTGAACGCCGATGCGCGTCCGTGCTTAATGTATTTAATTAGTACAATATATGTAGGTATGTGTGTATGTGTATACATATTTGTGTTGTAATTAGGGTGGAGTTAGGTGGTGTAGGATTAAATAGTTTATTTGATTGATTTCGAAATTTAAAGTGGTTTTGTCTATTTTATTATTAGGAATACATATAAATGGTTCAGAAGATTTTCAATTAAAATATTAAGTGTAATTTACAAAAAAAGCTAAAAATATTTTTTTAAATCGGTCCGCAATCCTTTAAAATGTTAAGTTAACTTTCTCTTTTTTATATTATTATCTTACTCAGTACTAGCACTTACTTTTATAGATATAAAACAGATCTTTAATCATATCCTATAGGTATATAGAACAACAGAACCCTCTATTTCTCCAGCATCAAATCATTTGTACGGTTTACATACAGGCAAATAGCTTACGCCGCAACCTACTTTCTTCAACTTACCTTATTCATTTAATAATTACAATATTCAGTTGATCAATTGCTACCTTAGCGATAACACCACGGATTAGCATCCAATATAACTAAACTGTAACTTTTACAAATAAACTTTAACTTACTGTGTTCTGTAGTTTCCGTCAACTCACAACTAACTGGCTAACTCTGAACTTACAGTGTTGCAAATTCAATAGAGAGACCGTATTAGACCACTACACTTATATCGACATCGACATATACCAACATTACACACACATCACTAGACAATTTCACACTATTTCCACTGAAACACTAATGCGCTACATAATGAGGTAGCGGCCATCGACAGCGGGTGACGTGTCTAATGAGATCAGAATTAATTGCACGTCGATATTGTAATAATACCTACTCGTATGTGTGACAGCTGGGTTTAGGTGCGATTGACGAAATATTGTGTTAAAGTTAGAGATAGACAGGTAAATCGAGTCTCTATATAATTTTATTTAGTTAGATGTTATTTTTTTTTATATTTAATAAAAAAAAATTATAATAACTATCGTGAGACATACTACATTAACTAACAATCATGATTTACTTACGTAATTTACTGGAGAAAAGCTCTACTAGTTTCGTGACGCGGAGACGTCGACGTCGCCGCGTCCAGTGTAGTGCTTTTCTCTAGTAATTTACGTGACCAATCTGTGTGTATTTTTAGTTTAAAAAAATATTTGTTGACTATTTAAATAAACTGGCAAAAGCCTCTTCATAAAATTTAGAAATGAACATTGATCAATCACCACGTTTGTTTTAAACTATAAAAACAGATTATAGTAAATACATTTCTAAAAAACAACTTTTCTTTGCTTTTAAAAAATGTCAGTAAACCATTTTATTCCAAACGTAACAAAAAATGTAATAATAAAATTTAAGTACCTAATCCTTATTTACTTTATCGACTAGGACAAAAAAGACAATAATAGAAACCCAAAAAAAAAATAGCCACTAAACTATAACAGCTTGGACCTTACTCCACAAAAATCCCAATTCTTATTTATAGAGACAAAACTCCTCATTCACAAAAAGAAGAAAAGATTACCCCAGCCAAAAGCGATTATTTCTGACGCAATTAATCCCGGAAAGCCTATAAAAGTAGATTACAGAAGGTCCAGTCGAACAAATTGTGTATTAATATTTTATGTAGTTCGCACCGGGTCTGGCTATAAAGCTGTCATCGCAAGACAAACTGCTTGCACTTCTTATAGTGATTTAGGGTGGGATTATGGGAATCCCATACATATGTAGGAATGAATTTTGGTCATCGCTATGGTCTATGGTGTTTTCTAAGTCAGTAGGTGTGATCGATGTTAAGAATTGGGGTCTTGGTAAAAAATGTTTTGGTATTAGGTGTATGTTTTGTTTTTTGTTGTTATAATATTTTTGCACTTTTGAAGAAACTCAAATTGAACGTGTTTAGTAATAGT
Source organism: Spodoptera frugiperda (assembly GCF_023101765.2). Lineage (NCBI taxonomy): Eukaryota > Metazoa > Arthropoda > Insecta > Lepidoptera > Noctuidae > Spodoptera > Spodoptera frugiperda. The sequence goes on along the minus strand of NC_064229.1, from coordinate 9,331,558 downwards.
TAAACATTCGTTTTATCGATATTTTAATTACAATATCTACATTTTAGCAATCAACAAAGAAACACTTGAAAGATTTGAAAAACATTCAACGTTCTCCAGTAACAGCGATGCGGACGAGTACGTCGACGTCTAAAGGAAAGATAATTTTTTTTCTTTGTTTTAAGTTGTACCTTACATAAAGTTGTACCTTACATTCATTAAAGTTTATATGTGAAGTCAATTAGAATAGAATTCTTACTCATATTATAATTGTATCAAGAAAGTATTTATTTTGTAACCATCATTTTTATATCAAAGAAACTGATTTAAGTATAATTCTGTTTTTGTTGCTTCTTTCACCTGATACTTTCCTCATAATTCATATAGGAAATTATTTATTAAAACATTACCATCAGATACACATCAGATCAATCCTCCATACATTAATCAGTCAAAAACCACCCCTATCACCAGCCAAAATCCAAGAAAACGAATCAAAATTCCTCTGCACATTTGTCCCAGCCACAATTACACTTAGTCCAATACATTTACTGACACGACTGGGCTGGAACTGTAGTGAGGCATTTAATTAGACCAATCGCTTCAGGCTGCCCTGACATCGCCTGTGTACCATTGTGATTGATATATGAGGGTACTGGTAGAAATTCTAATAGGTATTTGAAGCGTTATTTGCAATAGAGTGGTGTTTGAGAGTCAGGGTGGTATTGGTGAAAGAGTTCTATTTGATTGAGTGTGTTTAAAAAATTGTATTACATATTTGAATGTAATTTATAATGAGATTTTTAAGAAAAGTGCAATAAACTTAGACTGAAAATGTTCTGCAGTCCAAATCTGAAAAATTACACGCTGAAAACCGCATCTAATTTGGTTCAGTCAAACGTGAGATAATCGCGCACAAACATGCATACAGGTCAAACAGAGAACCTCTTTTTCATTCTGGCGCGGCGACAATCGCCTCGTCGTGGGTTGAAACTAGTGGAGTTTCTTAAAATAATAATTAGTTTAGTATGTCCCACGAAAATAATTCTCAATATTGGTTATTTGATAATAAAAATTTGCTACATATTCCCTCTCAAATTCCAACTAATATCAAACATAAACCCACAATCAAATCCACGTAAATTACCCAACAATTAATACTAACTAACAATGCTAACACAATTACAGCATACCAGACCACATACCTTACACAAGACTACTTACAACTGCTAGGAATGCCTCCAGGCTCCCACTAAATCGAAGCCTCATTATAAGCAATCTGTACCTAATTACCTATACCGACCAGCATATCAAACTACCCCAATCGATTTTTGATTATCGAACCTTACAACGTAACAATAAAGTTGGAAATCTAATAAAGATTACTGATACAAATGTGTAGGTTGATATGCTTGCATGTACTTACAGATTCTGATAATAGCATAATCGTAGTTCCCTGCCTACCTCACAGAATGACCATCATTAATATGTGAAACTGAATTACTGAACGTCGATAAGCACTGGCCAATGTGCACAGCACTAAATATCTTTGCATCGTAATAGTTGCATGTAAGCGTAGGGATGGGAATGTGTTGTCGATAGTTTTTGGTACTGGAAATTACACAGGAGTCGTTTTTACTCTGTTTACTATAGCAACTAAGCTTATTGGTTGTCTAATATTAATGATCACCTTAGCTATCGCTGTCACCTTACTCAAAGTCCTTTAATAGTTACTTAACTCAGTCCTTAGCGATTGTTTTCTACACAAAATCGTTACTAAGGAATTGTTTAAGTAATCATTAAATGTCTTTGAGCGCGGCAGTTAATAGAATTTGGAATAAAATAGTTATAAAATTATGTTTAAAAAAAAATAGTTTTTGATGAAGCGAAGGAGGTGTGTAAGAATCATAGCAATTGGCGTCTCATTGTCTCTGGATACACCCATTGGAGACAGGAATGAAATTATGTATGTATGTTTTTTATAAGCATGTATGTTTTTAATAAGTTTGCCACGGAGTATAAAAGGTTCCAACTTTTTAAACCACAAAAGTGGTCATAGGCTTTTTAGTTAGAAATAATAGGTACCGTACATCGTCAAGATCATCGACATCTTCAAACACCATCACTATGCACCGATAACATGCATATCCACCTATCAGATGTCACCATCTCATATACGGAAACCACATTCTGTTCCTATTCTGCCTATAATATTCCAGTTCATTCCCCTTACATCTGGTTTGCACCGGTTCACAACCAGTTTACGTTGACCCCTGCCGCTTTAGAGCGCTAAAGGCGAGTGTTCAGTAAGTGAAGTTCTTGAGTTATTGGATTACGCGACCCCCTAAAGCTAAATGGACAATGGTGACCGCTGGATTTCAGAAAGGCCAAACGCCTCTAAAGGCCATCTTTGTTTTGTATGGATAGACAGACAAATCCGCTTTATAATACATATGGAATGAATTACTAGGAAACGGAATGCCGTAGGAATTTAGTTCTATGAAGGAGAATTGATTAGAATTGGTTGACCGTCTGTGTGTTGTGTATGAAAATTAGTTCCAAGTATAAAGGATTGCATTCTAGTGTAATGTTTGTTCGTTGGAATTTCGGCGAGTTCTTTTTGTAGGAATTAGATTGATTAGGTTGGTTGTATTGCTAAAACAAAATAAATTGGACTTCGTGTTAACCTGATTGTAATTTTGCGAATATGTTACGTTATTCTATTGAGTAGTTTAGTTAAAATTAGTGTCGTTTATTAGTTTAGTGTCGTCGTTCGACGTTTTTCGTAGTAAAGGCGAGAGACGCCATTGGTTGATATTCCCCATTTAAAAAAAGCGCTATGAAAAAAAATTACGACGTCTGACATAACCAATGAAATCTTCCCCCATATAAAAAAAAGAACAGAAGTGCAAAAACAGAATACACCAATCAAACTTAACGAAAACCATAAAATCTCATTAAAAAACAAAAGAACAAAAATTAAAATAAGAACACGATAATGAATTCAAAGAAAGTTCTCAAATCAAAATTTATCACTGGCCATATAGAACAATTAGGGAGCGAATAAACGAATGAACGAAGCTCCGTGCCTCAGGAACAACTACCCACATTTGCATCGGATGGCAGTTAGCGATGCCATTATTGAAATTTTATGTGAGTTTGATTATTATTCAGACGACCGCTATTAGAAGTGGACATGGGATTAGAGAGTTAGTTAAAGAGGAAAGGGAATTGCTTTTAGATGAAGAAATTAGAATATGATGGGGTCTGAAAATTTAAAATCTATTTAGTCCGTCAGTTAGGTAATGAGAAAATATTAAACAAGTAATTTCTTTATTTTGTCATGTCATAACAATATTTAGCTAAAACGAATCGAAGTTTAGGAGTAGTAGCACATACGTCATGTAAAATGGACCTAGAAGTGACGTAACACGATATTTCAAATCGATGTATCTTTATTGTATCTTTCGTGAGACATACTAAATTAATTATTATGTTATCGGCTTACTCATATCAGTAAGCCGATAACATAATAATTAATTTCGATGTATCTTCGAAAGTATTTATTTAAAAAAAATCAACATCACGCATAAAGCTTATTGTTAAAAAATCTAGCTTGTATGTCTGTTCATCGAAAAGTCCTTTCGTTTAAAAAACACAACAGGAAACGCTTGGGTGCGAGAATACGAGAATCCAATTATGTTGTCACCAATCACTTAGCCGTAAGTATCACTCACACTATTTTTGTAATTATTGCGTGTATAACAAAGAAAAGTTATTAAAATAGAACTACCACTCCATACTCACCAACCGGCTCACCGAAACCTAAGTGAGTAGACATCGTTGAGTTATGTAATGGAAACCTGTTAATTGCTTCCAAAGTGCCAACGTACATAATTCATACAACACTAACTTATGTGGCGTGCACACCCTGTACAGTTGTATAGGCTGCACCCTGTATAACTGTATAGGCTTCCGTTGCGATGCATATTATATGCATGGATGACTTCATTTGCATGCGATATGGGGACACACGGAGTTTATATTATTTTTGGTGTATAAGTGTGGCTAGATAATATTTAAGTGATATAAAATTCAAAGTTTGTTAAATACGTACCTATTTTTTTTTAAATGTTATTCTCTGTGTCTTGGGTGCATTTACAATTACACAATTTCACATACACATGACACCTAGATCCGGAATAATAATATGTGGATCACATAAAGAGTGCTGTGCTGGAATCGAACCCGCTACACGTCGCACGGGAGCCAGTTGCCCAGGCACCGCGCCAACAATGAAGTTAAAGGATAAGTAAGAATATTTAGGAAAAGACGTTATTTATTATTTTCGGGCATCAAACGTGAATTCGAATCTGCGAGCTTGATACTCGTAGTAAAACTTAATACATACTAGCCAAAATACACAATACAAAGCAATATTTAACTCACTATCATACACCATACAAATAAAAAATGATTAGCTGTTAAGCTGAAAACGCCTCAATAGGAAACGTATTATCGTAATTAAAAATATATTATAAATTTTCTTTTTAAATCCGCTCAGTAGCAATCCATGAATCCTTTCAATGGAAACCCACTTATCAATTACCAGTATACAACATGATCCCACAAATTCGAAGCCTTTTTACAAAATATTAAAATTTGCATTTGATCCATAATGAGCCTTATTTGTGAAGCCAAAAATAATTTGCTCAATTTCATTAATGAGTTCAAACAGTGTCAGATTTCATTTTAATTGGCGGATTATACTGACATCTGACGCCTTGTTTTTTAGCAATTCAAAACAGGGGATTTTTACGTCATCCCTGACAGAAACGTAGAGATAAGGCGAACGTAATTGCACTCGTTTTTTAACTGCTTTATCTGATTCTTCTTTAACGTCACCGTTCAGCTCCAATCTGACCAAGCATGTTAACATCGCCACACAATTCTCAACTTTCAACTTCAAATTCTTAGGTTTGAAATCGCTTGGAAACATTCGTTCCTCTAGCATTTTTCCACAGCGTCTGCGGGCATCTATCAGGATGGACAAGCATTTTGTTGAATCGTGAATTGGACGTTGGTCCGAGAGTTTTAAATCTGAACGATTTACGCGAAAATAATAGCCGGGAACCAATCCCGTTGGACGAATCACGCCTTTTTTGTACAATTCGATTTAGAATTGCTTTTTTGATCTTTTTTATGAGTCAAGTGAAGTTTTATTGGAGTTTGATTGGAAACATTTTTATCGTTCCTGTTTACTATTATTTAAGCAAAACTTGTACTATCTGCTGCTGAAATACTAATTATATATCTAACTGCTTTTGTCATTCACAATGACGAAGAAGATGTTCAAAATAATTCAATTGATCTATTATATCAAGGATTGGCAAAACAGAGAGGAGTGGAAGGAAGGTAGAGGCCTTTGCCCTGCAGTGGGACGATCATGGCTGAAATCTAATCTAATTATGTCACCAACCCGCATTGAGCAAGTGTGGTGATTAATGCTCAAACCTTCTCGATATGAGAAGAGCGTTTTGTCACCAGTGACCAACTGACTATGTTTTTTACACAACCTTAATAATTAACCGTAGCTACATCATTTTAAAAATGTTTATTTAATGTAAGGAAAGTTAACTACTCTAGAAGTAAATAGATCACCCAAAAGACGTGATTGAAATAAACGACCCACAAGAAAAGAAACCAGAACCTTTCAACTCTATAGAAAAAGATAATAATGTCGCAATAAATATGAAGCGTGTAATGATTGATGCTACACCATCTTCCCTCAACTCTTGCCCGTTAGCCATTGAACATGTACAACTGACAGATGAACATTAATCTTGCCATGTATGTAAATTTTCCTCTGATAAATCGTTGGTCAAGCAAAACAGGACCTCGTCCATTATTTTCGGGCTAGGATCGTTTGTTAAAGGTCTCGTTTGTATTGCTATTTTATCGTCTGCTTTTTATTTATTAAGTTAAGTGTGTTTTAGAGGGTGATTTGGTAAAGTTGTGCTTGGTGGATTGCTGGTGTTTGGATTTGTATTTATCTTTGTCAATTGTGATCAATTGTTTAAACTAGCAAAAATTGATCACTGTTGATGTTAATGAATTAGTAGTTTTGATTGTAATTTTGCTAATTGTATATATGAAGGGGCGGGCATGGGGAGAGGTGCACATTACGGCACGTAATGCCTTCGAACATTGAAGACCTTCTTCTTAATTTTGCTAATTATTGGACATAATAAATGATTATTGTAGTTGTATTATCAAATTTTAATACCACGTATTCGTCATCATCCAAAATCGATGTAACAACCAAACCAGCACCCTTATACACAGTGAATCTATTCTCCTGGACACACATATCTACACACTTATCTATAGAGCCAACATACCCTCATCGCCCGAAGCATTCCGCTCCCCTAGCATTGTCGTCAAGGCGCAAGGGTCACTGTACTTTGACATGGCCTCTCTCGCCTATCTCTCTAATATTGTACTCAGATAATCCAATTAGTGTCCAATAGTACTGATATGCCTTTGATGTATGAATTTTAGTCATTTCGAGCAATTGCTTCTGTTGGCTGCTTGCATTGTCTTGGTCAGTATTTGATTTTCCTTTGATTGATGTTGACTACCTGTGTTTGAGGCTAATGTTAGAAATTGACGGTAACTGATTTGAGTGATGAACTAATTGACTCGACTTCATTATTGTCTTATTAAGCCCAAATTAGTGATTTTTACTTGACACAGGACATAAACTTTGAAGTCTAAAAAGTATTCAAGTTCCAAATACATATTTTGTATCATCAAAACAAAAAAATAAATAAAAAGAAGTTGAGAATTGGTAGTAAAAGACGCAAAAAGAAAAATAATTAATTGTAAACAGCAAACAGATTGAAATCTCAATTCAAACATTCTCACGCCTCGAACATTAGCAAATAATTACATAATAACAAACATCTAAATATGACAAACGACTTTAATCCACTCATGTGTGAAGACGCGTGCGCAAAACTTAAGTTTGAACAAAAAAATACAACGAACAATCAATTTTAAGCTTTCATGGACAACACTGATGGTTGAAAATCGCTTGATGATGGTGAAGTGCTAAATCAAAATAGTTTAAACTGTAGGGCGTGTTGCAAACAAGTCAATGTATGTTAACTCATGTTTAATGGTTTCTATAACACTCAATTGATCACGCGTCGTGTCACAAATACATAAATTATTTTTAAAATCATGGGAAATTGTAGACACGTGTTGGTACTTTTAAATTGTAAAATTGAAGTTTTTGTAGAAGCGTGAGACTGCGTATGTGTATTTATTATGATAATTATATTTGATTTAATAATATTATTGCAGCTCTACTTAACAAGTCATAAAAAAATTGTTGCAATAGAAAGAAATTTCTTGCAACATTTTTTTTTTTCATGTCACGTCATGTTGGCCTGTGAAGTTTTTGAATTTCACATAATCAGGCATATTTTTTAAAACTCACAAAAGAAATCCTAGGTGTTTGTTAACGTAGCCACAAATACGATAGCCAGTTTTAAAGCTTTAACTATATTACCCGGAACAAACAAACTATTACTAGGATTTTCTGTTTTGTAATTCTCAGCACCAGCAATTAATTTATCATTACTCTAATCACTAACACCATTCCCAGCCTCACCCATATTAACGACAACTTCACCACCAAAGAAATATTTGTTAACAAAACCCATTGTATTTGTTCGTCATCCAATATCTTTGCCCCAGTCCCTTTCACCGAGTATTTGTCTGGTAAAACAATTGAGTTGGATAATAGTCCAAGATCCTGAGAGTCTTCAGAACAGATGTTAATTTTTTTGTGTACTCTTAAAACATATATTATAGGTTAGTCTTAGTGTGTATAGTGAGCATATAGATACTTGCTAGCTTAAACCGATGGCCAATTTTGGCCAAGACTTTTTGAAAACTGCATGAAAATCTGTTCAGCCAATCGCGAGATAATTGCAACATACAGATCAAACTGAGAAATTGCTTGTTTTTTGATGTCAGTTATTAAAAGTATTGCACTTATAGTCTGATGTATGACTTTAACGTATGTTTTGTCTGTCAGACAATAAGGAAGATCTGGTGGCTCTGGGCTCTCGGTCTATAAGGAAAAACTAACATCACGTAGAGACCGTTTAGCTTTAGTTATCTTAGACAGGAATTAGTTGAGACAGTGACCGATGGCCATTGGAGATAAAGTTTACTTCGCAGTCGGTTAACTGGTCTCGGTCTCATGTATTATTGGCTAGTTTCCTAGTCTAGAACTCTAGATCTTGTTACTTTGGTTTTGATTATCATAATTAATGTGGTTGGTTTAAATTTTTTAAATGTTTATCGAATGTTTCTTTTAAATCTTTGGTATTCTTGTGTTCAATGTTTGATGTTTCACGATCAATCAGGTTTGGTCCTAGAATTCAATAAACTTATATTTTATATTATTTTCCTTATCATCTTCATTTTCATTAAATCAGGTAGTATCTCTAAAATCTTCTCCTTTTGAAAACTATATGTCCTCTAAGCTCAATTTGAATAATTCACTAATTCTAGTCGACTTAAATATTTCTAATATTGTAACTCGTGATTTGTGACTATGTCATTCACCCATTTACGTATAAAAGTTTCTTGTAATACTACTCAAATATTGTAATAAAAAAGGAATACAAATTTTACTTCAAACATAAACAATACAAATAATATCGTAAAACAAAAAAGTCATGGATAATCCAGCTACTGAACCTCAACCATCACACCATCAGCCTCCAATCAATCAACATCATTACTACCACCAAGCTAATCAGTCTTCAAACCTTATCTACACACCTAATTACCTTCCAACCCTTACGAAACATCACTGCAGACTTATCTAGAATGCAAATGATTCGTTACATTCCGGATCGGATCGCATTGGATCGCAATTAGTGTAAACGGTGCGCGCGACATCGCCCGTGTAAGCTCACTTGATCCGTGTTTCAGCTTTGCGACAGCCAAATCCGACGTGGATTTTTGATGATGTTGTGTTGCTGGAAATGGTTTAAAATTTGTAATTTTTTAACATTGATATTATTTAGATTTAGTTTAGATTCTATAATACTCCGTTTCTTAAAAGTGAGGCGCGTAAAAGTGTCAAAAAATAATTACCCACCATCATCATCATCATCAGCCTGTTCCCTTCCACCATTAATTACCCTTAATAACCCACTTAATTGTAGTCTTATGACCACAATCATCACGATCAGCACCATAACAGCCACAAGACATCCACTGCTGACCAGGCCTCCCCCAATGACTGAAGCAACCTGCATCCAACGGCTCCCTGCGATATGATATGACCATAATATGAAAGATAAAAGTATTTTCTTCAGTTTTGCATTTAACGTTCATTTACCTTTTAAATGTTTGTCATATGATTCATAATTAGTTGAATCTCATACTTCAACCTTATCACAGATTTTCTCTGTTTTATTAACACGAATGATATTTTCACTAAATATTGTGGATACTCCTAAATCTTTATCATCAAAACAACATAATTATAGTCTCTATTTACTGTCGTTAAGTTCGATTTTTGAAGTACCACTTCCAGTACCACCTAAATCAAAGTCCGCTATTTTGTAATTGTTGCGAATTCACGCGCATCTATCAAAATTAAATTTTACAGGATTTTGGGCTTTAAATCTTTGCTATAAAGGATTGAAATGTTACACTTTGTTTGTTTAATGTCCGTTTTGTATATTTCCCGTTTTCCACTTTATTGGAGTCGACGTGTCCGATGTTTTTACTTTATTGGGTTGTCACTGCTGGTGGAACAGGACGTATATTTTGTTGAGGTTTATTTAATAAATTGTTTTGTTTGTTGTGTTTCGCTGTTACATGTCTACGTTGAATAATCCCACTGCTACAACATGGTGTACGTGCGAAGTTATTTCTTTGTGAGTTAATGAGATTTTGCTGTAATTTCTGTGCAGCTTGATTATTAATTTACAATTGGAAATAGTGTATTTATTTGATATATCAATGTTTAAATCTAAATTCAATATACAGTTGAGAACTGCAACAAAAATATTCACATACAAAATGGAAATATACATAATAGAACAAAATTCAGAAACAAATTGAACAATCATTGACAATGAAGATAAAATTGTTGCAAAACTATCATTTTTGATGAATCGCGGGCACGCGTCGTTTACGTGACGGATCGCATCCGTCCACACGACTGAATGTGAATGATAACTTTACATTTTTGTGAATTCAAAACTGCTGCTGAAAATTGAACTCTATGTGATGGTGATACGGATGTTAAAAAGGCAATCGATCATTTAGACTCGCTTCAATAGATTGATGGGTGTGAAAAAATTGGTGGGACATCTTGGAAATAAATTGAATTGTTATTGAGTTTGCGCAAGCTATGTATTTATTCTTTTACTGTTAAGAATCCCAATGACAGTTGGATGATATAAAAATAGCAACGATACCTTTTGATTATTCGTGAGAACCAATAAAGATATAATTATAATATTATCTGAAATAAAAATTACTAGTATAAATATCGAATAAATCAGAATAATAACACCATTTACATGTTAACCTGAAACTAAAATCTTACTTAACGTTCCCCATCTAATTCAACCAAGCACGTCCAAACCCATACATTACAAGCACTTTCCACTAATGAACCTCTTAACACAAACAATAGCTTCAAAACATACCTCTTCATCCACACTCAATAATTCACATTTACCAATACCCAGAGAACTCCCAAATAGCTTAAAAGCCCACTAACAACCTCAACAAATCATCAGAACTATGAACAATATGGACTAAGATAACCATCTTATATCGTATTCATCAAAGGCTTTACCCAAATCTGAACAATACTACATCTGTTTGGAACTGTCAAACATTTTAAGCAGCAATACGTATGTAAATGTGGCGTCCCTTCAAAGTTTATTGTTATGGCGAGATGCTCTTAAACGCCTCTCGATAGGCATAAGACGTTTGGGACATACTGAACGGGAGGATGGTGAATCATTTTGCGAAGAAAATCTTGTGTTGGAATTCGCAAGGCATGATTTTTTTGTTGTTTAGAAAAATTGTTTAAGAAATGTTATATTAAGTTAAAGCATATTGAAATAGTATTCAATCACAATATAAAATGTTATCAATACCATACTTTTTATCCATTTTAAAAACTTAATATCGAATAGCAGCTGGAATTGGTTTTTTGTATTCAGATCTACCTTTGACATCGTTTATTAATAAAAGTCGAACGAATTGAATACGATATGGCTTTTTCCAACTATTGCATTCCATTGAAATAAAAACATAAGTTATTTATTTTCGTATCAAAACGTTGGATGATGGAAATTGAAGTGTGTATCTCATGTAGCGATCCGTGTCTAAGTGCTTCGGATCTCGTTCAAAAGCTAGTGAAATTCAAAACAGGCAGTTTGTACGTCAATGAGTTCAGGAATTTATTGGTACGGCTCTACAGTATATTTTAGATTTTATTGTATCGCTAAATGTTCCAGTTGTATCATTATTGCGAACTTACTGACTGGAAATGGAAAATAAAATGCGTGTATACGAAATTGTGTTGTGATGTTTTCACACTACATTTGTTGCTGTTGTAGGATTCTTGAAGTTTTCCTCTTTCACTCTTGTACTCCATTTGTAAGGGTTCATTATCCGTGAGATTGTAGTGGTATAGATCTAATGATGGATGGAATTGTGGCATTCTTTTATTTCCTCCCTTTTTTTTTTGTTTTTACCCAATGTCAAAATAAGATATATTTCACCACCTTCGTATAAGTGCCTGATAAAGTTATAAGATAGATAGTGCATACAAATTACGCATAATTCTTAATTCAAAGTTATCTGATACATTGAGGCTATCTAGACAATGTGAAACGAGTCCTTATATGGAATTCATGGTTTCATAAAATTCAGAAAAAAAAGAAATGACATAATACATTTTATTATGTGGACGTCTTTGACTCGGACTATCGTTTATGATATAAATCCAAAGAGCTAGATAGATAACGATGAATTAACCACCGTTTTGCGTTATCGTCAAGGACTTTCAAAACTGAATAATAATACTATCACCAAAACAAACTTCAACAAAAAAGAGATCCTAAACACCAAACCAAGAACAAACTATAACCAAGACGACAATGACAAAATATTCATTACCAAACCAAGTTGACTTACAAACCAACGAACGAACAAAAGGCGATTCGCTGAAGACAAAACTATTGTAGCAAACCATTCTGGCAGAACTTAATTTGGTAAAGCAATACTTCAAAGGGGACTGGAAGTCGTGGCTTCGCTTCAAGCTAATGTATTCCGGCGCATTGTTTGTGGCAGACGGGATTACGAAGCTGATATCAAATTGCTAGGTAGAAGGGATTGGATCTGTTTTGTCGATGTTGTGGATTGGTCTTGTGACTGGGATATTTTGTTTGCATAATATAATAATTATAATGTCACAGAAATATGTTGTTTTGGGTTTCGGTGTCATGTGTATGTGAACTTGTATGTTTGTAAACGCATCCACGATACATGAGGAAATCCCAGTGCGGTAACGTAACGTAAAATTGGGAAGGGGGGGGGGGCGGTAATTGGGCTTGCGATAACCACACTCACAAGAAAAACACAACGCAAGCATTGTTTCACGCCGGTTTTCTGTGAGGCCGTGGTATCACTCCGGTCGAGCCGGTCATTCGTGCCGAAGCATGGCTCTCCCACGCTCGTATAACCTACATAATTATAACATCAATGAGATACAAAAATAATAGCCCAATACAACTCCAGAACTTATTACAAATCATTTAACACAACAAACACCCCACTTTACACCAAACACCAAACTCACTAAGCACCCATTACATCAACTTCGAAACGCCCATCAACAAACAAAGTTATCCCAAGGTGTTAAATGTCAAACTATAAATCCAAAGTACCATCGATAGGACCTTTTACTAAGATTAACAATGTCTCAAGCACTAGCCGGTCAAAGTCCAACCGACCAAGATGGTAAATAATTAATTTTACTAATGGAACAGTTTGTTGGCAACGGTGAAATTTGTCAAAACATGATGACGGTATGAATATTATGAATAGATTTGGATTCGGTTGGTATTGTTTTCATAAGATTAGATGGTGAAGTCAAGATTTAAGGTGGAGATTTGATTGTTGATGACGATTTAGATTTTGATGGTGATTTTGTTATTGATTATGAATTGTATTGCCCATTGTGACTTTTAACACAACACTGTAAGTAAAAAGTACATTTATCATAAGTGTGACACGACATAAGTGACATAGCGACTTAAGTGACTTATGTCGCTTGCTGTTAGTTAGTCTCGCTAAAACTCGAGAACGGCTGGACCAGTTTAGCTAATTTTGGTCTTGAATTATTTGTCAAAGTCCAGGGAAGTGAGAACAAAATGTTTGCAGCAGTACATAGTTTGCCGGGTCAGCAAGTAAGTATATATAAGTGCTGTAATAAACATAATATTATCGTATCAAAATTACGAAGAAAATATTTTTACTATCATCTGACCAGGCCAGGATCTTATACACAGTCATTGAGCATAACCTTCCTACAGTTACAACTACATAATACAGACCAAGAACATCATTCCAATCTTTGATCATTTCACATTTCTTTTACACACAAATGTCAACAACATCCTGATCGAACCATAATATCTATCTATAATTTGATTCCACTTTTATGACGTCGTATCATAAATCATTCCAGAATTATCAGACATACGCACTACTAAAATACAGCATCAGCCGTCATAATACCAAATTGGTTTCCAAACACAAAACTTTAAAAAGGAATCTATGATTGAATCAACACACGATAAATCGGTGAATTGAGGGAGTCTTTTATTGTTAGTGAAACACTGATATAGGTTTTACTAGATGTGGTAACTTCCAGTGTTTATCTTCGATTATAGATTTTACATTTATACTAAATATAGTAAGGTCAGTACGGTTTGTGTTTCAAATTTCGTCACTACATTGTCATTAAAAAGATCTGCACTCTCATTTTCAAATACAACGATGTTTTAATTTGTTAATCTGTAATTCAACCACGTCCTGTGTTCCCGAAAAAAAAACAGACTTTTTGTCATTTGTATTAATATTTTTATTGTTGAAGAGATTCATCGTGTTTCCATTGCACATTAGAATATCTAAAGATTTGGTCGTTTTTGTAAGAAATTACCGAACTAAATGTTTACACAACTCTCAATAACTATGAACATTCTACACAATAAATTCACCATCAACCATACCACATCTAGTTCCCTCTACCTCCGAACGTCTATTGTGTAAAGCAATATTGAGTGTGGGTGTAAGGCCAAGTAATTGTGAAGATGTTGTCGGATTACCCGCGACCCTTGGGGTAACTCCTGGGGTAAGTTCTGGGGTAAGTGATACATCAGTGTCGAATGATGTCCGTTTGTATCGGCGATACGGTTTGCATTCACGATGAACGATGAGTTTTTTAGTTGTTAGTCGTAGTTGAGTTTGGTTTGGTGTTGATTTTATTGTGTTGTCTTGTGCTTAGAAAATATTATCTGACTTTTACGTATTTATAATGGCTCTTTATAGAGTGGTTTTTGTACAATTATCTTTTGTCATGTCATAAGAAGTTTATTCGATAGGTAAATGATTTCATCGAGGAAATTTTACGAATATTAAAAATGCGAATGTTTTTGAATTTGTGTTTGTTATTCAATCATGTCAAAATGGATAAAGGAATCGGGATATAATTTGGAACAGTGATAAATTATAGTCTGGAATAACACATGGGACTTTTTATCCCACGGGTCCACCCACTGGCAAAAGCTATTTGTCACATATCTACGGAATTAATTAAAACCAAATTATAAAAATCTAACATTAATTTAATCTTACATTAGATCCAATTTGATTACAAATTCTTTCTCTCAAACGAATGTTCCGTATAAAAAACATAACAATAACTCACACATAAGAACCCTAATCAATGCTCAAATTGTTTGAATGTAAATATTCGCGAAGTATCCATTTTATTTGACGACAATAGCACTCTAAAACATTCCCAAGTCCCTTTGTTTACTCCAGGGGAAATAATTAGAACAGATTCGGACAAAAATAAGGAAGGGAAAAAAGAAATAATAATTCATCAGGTAGCGAGAGATAATCCCGAAATTTTTAAAATGGGATGTTTTTTGAGATTCGTCTCCTTTGAAAGCGATGCGATATAAAATGTACTACTATTTGTTCCTAGGTTCATTATATTGTGTTTGTATTTTTTCTATCACATCATATTGGGGTTATGACATATTATTTCCAAATGTTTGAACTTATTCAGACAAAATAGTATACATACTTTCTGTAAGAAGTCTACGTAAATAATCATGAAGAAATCGAATACATAAATTTATCTAATTATGTCATAACATTTATCTATTTAGAATTTTGTAATAAACGTTTTTTAAAACTGACATGTTCACTGGTAATATCATTAGAACTTAAAACGGGATATTTACCATATTTATCAGTTTTCATGGCGCAGTTCATCCGTGATCATGGCGCTTGCAACAGTGCCGAAATATCGGAAACTTACAAAAAACTAATAAACATGGTAAATATCCCGTTTTAAGTTATAATGATATTATAATGAATTGTTCTATCGTGTATTTTAAAGTTGTTTAAATTGACAATTGAACTCAACTTATTAGTATCAATCCTGAAATTAGCTTTCAACTCGCTTCGCTTTTCCAATCCACCAGCTTTATTCACATTGGGGAATAAGAGAATTCAGACGAGAGGAAAATTAGCAATTATATTGTAAAAAAATCATCGGTTGTTTTAAAATACGGTGTCGTATAGTATACTTTGTTTTAGCAATGCGATACCCGCCATAATAAGGGTCGGATATGTTATACGAGAATGGTAATAATTGATGTTTTGGCTTTTTTATGGCTAAGTGCCCGTTTCGTTATAATTTTGTTTATTTTTTCGGAAATTGTGTCTTGTGTGTTGGAAAATTAAGAGGAAAATGGCGTTGTATTTTTTTTTGAGAAAAAAGACATTGCCCCACAGTTTTTCCTGTGTTGTTGGTGCGTTTACAAATATACAAGTTCACATACACATGACAACGAGACTCAATTTATGGATCACAAAAGAGTTGCTCTGTGCGGGAATCGAAGAAGCCACACGTTTCGTGGCAACCAGTTGCCCAGCCACCGCGCCAAATCGAACGCACGGTTGCACCTAATTGGTTAGAAAATAATATAAATTATTCATAAACCACACCACTCACCACCAACCCACTATCTTAATACCATACGACCGAACCAATTCAAATTCAAAACAATCAAACAATCCGGTAATCGATCAAAGTATCCCTCACTATCCTTCAAAAATCCAACAAAATTTGTAACAGATTTGTATGATCCATTATGTCACCCTTGTTCCATACAAATACCTATGTATGGAGGGACAAGTGGTACTTTCAAGTGCCATTGGGGACACTCCAACATGTCTTAGGATTGAGACAGATGGCTGAAGAAGGCTCTTGGAGGAAAATTATCATTTTTGTCCTCAAGTCCCTTTAAAAGATTTTCATCTTGGGATGAGACATGATATTTAAAGGAATGGATTATTTGAGAGTTTGATTACGGTATTATGTGCTTATGTTAGGGAAGATATTTATATATTGTATTTTGCTTTTAAAGTTGAGTTTGTAGTTTAAAAATAAAATAAGGCTCATCACCTAGTATTTAAAAGAAAAGTCTGAGTTAGGCCGTTTTTTCAATTCTACAATGCTTTTTCAAGGTATTGGTAGATGACAGCCTACGAAATTAATTTTAATGTTAATTCATAAACAAAAAAGAGGATATAAATTATTTAAAACAAACATTGAGTACCATTTCATAAAAAAATAATAAATATGAGTAGCGATTCCTTATAACGAAATACTAATTTCATACCATTTTGAAATAAGTATATTTATTTGCCTCCTAATAATAATGAGACGTATCGAAGTTATCCTTACGAATAACTACCGGAAATATATTATTAAGGATGGGACCGTTGACATATGTCGGGCATGTCATAGTCCTGGTGAATCCATAAGACATATAATTTAAAAAAAATAAAAATTCTGGTTGTGGTCGTTTGGCTAATGGTGAATATTTGCATAGACATAATCAGGTGGCCAAGATTATCCACCAGCAACTTGCTTTGCACTACCAACTTGTTGAGTTTGAGGTTCCATACTACAAGTATGCGCCCGATCCAGTTCTCGAAAACGGCCATATCACGTTGTACTGGGATCGATCTATCATCACTGACAGGACTATTGTAGCCAACAAACCTGATATAGTGGTGATAGACCGACAAGCGCGCCCCACGATGATAATCGATATCACCATCCCTCATGACGAGAACCTCGTGAAAGCTGAAAAAGATAAACAAATAAAATATCTTGACTTGGCTCACGAGGTTGTCGACATGTGGAATGTGGATTCGGCTATCGTTGTGCCGATAGTCGTGTCGGCCAACGGTTTAATACCCAACAGCCTCGACAACCACCTTAGAAGGCTGGGGTTGGGCGGA
Organism: Spodoptera frugiperda; assembly: GCF_023101765.2. Lineage (NCBI taxonomy): Eukaryota > Metazoa > Arthropoda > Insecta > Lepidoptera > Noctuidae > Spodoptera > Spodoptera frugiperda. The sequence continues at coordinate 9,313,909 of NC_064229.1, read as the reverse complement.
TGGATCAAGGGCCTGATGCAGAAGGCAGTACTCCTCGAAACCACGTATTGTGAGGAGGTTTCTGTCTTTGGAGCCCTAACCACCGGTAGCTTGGACCATGCTCCCGCTACTGGTCGGCTCCTATTTTTATATTTTTAAATGTTATTTTGTTTTTTATTTTTATAAGTAATGTTTAAAAATATAATTTTAGAGTGTTTTAAATAAATATATGGATTAAACGTATATTTTCTCTGATGATATCCAAAACAATATTCCATTCTACAACAATCCATCCATAAACAACTTAAACAGATTAAAAAAATAAAAATTCAAATCGGCTTTAGAATCTCGCGGGCGGCCATATTTATCTAATGTCATATTTGCATATGACATGTTGCGACATGTCTAGCCACGTGCGTGATGACGTTTCATGCAGATTACATTTATTTTCAATCTTCATTGTTGATTGAAATGCAGATTTGAATGCTGGTGGTAATTTTTCGAAAAGGATTTTATGATTCGTCATGCCTTTCTTAAGGATTTGGGTAGTGAGATTTATGTTAGGTTCGTAAATTGGCAATTTTGTTTTTTTTTTATACTTAATATTATGACGTTATCATCTCGACTGGTGGTAAGCCATGATGTGGTCGACGATGGAGCAGGCCTACTTATGAGCTACCTGTTTACTCAGGTCTTGTGTGAACACAAAACGGTTGCTTCCTGCACGGACCACAAATTGTTGTTTCGTGTCTGGGTGTCATTCGTATGTAAACTTATATATTTGTAAATGCACCCACGACACAGGAGAAATTCTTAGTTTGGGGCGAGATCTTAAAAAAAATTACATGATGATAAAATCCTTGTAGGCTCATACCTACAAAAATAATATTCCATACAGTTCAGTTCAGCAACAAAACAGCAAATTGCATTAACAACACATACATACATAATCATAATCTAATAGTCCCGCAATAGTTACCGACTGCCCATTACTATGTTTACCGCAGAATGCCCGGTCACGATGGAGGGTCAGGCAAAAAATGTCCAGCCACCGTTTGCAGCCGTTTGTCTTCATCGGCGACAGGTTTATGAGCGAGGGCGGTAAAGCGTCCAAAAGTATCACTCTTCAATCTTATAACTAACCACTGTCATAGTGAAACCTTAGTTTGGATTTGTAACTCAGTGATCAGAAGAGCTACAACCTTTAGTTCCGCAGTTTACAGGATCTAAGGACCAATCTTTTTAATTTTAACTGCACGTATGGTGTAGGTAGTGGCTGGGTAACCAGCTGCCGCTTGGCGTGTAGCGGGTTCGATTTCTGCACGGAGCACAAATTGTTGTTTCGGGTCTGGGCGTCATTTGTATGTGATGTGTATCGTCATACGACACACGAGAAAATCTTAGTGTGGGGCAACATCTTAACAAAAATCTACATGATCAGTAATTTTTTTAAATGCTTATGGTTCTGTACAGTTCGACAACAAATTGCATTAACATCACATACATAATCATAATCTAATAGTTACCGACTGCCCATTACTATGTTTACCGCAGAATGCCCGGTCACGATGTAGGGTCAGGCAAAAAATGTTCAGCCACCGTTTGCAGCCGTTTGTCTTCATCGGCGACAGGTTTATGAGCGAGGGCGGTAAATAATATCGGCGCGGGAAAGACGTCATGCAACATTCATACGTTTGGTGTACAGGTTGCTGTTTTATTTTTTGGAAATGGTGACATTCTTTTCTTTAATATTTCCGAATTGTACTTTGAAGACCGTCTCAATTATGTAAACATTAATATTAAATTAAAAACTATTATTATTTTCATTTTTATATTTTTTTAAGTGGAGATCGTGTCAGTTATATTAACATTCATATTAAGTTAAAAGCTAATCTTATTTCCTTTTTTTTAAAACGTAGTTTCACTATAGGATTTTCTCCTGAGTCGTACGTAACTCCCAGATTTGAAAAAATAATTTGTCGTACAAAGTTATGCCACGTAAGAATTAAATGCGCAACACGTTGTTCAATTGCTCGGTCATCCCAAGAAGTCAAATCATTTAAAAGAATAAAATGACTGAAAACTAACACCTTGTTAGTTATTTATTTTAATTAATTAAACTTCGGCTTATACAATGAAACAAACACCCCCTGTATGAGAGATCGTAACTGGATTTCCACAAATACCTCAAAGCTGGGGACTTCCGAGATATAAGGTGGACAACTGGCGCCGATCTTACTATAGGGGATAAGTAGAGACTGTGTCGTATTATTATATTGTTACAAATAGAAAAATCTGTTGCCAAAACTCATGTTCCTTATTATGTGGGACGTAAAAACTATATTAGTTCCTTAACGTTGGTATAAAAAAATACTGTTTCAAACTGGTTAATTAATATGTAGTGACTTGCTCAAGTGCACATAAATAAACTGACTTACTCACTTTTAAGATTAAAATGAGTTACGCAAAACTGCTTATGCATTATGTTCACCCATTTATTAGCATCTAAATTACCTATAAAGTAGTTCAATTTTTGCAGTAAATAAAATAATTATAACTATGAATTTATTTTAGTAAGTAGCCTATGAGAGCTGCGGACTACTTAGCAGGTTTACCGGGGCAGGAGTAGGAACGGGGTGGTTTTTAGTCAGTAATAGTCTGACATTCCCTCTCACCTCGCCCAATGCAGGAGAAGACATTGGATGATTTTTCCCCCTTAAAAAATCGAACTATGAATTTCTAAAAAACTAACCGATAACGCCATCTACGAGATAGCTTAGAAACTTCGATGTCATAAACGTTCCCCCTACTAAATATTAGACAACGTCTTTTTTACAGCTAATGCATTTGATTTTGAATTTTATTACAATACACATAAGGCATATGACAGTATACTCAATATTCAGTATCAAGCATTAAAGTTTTCTTTAAACATGAACCTTCTGTCAATGGGATAGAAATCAAAATTGATTATTAAAATTATGAATAAGTTTTATACAAGGGGACTAGATTAACAACTATGAAATGCTTGGGGTGCTGATATTTGAATCGGCTTGTATTGAGCATGTGTGTCTATTGATCATAGTCTGATAATACAGGTCAAAATAACTAAACACAATATTATACGTAATAACCAGTAGTGGTTTAAAACCAAATAATTTTACGTATACATGTAATAAATGGTAAACCTTGAAAGCCAGACACATTCTATGAATTTTTTTTTTTACTAAATGTTGCCCCATACTGGGATTTTCTCCTCTGTAGTGGATGCGTTAACAAACATACAATTTCACATACACATGACACCCAAACTGGAAACAACCATATGTGGATCACATAAGGAGTCGCTCCGTAATCCGTGAGGTAATCGAATCCGCTAGACGTTGCACGACAGCCGGTTGCCCAGCTACCGCATCAATTAAACAAATACAATGGCCAATCTCAAACACTCTATAAAACATTGTCTAATATTCAAATACTTTGCTCAAAAGTAGTACTAATACATAGATACATAGATTAAACATAATAATATCATCAAAACTTTAAATACAAAGGATATACAGACATTAGGATAATATTTTCATCTGGCCTGGTCCGGTCATTGCGGTCAGATGGTCAACCAAAACACAGCAAATCCCTATAATCGCCGAACCTATTAATCAAATCACACTAACCGACAGATGCGTTATATCCCAATAAAACTTCACACTTAAATATCAATCAGCAAAATGATATATAGCATTACAATAATGAAATTTACCCAAAAAAATATTCACCCCATATTCTATATTTACCCCAAATTCCGATTTTACCCCCAGAATCGGTAATTTACCCCGAAATCCGTTTAAACGCAACTATTACTAGAAGAAGTGATCGGTGCATAGTGTGAGGGAGGACTAATCGAATCATTTCTTGAACATAATCGAGTGTTATAGTACTTTACGGAAAAATGAGGAGTTTTTTGTGAAGACCATTTTTATTCATGTGTTTTGTTTTATTAGATTATTGTGTGGTTCAGGATGAGTTGAGGTAACTTTATACATGTTCTAATGTTACTTAGAAAATAATACATTAATAAAATGAAATCAAATTACCTTGATGCATCCTATGGATGCATGTGTGGTTTATAATTTTGATACAACAATATGTCCAACATAAATACTAAATTAGATATTAATTAAAAGTATATAAACGCAGATAAAGAAAAATAGGGCAACATTTAGTTTCCATTTTTGAGTTGTGAATTGTGTACGATATTGATATGTAATGTAAGTAATAAATGTAAGTTAGTAACTTGATGATCTTAAGACAGTGTAAAATTTTATAAATTCTATCAAAATAATTTTATAAATTATATCAAAATAAATTCTATCTAGTCTGTTGTGTCCTTAAGTAGTTTCATTACTAGATTTCAATGACATTAAGCCACAATATCACCTAACACACAACTACACATAACGATGCACATATTCCAAAAATATCACTTTAACTTGTTACCACAAAAAGACCATTCAATTCTGACAATAAATCATACATTACCTGCGCTAGGGCTGTGAGGCTGTGACAGGCAATTTGTCATGTACCCGCTGATGCGAAACGAAGAGATTTGAGAAACCCTTTGCAAGGAATACTCCAATCCTTTTGGACGAATACCGAATTTTGTTATTGTTACGCTCACGTGGATCCGCGTTTATTTGCCAAATAATAATAGGGTTGGTCGTGGTGAATTTTATTTTTGGATACAATTGTTTCTTTGCATGATTTTTTTTTTGTGTTGCTTGGCTTGCGTAATTGGAGGTTGATGGAAATGTGATGTCGTTATGTAAAATGGCAATGATGAAAACAATGGTGGTAGCCCTGAAGGTATAAGCGATGTTGCACAGTCTTGTTTGACGTAGCAAGTTAGTTATTATATTGTAATAATATATTTTATTTGTTTAATAACATTGCCCACACTAGGATTTTCTCCTTTGTCGTGGGTGCGTTTACAAACATACAAGTTCACATACACATCACACCCAAATCTGGAAAAACTGTTTGTGGATCACACGAAGAGTTACTCCGTGCGGGAATCAAACTCGTAATCCATTGCACGGCAGCCGGTTGTACAGCCACCGCGTCAACCGTGCAGTCATACTACATATAAGCAAGCCCCTTAAAATTATTATCACAAAATTTCGAACTGTCGATAACAATTTAGAAATAAAAATTATCATTCTTCTCTCGAAGAAAAGTTTAGAAATCAGGCTTAATTACCGGCAATCCGAAAAATTAGACTAGAATCTAGTGGTCGGTAGCGGGGCCATATACATATTATGTGCAACCACATGACTACGTACAAAAAAATAAATCTACATTATAATTAACCAACATAAAATAGAACGCCATAAAAATCTGTTGTAATTCACATTTCACCACCCACATGCTCGATCTTACCCATAATTAACACATCATTAGCCATTGCCCAAGGGGTGAAATCGAACCTTTTTTTCCATGTTAATTAAACAGATTAAAGGCAATGTCCGCATGACCTATTTTCAACCCCACAGCATGCTGTACCTCCCCCTTGAAGGGATGGAACACGTAAGGGTAACGTTTGAACGATTTTATATAATAATGTTAATTAATTGAAGAAATATTGCGATGCGAGGTTTTAATTGGACGTGTTGGTATCTTAAATATGTTTTTTTATTGAAATTTTGTACCGTTATGCCCCTACCTAGTATCTGTTTCTAATGTAATATTTTCTGTCATGATGATAATATAATGTTTAACAGTAAAGCAGTTGGGTTCGACAATAATCCATAGACTATTGTCATACATAATTCTGTGAATGTCCGAAATATATACGTATGCTATTATTTTAAATTTTAAATAGAAGATCAGACAGGCAGAAAATATCAACGGCATTATGTCCACTGATGTATTTATGAGCATAAAGCTTTTCAATAAAATAAAATAAATAATAAATATCTCATCTACTCAATAATTAAAGTCCCAGAATATCTCTATATTATTTTGAATTATAGTTTCTTTAATATTTTCATTTGAACATATATCTACTACCCCTACTGCTAATATTAAAGTACAACTATAAAAACATATTTGAGGTAACCTATTAAGTAATAATTTCAAAATCTTCTATTGTAAATATCCGCCATGATGATAATATTCTCAGTCATCACATACACGAGGGATTCATAACATTAATGTTATCATATCCAACAACTCCTTAGGGTATCACAATACATAAAAGTAAACAGTCTAAATAAATTACACCCAGGAACCTTCAATTACGAACCGTCTATAAAATTATAAGAACATTGTTGACAATGAATTTTAACAAGCTATTCAAATTAAGAGTATAATCATTGAGGCTTTAAAACTCTGAACCAGATGGGCCCAAAGCCCAAATGAGCTCATTTCATTATATTATTATTTGAGGACATTTTCTGTGGCAATCGTCTGAAGACACACCTGGGTTCGAGTCTCATTGAAGTGTAAATGGAAGTTTTGAAATAAGAATGTTGATTGTTTTTTTTTTTAAATGGTTCGTGTTTTGATTTGGATTTGTAAGTGGCCAATGTTTATGTTCATCGTAAACACTGGCCACTGATAAATTAATAATTTAATAATAAATTTGTTCGAAGTTTAAAAACAATAAATTTATAAAAAATGACACACTTATACATAGATTTATTAATTTTGTAAAAATAAGTCTGCTATTTGACTTAAAATCTGACGTCATAACGCACTATGTCATACAAAATTCATAGAAAATATAGTATTGTGACGTTTCGAAAAAAGTATTGAATTTCACTAGTAGAAAGCTAGTCTGTTATTATGCTGTTTCTTATGAAATCTCAGAGGAAAAAGTATGTTATTGGAGCCAAGCAAGCATTCCGAAAATGTTAGAAGTAAGTTCCATAAATTATATTCATGTTCTACAGTTTCTCAGTCTATGTATATGTATAATAACTCAGATTTAGTTTTCATACTTAAGTAAATATGTATAATACATACATTATAACACACCTACATTTACACATAACAAATTAAAAATGAACTTTAATAAGATTTCCTTATAAAAAATCCGTCAATTTAAACACAGATTAAATTGTAGATATCGTATTACTTGACAAATACTTTAACGACAAAAATCCTTCAAACCAACAACACGCCATACAAATGTTAACAAGGTGACTCGTTACCCGTAAATACGAGTGAATTTCTCTCGCTTACAATCCAACATTCAATATCCAAAAAGATTCACTAAAACCAAAACTGAATTACAACTCTATCAAAGGAAAACCAACCTTATGTCCTAGAAAATAAAGTCCACACCAAACGCAAATAGAACTCTGCTAAGTAAAACCGCAAAATCGTATCACCAACTTTAATCATACAGTCCAGTCATTCGAAATTCAACTCTATCAAGTACAAAATAAGACGTTTTTGATAGGCATTGTTATGTTGGTTAGGTGAGTAAGTCCTTAACACAATTTAGGGGCATCTCGTCACGGGATTACGGGTGCGTTCATGTGTAAACCGTTTCTTACGGTCTCGGTAGCTGGTAACTTAAACCGCTGAGGTTATTGATTGTTCAATGGGAAATAAACGAACTTGGTTGAATATTTTTAAACTGAAAATATATTTTTAGTAGTAGTATTAAATGACCTACGAATGTGCATGTAACTAATCAGATATACAGCTTTTTGATTCCAAAACCTTCAAGAAAAGAGCGTATTCCTTTATAAAAGGTCGGAAACTGCGACTTCTTTAGTGTTGCGAGTGTGGATAGGCGGCGCTGATCGCTTACCATCAGATGACCCGTCTGCTCGTTTGTCTCTTATTCCATAAAAAAGGTAGGTATTGTAGATTAGTCCTGTTGGCGTTATCAGCATCCTAACAGTCCACTGTTGAAATATGGGCTTCTTCTATATTAAGGGTTGGCTTATAATCTTATGCTGCCAGGCGGATTGGTATGAGAAGTTAGTAAAGTTCGGGGTTTTCAGAAAGCGCCTTGGGTAAAGCAATGCGGGTGTTAGACTCTTACTGACTAAAAACTACCCCATTCCTACTCCTACTTTGAGCCGGAGCTGCTGTAACCTGTTATGTTGTCCACAGCTCTGGTGCCTCACGCCCCCTAAAAAGACAATGTAAATTTCATAGATTTTTTTTCATAGCAAACATTGTTTTCTATAAAACCTCTTTCATTTTTTTTACAAAAGTTGAATAATTTAGCTCCATATCTAAGCTTATGTTTACAGTTCATTAAAGGTGCGTACGCGCGGAAGCAGACGCCGGCGGATGCCTTTCACGGCGAGTCTTTGGCGGTCTGATCAATGGAGTGGGAGTATGGTAACCATGGATTGTGAGGACTCTTGTTTTGGTACTATTTTGGAATAAGTACTCGTTGATGTATTATTTTTTTTGAGACTGAGAAGAAATTTAATATTTTTTTCCGTATTAAAATTTATGTTGCTATGGTCAATTTGACTGAGTAACAAAGTCGCCAATTTATTATATTTCTCAATAAAACTTTTAGGTTCTATATTACCAATTGTAATAAGCTTTTTTGTTTTACATAAGGCTTACTGCACGGTTGGCGCAATGGCTGGGCAACCGGCTGCCGTGCAACGTGTAGCGGGTTCAATTTCCGCAAGGGGCAACTCTTTGTATGATCCAGAAATTGCTGTTTCGGATCTGAATGTCATGTGTATATGAACTTGTTTGTCTGTAAACACACCCACGACACAGAAGAAAATTGTAGTGAGAAGCACTTTTAAAATTTAAATACAAGAAAAATGAAAATCGACTTAAAGTCAGAGGATCACAGATAAAAAGAAAACATCTACGAAATCCCACATTCTCCGAAATCCACGTTCCTCTACGTTCCTTTGACGTTCGCCGCCCGCATAAACAATAACATACAAACACAGCTACCTCTGGGACCGGCACAAAATGATCAGCCTCACAGAAGTAAGTCAACAAAAGGTATATTAATGAGATGGCAGACTTTGACGTCTCTCAAAAGGTAATCTTTGATAATACACAGGGGATCGTATTGTACTTCTCGTATTTGATGCCAGAAAATGGTTGGAATTTAATATTTTCTGATGGTTATGTTGTTTTAATCTGATAATGGATTTTAGAAGACGTTTACGTTTATGTAAAATTCAATTTGATATTTCATTTTCTTTCGTTTCTTACAGATTTCCTGTAAAATTAATAGCTTTTGTATAAACAGCTCTATATTTGGACGTAGTGTCTTACATTTCTTCAATTGTGCTACGGATATTGTTACAAAACTACATCATCGTCTACGAAATGATCTACGAGTACTACGGCGTAGGGAACTACGTCGTAGCACAGACGTTTCTGTATAGTGTGTACAATAAAATATATTTAAACCAACACATTAAGTCTTATGTTATTCAGCTTACTCACGTTACTATTTTACGAGAAACTCGACTAGTTTCAATCCATGCTAGAGGTTCATATTAATGAGCAGCAATCCGCGACACTCGACGCGGTGACTGTCGCGCTGCTATGATAGTAAAGAATCTAGTGGAGTTCCTCGTTAAATAGTTACATGAGTAAGCTGAAAAATATTATAAAATCATCTATAAGTACTACGACGTATTAATAAGATATATTGTTCTTTATTTAATAAAAAAGTTTAAAATAATCGTATGACTAAAATATAACCACACTCGTTACTAAAATATAACTACGGTTAAATAAAATCACAGTAAAACAAGATTTGGTTCTTAAACGAAATAGTTACAGTCCAGATTGTTTCCTCTCCATTAACCCTTGGCTGCAAACCATGTTACAGTAATTTCCTTTCAGCGCCGCAACTTATTGAGTTTATTCCTTTTTTCATGGGTCACTCTGAGGAAACATCGTTATTAGATGTTAGGGGATGAAATGGGGGTTAATTTTATATATCTTGGTATAAGGTTATAAGGTGGGACTCGATCAGGTTGACATATTGGTTGTAACTTCATTTTTGGGGGTCAGTTTATTTTTCCTGTTCTTTTTTTATGAAGTGCCATGTTTTATGAAAGCCTTAAGATTTGTGTTCGATGTTATTATGAATACAGATTGAGGATGAAATAGGCTAATGGCAGGTAACTAGTGAAAATACCCAATGAAGTATATGTGGTATATTCACCAGATTTTTAAAATTTCACTCACTGACATTCCTTAATGAAGATACTAATTAGGTGTATTTCAAAATGTGATGAGATTTGTTATAAAGTTGTTTTTAACCGACATCAAAAAAAAGAGGTTTTCAGTTTGACCTGTACGTAGCATTTATGTGTGCGATTACCTCGTGTTTGGCTGAACCGATTTTGATTCGGTTTTCAGCATAGTATTTTTCAAACTTAGTAGAAGGTTTAAGGTATATTAGTCGACTTAAAAAATGGAGTGTCGCACTTTAGGTTTTGAAGACGGATCCCTTTTTTTCCGGAGCTGCGGAAACAAAGTCAAATTTTGTCTATCTACAGAGATTTTTAATTCAGTAAACTTCGCTTACACAACCTTATCAGATCTCGATACAACAAACGAGAATTACCTACATTATGTATCACATAAAACAGTTGACCGTAAATTGACTTATTTACCGACTGTTGCCCTACAAATAAATAACATTACACCTGAAATAAAAGCGGGATAAACGAGGGCAGTCCTGAAACGTATTTAATTCCGTTCAGGGACCGTCTCGGTGCACGGAATGGCTTCATTTACGATTTTTATTTCCGGTTAGTGTTGGGATTAAGGGATGGTCCAATTATTACGTTGTAATTATCGATTAAAGGTAAATTTTCAGTACTATCCACAACATAGTCTATTATAATATGTAATAATATTCAAGTTTTTCACAGAAAATTTAAAAAGGAAATTGATGTTGATAAAACTGTACTTGTGAAATTATGGTTTCCTAGGATTTGTATCAAACTTTTCATCAAACTTTTTCTCAACAATTACTATTATTAACCTGAGATATTACTGTAAAACTAAAGAAGTAGACTTTCTTGTTAAAATACTAACTGCTGTAGTCAGAGTCATTTAATGGTTACTTGACCCAGATATTAACAATCGTTTTCGATACAAAATCGTTACTAAGTTTAAGGAATATTTAAATGAATTCTTGTCAAATGACAAAGAGATTTAATGAAAATCAAAAAGTTTAATCTATCGACATCGACACCACCCATCCCTACCCTATAATAAGCGATCCAAGTATTGAGATTAACTTGTTTTTATAGCATTAGGTTAGTGTACATTAAATTTAACTATCACGCTTCATTGCTTGAATCGGTAGCAAGCAGAGACAATGAAACAAAATGTTTTTAACTATTTATTTTAACTGCCCAGGTAGTGGGACTCGTTAATGGAATGAAGGAAAGAAAACAAAGCTGTTAAAGTCGACTTAGAATGGCATTGGTGACAGTTATTATCTTAGAAACATGGTTATCTAATGTGCGGTTGTGAAAATTATTTTCTAAAATAAAGATAACTTGTTCTTGATTAGAGATATAATATTCAATTAATATCATGATTTACTTACTTAAATGAATAGAGAAAAGCTCTACTAGTTTCGAGTCACAGTAGGGATCTGCGTTCCGTCACACGAACAGTGTTTATTGGCTTTAAGAGAATTGTGAGTAATGTTGTAAACGAGTAATTTATTCCTTTAAAGTGACTAGTTTCATATTCTGCTATCTTTTTTAGATCTACATATCAGTGATGTTATTACAGCTACAGTAGATTAAGTACTCAACATCCAGATCAGTGCCGGAACCACTTACCGTCACTCCTTTAAAAAAGTCAATAGATCAGTCCAATTAGCAGAATGACCTTTTGTGCAATACTATGCTCGATCAACGAAACAGTTGCTTAAGTCTTTGTCTCCCAATAGAAAACGGTTGAAGGCAAATCCTCCGTTAACGTCGGTCACCGGCGACCGATGGCATTCAATGTTTTAAAAAGATATCTAACAACAAAATAAAACCCCAAAAAATCCTACTTAAATAACCGAAAACAAAAACACAATACTCACCACATAAAACACACTCAACATACGTATAACAAGAACAATAATCAATATAATGAATCCGCACCCCGGCGACTAATTAATCGCACGAACGACTTTCAATAATCGTCGTACGGTCCGGTTAATGAAAAATCGTGCGGACGTGTCCGGTGCCGTCCGAAAGAATCCGGCGATCCGGTCGACCATTGTAATTGGGACCTTTTGTTTAGGATCACGTGTAAGTATCTAGGTAATGGACTAAAATGAGGGTGCTTCTTTGTTTGTTTTATGAAATGATTTTTTGGAATTTAAATTGGGTATTTTTTATGGTATAAGCTGGTAAACGAGCAGACGGATCACCCGATAGTAAGCAATCACCGTCGCCCATGGACATCTGAAACACCAGAGGCGTTACAAGAGCGCTGCCGGCCTTTTGGGGGTTAGGAATTTGACGATTTTTGGGGATTCGGTAATAAAACCTTCTTTAGGTTTTCAAATTTCTTACGCTAAAAATTTCATCCTCCACAAATATTCTTATCTTGACTTCAATGTAATTTATGCTACAAATTATGATTTTCTATCAATATGTTTTATTATTGATAAAGAAACTCTTTCTAACCGTAGAGACACTGACAGACATACAAATTAATATTTACAAGATCGCTCAATATAGAAACATCACCCACGATACAATAAAACACAGCTGTACAAAAAATCAGCTTCAAGCTTGAAGGGATAAGAAAAAGTGAATCGTAAAATTAGAAAAAGTACTTGCAGTGTCGCCCTTATCCGAGTCAGTTTTATGGTCCTATTATAAAATGGTCTTTATGCGCCATTTTATTGCTAAAAGACTTAGGTAATTACGTCACGCGGTACTGCAAAGATGAGATTCCGTGAGTTAAATGGCTATTAAAAGTTTTTGATATTCCGGTCAGGGACAATCAAAATGTTTGATTGGATTTTGGTTGATTATCATACCGTATTTGATGCTGTAGGGGTAAGTATAGTTGTGGTTGTAGTTCAGCTACTTTTATTACTTTTCGCATGTTATTTAATGAGTTTTAATTAAGAGGGGGTTGTTACAAAAACACAGTACAAATTTTAGTGTTGTTGCTGAAAATATTTTTATTTATTTTTTTATGTTGTGAGCCGGTAAAAAAGCAGACGGGATCACCTGTGGGTAAGTAATCGCCACCGCTCATGGACACCTGAAACACCAGACGTGTTACAACTGCTTTATAGACCTTTAGGGGGTTAGGAATTTAAGGGATGATGGGCAACTCATGCAACGAAACATAACGCAAACATGGTTTCACATCGGGTTTCTGTGAGGTCGTGGTGGCACTCACACATCGGGATTTTTTTGCAAATGCAAATATGTACTTGCCGATTTAGATATAATCATATTATACCTGAAAAAAACATTTATACAATACACTATTCTTTATGTAACTGTGTTCAAAACTGAACCCCTGTCATTTATATCAAACCTTTTTTTATTTATACCTTGGCTACCGCCATTAAAGCATGTATTCCATCAAGCTGGGCCCCTGTCGCGCATAAACAATAGATATAAAACGAGCCAAGTGGAACTCCCGACTCAGCTTGTCATGCCTGTCATACACTACAAGGGATGTTGGTTTGATTTCCGAGGACAGATTTTCTCTCTCGGATCATTTTCTTGGAGGTGAAATTTATGGTTTTGTTGTAGGTATTTTTTTTTAAGGTTGTGTCTCTTTTTTTTTCTGTAAGTGTTAGTGTGTGTTGAGTTGCTGTCAAAATTTTATTTGAAATAGACCGAGAAGGCACTTTGAACGTCGAAGCAAATATTAAAAGATATAAAAAGACGTCTGTCTGTCGGTTAGTCCTCTAAAATACAATTCTTGATTACACTGTTTCGTTGTGAGTTGTGTTGTGAAGTTTGTCCTAGGTCAACTCCATCGTCAGAATTTATTCCTTTGAAAAAAGTTTTCTAATGCATACGATAACAATAATAAATTAAGTGGTCGTGCTGCGACTCTGTGTCACTCATCACTAAATAACACTATCCCATTTCCTTTTACTGATTTGTTAACTCAAAATTAATTTCTTCGTATTTAAACTTATTTAATTATTTTATTTTATTTTACCAAATGCTGCTGCTTTTAATCATAACCTTTTAAATCAACCTGTACACAAAAACCCATTGAGTACATTGGCAGTAGTTGTATATGTTGCTGTATTGCCGGCCAGTTCGAATCAATCACTGGCAGCTACCGACACCTGATGCCGACTGTCTATGTGTATTTATGTCCTCATTGGACAATCAAACATGTATGTACAAAAGTACCTAAATAAATACCATACTTACGAACTCGTTAGCTCGATTTTCCAATGTGAAAGTACAAAACCTTTTCTACATAAATATTATATATATAATATATAATAATATATAATAGTTCATTCAGCGTGTCTTTTGTCAATCATATTTTTTTTAAGTTGTAGTATTTTAAAATTATTAGAACTTTTTTTTTATTAATTTTATATATTTAATGGGTCGACGTTTGGGCATTATCTCGCCTAGCAGTAAGGGAAGATTCGGCCTGTGATAGTTTATGCATATAAGCCTGAACCTAGGACTGACTAACTAATAAATTAGATGTTTATCATCATCAGCCTATTCTCGTCCATTACTAGACATAAACCTCTCCAATGGCACGCCACTGAGCTCGATCTTCAGCTTTACGCATTCAACCACTACCAGCCACCTTGTGGATATTGTTACCACATAATGTTTATAATTATCACGGTTTTAAACTCAAAGCATACTTACAAAAGTAAACCTAACATAATTGGTCCAATCAAGATTCTTAAACGATAACAAAATACACAATTTACTACACAAATTTGATCACTTACAAAACCCACTTTTATACAACAGCACTTAACTCCAAACTACTTATAAATAACAAATAAATATTTCAACGTTTTCCGACAATTCGTAAACCACGATAATGACAAAATCGAGCACATTATGTTCACGCTACATACAAAACGTTACCAAAAAGAATTATCTTCAGAGCACTAACAATAAAGAAAACCAGTTAATAAGGTAATGTCACGAACCCACGATAGGACGGTAGCGTACATAGAATCATTTATTTATGTAGAAGCGACTAAGGATAGTGGGAACTCACTGGGTTTGTAAGAACCTAGTTACAATAGTTGTGCTAGTTACTTTTAACTCGTATAAATATCATGTATTCTTATAATACCTTTTTATTTTGTTTATGATTTGAAAACGTTAATTTTGCTCTCCTTGTGATGATGCGTATACTAATTGTTTTATTATAGTTCAACAAACTGTATAGGCAACTTTATAAAACTAAAGATTATTCAAGACAAATATTTCTATCACCTTTGTCTTCAAATTAAACTTGCCACCTTTCTTTTTGAGGAGAGAAAATCATCCAATCATTTCTCCTGCCTTAGGCGAGGCGAGAGGGAGTGTCAGACTCATACTGACTAAAACCACCCCGTTCCTACTCGAGCTTTTAGAGCCGGAGCCTCGGTAAACTCGCTAAGTAGTCTGCAGGTTTGGATATGGCATCAGCCCTTATGGACTTCATCTGTGGTGGGCTGATGGCTCTTTGAACCCCGCCTCCTCCTTAGCTAGCATGACTGCTTCGCAGAAGGAAGAAATTTACCACCCAAGTATACATTTCATTTGGTCCATCCTTAATCACTATATACATACATATAACAACTCGCAGAATATTACCAATTTTCATACAATATTTATTGATTATGCTCATGCGCTTTACAATAAAGCTTGTCACATCTACAATTTGGAACTCTTTGCCCTCATAACGTTAGTTTATTTTTGCTTTATTGGCGTTTTCATACAATATAGCGGTGCACCGTTATGGTGGCGTGCACTGCCACTATTTGTTAGCCAACGGACATCGGCTAGCAAATAACTTAAAACGAAGATTTATTGCATTTTAAATTGATAAGCAATAAACTGTTCACTGTATTTTTATCGATAAGTTTAATAAAAGATAAAAACTTTACAACTGCGGTCTATAATCTGTCTACCAAGCAAGAAGATTAGCTATCGCATACCTTCTTCTAGAATAAAGATATATTAAAGGTCATGAACTTAAATATCAATTAGCAAATACAGAGAGGAGATATCATAACTGGATTTTCCTTTAACATAATGTGTGTCATTTTACAGGGAGTGCGAGACGTTCCAAACCACGTTCCTCTTTATTTTCCATCTAGCAGTCTCATACTAGAAAAGTGTTGCCAGCCAATAATTATCCACATTTTAATGTGCCATTTACTATCTATCTAACTAATAGCTATCTAACTTTTTACTTTTAATCAAATCATTGGGCAGGACCGATTATTTTTATCACAATGCACAATCACACTATGGCAACTCCTCTTTGTACTTGCTTCATGGTCAATATCTTAAGAGAATCCAATATAAATGAAACTGTGACACTCTTTTATACTCGTATTTATTGTATTTTCTTAACAAATCTCCAATGAAGGGATGATACCTTTTTTAGAAAACTAATAAGTCTCTCAAAGGATTCTCACATATTTTTGGTAACCTTTGAGGTCCACGGAGTTTGTTGATCAATTCAAATACTGGTTTCAATTCATCTTGAGTCACTTCCTGTAATAATGAAACATACATACGAAGGTTGTAGTAAAATTCTTATAATAACTATCGTGAGATATACTAAATTAACTAAAAATAACAGTTTACGCATCCGTAGACATAAAGACGTGTCGCAGTTTCGTCATACGCAAGCAACATCGTCGACGACGTCGCTGCGTCTGCACACGCTACTCATAATTAAGAGTCCCTCTGTGACTCGAAACTAGTAGAGCTTTTCTCAGTGTATTTACAAGTGGTAAACCGTTATTTTAGGTAATATAGTAAAATTGATTGAAAATGAAATTGGCGTTATTTAATAACTTTAAAATAACTTTTTTTGGTGAAACTCTGCCTCATCCTTTGTAAAGTGTTATGTTAAACGAGTATTTACCGGTTTCCTACGATAGATGACGAGAGCAATCATCCTCCCCCATAACATTTGCATCAGGAACGGCTCGGACCCTTTCACTTCTAGGAGATGAAGCTGCATCATCGCATCATGTTTTAAGGCTTTATCTGAAGCAATTTAAAATCTATATATATAAAACTCTTCCGTTACTGAGTGACTGACTGACAGACAACGCACAGTCGAAACTACTGGTCGTAGACAGCTGAAATTTGGAATGTAGGTTCCATGGGATATGTAGGGGAGCACTAAGAAAGGATTTTTGGAAATTCAACCCCCAAGGGGGGGAAAAGGGGTAAAAGCGTTTCTATGAAAAATCTTATTCCTTGGGTTTATAAACTTGAAACTTGGCATGAACACGTAAATAGGCAAATAAATATGTTTGACATTATAAGTTTTTTCAAACTACCCTCCAATCGTGATTTAGGGGGTGCGATTGGGTGACTGATTTATTAACGCACAGCCGAACCGCTCGGTATAGGAGTCTGAGATTTTGAACAGAGGTTCCTTTAGTAACATAAGTGAGCACTAAGAAGGGATTTTTGAAATGTCAACCCCCAAGGGGGGGAAATGGGATAAACTGAGCCGGCGCTGCGGGAAAGTTCGAACGAGATACCGTGGCCCCGGAACGCAAAGGGTAACTGAAGGAACGAGGTGGGTTTTAGTCAGTAAAAATCTGACACTCCCTTCCGTTCCACCCAGAGCGGGAGAGGTCATTTGATGATTTCCCATCCTTAAAAAAAAAGACTTTGTATGAGATCATTAAAAAACGCTATAATATATATATATATATAACCGAATTACACGTGGGCGAAGCCGCGGGCGGAAAGCTAGTAATGTTATAAATACAGTTTTCCTGATTGTAAGCGATCAGCGCCGCCCAGGGACACAGAGAAATCATAGGTGCGTTGCCTGCCGTTTAAAAATGTGAATTTTTATGGTATAAGCCAGTAAACGAGCCGACGGAACACCTGGAACACCAGGGTCGTTACAAGTGCGTTGCCCGCCTTTAAGGGGTTAGGAATTTAAGGGTTGATGGGAGTCGGGGATTGGAATCAATCTTCCTAATTCCCGATTACCGATTTGAGAACCCCGATTTTACCCCCTGTAATTGAGCTGTAAATAACTGTTATATTATGTAGATTGACTTACGTATATCTTTTTTTGAGATATCCAAGGACAGGACTTGTTGGAAGCACCCGTTCACTCCTTGTATGGACTTGGACCAGACATCGAAAGGGTTTTCCGTGTGATACCTCTGCCGTACGACGATTCCATTTGTATCGTTAGGAAGCAATTCTTTTGTAGAATGTATCGTTTTATTCATTAGCCATCTTAGACTCGCCTGAAAGGAAAAGTTGATCAGTCTTCTATATATTAAATTACTTTATATTTTAAAATGAATCCGGCCTAACGAACTGTTCGTTAGTCTCGCCAAAACTCGAAAACAGCTGGACCGATGCGACTAATTTTGGTTTTGAATTCAAGAGAACAAGCACCCTGATCCGAAATGTAAATTGATTCAATAGTCGGTGACTATAGATTCTATTAAAATTGCTAAAATCTAAGACAGTTCCCATGTAAAGAGAAATGTGATATAACCATAACGATATAATGAAAAATAAATACATAATATATGATCAGTATCCTATTATGAAAAAAGCCCCACGTAAAAAATAAAGATTAAAAAAAACACAGTATCAAAAAAGTTTTACCGCCGTACTCAGAGTAATTTAATGGTTACTAAACCCAGTCCTTAGTAATTATTTCCGATACAAAATCATTACTAAAGAATAGTTTAAGTAATCTTAAAATGTCTTTGAGTGCGGCAGTTGGCAATTTACTTTAATAAAAAACAAATAAAAAACTCACCCCATCAGTCTCGCTAATCTCCACTTTATAACAAGTCACCTGCTTCTCAGGGAACAACTTCTCAGGTATAATAGCAACGACCTGCCATTCGCCAATCACATCCTTCAAATTAAAGTTGGCCTGGAATCCGTCACACTTGGTTTCATTGGCGGTACCTTCCGAATTTACCAGGGTTATAACGAACAGTATGAGAAAAGGTGTCATGTTTGGGAGAGGGTTCCAAGAGTAGTGGAAATTTTTTGAGCAAAACTGTTGAATGAAGTTGGTCGAATGGTGCGGGTTAAGAATGTGTAGAGCAGGCATACATTATATCCGGAGCTGCGGACTACTTAAAGGGTTTACTGCGGCTCCGGCTCGAAAAGCAGGAGTAGGGCCGGGGTGGTTTCTTGTCAGTAAGAGTCTGACACTCACTCTCGCTTCACCCAAGGCGGGAGAATTCTTTGGATGAATTCCCTCCCCTAAAAAGGCATACATTGTAAGTTTTTCTACAATACATAGATGCTAAAATTAACCTTTTTCGGATTGTTGTTAAATGTATGTTATATCTAGTTTTATATAATAGGTAAACAATATTGATGATTCATTAATTTTAGTAAGCGTTTGTCTCCATGAGCTGTCATCACATAAAATTACCGGAATTTTTTTAGTAATTTTTTTAGTAATCAGATTGTTTTAATGGTATATTTTCTTAAAGGTAGGTTTTATTTTTATTTCATAACTAAGTTTGAAAATATTCTTTTCTAAATATTTGTAAATCTATCTTGACGAGGTGTAAATTAAGTGAGTGGGCGAATAATTGAATAATCTCTTAATGTTCTTTAGTCTGGCGTGTGACACATTTTGAAACAATTATTCAATTCCTGACCCACACAGAACAGACAATGGTCTCTCTGTCCTAATTTTATGAGTTCATTCACAAGATATATAAACTTAGTTAGTTTAGTTCAGATAGGATTCTTGCGTATTTTAAGAGTATGAGAACTTTACTGTATAAAAATGTTAATCCGTGTAATAGTTACTAAGCAAATGCCAAGATACTTAAGAAAAATAATTGTCATTGAAGTACCTACCTGTATCATTAGGTAATTGTCAACCAAAACCTTATGTCATCGTATCAGTCGCGAAAAGAACAAAATTAGCTCAAATATGTACAATCTAATCTTTTGAGTGTAAAATCCAACTGACTCAAAGTATTTGAACTGTATAAGAATACCGTCATTGTATAGATTAGCATCATACTATAAGTATAATACAATAAGTACAGTACAGTAAACGAACCAAAGACCAAACAATAAAACCGGAATATCTAGAATTTTCTTTTCAAATCCCCATTTTCCCATTCAAAAACATCTTAAGAATTATCTTGTGTTCCCACACAAAAACACGGTCATTGTTTAAAAAGTCAAAACCGACATAGATTTACTTGAACAAAGGCAGTTAAAACGGTTTATAGACTTGTTATTGCTGTCCCGACGGACAGTTCGCGTGGTGCAGGGGATGAGAGAAGAGCGATTTATTTGTATTTTTGTTATTTTTTCCATAAAAGATGTTATTAAATATTAAACTATTATATAAAGCTGAAGAGTTTTTTTGTTTGAACGTGCTAATCTCCGCAACTTCGAGAAAGGTTATACTCTATGAAACATCACGCTACGATTAATAGGAATTAATCGTAGCGTGGTATTGCCCAGCAGAACGATTGAAAATTTGTAGTACCTGGAAGTACCTGTATTATACAGTGAATTAAAAGGAATCCAACGACTTGTCAAATGTAGACAAACAAAAAAAATCCGCTTTAAATTATCTAGGCTTGTACAATAGTTTTAGATTACATTTAATGCTTGATTGGATTTAGTCTCCGGTAACCTCATTTACGCATTGAAACACAATGGAACCAATATTTCACACTTGTTTTCATAATATTTTATCATTCTAACGCTGTTTTATCACTCTGGTCGCGCAGACCCATACGTATCCGAAGCATAGTTTTCTTACATCGTCATTTGCCATGTGAAATACATACACTTTTTAATATATTTTATTGTACCATAAGTTTTATAATTCCGCTCCCCTCATGTTTTGTACCACATCAGAACATCGGATCGGTGGAAACAGATTTTAATGTATCCTATGAAAATCTTCATTCAAAAGCTCCTTCCCTTTGAATTTTAATATAAATCTGGTGAATTGAGACTTTATTAGCGTTGGACGAATACCAATAAATGTGAAAATTATGTATTCTTTTCTTCGCTACGTTAAATTTATTTGGAATTTTCAGCGGTCTGTGGAAATTGGATTTGTAACTAAAGTATGGTAATGGACTCGTACCTTTTTTTTTTTTTTTTTTTTGAGGGGGGAAAATCATCCAATGACTTCTCCCGCCTTGGGCGAGGCGAGAGGGAGTGTCAGACTCTTACTGACTAAAAACCACCCCGTTCCTTCTCCTGCTTTTCGAGCCGGAGCCCCGATAAACCCGCTAGGTAGTCCGCAGCTCCGGATAATGGACTCGTACCTAGGGTCCTGTCGAATTAAAGTAGGTGCATAACAATGCACTAGTTTTAAAAATAATGTTAAATAATAATAATGTCGTTTTTGTATGTTCCCTTTACGGAACATAATAATATCTGATATTTTTTTTTTATTGGGACAAGCCCGCCACAACCTCCCATACCGCTGCAACTCCTGTAAGCCAGGATCTACAGTAGATACAAACATGAAAACACCGGAACACTGAAGTCCGGCGCGTCCCAGGGAAATGAATGACTGTCTTGGATCCCGCAACGAAACAAATCAGAAGATGTTATTAGAGGAGAAGAAAAGACTTTACAGCATTTATTCTATCGCTCTGTAAAACAAAGCTTAGACTCGCCTGTTAACTGAAGGCGCGTGATTAGACTCAATTCTATAGCTATTGAAGTCTGTCAGGCCGGGCAGTGTCAGGTAACCAGTTAAGCAATATCTGATATGTGTAAGTGTGTTGTAAGGCCGGCAACGTCTTTGTAACTTCTCTGGTGTTGCGAGTCAGGGCATCAAGCAGTAAGTTATTCCGCCCCACTCATCTCATAAAAATATTAGATGGGGCCCCACTGGAGGCTGACGCCTGATCCGTGCTGCGGACTGCCTAACAGGTTTACCGGGGCTCCGGTTCGAAAGTCAGGAGATCGAACGGGGTGGTTTTTAGTCAGTAAAAGTGACACTCTCTTTAGCCTCGACCGAGGTGGGAGAAGTCATTGAATGATTTTCCCCTCCCATAAAAAAAGTCATCAGTCAGTCATCATGATAAATTAATTACCTACTACAAAAATACACTTCTATCTTCAATACATAATTTCATGTATCGTTTAACTTCAACTGCGACATCGCTAATGAGCTCAGCAAACTTGACTGTAAAATATTTACAATTTTAAAGCAACCTTTTATAATTTTTGCATCTAAAACAAAATGTCAGTAATTAATCTTACCCTTTCACGACCCGTTAGGTCGGTCGTCAAAGGAATTTAGTTCGCGTCTCATTAACTGCAAAAATCTCATAAAATACTTATTTAGGGTTATCCGTCAAATATTTCTAGTTAATGTCAAGAGGTAGGTACGTTAATTTATGGATTTTTTGGTAATTACTTAGATATTATCATTTTAAAAAGTATTTTCTGACGTTGCGCTTTTAAATCCCGAAAGGATTGGTAGAAGTATAATTATATGATGTATCGCCTACTTTTCAGTAAATGTTAATATGTATTCTAAAATGGCAATTGAATCCATCCTCGGGCATAATTTCTGATATTGTTGTTATTGAAAAACCTCTGAAAAACTGAAAAAAGGTCAATAACGCGTTGGCTAACCCGGAACTCCTTGTTAAGCAATCACACAATCGACCAACGAGGCATTCGTATAAATAATCTCACTAAAAATATAAAATTAAGCAAACAATCTGGCTCAAGCCTCATCTACATATACCCATACAAAATCAAACCACTAACACGACCACTTACAAAATCACTCCCCAAAACTACCATTAAACCAAGAACAAATATCATACATAGCTATCAATAACCATATACATATACATACTATGCGGGTATGTCAGTCTGTCAGTCTGTCAGTCTGTCACAGTTAACGAGGATATGTAGAACGTCTTCAAACGTTGCAATCAGAACACCGATGTCGTTTATTGAAATCTCAGCCCTTGTTGCAGAGAGTAGTGAAGAGAAACAGAGGTTTTACGTTCATCTACTGCATCTATACATTTTTGTATTGTGTATAATTTATATTGGTTTAAAAATGAAAAAATATTTTCAATGTCACTAGAAAACAGTATTTTGCGTTCACAAGATAAGCAAGCGTGTGCAGCCTTAATGGTTAAAGCTACACAGAAATCACGTATGACGGAAATGTTCTCCTTAAAATTGTTTAAAAAATATTCCACGACAGCAAATGTCTATCTTTTATGGGTGACTCACAATAACACGTATAACTCCCGATAGCTTAGTAGTTCGGAGCTTTCTGATTATATTTGTCTACTCTTACGTTTATAACACTCTCATTTATTCAATCATTCATAATATTATAATAAGTCTGTAGAAGGGTCAATTCTGTACATTGAAAATATTGAAAGAATAAATAGAAGGGTGTGTTACTGGATCGATCGATACCAAACCCAAATAACTATGTGATTATTATTATTTTTTGTCTATCTGTCGTATGTTCAGGCATCACGTGAAAACAAACGGTTCGATTTTAATGAAACTTGGTAAAATTATACCTTATTATCCTGAGCATAAAATAGGATACATTTTATCCTGGAAAAATACGTAATTTTATGCTACAGATCGCGAGCTCAACAGCAGTAGCTCAATAGAGGGATCTCCTTAATAATTATGGGTCTAGCCGTATTTGGGTCCAATAGATATTTATAAGATGTCATTGTTAGAGTTACTCAAAATTGAGAAATAAAACATCCACGCGAAGACAGACATCCGCGCGGACGGAGTCGCTGGCAGAAGCTAGTACTAAATAAAGTACTAAATAAAAAAATATCTATAGGAAAAAAGATCTCTCTGTCCTCACCTATTATGAAAAATATTCCACGGAGCAATTTCTCTACCCTCACCTACTCTATATCCGATGATTGTCACCGATAGAGAGCTCTAGTTCGTAAAGTTTTACGATCACTTCCGACACGAGACTGCCTCTTAGTAATCCTCACTACTTCGGTAGGGGAACACCTAATAGGGGGCGCATTCCGATTACTGTAAAGCTTGGATTCCATAAAATCTGAGTAGATGACAATATTAAGAGACACAGATGCAAGATCGATGATTTTGGTAAAATATAAGGTTGTACAAAAGAGGCCCAATCTTGTTACTCCGTGGTTGATAAGTTACTGGTGATTCCTCCAGTATTGCAATTGGAAATATACTAGTAGTAATCATTTACTTTCGGATGGTTTGTAATCTGGGTTGCTAACGCTAGCAACCCAAATACATCATTTATAAGTAAAATATCATCAGCAGCCTATAATTGGCCAGGTATCCTCATGATCCGAATCCGAATCCGCACTCTCATGCATGAGAAGCGGGCGGCTTAAACCTCTGGGACACACCCACGGCACCAAGCTACACAAAATCGATTATACATAAAAAATATGTAGAAAAAGATGAGGGAAAGGAAGTGAAAACAATAAGAACTATTGACACAATTGTTGGTACTGAAGTAATTCGTATATTTTTTATAAATAAATACTGCACAATATCATTAGCCTTCTCACGAATTCTTCTTCATTCTTTACTTTTGCTGGAAACCAACCCTAACAAAGGTACGCAAGCCTTTGTGGTGATGTCTCACTTTATATGAATCAGTAACATCTCCAATCAGTATAATATTGAACTTCGATCAAACAGAGGGGTTATGATCCATAACGCGAGTCCATGAATGAGATCCAAACCTCTTGCATTTGAATAATATCCGTATTGGGTGTTATTGAAATATTATCTATGAACTTAATCTTAACGAATGTAAGGAATATTTGAATTTTTGTTTATGGTATAAGCTGGAAAACAAGCACCTGATGGTAAACAATCGGAGGCGTTACAATTGCTTTTAGAGGTTAGGAACTTGAGGAAGGGGGGTAGCACAATGAAACATAAAAGAAACGTTCCACGTCGGTTTTCTGTGAGGCCGTGGTAACACTCCGATCGAGCCGCCACATTCATGACGAAGCATGGCTCTCCCACAGTCAAACTTTTGTATTCTACACGTAGTTTAATATGGACTGATGCATTTAAAATGTAATATTAATTAACCTAGCACACGACAGAAATACCGTGCAAATAAAACTCATATTCAGTGTAAGTTATGCAATTTAATAACCTGAGTTCTAAACCACACTAAACTAAGGTGTGTCCAGCACTCCTACTTAATACTGTAAATTAAGTCCAGCTTTCTAAAGCTAAAATATGTTATGATGTTAATGTTATATGTATATATGTGGTATATATTATATACCTACCAGTAAGAAATAATACTACCTATGTTTGCATTAATTATTATGTTATCGGTTTACTCCCGTAACTTTTTGAACTCGACTAGTTTCAAGCCATGCTAGAGGCTCATATTCATGAGCAGCAATCCGCGATAATAGTAGAGTTAAAGCAGGGGCACACGATGCGGTACGGCGTCGGAGCGGTGTCGCTGCGTTGTTAAAGTGTTTTGAATACCCACACTAAATTACTTGTAGATATTTATAACGTAACCGAGTCTCCAACTATTTTCCCTACCATAGAATTGAATTCAATTGCACGTGGCTTTTCAGTCGTACGTACGATATTATCTTGACCAAAGAAACAGTCAATTATCAACCGTTGTATAATATCATGTAAACAACAACCTATTTCAACCTAACCACCACAC
Organism: Spodoptera frugiperda; assembly: GCF_023101765.2. Classification (NCBI taxonomy): domain Eukaryota; kingdom Metazoa; phylum Arthropoda; class Insecta; order Lepidoptera; family Noctuidae; genus Spodoptera; species Spodoptera frugiperda. The sequence goes on along the minus strand of NC_064229.1, from coordinate 9,288,046 downwards.
AAAGCAAAACAAAACAACAACAATTTCCCTTCCACCATTTAATACCAGTCATTGCATACAACGAGTAAACCCGGGTGTGTTCGCCCTGGCCGCTCCCACTAAACTGTATAAATCGCGTTTAAATTCCGCCAGTGACGTCACTCGTTATGATGCGGACATTAGTTGCGCTGTATCCGCCCGTCCGTCATCGTGTGTTGTGAGTATGATTGCAAAAAAATAATATGGGACTGTTTTAAAGTTGTATGATAAGGCGAGTGCAACTCCGGAGCTGCGGACAACGTAGCGGGTTACCGGGGCTCCGGCTCAAAGCAGGAGACGGAACAGGGTGGTTTTTAGGCAGTAAGAGTCTAAAACTCCCTCTCGCCTTTGTTAAAATCGTTTAATGCCTTCTCTCAATCAAGGAGAGAGAAGGCATTGAACGATTTTTCTCCCTCAAAAAAGGCTATGAAAAGGCCATTTTAAATTCAGTTGCTATTTTTCAACTACCATCATCATCATCAGCCAGTGTTCGTCCACTGCTGGACATAGGCCAATTAAATAGCACGCCACTGAGCTCGATCTTCAGCTCTTCTCATCCAACCACTGCCAGTCACAAGCCTTTGATATAATTTTGAATATACTTTATAAACGATGGTCACCCTACCCTAGTCAGGTGATGAATGCAATCGCTACATCAAGCAAAGCTTTCACTTTTTTGCATTTTGCAGCAAAAAAGCGCTATATTTTTATTATATTACTATTCATTCTCTTAATTGAAATTAAATCCAATGTCCATTAAAAAAAGCGCTTTTCATTTACTTCAGTAAAAGTTATACCGTTTTTAAATCGCTGCAGCGGATTTTTTCTACAAACATATTGTAAATGGAACATAATAAGTGACGTCATTGTGATAGGTGCATTACCATAAATGCAGTGTTGAAGCCCAGACAGTTTATTAAGGCAACACGGTTAATGTAGGGTTAGTAACCTAGGCTAAACTTTATGTATTACGAAGGCATTGGTGGATATTTTTAATCTGTTTTGAGTATTGTGATTAATGTGTGTTTTTATTTTAATATTAGATCTTAGACATCGTTGTCATAGATGGGGTCCAGTAGGGCTGATGCCTGATCCGGAGCTGCGGACTACCTAGCGAGTTTACCGGGGCTCTGGCTCGAAAAGCAGGAGTAAGAACCCGGTGGTTTTTAGTCAGTAAGAGTCTGACACTACCTCTCGCCTCGCACAATGCGGGAGAAGTCATTGGATGATTTCCCCCTATAAAAAGACCTCGTTGTTCACAGTTGTGTGTCCAAGCAAAGAGTTGCTAAAGGATTTTTGGATACTCCTATACTCCTAAAATTATGATGATGACGTTCCAAATTGTACTATATTATCATTGGACCTGCTAACTTTAACGGCAGCATATAAAACATAACTGGCGAAAAGAGCAATACTCTTAGAAATCAAATGCATTTTTGTAACCAAAAAATCACGGTTTACTCACGTATATTAATGGAAAACAGCTCTACTAATTCCAGGCCAACAAAGGGACTCCTCATTTTAATTGGTTTTAAAATACTTACAATAAAACAAAATCAATAACAACTAAATTACCTTTCAGTACCAGACTTACCTTTCACTTACATTACACACAGGGTGTATTAAAAATGCAATCCTCCCTTTTACACTAAAAGGGGTAATCCAGGTGTGAAATTAGTAAAGCGGGGGTATCTACTACTACAGCACTGATTACTAATTATTATAGTTAATTCAACCTCCTTTTACAATTTAAATAGATTCATGTTACCTTTGAACGATTTGCGGTTGGTTAAACTTTTTTCTTGGGGTAATTTTGATCAGTCTGTTGTTAATTGGTTAAAGGTAGAGGGTTAAGTCTTAAAGATGGGCTTTAAGAATGTTGTTAATAAAATATTACGTCAAATATTCTAAGTGAGGATGAAGTGCAATCTGCTTTTTCGTTTTGTTAAGTATAGATGTAATTAGAAAAGCCCGCCAGGCTGATCACCTCGCCTGGTCGGAGGATCCTCCGACCAGGCGAGGTGATCAGCCTGGCGGGCTTTCTGCCCAACTGTTATTCGTTGGGATTTTCTATCCGTGTTAATTCGCATGTAAACTTCGTATGTGCGATGCAGGATATTTGTGACGTCATCCGTTGATTTTTGCTCGTCGATAGTCTATGTGCGACTTCTGTCATCTGTCACTTGTCACTTGTCAATGTGTCGCCACATCACTCCCCCCCAAGACCGGAGGTCGATCCTGTTGAGACGGCTGTCGATGCTTGAGATGAGCGGTGCCAGAGCCAGTGTAGAATGTCCCTAGTTCCAGTGAGTCGGAACTGTGCCGCTGCATGCCCAGTGAGTCGGGTGAGCGGTGCAGGGTGATACTCCAGTGAGTCGGAGTAGTGAAGCTCGCAGTGTCCCACGGTGAGTCGGGGAATTGATGCTGCGAGGGTAGGTGCGTAGTGACTGGCGTCTGCGTTGACGGGAGGAAGACGTCCTCAGACCGTGTGCAGAGTGCTGTGCCTAGACGCTAATGAGGCCGTAGGGAAGAACCAGGCTGCATGTCTTCGATGTAGCGTGTGGTGGTCCCTGATGAGGCCGAGGATGCTGGTTGGCTGCGACTTGATTACCGCTCAGCGGAGAAGTGATGGGTGAGGGAGATGGCGATGAGGATGACGGTGCTGATCTGCTCCGTGAAGGTTGGTTTCAATCACGTCGGGGTCACCACTTTAGGGAACAGCGAGTAAAGTTCCCTAAGAAAAGGAGGATCCTCCGACCAGGCGAGGTGATCAGCCTGGCGGGCTTTCTGCCCAACTGTTATTCGTTGGGATTTTCTATCCGTGTTAATTCGCATGTAAACTTCGTATGTGCGATGCAGGATATTTGTGACGTCATCCGTTGATTTTTGCTCGTCGATAGTCTATGTGCGACTTCTGTCATCTGTCACTTGTCACTTGTCAATGTGTCGCCACAATGTTATAACAAAATAGTTCTTGGAAGTGCATGGTTGGCATAGTGGCAGGGTATCCGAATGCCAAGCAACGGGAAGCGGGTCCGATTCCCGCACGAAACAACTCTTTGTGTGATCTACAAATTGTTGTTTCGGGTCTGGGTATCATGTGTATCTAAGCTTGTATGTTTGTAAACCCACGATACAAGAGGTAATCCCAGTGGGGAGCAACAATACACAAAAAAAAGTATTTCCTTCAAAAAAAGAACGTTTTCAGGTGATCCCTCTGCTCGTTTGCCTCCTATCCCTTAATAACAAGATAAAAATCTTGAGTTTGACTCCCATGTCTTGAAAATATACAATTACGAACAAAAGCATTTTGATATTGTCCTCAATATCAAAATCTTTAATTAAGAAACGTAAAATTTTTTGACCATTGACAATCCCATATTACCAATTTTTTTTTTTGAGGGGGAAAATCATCCAATGACTTCTCCCACCTTGGGCGAGGCGAGAGGGAGTGTCAGACTCTTATTGACTAAAAACCACCCCGTTCCTTCTCCTGCTTTGAGCCGGAGCCCCGGTAACCTTTTACGTTGTCTGCAGCTCCGGATAATCCCATATTACCTACAACACGTAACTAAAACACACAAAGTTAACAAACATCCACAAAACACAATAATTAATCTATCTTAAAAAAGATAAAGAAAACCCATTGTTACACAGATAAAACGATTTCCAAACTGAATTCGAAATTTAAATTCGTTCCAGGATGTTTCCAATTAAGTGCGCGTCGTGGATGACGGATGACATCCTCCCGGGGGATGCGACGGCGGATGTCTTGATGAAAATAATGCTGGCAAACTATAATATAGTCTATTGTACATTTTCTTTTTTGAAATTTGAATTTGGAATTTGTGTGGGGTAAGGAAAGGAGTTGTGTTTAATTTAAGTGGTTTATTTTTAACAATTAAAAGGATGTTGAAATAGTAACAGCGATAGCGGATACCTTTAATAAATAAATAAAAGTTTTTTTTATTAAAATATATGTATTATAGATATAATTATTATAGAATAATCAAGGAATATAGTGTGGGAAAGCCATGCTTCGGCACGAATGGGCTGGCTCCACAGGAGTAATACCACGGCCTCACAGGAAACCGACGTGAAACAACGTTTGCGTTGTATTCCCTTGTGTAAGGTTACCGGAGGCCTATTTACCCCTTTCCCAATCTTTCAATTCCCGATTCCCCAACAACCCTTAAATTCCTAACCCCCAAAAGGCCAGCAACAAATTTGTAACGCTTCTGGTGTTTCGGGTGACCATGGGCGGTGGCGATTACTAACCATGGGTGAAACACAGGTGATCCGTCTGCTCGTTTACGTATATCGTTTTAGTGTTGTTTGTATATTATATTCTACCTTACTAACAAATAAAAACCAAAACAAACAAAAATTATCTTTTCCCATTCTGGTAATGAATGCAGTCAGTGTGCATTCTGCAGTTTACTGCCGTGCAGCTAAATATAAAACACGCGGAGAGAATTGTTAATTTCGAGAAACTCAACGTTTCTGATTGTACTTATCTTTTTTATAAAGGTTGGGATGCAATGAGACACGAATATGGTAAATTATTTGTTTCATAAAGAAATTATTCATCCTGAGTAAAGTGCGGTGGCTGGGCAACCGACTGCCGCGCAACATGTAGCGGGTTCGAGTTCGCGCACGGAACGAATGTTTGAGTTCCATTCCCGCACGGAACAATTTTTTTGTTATCCATTAATTGTTGTTTTGTTGTTAGTCTGGGTGTCATACGTATATGAACATGTATGTTTCTAAATGCACTCACAACACAGGTGAAAATCCTAGTGTAGGGCAATGATATTTTTTAAACAATAATATTAAGTAAATATCCATGTGAAATTTTCACCTTCCACAATACAATAGGATTAACAACTCAAAGGGCAAAATTAATAATGAGGATCCTATTCATAACTATAAATAAAATGAACCAGCTTCGATATTATGTCCTAATGTGGTCCAAACCTAAAAACATTCCTAAAAGCATACAAACCATAAAAACCCCGAGATAAAGCAAAGTATAAAATATTTTAATTATATTTTATCACCACTAAAACTGTGTAAATGAAAAACCGGTTTCGTTGCTTTATGAAATCGTAAAAAACTTGTCTTTCGCTCCCAATGGGAGAGATTTGCAGTTTTCATGGTGTTGCCATTGTTGAAATTTCATTATAGAGGATTTTATTCCGCTGGCATCCCTATTTATTGTTTTCTTTTTAATATTTTTAACGTCTATGGTAATTAAGGAGTTATCTGAAGATCTGTTTCGTTATTTTAATTAGTTCTTCTTTTTACGAGTTTTTGTATCGATGATATTTTTGTATAGATACGTAAATATGTAAGCTTTTGTTTATTTAACACGTTAATTCAAGCATATAAGCAAACATATAGCGTGCCAACAACAACGTGAAAGTTCTGGTCCTTAGTACCATATCCGAAGCACATTAGATCAAGCACACACAAGCAATAGTTGTGAAATTTTTCGGATAGAAAAAATATAACACACCTCTTTCCATCCCTTCGGGGATAAAATAAAAACTATGTGAGAAAAAATATAATACCATTAGAAATGTGGACATTGGACAAGACAATGGAAAAAACACCCGATCATAGTACCTCCTCCTTTTTGAAGTCAGCAAAAATCGTCAAACAAACTAATACTAATAAACCAAAATTAAATCGAAAACATTATTTTTTTTAAGAAATTAGGGTTCGTTTAATGTACAAATGCTAAATGAAGACACAATGTAAAATGACTGTTTATCCTCTAGAGAATAAGCTGACAGAAAAATAATTACGCTTTAATCCTTGGGGTCGGCAGTACAAGAGCTAATTAAAGGTGTCAGGTTTTTTAATGGGAAACAAACAATTGTTTCTTTAATGTGTTGACAGTTGCAATTAAAAACGTTGTTTACTTTTCTAGGGAAAAGGTAAAAATTGTTTTTTTTTTCTTTTGCATAATAATATAACGACCAACACAATACATGATAATTTAAATATATCCTAGGGTGAAAACACATATGACTTTAACCGACATATTTATTATCATCTTGGCTGACAATGTACGAAAAATGAGCGAAAAACACCCAGTTGTTAAGTCAAAAAGTGCAAGTTTGAAGAGTCTCTCTGTGACTCGAAACTAGTAGAGCTTTTCTCTATTTAGGTACGTGAGTAAACCATGATTTAGTATCATCACTATAGTTATTACAAAAAAAGGATAAACTGTAATAATTTTACATCGCACTGTAGGCAATTAGGTTTCTCAAACATTTTCTTCTGTAAGCAATCGCGTTTGTAAGATAAAACAGATTTATTTTTAGTACAATAAACTCAAGTAACTTTCAGATAAACACAAAGCAAGATTTCCAAATAGAGTATTCTCGTGAAAAAGTCTTGCTTCAGTGAAATAAAGCGAAATAAAGACAACGAGGGCAAAGAGTAATGATCCTGAACAGTTTCAATGAATGTTTTACATCAAGATTATGTTTATAGAGCTGTTTGCTATGTGTGGAAAGAAATTGTGTGTGTGTGTATGTGTGTGTTTCCTGATAGGTATAACCTGGGTATCTTCAAAGCCCGGGTGAATAGGTTGCTTATGGGTAGACGTGCTCCATCGTAGGCCGCAACATCACTTACCATCAGGCGAGATAGCGGTGAAACGTCGACCCATCAAATGTAAAAATGAATATATTAATGATGCAGTTTTATCAAACAAATGCAATCATAATTAAATAAATAAATAAATAATTAGTTACCTTAGTCGCCAAAGAGGTAAGCAGAGCACATACCATGTAATTGGGAGTGAGCCAATAGCCACATACTGGACCCAATTTTAGTCTCTAATTCTTCATGATTAATGACGGAGAATTATTCTAAAACATTTCTGAGAAACCCAGAAAACTCTCATAGTGCTTTATAGGGAATCGAACCAGCGATCATCGCTCTGCAGATACTCTTACGACTCTTACTCGTACGACACTCAATCCTTAAAGAAAATAAGTTAACCAAGTTGGTTATAACAACTCTATACCAATCCCCTCCTCTCAACGTCTTCATCGATCTACGGTGATATGTCAAGATAGGTCACAGACAGGATTGGCCAGCCGTACCTCTTGTCTTATTTATTGGACTGACAGACAGACAAATGTGGCCAAATGTATTAATGGCTCCATGTTTTTTCTGCTGGCTTCCTTCGACCTGATTAGGAAAAGTGCTACGGTCCGTTGGTTGGTGATTTTTTTTAGTTGATCTGGTGTAATTTTTTAAGGTAATGATAGCTAATTTGGGTTTGTGAATTGGATGTTTTTGTAGGTTTAGAGTTTTTTAGATTGAATACCTAATTTTTACTGTTTCCGTTATAAGTCCCAGGTAATAGGGGGTGATCTTATTACCATATACTGGGCACAATTCCAGATTCCGTGTTACCACTGAGAAATTTTCGAAAAATCTAAAAAAGCCCAGTTGTACTTTGCTAGACCTGGAAATCGAACCTATTGTTCGGCAGTCGCACTTGCGACCACTCCACTAACGATGCAACCATCATCATCATCTATGATGATGATGATGGTTGCATCGCATGATATGTCATTGTATAGCAGCATGACCTGCCAAAATGTGACCTGTCAATGACCCCATCTCACAACACTAGTATCAAATCGAACATTAGCCAGTACCCTTCCAAAAACAACCCCCCCATTTGCACCTCACATCCAATTCAATTGTCCCTAATCACAACTTGAAACCTCTCAAAGAAAATAAAAACAAAACATTTTCAAAGAAAACCCTAAACATATCGAGAACATCTGTTCTGAATTATGCATACGTTGTGTATTCTCAAAGCCTTAAACTAGATGACCAGTGAACCGACCTATTAAACGAACCTTATGACCACAAGCAAGAACCCTTCCCACTGGTCAATATTTATGAGAGCCCGAACAAATTTACCGAATAAAGGGGTCAAGGTATACTGGTTTTGTGTCCTTGAACTCTATTATGTAGGCTATAAAGGTGGTTTTTGTAGTGACCAATTTAAGATTTCGTGCTTGTCTTTGAAGTGTCGTAAAAATGTTCGCGGGATGAATGTTGATGAATGTGGTCGTGATTTTGAATGGTAATGTGTTAGGGTGTGAAAGAGATTCTTATTGAAAGTTGCACTTTCAGTGTAGAAGAAATATTCACTTAAAACTTTATATAAAGAGAATAGATTTAAGTACCTTGTATAGCAGGAGTAGGAACGGGGTGGTTTTTGGTCAGTAAGAGTCTGACACTACCTTTCGTCTCACACGGGTGGAAGAAGTCATTGGATGATTTTCCCTCTCCAAATAAAAAAAATCCTTGAATACATTGTTTCTGTTATTGTTTTAGTGTTAGTGTTGTAGTTTTATTTAAAACTAGCTTCCGCCTGCGACTCCGTCCGCGCGGATGTCGGTCTTCGCGTAGAAGTTTTATTTCTGCATTTTGAGTAACTCTGACAATGACATCTTATAAATATCTATTGGACCCAAATACGGCGAGGCCCATAATAATTAAGGAGATCCCTCTGTTGAGCTACTGCTGTTGAGCTCGCGTTCTGTAGAATAAAACTGAAAAATAAAGATATTTTTGCTACGTATTTTTCCAGGATAAGAAGTATCCTATTTTATGCCCAGGATAATAAGATATAATTATACCAAGTTTCATCGAAATCGAACAGTTAGTTTTCACGTGATGCCTGAACATACCGACAGGCAGACCAAAACAATTTAATCACATATTTGGGTTTGGTATCGATCCAGTAACACCCCCTGCTATTTATTCTTTCAATATTTTTAATGTACAGAATTGACCCTTCTACAGATTTATTATAATATGAACAATGTACAGAATTGACCCTTCTACAGATTTATTATAATATGAATGAATGAATGAATGAGAGTGATATAAACTTAAGAGTAGACAAATATAATCAGAAAGTTCCGAACTGCTAAGCTATCGGGAGTTATATGTGTTATTGTGAGTCAACCACAAAAGATAGACATTTGCTGTCTTGGAATATTTTTTAAACAATTTTAAGGAGAACATTACCGTCATACATGATTTCTGTGTAGCTTTAACCATTAAGGCTGCACACGCGACGGAAGCTTAAAAAATGGAGTAAATTCTCCTGTTTTCCCAACATTTCCCTTTACTGCTCTGCTCCTATTGATCGTAGCGTGATGAAAAGTATACTATAACCTGCCCAGGAGTATAAAGAACAATTGTTCCAAGTTTCGTTGAAATCTATCGAGTGGTTTTTATTTCTATAAAGAACATACAGACAGACAGACAGACAGACAGACAGACAGACAAAAAATTTTCTGATTGCATTTTTGGCGTCAGTATCGATCACTAATCACCCGCTGATAGTTATTTTGGAAATATATTTCATGTACAGAATTGACCTCTCTACAGATTTATTATAAGTATAGAAGATATGTAACAACTCACAATTTAAATTAAAAACAACATTATGTTCGCTGATATAAGACTCAAAATTATAAAAAAACTAATATACACTTATAATACTACGCTAGAATCAAGATTGATACATATCACAAACATTTCCAAAAATACTCCTTCGAATAACCTCACCTCTAACACAACCCCATTCAAAAACAAATCCACCACCATCTTCCAAACAACTTCAGTCTCGAACATATCCCAAATCATTACCGATTGTCTCATAATCCATCTGAATCGTGAATATTTTACATTCATCGTAATACGTCACATGGTTCCCTGGCACAATAAAATCTTTATGGCTATTGCTTCAGATCTATCCTTTATGCTTTTCTTGATCCCGTATGAGGAGATGGCTCGGTTTTCCAGTTGCAGACACTGTGTTGTGCTGTGTCTTTCTTGTGTTCTCTGTCATATGTTGGGTAGGTAAGATGAAGTGTATTAGAGTAGTTTGTTAACATACTTTTGGCGAGATTTTCCTAGTCATTGACTATTTTTAGATAGGAAATAATTCATGCATATAGAGGGTAATTGGTAATTAGTCAAATATATATTTTTTTATACTCATAAGTTTTCTTTTTATCACATTAACAAAGTAAAGCAAAGTAAGTAAAGTTCCAAAATGCATACCTAGTTCCTAATCGGCCTATAGTGCGGGCGCCTTTCCAAGGCGGGCGAAGTCATTAGATGATGATGATGATGATGATTTTTCCACCTCAAAAAAAAAATTTTACCAAGACTTGACCGCTACAATTCATTATGAGGATTCACTTACCAACATTGAAAATTTTACGTGGATTGATTGGTATAGTTTGTATATTTTTTTTCTATTTTGGTCTAACAATATTCTAATCGAAAAATTCTTGTTCGTGTAAAAATTTATCCTAACCAAAATATTTTCGTAAAACCAGCATCTGCCACACATACGACTGCAGTGTTCATGCATGAAGTAAGGATTTGTACTTTACGAGCTAGTACGGGAAATCGATCGTTTATTCAAAACAGGTGATCACATACGAAGCTCCGTTTATGAGCTCTCATGCTGATAGCCTCAGGAATAATAGCGTGAATATAATTTGCAAATTGAAAACTATTAATGTGTTTTAGGATGTTCGTGATATCTTTAGGGATTTAAGTGATTGAATGGATGTTAAGTTAATTAAAATTTTATTGCTTACTCGTGTGTCAGTTTTAAAGTACCTATTGAAGGGTGAAGGTGTAGGTTAACTAATTATTATGTGTAAGGTTTTAGCTAGGATTATCCTTATGATAAAAGTTTTTAAACTGACATGGTCACTAGCAATATCATTAGAACTTAAAACGGAACATTTACCATGTTTATCCGTTTTTACGAGTTTCTGATATTTCGGCACTGTTGCAAGCGCCATGATTATGAATGAACACTAAACTCATAAAAAATAATAAACATGGTAAATATCTCGTTTTAAGTTCTTATGATATCAGCTGATGAATCCAAGTCTAGTCTACCTACTGTAGCAATACACTGTCTTATTAAATAAATATAAAAACTACTAACTAAATAAGTAGCTAACTACAAAGCATTAGTCATGCCAACATTTCAAAAACAAATCTTTGGAACATCACAATTGAATCAGCTTACACAACATACCTAACTATATTAAACACATAAATAAGCAACGAAAACATTACTGTCACATCCTCAAAGAACAATCGTGGCAATTTGCTCCCACCAGCACCAGCCTCTTGAATTAGCCGATGTCTTGAGGCATTTTATTTCCCCAATCAAAAGTGCAAGTGGCTTCGAGTGGGACGAAACGACCTAATGAATTCTCTACTTTTAGCTTTCTTAAGGGGGGGATAAGGGGTAATGATGTACGTGACTTTTTGAAAGGTATTTTTTTTAAGATTTTTGTAAGAGAATTGAATACTTTGATGATGTTATTGTTTGTAAGTGCTTTTGTTTCTGTTGTTAATGTCTCCTGTGAGCCTGATTTTATGTATGAGTAACGGTTACTTTTGAATTGAATGCTTAGTTTAAACCTAGTTTTACTAACGGACAGACTGACAGACTATTAATTATTTGTTGACGTTTTAAAAGTACATAAGTATTGATGGTTTAATAGGAATAAATGATCTGACTTTAACTGTTAATTAAAATTCTAAATCCACGAAAAGAAAATGTGAACCATACACTATTTTTGAATTTGTATTTTTAATCAGTTGTTCCGAAGACAAATTATAATTGATGCGCAAATGATAAATCAAAATTAAAATCATCTTGAAATAATTTCAAACTTTATTTTTTATTTACTTATCAACTCTTATAATTAACATTACAGGTACATTATTAAAATTTTTAATTAATTAAATTTATTCCCGACAAAACCAAAAGTGACTTTTAGACAGTTTTCTTAAAAACTCCTATACCTCGCTATCCACAGAGAGCATGGCAGAGAAGGCGACTGTATTACATCAGGGGGTCACATTCCAGAGATTACCGCTCGGCCTGCTTGGGAGACGTTTACTGGGTGTCGCTCACAGAGTTAGGGAACGATCTGGAAATGACATGGAAATTGTTTTTTATACGAATTTAAAAGTTCTATAAAATAAATAAAATAAAACATACCATATTTCTTAAAAAATACATTATGACGTTATTAGTTAAAAAAAACGTTATAATTACAGCTGACACACCAGTCAAACTGTAATTGGAATTTTATTAAATGATTTCAAAGTAACACCGGAGACAGGTATTTTTTTTTTTTTCAGCCACGGTCATCCCACTGCCGTACAAAGGCCTCCCTACCCTCCTTCCACTTGTCTCTTTGTAGAGCTTTCTGTGGACAATCTTTTCTAGGCATCGAGTTCATCCTGCCAACTCGTTCTGGGCTTGCGTTGTCTTGTGTTTACTATACAAAATACATTAATGCCAATGACGCAACAATTTTATCTTCCCAAAAAAATGCCCTACATAGCCATTCCATTCATCTAACATCCCTGTACCAACGATCCACAATTTGCCTCAATAATGCGGGCGCTTGTTTCACCCACTTACAGCTCTCATACAATTTATTGTAAGGGACCGCTGTCTTATAAGACGGCCTATGATGACGAGACTTATCTTGAAGATCTTCTTATATTAGGAAGATGCGTGACATCTGTGTCGGTTTTATTGTTGTCAAGAATATGATTGGTATGACTAAAGTTGGTGATTTTAGTTTGATGTCATCTAGTTGTTGGTTTCTCTGTTTTTTTTCTTTTTTTAACAAATCATCTTTTTTTAATTATGTGTGGAAAGCCATGCTTTGGCTTGAATGGGCCGATTCGACCGGAGTGATACCACGGGAATTTTCTTTGTGTGAATGAGGTTACCGGAGGCCCAATTTTCACCTTTCCCAATCCCCGGTTATCTAACCACTCTTAAATTCCTAACCTCCAGAAGGCTGGCAACACTTATAACTCGTCTGGTGTTTCGTGTGTCATTGGGCGGCGGCGATTACTTTCCATCAGGTCATCCAACAGCTCGTTTACCGGCTTATACCATAATAAATACACCAGAGTTAGTCTGATTTAATCGTTTTTTCATAATTTTGGTTAGAGTGAAATAAGTAAGGATCAATTTTCTATCAACCCAGCAAACACTCATAAATCAATAAAACGATATGTTAAAAAATATAACAAAACCTATCATTACTACTTGGAAAAACTTAATTTAAAGCGTCAATATAATGACTCTAACTTGATATCCAATCATTACGTACATTCAAAGTTAACACGAAATAAAGTCATTACAGTATTTTAACTAAAATATACAATTTTATTTTCATCGCCATAAGGTTTATTTTGCCTAAGAAAAAAATTACACAGTCACAAAGTACAGTTAGCAAAATTATACTCTATTTATTCAAACATAAGGTCCATTTTTCTTTAATAAATAATAAATTGACACATCAATAGTACCTACTTTTGAATTGAGGGCGAGAAATAAGTTATTACTTCCTGTGTTATTTTAAAATCATTATGTCATTAGTATGTTTGTAAGTATAGATTTCTGTTATTTCCCTTATTGATAGGTTTGAAAATGAATTGAAGTTTTTGATTGATCATAATGATGAGGGGGTTTTTGAGGGGGAAAATCATCCAATGACTTCTCCCCGAATGCTAGACTCTTACTGACTAAAAACCACTCCGTTCCTACTCCTGCTTTTCCGAGCCGGAGCCCCGGTAAGCTCGCTAGGTAGTCCGGTGGCGAGCTTGCTCGCCGTCCACAGGCGCGTGAATGATGTTTGGTAGTAAATGTTATCTGGCTTGAAGAAAGTTTCAATAAAGTTAAGTACTTCACATACTTACAATTTCAAATTCATTCCTATTTGACCTAATTTAAAAAATCTAAAAGTGGAAAAATTAAAGCTGTACATCCAAAGAGTGTTAGGTGCTGTTCCTTTCAATACTATACATACATAACCTCACACCTATCTCCCATGGGGGTTTTATTTATTAGATTTTATTCGTACTTGCGTTTACTTCTATTTTTTTAACTATGTATTTAAAATTATTGTTAAAAAAGAGTAGAATCAAGATGCATAACAATATGCACCCAATACAACCACTATATCTATTACACTTTTAATGGAAAGCGGAGTCTAAAGAGATTACTGACGTTCCACCAAGTCATCAGCAAGCAATCATCCGCTGATGACTAGCTAACTTGATTACTGTTTCATTATCACGCGTTGTTCCGTTCCCCTATTTTAATTGATAGTATGAAACTATTGGGTTACTTGTGGCTAATGGATTAGGGGGCGCTGCAGCGGTGTACAGCGAAAAAATGGCTGGTTGGTAATTATTGGTATTCCGATGAATTCAAAAAAAAAATAGCAATGACAAGTGATGAAAAGTAGAAATTATTGTTGACACAAAAATATGGGAATAAAAAGCTTAGTAAAACAAAATAATGTGCAAAAAAACTAACAAAATATTAAATAATATTACACAAATCTACAAACGTTTCAGACGCAGGGTCAAATTTCAAAGATACTTAACTAACCCCGATACTTATGAAACCTTGAATAAAAACTGCTCCGGCCGTCAAATCTGCAAACTGTCCCATATTACTTCATACCGATTATATGAACAATTTTCGAATCAACATAAACAAATATTATCTGACATTATCACTACAAAAAAAAAACTACTCACAACACACCATAAATCGCTGCAGCGCCACAAAGCGTACAACCGAAAATAACATAAGAATTTTTCATCGAGCCGACAGTAACCGCTTCAATCTAATTAGTACACGCTTAACACACGTCTGCAGCAAATAGGTTTAATTAAAAACTGAATAGTTCCACAGTCATCATGCAATCAGCCAGTTTCAGATAACGAAGGCTGCATTTTGTAATGCAATTCCTATTTTAAATTAATTAAAATTTTGTTTACTAGGTACGCGGGTTTTGGTTTACATTTTAGTCGTGAATGTGATGTGGTTTGGTTTCATAGTGTGTGTTTATGGTGTAAATATTGCAAAAGACTATTTTGTAGAGAACGGTGTTGTTCTAGCTAATCCAATATAATTTCTAATATCACTGAAATTTTTAGCAACGTAGCTACACTCAGCAATTTTAGTTTTTTATACTGTACAAATCTTTATACTAGTTTTAAAGATTGAAATAAAGATGCAGGCTGTGCGACGTCGCCGCTTCAGCACACGCTGCTAATGATGAAGAGTCCCTCTGTGACTCGAAACTAGAAGAGCCTTTCTCCATTAATTTACGTGAGAATACCGTGATTTTATAATTAATTTAGTTTTAAAGAGTTGTTAAACTATTTAATACTTCTTAAACTATTCAATAGACACTACAATCATCTATTGAATTTAACAAGTAAGATAGTTTTAGACCAATCAAATAATAATATACGTTTATTTAAGTATATATAAGTAAACTAGCAGTTTCTCGCGACTTCGTCCGCGTACCATAACGACTTGTGGCAAAATTTGGCCGTTATTATTTGCTATAAACTTCACAGAGCCTGAGACCTTTCCAACGAATGCAAAACCTTGGAAATCGGTTCGTGCGTTCTGGAGTTATAGCGTCAGGAAGTAAAACTTGACTTATTTTTATATTATAGATATAAGTTTATTTACGACTTTCATCAAAAAAGCCCCAAAATAAATAAAAACAAATAACTTGTCGTTCAATTACCGGCCCCCTGAGAGGTCAGAGTGCCCCCTGCACAATGCACTACAGTGTACAGTGTACACATGCATTGTTGTAGTGGCGGCGCACAATAAGGGAACACTAATGGATTATCAGTGATTTGCATTTAGCTGGCTTTGGATAGGCTTATGTGAGAATAATTAAACTGTGTGGAAAATTAAGGAGGTACATAATGTACATGAGATAATACTATCTAGTTTACAAGCACCAAATCGACACTATTATCATTTACAGGGTTATACAATATACATGTGTGGGTAAGTTCATACTAGTGTGCATAAAAAATTGGCCCATTACACTCATATTGGTATATTATACTATAATTTTTTCGTCGGTATAAGTAATTTAATAATTTAATACAAGAGTAAACAGCTCAATATTATCAAATCTATATGTCCGTCAATCACGCTGAAGCTACTGAATAGATGTTGATGAAATTTGGCATACAGACAGGGTTATGAGTTGACTTAGGTGATAGGACTTTTTATACCACAGGACGGAGAAGAAGCAGAGCATGAAAGATGGCAGAAGCTAGTTATAATGTAGGTTATAATGTTGAGCAATGGCTCAACTCAATCGATTTATTTTTTGGAGTAGTAGTAAATTTGGAGAAGTTTGGGTGCTAGGAGCTTTTTTTGTTCTCCAACCTTTAAAAAATATCGTGTATATTAAGACTAATTTATTAATATTTGAGAACTCTAGCATAACACCACTAGCAGGCAACAATGATGCGAGCCGACACAGCCGGTCATACGGTCCAGTTGAAAATAATTGTCTCACCGATAGTGCGGCCGACTCATTCGGCAGTGTACATACATACATACATACATACATATATATTACGTAGATATGTACCATTACTTAGTAGCGATCCAATCTCTACCCCTTGTGGACTATCTTAATTGGTAGTTAACGAGATAAAGTTACTGTAGCCTTATTTAGATATTGTTGCTTATCATTGAATCCTTTTTTTATGACAGGGTGACAATATTAACACAAAGGATTCTTACATAGAAGTTTTCCGATAATCCTTATGCTTCGTAGGCGGCTTGATAATAATTGTAGTCGGGTCACCGAAAACTTACAAAATTATGCTACTCTTTTTAAAAAACAAAGATTTCCGCAAAAGACTTTTACTTTACGACAGAACTCTTTAACCGAAGACTTTGGAAGTAATTTAAGTACGTTTTGTGGGAGGCTCTTGAACTTATTTAAGAGGCCTATGTTGAACAATGAGCGTTTTGTAGCTAACATAATGATAATAAAATTCACTACATGCCTTACATGTGTTACTTTAATATTTGTAACAGAAGGTACACAGCAAAGTCACATTAATTTCTATACTCACTTTTAACAACCGCCACCTAAAAATAGCTCCTCATTCGAACAAACCAAAAAGAAAACAATTAAGAATTTCCTAAACGAGCTGTAAGCAAGCCTCACACGTTAATCAGGGCTTTGCTCACAAATCTCAGTATAAAGCGAGTCGTTGTTCCGCGACATTACACACAGACGACTGTTTGTCGACACACATTTACGAGCGGCGGATATCTGATACCGACACCTTTTGTACTCGCGTTGAGGCAAACGGTTTCAATATAAGTTTTTAAACTGACATGGTCACTAACACTATTATTAGAACTTATGACGGGATATTTACCATGTTTATTCATTTTTATGAGTTTCCGATATTTCGGCACTGTTGCAAGCGCCATGATCACGGATTAACTGTGTTGTGCGATCAGTAAATAAGTTCTAATAAAAACGGTTTTAAACTTTAGTATACAGTGTAGGTACATAGCATATAATATATGTATAACTTCTACCATTTGTGTTGAGCATTGCAGTGTCTCTGCATTGTTCTCACACATATGTACAATTATTTATTCGAAAAACAATGGCTATGTAAAACGAGTTCTGTCGAATTAGAAATCGAAACAAAGCTAAGCCCACAGACTCACTAAACGACCTATCATTGAACTTGAAAAACAATATTAAACTGTGTTATAATAAGATTAATGAGACTACTTTTATGGAGAAGTAACATAACCAGAACATCTTATACTTATCATTGCATAAGACTGCTGTTGAACTAGGGCAATCACCAAGAAAATTAAAAAACAAAATCTAACCATCTTTACAAAAGCCTGTATCTAATTCACTATCCTTACAGCGAATGCAAGCTAGTTGTGTCACCACGATTTAAGAAGACAAAGGGTAGTAAAACGAGTGATTGCTCACAACACTGCCGCCGGCGACAGGGATGCTGGGCGGCCAGACTGTAATTAGGTATATAAGTCAACATGAAATGCTACCTACTACAGAAAAATAAATTGAAATAATTATTATTACTGTCATGATAGATAATATTTAAGTGTGGGAGAGCTATGCTTCGGTACGAATGGGCCGGCTTGACCGGAGTGATACCACAGCATAAAAGAAAACCGTCGTGAAACCATGCTTACGTTGTATGATTAAGGTTACCAGAGGCTCAATTACCCCGCTCCCTACGCTTCCCAATCCCGATGCCCTTCCCCTTATTATTTTTCATAAGAACCCAAACTTATTTTATTTCATTTTAAAACATGCTGTCCCACATTTTCATACTTGAAGCATTTTGTCCTACATTTTCAACCCAAACCCACCTTGCCTACGCCATATACAGTGAAAATATTGAAAAACCACTTGACCCAAATTTCGTAGCACCGTAGCTCTTCGCGTAGCACTCCGTAGCAAGTGCGTAGCGCATAAAGCGTAGTAATTAACCTATTGTAATTGCTTGGAGCTACTAGACAAAGTAATATTATTGTATTTAATGATGATGGGTACTTAATGGTGGTTGTATTTACTTTATAACTTTGGAAGTTCTTGTTATAGTTTGTCGTTATGTTAGCTTATGAGGATTATGGTGGAAATATTATGGTTGGTTGTCTTTTAATGTTGTTCCTGGATGAATTTGTAAGGCCTTTTATAATTAGATATATTATTGCCTAATTTTCTACTAAATAATAATCCAAAATCCAAAATCTATGAGCAGAGCGCTTTTACAACAAGGTGCCATGCCAGATTGTGTGTGGTTCTTAAATGAAAGCGCCGTGATTCCCTCCTTATGAACGTGGGTGAACAAGAGAAATGCTATTATTTTAATAAATGATAGATAAAAACAAACATTAACACACAATCTAATACTCACTAGGCAAGGCTGCAACTTCTAGTCGAACATCTATTACGTCTATTCTCGACTCAAAACTCAAACGTCTTAAATAGCTTTACGACTTTTCTTACTTGAAAAATAACTTAAAACTTTTTAAATTTAATGTGTGTTTTTATTAGTGTTGTACATGTACAAACTTAAATGATCTAAGTTAGGATTTATGTGAGGAGCTGTAAGATTAAATGGAAGGTTGTTGAGTGAGTCATGACTGTATGTTGTTATTGTTAGAAGTCTTCACTTATACTGCCTTACTTTTAGTAAAACGTAATGCATAAGCTATAAGGTCTGTGTTCAGTAGTGGACGTCTTGTGGCTGATATGATGATGATGATGATTGTGCTAACTTTTCTGTTCTAGGTTAAATTCCCAGTTTGAACTAAATAATTATCGGACTGTTTGATTGGAAATTCACAATATTAATGTTTAATCTAGAATTACTTCCAGTATTCGGCAATTGGCTCACCTTCTTTGAGATAAACTTAAATAAAAACCAGCAGTTACGTTTTTATATTTTGTTCCCAGATTGGGGGTAAACAATCAGACGTATCACCTGACGGTAAGCGATCAGTGGCGCCTATGGACACCCGTAACAAAACAGGTGCGTTGCCGGCCTTTTAAAAAGGAATGCGCTCTTCTGCCGAATGTTTGGAAATACCGCCACTAACAGCTCATCCCGCAGTTTTACTGTGCGAATTATCTTTTAATTCAATAACCCATTAATCATGCACTATAGATAGCTATTAGTACACAGTTCCGATACAAGCTCTCACACCGAAGGGGCGTGTTACAATGATTCACACCCTCTTGTTGTATGCTAATCAGGTGCTAAGGACTTCTGATTTATGGCCATAGTATTAAGAATAATATAATTATTAAAATATAACTGCGTTTGAAGCGATGTCATAGGCAGGTTGTTGTCTCGTTTCCACAAAGAGTTGTGTGTTATTGGATTTTCCTATTTCAGATTTAGACAATGATCCGGATCTGCGGACTGCCTGTAGGTTACCAGGCCTCCGGCTCTAAAAGCATGAGTAGGAACGTGGTTTTTAGTCAGTAAGAGTCTGATACTCCCTCTCGCCTCGCCCAAAGCGGGAGAAGTCATTGGATGATTTCGACTTACAAACTTAACTACTTGAAGAAAAACAAAACTAAAAATCTTCTTTCGGTAAAGTAGGTAAAAAAATTAAATTCGTCTGACAAAAAAAAATGCAGTTTCACTGAATAGCAAAATGACAGAAGTATTTCTACCAACCCAGGAACCAATCCCACCCACAATCACAAGATCAGCAGCGTGAAACAATGATTTATTCCCATCTGTTGTATGCTAATTGCATGCTAAGTGCCTTCTGATTTACGACTCGGATTTAAGTATAATTATTTAGAGAACACCCTTCGCTACTCAACCGTGTCATTTATCAGACATACTGCTAATTACTGATTCGGAGTTGTGATGCTTTATCGTGGATTGCGTTGGAAATCGGGACAACTCTATACCTATGTACATATAAATATACAACGTAATATGGCTCATAGAAATATGACGCATTCATCAAGATTTATTTATCAGTCTCGTTGTTCCTATCTCACGACAATAGTCTGTGATTTCATGTTCGTGGCTATAGAGAAATTATAACTTGGAAAACCATAACTCACCATCGTCATTATTTTCATTGACAGTCTCTAACTGACCACTGCTGGACATTGGCTTCATAAGAGGTCTTGCGATAATCTCCAAACCAAGAATTCATCATCGTCATCTTCTTCATTGACTGACATCACTGGACAATCGCTTTCATAAGAGGCCTTGCTTTACATTAAACGCCATAAAACCCAGGGTTAAAAATATTCAATTTTATCACTTCTATCTAATCACTATCAAATATAAAGTTGCCTCTTTCGACGTTGGTGAGGCTTTGGTCGAGTTGGTGAAACTTCAGGCAAATATTTTATTCTTATACCACATCCTTCCAATGTCTTAATACATATTTAAGTAGAGCCAAATACTTCTCCATTTTCATATTTATTTTTACTTACAATAACTATGAATCCGTAACGATCGAGTATCAGCAGTGAACTAGAGCTCGGGTCATTTGACACCGGATCATTACCCCGCGACCCCAACTTCATATCTTCACCCCTCTTGTCTTTATTGTGACAGACAGAACGTTATTATGATGCAGACAGATTTCTGAATATTATTTTTAAATCATATTAAAGTATGGTTGGGTTATTTGTGCTATTGAGCATATTTTCAATAATCTCGTCTCGTTTTATTGAAATATCTCTTAGGTCGTGTTGTCGAAAGTGCGATTGTTAAGCAAGGAGCTTTGGTTCTCAGAAGGATATGACAGAAAGATGAAAAATAATGAACACATTAACCTTTTCCCTAGTAATGCTTTTCATCACACGTATTGGAGATCAGCCTATTGCCATACATCAGGCCCTGTCTCACTCACTGTGCTACTATTAGGAACTTTGAGAAACCGATAAAACCCAATACTACTTTGCTCGAGACCCCCTAACTCATAACTTATAGCTACGCCACCAATATTATATATCGAAACAATATTTGTTACACATATAATAACATCAGCTAATCACTTAGCTCCTAATCTACAGCAAACAAGAATAAAATTACTTATCCAAAGACATTGACCCACGATCCCGCATCACTTAACCCACCATTAGCACTAACGCCTTACATTTAACAACTAACACTATACAAAGTGAAAAATGAATCCTAAGAGGGTAGATACACAAGCGATTCGGGACCATTTCCGCTTCCGGCACAGCATCCATCTTAGTCGGATGTTTGCCGACACCCTTTTTAAATTATGGTGTCGTAATGATGGTACCTTGAGTCTTTGTATGGTTTGTGGGACTATGGGTATGGGCCTTATGGTAAATTGATGAAGCTAAGCTTAAACTGCTTCATAAGTATTATGGTTGACTATAAAACTCGGATACTAACTCTAGAATATTTTTTTGTATATTTTATGGGTCGACGTTTGGTCACTATCTCGCCTAGTGAGTGATGATGCGGCCTACGATGGACCACGTTTGCCTATAAGCAACCTATTCACTCGGGCCTTAAAGACACTCTTCAGAAAATAAAGACGCAGGCAAAGAATTCCACTCGTTAGCAGTTCGCGCAATATATGATTTTCATAATAGTAGTTCAATCTTCAACTTTGGTATCGTCTCTGATTGATGCTTATTAAAAAATACAAAATAAAAAATACGTCTGTAATATTTTTTCATTATCTAACTGATGGACTAAATAGATTTATTTATGTAATGTACATTTTCATACCTCGTCATCATCCCTATTGCATAGTTAATAAAATACAACTATACAAAACTTTTCCACACCCACAAATCGCACCAATATTTTTCCAGCCACCAACCAATAAGCCAAACAGTCAACAATACACTAACATAATCCCTATATCTCTCAACAGGGGCTGGCAGAAGTGCCCTCAGAACATCGCTACAGCAACCTTTGTGTGGACCGAAATAATAGCGACTCAAGTGGACGCATAATGGCGATCATTATATGGACATCAGTCTTTTGTCCGGCCACCTAATTGAGTTGCCATAGCAACGGTAAGGTAGGAAAGTAATTGGTGGATATCCAAAGTCGATAGCGATTTTTGTGAATAGAATGTTATTTTTCGAATAAATTGGTGTCTGTTTTTGTGGGTATTAATGGTAGAGTAGAGCAATTAATTGCAACGTATAACATTATAAATTTCTTATAACACCCAAATGATGTATGTTGTTTGTCCAATCCAGTTAGTGTGCTCAATTGACCAGATATAGCAGACTATTTGTTACATATGTCGTACACTTAGGGAGACGGCCAATACATGTTAACTAAAAATTGCTCGTAATATGATCACATTAGAGTCCACTTTCCAGTGTATACCATTTTACCTACATATACTTGTAAACGTAGAACTCTACACTATATCATTACTTAAACTAAAACCTTCCACAAATAAAAATGCACCCACCATCCTCGTCCACTTCAAATACTACAGAGCTTGTTCCCAAAAAGCCGTTCGCATTTTACTTGCGAATCTCCAGTAAAATTACACCGGTATTACCAGCACTAGTTTCACTGGTAAGTATACCTGTTTGTACCTGGCAGGTTTTACTGGTAATATACCTGTTTGTACCTGGCAGGTTTTAGCGTTTAACTCTCAGTGGATTTAATAGTAAAAAATTCAAGCGGTCAGCGCACAAAGAAAGTTGTTCGGAACAATTTTCTACTTCAGAAAGAAGTGGGGATTATTATAGATATTGGAATTTGTGGAGGAGGCATTTTGGTTGGATTAAATTTTGTACTCTTTGTTTAAACATATTTTTTTTAGATAACAATGACTTTTATATATCTCTTCTATACAAGAGGATTTGTTTTTTTATAACTTTCGTGAGACATACTAAATTAATTATTATGTTATCGGCTTACTTACGTAACTGCTTGACGAGGAACTCGACTAGTTTCAAGCCAAGCTAGAGGCTCATATTCAATAGCAGCATTCCACGACTTGGGGGTTAGGAATTTAAGGGTTGTTGGGGAATCCAGAATTGGAAAGATTAGGAAGGGGGGTAATATGGGCCTCCTATAAGTTTTCTATATTTTACATATCAACCAAAATGATTTATAAACAAAGGAACGTCACATCCACAACTCGTGCATCCACGTCCCCACCAAAGCACCACCGTCCATTGACAGAACCAGACAGAAGTTTTACCACAAAGCGTTCAATTATAAACAAAAAACGAAAAGAACTGTAATCTGGCTCCATGCCTTTGACTGGAACCGTTTGACTTTATAGTTTAGTCGCTGGATTATGAAACCGGCAATTTTATACGAAATTTTCAAGAGGTGCAAAATGGAGAATGGAGTATTTTGTATATGAGACGTCTGTAAAGAGAACAATACATGTGCATTTTTTTTTTATGCATTTTGTATTACATATTTGACGTAATTACATATTACGTTATTTAGGACTTGGTATTATTAATAAATCGATAACATGAAGGGATATGTCTTTTTAAGGGGGAAAAACATCCAATGACTTCTCTCGCCTTGAGTGAGGTGAGAAGGAGTGTTAGATCGACTCTTACTGACTAAAAACCACCCTGTTCCTACTTTTGCGTTTCGAGCCAACGCGCTGGTAAACCCGCTTGGTAGCCTGCAACTCCGGATCAGGAGACGAATAGGTTTGCGCATAATTTATATTGGTGCTCTCACTTCTTCTTAGTTATTTTAGAAAAGACATAATTACATATAGATACTTATCAACTAGCCTCTGAATACTTCAAATACTCTTCCCTTACACTTTCAAAGCAATCATAGCAATAAAGAAATAAACTACAAACTAACTAAAACAAACTAACCATTTAACCCATCCCCTCCAAAACAAAAACCTCGTTACTAGTAAAATATTCACAATTCGCCTAGCCCGATTGTCCTCTACGTAATAGAGTAAGTGAGGACCATTAGTGCCGACTTGGAACTAATTCATCAGTAGTCAACAGAAACTACATCACTTAGTACTGAACGTGTGTTGTAGGGTTTGTAGGGTGAAAATACTCGCCATTATTATTTACATCGCGATACCCGATGCGACAACCTGACGACTTGCTTTAGACTGTGCACAGGATGATGTTTTATGTGTACTCTGTACATGTGTGTAGTATGTATAGTTGGGTAGTATGTTTTGTAGTATGTATAGTGTCAACTATACAAATTTATTAAAATACAAAGGCTTTTTTTGCATTGTAAATATTTGAGAAAAACTAAAATACTTTTTTGTACTATAAATTTGTACTATAAAAGTACTTTTACGGTGTATTCGTATTGTAGGTAGTTTTCTTTTATAAAATAGTTATTTTTTTCAAACGAATGTTGATAATTTTTGTTTGCCTTGTATTATTTATTTATTATAACTATAATAAAGGCATTAAAAGACCAGATTATAAGATTACCTTGAAATAAAAAAAAGAGCTAAAGAAACATCTCAGTTAATTAAACAAGCTAGTTCATTAACGAAGTTTGCAAACTAATCTACTAAGCAAGGCCAAGGTTGAAGCTCAAGTTAGTTGTTAATTAGATAATTAAGACTTTGTTTCTACCTCTTAATGCTTCCCACAATCTACTTTGAAATGGAAGCAAAAAGAAAACAAAATAATATACATACAACTAAAATGACCTTGTTTTAGAATTGCAAAAAATATATTATGTTAATATTTATATTATAATTTTCATGAGACATACTAAATTAATTATTATGTTATCGGCTTACTCACGTAACTGTTTGACGAGGAACACACGACGCGGCGATTATCGCGGAACGCTGCTCATGAATATGAGCCTCTAGCATGGCTTGAAACTAGTCGAGTTCCGTCAAACAGTTACGTGAGTGAGCTGACAACATAATAATTAATTTACATGTTAATATGTTTACCAAATTACAAATTGTACTTTATAAAACAACAACGAAAGAAACACTTAATTTTACTTAATTATATTATATAGTGTATATCTATATACACGTTAATAATATTTGTTTTGCTTAAATAAAAATAGGTAAGTAAATTGTACCATCACCCTGTACACTAGACAAATTGAATGCAATGAAGTCGAAAGCGTAAGTTCTCAATCATTCAACTTAACGACAATCGGGAAGAGGGGCCGCGGACGTGGCGTGGTACGTACTCAGATCTGCCACTATTTGTGTGCGATGGATACGGTATTGTAGATGCCAAAATGTAGAAGGTTATCCGTAGATACGTACGTTTTTTATCGTTTTAATGTCTATTGTATTTATAAGTGTAATCATAGATTTAGAGACTTCAAATCTATCTAAAGTTTTGTGATGTAACTCATAATCTCAATTATATACACAGGATTGTAGAATATTGACGTAGTATTCTTATTTTAATAGCGGTTAGGAATAATTCTAACAATACATAAAATTTTCAGATTTAATTCCGCTTATAGTCTAAAACCTAAAATTCTATTGTATTGTAAGGGTAGTATGGATTTCCGCAAAGTGACGCCTGATTCTATTGTATAGGAATTTTATGCTTAATTTGTAACATACATTTTCTTTATTAAACCGTAAAATTCCATGGTAAATAGATACGTAATTTTAACAGATTTTCTACCTAATCCAGGGCTAAATCACGTCTAATATATCAATTTTTAATCTACAAATTTCTTCCTCTACCGTCCGAACTAACACCTCCATATTTGTCCCGAACACATTCTAACACGGATCCACGAAGCACGAGGCTATAACAACTTAATAGTGTAAGAGCATGTTGATTGCCGACCGGCAACTAATGGCCGGTCTTAAACAATTTAGTTTGCTTTTTATTGACGCGACATTTTCTCCTTATTGCTCGTTTTTCTATTGTTTGTTTTTAGTGTAGTACCGTACGGTACTTTGTGTGATTTGTTGTAGTTTTTGAAGGCAGT
The DNA here is from genome assembly GCF_023101765.2 of Spodoptera frugiperda. NCBI lineage: Eukaryota > Metazoa > Arthropoda > Insecta > Lepidoptera > Noctuidae > Spodoptera > Spodoptera frugiperda. The sequence goes on along the minus strand of NC_064229.1, from coordinate 9,261,628 downwards.
TTGAAGTTAGGTAGTCTTTGATTTTGAGTGTTGGTGGCAATTTTATTTTAGTTTGGTTTTCTAAATAAATGTATCACTTACATCGAATTTGCTGCTCGTTGACCGAGTGGTCGCAAGTGCGACTGGGCGGCAAGAGATCTCGGGTTCGATTTTTTTCTTCAGTTTTTCGAAAATTTCTCAGTAGTAATTTGTCTTTACATTACCTCTACCACTACCTTTGTGTAACTGGTAGACATAATTATAATGACTCGTTGACTGGCATATCCACGTTATACAAAAATGTAATTACAGTTACACTAAGTATTTCAAATAAAAACTTACTAAGTATAGACAATTGTTTTACTTCCTACAATATCTTTAAACCTTGAAACAAAACCAATTCCGTACAAAACTAAAACTAAAAGAAATCCTTTCAAACACAACAATTTAAAATAGAAATTCAACCCTGAAAAGAAAACCTTCACGATACAAAGATCAGAAAATAAAACCCTAAGATAAAATTATATCCCAAACATGGTTCTATTAACTAAAATTGTATTGTGTGCCAGCATTACGGTCTAAACCCTTCCTAAACAGTGACGGACACACTAAACCTTTGTAAATATGGCTTTGTTAAACTGAACTATGGTTTAAGTCTTTGTTAGCTGCGAACGCGTCATTTTAACTATAACGCGATAAGCTTTGACGTTTTTGTGTTAGTTCGTTCTTGATTAAGGATTTGGTATTAAAAATAATGTAGTTTGGGCTTCGGGCCAAATTGAGAGTGATATTTTTATAATCACTATCGTGAGACATACTAAATTAATAAAAAATCACGGTTTATCCACGTTTGTTTAGCGAGAAACGCTCAATAGGACGTCGTAGCTACTCATGATGAAGAGTTCTTCTGTGACTCGAAACTAGTAGAGCTTTTCTCCATTAATGTACGTGGGTAAACCGTGATTTTTAGTTAAGATAGAGAGAGATTTTCAACGTAGTCTGATTTTCATACCTAAACGTCGAAATTTTATTTGTGAGTTTAAGAATGATCGAGCCCCGCTTAATAGATAAGCCTCATCGAGACAGATTTTCTCTCAGTGTAGTTTGATATAAAAACAAAAATGTTCATATGACTATAATTTGGCTTCTTTCACTTTGTATTAATCAATGATACTTAAAGTCCTAGCTGGTAAATTACATATAAAAAATCTATCAAAGAAAAACAGCACCGAATCCGAAATCATTAACTAACACACCCACTAGTTTACCTTCATCCGTGTCTACCAAAATCGAGTGGACAAACGAACCACACCCAAACAAACGCGACGTGGCTTTGTGAGCGATACGAGTACCCGCTACCCGGTCAATATCCAAAAATTAATTAAACCACGAACCCACAATGCCAAACAAAGTTGTAAATAACAAAAATCAAATTGCAAATCAACTTTTCCGATTATACCGACCATTGTTAATTATATTGCTGATCTGTGGCTACGATTTCAATATAAAAAATGGTAGAATTTTCAATGTTTCCGTGAGACTTTATTGCTGCAGTCTTGTCGTGTTGGTTGTATATTCTACAATATCTTGTTGCCCAGAAGATTTGTCGCAATACTGGTCTTTATTAGAGTATTCGACGTCAGTGATTCTTATATTATTCTTCCGCAGTCGAACTGAAGTGTTCTTCAGTATGTTAATTGAAATCGATTGCTATTTGAGAATCAATTGGCGTCATCACATTCAAAGCTTGTGGAAACTGGCCATCTTCTCTATTATAACGTGGTCTGTTAGACTCTCTTACTCCTTATTGTATTGTTATACCTACATCTGTTATAACGATGTGTTTCTATACGTGATAAGGCAATTCTCTTTAATCGCTCTCGATTTCAATCGAGTCTGGCGATGCATACTATTCGATGCTGTTCGTTATCGATTGACGATTCTTCGGAAAAGATTGGAGGAGTCTCCCGAGAGTGATTATTATTTATACGTGAAGAATAATAAAAGTATAAGAGAGGATAAGATTAAATTTTGTTTGCATCTCTATAGAAGTATTGCTGATTTGGTTGATGTTATAACGCCTGAACTGCATGCATCGGTAAGAATTTCAGAAATAACTTTATTGTATGACATTTTCAACACTAAAATAAATTCTAACCTTTAATTACGTGTTAATAAGTATTATAATCTTTCAATTTGTTTCAGTTATTTTTGAGTGTAGCTGGAAGTCTACCAAAATTAATAACAAATGTCTACCACATACTAACAGCAATTGAAGGTCATGTGAGTATTATCTTAAACATCAGTGTCTTAGAAATGTAAACTCCAATTTATTCAAGATGAGTGGCAACAAATAGGGGCAAATGGCGGGCTATAGTACAGCATTTGCTAGATAGTTTTTGCTCAGCGATGGTTGTTCTCCGATAAAGTCAAAGTCAAATCATTTATCCCAATTAAACCATAAATACATAGGTACTTTTGAAACGTCAACAAATAATAGTCTCTCAGTCTGTCCGTCAGTGCAGCTAGGTGCTCGTTCCAAAGTATAGTTTCGAACGGAGAAGAACGAGCAAGAAAGTCGATTCGTTACTCATTTATGGATATCAAGATATGGTAAGACCATACAAATTCGAAAACAGTATAACAGCTTTTAAATTATATTTTTTCCAGGAACCGTTCGAGTCCCTCGGTTATGTTTTGCTCCATGTATCACAAATATCTATGCTGCTCTTCTCACCGTTTGTGGTCGTGGAGTTTTACGCTGTCGAAGTTGATCGAATACAACGGTTCCTCATGCATAGACTTATTGATTCTTATGGTAAGTAAATACATAGAATTTGTCATGAAATATCTTGCACATTTTGATATTTAGGAAAATCTATTAAATTATTTAGCACTCCCTTAATTATAAACATCCAGATTTAAATCAAATAATTGTGTTATCATCGATTATTTTTAATAAATTGACTTCAAATAAAGAAGATTCTTAGTTTGACCTATGTATATTTATCTCGCGTTTGACAAAACCGATATTCATGCGGTTTTCAGTATGGCATTTTTTAGACTTAGGAAAAGGAAATGGCTTTCAGGATATTACCTGATTTAAAAAAATAGAAGCGATGAAGAAAATTTAAGGCGGTTCCCTTTTAAAGAAGATTTAATCTATTTCATTTTCGACATCATCAAACCATTTCTCTTCTTATACTATGTATGTCTTATAACAATTCCAAAATATTAGCTTCTCATGAAGTTAAAGCTAAACACAATATATTATTTTATTTCAGATAACCGTTCCAAAGAAGAGATCAACTTATTTTTACAATACACTAAGATAAGATCGTTCAGATACAGAATATGGAGGATAATTCCCATCAACATATCTTTGCCTTTAGAACTCGTCAACTTATGTATCACTTATGTCATTGTTGTTATAAACTTCACCCATTTGTATGGTTAATAAAGAATATTGACGAACAATTAATTGAAATTGAACTTAACTTCACTCGCTTATATGGTTAATAAAGAATTACGAACAGTTAATTGAAATAATAGTATATATTTTAAAGGGCATATAATATGAATATGAGAATTATTAAAAATCTTGGACAAGTATTTTTCTTTTTGCTACCAGCTCCAATGCGAAACAATTGATATCTTTTTAACCGATTTCAAAAAAAAGAAGGCTCTTAGTTTGACTTGTATGTATGCATGTTTGTGCGCGATAATCTCGAGTTTGGTTGAATCGATTTTAGTGCGATTTCAGCATAGTCTTATCAGACCCAGGAGAAAGTTTAAGGTATACTACCCGATTTAAAAAATAGAGGTACGTACTATAACTTTTGAAGGCAATAATATCCTGTTTAAAAAACAGTTTTTATTGAATAACACTGGCAGACTAAATAGACGCTTTCATTTACCCAGTCTACTCCCTTATTTTATAGCTGACAAAATTAAATATTTCAGTTCTTCAAAACATATTTAAAAGGTAAACTCAGTAATAAAGTTCTTTCCTTTGAGGTCGAAGTTTGATGGAACGAATGCACATCGAGTTAACGATACAACTTCGGATTTTCACTTCATTAATTTTGTCCAACAAAACAAATTGTTTGGAACTGTTCGGATTATATTATAATAAGACATTACTGATATTTTAAAATCAATTTAAATACGCTTTTTAATAAATGCAACACTAAGATAGCCAGCCTAACAAAAAAATGAATAGTCTATTTCTTTAATTATAATGTAGTCTCGAGTCGCCAGTAGTAGCGCAACAATCACCACATCCTGTGTCGTGGAATACTGCTCATGAGCCTCTAGCATGGCTTGAAACTAGTCGAGTTCCTTGTCAAACTGTTTCGTGAATAAGCCAATTAAATAATAATTAATTTTCTTTAATTAAGTGTCACGAAAGTTATAATAAAAGTCCATTTCCTTATTATTTTAATAACCATTGGCCATCATCATTCCCACTGAACAATATGCCAAACAATCTTACAACAACACATTTCAGAAACAAAATCAAAACACTCAACAATGAACTCTAACCCCATCAATTTAAGAACTATTCAATCTAAATTCGCTGATTCACATTATTGTATACCAACTCATTATTTACCGTCTAGACCGATATTCCTGATGCTATTAATCAAAGCTTTTTGTTACATCTCCTGTACTGCACTTAGCATAATTACTGCTAGGTTTCCTTGCAAATTACCCTTGGATAGATGGTGTAATTTACATTGTTATCTTGAGAGTAGTGGAAGATGGATCCCCTTTTTATTGTTATGAGAATAAATAAAGTTTAATGTGGGAATGTGTTATTTAATTATGATATCTATTATTTTTTTATGGAAAAGTAAACTAGCTGACGTGTCACCTGATAGTAAGTGATCAGCGCCGCACGTGGATACCCGCAACATCAGAGAAGTTATAGATGAGCTGCTGGCGTTTTAAAAATGAGTCTTTTCTTGAAGGTCGTATCGGTTTGGAAATACCGATGATGACAGCTCATTTCACAGTTTTGCTTTGCGAAGCAGAATGTTTCGCGGGTAGCGCACAGTTTACCTAAATGGTAATTTAAGTAGCAAAAGTATTATTTATGGAAACAATATCGAATTGTGAGTTTTAATTCTTATAATGCTCGTTGACTACGCTTATGATAAAACGTTTCGTTTTCTATTCGTAGCCATAGCAAACGTAGCAGCTACGCCGTAGCGCTCGTAGTAATTTCGTAGCAAATATTATTTTTACGAAAGAAAAACAAAAGATGTCAAATATTGCTGTGTTTATCTTTAATTTAAATATATCGTGTGACTGTGACGATAATATTATACGGTGGAAGCGAAATAACGAGGAAAATTGAACAAAATCAACACTTATTATCTCTAGTATTTAATGTAGTAAGAATAAATGTTAGATGCGAGAAATTGTGGAGAAGGCATTAACTCAATATTTGGGCTACTTGGTATTCGATTTCCCAATATATTAAGATTCTTATAAATTGGCAGTTTGTATATTGGCACACTTATAAGTGATAGTAGTTTATTTTCTGCCTCACTTAATTTACTCTTTTGAATAATGATGAAACGTATCACATTATTAAAACTATTATCCTTATCAAAAATAATTTTACTATACTTACTTACATCATTAAATATCAAAACGTTTTCCACAGTGTACCTATTTTTAATTTAAAATAACGTGTACACTCTTTTGAGCACATTGTACCCTAGTACAATGCCATATCCACACCCCAAGAAACCTTACCACCTCCCCAACTCCGCCGGTCCTCCCGAGGAGACAATAGTACACTTCCTTCTTTTATCTCCTATATTAAGTACTATAGTGACGCAATATCCGGCTCTGAAGCGCCATACTTTCATTACATGTAACTTGCTTATCGCTTAACTTTTCTCAATGGCCGTCTCAATTGTTTCTGTACGAAAATATAAGTTTGGCTTTTATTTTTGTTTCTTTAGATTTTTGTGCGAGGAGTCGGTTGGTTGGGTTTTAACCGTTTTTTTTTTATAAAATAATAATTATGATGACATATACCTGTTTAATTTTTTTATACTTTAATGATTTCTGTGTGATTATTATATCGCTTGATAGCACTTATACGATGTTGCAACTACATTTTTTTTAATACTTAGTTTTGAACTTCTCTTCTTCTCTTCTGCACTTCTTTTCACTCATTTCTTTTTGTAGAATAATCCAGAAAACGAGCTGACAGATCACCTAATGGTAAGTAATTGCCGCCACACATTGAAACACCAGAGGCGTTACAAATGCGTTGTCGTCAACAAAGTTACTTAACACTTTATCTCAACTTACGGCAGCAAAGCAAACTCTTAAACACAAATCAAAGCCAGAAACAGTGTCTCCATCTATTGTCAAATAACTGTAAACATTTACAATCAGACGCACAAGAACAATTGCCATCCATTTCGCTTCAAGGCAATCCAATCCATTTGCAAATAGAAGTAGAATTCGAGTTAATTGTCGCTTTACCACATACCTTAGACAACTGTGAAACTCCGAACCATTCAAAAATCAACTCTATATACTTCTACATAAGAGTGAGGGAAGTTGAGGTGGAGTGTAAAATGTATGTTGGTATTTCAACCTAGTGTTGGGCCACGAAATACGAGTATTGTTCATTTGTATGCCTGTGAGTGAATTGGTTTTGAAATGTGAAAGGCTTTAGTCGGTATTGCTCCTCTAACTTTTGTTTAGAGTTTGATGTAGAATATTTAGTATGTAAAGTTATTTCGATGGCTAAGATTGTAATGGAAATGTGATTTGTAATGGGTTGTCTGTTAGTCTGTTTGGTTGTGACAGGTCATCTTTAGTGATAGTTGGATTGATATAATGGGGTTGTGTGTACTTACGATATAACTGTGTGTGTTCGATGTAGAACAATCAATTAAATCTTAAGACTATGTTTGTAAATGTCTAATTATTTAACAATACTACTATACTTTTGCTTATTTATTTATTTTTTATCGCCATACTTACTTAAATCATTACAGGTTTAAAATAATATGATAGCTACTTACATTAAACATTACATTACATCATTTGTCCCAATTGTGAAAAAAATAAAATATACTCTTTATCCATATAAGAGATTTGTAATCCAACAATACCTGACTAAAACGCAGTACACACTACACTTTAAGTTTTCACTACAACAACTCTGAAGTCTGAAGTAAAAAAAAAATAATCTCAGTAGGGGTTGGTCAAATAAATATTTTAAGCCCACAACTAACAAACCCGACATATCACTCAACATACAAACAACCAAAACTAAACATATATTTGGAAACCAAACCGCCCTTAAAAATCTAAGGTTTCCCTTATTAAAGCAAATAAAAAAAATAACAAGACAGATATAAAGCCCTCGACACACGTAGGTAATGCGATATTTTAAAGAAAGAAAAAAATAAAACAGGAGACCTTTAAAATGGACGAAGGGGAGGCAATTTAATTTTCTTTCGGACTGCATTGAGTGAAATCCAAAGCATATTGGACAAATATAAAATGCTTTGATGTAATGTTATCCCTCTATTATTATTTTCTCTCTCTTGTTCGCGTATTAGCTTCGTTTTCGGACATACACGGTTTCAATTTCACGTAATCAAATGTGAGGAACGAAATTGGACATGTTTTTATAAAAAAAATTGACGTTGGTTGAGTGGTCGCTAGTACGATAGTCAGGCATTTCAATTCTTAGTTTAAGTAAAGTGTTATTTGTGGTTTTTTGGTATTTTGACTTGTTCATCTTCTATAACAAGGGACTTATAGCCCGGAGCTGCGGACTACCTAGTAGGCTACCGGGGCTCCGGCTCGAGAAGAAGGAATAGGAACGAGGTGGTTTTTAGTCAGTAAGAGTCTGACAGACCCTCTTGCCTCGCCTTTGGCGGGTGAAATCATTGGATCATTTAGCTCAGAGGGAGACATTGGATGATTTTCCCCCCTCAAAAAAAGGGATCTTATAACATAGCTGGCTGAAAAGTCCATGTGACATTGTATGTGTCCACTTATGCCAACCCAAAACACAACTTAAACATTTTGTTAATTAAGTTTCATTTCAAGTGACATTTTATTTTATAATCAAAAATAACAATTAAAATAAAATGAAACATTCCAACATCAAACATCATCAGTTCTAATATTCAAAATGAATCTAATACATCAAATAGCAACAAAAATGTATCAAATCCCATTCATTTGACAAAGAGAATAGAGGAAATTATTAAATTTTAATAGACGCATCAAAGCATGCTCGTCGAGGCGACGACGCGTGATATCGTCAAAGGGAAAATTCCTTTGTGATTATTTCGTGTCATTTTATTTTTCATTCCGAACAGTGTGTCCTAAGCTTTACGATGCGTTAATTGCTTTCATTATTGAGGAATTTTAAATGGTGGATATTTAGGACAAAAAAAATGATTTTTTACTTTTGTGAGAGACTTTCTCTGCGACTGCCAAACAAGGGGTATCGGATTTCCGAGTAAAGTATAATGTAATTGAGGTGATTGCCAGAAAAGCTCAGTAGCGTGCCATTGGAGAGGCCTATTTCCAGCAGTGGATAAACACAGGCTGATGATGATGATGATTGCCAGAAACGTGTCATTTGGCGTTTCAATGTCTCTGCTATTCCTATTGGGAGAAAGACGAGATATGTAATTAACACGGAGTCTGGAATTTTGCTCGGCACTAGTATATGGTGTTCATAGGTACAATAACACCCATTCCAGTGGTTTAAAGTCCGACTGACTACAAAATAAGGGTAAGTTGAGCAAAATATAATTGGGTTGTTTGCCAGAAGCGAGTCATTTGGCGTTTCAATGTCTCTGCTACTCTTATTGGGAGATAGGCGTGATATATATGTTATGTAACACAGAGTCTGGTATATGGAGTTCATGGTATGGTACAATAACACACATTAAAATAAATAAATAATAACACACAAGAACCAAAATAAATTCTTTCATAGGTAATCAAACATGAAACTCATTAGCACTTACAAGTCACGAGCGGCTGTTAAGTTAACGTGCGCGTAAACGTTCCCCGCTAATCCGCGGCGCGTATAAAATGCGCTGCAAACGAACGTTTATTAACGCGTTAACGTTATCAGAGAGCGCGTACAGTCGTAATGTCTGATATAAATGGAGTGTTGTGTTAGATAAGGATGTTAATAGTTTTATTGACTGTGTTTATGTTGAATTGGATCTTAGACAGTGCTGTTAGTACATGACGACCCACGTGAAACTATGCTTGCGTTGTATGGGTGAAGTTATTTACCCTCGGTTGTTATTGTATTTAAATACTAGCTGACCCAGCGAACTTCGTACCGCTTTCGCGTAGCAATGATGCTCTACTTTATTTTGTATAGCTGAGCTATGTATGAGTCCCTATTCAATTTGATCTGGAATCTATAATATCCTCTATATAAAAATGAATCCATAATTTCCTGATCTCACTATACCTGAAAAGGACTTTACTAATTTAAAAAAAAAAACAAAATATATTTTCATAATAGTGTTTTTTTTCATAGGATTTAATAATTTCACTGTCCTGCAGGCGCCTTATCGGCTCTGATGACAATTTTGTGATTATCTGATGGCATGCGGTCTAACGCATTTGTGAATGTCTAATGCATCGGTCTAATGCAACTAATTCATTGTGTTGATGGAAAAATGTTTGAAGTTGTTCATCACAATGGATCTTTTTATACTGAGTTGTTGTGCGCGCAACGCTGATCGACTTCTCTTGCTGAATTATCCATAAAATATATTTGCAAAAATGTATAGTCTTCAATAGGCACTGGCAATAAGGAACCTGTTCGATGATATATTCGAATCCCTGAATCTGCAAGAATATAAATATGTACAGTACTCTCAACGGATCTTGGCAGGTCTGAACTACGTGCAGAAGGCTGCGCAATAAGTGTAAAGGGTCAATTGTATTTAGAAATGGTCAATCTCTTAGATGGCCGCCCCCCGCACCTCGCCTCATGCCACCATTTGGTTCTAAAAAATACTTATTGCGCAGCCTTCTGCACGTAGTTCAGACCTGCCAAGATCCGTTGAGAGTACTGTATACAGGCAATTGTATAGCAAATTGTACCACCATGTGGCTCGCAAAATACTGCCACAATACTTTAGATCATTTTAAATTAAAACTACTTTTAACCTCGACATTAAACAGCCTTCCACGGCAGCTTTAGGTAGTAGGCTTTACCAAGAACATCTTGCTCATGCCACTATAAAATACAACATGTTATAAAATGTTTCTGATTAAGTCTTCGGATTATAGACTATTATTATCTATTTGATTTATTGTTTACAAAGTAAACACATCACTGACTCGACATATTTTGCACCAGCTACATGGTTTTAAAACTAAAAAAAATAAAGTTTGCCATTATACTTACTTGCTAAAAGTAGGCATAAAATTGTCTCGTATAACTTTTGTTGCCCCAAATGATGTCATTTGAAAGCAATTATTGTACTGCTGGATATGAGTAAAAAAAATAACCAATGAATGTAGTGGCTCTGGTGGCGGTACCAATGGCGTCAATTTGACTTGGCCGCTGGCGCAACACAATCCAGAGGCTTCATTTTTTAATTTCAATCCCAATGTGGACACACAATGTTCATTAGTCCAATAGCAACAATTTGCTCTGAACTGTAATCAATTGCCACATTATAACTAAGTGCAGCTTTGTGGGGATTAAACACAACATTTCTATCTTGATATCGATTCAGTTCAAGTTCATTTCGCGCTTCGCGTTGCTCATCAGTTTGATTTGCTCTTATATTTCTTTGACTTGCCGTATTTCGAGTTCTACGGCCTAAGCTTGTACGTCTGGTTGGTAGCATTGTTACAAACGAAATTCCAACTGAAAATAAAAAGCTCTCATACATTTTCTGCATAACCATGTATACCAAATTGTAGTATTGTATAGTCACCAAAAGTTACTAAAAATCAATATGAAGATGTGAACTTACCTTGATTAACAAACACTTATTAGCAAAAAAAAATCTTCTTAGTCTTTAAAACTCGAAGAAATATTAAGATAATCTCTCAGAAATATTGAAAAATATACATTTAATTTTGCATATTTTAAAAAACGCGCAATACGAATGTCAATGTCATTCACACCAATAGACTATATTGAAAGAGCATCGTTTGTTCGAAAACGTGTATAGAAACTTTAATTTACACAAAATAAATTTCTGAACACACGCGTAACTGTTGATAATTTGTCATTATTTCTGAACGCACGCATAATTAATATTTGAGGAATTTCTATTAATGCTTAATGCACATTTCAACATTTTCAATAGATTAAAAAAAAAAATACAGACAATTGTTTATTCACCCTTTTCATAGTTTATGCATAAATGTCAATCATTATTTACAAAATTTGAATTTAGAAACAACAAATATTTGACATGTACAAATGAAAATTTATTGAATCTAGCTTTTGCCCGCGACTTCGTCCGCGTAGTGTTGTTAACGGTCAAAATGCTGCCGTATGTCATCTAAAATGTGAATTACTTGAGAATATGTTACTGTTAGCATTTTTAAAGATATGTGTTCCATAGAAACCACGACCGCCGTTTCGTCATTTTATAATCATGATGAAAAGTAGCCAAGGTTATCTATATTATTATCCTTTAATTTCCTATATATTGCCTAGCTATCAATAAAAAGTACATTGTTTCGTTGTTATATTCCAAAAAAAAAAAACATTCGTGCATGCGTAACCTCAACACAAACAGGGTTACTTTCGCATTCATAACATTAGTATGGTAGTATGTATATTGGTGATTTAAATAAGTATATGTGTATTTAAATAAGAATAGAACGCGAGTGAAGCCACAGGCAACGTGTTAACGAAAATGACGAATTTTCAAGCAAACGTGACCCAGCGAACTTCGTACCGCTTTCGCGTAGCAACGATGCTCTACTTTATTTTGTATAGCTGAGTTATGTATGAGTCCCTATTCAATTTGAACTGGCATCGATAATATCCTCCATATAAAAATGAATCCATAATTTCCTGATCTCACTATAGCTGAAAAGGACTTTACTTAATTTTTAATTAAAAAAAACAATATATATTTTCATAATACTGGTTATTCCATAGGATTCAATAATTTCACTAATATTTTTACAAATGGCTATTGAAGAACTTGGCATTTTTAAGTAAACATTGAGCTAAATACCACGCGCGCTCTTTATCAATTGTTGGTACAATAAAATGTCCAGCATTTTGTCCTGCATGGCCTTATCGGCTCTGATGATAATTTTGTGATTATCTGGTGGCATGCGGTCTAATGCATCGGTGAATAATGCAACTAATTAATTGTGTTAATGGAAAAATGTTTGAAGTTGTTCATCACAATGAATATTTTTACTGAGTTGTGTGCGCAACGCTGATCGACTTCTCTTGCTGAATTATCCATAAAATATATTTGCAAAAATTCTTCAACAGGCACTGGCAATAAGGAACCTGTTTGATGATATATTTGAATCCCTGAATCTGCAAGAATATAAATATGTATACAGGTAATTGTATAGCAAATTGTACCACCATATGGCTCGCAAAATACTGCCACAATACTTTACATCATTTCGAATTAAAACTACTTTTAACCTCGACATTAAACAGCCTTCCACGGCAGCTTTAGGTAGTAGGCTTTACCAAGAACATCTTGCTCATGCCACTATTAAATATAACATGTTATAAAATGTTGCTGATTAAGTCTTCGGATTATAGACTATTATTATGTATTTTGTTTACAAAATAGACACATCACTGACTCGACATATTTTGCACCAGCTACATGGTTTTAAAACTAAAAAAACGTTTGCCACTATACTTACTTACTAAAAGTAGGCATAAAATTGTCTCGTATAACTTTTGTTGCCCCAAATGATGTCATTTGAAAGCAATTATTGTACTGCTGGATATGAGTCAAAAAATGAACAAATGAATGTAGTGGCTCTGGTGGCGGTACCAATGGCGTCAATTTGACTTGGCCGCTGGCGCAACACAATCCAGAGGCTTCATTTTTGAATTTCAATCCCAATGTGGACACACAATGTTCATTAGTCCAATAGCAACAATTTGCTCTGAACTGTAATCAATTGCCACATTATAACTGAATGCAGCGTTGTGGGGATTAAACACAACATTTCTATCTTGATATCGATTCAGTTCGAGTTCATATCGCGCTTCGCGTTGCTCATCAGTTTGATTTGCTCTTGTATTTCTTTGACTTGCAGTATTTCGAGTTCTGCGGCCTAAGCTTGTTCGTCTGGTTGGTAGCGTTGTTAAAAACGATATTCCAACTGAAAATAAAAAGCTCTCATAAATTTTCTGCATAACCATGTAGTACCAAATTGTAGTCTTGTGTAGTCACCAAAAGTTAAAATCAATATGAAGATGGGAACTTAGACTTATTAACAAAACACTTATCTTATATATAAAAATGAATCGTTAAAATCGTTGGTAAGCGCATAACTCGAGAACGCGTGGACCAATTTGGCCAATTCTTTTTTTATAATATTCGTCGAAGTTCAATGATGGTTTTTACGGCGAGAAAATATCAAATAATTGACGGAAAAGCCCTAAAAACAGCCCTTTTCTTTATCCCATACAAACGTTTTCTAACTAATACGTAGAGTCAATTTGAGCTTTATTGCTATTGGATAAAGTTCATATTGGATAAATGCTACTGGATACTAAAAAACAAATGCTATAGATTCCCTACTAATATTATAAATGCGAAAGTAACTCTGTCTGTCTGTAATTAATCCAGTGAACCGATTTTGATGGAATTTAGTACTGAGATAGAATAGACCTTGATACTTTTTATTGCAAAAAAAATGCGAAGAATGAGTGAAAATATAATGTCATATGAAAATTCGTCATTTTAAAAGCCGTAACAGTAAAACTTTGTATTTAGATACTTAATGAGGAACGAAAGAACATGGTCTACTTTTTATTGCAAAAAAATAGGGGAGAGTGGGTAAAAATAGGGGATGAATGGTCATATGGAAATTCGTCATTTTTAAAGCTGTAACAGTGAAATTTTGTATTTAGACACTTAATGAGGAGCGAAAGAACATAGGCTACTTTTTAATAAAAGAATGGAGATTAATGTTTGCTTGAAAATTCGTCATTTTCGTTAATACGTTGCCTGTGGCTTCACTCGCGTTCGATTCTTATTTAAATACACATACACTTATTTAAATCGCCAATATCCCTACTACCATACTAATGTTATGAATGCGAAAGTAACCCTGTTTGTGTTGAGGTTACGCTTGCACGAATGTTTTTTTTTTGGAATATAACAACGAAACAATGTATTTTTTTATTGATAGGCAATATATAGGAAATTAAAGGATAATAATATAGATAACCTTGGCTACTTTTCATCATGATTATAAAATGATGAATCGGCGGTCGTGGTTTCTTTGGATTACATATCTTTAAAAATGCTAACAGTAACATATTCTCAAGTAATTCACATTTTAGATGACATACGGCAGCATTTTGACCACTAACACCACTACGCGGACGAAGTCGCGGACAAAAGCTAGATTCAATAAATTTTCATTTGTACGTGTCAAATATTTGTGGTTTCTAAATTCAAATTCTGTAAATAATGATTGACATTTATGCATAAACTATGAAAAAGATGAATAAACAATTGTCTGTATTTTTTTATCAATCTATTGAAAATGTTGAAAAGTTTTTTAAGTGCATTAAGCATTAATAGAAATTCCTCAAATATTTATGCAAGCGTTCAGAAATAATGACAAATTATCAACAGTTACCCGTGTGTTCAGAAATTTATTTTGTGTAAATTTAAATTTCTATTCACGTTTTCGAACAAACGATGTTCTTTCATTATAGTCTATAGGTGTGAATGACATTGACATTCGTAATGCGCGTTTTTTAAAATATGCAAAATTAAATGTATATCTTATATATAAAAATTAATCGCTAAAAGTGTTGGTAAGCGCATAACTCGAGAACGCGTGGACCAATTTGGCCAATTCTTTTTTTGTAATATTCGTCGAAGTTCAAGGATGGTTTTTACGGCGAGAAAATATCAAATAATTGACGGGAAAGCCCTAAAAACAGCCCTTTTCTTTATCCCATACAAACGTTTTCTAACTAATACGTAGACTCAATTTGAGCTTTATTGCTATTGGATAAAGTTCATATTGCTATCTAATACTAAAAAACAAATGCTATTGAATCCCTTGGACTAATATTGTAAATGCGAAAGTAACTCTGTCTGTCTGTAATTACGCTTTCACGCATAAACCAGTGAACCGATTTTGATGAAATTTGGTACTGAGATAGTGAGTAATAGACCTTACATGATACTTTTTATTGCAAAAAAAATAGCGTAGAATGGGTAAAAATAGGGGATAAATGGTCATATGGAAATTCGTCATTTTAAAAGCTGTAACAGTAAAACTTTATATTTAGATACTTAATGAGGAACGAAAGAACATGGGCTACTTTTTATTGCAAAAAAAAAAACGGAGAGAATGGGTAAAAAGAGGGGATAACTGTTCATATGTAAATTCGTCATTTTAAAAGCTGTAACAGTGAAACTTTGTATTTAGACACTTAAAGATAAACGAAAGAACATAGGCTACTATTTAATAAAAATGGTAGAAGGCGTAGAATGTTTGATAGAGGAGATTAATGTTTGCTTGAAAATTCGTCATTTTCGTTAATACGTTGCCTATGGCTTCACTCGCGTTCGATTCTTATTTAAATACACATATACTTATTTAAATCGCCAATATCCCTACTACCATACTAATGTTATGAATGCGAAAGTAACCCTGTTTGTGTTGAGGTTACGCTTGCACGAATGTTTTTTATGGAATATAACAACGAAACAATGTATTTTTTTATTGATAGGCAATATATAGGAAATTAAAGGATAATAATATAGATAACCTTGGCTACTTTTCATCATGAATATAAAATGGAATGGAATTGGTTTCTATGGAATACATATCTTTAAAATGCTAACAGTAACATATTCTCAAGTAATTCTCATTTTACATGACATACGGCAGCATTTTGACCACTAACACTACCACGCGGACGAAGTCGCAGGCAAAAGCTAGATGTTTTCAATAAACGTTCATGTCAAATATTTGTTGTCCATCCTGTCAAATACTGTAAATAATTATTGACATGTATGCATAAACTATTTGAAATGGGTGAATAAACAATTGTCTGTATTTTTTTAAATCTATTGAAAATGTTGAAAAGTGCATTAATAGAAATTCCTCAAATATCTATGCGTGCGTTCAGAAATAATGACAAATTATTACCTAACAGTTACGCGTGTGTTCAGAAATTTATTTTATGTGAATTAAAGTTTCTATTCACGTTTTCGAACAAACGATCCTCTTTCAATATAGTCTATTGGTGTGAATGACATTGACATTCGTATTGCGCGTTTTTTAAAATATGCAAAATTAAATGTATATTTTTCAATATTTCTGAGAGATTATCTTAATATTTTTTCGAGTTTTAAAGACTAAGAAGATTTTTATTTGCTAATAAGTGTTTGTTAATCAAGGTAAGTTCGCATCTTCATATTGATTTTAACTTTTGGTGACTACACAAGACTACAATTTGGTATACATGGTTGTGCAGAAAATATGAGAGCTTTTTATTTTCAGTTGGAATATCGTTTTTAACAATGCTACCAACCAGACGAACAAGCTTAGGCCGCAGAACTCGAAATACGCAAGTCAAAGAAATACAAGAGCAAATTAAACTGATGAGCAACGCGAAGCGCGATATGAACTCGAACTGAATCGATATCAAGATAGAAATGTTGTGTTTAATCCCCACAAAGCTGCATTCAGTTATAATGTGGCAATTGATTACAGTTCAGAGCAAATTGTTGCTATTGGACTAATGAACATTGTGTGTCCACATTGGGATTGAAATTCAAAAATGAAGCCTCTGGATTGTGTTGCGCCAGCGGCCAAGTCAAATTGACGCCATTGGTACCGCCACCAGAGCCACTACATTCATTGGTTAATTTTTTGACTCATATCCAGCAGTACAATAATTGCTTTCAAATGACATCATTTGGGGCAACAAAAGTTATACGAGACAATTTTATGCCTACTTTTAGTAAGTATATAATCGCAAACGTTTTTTTTTAGTTTTAAAACCATGTAGTGGTGCAAAATATGTCGATTCAGTGATGTGTTTATTTTGTAAACAATAATAAATACATAATAATAGTCTTTAATCCGAAGACTTAATCAGCAACATTTTATAACATGTTGTATTTATAGTGGCATGAGCAAGATGTTCTTGGTAAAGCCTACTACCTAAAGCTGCCGTGGATGGCTGTTTAATGTCGAGGTTAAAAGTAGTTTTAATTCGAAATGATGTAAAGTATTGTGGCAGTATTTTGCGAGCCACATGGTGGTACAATTTGCTATACAATTACCTGTATACATATTTATATTCTTGCAGATTCAGGGATTCAAATATATCATCAAACAGGCTGTTCATTTTTGCAAATATATTTTATGGACAATTCAGCAAGAGAAGTCGATCAGCGTTGCGCACACAACAACTCAGTAAAGAGATCCATTGTGATGAACCCTTTCTAACATTTTTCCTTCAACACAATGAATTAGTTGCATTAGACCGATGCATTAGACATTCACAAATGCATTCCATGCCATCAGACCGCATGCCATCAGACAATGCACATTTTATTGTCATCAATTGAGCCGATTTAAGGCGCCTGCAGGAAGTGAAATTATTGAATCCTATGGAATAAACTATTATGAAAATATATATTGTTTTTTTTTTTAGTTAAGTAATGTCCTTTTCAGGTATAGTGAGATCAGGAAATTATGGATTCATTTTTATATGGAGGATATTTATAGATTCCAATTCAAATTGAATAGGGACTCATACATAACTCAGCTATACAAAATAAAGTAGAGCATCATTGCTACGCGAAAGCGGTACGAAGTTCGCTGGGTCAGCTAGTTTACACAAAATAAATTTCTGAACACGTTACGCGTACTGTTGATAATTTGTCATTCTTTCACAAAATAAATTTCTGAACACACGCGTAACTGTTATAAATATTTGAGGAATTATCTGACATATTAATGCTTAATGCACTTTTCAACATTTTCAATAGATTTAAAAAAAATACAGACAATTGTTTATTCACCCTTTTCAAATAGTTTATGCATAAATGTCAATCATTATTTACAGTATTTGACAGGATGGACAACAAATATTTGACATGAACGTTTATTGAAAACATCTAGCTTTTGCCCGCGACTTCGTCCGCGTAGTGGTGTTAGTGGTCAAAATGCTGCCGTATGTCATCTAAAATGTGAATTACTTGAGAATATGTTACTGTTTGCATTTTAAAGATATGTATTCCATAGACTATCGATTCATCATTTTATAATCATGATGAAAAGTAGCCAAGGTTGTCTATATTATTATCCTTTAATTTCCTATATATTGCCTATCAATAAAAAAATACATTGTTTCGTTGTTATATTTCATAAACAACATTCGTGCAAACGTAACCTCAACACAAACAGGGTTACTTTCGCATTCATAACATTAGTATGGTAGTTGTGATATTGGCGATTTAAATAAGTATACATATGTGTATTTCAATAAGAATCGAACATCGTATATTTAAAGAAGAAATCGTGAAGCCATAGGCAACGTATTAACGAAAATGCCGAATTTTCAAGCAAACATTTATCTCCTCTATCAACCATTCTACGCCTTCTACCCTTTTCTTCTTTTCTTTCGTTTATCTTTAAGTGTCTAAATACAAAGTTTCACTGTTACAGCTTTTAAAATGACGAATTTACATATGAACAGTCATCCCCTCTTTTTACCCATTCTCTCCTATTTTTTTTGCAATAAAAAGTAGCCCATGTTCTTCGCTCCTCATTAAGTATCTAAATACAAAGTTTTACTGTTACAGCTTTTAAAATGACGAATTTCCATATGACCATTTATCCCCTATTTTGACCCATTCTCCGCAATTTTTCTGCAATAAAAAGTATCAAGTAAGGTCTATTCTATCTCAGTACCAATTTTCATCAAAATCGGTTCACTGGTTTAGGCGTGAAAGTGTAATTACAGACGGACAGAGTTACTTTCGCATTTATAATATTAGTAGGGATTCTGTGCTCCAAGTCTCCAACGCACACTTATCCAATAGCATTTGTTTTTTAATATCCAATAGCAATATGAACTTTATCCAATAGCAATAAAGCTCAAATTGACTCTACGTATTAGTTAGAAAACGTTTGTATGGGATAAAGAAAAGGGCTGTTTTTAGGGCTTTTCCGTCAATTATTTGATATTTTCTCGCCGTAAAAACCATCCTTGAACTTCGATGAATATTACAAAAAAAGAATTGGCCAAATTGGTCCACGCGTTCTCGAGTTATGCGCTTACCAACGATTTTAGCCCCAAATGATGTCATTTGAAAGCAATTATTGTACTGCTGGATATGAGTCAAAAAATTAACCAATGAATGTAGTGGCTCTGGTGGCGGTACCAATGGCGTCAATTTGACTTGGCCGCTGGCGCAACACAATCCAGAGGCTTCATTTTTAAATTTCAAGCCCAATGTGGATACACAATGTGCATTAGTCCAATAGCAACAATTTGCTCTGAACTGTAATCAATTGCCACATTATAACTGAATGCAGCTTTGTGGGGATTGAACACAACATTTCTATCTTGATATCGATTCAGTTCAAGTTCATTTCGCGCTTCGCGTTGCTCATCAGTTTGATTTGCTCTTATATTTCTTTGACTTGCCGTATTTCGAGTTCTGCGGCCTAAGCTTGTACGTCTGGTTGGTAGCATTGTTAAAAACGAAATTCCAACTGAAAATAAAAAGCTCTCATACATTTTCTACAACCATGTATACCAAATTGTAGTATTGTGTAGTCACCAAAAGTTACTAAAAATCAATATGAAGATGCGAACTTACCTTGATTAACAAACACTTATTAGCAAGTAAAAATCTTCTTAGTCTTTAAAACTCGAAAAAATATTAAGATAATCTTTCAGAAATATTGAAAAATATACATTTAATTTTGCATATTTTAAAAAACGCGCAATACGAATGTCAATGTCATTCACATCAATAGACTATATTGAAAGAGCATCGTTTGTTCGAAAACGTGAATAGAAACTTTAATTTACACAAAATAAATTTCTGAACACGTTACGCGTACTGTTGATAATTTGTCATTCTTTCTGAACGCACGCATAAATATTTGAGGAATTTCTACATATTAATGCTTAATGCACTTTTCAAAATTTTCAATAGATTTAAAAAAAATACAGACAATTGTTTATTCACCCTTTTCAAATAGTTTATACATAAATGTCAATCATTATTTACAGTATTTGACAGGATGGACAACAAATATTTGACATGAATGTTTATTGAAAACATCTAGCTTTTGCCCGCGACTTCGTCCGCGTAGTGGTGTTAGTGGTCAAAATGCTGCCGTATGTCATCTAAAATGTGAATTACTTGAAAATATGTTACTGTTTGCATTTTTAAAGATATGTATTCCATAGAAACCACGACTATCGATTCATCATTTTATAATCATGATGAAAAGTAGCCAAGGTTATCTATATTATTATCCTTTAATTTCCTATATATTGCCTATCAATAAAAAAATACATTGTTTCGTTGTTATATTCCATAAAAAACATTCGTGCAAGCGTAACCTCAACACAAACAGGGTTACTTTCGCATTCATAACATTAGTATGGTAGTAGGGATATTGGCGATTTAAATAAGTATACATATGTGTATTTAAATAAGAATCGAACGCGTATATTTAAAGAAGAAATCGAAGCCACAGGCAACGTATTAACGAAAATGACGAATTTTCAAGCAAACATTAATCTCCTCTATCAACCATTCTACGCCTTCTACCCTTTTCTTCTATGTTCTTTCGTTTATCTTTAAGTGTCTAAATACAAAGTTTCACTGTTACAGCTTTTAAAATGACGAATTTACATATGAACAGTCATCCCCTCTTTTTACCCATTCTCTCCTATTTTTTTTGCAATAAAAAGTAGCCCATGTTCTTTCGTTCCTCATTAAGTATCTAAATACAAAGTTTTACTGTTACAGCTTTTAAAATGACGAATTTCCATATGACCATTTATCCCCTATTTTGACCCATTCTCCGCAATTTTTCTGCAATAAAAAGTATCAAGTAAGGTCTATTCTATCTCAGTACCAATTTTCATCAAAATCGGTTCACTGGTTTAGGCGTGAAAGTGTAATTACAGACGGACAGAGTTACTTTCGCATTTATAATATTAGTAGGGATTCTGTGCTCCAAGTCTCCAACGCACACTTATCCAATAGCATTTGTTTTTTAATATCCAATAGCAATATGAACTTTATCCAATAGCAATAAAGCTCAAATTGACTCTACGTATTAGTTAGAAAACGTTTGTATGGGTTAAAGAAAAGGGCTGTTTTTAGGGCTTTTCCGTCAATTATTTGATATTTTCTCGCCGTAAAAACCATCCTTGAACTTCGATGAATATTACAAAAAAAGAATTGGCCAAATTGGTCCACGCGTTCTCGAGTTATGCGCTTACCAACGATTTTAGCGATTCATTTTTATATATAAGATTAAATTCCTAACCCCCAAAAGACCGGCAACGCATTTGAAACGCCTCTGGTGTTTCGGATATCCATGGGCGTTAGCGATTGCCTACTATCAGGTGATCCGTCAGCTCGTTTACCGGCTTATAATATAAAAAAAAACTTGTGTTTTCTAAGATTGCAATGAGGGCACAACAAAACTTGATAAAACTTTACCCAACACAAAAATCAAATGTGATTCTTCCAAGAAAGATACCTTATGACCACTTGTGCTACCTCTTACAAAAAGACGTGACGTGACTTCTTAGACCATGACAATATTACAAAAACAAAACTAAATAAATAAACAACCTCACTCTTGATAGCTCCCATTACTCCTCAGCTCTGCGTTAATCTTGTAATTACAGTGAAAACGTAAAGATGGGATGAAATTTTAATCACCTCTCCCTCCCTGCCCTCCCAACAAGTCAGTCTCGTGTCCTCATTAACACAACATTTGAAGATTTAAACAGTCATCGTTCGCTGATGAGTTGTAAACTTGTACAGTTTATGCTAAAACATACTTAGCTTGCGTTGCGGCGTCGAGTATTGCTTTATTTTTAAGTGTGACTGGTGTTTGTAAGAGTAGAATTTTTCCCATAGGATCTACACTTTGGATCGAGCAAATTGCTTCACTAGTGGACTTACTGACATACAGACATTTTGCTTTTTTATATTGTAATAATTGCATTGACGTTCAAAAATCCCGGTGTTTTTGAAATAAATAATTTTGACTTTGACTTTATTTGTTTTTAAAACAAGACCGTCTTTTGTTTAATTTTTCTTTTAATTTACATTTCATAAATCAACTTTATTTGTATTTTAAAACACAATTGTGTACGCAACTCTTTGTCACTAATCCCATCACGTAACGTAACCTAAGTACAACATTTCAGTGCACCAGAAATAGGCATTTTATCATGTCATCAAAACAGTCGAGTTTTAACGTTTATTATGAGTAGTCGTGTAATTAGTCAAAGAGTAATGTTTTGCAAGAAATATTATCTCTCTGACTTTACGCGATCATATTTCGTGAAGCACCTACTCCTGTATCTGGTTTATTTCAGCTTACTGCGTCTTAATAGCTGGTATTAGTAGTAATGGTTTGTGGTAACTTATTAGGTATACAGTTTGTGAATATTTTGGATTAGTACGAAAACTGAAGGTTTGTATTTTGATTTTGAAATAGAATTAGAGGCTAATGGATTTTTTCTAAATGATATAATTTTACGAAGTTTAGTTGGGGCGCCAAAAATTACTGTTTGTTAGTCTCGCTAAAACTCGAAAACGGCTACACGACTTGCTAATTTTGGTCTTGAATTATTTCTGGAAGTCCAGGGCGGGTTGAAAAGGTAAGAAATAAATGATTACTTATCCCTATGTTTAGCAACGACTTGCCTGAAATCATCCCTGAAAATATGTAGCCAGCTAAAATGTGAGTAGGACAAAGAAGCCCATCCTTTCACACATATATACTTACTACTTTTAAAACCCACAAACAAAACCAGAACCACATTAAGAAAAATCACTTATATTAAAAATGATAAATCACAGTTCTCACTAGCGGGGTGGGTTGCACCGTGCACCGATGCAATATACTTGACAAGCTATTTGTCATGAACGTCTGACGTTAGCTAGTGTGAACTGCCACTGATCTCACGCGCTACATGCATCGCGTTTTCCGCAGAAAATGTTCTTTCTATAAGAAAAATATGAGAAAATTTTCGTTATAAAGTACCTACCTAGTTGTTTTGATGTGGAAATGGAGCTTGTTTTGGATCACGTATCTTGTAGGTGGTGTTTTATTGTTGTTATACTTTTTCTACAGTAGACTAGAAACTTTTATTGTTTATTCTAAAACATTTGTAGACCATTTCAGAAATTACTTGACCACTTTGTCGACTGTGTGTGACGTTACCGGAGGCCCAATTACTCGCGTGTAAATGGGCGGCGGCGATTGCTTACCATCAGGTGATCCGTCGGTTCATTTACAGCTCCGCATACCATAAAAAAATGCAGTAAAATTTTGTGCGCTGTCGTTGAACAGTGATACTGATTTTGATTCAGAAAAAGTTTATATTATATTATAATACAAACCACACGCAATCACACGTTGACATCAACTATAATTAAATTCACCAGAATAATTAATCTGAACAAGAGAAACATAACTCAGAGCGCAGCACGTGCAATAAACATCAAGCATACAGCTTTTAAAACAAGCCTTAACAGCCGTTAATAAAACCCTATCACATTATACCCTCAAACCGGGGCACCTCAAGCAATAAACTGTCCGATTCACTACTTAACTGGAGTTTAACGTGCTCGCCGTTAACTCTGTTCAATCTGCTTAATTGAGAATGGTTTCACCGACCTTTAATGGGCAATATGTTAGTTATGCGTTGTGAGAGATTCGCAGTCGAATGTAATTTAGATATTGTTTTTAGTATAGTTTGTTATTTGTGTTTGTGATGTCTGTTTTGAGTTTGATTTAATTAAGTTAAAACATAAGAATAAATTAAAGAACTCTAAGAAGTATTTATCCTCGTAAATAACTCTACGAATTTAAAGTCTGTGGCTTTAATGTGAGTTTTATTTATTTAAAAAGCTTTATGCACATGTACATGGGTGGACATAATGCCGTTGGCATTTTCTGCCTGTCTGACCCTTGGGTGGTGCAGAGAACATAACAGGCGGGTGCATGGAACATGTTAGATATGAGTTCTCTGTACGTTTAAAATTGCGCATTGATTGACCGCTTGAAATAATCCAACTAATCAGACCGCTGAAGCGCTCTCGATTCTATTACTTTAAATGTAAAGAAACTTCATACTAAGGTTACTGTTTTTTTTTAATGTTGATAAGTCTGCGTTTAGTCACCAACCCGTTTGCTGCCACTTACTGATCTGTAATATTGTCAAGCTCAGTACCATTCTATTAGAAAAGCTTATTAATTGTATATTTTTGTATTATTTAGTACTTAAAATATCTAGTGACACACTCTGGCGATGGACCGAATTACATATTATCTTATTCCAAAATTACTATCACAATAACCAAATCCACTTATCTTCTTTTCTATTTATCTACTTTATAAACCAAAGTCTTTAATAACAATCTAAGGAAAATTTATTCGTAAAAATCACGCAAGACGTGATAGGATAGCGTGTCGGTCACTCGTATGTGGGATATTTTTTATGATTGCCAGCGGTGGTCACAGTTTGCCACCCCTACTTTATATTGCGGTACGTCTTGTACCAGTAGTTATTTTGTTCGACCCTTCGATTCTGTTCATATTAGGGGATCAGTTTTTTGTTTTTCAAACATATATTTTTTAACTGCATAAAACAGTTTTGTCAAATTAATTTAGGTTTATTCTTGACCGGGGCTAAAAAAGAGAATTACTTACAAACGGTGATGTAGTTGATTAGTTTCTTATTATGATGACCAAGCACTTGTATTAATGCATCTGGTGTTGCTTACTGTTTACCATCAGACAATCCATTCGAAGTTACACTTTAGAACAAGCAGCTTCACGGACGGACAGACTAACAGACTACTTTATTTCTTTATTTGTTGACATTTAAAGTACCTATTTATGATTTAATTAGAATAAATGATAAATCTGACTTTGCAAGCCATTAGCTTTGAGCTACCTAGAGGAGTTAAAAAAATTTGTGTCGTAAATTTATGCTTTACACTAATGTAAATTCATACTACATTCAGAAATAGAGTTCATCAAAAATACAACATTTTCTACTTACGTATCCTACGTTACCTAGAGGTAACCTTCCTACGTTGACTATTTCAGAATTTCCCGACCGTATATTCTACCACGCCCTGCATTAAAAATATATCCTTCACAGTGCACGTGAATGCATTATATCAATATTATGGTATCGTGGAGCCACCTGTTCATGCGGTGCACCTGCTATATGTTTGATCTCACATAATATAGGTAAAATATAAGTAGGTGATCGTTACCTACGCTTTTATAGCTATGCTAAACTTTTACCGGATCTATTCTATGTGGAAATTGTGATAAGTATAGTAGCAATCTAATGGTTTTAACTTGTCTAAATTTTGAAATGATTGCCCTAGTATTGTAACGCTATACGCACACACAATATTGCATGGGGCTTCGCCTATACCTTCGAGAATTACACTTTATTCGACCCGGTAATCAAAGGGTGTTTCTTCAAAAAGCTTTATTTTTAATTTAATAAATCATTATTCTCCCGCGTTATGAATTCAATCTCAATTACGATACCACGTAACCAACGAATCCTCATTCAACCTAATTTATATGTATTTGAATATCTTTCTAAATAAAACCCCAAGTTCTATACTTTGATCCACCACACAGTGGTGTCCACATTCTGAACACGGCGCCCGCGTTGCCCCGCGACCGCTGGATTTCTTTAACCATTATTGTGTAAGCTGATATTATTGGGGCTCAAATTGAATTGTCATACATTCCCCACCTCCCTTTATTGTGGTTTAATGGTAGACGACCACGTACACTATATTAGGTTTGTTTATATGAATATGTTTATGTTTTGTCTTAATTTTTGGAAACCACAAAAATGTTCTTTGATCGAGATGCTATCTTATTATTAGAACTTAAAACGGGATATTTACCATGTTTATTAGTTTTTTTTTATGGAATAGGTGGCAAACAAGCAAACGAGTCACCTGATGGTAAGCAATCAGCGCCGCCCATGGACACCTGCAACACCAGAGGAGTCACAAGTGCGTTGCCGGCCTTTTAAAAAGGAGTCAGTCTTTTGTGAGTTTCCGATATTTCGGCACTGTTAATCCGTGATCATGGCGCTTGCAACATGTATTCCGTTTTAAGTTCTACTGATATTACTAGTGACCAGAGATGCTATCTTTTTTAAGCTTAAGCTATAAACCTATAAACTAATCGAGCATAGCAGAATAATACAAAAACGAATAACGTTCATAAAATAAGCATAGCCATTTATAGCCATATTTATTTTCATTATGCATTATAAATACAACATCAAAATAGAGAAAACAAAACATACCAAAATACACATCACAATATTTCATACAATGTTACTCCAATCTGAAGTTTCAATACATACAAACGACGCTTGAGAATATGCTGCTAAAACATAAAACCTTTCAATAATATTGGAGCTAGCTGAGTACTGAGTACTCTTGCATTTCTTAGTATAAACTGTTCAAACAGTTGCATGTAAGTATATTGAGATTTTATTGAAAGATATTTTATATTTTAAGTTTACTATTGGTTCTCACTTTTTTGTCACTCAAGTGATTTGTGGCTGTGAGTTGTAGTCGCGATTTTAAGTTGGAAGATTATGTCTTAGTTTTATAACATATACTGAATTATAAGTTATTTCGATTGATTTTGTTATATGAAATCTAGAAAAAAAGTAAGTGTTTCTTTCTTTCTTTCTTTTTCTATTCGTATTTCTTTTTCGGCAAGAAAATGCTGATCACAATCGATTCAAAATTAGGAACTTAGGTGTTACTCTATAAATGTCATTTATTTACTCACCTAAAAAACGAGTCACATTTATTATCAGTGTATTTTCTCAGGTAAATCAATCAGGAATTAAGGACTTCATTTTAAATTTAATTATTTTATAATAGGGCAACCAACAGCTTAAACAAAATTTACATAACAATAAGCATAGATACATGAAGCCAGTTATGGGGGTACCTATTATACTATTACTACTTAGACAAATAAATAACATGTTAACTAACTGCATATTGTTTGTTATTGCGTTATTAATGTATAAGGTCATTTATTATTAAATAAACACCACAGGTCCCAACCTTCATTACCAAAACACGAAACAATCGAGAACAAATAGTACCAAATCCCAAACCTCTTTCAAACTTCTCAATATTTCACAGACGACTAGCAAACTTCATCTGGATTTACCTGCATTAAGTGATTAGTCCCATTTGTGAAGCGCACAACTCGAAAACTGTCGAACTGAACGTATTGTTCTAAAGTTTTAGTGTATTTCTGATTAATTATGAATTTGTATTTGAATTCGAATGAGTCTACGAGTTTCGATAGTAGGAGACTCTAGAGAAATTATTGCTAATGTATTTATGTGTTTGTGGTGTGTGCCAAATATATTTGTTTTGAATTGAAGAATACATAGCTGTTTTTTTTAGAAGAGATAATATTAACCAACCACTTCTCCCGCCTTTGTGGGGCAAGAGAGAGTGGCAGGATCTTTCTAACGAAAAACCACCTCGTTCCTACTCCTGCTTTTCGAGCCGGAGCCCCGGTAACCTGCTAGGCAGTCTGCAGCTCTGCGAAGAAATGCATAGGTTACAGTGATCATTAATCATCAGACGGTCCTTAAACTTTGGTGCCACCATAAATAGTAAAAAATATTGAATCGACTTTAAACAGTGATCTAAAGCCATCTTAAACATAATATATTAAATAAGCAATCTAATATATTAAGACAACATAACTAAAAATGTGACTAAATACGATAAATCAATATTTTATTATTAACCGCCTTTATTACTGTGCCACGTTAACACATTAATAAAGACGCCTACTATTTAACGAAAGTCACAAAATCAACAAACAAAATCGCCCCATCTTAAGGCTCAGTGCTTTCTTAAACATTCATTTGTCACCTTTTGTGTGTGTTCGTCTTTGTGTCACATCTCGGAAACTGGAGGGGCGTTAGAGCGAGTATTAATGATGCTACTAATGATGCCTGATATGAATCTGTATGTTCAAGCTTGTACATGATTAGGGGTAGGCAGTAACTGTTGTTGTTATTGATCGTTTATTTTTTTTATTAAAGATATGTTCTCCTTTTTTTATAAAAGGTTTTTATCTGTGACTAATAAATAACTTATTGTATTTTGCTACTTTGAACTGTGTATTTATTGCTTTAACCGGTGTCATAAATTATATTGTTTCAATAAAGATCTATATTAACTAAAAAGAAAAATTAACAAAAAATAATGGATTTAATTTACATGAGTAAACCGTGTTTTTTATTTAATTTAATATGTCTCACGATAGATGTTATAAATATAAAGATCTAATATAGTTTTGATATCGACATCTCACTTTTTTTTAATTAAGAAAAAACATCATTCATTTAGCAAACAACTCATTTGAATGACTTAACCCGTCTAAAAAGAAACTGTTTATTCACATTTCATACAATAACTATTTTATTTACAAATACAATTTTACTAATCAAAGCACAAAAAAGGAAATAGAAAATATCCCGGTTACAAATGAATACCAGTACAATAGAACGTTGGACGTACGGACAGAATAGAGTATTAAGTGCAATACATTTTGCTCGTGTTTCTGTAAACAGTATGTAAACGATGCACAGAGTCAGTCAGTCTGTTTGCTTGCCAGGGAATTGGTTGGTGGATATACGGGGGGAAATTTTGATGAACTTTGTGATATAAGTCATAGTTAAGGCAATTGACTAGCTCAATAGGATCATCGAAGTCACTTAATAATGCAATAGAAATAAATAAATACGCCTATCTCACGGTTTTTTTTTACTGAAACTAGTTGTAGTTATAGGAATATGAAAGTGTTGTTTTCAAACAAGAGTTCGTTCTTTTTATTATTATTTTTTTCTTACTTACACAATACTTAGCTTGTCTAATTTTAACAATTAAAGTGAACTAAGGTCTCCTGATTTTTTTTTCGTGAATTTCCTGATTTCCTCCTCCTGAATTTTTAATAACCTCTCTGAGTGAGTGCTTTACTAAAATTCATCAACCACAGACACTTTTTTTGTTAAGTGTTACAAGCATATTATTTACATATACATATTTTCTAATATTCCGCTAGTCACAATTCCCTCCCGTATATCCCATCAGATTCATCTGTATGCATCCCAGTTTTTTCTGTGACTTCCCTTTACTCCACGCGATTGGGATAAAATCGTTTGCAACGTGCAATTGTTTCGTATCGCCTTGATTTTCAATTTCATTAGTCGAACATGACTGTCTGTCGACTTAATTGTGGACTCGGAAGTCGATAGGTTATTTAGTTCTTTCTGGCAATAACCTTAAGCTTAGTTGTAGTCGTTAAATTAGTGTGAATATTGAACAATATATAAGGTGTACCGTTAGTCGACGTCCAAATGACAGTAGATGATCGGCAAGGTTCCAATTGTTATCAGAATAACATAAAAAAATCTAACTCCTACAGTTTTTAAATTACAGTGACTTATGTGTTATCCACGAAAAACTACATCCTGTGCGTCACCGGTGAACTACATAAGCGGAGGATTTGCCGTGAACAGTTTTCTGATGGCAGTTAAAGGTTTAACTTTTAAAAAAAACATCAAAGCGTCGAAGAAGTCATGCAAAAATAGTATTTCCATTCAGATCCCAATCACAATTATACTTAGCTTCATCAAGGATAACTTTTTTTAAGGAGGAGAAATCATCCAATGACTTCTTCGGTCTTGGGCGAGGCGAGAGGAAATATCGGACTCTTACTGATTAAAAACCACCCCGTTCCTATTCCTGCTTTACGAGCCGGAGCCGCGATAAGCCCGCTAGGTAGTCCGCAGCTCTGAACATTCGTTTTTTTGCTCCTAAATCATCATTCCATAGAATCAACCAACGCATCAACCTAGCTATTTTAAACTCAAACATAACTACACTTACATGAACACCGAGTACATGTTAATCAGTTAGTCTAATTAACCGAAACTATTTATATAGCCACATATCGATACCAAATTACGTTGACAAGCCAATCAACCGTGCATTATATAGACAATAATGCAATCACTTATATTATGTGTGGCAGTTAGAATGATGAAATCGGGGTTTTTTGACGTTCCAGCAAATATCTTCGTAGGCAGGTAATTATTCAAAATTTATCGATAAAATAAAGCTATTTTTAAAAATAGAAGGCAAATGCTAACCCTATCGTGAGTCAACGCATTTCCACTAGAGATGTGCAATGTAGAATGATGTGATATGCTGTGAAGAAGTAACAGCTAAACTGTGAAATTATATGACCATTGCCACCGATACTAAGCTCTGAATATTACTGGCCAAAGCCAAACGTATACACAGCAACGTCGCACAGCACATCCCTGGTGGAAAAAGTAACCATAGTGATATTTTTTTAATAACTATACAAATACTAGAAACATACCAAATTAATACTAGTAGACCGCTTCTCACAAATTTTACGCGCGTATACCATTATTTCAGTTTTATTAACTAAGTGATTTGCCCAGACATTTTGTAAAATCCCTGATTTCATAATTTCCAGTGACATATAAATACAATCTTCAACCTCTATATAGTGCAATCACCTATATATTATGCAAACTCCATAATGACTTGCGCTAATAGATTCCGTTCCACTGATTTGTCTCATTAGGTGTTGGCAATTACGAGTGTCTATAGGTTGTATAGGTTGTCTATAGGTTTGTATTTCGTTGTGAAAGTGAGGTTACCGGAGGTCCAATTACCTTACTACAATCCTCCTAACCCCTGATTCTCCAAAAACCCAAAAGGCCGACAACATTGTAACGCTTCTGGTGTTTCAGGTATCCAAGCGGCGGAGATTGCTAACCATCAGGTAATCCGTCTGCTCGTTTACCGGATTATACCATAAAAAAGTATAGAATTTTAAATTATGATCTATGTAGCATATCATGATACTGATATATCATTAAGTCAGGAATTTAATATTTCGCCGTATTGACAGAAGATGTTTTTCTATATATAAGGCCAAAAGTAAGTAAGTAAGTAGTAAACAGGTGATTTTATCCTCCGAACATAAATATTTACTTTTCCAGATATAAAATAAAAAAACAACTAGACGTGCAGGTTAACCATATCATAAAAATAGATACCACATATTTCTACGGAACCCTACAACCTCGGTAGTTCCGAGAAAATGTTTAAAACATTAGTGTCGGTGGTACACACCAAGCTACACATGAGCAGTTTATTTTGGTCTCACTTTGTATCAACTTTCCATACATTGGAAGTTCAGTTTATACTGGTGTTGTATAGTTTGATGTGTAGTCGTGTGAACAACGGGTGAGGCGCTGGGCGTGATAAATTGATTTCAGGTTCAATACCTGGCTTGTATCATACGAGGAGAACTTGATATATGGGTGTAGAAATCGTTTTATGTTATGGCATATTTAATAATGTTTTTGCTATTGTACTTGTGATACGAAATTTTTCTAAGTTGATTTTTCAGTCAACAGATGATTTTTACTTAAATTCAAAATTAACCCTCCGATAAATATATGTGGCGTTGCAAAAATCAGTCCTAGATCAACGTAATTTAATATGACATCATAAATTCATGAGGCCTAAAAAAATTTTGTGTAAAATTGCAAAAACTAATTCACTGAGGCACTAGTCCATTAGGGTGTTAGTGGATGAGACTTACTCGGAGCTGCATACTACCTAGCGTTTTATCGGGGCTCGGGCTC
Organism: Spodoptera frugiperda; assembly: GCF_023101765.2. Lineage (NCBI taxonomy): Eukaryota > Metazoa > Arthropoda > Insecta > Lepidoptera > Noctuidae > Spodoptera > Spodoptera frugiperda. The sequence continues at coordinate 9,229,386 of NC_064229.1, read as the reverse complement.
GAAAAACAGGAGTAGGAACAGCGTAGGTTTTAGTCAATATGAGTCTGACACTCCCTCTCACCTCACACAAGCCGCACTTAAAAGCTCTAAAGCTTAAAAGTCCTACACAAGTTACGTTATGTTCTTCAAAAATATAAAACACCACATATCACCTATATCACCAAACCACCTACTGAACAAAATATTACAGTAAAAAGCGAACAAACAAACAATTTATCTATCCAACACAAAGGTCAGTATACAAAGTCCATCAGAACCCAAATAAGCTTCTTATACAAAACCTCTTTTTATTATAAATACGTACAAAAACCAGCTATTTTCGATTCGATAGCAAATCGCTTCAAATCCCTTGATAATATCAACCTTTAAAAAATAAACCACCCCAACGCATTTTAAACTCTATATGTTGCTACAAAGGGTTGAAAATCCTTTTCAGGGTTGATATTAAAATATTATTTCAGGTTCGTATTTGTCAACATGTCAAAAATAGCCCTTTGATTTCTCTGTCCCTTTGGTAGGTAATATAAAAATGGGGTATAAAGGGTAAGGGATGCGGTATATCAATTTTGTTAAAGCGATACGTCACACACGTGATTTGGTTCGATGGAAATTTATTTAATACATAAACATTGACTGTTTACTGTGTAGGACTGGGTAATGTTGTTTATTTAATATGTTCAATCTGTGTTAGTGATATATACAATAAAATTAATTAATTGATCTGTCAATAATTTTACAAAACATATCTGTCATCATTATCATCATCATTTTACAAAACACATCTTAAATCAACAGTTCACAGAGCTCGAATTTCACACAACGGAAAGCATTTTAAATGAAAAACAACATAAACTTATTTTTTATAACAAACTAAAAAGTAAAGTCAGCTACAAATGAATCTCTCCTCTAATAAGAATAGAAGAAAATAACCTCATGCAACATGCAGAGCGCTGGTATCATTAACTTTGCTATACATTTTTGTCACGTAGCAAAAACCGTAGTCTCGTAGCAAAATCGTAGCACCGTAGCGAAACCGTAGCAGAGGAAAGACAACATTGCATGTTTTTAAAATGGGTTAAGTTAATAGGTGTATCATAGTTATGCAACTTATATCTTTCTTTTTATTATAACATTATTTATTTGGACAACCAGTAATTGTTGCATTAGAACTTACATTATTTCTGCCTGATAATAAATGTTCTACAATTTTAAAATTATGTCATTTAAAATATCTTGATTACCTTCTAAACGCTACGTTGAGATTTATGACAAAAAATAGAATCATATTAGTCTCATTACAACATCATTAAACAAAACCAATAAACTTCAACAAAAACCAATTTTCCCTTTAATTTTCCATTCCATACCAATCTCTATCTAAAAAAAATATCACACCATAGCTACAGTCCCTAAGTACAGTTCCCAATAGAAACTCTTAAATAAATTAACATCAATTATTCCACATGTACACTCGAACCGAATTAAAACTTCTCACGTGCACAATTCTATTTGAAAATGGAACGAACAGAACAAAGGAGTGTTTTCTGTCAACGGCATTTCCTTTTGAAAATGGAATGCGGCGATTCAGCCCGTGTCCAATGACCGACCCGTCTGCTTTGGAACGATTTTAAAATGTACAAATGAAAATGTTTGGATTTTTTTGCTTGTGTGTGTGACTGTACTTTTGTTTAGTCATATCCGGATTTGTGACAGTTTTTTTTAGTATTTTATTGGGTTTTGTTATAAATAAAAAAATATCCATAGGTGTGTTGTTGTGTATTTTTTAAAAAAAATTACAAATGTATTGGTATTTTTTGCTACTGAAACTGTTCCTGTGTAAACAAACAGATACATTCTTTCTTATAGAATAGATGGCAAACAAGCACCTGATGGTAAGCGATCAGCAATTCAGTATAGCCCACAACACCAGAATAGTCACAGGTGCGTTGCCGGCCTTCTAAAAAGGAGTTCGGATCATTCTCAAAAAAGTGACAAATCGGTGACGACGCTTAGCCGCTGTACCAAAGCTTTTTTCATTAAAAATTACTTGTGACAAAACCAACAGCAAAAGCTTTTAATATTAACACTCAAAAATTTTAACCCTTCAAATGACACTAATAATTTCTATGAAAAAACTCGTAATAAAAAGCAGACGCCTGCCAAACATCAAACGCTAATAATTTTCAATATTTCAAAGTCCTCTTCTCAAAAAGAAACAATAACTTTAAAGAGTTTACGAGTGCATAAAAATTGCTTGGGGGTAAAAAATACCCGGAGAGCAAAGAAAGGGTTAAAAGCTTAACCCCTTTGGCGTCGACGGTAATTAATGGTTGATCTCAAAAGATTTTTTTCTTCTTTAGAAAACGAGAATTCTTTGATCTGATTGTTTAATACCGTAATGAACTTCGAAAATTGGATTTCTGTTGTTTATTGTATTATTTTGAATATAACCATCTCCTCCTTCTCTTACTTGTAAAAAGATGTACAGAGATACATTTACAACACATAAACTTTTTCCAAATTAAATTAATAACATCATGCACAAATACAAACTATATGCTAATATTAATAAAAACCATGAAAACTGTAAATACACTGTTCCTTTTAACCGACTTCCCAAAAACAGGAGATTTTAAAATTCGGCCGCAATGTTGTTTTTTTTTTTAATTTTAATTTCATATAGGTAGTACGTTTTTCAATATCCTTTTTTTCTGATAAAATACAGTAATAGATACTAGTCAACACGACAAATAAATTAATACCTACAACAGGTATGGTTGTTAGTTTGTGTATGTTTGTTACTCAATCACATCAAAACGGCTGAAGGGATCGTAACAAGGGAGGTTATGTTCTGGAATAACACATTGAACACTTCTTAATTCACAGGACTGTGAGCAAAGCCGCTATTATAAGTTAGTAAATAAATACAAAATTAATGAAAACCACACAAAACAACGATAAATCATCACAATAATGACCCAGTTCGTTGATTGGATTTACAAATCAACAATATATCCTAATTGTACACGACCACACATCAAGCTGAACAACACCAGTATAAACTGACCGCTGTATATGAAGAAAGGTCTTACAAAGCGAGACCACGGTAAACTGGTTTTGTATACCTTGATGTCCAACCGTCAAAATAACCTAACACAACAAATAAAGTTATACAAAACCAGTTTAAATTGACCGGTAATTGTACGGAAACGTCTTATAAAGCGAGACCATAGTAAAGTGGTTTTGTATACCTTGATGTCCAACCGTCAAATATCCTAACTGTACGCGGCTGCAAATCAAGTTCAACGATACCAATATAAACTGACCTTTGTATGTATGAGATGATCATTCAAAGCGAGTCCAAGATAAACTGGTTATAATAGCTGTGGTCATATATCTGACATAGGTTTATAAATATGCATATCATTGGAAAATGAACTTTTCATTACATTGCTGCGCTGGTATAGAGGGATCGTGATTAAACGCCTTAACTGCCATAAAGCGATACCGATGTATGGCGCGATTTGATTACGACACAGGGTTGTCCGATAAAAAATGTGTTGAGGACAATTTTTGTAGATGACTTTTTAAGTGAATAGTTGTAAATAGTATAGTGACAAATTATAATACGATAATAGCTCCGCTCTGATCAAAGACAAAAAAAGGAAAATCCATACACTTAGCACAATGTTATAATTCCCTTACTGCCGTACTCAGAGCCATTTAATGATTACTTAAACTATTCCTTAGTGACGATTTTGTACCGAAAACAATTGCTAAGGACTGGGTTAAGTAACTATTAAATGACTCTGAATGAGTGGTATGAGGTATTTTTTTCTTACCAATGCCAAAAAAATCAACTCTTTAACGAATTAAAAATAACAGCATTCCCTTTTTTTCAATCACACTATTACATGCACTCTAATAACTCAAACACCAACTAAAGCTACATCAACCCATTCACCACCAACTTCATACACCTTGTTCCAAAACTCAACAATCCCTTTAATCAAACGTTCAGCCCTACCATTAAGCGTCGATCTGTTAATCATCGGTTTGGTTTACAACCGGCCGGAGCGATGTATCTCATACAATTGTTATTTACTGCGTTATTGCGGCTTCCAATTGCCATTTGGTGGCTTTACTGTATTCCGTATTGTAACTAAGTGATGTATTGTTGTATTTTTTGGTTTTGATACTTAATTAGGAGATTTATGTCTGTGGAATAAGTTTTGTGGTGAAAGCTGAATAAAGAATATACTTGTCACCATTCCTAGTTGTCACCATTCCTAGTTGTCACTTTTCCTATTCTTTTCACGGAATTTGTTAGAATCGAGTAATAAACCACAGATTTGATAGAGACTTAATTGCAATTAATTTAATATGCTAGCCACATGCCTAGTGTGAATACTATGGCTTACCTTGAAATAAATGTGAACATAATATTGACGCTGACGATGATGAAAAAGACCCTGTAGCACTCAGATAGTGACGTCACACGTCGACACTCAACGTCAGATGATTCCAAACTAAACTGTTGCCCTGGCAACTCGTAAAGAATAGTCATTGATAAAATATACTTACATAAAACTCCTGTGCAAAAAAAAACAAAGCTTTATATACCTCATTCTTTCTACACAACAAAATTGTCTTTAAACATACCAACAGCACATTAACAAAATAGAAAAACCAGCAAGAGACCACCACCCAAAGAGTTAGTGGCACTACAGATACTAAATTGCACTAAAAAGTACCACTTGGTACATATTTAATAATCAGCTCATTGGTCCCTGCTGGGCACTAGTGGTAGAGGAACCTTGTAAATGCGAAGTATGCGTGACTGGGAACTTTAAAAGTAAAAAAATACGAGTAACTAGCCATCAATGGACTGAATACACGATGTTATTTTGTTCGTAAGGAAAATTTAAAGGTTTTAGTGTGTATTGAATAGTTTGTTACAATTTAGATTACTTTAAATGGTATTGGAATTAATGTAAGAGTGTTTTGTGCGGTGGTTTTTGTTGAGGAACAATGGAATGGTCTTGTCTTGTACTGGATTGAGTATTTATACTAAAAGTCGAATTACAAATTAATATAAATTCACAAACATATTTTAATCTTTCAAATATAATTTTCATCTCTTTGACAGATCGGTAAAGGCGTTCTTAGGTGGGATCTTACACTAAAATGATATAAAATACTTTACATTCTGTAATTACTTATTTATCAAAAAAGGTACAATAATATGCATCTCGTTAGACTATGTGTAGTGTTTGTACTGTATTTAAAGTCAGAGGCTAAGAATAAAAAAATAAATAACTTGAATTAAATATACTTTAATAACAACTTACGATCCTCCTTAAACCACGCTTAATCTCAATGTTTTTTCCCAACAAACTTCAAAGCATTTTCTTAGCAGAATTTCCCACGTTCTAAAGATGATTATTTATAGAAATTAATAACATTCTCGGCGCGATACTAAGTGCTAGGTTGAACCTAGGTTAGCTAGACGTGCTGAGACCTATGATTAACGAGGTCCTGCCACTGACAGGTAGGTGAGGTTATGCGGCGATACAGGGTGGATGGAATATGAAAGGGATTTTTTGATGAGTGATATTTTTCTTGGAGGAAATTTGGTTTTTTTCTAAATTAAGTTAATGTAATGTGCATTTATTTTTTATCGTCTACTTACATAGGAAGTGTGCTTTGTTATGCCTGTATATATTTTTACACGAGTGGACTGTCATAAGAACCCGAGAACCTTTGTTGTGCCACTTGCTGAATGATAAAGCTTAAAATAGATCGAATATCTCGATTGCTTCAAATGCGAAAATTACATAATCACTCAAAAAGCACAATTAAAAACCATTATTCTAGTCTTACAGACTAACTTTAGACGTTTCAGCGAATAAAAGCGTATTAAATCTAAATACAAAAGTTGTTCTATTTAATCAAGCATTACTAGATAGCAGACCAAACACAATTTGATTTGTCTGTTATCTATGTAGTTAAAACAATGGAATCTCATTTAATTTAGCTGCTTAAGTATATTTTTTCGAAAATATTTTTAGTAACCATAATATTATTCAAAATTAGCTTCACTCTGTATAGTCCAGGTTTATCTTAGATGAGTCGGCGTGTCTCGGTGGCGGTGCCCACTTGAACTGTCAATTAGAAGATATTGAGAAGCCATGATTGACGACGCCCTAATGCTCAGATATCAACTGTTCGTGATTTATATTTGTTGTTATTGTGTGTATTTGTATATGGATAACTAAGAGTCCTTTAATAATATAATTACTTAAACTATTTCTGAGTAACAATTTTGTTCCGAAAATAATTGCTAAGTAACCATTAAATGACTCTAAGTGCGGCGGTTAGATTAAAACTAAGTGCCTAACCTAACGTGCACTAGTAATTAAATAGAGTAAACTAAATGAAATACTGCTCACGCGGTCAGGGCATGCCTAGCGTTTCTTGTGCTTAATAATTTAGTTTGATTTATTAACAATTCTGTTAAATTATTCAAAATTGTAACCATACCTTTCAATCTACGAAGGGGTAGGTAAAGATAGAAAGTATACAACACTTGAATTCAATGTAACATACAAGCACGAATCTTTGTATAATCGTAAACGATGAAACAAGAAAAAATAGTCGCCCAAAAATTTTCCTCCACATAATTTGCACAAAAACAAAAGACGGCATCCTCCTAATGTTATTGTCCTCATATCCTCGAGGTGAGAGTCCCAGTAACACGCCATTTATCCCGCCCGTCACTTGTTCCTACCAGCCATTTGTCAAAAAACTCGGATGTCAGTGCGCACTGATTTATGGCCGAACGGAATGCAATACTTATAATGGATAAATATTGTTAGACTTTTTTTCTAGGAGTCGTAGAGTGACTATGATGAAATGGTGGATTAGTTTTTCTAAATATGGATATCATATTTATATCCCTAGATCCTAAAAAAGGTAAGGAAAAACGGGTCATTTAATATTTGGCAGTTATAATGTTGTTTTATCAGTGTCTTTTTACGTGACTGTGTAATAAAAGTCAGTTTAACAATGTGCTATTGTTAATGTACCTGAGAATCAATTTAAAGATCCTCTGTTAGGTATACTTTGGTATTTATACAATATGGTGAGTTATTTATACAATAATTACAGACAGTTAACACAAGACTTTATTAAGAACTAGCTTTTGCCCGCGACTTCGTTCGCGTGGAATAGTGACTTCCGGCAAATTTTTGGTTTTAACCACATAGTTCCCGATCTCGCGGAATCTCTTCAAAAATGAGATGTGGAAGATATTCCAGGGAACTCTTCAAAAATCAACATAATGAGCTCTGCGTTTGAATTTAATAGATGTATACTCACTTAGGGCATTGAAAAAATAGTTTAAAAACGGACTTAAACTAACTTAAAACTAAAGAAAGCTACGAATTACGAATTTATAACAATTAAAAAAGAAACTATATTACAACCTATCCTCTATGCTATAATAACCAAGCTTAAACTAAATAATTTAAAAGAAACGACTTAAATCTAATCTAATTAAAAAAAAATTAGACTTACAATTTTATTAAAAAAACTAACTACAGTAACTACTAATAATCGATATCAAACTAAACCTACGTTAAATAGTTTAACCAAAAAACCAGGAAAACCCAACAAATAAACTTATTAATTGACAAATACAACGAAACCAATTTAGAATATACGAAACAGCAGGACCACTACAGACAAATAATCATACGACTGATAATACACTTTTTCTACGATAGTACCGAAGCGCTCGGCCGATACCCAACCAAATGAATGTAACGAAACCATAGCGCGATCTATTTCGATCCCAACGCCATCTATCGAGGATAAAGACAACTTGGATTATTTATTTATACTCCGTTCGGGCATTTTCTTTGTACTAAAAGTTTAATTATATTGATATTATTTTTTTCATACCTTTTTACTATTTATTTACTTTTTTTCGATGAATTAAAACAATAACATGAACCGAAGTCGTGTAACGATCGACATAGAATTATCTATACTCCGTTAGAGCATTTTCTTTGTACTAAATGTTTTATTATATTGATATTATTTTTTTCATACCTTTTTACTATTTATTTACTTTTTTTCGATAAATTAAAACAATAACATGAACCGAAGTCGTGTAACGATCGACATAGAATTATTTATAAATAATTTATTTCTTATTTTTATTTTTTGATTTTTGAAATAAAAATATATCTATGTCCTTTCTAAGGTTCTAAACTATATCTGTACCAAATTTCAACCAAATCCGTCAAATAGTTGCGGAGATTAATGGTATAAGCATAGAATGTTCGACGTGATTCTTTAATTTGACATAACTTTTTTATTTATGAACCGATTGACATGAAACATACACTAAATGTAAATTTAAGCATCCCACAATATATTCGTGAAAACCGCATCCAACTCGGATCAGCCGTTTCTGAGATTAGCGCGCACAGACGAACAGACAAACAGACAAACAGACAAACAGACAAAAAAAAAGTTAATTACATTTTTGGGTTCGACATCGACATAACAATAACCCCTGCTATTTTTTTTATTTTTATTTTCAATGTACAGACAGCACTTTTCTACGATTTTATTATATGTATAGAAGATATATATTATATGAAAATAACACTAAAGGCAGGACAGCCATAAAACATTATTGCTGCAACTGCATGGTGGGTCATAGAACAGTAGGTTGATGTGCACATATAATAACTATTATTTGGTTTTTAAGCTGGGCATAAGGTACCAGAAAATTATGAATCCACCTGCCGAGTTCCTTGACCATATTTTAATTACATATGAATCGGATTAATAATGCATTTTAATAGAAAAAAAATGTTTATTTCATGCATAACCAGTTTCAATAAAATGTAAAAAAATATCTAAATATAAATCTGGATACAAAACTAAGTTTGTATCTTCATTCTTACTGATATGAACTAATAACAATTAAAAAAGAAACTATATTACAACCTATCCTCTATGCTATAATAACCAAGCTTAAACTAAATAATTTAAAAGAAACGACTTAAATCTAATCTAATTAAAAAAAAAATTAGACTTACAATTTTATTAAAAAAACTAACTACAGTAACTACTAATAATCGATATCAAACTAAACCTACGTTAAATAGTTTAACCAAAAAACCAGGAAAACCCAACAAATAAACTTATTAATTGACAAATACAACGAAACCAATTTAGAATATACGAAACAGCAGGACCACTACAGACAAATAATCATACGACTGATAATACACTTTTTCTACGATAGTACCGAAGCGCTCGGCCGATACCCAACCAAATGAATGTAACGAAACCATAGCGCGATCTATTTCGATCCCAACGCCATCTATCGAGGATAAAGACAACTTGGATTATTTATTTATACTCCGTTCGGGCATTTTCTTTGTACTAAAAGTTTAATTATATTGATATTATTTTTTTCATACCTTTTTACTATTTATTTACTTTTTTTCGATGAATTAAAACAATAACATGAACCGAAGTCGTGTAACGATCGACATAGAATTATTTATACTCCGTTAGAGCATTTTCTTTGTACTAAATGTTTTATTATATTGATATTATTTTTTTCATACCTTTTTACTATTTATTTACTTTTTTTCGATAAATTAAAACAATAACATGAACCGAAGTCGTGTAACGATCGACATAGAATTATTTATAAATAATTTATTTCTTATTTTTATTGTTTGATTTTTGAAATAAAAATATATCTATGTCCTTTCTAAGGTTCTAAACTATATCTGTACCAAATTTCAACCAAATCCGTCAAATAGTTGCGGAGATTAATGGTATAAGCATAGAATGTTCGACGTGATTCTTTAATTTGACATAACTTTTTTATTTATGAACCGATTGACATGAAACATACACTAAATGTAAATTTAAGCATCCCACAATATATTCGTGAAAACCGCATCCAACTCGGATCAGCCGTTTCTGAGATTAGCGCGCACAGACGAACAGACAAACAGACAAACAGACAAACAGACAAAAAAAAAGTTAATTACATTTTTGGGTTCGACATCGACATAACAATAACCCCTGCTATTTTTTTTATTTTTATTTTCAATGTACAGACAGCACTTTTCTACGATTTTATTATATGTATAGATATAGATATCCAAATTGTCAAATAAAATGCATACTTAAATATATTTAAAAAAAGTAATTTTTACCATCTTTCACGATACGAATCAAATCCACGTCACCCTACAAACAATCGAAGTTACTATCCCGTATTCGGTTTACACCGAATTGAGCTGCCAGTACCACATCATTAATCAAGGCGTAATGATGTCATGTAAATTGTGACGAGGCTCCGAAGTTGTTCTCATTTTCTTGAGTATGTAGTTCCATGTTCTATGGAGCGTGTGGATATCGTTTATGGGTGGGTACTTATTTTGCTTGACGTGTCTTTGTGTGATATTTTACACAATATTATTTTGTTGTTTTGTTTTTGAAATGATACCATACTGGTTTGTCATAAAGCAAGTACAAAGAGAAGATGTCATAATGTGATTGTACATTGTGAAACAAAACAACGGTCCTGCCGTATTATATTTTAAGTAAATATATGTCACATCATCAGTCTATATGTGGCCACTGTTGACCAAAGGCCTTCCGCACTGAGAAGGTTTGAGCATCAATCACCACGCTTGCTCAATGCGGGTTGGCGATTTTAAACTTATAATTAGAAATTATAAGCCCAGGTTTCTTGACGGGATTTTTCTTCGTTTTAGTAGAATACATGTTTACAGACAAAATGGTCTCAATTAGTTCAAAATCTGAACCAAAACAAACTATAAGAAAAAGACTTAACCTATAGCTATAGCTAGCTAATAATAATAGTTTTACCACCTCACTCATTTCATCCACTTCACCACCGGGCCCAATCATGATGGTGACCTATCACACCTCGATAAATAACCCAGTAACCACTCAATTACCCACTAAATAATTTACTAATCAATAACATCAAACACCGTACTAATTACTGTAACAATAATCCAGGTATAATTAAGCCTTAGTCCACAATCTAACACACAACACTCAATTGACATATACCGGAATTAGGCGCCTGCCCGTAATTAGGTTGTTGACATGTCAAATCGGATGTCAATTTATCTGAGATAGGAACTGTTGCCTTATTAGTTGATGTTCATTGTCTTGTGTTATCTGTAAGTTAATTATGTTATAGTGGGATTGCAATTAAGTTTGGGATGTTGTATAGCTATGGACCGATTCGTCGGTTAAGTGAAGCATTTCATACTACACTACCTAATAGCTATAAGATTTAACTATCAATTGTTAACAATATGTATTTCAAATATCAAAATACGTTACCTCAAGTTAAGCTAAGTGTTTTTTTTTTATGATAATGAACGGAAACGAGCCTGAGGGTCACCCGATGGTAAGCGATTAGCGCTGCCCATGGACATCCACAACGGTAGAGGAGACACAGGTGCGTTGCCAGCTTTTTAAAAAGGAATACGATTATATTTTTGAAGGTTTGAAAATCGTATCGGTGTAGTATTGTATAATATTATTACATTGTATTTGTTAATTTGGAAATTTTAGAAAAAAATATCATTAGACACTTGTATTTCATATTAACTTACGTACTAAGATTTGTATAATCCTACCTTACAATAATATAAACTGGTCATTCCTTTACCGATCAACGGATTAACACTGCAACACCATACCCTACACTAATCCACACATCTACCTCCAATAAAAGACTAAAATCTCTCCATTATAACCCAAACTAAACAATGTCCACTTTAATCAACATACTTAAAGAGGTAACTCATTGCTTTAAAATCCATTACCGGCTTTATTTAAACAATTGTATAACAGAATCCAATCTGCATACGTAATGTATAACTAACAATGTTTCTGGTGGACAGTGGGGCGGTCATTGTTGTCCATCGTCCGAAGTGACAAATGTAATGAATAAATAATTTAATGGGTGAACGTGATTAAGATAATTGAATGTTAGTGTTTCTATGGACGTGAATTGAGTGGTCATTTGGATTATTAAGTCATGTCTTTTGTTGGCTGGTTGGAAGTAATTATTATATGGTGTATTGTAATAATGGTATGATTATTGGATTGTTTATTAAGTCGTTGAGAATACATTTGGACTGTGTTTTAATAAATTAAATGGACATAGCTTTTATACAAAGCACATTGTGTTAAGTTCGATGGCACAATTATTCTTCTTATTTTTAATAGTTTGCTTTCCACCGAGTCGAGCCCGTGCCCTTGTCATACAATTAGTTATAGTTTAACAATCAATAATAGTTATTATAAGGATATTTCGTGCTAAACCACTCATATTTCTACATAAAGTACTTAATGACATTACCTATATACAATATATAATATCTTATTACATTACATACAGTAGGATCCTGTAGGGCCATTGTAATACAGGATCAACCCACCAGCATGATGAGTGCACGACTTGTGGACCAGATATCAGTCGATCAACCATATTTCGGCTCAATTTATATTCACGATACAACATACCTAACTTATACAATAGTATCTATAGAGTTTTAACACGTCTTATTCTAAATCATTTTGTATTAAAATAGGTAAGAAACACGATTTTTAAAGTCATTGTAATTCACACCTAAAAATATGAAAAATTGTAAAGTCCATATTTTCAACTGATTATATACTAAATCTCAAATCATTAGGTAGACTGAATAAAAAACACTCAAAGCCCAAATTAAATTCACATTTTTTCCACTCACCTAACCCTTGAAATGCGTGTCGGATTCAACGGGACTTTATTGCACGGAATATGGGTAAAAAAGACCCACTCGGGCAAAAATCTTGAACTGTCAACGTTCGGTGTAAGTTATAAACTATTAGAAATGTTTAGAATTTTTATATTACAGAGCATTGCTTAAAACTCGGGTATATAGTTTTCTGAAAGAATTCTATTTATGTATTTTTTGCTAAGTTTTATTTGGTAATACAAAAATAACGAATAATGTATCTTCATCCCCGAAGGGGTAGTTGCCTAGGTGCACATTACGACACGTAATGCCGCTATTCAATTTCGACCCACTTTTCACCATTTGTGTTATAAGTCCCATGTAATAGGGAGTGAGAATTATACAAAAATAATAAAATTCATAGTTATTACAAAGTCTAAGCGACTTCTTGACAATTGTGTTTTAGTTCCATTTAAAGTAACACTAAAAAGTATTTACCAGCTAAAAAGTTAATTGAACCAATAAATATGATGTTTGTAGTATTAAACTTAATTCACTCCATTCTCTTCAAACTTACACCACACCAATCCGCCCAGCTATTTGTAAGGAAATCAATGCAAAGGAAACACAAAGCGGCAAAATATCGCGACGTCCGCCACAGTGGCCCGAAATGGCCAGTTTCTGACGGTAAATTTAACATTTTTACCCCCAGCGAAGTAGGGTTACCCTTTCCGTTTGTCCATTGAATATTACAATGCTGTTATGGCAAGTGTGAGGCGTTTTGACCCTTCCGCCTTTTTATTTATTGTGTACAGAAATAATATATCAATAAATACTCCTTTAGGGTACATTAGATACAGGTTTTTTTGAGAAAAATATGCGTATGCTATCCTGTGATTTACTGCACGACATATAAATTGTCGCCCTAAAAGCTATGTAGACAAATAAGAACTCAAAAGGTCAATTTTATATTTTGCTTATTTAATTAATTAATGACTGCACGGTTGGCGCGGTGGCTAGGCACCTGACTGCCGTGTAACGTCTCGCGGTTTCGATTCCCGCACGGTTCAATCAGATTTTTTGTGTGATCCACAAATTGTGGTTCCGGGTCTGGGTGTTATTTGTATGTGAACTTGTTTGTTTTTAAACACACCCACGACACGAGAAAATCCTAGTGTGGGGCAAAGTTAAAAAAAGAAAATAAAGAAAAATAATCATATTTTAAAGAGGACGTTGATTGAAGTATAATATGATTCCTTAAAACAAATTATGAAATTTGAATCGTAGCAAAATTATTGCCGCCAATATTAAGTCGTAGTAAAATCAAAACAGGCAATCCCAAAACCACCCTTTTCTAAATCTATACATATGTATCTGGCCAGTAAACCAATCAAACCAACAACACCTGAATGTTTAATCACTCACACGTTTTTAAACACCAAAGCTTTTCTATCTAACCTTACGAACCAGTGTTTCAAGCACATTAATCATGGAAGCGACATGCATTAAAGCAAGGGAAGGTAATTAATATGTTCACGTCTTCACTTCGTCTCTCATTAAGACGCCATTAGACCAAGAGTATGCAATTTTACAAAAAGATCTTTCCTCATTTTCTGAACTGAGGATATCCATTTTTCATCTGATGTGTTGGTGCTTTGTTGAATCGGTGTTCAGTTTTGATGTAATGGTTTATGTTTTTGTTCAAATGTTATGGTAATAATGAATCATTGTTTTAATACACTGAAATTTTTATTCACAATTTTATCCTCAAAGACGCCTTTTAAGCTCGAAGTAGTAGGTAGAGGTGCACATTATGGCACGTAATGCCATTGTAAAATGTATTCGCACTTTTCACCATTTGTGTTATAAGTCCCATGACTACATGGGACTTATAGCGGTGAGCCTATTACCATATACGAGTACTAAGCCCAATTCCAGACTCCGTGCTACTACTTATAAATTTTCGCAAAACCGAAATACTTTGTCCGACACGATAACCCGAGACCCCTTGCCCGGCAGTCGCAATTGCGGCCACTCTACCAACAAGACAGACTAAAAAATTAGCATATTTATGATTCTGCTCTGAAATGATCTACATACCTTCGTCCTACGAACACTGGCACCAAATGTACAACTGGACCTTTTAATCCGAACAGAAGCGTGTATAGAAGTGCCAATAAACTTCAACGAATTTGCACAACAAAAGCTTATGAGCTCAAAACCATTTCACACACAAAATCCCTCTCATAATGAAACCGAACCTGTGGAAACTGGTCCCATTTGCAAATACTCGTCAACCCTTAATCTGCCGCTTGCATTTTACGAGACCTAAGGCAATATCTGTCAATGTCCTTATCAATAAATTGTGAGCGTTTAAAGCAAACGACGTCGTTTGACGGTTTGAGGCGCGCGGCCCTAATCCGCGGTCTATTGGACCCCATCTGCGTTGCAAGGGTTAAGTCGCGACAAATAGACCATTTGCAAATAATAAGACGCAGTGAAAGAATAAATTAAGGGCTTCGAGGGTTTCTCGTTGCGTTTTGGGGTTGAATTGAAATCTGTGTAGAAATGATTTTTTTGTTTTATGAATTGGATTATATTTTTAGCAAGTTTTGTGAGGGGTGTGAGTTAAGTGGTCCGAGTTTTCTGTAATTTATTAGACATCGCAGGATAAACAATAATTTTCTCAGTTTAAACATGTAAACTATACTTTATTTAATATATTACATAGAATATTATAAAAAAACGTTATATAAAATTTGTCCTGCTTATAGTCTGATGACACCATAATATAAAGAAACCAACAATAAGTACCGTAAAACATGGCAACTTTACCATATTTTGGAACAAAAATCGAAATATATTTTTAACCATAAGACGCATAGAAACCAAAACTATATATTTAGAATTGTAGTCTATCTGGCTCACTTTACTGTAATCGTCATTATATACAAACGCTTACTTTAGCCGTAGTAAAGAAAAAACAACATGGGTAAAGATACCAAATTTTTGGCAACTTTACCTACGCGCCGTATTCATCGTGTATTGCATATTAAAGAGTTGTTGAGGTACAGAGGGCTTCCTCTAGGACCTCTTCGTATTATAATGCAAACAATATGAGGAAATCCATAAAGATAACGGCTACACAGACAGTAGGTAAAGTTGCCACGGGTTTCATCGTAATTTACATACAAATAATTTGTTACGCTCGGGGTTGTCAAAAAATGAGAATTTTTTTTATGACATGTATATTTAAAAAAAAAATAATAAATCTTAAACCTATAGTAAAAAAAGCATAAATATCTGACATAAATATTGTTCCCTTTTAAACTAAATTAAGTTCTAAAATTTTAAGTATTTATGTTTAAAATTGTAAAAAACGGCTACAAAATAATGTTTAATCTTTTGACTTTTTAATTTTTTGACTTCACTATCTCCATAGCTAATTTTAACATTACTTTCGTATTCTTTTTATATTGTCTAGCTTCGAGTTTTCTGCGGTTTTGTTTCATGTGAGCCATTTTGGCTCTAAAACAAAAGGTATTATTAAATACATTATAACTTATCATCCAGGATATTCACTATTATGCTGGAAAATTTAGGTATTCGAAAATGGTTACATACACACAAACAAGAAAAAAACATTTATTGCCAACCCTAACTGTAGGTAAAGTTGCCACAAAGCAGGCCGTGGCAACTTTACCTAACCTGTGTCAACATTACCGAAGCGATTATTTATCAATAAATTAAAGAAAAAGCAATTGCTGACATTACAACAGTAATCCCAACTATATTATACATACAAGATCAAAATTTCACTCACCTGTGACAAATAATTAAGACTCTGTGAGCACAATTTAGGAACTACTAACTTTTAGCACATTTTCACGCACTACACTGTAACGGTCATTACTGGCATAATAGCAGTCTTGCGTCTACGCAAAATATAGTAAATATTTCCTTTTAAAGTCTAAAAAATACTACTATTACAAAACAGAATTCTAGTGGGTAGATTTTTAGATAAATGAGTTTATACCGAATACCTATAGTATGGTAAAGTTGCCAAGGGTCCGGTAAAGTTGCCATAGTTTACCGGTACTTTTTTATGGTATAAGCCGAGGAGACGGATCACCTAATAGTAAGCAATCGCCGTCGCCCATGGACACCCGAAACACCAGAGGCGATACAAGTGCGTTGCCGACCTTTTGGGGGTTAGAAATTTAAGAATTGTTGGGGAATCGGAGATTGGGAAGAGGGGATAATTGGACTTCCAGTAACCTCACTCACACTATGAAATGCTGGCGTTGTTTCACGTCAGTTTTCTGTGAGGCTTTCTCAGAGGACTTTAATCACAGAAACGCATTTTTTTACAAAACTACATAAATCAAGTAACATTTTTAAACAACATCTAACACAAGCTCTCTCTTCAGCAAAATTAAACAAACACAGTACCTTCCAATTACATCCATACAATAAATTTTCAATTTGAATTCTCAAAACATAATTCATTAATATCATCATCTTTGTACCCTGTACCGTGGACATCCCGTGGAGATGTCTCAAGACACCGTTTGCCGTCTTATAGTAAGGCAATTAATTATTATTGCACCTAGTTCCGGGTCGTATCCGGTAGGGACGGTCGGAGTAAACTTAGTTTATAGTTTATGTTTATAAGTAGGGCGAAAATGAGTGTACAAGGGATTTTGGTATTTGTTTATAAAATACATGATAGAATTTTATTGTTGTTTATTCCCTGAAGGTAGGTAGTATAAATGTACTTCATCATCATCATTATCATCAAAGGTTCGAAACAGGCTACTGCCTGGACTTTGGGACTTTGAATGTAATACTTTTGAGACTCCATGCTTGGCGTCTTCGGAAAAATTTACTCCCGCCTTGGGCGAGGCGATAGAAAGTGTCAGGTACTTACTGACTAAAAACTACCCCGTTCCTACTCCTGCTTTTCGAGCCGGGGCCCCGATACCCGATAGGCAGTCCGCAGTAAACTTCTGTCTCCTGCATTAAATTTACCGAGGAAAATGGAAACTATCGTTTTCTTTTTCTTCTCCTCTAAATTTAATATATTCTGATTTATTTCATTGCGGGATTCAAGACAGTCATTCGTGTTCTTGGGACGCGCCACACTTCAGTGTTCCGGTGTTTTCATTGTTGTATCTACTGTAGATCCAGGCTTACAGGGAACTTTGAACGGTTTACGGAGGTTGTAGAAGGCTTGTCCCAAAAAAAGGCAGTCCGTAGCTCCGGGTAAGGCATAAGCTCTACTGGACCTCGCGCGGATCGTGACGCGCCGTACACACGGCATGGTCTAGTCTGCCTGTACTATTGAAATATTTTTTAATTAACTAATTATACTAGGTGAAACTAATATCTATATACTTGTCACATAGATATACTATAATATCAAATATAAACCTTACTATCCTAGTTTTAATTACCAAGATTGCAACGAACAGCACATTTATGGCCATAATAACTGCAGCTTTATGTTTCCGTGTGTAATGCGAATTTTGATTACCATTCCATTAAATACTGTGTCATTAGTATTGCAACGTCATCCTCCTTTTTATTACTGGGTTCAAATGTAATATAGTTATTATTATCATCGTTAATAAGGTTTTTATTTGTTTGCAGTAAATTAGGTGGGATTGGGAAGTAGCTGAGTTATTGTTGAGGCAATTTGTTGGGATAAAGTCATTGTGTACATTTTTATCTTTTTCTATATTTGTGTGGCCTTCACAGTCACGGGCTAGATAGAAAAAAAAATCGATCAGTTCTTTATGATCATCAGCAACTGGTGTACCTTCCTTTGTCATTTATACGCTACTGAATTTGATCATCGGTCTGTCGAATAAAATCACTGACAGTTACTTATTTTATGAATATCGTCACTGCACCGAGCTGAATAAAGTCAAAGTCAAATTCAAGTCATTATTAAATCTAATTAAACCATAAATATGTACTTTTGAAATAGCGTTATATGCTTCATTTAAGGAATATTGAAATACAAAACTTTTACAAGATTATCTTACTTTAAAAATAAACTTGCAATTACAACTACCTACACCTCCTTACAAAATGAATACAGATATACACACATAAGTCAACAAACCACATATATTTCAACACCCACCCATTACATTCAATCCACGATTGTCTCCGAAATTTCCTCGCAAAATCACTAAAGTAACAAACACGAGAGGTCCCCACATGTCGTAACACATCATTAATCTCTGATCTATGTGACATTTAATTACCTAAAACACCATATATTAGGCGTTCTTCCGTCCATACCCCATAGATAACACTTACAAAGTTAATCTTAACATACACTGCGAATATGAACTCTATGCTAAAGTGTTAAGGTGCACGTGTCTGCATAAATAAGTTGGTAAGGTGAATGTAATTAATATTGTCTTTCTTATTGCTTCACGCCTAAGATTTTATTGTTATGTTATATTGTTTATTTCATTGCGATTGTGTGAATCGTCACTTATTGTTTCGATAGATATAACAAATTTGGTCTAACATTGATTGAGAATGTATGTGTGTGAAGTTGTATGTTTGTAAACGCACACACGACACAGGAGAAAATACTAGTGTGGAGCAACGTTTAAAAAAAAAGAAAAAATAAAAGAATCCCTATTTAGAGTAATTCTTGTAAGTGATATAGAAACTTGAATTTAAGGCTAGTAGAAACCATACGATGTCGTGGTGACCCGAAGATTTAAGATACCCACCGCTTCTCATACATGAGGATTCGAAACCTACCAACGGCAAGTACCAATGTGCCTTTTTCCGAGCCTTATATACTTTTTAAGACTATTTAGACACCACTGATAGACGGCGAAGGAAAAAAATGTTGAGGAAACCTCAGCTTATAATTTCAAACCACTGCCTACCTCATCGGAGATAAAATGAGTGACGATACGAGATATACATTAGAGTGATCGTACAAATTACACCATAATGCTAAACTCCATCATCCCTATAAGGTTTGCATTCAACAACAAACAAAAAAACTAAAAAACCAACTTTTACCAGAAAGCCAAAAAACAGTCCACAACCACAGCAGACTAAGAGCTTCCTGCTATCATCTCTCAGATTACTTGATGCACATTCCTATTCTAAACGCGGGTTTGCTGAGTTCCTGACAAATACTAGGGCATTTCACAGTCTACCGGTCCCGCTTACAAAGCACCAGTATTTTAAACCTAGATGTAATATTTCCCTTCAACCTATGGAAAACCAGTCTAAACTGACCTTCGAATATACTAAAGAGTCATATAAAGCGAGACCATGGTAAACTGGTTGTGTGTAGGTTGATGTGTAGTTATGTATTAAGACTGTATCAAATGTATGGACATTTGTTTTGGGAGAAAACATCTAATGGGACGCTGTGTGTCCTTTTGTTTTGTGTCATTTTAGGTGTTTTGTTGAGTGGGTGTGAATGTGCTAAGGTTTTCTGTATGTAGTTTTATTAAATGTTGTTAAATGAAATGTTATGAAAGTATTTACTGAATATCTTTGCGCAGGTTTAACTGAACATAATACAATAGGTACATTCTACTAAGTGACTCCTGCCCACAGATTAATCTGCTTTATTAGAACTAACGAACGGTGAGTGTATAGTATTCCAGACTATAATCTATCTCTGTACCAATTTTCATCCAGATTCGTCTAGCCATTTTAACGTAATTGGGTATCTTTTAGTACCTCACATATTAGTGTCCATCTAAACTTTCATATTTGTAGTGCTTGATCCGGAGCTGCGGACTGCCCAGCGGGTCACCAGGGCTCTGGCTCGAAAAGCAGGAGTAGGAACGGTGTGGTTGTTAGCTAATAAGAGTCTGGCACTCCCTCTCAAAGAAGTAAAAAAAAAAAACTAAAAACTAACTTTTGTATATACAGTTAAACACTACATATTTGGGTTAGCAACGAAAGAAGATCAAACAAACAAAATCTTTTTGAACACAACCAAACCCGCGGGCAATATCTTCAACTAAAAAAGTAAACCAATAAGATAAACGAGAATGTAAGATATTGTGTAAGTGCTCGCAAACACACAGTAAAGACGTCTCGAACCCTTTTCACCGTACAATTCCGTTGCCAATCGTAAATTTATCTCAGGGGCTATTAGTTCGATAAAATTCAACTAAAACGATAAATAAAACCGACTTTGACGGATAGCCCATTTCCCCCACAAAGAATAGCCATACCACAATAAATTTGCGAGTAAAATCACCCCTATTTCATATACCACAAGGTTGCAATCTAAAATAGGGGATGTTTACTTATGTTGGTGAAATTTTTGTATCTATGTCACATGGGAATGTTTTGTCCGAAACTAAACTTATTTACCGTCGGCGACTGAATAAAACATTAGCAGAAGAAAGATGTACACAAATCGAATTGGGACGGAATGATTCATTTGTTTCTATCTGATCGACGTGTGTAATTGTGTGGAGAATAAGAAAAAGTAATAAAAAATAAAATGTTTTTCGTGTAACATCATGTTTAACATGTTTTTTAGGGGTTCATTGAAGTTGGTATAGAACTTTTCCTGGTTCCAGTATACTTGGCAAATGATTACAATACCTTGAAGGGGTGCAATCATCCAATGACTTCTTCCGCCTTGGGTGAGGCATGTGTCAAACTCTTACTGACTAAAAACCACCTCTTTTCTACTCCAATTTTCTAGCCAGAACCGTGGTAACTCACTATAATCTGTAGCTCCGAAATTACAATACCAAGAGGTATATTTACTGATGAAATTATTAAAATTTCTACTAAGCGGAAGACTAAAGATATCCTTTGTTGCAGCCCATCGAAATGTTTTGTGAATGTGAGAACTTATAATTAATATTTTCGTGAAAACCACCACCTACTCAATGTCACTTTTGACTACAATCAAGTCAACAATATAAATGTGTTACTGACTTTTCTAGATTATCATTTTGTCAAGGCTTTTTTTTTTGTCAAAGCCATATATCGTTTAAACCCTTTGAAAGCAAACGTCCCTACAAAACGATGCGTAAAACTGATCCAAAACAAATATTAGTCTTTGTGACCGAAGGCGGAATTTATAATTGGTTCGTCCGCCATTTTTATTTGTGTGTCGTCTGTCCAACGTTTTGGCTTTAGGCTGTTTGTAATATGTAATACCTTTATTTTGATTTGAAAGCCTCGTTGAGTGAGTTTTCGGCTTTTCAGTAATAGCACGAAGCCCGGAAATGTGCCCGGTATATGACAATAAGCTCACCACCTATTACATGGGACTTACAACATAAATTATGAAAAGTGGGCGTATATTGCGCAGTAGCATTACGTGTCATAATGTGCACCTCTGCCTACCCTTTTGGGAATAAAAAAAATAGATCCGAAAGCTATCGTATTTCACTTTCTAACTTTTATTAATACCTTTCGTATTTTACATCAGCTACTTAGCTTTCTGAATGTTTATTTGGACGGCCAGTAGCTGTTTGGTTAGTTTTTACTTCTAAACACTTACATAATACTAAATGTAGTTGTTTACGTCATTAACGCCCGAATACTGAAATGCTACTCAATTTTAAGTTGTACTTAAATATCGTGCTAGACAGAACTAGTTTTGAGAGCGTCTTAAAATTGAGTAGCGTTTGAGTATTCCGACATAAGAAACTGAAAATTAGTTGAAGCTATTTAGTAAAGAAGCTAGACAGTTAATTGATTGGTTGATTACGCAAGTTGGCAATGTACACTTTTGAACGAACGAACAAATAGCTTCATTAGACGACTAATCGACAGACAGACATTTTTAATATTATTACATTTGCTTACGTTCAAAAGTGCCTTCATGGTCTATTTGAAATAAATAATTTTGACTTTGACCTAGACTTTGGCTACGACACATATGTGATCATTAAAGAATGCTAAAAATGTTTAAAATATCATTGCATGCTCCTTCAAAAGTATACTATAATGTTGTAGAATTACCAAAATCTTAAATCTTTTACATTACTAGTGAGTTCCTTAAATTACATAAGTCGTGTTCACAGACAGACAAACTCTTTGGTAGCATTTCAAAAACTCTACATCCATATTCTTAGGTGAAAACACTTGGTTTATTATAGAATAAAAACTCACTCTAACAATCGTAAATAGTGCCAGGAAAAATACGTAAAATAAGAGAAAATTTGCATTAAATTCAAAAGGGAACTCCGTATAATGCTTTCAGAAAGTTTTATATAAACATGCGCGTAAAACAAATGTGTCATAAACAATATTAAATCCTATGAGTTCCAAGTTCCGTGCCATGGATAGTCTGAGTATATTAATGTCGCAAGTTCCCGACGTACGGTATCCGACTTTTGCATTTCCTTATTTCGATAAGCTATGAAATGTTTGGAGGAGCTACAATTAAATTATGATAGTAATACTGCCTGCCTTGACTGCACGGTTGGCGCGGTAGCTGGGCAACTGGCTGCCGTGCAACGTGTAGCGGGTTCGATTCCCGCACGGAACAATTCTTTGTGTGATCCACAAATTGTTGTTTCGGGTCTGGGTGTCATGTGCATGTGAAATTGCATTTGTAAACGCAACCACGACACAGGAGAAATCCTAGTGTGTTTTTATAAATGTATGTTAAACTTTATTTATGTCTGAATTCATCTTACGTGACTTGCATAACAAATCAAAACAGTTAAAAGTCTAAGACTTTCTTCACCACTTATGTCTGATCACAACACTGCAACATGGTCAATCTCACGAACACTGATCTAACAACATAGGTACCGTACTCAAGGCAAAATTATTTATTTATTTTATTTTCAGCCATAGTCGTCCCACTGCAGGACAAAGGCCTCCCTACCTTCCTTCCACTCATTTCTTCGTAGAGTTTTCTGTGGCCAATCCTTCCACAAGTCAAAATACTAATTTAAAATACCACCTCCAAAATTTTCCTTAGCAAAAACATCCACGTCTTCACAAGTTAAAACCTGTCTCTAAAATTGTAGGTATACATGACTACATCCAGCTATACAAAACCAGTATTACCTGACCGTCGAATGTACGAAAAAATTACATAAGGCGAGATCAAGATAAACTGGTTGTATAGCTTTAGTTGTATAAGAACCGATGGAGTCGCAGAGTGTATGTGCAATGTATGATTTATGACTCATATGCATTTCGTCGCCTTTTACTAACTCGCTTCGACAACTTTCACGATATACGACTTGGAATATACCATTTCTTTGCTCACAAAGTTTCAGAATGTAATACGAAATTGTATTTCGATACTAATGTGATTTAAACTTCGTTTGGTTAATGATTTTCTTCTCCCACTTTAGTTTCATTTTAATAAAATCGCTTATATCAACAATCCAATAAATAAATAAATAAATAAATCCTTGACAATCCACTGCAGCGGATCTATGGGCTTTCTCCTCTACAATCGCGGGATTTGCTGCAATCTCCATGCTAGGTAGATTAGATAGACTATACAATAACCAGAATATACACAAAACATAAACAACATTAATTAATTGTGAAATCTAAAACAGCTTGGCAAACGGAGCAGATAGAACTCATGACGGTAAGCAATCGGTGCCGCCCATGGACACCCGCAATTCCAGAGGACCACCCACCGGAGTTCCGGTCAACATAAAATGTTACCGGGGCTCCGGCTCAAAGCAGGAGAAGCAAGGTGGTGGTTTTTAGTCAGTAAGAGTCTGACACTTCCTCTCGCCTCACCCAAGGCGGGAGAAGCCATGGGATGATTTTACCCCCTTAAAAAAAAGACCACCAGTAATACAAGTGTGTTACCAAAGTATAAACCAAACTCCTTTATGCAAAGGACATTTGACTATCCATATCTCCACTAACACAAGAATCTACAACAGACATAAACGGTTCGGGTCGTAATATCAAACCCATTCACGTGTAACCATTAAATTTTCGCACAGTTAACCGTAAACCGTTAGCGGCAATAACATGGTTCAGTTAGGATATAGTTTTACGCGCTATAACTGTTTAACACGTTATTTTATAAGTCATTTCCAAATGTGAATACATTTCATCGGTTTCGTATTGGCAAGTCTCAAAAATACGTCGCATTTTAACAGCTACTTTTAATACTATTTTTATACACACACAACACCCTAATGTCTACGTACGAAGAAGCGCTTTTAATCCCTGAAGGGTTTAAGGTGCACATGTATAATATCACGTCTACTTTACACCATTTGTATTTGTTGTTTGTACTTCGATCAGGGTCAAACCTCATTAAAACAACAATTGATATCCGCATTCTTCAACAATACAACATTTATTTTTATCAATACATTTTTCTTGAATATTTTAAGCACTCAAACTATTTTATCACCATTCATAAATCACACCATAACGGTCATATTTAAAATGAAATAAAGTATAAATATGCAAACAATATATTACTGCAACATTCTAAGTGACTACAATCATGTTGGGTGTACTATTACTTGTGACGATAGCCAAATGGGCTGTGGCTGACTTTGACCCAGATTTGCACGAAAAGTACCTCACCATGCCAAGATCATCCTTCATCAAATACTTCAATGAACAGAACTTCTCTTGGAAAATGACTGAATACGACAACATTCGTGAAAGGTATAAGCCCAATGCACAATTTAATTACACCGATTCTGTTAAAGGAATTCCAATCTATACCCCTGAGTTTAAAGGTTTAGAATTGCCTGAAGCCTTCGACGCTAGAGAGCACTGGCCCCAATGTGAATCTATAAAGGACGTCTATGACCAAGGAGATTGTAAATCCAGCTTAGCCTTTGGACTAAGCTCAGTACTATCAGACAGGACATGCATTCAAAAGAACATTCACGTGAGACTTTCTCAACAAGACTTCGCGTGTTACCACAAAGGAATATGTGACGGAGAAGGAGAATCATTTTACGCATTAAGCTATTGGAAGCAGTATGGACTAGTTACCCAAAAATGTAAGCCATACAACATACATGAACTCAAACAGAATCTGTGTATGCCTTATTGTGTAAACAATGATACGGACTATTTTAAAGACAAACATTACGGTGATGATTTATATAATTATATATTCAGAAACTATGCCATGAAAGGTGACTTAGTGAAGAATGGACCGGTTATAACTGGTTTTGCTGTTTATGAGGACTTTTATAATTATCATAGAGGGATATATGAACATAAGTATGGTCTGCTTGATGGTCATATCACTGTTCGGGTGATTGGCTACGGTGAGGAAAATGGAGTAAGATACTGGTTAGTTGCCAACAGTTGGGGAAAGACGTGGGGAGAACAAGGACTGTTTAGACTTAAAATGAATCAGAGTAAGGTTGAATTTGACGTTTTCATAGTGAGTCCCTTCGCTAAGAATTGATGTAGTATTTCTTTGTAAAGATCTGTCTTATTTTTCAATGTAAACAGAATTGTTAATAAAAAAAATGAGGTATCACATGTGGGTCACCCGATTTGACGAACGAACGAATGAAGTTCCTTTCGTTTTTAAATAAGTGTCCTAAGAGGTAAAATGAAATAAATGTTGTTATATATTTTATTTTATTTTTATATAATTTTTAATTATTTCTTTTTTATGCACTCACGCACGCTTTTGTCAATTGACAAACACATGACGATTGCAAAAAAAATGCTTGCATCTTGCGTAGAAACAATTAAAACTCCAATCGAATATTGACGAAAGCCTGCGTATGAAGTGCGATTACTTAACCCTAAAGACAGACTACGGACTACCTAAGTAGTGGGTTACCGGGACTCCGGCTCGAAGAGCAGGAGTAGGAACGGTGTGGTTATTATAAGTTTTTTAACTGACATGGTCACTAACACTGGAATTGGAACTTAAAACGGGATATTTACCATGTCTTTTGGTTTTTTTTCACTCCCGTGAGAGATAAAAAACACGCGAACAAACAGGCGAGAGGGATCTCGGCTCACCCAAGGTGAAAAAAGACATTAGATGATTTTCTCACTTCAAAAAAATAGGCCTCAAGACAATAAAATATTTTCCGAAATATTACACCACTTGAATGCTGATTACTGACCTAATGATAATACAATGTTAAAATACGATGCCTAACATATTTCAAAAGCAAATATGCCAATAAAACTTAGGCTAGTCCTTGAGATTCTATTGAACATTGCAATTAATGTCGGTATGGAAGTCATTTGAACATATTGTAAATGATTGACTGCGCTAATAAAATTGACTTGTATGGCTATTAATCATTCCTATATTAGTATTCATTCATTAGATACGGGTTTGATAACAACATGGAATTAAAATGTAAAATTCTCTCAAAATTAAACAAGCCATTTTAGAGAACAGACAGTCAAACCAACAGACAAAAATTGTAAAAAATATTATTTTGATATATGTATCGTATGTATATTCATATACATGTAGTAAAAAGCGTTTATTTCAATACCACAAACAGACATTCCAATTTTATTTATATGAGTCTAGAATTCCGAAAGGCTATAGAAATATAACAGGAAACTATTGTTAGGGTAATTGCACCAACACACGACCAATTTTCAAGAAATCTATTGTGTTGAGTAGCAATAGCAACGGGCGGTCAACTAATTCGATTGTGAACTGTGGATTACTACCCTTCACATTACATTACATTTGAAATTCATCCCTACTTTTCAGATAATAAATTTCATTTTGCTTTAACTAGTGATAGTTGAAGTTTTTAAGTTATAAATAGAGTATAATGTGTTTTATTTGTGTACTGTTAAGGTGGAAAATCGCATGTTTGTGGTTATAGACTGGATATTTTCTAATGCAAAGAATTTGCGAACTAATCATACGACCACGTGGCGTTACCCGCTGTGAATACATCGCGAACGTTCATGATTCATTCTCTTTGATATTTTGTTATAAATTTGCCAGTTTTTTTTTATTTTGTTTGCTTGTTATATTAAAAATGTTTGGTATTGGATTTGGTAAAATCGATTTGAATATAGATAATATACTATTGATAAAATTCAAATAGTACATTGGCTGGTGAGTAGTCATATTGCTGTTTAAGAAGTTTGTAAAACGATAATTTTACATGACAACAACGTTACCTCAAGAGTTTGTGACCGTTGGGGTGCGGTGCCAAAAGACCTCCCCGCGGTGCACCCTGGGTACAGGCGATAGTCCCCCTAACGGGGGTGATAGGGTTGGAGAGGCTATTGCCTGTAGCGAACTTTTGGACGGGGTGGAAGAACCCGAGATGGGTTCTGGGGGCGGCGGGCTTTGTGCTGACACATGGCCTGCGCCTCCGAGGGGCGTCACTCCGCACGTCTCTCTGAACCTAGCAGAGAGCGTGGCGGAGAGGCAAGGACGGTGCTCGTTGTGCACTCACCCTGCCAACGAGCAGCATCGGGGCACAAGTTGTCCTCGATTGCAACCGTTGATATCGTAATCCGGGAAGAGGTCATGGTCATGTTTTATGACTCTGAACGGGACGAGGGTCTTGGCTTGATCGCCCGGACCGCGAGGAAGTTAACCTCTATAAAAAATTCCTCCAATACCAAGTTCTGGTGCGCGGCGAGGGTATGCGTGGCTGAGGAGTAGTGTCAGTCTCGAGCGCACCCCCAGCTAGGGGACCGGTGGACCCTCTAGTTGGGATACAAATATACACTTACCCAGGTACAGGGGGCACTGCCTGGGTGGACTGAATATTTCCCCCACACTCGTGGGAACTGAATGCAGAAAGTTAAATTAAATAAATCACCAGAGGAGGAGAAGGTAGGCGAGCTTCGCTCGCCTCCAGTTGTTGTGGCAGAGAGCCCCAGTGGCTCTGGTGCCCGTGGGGAGGCGCTGGTCTCGTCCGGCAAGTCCCACACACGGGCCCCAAGTCGGAAGGGGTCGGACTCGGAGTCCGACTCCTCATCTGTGTCTGGCGTGAGCGTCATATCAATGCGCCAGACAAGGTCGAGCTTCAAGCGTCCCAGGACGGAGGAGGTTCGAGGACTGTCCTCGTCCTCCAACACGCAGGAGGCCCCGGCCCCTCCTAAAATCCCCACGACTGCGCGGGGTAGAGGCAGGGGAAGGGCCAAGAGGCTGTCAGCCACTGCGCGGTCCAAGCCGGCTAAGCGTCTGGCCGCGGAGGATGCCCTGAGAAGTGGCGCTCACTCAGACTCCTCTATAAAGGAGGTCTCAGACGCTGACGGTATCGAAGGCAAGCGCGGCACTGGGACGCTGCGCCAAACCGTCAGAGAAGCGCTCCGCCAGGTAGCTGGGAAGAAATCCCAGTCTACCAAAGCCGCTCAGATAAAGTCGATGGAGGCTGAAATAATGGCGGCGGTCTTTGATGTGTGCAGAGTCCCCTCAGCGGGAAAAGTGCACCACGAGCTGGCCGAAATGCGGCAGGAGCTGGCGCGCTTATCCGCCTCCAACGCGGCTCTGGAGACCGAACTCCGGTCTACCAAGGCTGAGCTAGCCGCTTGTCGAGGAAGCCATCCTCAACCCTCGGCGGAGCCCGATATGCTCGGTCTGATGCGCAGGGAGATGGCTGCTTTCCAGCAGCGTTTTAATGTGCTGGAGGGCAGACTCCTTCGTCCCTCGCTAGCGGCCTCGAGCTTAGCGACCTCGAGGTCATACGCGGCTGTTGCGGCCAGGTCCTCGACCTCCTCTGGTCAGACTGGCTGCGGTGCTCAAACGGTGGCGAGGCCACGAGCGGCTCCTCCAACGAGGACCCCAGCACCCCCAGCGGTGCAGGCACCAGCTGTGCCGGCGGCGAACGCGTCTTCAGGACGCAAAAGAAGGAGAAGGGGTGCTGCGGTTCAGCAGGCTGAAGCCCTAGCCACAGGTGCGCCTACCCCGACAGCAAGGGGCCCAGACGGCAGTGAATGGCAGGTCGTCGGCGAGGCGAGGAGAGTCGCCAAAGAAGCAAGAAAGCGCCGCAAGAAAGCGCAGCGGCAGCGGCGGCAGCAGCAGCGCAAAGAGAAGCGCGCTGCGGCCTTGCTTCTCGCCCCCAAAACCGCGGCTGTAGTGATTACATTACAGCCCGATGCGGTGAAAAGGGGCATGACATATGGCGACGTCCTCGCCAAATTGAAGGGGGCGGTGACTCCCGCGGAGTTCGGGGCCCCTAACGGGTTCGCTATTAAAGCGACCGCTACAGGAGCCCGTTTATTGGAGGTCCCCGGCGCAACCAGCGGCCCGTCCGCTGACGCCTTAGCCGAAAGGCTTCGGGCGTGTCTCGGTGCGGACGAGGTTCGCGTGTCCAGGCCCACTAAGTGCTTGGATCTGCGAATAATGGGCCTGGACGACTCCGTGACGGAGCATGAGGTGGTGGCCGCTGTCGCCAGGACAGGAGGGTGCCCTGCTGATCAAGTCAAAGCAGGCACCATCCGTCCGGACAACTCGGGTCTGCGAACGGTGGTCGTGAGTTGCCCCGTCACAGCGGCCAAAAAAATTAAGGAGGGCAAAAGGCTCCTGGTAGGTTGGGTCTCGGCGCAGGTTAAGCTGCTCGAGGTCCGGCCTCTGAGGTGCTACCGCTGCCACGTGGGCCACCACGTAAGCGTTAAATGCACCTCGGAGGTTGACCGCAGTGACCGCTGCTTCCGCTGCGGTCAGCCCGGTCACAAGGCCGGTACGTGCACTGGCCCGCTGCACTGCGACGCATGTGCGGCGGCTGGCAAGCCGGCCAATCACCGGGCCGGGAGCAAGGCCTGCTCCCCGCCTACCAAACCCAGGGGCAAGGGCAGGCCCTCCGCCGCCCCCGTCGTTTCCACCGCCGCCACTGTGACAGTCGCCACTGCCACCGCCGCCGCGGTCAGCGCCGGCTGTAATGCCGCCAGGGAGGAGGTTGTAATGGATTGCCATTAATGAATCCATTCCGCCTCCTCCAGGCGAACATCAACCACTGCGCCGCTGCTCAGGATCTCCTGCTCCAGAGCATGGCGCAGTGGTCGATCAATGTCGCCGTAGTCTCCGAGCCGTATTTCGTCCCGCCCAGGGATCACTGGGTGGCGGACTTGGACGGCTCGGTGACCATCATCTCGTCGGCCGCCGCCGGTACCCCGACTCTCGAGAGCGCTCGAAGAGGCCGGGGTTGTGTCGCAGCACGGTTCGGAGAGATCGCTGTGGTGGGCGTGTATTTCTCTCCGAACCGAACTCTCGCCGAGTTCCACAACTCCCTTAGGGAGTTGGTCGGCGTCGTCGTCGGGTTCCGTTCCCTCCCCGTACTTGTCCTCGGGGACTTCAATGCCAAAAACTTGGCTTGGGGTTCCCGGTTCACTGACGTTCGGGGTAGGATGGTGGAAGACTGGGCTCTGGAGACAGGCCTAGTCGTCCTGAACCGGGGTTCTGTCCCCACGTGTGTGCGGATGCAGGGCGAATCGGTGGTGGATATCTCGTTCGCCAGCCCCGCTCTGTCACCCCGTGTTGTTGACTGGCGCGTTATGGAGGAGGTGGAGACGTTTTCTGATCACCGGTGAAGAAGCCGGGGCGCCCTGCGGACTTTCCATCCGCGTACCGGCCCATTGTGCTGCTCGACGAGGTGGGAAAAGTCTTCGAAAGGATAATTTCGAACCGCCTCGTCGCGCACTTGTCCGGATCTGGGCCGGACCTCGCGGATGGCCAGTTCGGCTTCCGCAGAGGGCGCTCCACGGTGGACGCCATCATGCGCGTTAGGGACCTCACGACGGGGACTGCAGTGTCCAGGGGTAAGGTCGTTGTAGCGGTGTCTTTGGACATCGCCAACGCCTTCAACTCCCTACCCTGGAGCTGCATACTGGAGGTACTCCGGTATCACCGGGTTCCTACCTACCTCCGTCATATAATCGAGGCCTACCTGACAGACAGGTATCTCATATACCCCGGTCACCAGGGCGAATGGAAACGGCGAGAGATGTCGCGCGGTGTTCCACAGGGTTCGGTTTTGGGACCGCTCCTGTGGGATATCGGTTACGACTGGGTGCTGCGCACCGACCTCCCGAACGGCGTCGGCGTAATATGTTACGCCGACGATACGCTAGTGTTAGCGCACGGGAGGTCGCACCAGGCGGCGGCCAACTTAATGGCGAGAGCGGTTGCGACAGTTGTTGACAGGATCCGGCAATTGGGACTCGAGGTGGCACTCCACAAGTCCGAGGCCATGTGCTTTCATGGCCGCGGGAACGCGCCACCTCCGGGTGGGTCCCAAATAACGGCGGGAGGAGTTTCCGTCGGCGTCGAGACGACGATGAAGTATCTAGGACTCGTCCTCGACAGTCGATGGAACTTCGTGGAACACTTCCGACGTTTGGCTCCTAAGTTGGAGCGGACGGGGGCTGCGCTTAAGCGGCTCCTGCCAAACCTCGGGGGGCCAAATGCCTCCTGCCGGAGGTTGTACGCGGGGATCGTGCGGTCCATGGCCCTCTACGGCGCCCCTGTGTGGGCGCCGAACCTGATGCGGCGGCCAGCTCGGGCGCTGCTCACGTCTCAGAGGGTCATGGCCATCCGGGTGATTCGTGGATATCGCACGATCTCCGGGGAGGCGGCGAACCTCCTTGCCGGATTACCGCCGTGGGATTTGGAGGCGAAGGTGCTCGCGCGCGTCTTCAGTCTGCGCGCCGACGCGTGTCGCCGGGGCGAAACTCCATTGCCGCGCCAGATAAGTGCGTGGCGGGACGAGTTCCGGCGCGATCTCATGGCGGAATGGCAGCAACGACTGTCGCAACCGAGGGCTGGGCTCGCTGTCATCGCAGCGGTAAGTCCCCTCTTTGAGGAGTGGCTAGAGAGGCGCCACGGCGTCCTCACCTACCGCCTAACGCAGGTGCTTACCGGACATGGGAGTTTCGGTAGGTTCCTGTTCCTTATTGGGCGGGAGGAAACGCCCGGGTGTCATCACTGTGAGGACCGCCCGGAGGACACGGTAGAACATACGGTGGCGGTGTGCCCTGCGTGGGCTGAGCACCGCCAAGTCCTCAGGGATGTGGTCGGCGACGGCGACCTCTCGCGCCCGGCACTGGTTCAGGCCATGGTGCGGAGCGAGAGGGACTGGGATGCCGTCTCCTCCTTCTGCGAAGCAGTCATGCTAGCTAAGGAGGAGGCGGGGCGCGTGAGAGAACAAACCTCCTCACGCCCCAGCCGTCGCGAAAGACACTCCGGGCGTAGGGGATCCCGAGACGATCTCCGGCCACCGTAAGTGCGGGCCTGCGGACGGCGAGCAAGGGTAGCTCACCGCCCGAACAGAACCAGACCCGTGCGTGCGGCGCGTCGCGTTCCGCGCGCGCCTCAAAGAGCCATCAGACCACCACAGATGGGGCCCAATAGGGCTGATGCCTGATCCGGAGCTGCGGACTACCTAGCGGGTTTACCGGGGCTCCGGCTCGAAAAGCAGGAGAAGGAACGGGGTGGTTTTTAGTCAGTAAGAGTCTGACACTCCCTCTCGCCTCGCCCAAGGCGAGAAAAGTCATTGGATGATTTTCCCCCCTCAAAAAAAAAAAATAAAAAAAAAGAGTTTGTGACCGTTACTGTTGAGCATGAGGTATCTGGTTTGATTCAGGGTGGGTATCACGTTTGTTACTAATTATTAGTTAAAAAAAAATTACTATGAAATTCTCAATACTCGCATGTTACATCAGGGTTATAATTGTAATTATATTACAATGTATTAATTAGTAAATTACATATAGGTACTTAAATTCTATAAAGTTGTTAGGGTTAGGATCAAACACGAGATCACACAACAAATAAAGCAGTCAATTTCATAATCACCACATAAATAATTTAACCCTCGAACCGCCACGCATGAATTACATACGACCTGTAAAGGTATTTCAACAAATATACGCTGAGTCAACAGTTGAACGCCAAGCCCCCTAATGTACAGAATGCGATTCATTTCCGTAAAATAAACATGTGTATGAACACACAGAATTGCAAATCGACCTGTTAATCTAATAAGAGAAGCCGGGCGTCGTCACGGTTCATTTGAAAAAAAATGTCACATCAAATCTTTTTTTTTAGGGGTCCTTTGGTGTAAGATGTGATGTGAAGATGCTATTGACGTTTCAGTGGCCATGTTTTTTTTTATTATTAACACTTCAATATAATAACCTTTTTAAATTGAAATGGTGGATTTAAAAATAAATTATTATTATCTTTTTAATTGATCAAAATTGTCTGCCTGTACTGACTTGCAACAGTGCCGAAATATCGGAAACTCATAATAAAAATTTAAACACATGGTTAATACCCCGTTTCAAGTTCCAATTCTAGTGTTAGTGACCATGTCAGTTTAAAAACTTATATCACTATACACTGATGGTGATACACGTATCCCAATATTACTTGAATAATTTTTATGTTACATTTACTTCAATAAAATAAAATTAGCATAATTATTCACAATACGTTTGTTCTTTGACTACTGCACTTTAAAAAAAATGTTTTATTTTATTGTGTACAGAACCTTCTATTTGCGCGCGTCCAATTCGCATTTGCCCAGTTTTTTTCGCTACTTCAATGTGGGGATGTGACGTTGACAAATATAAAAGCATTTCCGGTTGGCATCGGGTATATTTCTTTTTTTATATTTGAACAGATAATGTAGATTGGATGCTTTGAAATATTCAAATATGGAAAACAGTGGCTTAAGAGTGTTACGTTGTTTGCCAACTCGTATTTTTTTTTCTTTTAATTTTGTTGTGAAAGCAATTGTGTTATAGAACTCATTGTTTAAGTGTGGGAGAACAATGCTTGGACACGAATGGGCCGGTTCGACCGGAGTGATACTACGACCTCACCGAAAACCGACGTGAAACAACGCTTGCGTTTTGTGAGTGAGGTTATCGGAGGCCCAATTACCCCCCTTCCCGATCACTGATTCCTCGGCAACCCTTAAATTCCTAACCCCAAAAGCCCGATAAAGCACTTGTAACGTCTCCGTCCTCTCCGTGTTTCGGGTGTTTCTTACCATCAGGTGATCGTTTTGCTCGTTTACCGGCTTATGCCATTAAAAAAATAGACCAATTCAAATTCAAAATTCTCTATCATTATAATTATAGCATCCCGAGCTTTTACTTCAAAGAGGCAAAAGTTGTACGTTTAGACAAAAATTGAATTTTCTATTTTCAGATTATGTTTAGTAATTACATTTTACTATAGATGACATTTATATCCATACAAATTATACGTCCAAGTTTTAGTGTCGCAACACAAAACATTTTATTAAATTAAAACCGAAATTAAAACTCCCTTGCAGGAGGCAGTTAAAGGGTTAAATGACAAGCCATTCAAATAAATTCCACTACGCTTGAATGCAACAACGTGGTTAATCCAATTACTAATAATTCGGTTACTTCTTAACTGTAGCCATTGACGGGTTAACCCTTCGGCAGATGCTACCCGGTTTAACCCGACTATTAAAATGTATAATTGAATATTTGATAGGTGAAGTGGTTGCTTTGCTTGTTGCATCTAAAATGAGTGCTCGTTTGTTTGTTTGTTTAAGTATCTTCTTTGTTGCAATTGTACGTCTAAACAGATAAATCGATAATTATTGATGAAAATATCTTAAAGCGAATTAAAAAAGATATTTAAATATGTTTTTGAATCAGATTTATGATACTCTCTTACTAATACAGTGAACTCTTGTTAATTCAAACCTTTGATAATTCGAAACTCTTTATAGTTCGAAGTTATCACGAAGTCCCAAAAGAAAAACAAATCAACACATTTTTATACATTTGGTATGTCAAACAATACCGAAATTCTGTGGCAAGTTCAAATTTTGTACCATTTGATATTTCGAACTCGAACTAACGAAAGTCGTTACGTTTACGTTATTTTCGAAGCAAAAACAAGAAATATCACACCCAGACCGCAGTAACATCCCATAGTGTATTCTTAAAAAACAAAGTCCACACATACAATCTATACAATTTCAATTAACCCCGCAACTGCGAACTTCGGTCTAAAGGACCAGTAGTGTAACGTCGGCGCACACTCTCGACTTAATCGCAGCCGCATTGTTGATAGCAGTTCGTAATCCGACCGCACATTACCGGTCCGTCTGCGCGCGACAGCACAATACGCGCACGACCATACATTAGACGGTTATAAGATATGACACGGATTTGCGACTGAAATACTGAGAATGGAAGGTAGATAGGAGTTTATAGTCGCATAGATTTGGCTTTGTTTCAAAGGTGCAGTGGATAGAAGAGTCGATGTTTGGGCGTTTTGAATTCAAATGAAAGTTTTGAAAAACGTGACTTAGTCACAGAAAATGGTACCATGCATGGTAACGGTTTTGGTTCCATATAGAAATGTGCTGAAACCTTTGCTCAAACCGCTCAGTCTACGCTACTACGTTTGGCATTTTTAAATGAATAATATTTTTCAAAACTTACAGATCTGTTAAAATTGCGTCGTGACAACAAAAACAATCGTAAGTCGTGCGACAAATCGCAAACTTCCACAACATCTTAGCGTATTAAGTTGCATCTAAGACCACCGTCTTGTTGCTACAGTTAATATTAAATTAAACTTAGACCGGGACCATTAAGACCCGTCGAACGCATTTGCAGGGTTAACGCGAACAATTTCGGATGTGGTCATTGTGTAACATTTTCATTATAACTTAGTAAACTAATTATTTTACACGTTGTGTGAGAACGGGTTAAGTTAGGTACAAGAAATGAGCGAATACTTAACGGAATGGAAGCTGCATACTGATACTGAGCATTAACTCATGTAAAACTATTTTTATACTCCTCAGAAAATAAGAAATAAAAAAAAATACGTAGCATGTGCATTAAGTGACGTAAATGCTACAGTACAGCACGGTTGACGCATTGGTTGGGTGACTCGCTGCTGTGCAACATGTCACGGATTCCCACGCAGCCAAAAAGTGATAATGGCATTTTCTGAATAAAGATTATTAGCTCGGACTCAGGAATATCGGCAGTGTTTCACCCCGGTGTCTTGAAAAGCACCTCCTGTCGGTTTGCCGTCCGATCGAGCTCAGAGATTGAGGGAACAGAGAGTGCACCTGTGTTTAGGCACACACTTGTGCACTATAATATCTCCTGCTTAGTGGGCTAGTCTAGTTAGATGGACTGGCCAATCGGTCGTGAGATTTATTACTATTACAGACCGATGACGTTTCGAGACCTCAAGAGGCAAAAATTAAAAAAAATAAACTTTAAATACTCTTTAGATTTGTCCCAGAAAGAAGATGAAGAAAGAGACGTTTTAGGTCCAACCTAGAACGTCTCAATACAAATTACCTATAACGCAACAAATGCAATTTATTACTTGAATTAAAACACAAACATGGAGTGTAAAATGGACGTTTCTATTAGTGTCGCCCGACTGATATCATTTTAATTGGTATTCAAAACATCTGGCGGTTGCAGTATGTAATTTTACTCGCATTAGTACGGCGATGGCTTCATAACTTACTGCTTTATTTATTCATCAGGTTTTTTGCCGTACATTTCAATTCATTAGTCATACATGGGTTTATTTGATTGTTTTGTTTTATAGAATCGATTTATAAATGCAACGTTCCAGACTTCTAGAGTAACTTTTAACGCGTTGATTGACATGATGATGATGATGGTAATCAATGACCAGAGTTAGTGAATGGTTTGTGATTAACAGTTTTTTGAGATATAAGCCGGTAAAAGAGCAGACGGATCACTTGTTGATAGGCAATCGCCACCACACCAGAACACCAGAGGCGTCACAAATGCGTTGCAGGCCTTTTCTGGGTTAGGATTTGAAGGGTTGTTGGGGAATCGGGGATTGAGAAGGATTGATGGGCAATTGGGCATCCAGTAATCTCTCTAACACAACGAAACACAATGCAAGCGTTGTTTTACGTCAGTTTACTGTGAAGTCGTAAACTTTTTGTGGGCTTCTGTTTTTTTTTTTTGCTTAATGATATCACAGCGATTTAGTTCAGGATAATTTTATCTATCCACACTTACTTCACATCTAACACAGAAACTAACCTAACCTCTTAGCACAGCACTTAAATAGAACTACGATTATCCTTCCAATACGATATAAAAGTTGTATAGGTATTTTATTATTTATTCTCCGATCATTCTCCTACATGGCTATGCACTCAGATAAAACAGACGCTATGGCCAATAAAAACTGTCGAATCGATTGAGCCGTCAATACCTAATGCTATTGTTTATTGTTTTCAGAAACGTAAAGTATACGACCTTAAAAATAGCTGTGGTTAGGGCACTGTTAGATGAGACGTTGACACTCGCTGCGATTTCAGGTGATGTGGATGTGTAGTCTAACCTTTTTTCCAAAATTGTGTGGATCGCGGAACTGCACATAGATTTTTTTGTGTTAAAATAAACATATAGAGTTTACCTCATCATCATCATCAGCCGAGAGACGTCCAAACGTGCTGGACAAAGGCCATGTGGAGCATAAAAAAATTAAAAGCCATACAAATATTTACGTGGTCGCTAGCGACTACCGACAAATACTATTGCTTCAAAGTCTTCAAACTCATGATGGAGGTACAGAAAGCCTAATAGTGATGCTAGGTATTTCAAAAGTAATGCTGCGATATCATAAGGTGCGTCTAAGCAATCCTTTACAGTGCGGTGTTCCAAGAAATTGTCTCCGTATATGAGAGGTCTGAAACTGTCATTGAATTTTACAGCTGCATCCAATACGATATCTATTTTTGATAGTTTTTGAAGAATTCAACTTGAATTATTTATTTATTTTACAGTTCTTGAGGTATAAGATATACATATTATATATACATTATGCTATGATTATAGTAAGACTAGTCGATCTCTCTTGTGTGCATTTCATTGAGTTTGTTTCTATCTCTAGTCGGAGAAGAAAAAAGTACTAAGAATATAATTCATTTAAATGTATATTATTACAGGTATAATGCCACGTCACGCCTTTTATCCCCAAAGGGGTAGGCAGAGGTGCACATAACGGTATGGAATGCCGATACCGATATACAATGTACACCTACTTTTCAATATTTGTGTATAAGTCCGATGTAATTGGAGGTGCCATATTGCATAATGGACACAATTCCAGACTCCGTGCTACCACTAAGAAATTTTCGAAAATAGCCCAGTAATTCTTTACCATTGTCTAACAAAACTTTGAAGCATGAGCTTACAACATAACCAGAAAAAAATAATAAGTAAATTAATTCCTAAACTCAAACAAACACCTTAATTTATTCAAACAACCCAACCCTGCAAATGCTTATGCAAAACAGAAACGGCCAAAAAATGAGCAGCAATATTTATACCTACCTCGCGTCATTGAACACAAAAAACGGTGCCACAAATGTATGCAAATTTCTGTGCGTTTTAGCAAATACTGTACATTTGCATAAACGTTCAATATTAGATGGTTCATACGCATATTAATAACGATTATGAACACCATTTTAAATTTTTAAAATGTCGGGGTGCAAATGACCGCTCGTTTACTCTGTCATCATTTGAAGGGTTGGCGATTTTTCACGTTTCCAATATAAATGGTGTGTGTGGAAAATTATTCATAGGTGCATAAATTAATATTGGACGGTCATTAAAACGAATGAACAGTGTGTGTGCTTTCTGAATTATTAATTCAGTTTTTTAATTATAAGTTCCTACTAGCACTTCAGTTTGGTATTTAATGAATACATTTGTTAAATACGAGATAACAGAGCAGTGGGAAGATGTCTTGGTTTTAAATATGTCGACAATCTGTGTTCTGGCAACGCTTGAACATGAAAACTATATCACGGGGTTAGACCAGGATCCGGAGCTGCGGACTACCTAGCAGGTTTACCGGGGCTCCGGCTCGAAAAGCAAGAGTAGGAACGGGGTGGTTTTTATTCAGTAAGAATCTGACACTTTCTCTTGCCTCGCCCAAGGCGAGAAAATTCATTGGATAATTTTCCTCCTAAAAAAAGACCAGTAGAATTTGAAGATTATCCAATGGGATTGTCTTTAAATGATGCTGTTGTTGGACAAGTTTAGACGATCTTATTGCTATAAAAGTAGCATAATATAAGAGTCCAATTATCTACAAAAATTTACATGCATTACCAGATTCATCCGTAAATCGTAATTCACCACACAATAAGACCTATTAAACAGTTGTAATTGCAACCACTCAACCAAACCAAAACTAATCATTCAAAATAAAGTAATACATTTATTTTTATGTCTATCCTAATAACTTAAGAATCAAAACATGGCGGCTTCGCATCTAATCTCCCTGTGACACACAATATCGTAAACAATTAACCGGAGTGCAGCTACTAACATTATTGTTAAGCCTATTAGTGAGACAGAGATCTTTTGTTTTCTTGTTGTTGTGGTGCAAGTTAAAGACGAATGTTCTTTTAAGGAAAGTGTCCACAAGCCTACTCATTCCGTATGAAGTCATCAGTACACATCACATGAAAGCATTGCTGATGATGCGGTCCGTATGATGCGGATCTGTAGATGAAATTGTATGAGTTTCTATACAAGACAAACTAAAATCCGTTGAGTGCGCTGCGTGCGATGCATACGATGCGGGCCTGTGGACTAGAAAGAAGACTATCATGATTTGTAACCAAACCATTGGTGATCGATTTACTAATTTATTTTTCTTTATACAAACACATCAATATCGTAAATGGCGCACTAATCCTACTCGTAATTGAATCAACATATTTATCTTTTGTGACTGCATAAAAATAACTGTAATATTTTAAGTGTATTACAGTTTTCCGTAAATAATGTAAATCGTTATAAAAAATAGGTAGCGGTACAATCCATACTAAGAATAGATTTGTTGTATAACATAACGTCACGCCTTTTTTTATCCCCGAAGGGGTAGGCAGAGGTGCACATACAATGTACACCCACTTTTCACCATTTCTGTTATAAGTCCCATTAATTTTTGTATTCGACTAAGGTTTTAAGTCTTTTTTACTTTTGTGAGCTACGTGATTTAGCTTTACCTACAGCATAATAAGTACATATTTAGATATATCAAGATACATATCAAAATGCATATCAAGATACTTTTCATATTATTTTTATCACTAAAACAAAGATTTTCTCAAAATAAAAAACGACTCCACTCAAGACTTGCACCATCCCCCATCCCAGTAACATTGACGACTATTTATCAACGTCTCCTCTACCAACCATCCGATTACTCCGTGACATTCTCATCTCTGCCTACCCCCCTTGTATCTTCAGATTTACTTATAATTCGTCTTTTGATTCTTCCTCTTTATTAATCTTCAACGTCATTAATTAACATCAATTCGGATTATCTATTGGAGCGTTCTGAGAAAATGTTCTGCTATTTTTGTTTGAAAATTTTTAATGGAGTTATTTGAATGTTGAACAGTTTAATTATTATTGACAAATAAAGGTAAACGCCATCACCAGTGGACGCTGTTGTATGAGTTTCTATTCAAGGCAAACTAAAATTCGTTGCGTGCGATGCAAGCCTGTGGACGCTTACCTTAAAGAGGTAAAGAAGTTGTGGCGACACATGACAAGTGACAGATGACAGAAATCGCACATAGACGATCGACGAACAAATCAACGGATGATATCATAAATCCTATATCGCACATATATGAAGTTTACATTAAGTATTCTAATAATATTGGATAGGTTGACCACAAAAATGTTTTAGCGAGAGATATTAAATGCAATATCGGGTCTTTTTTTAAAGGGGAAAAGTCAGTCATTGACTTCTCCCGCCTTGGGCGAAGCGAAAGGAAGTGAGACTCAGACTCTTACTGATTAAAAACTACCCCGTTCCTACTCCTGCTTTTCAAGCCGGAGCCCCGGTAAATATATATCGTATTTTTCCAAATATTTGAAAATGCATCTTTCTCCGAGTTATACACATTATTACGTGATTATGATTATGTTTAAATATCATAAGAAAACAACCCAAACAAAGGCACCACTGCCATATAAGCCAAGCACATTTTACTAACAAGGCGTTACATTTTTAACACTCCCCCACTCTTAACCCTTCACTGTTCACAGCTCTACATTACGCTACTGACCTATAAAGGGTCTCAGGGACCCCAAACACTTGGCAGTTTTTTTCAATTATTCAAAGTACTCTTACATCTTAGGGAGGACTGGAGGGGAGGGTCTTGCAAACTAAGTGTTACGTACTCGGTCGGTAAGGTTGAGCTCGATGAGAAATTATGACGATATAGCAAATTTTAATGTAAAAATCTCATGACCATTTTTATTTTGAACTCAGTATAAGTGTATGTGAGACTTGACCAATACTTATATATCTCATCTTATATACGAAACCTTCTGTCCAAAACTGTGTTTAGGGCTTTCACTTCTTTCTTTTCTCATGCTATAAAATCATCTTCATCAATATTCCATGATAGTTTATATCACTCGGCGCGAATAAACCAACCAATCAGAGCGCCGAACGTAACTCGTTTCGTACAGACCTCCGTAGGTGTGTCCCATTATTATATCACTTGGATAAACCAGAGGAACTGCACTAAAATAGTAATGAATAAGTACCTAAAGTACGTATCTATATCTCAACATATTCCATAGAGGAACAAGGATAACGTTCAAAAAGACGCAATTAACAAACAGCTTTATACTTTTATCTATTTAAAAGCTAATTACTTTATTGCAACATTTACAATCCTATGACGTCATACCACCCACACTTAGAAATCGTTCCTAAGTGCATTAGATAGTGTTCAGTGTTGGTTGCAAGTTTCCATTTCACATAAAACGATATTACACAGCGTGCGTCTTACTTCGCAGTCTTTGTTATACGCGACCTTGGGGGAATGTCAAGGTTTTAGGATGGTTCCCAAGTCGGATTCCAATTAAAATATTGGTAATCTTAATCTTTAATAATTATTTTAGTGTTAATCTTTCAATCTCGACTTTTGATAAAATCATAGTCGTGGAGGTCTGGAGGTTTAAGACTTGAGAATAAAAATACGGGTTTAAAACCTACCAACCGCAAAGTACTAATATGACTTTTTCCGAGTTACATAAATATACTTTCTAAGAGGATTTAAAGTCAAATGGTGAAGGAAAACATCGTGAGGAAACCCGGGCTAAGCGCCAACCCGCATTGAACAGGCGTGATAATAGATACCTACTAATTGTGTCAAAGTGTATTTTGCCGTACCCTAACCGGGTTTTATGTTGAGACAAATGTGCTTAATTATGTAATATCTAAGTAAACACATGAATGGAATAAATAATTTGAGTTTAAGTTTGATTAATGTTCAAAACTTCTTCGTGTGAGAAGAGGCCTTTGGTCAGCAGCGGCCACTTAAAGGTTGTTGATGTGATATGTGAGATATGTCATCACACAAAACCACCCTGACAGTAGGCAGGCAGGCAGATCAGTCAGACTGTTAACCTAATTTTTAATCCTTTTTCTCTAATAATAGCAAGTTCGCGTATACATACATGACACGCATAATTGACCAAAAATATTGTTCGATCCAATATGTTTGTGTCTAACCACATAAAGGTATAAAACATTCAGAAATACTGTTTAATTTATCCTTTAGTCTTAAGTAATGAAAAAATATTAAACACGTATTTATTTTATTTTGTCATTATAAAATAACAATTCTTAGATAAAACTAATCAAAGTTTAGGAGTGGGAGCAAAAACGTCATTTCTACGTATAAATCGTACCTAGAAGTGACATCACACGACATTTAAAATCGATAATTATATC
This sequence comes from Spodoptera frugiperda, assembly GCF_023101765.2. NCBI lineage: Eukaryota > Metazoa > Arthropoda > Insecta > Lepidoptera > Noctuidae > Spodoptera > Spodoptera frugiperda. Next base: position 9,185,841 of record NC_064229.1, on the reverse strand, counting down.
TTGGAAAGTATTTGTTTCCGTGAGAAAATAAAAAATACGTATATTCTACAAGACGGACATTTGTATAAAAATTTGTCATCTAACCCTATTATAATCATTCCATGTATTAATGATTCACATATAATATTTTATTTCCTGCGAATAACAGCTTCAAGCTTCTAAGTAAACAGTTTAAAGTATTAGAAACAGTCAACTTAGGAACAGACCTGACTTTCTTCAATGTGAATGCCAAGGCTAAGGTCAGACTCAACACGTTCCAGATATTCATACTGCAACATCTGAAGGACGGTCTTTGTTAGAAAACTATATAATACTAGAAATAACACTCTCCCAGGAAATATAGAGAATATTGAACATTATCTTAGAATTATTACGATGTTCCTGTATGAATGTCAAGGTTGGAACTGGAAGTCACATTCATCGTTTACGTTTCATTGCTTGTTGTACTTAGAGTAATATATTATTGTTGTTGGTCTAGTTGTTGCTTTAAGGGTGACTTGTATTAAAATATGAGTGGTTATATAATAGTGGATGCAATTTCTTTATGTAATTCTTCGCCGTTCTGGCAGTAAGCGGGTTGGTGGCCAAACACAGACTTATCAACGCTAAATAAGAGACTAAATAACTAACTAGTGCAATTGAGGGTTGAGTATAGTGGTATTTCAATCTTCTTAAAAATGGACTTAGAGATTTAATTTTAAAGATTGGTATGTTATTCGAAGTATAGGTTTAACTTACGGTATATAACTCAATTGTCGTGGTCATACAGAAGCATTTGTTTAAACATTTTTCCCATTCAAATCGTTAGACAAAACAAAAACAATCCATGATACCGTCCAAAAGCAATTCCCAAACAAATTCGTCGCAGGACATTTCCAAATTACAGGAAATTAAAGTGAACAGCCCACAAAAGAGTTGACATTTAAAAAAACGGAGAAAAAATTTCAAAAGAGACCTCGGTATTGTCATGTGACACATTACTTCACATTTTTCCCAACAACCCGTTGGTTGGTACATTTGCAGAATTAGAGTGAAACCCTCGAACAAATGGAATGCGTCCGGCACAACGGCGCAGACGGCCTAATGTCCGTCCATCAGGCCTCTAAATGGCACACGTCATTTACCAATTACATCCCCCAATCATCCGTATCCATCGCTTTGTTTTCCATCCATTGCTTATTCTGTCACATCACTTTGAAATTTAACCTTTGTTAACCGAGCAGTGTATTGTGAAGTTAGACGCGTGGTTGTATTTTGGCGGTGTGACAGTGGGTGGAGCAGTGTCCAGAAATTATGGTTCGAATCCATCTCAGGCCTCAATGACGTCATTCGGCATCGCAATGACAGGGTGGCGAAAGGCATGCAATAGGATTTGTCTATACAGGGTGTGTGTGGCGGTGTTTTGATGAAATTGCAGTGCACCCTGTGTAATGTCGAGTTATTTGACTATTGATTAGACACAGGCTGCATGTAGGGGGCGCATTATTGCAGTCTGAGTACATTTTGACATTAATAGTCTACGGTTTGTTTACGTTGATGAGAATGGAGAGTATGAGTATGGCAAAAATACCACTGATATCTTTCAACCTCGGATAGTACCTACAATGCTCATATGTTATTCTTCTACTATAAAAGAGGTGCCTTGATTAGTTTGTCTCTTCAAAACTACTTCAATTAAAAAGATAACGTTTAATAGATACGCTGATACACATACCCTGAATCTTAATTTATCAACACAACCAGTGATCAACAATAATTCATCTAATATTAGAACTTGAAATGGGATATTTACCATAATATTTAACTACCATATAATTTACCATAATGATCCATCCATCAACCACAAGCTACAACTTTCCTAACGACATCCTGGCACTACAACTATAAACATAAATACATGGCAGTACCCCCATAATACAGCATTTACTAGTAATACCACAAAACATCCCCATAATCCGAGCACACATTTGCAATGACCTAGTTATACCCCATTTTTCTGTAATTACTCTCCGTGCTTTGTCGACATCCCCTTTAGTACGCGGTGTTTACCACCACCACGATAGCTTTGGTGCTCGTACTTTATAAATGGTCAAAATAGTTAGACGTTTCCGAGTAAAAAACTAGTCAAAATATTTACATAGACTAGTTTTTTTCTCGGAAACATTTGTAGCGATTTGTCTTAAGCGTTTGACTACCTATTTAATAGCGGTAGCAAGCTGAACCTACAATCATTTTTATTACAAGTGGAATATTAATGAATGTCCTTGAAAACAAAACCACAAGCTTCTCGTTTTTATATACGAGTAGAATAAAATCAAGCGTTATTTAACGGAAATCCATGCTATATTAACAATGCAATAGATTTTTCGAATTTTATGTTTCACCTGCTGCTTGAGCATTTAATTGCAAGCAATAAAGCATTTAAAAATACATCTATAAGCAAAATGAAATTTAAAAATCTATTGCATTGTTAATACATTCTTTTATTCATACGGCACACAATGATGGCTAAGTAATTAATTATTTCTTTCTCCTAAATCATGTCACTATGTATGTGTAAAATTGTCCCAAGTCCAAACTCCCAGTAAGAACAAATACAAAATAAAGCTTAAGTCTCCATGGATCATCATCGTCACCTCCATAGACCATATATTTATGTACTACATACCTGGTACCCTACTCTTTGAAATTATCATGCTAGGGGAGCAAGCAGTATGAAAATCATCACGCTTTTATCAAGGGAAGTGGTAGAGATGTATGTAGGTATAAATATAGGAGACGGGGAAGATGATTGGTGGTATGTTGCTGGGTTTTAAAAGTATGTGCTTTTCTTTGGGTCACTAGAATTTGGCCTTTGTATGTTCGTAACTTAAAGAACTGGCTTTACAGTTAAACGAGATAATAACAGATGTTAAATTATTGTATACCTATTTATTATTTTAATAACATATTTAAACTTAAGACGAAACGAGACGATGTGAGACGTACGGTATTAATTATGTTATCGACTTACTCACATAACTGTTTGACGAAGCACTCGACTAATTTCAAGCCATGCATGAAGCTTATTTTAATGGGCAGCATACCGCGACACAAAACGCGGCGATTGTCGAGCTGCTAAAAATGCTACTAGTCGAGTTCATCTTCAAACAGTTACGTGAGAACTGATAACATAATAATTAAGTTTAAACTTGATTTATAAAATCCTGCTCCAAGTTAACTCCTCTATGACCAAAAACACGTAACATTATCTGAGTAAAGGCCCACTATCTACATTATTTCCCCTATCAACCTCTACTTAAAAAAACGTGTGATATTATATTGATTGGTGACTAACATGATCTACCAAAATCTATAAACACATGAGTTTAATGGAAACACTAACACTCCCCTTCCCCTTCACCCTTTTTATCTCTTTGTGCCTTTGACCACTTTATACAGCATCACTTTTTGTTGTCCTCCGCATAGGTTTGAACCCCACCAGCTATTGAAAAGCCACAGAAAGGCCCATCAGTAAAATAACAGGAAGCCTAACTCAATAAACACTCAATCATATGCGTACAAGGATTTATAGAACTTACTAGAAGAGACAGAAAAAAATCCTGACTAACATCTTCTCATCTAAAAAAATATGCCTATAAGATTATTATGTTTGGTGACCATTCGCGACTCTAAACTCACCTTCAGATTTCTATGAGTTGTGATCCCAATTAGCTTTAAAACCCGACCATCATTGTTAATCAAAAAATTTAGTAAAGATGACACTTTGTTTATTCAAATAATTCCACATTACTTTTTTCAAATGAATATGTCTCAAAATCATCCCGGAGCCGCGGACTACCTAGCAGGTTATCCGGGGTTCCGGCTAGAAAAGCAATAAGAGGAACGGGGTAGTTTTTAGTCAGTAAGAGTCTGACACTCCCTCTCGCCTCGCACAAGGAAGGAGAAGTCATTCGATGATTAAAAATCCCCCTTAAAAAAATCAAACCTTTTTTTTTTGTATTCGACAAAAACTAATGCTTGACTACAATCCCACCTGATGGTAAGTAGTGATGTAATCGTTGATGGTATTGATCTTTACATAGTTATTAGCCATAATTTTCTACCACGCATTTAGATTTTTTAAACAGTCTCTTCCAGTAACCACAAATAAATGTAACATTATCAACTGAATGAACAAGCGATGATCCTTTGATCTAACATTTGGCGCATTGAAAATACCTAAGGCTTGATCACAGTCGCTTTATCGAGATATAAATGGCTAATTGAGCGTGTATGAAACAGAATACTGAATGCTTTGATATCATCGCGTGTGGTGTGTTGATTCACTTTGGAAACTGCCCGCTTTTAATTGAACGTGGTTCATTTTGATTGAAGTTGTGGAGTGTTTTTGATATGAATTTATGATATTGATTGGTTTTTTTGGAGAGGTTGATTAGTTTTTAGTATAGTATTTTTCAGACTTAGGAGAAGGCATTAGGAATATTACATGTCTTAAAAAATGGAGGCGGTAAAGAAAATTAAGGACGGTTCCCTAAAGTTTTTTAAAGTTGATAAATGCATTGTCACCTTATTATATTTGAAGTTTAATTTACTGTTATACCCAAAGAAAGCCAATCAGAGTTTAATTTTAAACTGTATTACACCAACGTGCTGTAAAGGGGTGAAGCTGTCGGCTAGCGCGGAGCAATTTGCGAGTTTGATTGATGCCCGTTTTGGGCATTATGGGGATTCAGTGATGTACGACCCGTATGAGGCGAGTCCGCTTAAACTTGTGAAATATTATACTAGTGTATACTTTGTAATGTAGAAATTCTACATTAAAATTGAGATAAGGATATACAAGATTTTTAATAAAAAATCCTAAATCCTCTACCTCGTTGGTCGAGTGGTTCCAAGTGCGACTGCCACGCAAAGGGTATCGGGTTCGATTCCTGAGTCGGGCAAAAAATTACTGGGCTTTTTTACGAAAATTACTCAGGAGTAGCACAGTGTCTGGAATTATGGCCGGTATATGGCAATAGGCTCACCCACTATTACAATGGACTTATAAAGTAAATTGTGAAAAGTGGGAGTACATTGTATAGTGGCATTACGTACCCTAATGTGCACGTCTACCTATTACTCCTTCGGGAATAAAAGGCGTGACGTTGCATCATATTATTTTTCATCTTCGTTATGTGGTCGTACAATCCGGTAACAACACAACATGCAATCCTACATCAACACAAGTGTCTGTGGTCTACCAATCGCTCGCAAACAGTGTAACGCTATTTACATCGTACCTTTGTGATTTACATGAATCGTTTGAATGTTAAACGTTTACAGATTGCTTTTAAATTTTATCACAGTCCAATATGCAGTGAAAATGTTATGAAATTGTACCAAGTCTGTTAATTGATTATCAATTTTTAGTCTGTTATAGTTTATTGTATCTGTTGTTGTATTTTTTTATTAAACGTTACCACACTCTAGAATTTCCTCTTGTGTCGTGGGTGCGCAATAATTTGTGGATCACACAAAGAGTTGTTCCGTGCGGGAATCGAACCCGCTACACGTTCCACGCCAGTCTGACTGCACGATTGGCGCGGTGGCTGGGCAACTGGCTGCCGTGCAACGTGTAGCGGGTTCAATTCCCGCACAGAGCAACTCTTTGTGTGATCCACAAATTGTTGTTCCGGGTCTGGGTGTGATGTGTATGTGAACTTGTATGTTTGTAAACGCACCCACGACACAGGAGAAAATCCTAATGTGGGGCAACGTTTTTTAAAAAAGAAAAAAAAAAAAAAAAAGTCAGTTGCCCAGCCACCGCGCCAACCGTAAAGTCAAATTGTTGAATTTATCAGTAATATCCACGAAATCATTAATAAGTGGACCCAGGATAGTACCTTGAGGCATTCCATAATAAAAACAATTCTAATTAACCACTAAAGGTCTGGTTGAGAATAATCTTTGGCGTTATTCTCTTTGATAGACCAGTTCCGTCAAAATTTATCTTTAGAACCCACACACGCTTCATACATAAGTACCTTTCCACCACATATTCAATACTGACTGTCAAAAAAGCATCTGATAAATCTAAACTACACACTTGAAATTTCTAAGCATTTTCTTGCCACAGCAAAATCGACTTTATAACTTTGTCTTTAGGTGTAATATGGTACAAGTTACGGGTTCATACATCAGCACTATTGGTAAAGGATCTCTTGACATACATTGAAAAGGGGAAAGGGTATGATTGTACCTTCAGATAGTATTCATATTTGCCTTTTAACATGTTCAGTTATTCATAGAATTTTGATGTGAGCATTTATGATGGTTTTCTATTTGTGTTTTGGTTTTGGGTTGTGTTTGATGTTTTGCTACCGTTGATTTAGTTTCAAAGAGCATAACTAAACGTGTTGATTTATGAGAATATTTCATAAAAGAAGTAAAGCTTTCCAATTTTCAATATAAATGTGGACTTTACAAGAGCCCTTTTATTTTATGCGACGATGTAAATCATTGCTGACCACTAAGAGAGTTATATACTAGTGTAACCTACAGTCAAATGATCGCGAATGCGACTGCCGGACAAGGGATCTCGAGTTCGATTCTTGGACAGGGCAAAGTATTACTGAGCTTTATTCGGTTATTCGGCCTGGAATTGTGTCCAATACATGGCAATAGGCTTACCCCTATTACATGGGACTTATAACAGAAATGATGAAAAGTGGGTGTACATTGTATAGCGACGTTAGGTACGTGTCGTAATATGCATCTCTAAGTACCGCTTCAAGGATAAAAGGCTTGATTGCATATGACCTTTTTTTACAAATCCATAGGCACATAAAACTAGAAAAAATGATCCGGCCTTCTCGTTAAAAGGTAGTGCTACTCAACAGTGTTGCCACAATGACTGCATTCGCATATTTACTGTGCCATCGTTATTGCCCTGGACTAATGGACTCTGAGCACAACATTGTTTTCACTCGCATCGCAACAAATGGACGAAACTGTTTTCAATAGTGTTTTACTGCCTACCAAATGGAGTACTTAATTTCATACGTATTTTGTTTACGGCCGATAAGTGAAATTGTGGAAATGATTGTTTTTTGGTTTGTTTTTGTTGTGGTTAAATTGTGGCTGGTGTAACAATATAACACGGCTCGATCATTTAACTTATCAAAAGCTTTACAAAAATTAACATAAGTATATGTCTCTCTGCTGATTAGGTATGAAAGTCTAAAAATAACTATGATGAAAATACACATTAACTAATTGTGTATAAAGTAAAGAACACTATACTAACAATAGGATATTTTTTAGGTTTTATTCAGCTGTAGAGAAACTTATTCTATTATTAATTTAGTATGGATTTCCTCAAAGTAACGCCTTTTTATATTCTCTATGTAAAGATCACTATAATACTACACGGTTGTAAAGATCACTATAATACTGCGGTGACTGCACGGTAGGTGCGGTGGCTGGACAATTTACTGCCATGCAACATGTAACAGTTCAATTCCCCCAATTGTTGTTTCGGGTCTGGTGTAAACGCACCCATGGTACAGGAGAAAATCTTTCAAAAAATTTTTTCAATGTGTAGATTTCAATCATTTTTACATCATATATAACCTAAAACACGACCAAAACAAAACCCAAACCATTGAACAACATATTACGTAATTCTCAAATGAACCACCATATTTCTGTAACAGACAAACAGAGAAACAAAAGAAGTACAAAAAGTCCAAACAACAAAACGTAGCCATTATCCATTCAGCTCACAAAAATGAGCATTTATCTCAAAAACGAGTGAATGGGAAAATGCAAGATAATACGAGTATCATAAAAATGGAAGATCAAGTGCAATGCTAAGTCGAGAGAATAATTAGCGTTGCTAGGAAGCACGTAGTTTTATGAGAGATGAGATATTGTGAGGGAATTATTCTCTTCTTCTTACTTTGTAAGGTAAGGTATCATCTTGTCTGTTGTATAAAGTTGATAAATAGGGATTATAATTGCATATCTTTTTTGTAAATTATAATGTAAGTTCTAAGTAATAAGCTTCAGTTTTATATTTACGACTGTCAAGAGAAACGACTTAAAATACGAATAATTAGTGTTAAGTTTCTGTTTAGGAAAAATCTTTACTAATTACAGAAAAAAAATATTTACTTTTATAGTTTCGTATAGTGCATACTTTATATACACCATACCAACATAGATGGATATCGCATTATCTATCAAAGAGTCGTCCATTTGAGTAAAAATTAAAACTATTAAAAAAAATACAACTGGCCAGTGTACCTCGAACTTTATACCTCCTCAAACAATTAGACTTGGCCAAAGCATCCTTTTAATCCGCCATTACGATGATCGGGTTACAAAGTAAAGGGCAAAGGGTTTAAAAAATCTTCAACGACTAAAGTTACCTAAGCCAGTTCAAATAAAAATTCGAAAGCAAACATGGACCTTACCCGACCATGCGAAAAGGTGTACTGTTTTTTTACCTCCCGTCCGTGAAACTCCATATGGATATTCTAATTATCTTGCCTTATGGTCTTTTAGGGATGCAGGCTATATTCTCTTTGTTTACGAAGAGGATTTTTGAAAAAGCGTAAAAAAAATATGACTGCGAACATTCGTCGGTTTTCCTAACGTGCTTTAGGCGAATATGGAGATCGTGTTTTGTTTAAACGTTCCTTTTTTGTGTATTGCGTTCATCGGCGGTATGGTTTTTTTGATTTTGAATGAAGGTTATGAAATATTTATAGGTCTTGTGTCTAATTTTTCGTCTATCATAGCTTATAGCTTAAAGTTTAACTTTGGTTTACAAAAAAAACTTAATTGGAGCTAGCAGATCATAATACCAATAATCTTCACACACATTTTTTTTCTCAAATATTGAGTTTGTTTCGGCATTTCTTCTCAGAGTCTATTAGGAAATGCTTACCTCATCTAGATTTTTTTCATAATAATTTGAACGTATAAGAGTAGCCTATTTACAAAAATAAATACATTATTTCATTACTTATACCGCAACCCACTTTTCATGCCCTATTCCGCATTACCTAATGCTTTTACAAGGTCAAATATTTCAACATGGTCACTCATTGTAGATCACATTTATCACTTCCAAACAATTACAAATCCCGATCCACTATCAAACAGCTCTCGTGACAGAAACAAAGCCTCCTAACCTAACCCCCTATATTCCTCACTTCTACCCCAAGACACTTAATGACACCAACATACAAGTACCTATGAGATGTCACTGGCACACTGACTCACTAGCTAAGCGCCCCTGCAAATAAGGGGTAGGCAGAGAAGGTGCATTGAACTGAGGGAGCTCTCGCCAATTATTCATCGCCATGCTTTCAGGGCGAAAAAATCCCTTCAACCCCTTTAGGGGGTAAAGCTAGATCTACATGTCTGTGGGGTTAGCTATGAATGTAAATTGACTGTGGTTAATAGGTTGCAATGGTAGGTTATGTATAGAAAGTGATGTATGTAGCTGGAATGAGGTCAAAACATGAATGTTGTACATAATGGTTCGTAGTATGTAACATGCTCGTACATAGTATAATGCCTACACAGTTTTTGCGGTGGCTGGGCAACCGGCTACCGTGCAATTTGTAGCGGGTTCGATTCCCAAACGAAGCAACTCTTTGTGTGATCCACAAATTATTGTTGTTTCGGGTTTGGGTGTCATGTGTATGTGAACTTGTATGTTTGTAAACGAACAAACGACACAGGAGAAAAACCTAGTGTGAGGCAACGTTTTTTTTTTTAAAAAAAAAAGAAAGGGCTCGTAGAATCTCTCTTAAGATAACAAGTTTTCAGTTCTCTCTTTTACTACGAACGAAATAAACAAATAAAAAAAAAATCAGCAACCCAAAGGATAATATTTAGCTTCATCTCCGCACAAATTTCTCTACAAAATGATGGCCATCAGTTTTAATCCTTACCCCGCACGAGCGATGTCGTAATTATCTCGTGGACGTGTCGTCGCCGTGTCGTCCGGTGTAATGGACACACGTCCCGTGGAAATTACCTACATTTGCATACTATGTTTAAAGTTGAAATAAGCCAAACATAGAAGTCTGAACTATTATTGGTAGTCAGATAAAACATAATTCTAGTTCTATGTTTTGTCTGTTTACTAATCTATATATCATATACGAGTATAATTATTATGTAAAGTTGAAGAGTATGTGTGTTTATTCGTCGATGTCCAGAATTGCTTACCCGATTCAAAAAAAAAATTGTGTAATATAATTCAGTATCGAGGAAGGTTATATGCTATAAAACAAAACGGTACGACCAAAAGAAGCCGAGCAGAGCAGGTATACCGCGCGGAAGTGCTTTGCAGAAGCTTTTCAAAGGGATTAACGCAAGCGTTGTTTCACGTCGTTTTTCTGTGAGGCATAATTTTTCGTGCCGAAGCATAGCTCTCCCACACTTATATGTACACACACGTATAAAAAGTCGGAGTTTAGAACAGCATACCATTCCAAACTCCGACTATGATCTATTTATATAAATTCCTTCTGCATAAGCAGTTTCATGTACCAAACATTTTAGCTTCACATAGTACCTAGGTAACAAACATATATAAACAAACATACATGCCCTAATAACATCTAAATATGATTAATGAGGTACATATAGATGGGGTCAATTAACATGTTACCGAAGCGTGTCGAATCAAATCATCAGCAGATTGTCAATGTCAACAGATCAATTTGTTTGTTTGGATTATGCTTACAGATGTGTTTGGGAGTGGCAAGGAAGCATTTGAATGTAATATGGAGTTGTGGTATGAGGTAAGATATGTTATTATGTGTCTGACATTTATCTGTACCCTTGCTTTACGAATTAAAAGAAAAGCGCGTTCATCGCTCTGATTTGCCGGCTCGAATAAGTCAATCAATACCATCGAACGCGCTTTCGTTTAGATTTCGTTTGTTAAACGAACTTTTACTAAGTCCTCTGTATTTCGTATGAGCGACCCTTTCGGAAAACATTAGGAACAATTTAAAAATTTCATTTCAGAATTCATGAACATTTTGAATTTCTAAAATTTATTTTAATTCGAGATATGCTTGTAGTCACTCAAATTGATGTTTCTGTTTAGGTCTGTCTCCAACAATAAACCACTTCTTGTAAACTTCATTTAGTCAACTAACAACGCCCTCCTATCAGACATGGATATGATATCAAAGTCCACTCTACATTCCACAAATTTTAAAAAAATCTAACTATTCTCTGATTGAACCCTAAACAACAAAACTATCAACAATGCAATCCACAAATTAAATTGCATTGTTGACTATCAACGATTACAACTGTCAGATTACTTAACAATCGCAATACAGACGGGTACCACACCAAGCATCTTAGCTCTCAACCAATTACCATACATTGCTGAGCCAAACATTAGAGTGAAGTTCTCAAGTCTCGCGATAACGTTGCTACTCCTTCGAATTCGCAATTTGCACAAATTGCCAACGTCCTGAACTGCACAGAACTTGTGTGATATCATTAGCCGTTGCAACTTCCTAATGTAGTTCCAGAAACCGCATTTTAATGTTCAGCTATCATCTGGTGTTTTGTTTTTGTTTATTTTCTTAGTAAGCGTATGACTGTGTGTTTGTGTTGCTGTTGCTTCAGTCAATGTACTATTATAAAAAAAAAATAACTGAGGAAATATTCAGTAAAGTATATAAATCTAAGTGTGGGAGAACGGCTCGACCGGAGTAATACCACAGCCTCACAGTAAACTGGCGCGAAACAACGCTTGCGTTGTTACAATAAAACTATTGTGTCAGTGAGGTTACTGGAGGCCCAATTCTCCAACAACCCTTAAATTGCTAACCCCCAAAAGACCGGCAACGCACTTATAACACCTTTGGTGTTTCGTATGTCCATGGACGGCGGCGATTGGTCACCATTAGGTGATCCATTTGCTCGCTTACCGGCTTATACCATAAAATGAGAATCATGGTTTATCCGTCTAAAAATTGTCACGCTGCTGTTATATGACCGCCTCTAATCACCTTGACGCGCACTAAAATGTATTGCATCCATTTCAACAATTAAATAAAATTAGAACTAATACCAGAAGTTGCCTCCATATCGTTAATTACCGACAGAATAATAATGAAAACTTCATATCTATTTCTATTCTAATCAATAAGTCCATAACACATGACATTTTCAAATACATGCTCCTCAATACAGCCATAGCTTCATCTGTTACTATATCTAGAAAAATGATAACAAAAACCAAATTCGCTTCACCAACAACATGGCTAACAGCGTTACTCATTTTACAAGTCCTTACCGGTCGATATTTTCGTTTGAGTCAATCGAAATACATCTGCTTCTTTACCAAACTGTACTGTGTTCTCTTATGCTTCGCGACTAACTCTGCCTTTATCTTCTACAACCAATTTACTTTGAAACTTGCTTCTTTCGTCACTATCCAATATAACAGCAACGTTGTCATCAACCTCATTGACTCTGACGATGCTTTCTTTACCTACTGCAGTAGCGTCAGGACTATTGACAGGATCATGGGCTTTAAAATACCTTTGTTCTCTAACAACATTTACAAATTACTTTTCTTTATTTTTCTATGGAGGCTTATTATTTTTGTATCACAATTTACTGTTGTTATTGAAAGATTAATTGACATTGTTAATATGTTTATTCAACTCTTGGCTGTGGATCTCTGTTTTTTATACATTTGTTTGTTATTCTCGATAGTTCATTGTCGTATGCGGTTTTTGAGGTTTCATTTAGAGAATGTTTTTATTTCTGTGAATGTTGTTGGGTGTAGTGGTGTAAGCAGTAGTGTTGAGAAGATCAGGAAGAGTTTGTATTACTACAATAACTTGTTGGATAACATGCAGTATATCAATAAGCATTTACAACATGTGGTTAGTTTCATGGTTGTGTTTTCTTGTTGTATTTATTTTATTTTTTGAGGAGGATAAATCATCCATCGTCTTCCGCCTTAGGCGAGAGGGAGTGTCAGACTCTTACTGACTAAAAACCACCCCGTTCCTACTCCTGGTTTTCGAGCCGGAGCCTCGGTACTCCGCTAGGCATGTTGTACAGTTTAAGTTTAAAGTAACGTTTAAGTTTTTTTTATTTTAGTATTCCATCAACTTCATTACTATTTTGCCTAAATTACTCTATGTAGTACATAGAACAGCGAGTAATTGGTGTAAAGGGGCAAGTATATTTTCCTTCATTATTTTATTTCTTTTATAGTTTTTTTCTTAAAGCTTGTTAAAGGGTAGTTCTTCGAAATTCGATTCTTCGACTGATTCATATGGCCAAAATTTAATTCCACTTTAAGATCTGTAACACGTGTTCATATGAAAATAGGTATACCAAATAACGTATATTCGAATGAGGGACTCGTTTTTAAAAAATAGTTTTCGAGATATCGACGTTCAAATATTTTCTGCCCAGATGAATCAGAAATTGTTACAGATGAATCTGTTGAACAATTGAAAATTGTATGTAAATGAGCTTTGTATTTATTTTAATTTCACGTTCTTTTAATTTCTGTTTAGCATAGCATTTTCGAGTACTTTCGCACAGAGAAGTCACGAGCATTCATCATCACGCTTGCTCAGGGCGGATTAGCAATTTCAGACTCATATTCATTACATTCCTCAAAAAAAAAGTTTTTAAATTATAGCTATAACCTTTATAGCTAAGTTAATTTAAAAATAAGACTAGTAAAAACATGTACAGAAGAATCAATAATTTATTTTATGATTCATATGCGGTTTTGACCATACGAATCAGGCACAGATGTATCAGAATTTTGCTTACAATCATGCATAACTCATCGTATTTACAGACTTCATTCTTGTCATTTTTCTACACGAATGTATAACCAAAAAGCTTCACACGAAACATAGATTGAAGTTTTAAAACTGTAAAGTAAATTTTATAAAATAGGCATTGTAATCAGGATGTCATGTAAACCAAACACAGATGAATCAGATATTTACCTTAGTAACACCTGGATCTAAGCCAATCAGCCGCACGTCCGCCTCCTAGCTTGTCCGTTGCACGCCTGGTTTCCCTCCGCACAGGAAGCCAGACTCTCATTATTAATACCCGACCAAGTATGGGCATTCGCAGCTTACGCCATATTAATCAGTATTATACGCCGGACACTTCTTATTTATTTATTTATAATCATACTAACATAGTTATAACGAAAAAATATTTTTTTTTGAAGAGGACAACTCATCTCCTTTCGATGTAATTATAATTTGTATTGAAGTATCAAAGGGAAAAAGCGAAATCGACTACTTTGTTCCGGAAAATGGCAAACGGACACGCCATATGAATCAGAAGAACAAGCTTTAAAAAAAAATTTTTTGTACCTAGACTGCAATTATCTAAAAAATATTATTTGTCCTAGTAACTGTTATAGCTAAACTATACTAAAAAAAATATTACGTGCCGTTTTGTTAGTTAGTTTCAAAAATATTCCCATAGACATCAAAAATTTTGTCTCTGAAGAACTACCCTAAATTATTTCAGGATTTTCCTATGTTATCCATTTTATTTGTATCTGAGACGTTGCTTACGTTATTTTGCGTAACATTACCTGCTCTTGTCGTGGAAGCCATTCAGTACGAAGTGAAGAAGATTCGAGAATCACTCATTAAGCAGCTGGTGAAGTGCTCGGGTGAGTTACGATGCATTAAGACTAAGAAATGCAAAGCAGATTACTATTATTTGAATGACGAACTAAATTCTCCACTTCTCAAGATCAGGACACTTTCTTTTTAATGGGGGAAAATCATCCAACGACTTCTCTCGCCTTGGGCGAGGCGAGAGGAAGTGTCAGACTCTTACTGACTAAAAACCACCCGTTCCTACTCCTGCTTGTCGAGCCGGAGCCCCGGTAAACCCGCTAGGTAGTCCGCATCAGCCTTACTGGACCCCATCTGTGGTGGTCTGATGAACACGTCTAACCATACGGTCATCAGTTCTTCGGCACATTACCGGCTCTCTGCCACTTCATCTCGCTAAACCCTTAGGCTCCTAATACACATAAGTGACAAAATTGAACTTAACTATATTTACAGAGGATTTAGGAGGAGGCCTTTGCCAAAGTAGGACAAACAGATGAAGATATAATGTCATCGACTCAGTTGAGGCGAAAAACTAAATTAAATTGACAAAAATAACTGTTTGTTGCTTTTCTTTATCTAAATAAAGGTTTTTTTATATTATTATATTTACAGATGGTTCCTTAAAGTTCGAGCTAGAGACAGCGCTGCACTTCGTGCGCCTGCGCCCCTTTAGCTACTCCCTCTGCCGCGTGATGGCGCTCGGCGTCTCTCTGCCCGCCTCCGTCATATGTCTCTGTATCACCTACGAAATTGTTATCATGCAACTTACACATGTAGCAGTCTAGTTTAGCACATAAGATAGATATATTTCCATCTTCAGTAATTTAATTATAAAAAAAAAAATTGTCATAAATTGCAATAATTATCATAATATGGTGCCTTGTAGCTGATTATATTATAATGCGTCTACTGCACTGTTGCGTTTACTCTATAGACCTCAATCAATTACTTCAACCTCGGCTGATTGTAAGCGACACTATCTCTAGTTCCTATCTGCCGATCCTGATCAAATTGTCTGCCTTTAAGTTGTGAGAGCATCATCATCATGTCAGATGACATACCTGTCTTTGAGATACTGTACTGACTTCAACCTCGGCTGATTGTAAGCGACACTATCTCTAGTTCCTATCTGCCGATCCTGATCAAATTGTCTGCCTTTAAGTTGTGAGAGCATCATCATCATGTCAGATGACATACCTGTCTTTGAGATACTGTACTTACCATAATACAGAAATATAACCTATATTTCTTAAGACAACTAAAACGTATAATATCGATAGGATGCAATTACAACTACTATATGTACATACCTAACTTCACGCCTGCCTCCCATGTGGCTAGGCAGAGACAACGGAAGACCTATCATGCTCATCGGTTAAGGGTGCTTTTAATTTGACCCTTTTTTAATATATCGCCAATCCGATCGATATATTTCCTACAATATGTATCACTAACAAACATAATATATAATAATATGTTAAACTAACACCATATACAACAACGTTAGATAGAAACAGCAAAGCTAATGAAGTGACGATCATAAATCATAACTGCGGGCCATATATTATCTGTGGCGCGTATTGACAGCGCGCCAAATACATTCATCAACTGACATAAAGTCAGATATATATGAGTAATATTGTTGCAACCTGTATTTTGTAGTGTACATATACAATTTGCATATTATGAGGTGTATTGGTTTACATTGTTTCTATATTACGTGTGTATTTACTCAGTCATTATGTTAAGGTTATTTTATCAACTAAAAGTGTTGTTAAATACAAACCAGTTGTATTTATTTAAAATTTTATTTTAATTAGTAATTCCTCCGAAATAGATCACTTGAATTACTTTAAGTGCCTTTTTTAAAGAGGAAAAATCACTCAATAGCTTTTCTCGCCTTGGGCGAGGCGAGACGTAGTGTTACTCTTATTGACTAAAAAACACCCCGTTCCTACGCCTGCTTTTCGTTATGTAGTCCGCAACTCCGGAACAGGCATCAGCCCTACTGGACCCTATTTGTGGTGGTCTAATGGCTCTTTGAGGCGCGCGCGGATACTCCAAGTGTAGGTACTTGGCGATTAACGATGTTTCGTCAACATGGTTTATTTCTCCTATAGGTACTACATACATAGTTATAAGTTATTATATTATATTACATAGTTCACATGATGCTAGTAGTAATTAACTTAAAAACAAACAGTTGACATTCGCGTTGCACATCGATATTTCATGTCGACATAATCTCTTTATTAATATCGACTGCACGGAAATGTTACCTTCATAGACTTACACATGTACAGAGAGGGCACGTTGTTCTTATGAATTTAAATTAGCTAAGTTTCATTTATTTTTTTGGGTTTGATCTTATATTACCTACACGCTGTCTTCGGCGGTATTTCCGAATCGATACGACCTTCAAATCTCCAATCTTCAAATCTCCTCTGTATTCCTTTTTAGAAGGCTCGCAACGCATCTGTGACTCCTCTGGTGTTGTGCATCCCAAAAAAAAAACGTCCTAACAGACTATTTTTGAGCTAAAATCGTGATTATCACAAACCTCAACTATACCATGATTAATGAATCAACTTCAAGATAAGTAAGATCCCTTTGTCAAAGTCACAGCTATTTCCGAGGTCAATAAAACAAATATAAAAAAATCTGGGTACAGTCTATTCTTTTCTTAACTCTACACGAACAAAGAGTAGTCTTGTCTGGTGGTATTACTCGCAATTGATTTATTTATCGGCATGAATTGGTTACTACCGGTACATTCTGGTGCTGGATTCAAATTTGACTAATTTCATATTAATGTGTGTTTGTCTCGACATTCAGTGTTATACAAAGAAGACAAATTAATGAGAAATTAGCCATAATAGTTGTTTATTACTATAGTATTTTGCTATGGAACAGGTCGGCAATCGATGTCGCTCATGAATACCTGCAACACCAGACCACTATATAATTTATTATGTTATCGGCTTACTCACGTAACTGTTTGACGAGGAACTCGACTAGTTTCAAGCCATGCCAGAGGTTCATATTCATGAGCAACATTCCGCGACACACGACGCGGCGATTGTCGCGCTGTTACTTCATTAGTACCGAGACGTTGACGAATAGGTCGTCAAACCGTTATGTGAGTAAACCGACAACATAATAATTTTAATATGTCTCACGAAAGTTATCATATAATTTATTGCTATATTTTAACATCTAGTTCAATTTCTAAGGCCAAAACAGATGAAAGTTAAGTCATCGATCAAAGTCACGCGGTCCCAAAGGCCAGCGGTGGAGTCCACAAGTTAAATTGCTGCCCGCATTCAGTCGTCTCGCGAATTAATTTAATGTTGCCAAATTGGACCTTTGAGTTTATGATTTTGGAAAATGTATTACTTTTTTGGTGTCGTGTTGAATTTAATTTAAGTTTTGGGCTCGAAGTTTGTGGTGAAGATGGAATTTTGCCTAATATTTTACAAAAAAAAAATCTCATTCTAATTTTGTTTTGGTAATATTTTAAACTGACTTAAAAAAAAGGAGATTCTCAGTTTGATCTGTATGTATGTTTGTGCGCGATTATCTCGCGTTTGGTTATACCGCTTTTGATGCGGTTTTCTGCATAGTATTTTTTAGACTTGGTCTCCTAAGGTTTTAAGTAGGTATATTACCCAAAATAAAAATGGAGTTTCGCAATATATAATACGTGTTTTACCTTTTTTAATTTTTATTGTCGTAGTAACGTAGTTTTAGAATTATTTGTAATCAGTATTTTGTTCACATCATGTGATTTGATTACTTTATTGTACTGTCAGACACTCAATCTAGATGTTACTTTGCAGACATTTTTAAAAAACAGAACAGAATAGAACAGAGAATAAGCAATTAATGTAAATGAAACACTGATAAAGATAATTCTTTGATTTAGAAAATATGAATTAACCTATCACCAAAACTAAGCACAAAGAAGGCAGATGTAAAGTATTATAACCGAAGGGTTACAATCAGCCCTTAGAACAATAAAAAAATGTGAGGGGAAGCGAGATAATCCTTCTAAACACTTCTTAAGATTTTATGTCTCTTTTACTATTAAAAATAAAGAATTTACACATAGAGAGCTAAGCGATAATTTTTAAAGCAACTATCGATCTGTACGACTATCGCCATGAAGTTTGAACGTAATATAGTATATTTTTTAAACTATGAATGTCACCATTTCATTCCTTTTTTAATGACTAGCAAGAAACAGTGAAATAATTCCTTACTGAGTATAATGAGTGAGTGTATGTGAGTGAATGACAGTCACAAAACATATAAAATTTATTACCATTTAAGTAAATGTGAACTTTGTGGACAGCATTAAGAGCTTATGGATGATATTACTTTGTAAATTCGGTTCACAAATGGCGGAGTAATCAGTGAACAAATAAAATAAAAACATCCGAATTGAGTACCTCCTCCTGTTTTGAAGTCGGTAAAAATACACCCGGTGCTGCGGACTACCTAGCGGGTTTCCCGGGGCTTTGGCTCGAAAAGCAGGAGTAGGAACGGGGTGGTTTTTAGTCAGTAAGAGTCTGACACTCCCTTTCGACTCGCCCAAGGCGGGAGAAGTCAATAGATGATTTTCCTCCTCCTTTTTTTGAAGTCGGTAAAAATACACCATGTAGCTACGTAGAGAAAGTAAAGATATCTTCTGTATAGCATAGCATTCTATGTGACAAGTCTTTACAGGTTCAATTTTAATATGGCAGTAAAACCAGGATTATATTCATAACAGATAAAATATTTTAACTACCTTCTTGAGTTTTATTTGTTTATGTAAGCTCAGTAATCGTTCTTACACAATTTTATTGCTTTTTTACGTTTAAGTGGCCATTTTAGAAATAGGTTTCACTGTTTTATTTATGTCGAGAAAATTTACGATTTTAATAGATAGATATTTCATATTGTGTTTTAATTCCTTTAGATGTTAGATACTTAGGTATATGGAATGTGAAATGGCCATGAAATGTTAATATCAAAACATTTTTCTATTTTTGTTTGAACAAAAGTACACTAACTTGGATAGTTATTTTAAACATTAAGCTGGCATTAGGGTGCTTTGCCACCAGAGATGTGCTATGCTATGTTGCTGTAGTGGAGGACGCGTTTGGTTTTAACTACTCATATTCATTGGCACACATAGCTCAGACAGGTGGACTTGTAATAATTGTTGTTGGAAAAAAATTATAAATGCAATGAAAATAATAATGAATGAAATGAATATAAAACTCAATACTGTATCTTAACATTGATCCTAAATAAACCGTTCGTTACATTATTAGAAAAACCTCATTTAAATTTTTACACCCCAAACCCCATTTTGACGTGACGTCAAGTTGTAATCTTACCCTGATTGATGGCATTCTATTGTAAATCTGCAATGAGATACATTTCCAGAAAACCAAGACCTCATTTACAAACCAAACCTCTATGAATGAGAGTTCAACTTACAATGGACATTTTAGCGAAGAGAGACGAGAATGACCAATATATTTAGAGCTCTGTTTGGGAATATCTTGAATGGTGTCACAGGTCTATTGATAGTAGTTTATAATTTTGGTGTTGTATATGAATAATTCATATAATATCGTGTAGATACGCTCAGCCTGATGATGTGTCACATTATTCACAATTTGCGATTGATACCTTAATACGATTTTGTTATTGTGTGTTTGTATGTAATTTCCATGAAACCATTTACATTAATCTGTGAGGTGTTTGTTTGTTTGTTTGTTTGTTTGAACATCAATCTGTGGAACTGTCAGTGGACTGACAGTTCTGTAGGGTTCCGTATGCATTTTCATACATACTAATACAAATGGAACTAGAATAGAGGCTATAAATGAGCTGGGAAATCTTGTCCTTTCTTAGTAAAAGTAATTACTTCAATTTTCACGGTTTACTAGTTTGTAATTAAGTGTTAAATAAATAAAGTAAGTTAGCTTATTTTAGTTGATATGTTACGTAAACAACCATGTGAGTATAGATGGAGTACGCCTGCCCATAAGTAACCAATTCACTTGGTACAAAAAAACAACCAGCCCCTTCCAAGCACAGCAAATTCAAAATCAAGGCATTTATTTCAATTCAATTCAACAATCCTTAGCTAGACACTTGTAAAATGTCAAATTGAATTGTCCGTCAGTCTGTCTATCAGTGAAGTTAGCGTTATGATACTTTGGCTTTTAAAGGATTTTATAAATTTCCATTAAAACAAATCCATTTTAAAGCCAAAAATCTACCTTTCCACCTTAAAAACAAGAATCAACAAGTCAAATCACAGAACTAGAATAATAAAACTATGCTAAGCAAGTTTTACGACTGCCGGCGTCTCTACACTGCGTTTACTGAAGTCCACTGGGATAACTTTATTCCGGAGATAAAGTATATGCAACACGTAGATGTACTAAACAAGATGGAGGACTAGTGTTATCATAAATCTACTTTTTTTATGAAACACTTTACACTACTTTTTGTAAACGAGTAGACGTATCAACCTGATGGTAAGCAATCGCTGCCGCCCATGGACACTAGAAACACCAGAGGCGTTACAAGTGCGTTGCCGGCCTTTTGGGAGTTAGGAATTTAAGGGTTGTTGTTCGGCATGTTGTACTATGCATGAAGCCGTAGTTACCGGAGCTCCGACTCAAAAAGCCGAAATAGAAACGGGGTGGTTTTTAGTCAGTAAGAGTCTGACTCTCCCTCTCACCTCGCACAAGGCAGGAGAAGACATTGAATAACATCTCCCCTCAAAAAAAATGCATGAACAATCTCAATAGCTAATCTGAGTCCATTGTTGGATTATAGACCTCTTCTACAAAAGAGGGGATAAGTTTTTCGTAATCTCCACGCTTGCTTGAGGTGTTGAAAACTATAGTTTTAAATGAACATGTTTATCAAAGAGTTAGTTTCCATTAAACTGGTATCTTGATATGTTTACCCATATCACAATGAAACCATAATAGATAACTGGGAATATATAAACATAAACACACTCCTACTTTTACCATTGAAGAAAGACAAAAGTCAAGATATCCCACTTTCATAAACGAAAACACGAATCACAAAGACTTTCCTTCTGATACTGAGGAAAAATACGCTCAATATTTTTAAAGAGAATCCAGTTTCCTTGGGGTTCTCAGATCCTAGGTGATAGTAGTAATAAATTATGTATTCGAGTTATAAAACCATCCGCGCCAATGGCTGAGATTTCACTGATCCAGCTTGTTTTAATGGTGCACTAAGGAATACTGGTTTATGTGGGATATAGTGGTGGTACCAAGATGGGGAACTTGTTGGGATTGGATTTGGTGCAATCTTCAGTAATGTTCTTTTTTTTTTATTTTAAGTTATATGTAGACTGTCTCGTTGGTCTAGTGAACAAGGGGTCTCGGGTTCGATACCTGGGTTGGGGAAAGTTTGAAATCAATATATCTCCGAAAGCATATTTTGTTTCCCTAAGAAAATAAAAAATGTAATCTTTATATATATAATTCTTTTGTACGTGTGTATGTCACTGAACTCCTCTTAAACGACTAGACGGATTTTGATGAAACTTTTTGTGTGTGTTCAAGAGGATCTGAGAATGGTTTAGATTCACAATTTTGTCCGCTGGACAATTATTTTTTGATTATATTTTAATTTATCCGTAGTTGTTGATTTTGGAATGTTTTACATTGGATCCGACAGACGGCGCTACCATCGCAGTGTCAAATATTAATGACGTTAGATATTGTCATAACATTTGAATACCGTAACAATTTTCATCAAAAAGGTCCAGAATGTTTTAGCTTATTAAAAAAGTTCAAATTAAAGACGTGTAGACAGGACAACTTCTGTCGGGTCCGCTAGTAATTTAAAAAAAAAAATGTAATTATTTTCAAATAATACAAGAAATAAAACACCGTCGCGCGTTTTATCTCCGAAGGGGTAGGCAGAGCTGCACATTAGGACACGTAATACCGCTATACAATGTACATCCACTTTTCACCATTTGTATTATAATTCCCATGTACTAGGGGGTGAGCTTATTACCATATACAGGGCACAATTCCAAACTCCGTGCTACTACTGAAAAATTTTCGAAAAACAGAAAAATGCCTAGTAATAATTTGCCCGACCCGGTGAATTGAACCCGAGACACCTTGTCCGGCAGTCGCACTTGCGACCCCTCGACCAACGAGGCAGTCTAATAATACAAGACAGGTATTAAAACAAAAATTAGTCATCTACCCTATTCATAAACACCCAAGCAAAAACATTACCAGGCAGTACTTCAATACACATCAGCTCATCATCCTTCAAACCCGTATGTACCAATGTCACTATCCATGCACTTGCCTCAGAATTATTCATGAACACTTCACGTTATCAAAAATTTGATTTTAGTGTTGTAAATTAAAATGGAAACTTCAATTTTACTAACGAAATGTAAGTAGCTGATTGATATTGGCATTATTATTAAAAATTTCTAATAATATTTAATCAGAAACAACGAAAAGGATAATTAGCCATAAAGAAAAAGCATTTCTTCGACAGACATAAACCTATAATATTAATATTACTTAATTTATTAGACTAATCCCTAAATAAGTGATAGTTCAATTACATTCAAAAAATCCCTTGACCTTTTTGAAGTGTGTTTTTAGTTACAAGGAAACCATATATTATAGATATAATTTCTTCGTATAATATTCGTAATATCTTAAACTTAATAATAATAATTGTATTGTTACAGTAGCGTAGCTACGGGACTGCTACGGTCACAAGACGCTACGCAAGTGCTACGTCGGCTACGAAATAACGTAGCACGCAACAAATCATTGTAACATTTTAGCTACTTTGATCTTTTGCTTCTAGTATATTTGCTTTTAGTATATTTTTCTCAGTTAGTGATCATAGTCTAGTAGATACGAAATACAATTACCAATCACAGACAAATTTCAACTTTATTACAAAAACCCAAATACCAATTTATATAATTGTACAATTAACACAAATGTAACCACTATTCGCATTGAAATTTGTGAGCTGCAAAGCTACAATGACGTAGGTGATGCAGAAGCTGATGACGGTGAATGGAAGATAGATGTTGAGAGGCAAAACGCGGCAGATGTCGTATCTGAATGGACGTAGCTTCACGTATTGCAGCGTTGTTGCCAGTTCGAACCGCACAGATTCATCTGTAAGCAAATATCGTATCGTTACTTCTTTTATCCCAGAAAGGGTAGGCAGTGCACATTATGGCACGTAACACTACTCCCACTTTTCACTATTTTAATATTATAAGTTCCATGTAATTGGGGGGTGAGCTACTGCCATATACTGTAAGCAAATACTTTAAGTAAAATTTGATTGAACAAATCATTGATTCAAAGATCACTATTCTCTTGACGGTAAAATGTGCATATGATTTGGAAGTTACGTTTCATTTTCTGGGTCTTGGAGTCGAGTGAAGTGAATGTGTTAATTTAGTTGTAAGAAGTCCTGTCATCAATGTTCACTATGCAGTCGCAGCTTGACCCAGTCAATCCTGAATGCTTTAAACAAACAGTGTTTGGCGGTTCTAAGACGTACCAAGATCAAATGACAATGAAAATCTCTCCCTAGTTATTTCTCCTGTATCAACATACAAGTTCACATACAAATGACACCCATACCCGAAACAATAATTTGTGGATCACACAAAAAGTTGTTCTGTGCGGGAATCGAACCCGCAACACGTTGCACGAAAGCCGATTACCCAGCCACCGCACCAACACTGGAGTCTAATATTATAATTATGGTTTACAAACAATTCACTTAGATAATTACCCCAGTTTCTCTTCAGCTGCGTGGTGAGTGTCTGCTTGATCCGGTCCACCTCCTGTGCAGTCATCTCCACAATTACTGCCTCACTGCTGAACTTCACGAATGAATGTATCAGCTCTATGCAGATGGATATCAGCCCTGGATGAACGATCTGAATATAATATAGTTATTAGTTTACATAATCTTTCTTGCCGTTCCATTTATTTCTTTTTTTTGTCCTACACTAGGATTTTATCCTGTACTCACCCACTCACTCACCCCTCACTGTCCTATACTTGTATAAACTGGTATTTGATAGAAGACCACTAACCTTTTCAAAATAAAATTGGACAATCCCAAATGCCGACAGAGTAAAACTGAGACTTTCTGTTAAGAAAATGATAGTTACCTGAAAGAAAACAAAATTTTAGTAATACAATACTTGTTTAAATATTTATACTAAAGTAAAAAGAAAATAAAAGGTCGATTGAGAACCTACTCATTAGGACGAAGCCAAGAGTACGTTATGACGCAACCTTAGCTGTAATTAGCTTATTAATAGTACAGATTAATTGACGTTCCATATTACCTACCCCCATGGGAGACAGGAATAAGATTATGTATGTATGTAGATCAGATGAATTCAAAGTTCGTTAAAAAAAAATAACCGATATTTACCAAAAACTGCAGCTGCTTGTCCATACGTCCAAAGATGTTTAACAAACTGCTATAATAATTTAAACTTTGTCTTATATTTTTAACACAAATTTCAACCTCATCCCTTCCAGTAATGTTGACAGGAACAGAATTTGATTCCAAATAAATTCTCAACCTCTTCATTCGATTGTGTAACAATAAGAAAACCAATACGTGAATTGAGAAGTTTAGATCTAACGCAATCACTCCAATTAACACAGCAAGAAACTTAACCACAGAATCGAGTCTCATAGTAGAATGTATGACAGTGACAATGATTCTGATGAGGCCATTGATAGTAATGATCAACCAAACGAAGCTGTTGACAGAAGCCTTGAAGCCAATGATCCTGTCAATAGTTTTAATGCCGTTGATGAACTCGAAGAAGAGATAGTCGCCATATTTAACATAGACAAAGTTGGTACACGCGTATTGAATGACACTGAAAATATAGACGCCTGTGCGGGGTTTAAAATTGTAAAAGTAAATTGTTAAGACGGTGAAATTAAGAATAATGCAGTAAAATCTTAGCAAATAGTTGATTGGTCTCGATTTGGTGATGTTTGAGTAGAAGCCGACTATGACACGAATTATTGATGTTTTCTTCAGAACCCATTCTACTGTTATATTTTTGTTTATTAAATGTTTTAACTTTGGGATCATGTCGACGACTGGCGGGTTTTGACTGAGCACCCAGTTCGTTATATTGATCCATGGAAAATACTAGTACTATTAATATCTTTGTGAAGGTAACTACAAAACAATAATTACATATATACATTCATTACTTGATTTGAAATATTAATTATAAGAATATTTTATAGTTTAGTTTAAAAATAACGAATTATTATTTCAAAGGGGTTGATATTAGTGAAATAAATAACAAAACAAGATTGTATGTATCAATTTAAATTTCAAAAATCTGTATCATTGCATATCATATCTGTCGACCGACTTTTCCGTCTGGCCAATGATTAGGACCGATTCTGATTCAAAGAAGCTAACGGCCAAGCTTCAGTCATAAAGTGGCCCCACAAGAAGAAGAAGTATCATTTACATCTCAAATCTTAATTTGCGAAAGCTGCAAGCCTACCACAACATAGGTAATGCATAAACCGATGACGACGAAGGGCAGGTAGATGTTGAGTGTCACGACACGACAGATAGTGAATTGGAAAGGACGGAGAGTCATATACTGCAGGGTTGTCTCCAGCTCAAATACTAAGGATTCATCTGCAAGCAAAATAACACAGTCCATTGAAATATTATTTTATCATTTATTTTACGTTGAAACATTCTTAAAAAATAGCTCGATTTCTTATTATTTTATTACATGACCAACCCGCATTGAGCAGACGCAGTGAATAATGCTCAAAACAAAAAGTGTGAAAAGAGGCCTTTGGTCAGCAGTGGCCACTTAATAGGCTTTTGATATAATGTTATACTTTTCTTGTAAGTAATAGTCCAACAGCCTCACATGTTGGTCACAGTTTCAAGGCACAGCCAGATCTTGAAACTGCCACCAAAAGATGGGCAAATAAATAAATTTAAATTAAAATGTCCTCTAGGGGTCAAAAATGATGAAGTTTTACCTGATGTTTGTAATAGTTTGCTACTAAGCATGCGTTTAATGTCGTTCACGTGGTTAGCTGTTATACTTGCTATGATGGCCGGACTTGATATCATGATTAAAGACTGCATTACCTCCAACATCATGCCTAGAAGCTGTTTATGGTGGACCTAAAAATAACAAGGAAGTGAAACAAACCCACTTAACTTCGATATTAATAAACAAAACAGTTATAAAAATTCTCACCCTAGAGATTAATGAAGCTATAATAAATCCCAGAAACAGCGTCTTTACACAATGTATAATCCAATTGATGAATAGCTAAAAAAGGATAATGTTATACCACAGAAAGTGATCACACTAATTAAAACATCTATGCAGTAAACACGGAAGGTAATTTACCAAGACTTGTAATGACTTCGATATACTCCTCAAATTATCCAGCAGATTATTATAGTAGAGTAAACCTTTTCTAATTCTTTTAATGTTCATTTCAACTTCATTCCTTCCAGTAATATTAACGGGAATATAGATTGACTTAAAAAATAATTGTAGCTGCTTCATCCGATTTTGTATTATCGAGAAAATGAGTATGTTAAAAATATGGTTTATGTCAGTAGACAGCAAAGCAAAAGTGACTGTAGCGAACAAATATTGAGGACGAGGGTCAACAATAGCGTGAGTGATGCTTATAAAGAGTCTGATGGTGACATTACTAACTGTGATGACACACAGATATTTTGTAAAGAAAGACATTTTCTTAAAGCCAACAATTCTGTCATTAATCTCGATAACCCTAATAAACTTAAAGAAGAAATCGTCACCATAAATGAAGTTGGCAAGGCCGCACAGCGTGTACTCTACGACGCAGAGAGAATAAATGCCGAAAGCATTTCGAGCAAAAACATCATAAAAATAAAAAAGGCTAATACAAAACCATATACTTATACAGTAGAATTTTAAAATATAGCATTTTGCTCTTGATTCGCTTATATCTGTGTAATTGGTTAGTAAGAGACGCAATATAACCAGCAACTTTAGAAACCAATTAGATGGCGTATGTCTTTGTATATAATGCTTAAAATTATACATCGTGTCAGTTGGTTTAAGCGTAATTATCAACTGTATGGTCCGATCGTGTATATCGAGGTACCGATCCAAAATCGATACAGCTAATAATATCGACTAATACTATTACTATTGTATTGTACTTGTATTAAGTAATGATTCGTTTCTACCCATTAATTATACTGACAAAATCACCATTAATGGATATTGACAGAAAGTTCTGGAAGCAGATAAAAGTTGGAGCGGAATAAAACCAAAATTCAAGATGGTTACGAAAATAACTGGAATTAAAAATCCGTCGCCGTATTGGCTGTTGAAGATAATGGCCATTACTCGCCTTGTATTAGGACATTATTCTAATATTAGTGGCTTAAAGTCTATCAGCAACCTCTTGAAGTTCTACTGTATCCTCGTCTGCTTCACCTTCAGCTTAGTTTACTTCTGGGATGTTTGTAACAAAAAACTTATGTCCTTCCATTCCATTAGCATATTTGAGAATATTTGCATCAGTATTATTTACTTCCACCATGGCGATCAACTTTTTACCAAGTTCTTCAGTGCTATTGAAACTAATGATAGGATTGTTGGCTTCAAGAATGTCTCTTTAATCCCTATACGGCATCTCGACTTTCAACGTTCTGATGAGAATAGTCAATTGTCTATCATATGCGGCTTCAGGCTTACGTTCATATATCACATTTTATAATATGAACTTTGTACTACTTGCCTTAAGCATTAACCATTTAACAATTATTATAATTTTTTCGGTAATGCAAAACCGAATGAGTCTATTGAGATTATTTTTGGAACTAAAAACAGTTTCTGTGAGTTCGATCGAAAGCAATGAAGTGTCCCTTAGTGTTGGAATTATAAGAAAATGTTTGAAATATTACAGTAACCTGTTGGATGAATTCTTCTGCGTTGACAGGGCTTTACACTATTTGGTAAAAATAATCATTTTTAATATCAATAAATATTCCAATCATCAATGTTATATTTTTTGTTTTATTTCTTTTCAGATAATTGTCACATGGATAACGCAAACGTTGAGAATTACTGTATGGTCTTATCAAGTTGTTGTTTTATACTCCAGTGATGTGAGTGACTTACGTTCGTTAATTATCAACATCATTATCATATCAGCCGTAAGACGTCCACTGCTGAACATAGGCCCTCCCTCAATGACTTCCAAATAGGCCGATTGGAAACGCGCTGCATTCATCGGCTCTCTGCGATCTTAATCAGTTCATCTATCCTTCTTGTCGACCTTGTTCATATTTTTATGTATTTTAATCTTTTATTCTATTAGGACTTCTAGGACTTTAGAATCGACCCTACCTTTTATGAGATTTCTTGACTCTTACTAATATTAACCAGAAAGATCCGTTAATATATTTTTGTTCCATAAGACACATTGCGTAGTTGGTACCTTAATCACTATTGTAAACTTTGTTCACCTTGGTTCCATCTTTCAGTTTATGTCAGTACTATTGATGTTATCACTCATCATGGAAGTAGGACAAGCCTTGATAATGGTGTCTTCTCAAGCAATTGCGATGGAAGCAACAACATACGAAGTGAATCGTTTAGTGAAATATTTGACTACGCAATTGTATACAAGCTCAGGTAGTATCTTTGCTTTAGCTACGAATTTAATATCATGCATATAACGTTTTTCTTGACAATCTTTCTCTGATAGATAATATCTAGATCCTGTCACTTTCACCAAATAAAACCATAGTTCAAACCATAGTATAGAAACTCTTATTTATTCTAGCGAAAGGTTCTTGAAACCCACACCTACCTTGACTGGCAAACAGACTGAAGGACAATTCAATTTGATCTTTCAAAAGTACCTAACTAAGGATTACCTAATTGAAATAAATGCTTTGACTTTGACTTGAAAACTTTATAGCAAACCATTTTAATTAGAAGGGACAGGTCCCATTGGATTATGTCAAATTATTTTTATTAGAAGGTATAGTCCAGCAATAGAATGCAACAGACTGTCGATCTTGATGCTACTTGATGATCGTGTTCTTTTTTCTTCTTTGCAGATGAGTCCATGCAGTTCGAGCTTGCAACAATGATCCAGTACATAAAGCTTCGTCCATTCCGATACAACATCTGCCGTGTGGTACCTCTCAACATTTATCTCCCATTCTACATCATTACCTTCAGTGTAACTTATGTTATTGCGGCTTTGCAGCTCACACATTTCCAAAATTAAGGTTGCTTTGTACTAACCAACCATCGAATAAAGTAACAAATCATTGTATTTTTTTTTTATTTGTCTTTTTATTGATATTCTTTAGAGATTATCGGTGTCTGTAAAACTGATCAATGCTCGTAACATCATTATAAACATACGCAATTATTATATAAGGTGTTCTAAAATTATCTGTCAAGGGAATTATTTAATGGGAGGTAGTGTTGTGTTTGAAAAAACACAATTAAAGCCGTGGCAGAGATAATTTTAGAATACCTTAAATAAATAATCATCAGATATCAGTTATTCAGAAAACAAGGGCAAATATCATAATTGATGAAACTATGGATATCAAAAGGATATTTATAGAACTTGATACCCACAGATCAATACGACCCTACACTAGGTACAAACATTAAACTCAGTACAAGTTCATCACCTGTAGACACTAGACATGATACTAAAATCAAAATATTTGACAAATAAAAGAATGCCAATAGAATGGCTGCTAAAATACATTTCAATACTCCGTCTGATTCTTGGCAATTACTCAAATGTTCATAAATCAAAACCAGTTTGTTTTGCCCTAAGATTATATTGTATTTTTGTTACTTTTTCTTTTAACGCTATCTACTGGTGTTACAACAATAGCCGTTTCTCCATCTACTTTCTCAATATCATTCAATACACGTGCATCAATCTTGTTTACTTGAAATACAGTGATGATCTCTTCTTTGACTTCATCAATACCATCAAAACTATCGACCGGATCATTGGCTTCAGAAAATTGACTTCTGTCACCAGATTTTTGTGGCTGATCTTGACAATCAATGTTATTATAAGAATAGTCGTCACCTTTATACATTATTTTTATAAACTTCGTCATATATATTCCTTCTTTAATGTTTTGTTTGTATTGATTGGTTTGGATATCAACTACTCTATAAATATATTGGTCTTCTCTCTGCTACACAGTAGAATAAACAGGTTGAGGGTATTCTTGGAATCTAATTCTGTACCTATTAATATTACTGGAAGGAATGAGGTTGAAGCCTGCGTTAAAAATATAAGAAAATGCTTAAAGTATTACAGTGATTTGTTGGACATCTTTGAACATATGGACAAGCAGTTGCAGTGTTTGGTAAATATATTTTTAACCTACTTCGATTAAGTTGGTATTTTGAGTTGAAAAATGCCGTTTTGGTCTTTAAACCAAAATTTTTGTTTTTAGATATCCATCACTTGGTTTATGGAAAGTGTTAGTTTAACAGTATCAACGTATAATGCGATTAGAAATCACTTACTGCAGGTCAGTAGTATTAAATGAGTCAACATCATCAACATCAACAGCCTATAAGTGACCTTTGCTGACCAAAGGCTCTCTCACGCATAGAAAGTTTGAGCATTGATTACGATGCCAATGGAGGTTGGCGATTTCAAACTTATAATTTTAGAAATTATAATCTACGATGTTTTTCTTCACCATTTGTCAGTGGTGTCTAAATAATATTAGAAGGTACATATAACTTGGAAAAAAGTTACATTGGCTCTTGCCATCGGTCGGTTTCCAAACCAGAGCCTCGTGCATGAGAAACAAGCGTCTTCATCCTCCTTGCCACGACGACCAACGAGTATTAAATGAGCAATTCCCCCCTTCCCAATCTTCCCAATCCCCAATTCCCGAACAACAACCCTTAAATTCCTAACCCCCAAAAAGCCTAGTCGTATTTCAAGTGTCCGTGGGCGGCCGCGATTGCTTACCATTAGGTGATACGTCTGCGAGTTTAACGGCGTGTTTCATAAAAAAAATAACCATAAAATAACCTTTTTATGTTACAGTCTCCACAGATATTGGTGGCGTCCACGTTTTTGGAGCTGTCCACTGCATTTATGAAGTTGAGTAGTCAAGCTGGTGTTGTTACAGCCACCATGCACGAAGTGGATGAAATGAAAAATATACTGACCACCCAACTACTTAGGACTTCGGGTAAACTATGATTTGTGAAAACACAGAGATACATAAATGCATAAACCTCACACATGTCTCCCATAGGGGTAGGCAGAGACAATGGAAAGCTCTTCTTTCGCTTCATCAACGCGTGGCGTCAAGGCTGACTTTATCATGACGCGATAAAGAGGTTTACATCTAGTAGTGGTCCATGACAGAATAGGAAAAAAACACTGTAACTGTGTATGTTGTAAAAAAATGGTTTGACCTAAATTAAGACGGGACGATATGGGTAACATTAAATTATAACCTAACCTAAGACTGAAATAATCAGTTTGTCATACTTATACGAAAACATGTTTCATATTTTTATAATAATAACTATTTTGAGACATACTAAATTAACTAAACATTACGGTACGGCGACAGTAGGCTGCGCGACGTCGAGTCGCCGCGTCTACGCACGCTGCTCATGATATCTTCATCACAGTGTAATTACATCACATGTCTATCTATATATCAGGGGCAAGAGCCTCTGTGACTCGAAACAAGTATAGCTTTTCTTCATTAATGTACGTGATTATACCATAATTTTTAGTTTTAGTTAATGTTGCAGATGAATCCATTCGCTTCGAGCTGGAAACAACGCTGCAGTACATAACGTTGCGCCCCTTCCGATACGACATCTGTCACTTTGTGCCTCTTAACATCCAGCTACCAATCGCCGTCATCAGCTTCTGCACCACCTACGTCATTGTGGCTTTGCAGCTCACACATTTCAACGAAGGAACTGTCTATTCCTTCAAGAATTTCACAAGTATAATATAAATCAACTTAAAACATACCTATATATTAAACGATCCTAATAAAATGTTTCGGGTGGATTTTATTTGCAATTTATAATCTATGCCTGCTATGAAAGACGATCAGTTTTTATAGTATACTAGCGGACCCGACAGACGTTGTCCTGACAATTTTATTGTTTTTTTAATAAGCTAAAACGTTCTGAACCTTTTTGATGAAAATTATTATTCAAATGTTATGACAATATCTAACGTCATTAATATTTGACACTGCGATGGTAGCGCCGTCCGTCGGATCCGATGTAAAACATTCCAAAATCAACAACTACTAATAAATTAAAAATTAATTAAAAAAACATTGTCCAGCGGACAAAATTGTGAATCTAAACCATTCTCAGATCCTCTTGAACACACACAAAAAGTTTCATCAAAATCCGTCTAGTCGTTTAAGAGGAGTTCAGTGACATACACCCGTACAGAAGAATTATATATATAAAGATAGCATTTTAAAACATTGTTGCTGTCATTATCAAATATTTTAAAATAAACGTGGTGTTCATTAATATAATGCTCTTTTTTGTGTAGGCATAACAAACATTGATTGACAGTGGATAATTAAAATCAAATTTTAAAGTTCTTCTCTAAGAAATATATATTTATTACCATAATTATCCACCCTGATACCTGTAACAATTGTATTAATTAAAAACGTTTCATTTCTGTTTACCTTCGTACTGGGCCAGATATAGAGACTCGATAAAAATGTAATCAGTATAAAACAAACAAGTCCACAATTCACATTGAATATAGGAAAAACAAAAATTGATACCAACGATAGTGCAGTAGAAATAACTACAAAACAAAATGATACCAAAAGTAAAGCTACGAAAAAGAACACAAAAATCATTTAAGAGACTCTTAACAACAATGTCTATACTACGTCTTGTATTTGGCATTTACACAAATATAAGTTCTTCAAAATTCATCTGTTGTATCTTGAAAATGTATTCCATCGCCACTTGTATTTTCATTTTGCTTACCTGGTGTACCAGTAACCTGTACTACGACTTAGCTATCATTTTCATCTCTGTCATGATTGAATACGTGTGCGTTATAATCATTAACTTGTTCCGTGGTGATAACTATTTGAGAAGCTTCGTCAACGATGTCATTGCTAGAGACAAGATTTTGGGCCTAAAAAACACACCAGTATTATCCAATTCCTTGACTTCAACAATAGTCTTAATTTCAGCTTTAAGACTGGTGACTATAATTTTACGATCATGTATGGGTGCGTCTAGTTGGATAGTTTTTTTCGATATATCTTTTGTGTTGATTGTCATTGATTTAAATATTCTATCCATTTTTATTGTATTCGGAATATTGCAAAATCGTTTGAGAATTTTGAAAATGTTACTGCAATCTAACTCAGTTTCTGTTAATATTACTCGGAGTGATCATGTGACTGTGGCCATTAGAAATGTAAAAAAGATTTTGTATTATTATAATAGTTTGCTGGACAGTTTAGCAGTTCCTAATACACAGCTTCAATTAATGGTAAATATGGATTTCTATTTATATTTTTTTTTATGAAATAAGCCGACAAACAAGCTGACGGTTCACCTGATCGTAAGCAATAGCCGCCACCCATGGACACTTGAAACACCAGAGGCGTTACAAATACGTTGCCGGCCTTTTGGGGGTTAGGAATTAAACGGTTGTTGAGGAATCGGGGATTGGGAAGATTAGGAAGGGGGGTAATTGGGCATCTGGTAATCTCACTCACACAACGAAACACAACGCAAGCATTGATTCACGTAGGCTTTCTGTGAGGTAGTAGGTTCCGTGGTATCAATCCGGTCGAGCCGGCCCATTCGTGCCGAAGCATGGCTCTCCCATACTTTATAATAATCTCGATCTGTTGAATCAATATTTCTGCTCAGTAATATTTTTGCTGTTTTACAGTTATCGATCAATTGGTTGAAAAATGGTCTAAAGTTGGTATTGGTACCTTATTTCACAATAATCCAGCTCTTGATGGTAAGTGAAACTATAGTTTGAACTAGAATAGTCATATATGACAATGTTGTCACTTATTTAAACTTGTAATGCTAGATGGCGCTACGTTCGAAAAAGGAAACCACGTCTATTTAATATTTTTGTAATAAAATACATGTTTTTCAGGAATCTCAATTATTAATACTGACCAGTGTTGCGGAATGCATGTATTCTTTATTTATGCTTGCCGTCCCAGCTGTTATCGTGGAGTTAGCTATGTCAGAAGTGGAAGACATTAAGAAAATACTTACAATTCAATTACTAAAAGCCTCAGGTGTGTTAATCGTTTATAGTCTCTGTACTGACGGATTCTAGTATGTCCTAAAATTGAACTAGTAACGAAGTAACAATTAAGTGGATGACATAGCTTTTTTTATTGAACACGTAGTAAACGAGCAGACGTATCACCTGATGGTAAGCAATCGCCGCCGCCCATGGACACTTGAAACTTCAGATGGTTACAAGTGCGTTGCTGGTCATTTGGGGGTTAGGAATTAAAGGGTTGTTGGGGAATCGGGGATTGCTAGCTAGTGACATAGCTAGTTATGTTTTGTTACAGATGAATCGCTTCAATTCGAACTGGAAACAGCGTTGGAGTACGTGAGCCTACGTCCCTTTCAATACGCAATCTGTCGTGTTGTTCCCCTCAACATACGCGTACCATTCTCCGTCGCTGGCATCTGCATCACCTACATTATTGTTCTACTACAACTTACTATTTTTACTCCATAATTTCCGTCTGACTAGCAGAAGAAGAAACGTAATCTACACAAGTCATCTAAACGCTTCACATCAACAGCCTATAAGTGGCCACTGCTGATCAAAGATCTCTTATCGCACGTGGAAGCTTTGAGCATTGATCACCACGCTTGCCTAATGCGGGTTGACGATTTTAAACTTAAAAATTATAAGTCCAGGTTTCCTCACGATGTTTTTCTTCACCGTTTGTCAGTGGTGTCTAAGTAATCTTAGAAAGTACGATATACGATATGAAACACACTTATGAAATAAAAAAAAACGTAATAAATCTCTATTTTATTAAAATTTCAGCACCATCTATTACGGGGTTGGGATAAATGGTTCGGTGTTTGGCGTTTGATTTTTTTTTAATTAAGCGATACTTCTAATAACTTTGTGGCACTAGTTTCGTTTTGTATAATTTAAGCTAGCTGAGTAATTGCATACGCATTTATGTATAATTAAAATGACCCCGTTGGTATAGCAACACAGGTATAAACTGATAGAGAGCTAATCAATAATTTGAATTCTCCTTCTACACAAATGGTGCAACAGTTTGAACCCTTAAAAATATTTAAAAACGCAGTACTAGACGAGTGTTGTGACTAGCAAAGACGAACAAGATGATTTCGAAGCTAAAACAATTGTTAAAAAATGGAGCATCTGCTCAACTGATTAACTTCATACCTATATTGAACCTTATGATCGGCAACTACATAACCGTTACTGAATCAAAACTTATCAATTGCTTATTGCGTATCTATTGCGTGTCCGTTTTCATCTCTGTTATACATGGTTATATCCAATACATCTATACCACTATCACATTTTCCCTTACATTCCACATTGTTGAATACGTCACTATTTTCGTGGCACAGTTCATCAACGGTGAAAATTGCTTGAAGATCTTTATCACTACACTCCAGACCTACGACAGGATCAAGGGTTACAGCAAAATCCCCCTTTTTGACTACAACACATGGATCATTATTGCATTCATCCTTATTTTTAGAATAACTGGTTTCATTCTTCGGTTAGGTAGTAACACGATTGATAAGGTTGAAATTTGCGAAATGACTTTGATGTTGCTTTCAATGGATTTAAACTTGTTAACTATATCTGTAGTCTATATGATTTGTTATGGTCGTCTTAAGTTGTTGAGGAAGTCCATGGAGAGAAATGATGTTGGCATTAATATAGCGATGGGAGATTCCGTTGCAGAAACTATTAGGAATATTAAAACGAATGTGCTTTACTACTGCCATCTATTGGACAGTGTGCAGAAGATTGATAAACATCTTCAGTTGTTGGTAAATATTGTTTCTATTGATTTTACATTTTTTTATTACTTTATTCAATTTTGGTAATAAAAACTATCGATTTATTTCAGTTATTCACGCATTGGGTGTCACATGTAACCAAAATGTTTTGCATACTTAACGATTTCATAAAATCATTTTTACTTTCGGTAAGATAGTTGCTTCATTTAATTTTAACCCTGTATTCAATTTAATTTTGATTAAGTACTTATAATTTTAATAACGAGAAAGAAGTCAGGACTTCTAAATATTCCTTAATTTAACTTGATTTATATTTCATGTGTCATTTGATATAACTACTTTTTTAAATGTCATTTATGTGTGTTCTCTCCTAAACTTAAAATATTGTTGTACACGACTGGGTCCACATTGTATCCTAGTTAAGTTTGCCTAGCAATAAAGAATTTAGTATTGAGTAAAATTAAAAAAGTAAAAATCCTACATAAATCAAAAACTTTTATACTATGGATTGAACATTATTTCTTTCCAGATGGACTACTTTAAATTGTTCCGTATACTAGATGTACTTCATTGTATATTTCTGGTATTTGGACCAGCTGTTATAATGGAAGCAATCACATCAGAAATGAACCAGATAAAGACGACGCTCTGTGCTCAGTTATTGAGAAATACAGGTATGCACTTATTCTATTACTAAAATTAAGATTCTTATTAAGTATTCCAGAACAATGAAGCAGATTAAAAATGGCTATCTTATCTTCTTACTCGTTTTTTCCTTACTTGAACTACACTAAAAGGTCGATTGACAAACATTCTCTTTTTCTGTTTTGGTACCGTATACTTTTCTTTTATGAGTTTCTTTTTGTTAAAAATAAATGTCTATGCCTCGATGATCGACTGGTCCCTAGTGCGACTGCCGAGCAAGGGGTCTCGGGTTCGATTCCCGCTAACAGTAATGTCTTGTATATTACAGATGAATCCATACGCTTCGAGCTTAACACTACTCTGCAGTACATAAACCTACGTCCGTTTAAATGCACCATCTGTCGTCTCCTGCCCCTGAACATCCACCTACCCTTCGCCATCGTTGGAGTCTGCATCACCTACATCATCGTCAGTTTGCAACTTACACATTTGTCTGGTTAGGACTGATTTGTTTTTAAACTAGCTGTTGCCTGCGTAGAATAAGGACTTCTGACAGAATTTGAGTTTTGTTAAAAATTAAATGTGTTTTTCTAAAATAAAAGTAGTCTAGTTACTCCTAATAAATGTATATCAGCTACTTGCTAATAAAAGTCCTGTCAAAATCGGTATAGCCATTTCAGGGAGTAGCCGGAACAAACAGATAGTCAAACAGATAGACAGATAGATACAAAATTGTAATAAATGTGATTTAGGTATTGTATGTATATTCATATGCACGTAGTAAAGAGCGGTTATTTCAATATTACAAACAGACACTCCAATTTTATTTATTAGTCTGGATCTATGTACTTTATATATTTGGGATTTAAAATAAAGTGTTGTGTAATTTTTTTTATTGTAAATTCTTGTTCTTTACCTATCAAAAATTTAATAGTGGTTTATAGATTAAATAATCTTGTTTGATTTTGAGTATCTTTAAACAATGGAGCATTACTTACAAACAGCGCATCTTTCTCATACAGCTACATAGCTTAGTACCAGTGGAAACGGTCACATAGTTTCTCAGATTTTTAAACATAGCTACACAGTACATCTCTGGTGGAAACGCCCTAATTGATGACATTATTTTGAACTGATCAGAAAACAATTAGATCAAATGCCTTAATACATTAATCGGTGATATTGTTTCTTAATGACAACCTATCATTAGAGATATTGAGAGCAACGAGTCGAATATTCCTTCCAAATCAGTTGCTTAACCGACGTGAAACGAGTTAGAGAATATTTAAAACCTTTTTTTATTTTTTATCGAATTTTTAGTCAATAGATAATACAGTGTTTGGATTTGCAGTGAATTTTATACTTAATCAAGATGATTTTCCACAGATTAGCAGTAGTGAAGTAAGTTACATTTTTTACTTTTTCCTTGAATAAGAAACCTATTTTCAGTAGGAAGTACCTACCGAGAATGATGAATCATGTGTGATTTCAAACACAGATGTGTCGAGTAAAAATCTTTATCTGTGTAACCGGTGGCTGGGTAACTGGTACCGTGCAACGTGTCATGGTCATAAAATGGAATTTGGGGCAAATTTCGAAAAAAAAA
Organism: Spodoptera frugiperda; assembly: GCF_023101765.2. Classification (NCBI taxonomy): domain Eukaryota; kingdom Metazoa; phylum Arthropoda; class Insecta; order Lepidoptera; family Noctuidae; genus Spodoptera; species Spodoptera frugiperda. The sequence goes on along the minus strand of NC_064229.1, from coordinate 9,146,732 downwards.
AAAACAAAATAAATATAGTGGGCTTTATAAAGTGTTCTAAATAATAATTGTAAATGTTAACATTCTCCAATTTTCCATTCACAGGGTGATAAAATACTTCAAACTAGATGAAATATACACACAGAAAGAGAAACTGATGATGTTTCTACTGAAAAAGAAACCGAAGAAAGTCTACAACCCAAAACTAAAGACGGACCCAATGTTGGAGCTGTTTATTTCTCTACTAATGACTATTATCACATCCGTACTCTGTCTGTCTATACCGCTAGTAGTAATGGACTCACCCTGCGAAGTTCTCAAAGAACATAAATACATGGAAATCTACAAATACGCCAAATTGTTTGAAAAGTATTTACCAATGGTCGATAGAGCGGTCATAGCACTATCTATAATGCTTGCTTTTGTATCAGTTGTTACTATAGTTGATGCGATAATTATTACGGAGATTAAGAGTCCTTGGGTTGAGATGGGGATTTATGAGCCACCGACTTGTAGTCGAAAGAAATGGTGTGTGAAAGTAAACCCTGTTGCTACTTCTTGTTACTGCACGCTTGGAAATTAACCGTTTGTCAGCGGTGTCCAAATATGCTTAGAAAGTAAGTACATATATAAGTTTTTAAACTGACATGGACACTAATACTAGTATTGGAAGTTGTAACAGGATATTTACCATGTTTTTCTATACATCCACCCGCATTTACTCCAGTTCATCTGTGATCATGGCGCTTGCAACAGTGCCGAAATATCGGAAACTCATAGAAATAGAAAAACATGGTAAATATCTCGTTTCAAGTTCCAATAGTAGTGTAAACTGTACATATAATTTGGAAAAAGTCACATTGTTCTGGTTTCGCTTTATGTAAAATAGGTTTATATGTTTTATTAAAATAATATTATAATATAATGATTTATTTAAATATACTGTCCTTGTATACCACTACTATTTGGATAATTAAACATTTAAAAAGTTCTTGTCGTTAAAAAAACATGGTCTGACTTTTATTAAGAATTGCAGAGGGAAAATATTTAAAGATGAATTTATATGAGGCTCCCAATAACAGTAGCCCGTGCGGCACAATGGACCATTGGGCTTCACTACCGAGCTGGGCTGTGGTACAAGACATAGGAGATGAGCGATCAACATTCTATCTGCCTATTATGAATAAAGAAAATTTTAAATTAATTACCGTATTATATTATCGGCTTACTCACGAAACTGTTTGTCGATAAATTCGACTAGTTTCAAGCCATACTAGTTCGCGGTGTCGCGGGTTGAATCTAGTCAAGTTCCTCGAGTTTCTTTTGTGCCTTTAGGCTTAAGTCATTCTGTTTTCTGCATTAAATTCAACGAAGGAAGTGGAAACTATCGTTTTCTTTTTCTTCTCCTCTAATAATATCTTCTGATTTATTTCGTTACGGGATCCAAGACAGTCAATCATGTCTCTGGGACGCGCTGGACTTCAATGTTCCGGTGTTTTCATGGTTATATCTACTGTAGATTCTGGCTTACAGGAATTGCAGTGGTTTTTGGAGGTTGTGACGGGCTTGTCCCAAAATAGTCCCCTTGTCTACCTCCTCAGGTAATCACAGCGAATTTTAAAATACTCCTATCACTTATAACTTACACCACACCTTAAACCCTGATCCACATTTCGCCAGTGCACGCACTAACCGTACCTCACAGCTCGCTAGCCGACGGCAGCCAGTTGTTAATTTTGCAGGACCGGCTCTACTCTTGTGGTTTATTCCTATGGCGGGGCTGTAGAGGTTATTTAAGCAGTGAGACTATGTTAAATTTAACAGGCATAATGACTGTTACCATGTGTAATTGGAACTGAGAATTTGTGGTGGGTAAACAATAGACTTACACCACACCTTAAACCCTGATCCACATTTCGCCAGTGCACGCACTAACCGTTCCTCACAGCTCGCTAGCCGACGGCAGCCAGTTGTTAATTTTGCAGGACCGGCTCTACTCTTGTGGTTTATTCCTATGGCGGAGCTCCAGAGGTTATTTAAGCAGTGAGACTATGTTAAATTTAACAGGCATGTGACTGTTAATGTGTAATTGGAACTGAGAATTTGTGGTGGGTATACCTAGAATAGAATAAATAGAATGGAACGGGCCGTGTGTAGTGTTTTGTTTTTGTAATAGCTAAGCTTCCACATTAACGTAGCACATATCTGGTGAAAAAGTTTAAGGACATATCACATTTAACTTGTGCTCGAGAAGAGCTTAGGTAACTACCATTTATGACTCACTAACAAGTAACTACTCATTTCACAAAGTTAGAGTAACGGACTCTGCTTATTAATCAGAATCTTCTGAACTACGTTTTACATACAAAACAATAATTTAAACTATTAACGTACGTAAATTTGTATGTGATGTATCGCAAAACACATATGGACCATATACCAAGAAATGTAACATCTCATTGTACCTGTTTACAAATAAATATTTTCATTTTCATTTACGATCACTACCCAGCGTGGAGATTATAGCAAAACCTTATATGTGGAAGAAGGCAAACAATGTCAGTTAATTTAAAGATAACTTAGTCAGCCGATAGTAACAAAATGGCACTAAATCTTGTATATCTGAAAATCATGACAAGATAATAGTCAGACAAACGTCACTCATAGTGTCCTATTTTACACTGTGTATATTCAAGGGACAATTATTAGTAAGTAATACTGTCTCTCAACACATGTTCCAATGATAGGTACAATATACCCAACCCTGTCACGAACATGCACATACACAACAATTTCAATCAACAGAGTGGTCACAGAGACCAGGCGACAGCTGTGCGCTGCGACGGGTTAATTTCGAATGCTAATGTGAGCAAGTATTGAAATATTAACGTTTACTTTATGGAAAATGTGTGCCGGAAAAAAATAAAATGAAAAAACTCATGTGTTGGAAAAAATATTGAGCATTCAAAATATTAATTTTATTCTCATTTTTGCTGTCGTACAATCGTAAAACAATATCTATTTAAGTGTTATATTAATGTAAATTAAGTTTTATTCATCATTCTTGATCAAAGTCAAATCATTTATTCAAATGAAACCATCAATGAAATTTGGTTTTGAAATGTCAACAAATAAAGAAATAAATAATAGTCTGTCAGTCTTGCCAGTCAGTGAAAGTTGATGATCGTTCCAAAGTGTAGCGGCATCATCCTACGGCATGATCCCATTAAGGAGATAAAGATATTCCTATATCTGCGAGCAAAACTGACTTATCTGGAAGTCATTGGAAAGGTCTAAATCTAGATCAGACACAAAATACGGCTACGAACCAAATAATACTCCCTAAACTTAAACATTTCTCTAGCCACTAGCAACACCAATAAACTTGGTTAAATAAATCACAATTACCAACATGTATCGAGCCAGTGTGGCCAGTAAATTGAACGTCATTTACCCGCTTCCCATAAATCAACCATTTAACGAATTAATCAGTTGAATATTAACCACATTTTGGTTGGATATTTGGCGGTGTCCACACTTTGTGGGTATTATGCAACAATGCCGTGTGGGTAAGTATGATTAATGTGGGGAGGTAATTATGATAGGTAGTTATATAATGTAGTTGATGCTTACTGGTGCATAACTTGAGGTTATGCCTCGTAGTGATCCGCAGCTGCGGACTACCTAGCGGGTTTACCGGGGCTCCGGCTCGAAAAGCAGGAGAAGGAACGGGTTGATTTTAGCCAGTAAGAGTCTGACACTCCTTCTCGCCTCGCCAAAGGCGGGAGAAGTCATTGGATGATTTCCCCCCCAAAAAAAAATAAAAATGGCTCATAGTGCTCTTCACCAGTTTTTTTTCTCATCTCATAATATCTTCTGATTTAATTATTTGTGGGATCCAAGACAGTCATTCATGTCCCTGGAACGCGCCGGACTTCAGTCTTATTGGGCAACTGGCTGCCGTGCAACGTGTAGCGTGTTCGATTCCTGCACGGAGCAACTCTTTGTGTGATCCATAAATTGTTGTTTCGGGTCTGGGTATCATGTGTATGTGAACTTGTATGTTTGTAAACGCACCCAAGACACAGGAGAAAATCCTAGTATGGGGCAATGTTAATTATTAAATTAAAAATCAAGCTTTTAAAAGAAAATAAACAAAAATACCTCTTTATTTCCTCCTCTTAGAACGTTGTAATTAATCCCAAGTATATATCAAAGCATATTTCTTCAGTCTCGCTGGATATTAGCACAAAACAACGGTCTGTGGGTATAAATCATCTCAAGTGACAGGTACCACGCCTTCGCATTCGCTGATGCTGTACTGGATCTGAAAGTATAACGGTTAATGTGTTAAGTGGTGGAGTGTTTGTTTTATATTAATTTTTAAGTACTTTTTGATATATTGTACTGTAATGTTATGATGTAACAACAGAGTGTTGATTGTTTAAATAGTGATTTAGTAATGAGCGAGTTTCCTTATTCAAAACTACGGAAAAATATGAATTATTCTTGTGCCTCAAAAATCAGATTACTCTTTGAAGAAATTGGACTATCGAATCCTTGGATTTAAGTTAGGTCAACTGTCTACAATGCGTCATTTCATGAATGCATGCATCCTTCACAAACAAATTTTTTGAAAACAGTTTTCATTGTTTAGAAATTATAAGCTTAGGTTTCCTCACGATGCTTTCCTTCACTGTTTATCAGTAGTGTCTTAGAAACTTTATATAACTCGAAAAATGTCACATTGGTAGGCTGTTTAGATAGGTTCCAAAACCGCACACTCCTACATGAGAAGCGGGCGTCTTAAACCACGATATTTTAGTGTGACTATAAATAAAACTAAAAACTCTCTACCACATTAAAAAAGAAAACATTAATTAACTTACCCATTGTCTTCTGAACAAAAGGTCTGCAGTTCATTAATTTTAAATCTAAGTAACAATACAATACCAGGTTCGCGTAGAAAGGGGTAGAAGAAGATTCTTAGCTACGATAGGGAAACTACATTAATCATCCCCGATTTTAACGGGTCTAGAAACTAAATAGAAAAGTAAACGAAGTTTGCTCCGAATTCTGATTGATGATCCTTTGCATTGTGTTAGGTTAATGTTTCGTGAAAATATCTTGTATCTCATAATAATTTGTATTAATTAAAGTAAAGTTTCTTAAGACTTTAGGTCAAGCTGTATTTTAAAGTAGTATATTAACAGAAAATAACGTGGTAATTCGGAGGTTTAAGATGCCCGCTTCTCATGCAAAAGCGTGCGAGCTCGACACCTACCAATGGTAAGTGCCAATGTAACATTTTCCGAGTTACATATATATTCTAAGATTATTTAGTCACCACTGACGGTTAAGGAAAATCGTGAGAAAACCTGGGCTTAAAATTTTTAATTATAAGTTTGAAATTGCCAACCCGCATTGAGCAAGCGTGGTGATTAGTGCTCAAACCTTCTCCATGTGGTCAATTATAGGCTGTTGATGATGATCCATATCATATTATTATGACAAGTGTTAAGGATCTAGACTACTGCTACCAGCCTAAGACCTAAAATGTACCACAACACTTTAGCAAATAAAATAATTTGAATTTGAATTTAAAACAAACAGCCACTCAGTATAACTAATCACACAAAATTACTCACGTTCACGTCACATAATCACACTACCTTTAACTAACTCACTAACTACTCGTAAGTAATTAACTATTAAGTTAACTGAGACGGTTAATCTGACGTCATCACTGAAGATTTAACCCTTGCATTTATTACCTGTGCACTCCTCAATGGCTAACCCTGTCGAGACTAAGTTTATTTCGGTCCATTCGACCCTTGAAATCCCTATTTAATGACCAGCTTTTGGTAGCGGTGCGCGGGTTAATGTTGGTGTATTTGGACCTTGTTTTATTTGCTGCTTGCCTGTTAACTGATGGCCATGCTGGTCAATTGGAAAAAATAAGAGATATTACAAGTAATGTACGATTATGATAATATGTTTCATTTTGGTTTTACGTTTACTGCATTTTTTATGTTTTTATAATATCGTATTAAATTAACTCAAAATCACAGTTTACTCACGTAAATTATTGGAGAAAAACTCTAAGTACTCGTTTGGAGTCACAGAGCACATGCATCATGAGCAGTGTGCGCAGACGTGGCGACGTCAACAGCGCGACAAATTCGGAATAAATATAGAGATACGAGGGCGAACTTCTAAATGACAAATTTCAAATAAAATGTAATAATCTCAATAACTCAGCAATTTAGTCAACTCAAGGATCACTCAACATAACAAATCACTTATTTTAACATTACATACAACACCCAAAATACCCAACAACACTCAACCAAATTTCAGTATCAAAACACATCACCCTTACCGCGAACACAACTCTCTACGTCCGTATAATTTTCACATACGTCTGTCTGTCCACACAATATCACTATATTTACATAGGCCCTTTGTTTGAGCCGTAATTACTGCAGCGAACCTCTCTCTGATATATCGCACTGTATTTGTCAACGATATTTAGTTACGTCGGCAATATTTTGCAATGTACATTTTGATATTGGACTTGTTTTGTGGAGTGTTTTGTAGTAAATATTGTTACAGCAACTAGTTCTGAAATTTTGCCGCCTCATTGATCGAGTGGTCGAAAGTGCGACTGCCAAATACAAGGAGTCTCGGGATCAGGAATTACTGGGCTTTTTCGGTTTTTAGAAAATTTCTCAGTAGTAGCACGGAGTCTGGAATTGTGCCTAATATATGGCAAAAGGCTCACCCCCTATTAAATGGGACTTGTAACCCAAATGATGGTATACATTGTATACTTGCATCACGTGCTGTAACGTGCATATTAGGATAAAAGGCGTGACGATGTATGTATTACGTCGGCAATATTTTGCAATGTACATTTTGATATTGCACTTGTTTTAAAGAGTGTTTCATAGTAAATATTGTTACAGCAACTATTTATGAAAAGTTTAGTTGGGTGAAAGGGTTCGTTGTTTTCTAAGGGAGTTTTATGGTTTAATTAAAAGATATTCATATTTTTAAACGGTTTTATTTAGTTTGACCTATCTGTTTCTTTGGGTTAAGTGTAGTTATAGGAATTTAACCCCATTCCTGCCGTCTGATCGATCTGATATTACTATACATAAGCTCATTTAAACTGTTTAACATAAAAAATATGTTTATGTATTACTTGCTGAAAGAAAAAATCTCAATGAGACTAATTCCATAATATTTTATAGATTTGCATAATACTTTACTGTAATATCACTAATAAGTCCCCTCCTAACTACTGCCTACACTTATGTGTGTACATAGCGGTGACAAACTTACAAAGTAGTGAAGTTCTATAAAATACATATCTATCTACAGAGCTATCAATCGCCTGGACAAAGCGGTCAGTTAGACAGTTTCTGATGTAATTGTGCCCTGCGGCCTCATTGTCGATCTAACTCCCTATTACATTAGTTTGTAGTTTCAATCAATACCATTCTGTGCACGACCGGGCAGTCGAGTGTCGCAAAAAGGATTTGAGGGCAAGGAGTTTCAGGTTTTTTCTTCAGGTCTGATGAAATATGCATAGTATTGGATTTTTCGAGCCTAAGTCCTGAATGTAGGAGGAGGTGCACACTGTACAATGCAGTGCAACATATTCAGTGCCAACTGCACAGTTGACGCGATGACTAGGCAAAGCAGGTTGCCATGCAACGTGTAGCAGAATTGATTACCGCACGGAGCAACTCTTTGTGAGATCCACAAATTGTTCTTTCTAGTCTTGATGTTCAAGTGTGTATTTGAACTTCTATGTTTTGTAATCGCACTCACGGCACAGGAGAACATTTAAAAAATGATCTTCCAATTTTAAATTCTGGTACGGATGTTTTGTGACAAACTTCGTGGTACTAATGAGAATTTTTAAGGTAATTGAATCTGAAAATCGTACCCGACACCAATACACATATACATATGTATATACAATTACATATGTATAACAGGCAGATAGCCCATAACTAGCTGCCAGTACAGTAAATATACTACTTCCCATCATAAAACCTTAGAATATATCATGTTTTATGTGTTTATAAACTGGCAGCAGTGCTATTGTGCTGGGAAGGGCTGTGTGATGGATGACGTCATAAAGGTATGCCGGGGGATCAGGCGCTGACTTCGCAGTAAACTATGTTATTATTTGTTGTTGAACTCATATTTTTATGGAAATGTATTTGTACATGTATTTGTTATGGAAGTAACGGGTTTTTGTTGTTACAAAAGCCCTAGCTATAATAATACAATCCTAAAAATAAATAAACATACCGGCCGAATTGAAAAACCTCCTCCTTTTTCGGAAGTCGGATTTTGAAAAATCCAAAAAAAAAATATCTAATAAAGATCTAGACGTCTAATGTCGGTCATTTACTTTTATATTTATTTAATTAACATTTTTAGTATCTCTCTAATTAGTTCAAAGTTGAATAATATACTACAATTTCTATTTTAGAATGCCTGGATGGGCCAGCTCGACTGGAGTGATACCACGGCCTCTCAAAAATACCGAGGTGAAACAACGCTTGTATTGTATTTCGTTATATTTCGGCTTATAACACAAAAAAATATACAGATAACAGATATATCTAATGTCTTTTTAAAAATGCCTACCGTATTCTCTTCCATTAACACAAATGAATAACATTTGCAATACATTAATGTACACAAAACCTACCACTACGAAACAAATCGATATATAGATATATAGATCCTCATATCCCTTCAACAAAAATACTAATAATAGATAGAAAGCAATATGACAATTTTCCAGTCAGTGCATTTTGTTCAAAGGATGGCAAAAGGTTTTTTTTCCATTAGCCACTGGCCACAGGGCAATTAGTGGTAAGGACAAGTCAATCATGCGACTAATTAGATGTCTGTGTGTGTGTGTGTGTGTGTGTGTCACCCTCTTTATGTAATTGCTTATTGGGATTTATTGAAATGTTGGTAAGTGTAATGTTATAAATAGTCATAATCATATTAATGTCCGTGTTTTTTTACATCTAGGCTATTAAATAATGATATCCTATGTTTTTTACATCTATATTTATAAAATTCGAATGTCTGTTTGTAAACTCAAACTCAAACTCATAGCTTTCCATCCCTACCAAAAATCTCCCCTAAATTTACAATTTTCCTTCAACAACCATATAATAGAAACAGTTAATGAATTTAGACTATTAGGAATATCCATAGACAAAAATATAAATTGGAAGTTACATATTAAAAACATAAAATCAAAACTATCGAAATTTATATACGCGTTCCGGGAAGTTAAAAAAACAACAAATTTACAGACTGCTCTGGTTGTGTACTATGCCTATGCTTATGCATGGCTTAGCTACGGCATCATAATGTGGGGATATAGTACAGATGCCCCAACACTATTCACGGTTCAAAAGAAACTTATCCGTATCCTGGTTAATATAAAACAGACAGATAGCTGCAAACCCCATTTTATAGAACAAAATATCTTAACTCTGCCCTGTATCTATATACTAGAAATATGCAAATTTACACACAAACACCAAGACTTCTACACCAAACGAGAGAACATACAAACAAGATACACACTAAGACACAACACAAGACTCAACCTACCATCATCCCGCTTAAAAATACACTCTACTAGTCCTCTGGTAATGTCAGTAAAAATATACAATGTGCTACCAGAAACAATAAAAAATGAGAAAAAGCTCCATTTATTTATAAATAAACTAAAAAAGTTATTATTAAAAAAAGCTTACTATAGTGTCGACGAATATTTATGTGATAGATCTTTAAAACTAGAAAAATAATATCTATAATTTTTAATTCTTAAGTTGGAATAATATCTATGTTTTTAGTTTAAGTTAAAGTGTTATAAATAATTTTAATGTAAAGTCCTCTCTACATAATATGTTTGTATTATCTTCTGCTGTGCCCGACAGGGTCCACAATTGTTTCCTACCAAATACTTACCACCTAAGCCTACATTGTGGAATGCAATAAAGTATTTTGAGTTTGAGTTTGAGTAATATTGAAATAACCTCTTTTGGGGCCCAGTAGGGCTGATGCCTAATCCGGAGCTGCGGAGTACCTAGGTGGGTTTACCGGGGCTCCGGCTCGACAGGTAGGAATAGGAACGGGTTGGTTTTTAGTCAGTAAGAGTTTGAGACTCCCTTAGGCCTCGCCCAGGGCGGGAGAAGTAATTGGATGATTTTCCCCCCTCAAAAAACAAAAGACTACATACATATGAATATAGTGACATACGACAAATACATCAAATGTTTTTTTTTTTTCAAATCAATATATTTTCATAGTATTTGTTTCCGTAAGAAAAAAAAACATGTCCTATATTTTAAAATAATCTACAAGACAGACATTAAAATTATATGAATGCAAAGTAATGAAACAAAATAAAAGTAGCCTTTAGTATGAGGGTTTAATATAACCATTAGCTAATTAGCAAATCTTTTTACAGACATATAATTAAGTCATGGATGTAGGAACACATGTATTATCCTGAGTAAATAATTAATTAACTTGAAATGTGGATTCGGACTGTTTGACTGTCAAATATTATGCTGGACGCTAGACTCGTAATAAAAATTATGTTGTATCAACAATTCAAATACTGTGTATCTTTCTTTTATATTTTACTTTTAATTAAAAAAAATAAAGGTGCATACTATGAATTTCTCCTGTATTATGGGTGCGTTTACAAACACGCAAGTTTACATGTCACCTAGATCCGAAACAACAATTTGTGGATCGCACAAAGAGTTGCTCTGTGCGAGAATCGAACCCGTGTTATATTCCAGGTCATAATCTACACATTTTCCAAATTTCATCCCGATCCTTTCAGCCGTTTTGACCTGATTGAGTAACAAACATACACATAAACATACAAACTTTCGCGTTTATAATATTAGTAAGACTTCGGTTAAGAAAACCACATAACATGAATGCTAGTTAGATTACAGGACAGCTCGAGTTACGAGTGGGGCTCGCGGCAGTGTGGAAACGAGACACGATGCGAGATAAGTCCACCGTCTCATCTTTGTTGCGCACCTTAGGTCTTACTATGGTAGTGTTTTAGTGAGAAATGTTCTTAGTAGATAATTTCTTTTTTTTTTTTTTTTTAAAAAACGTAGCCCCACACTAGGATTTTCTCCTGTGTCGTGGGTGCGTTTACAAACATACAAGTTCACATACACATGACAACCAGACCCGAAACAACAATTTGTGGATCACACAAAGAGTTGCTCCGTGCGGGAATCGAACCCGCTACCCGTTGTGCGGCAGCCAGTTGCCCAGCCACCGCACCAACCGTGCAGTCATAATTGGTTGTTGTATTTATTTATTTAATTCAAAAGTTGCAATGGTAGGCAACCAATTAATGCAACTTACATAACTAAAACATAATTAAGACTTTGACTGCCAATAGAAAACTGTTAAAGGCAAATCCTCCGCAAACGTCGGTCACCGGTGACCACCACGGCGTCCAATGTGTTAAACAGGAATTAACAGCATTCATAAGTTTTGTAATAAATTACCTAATAGAAGATTAGGTACATAGAATTTTTAATTTTAACTATAATTTTTTTAATTATTGTGTTAGCGGCTTACTCACGTAAATGTTTGACGAGGAACTCGACTAGTTTTAAGCCATCCTAGAGGCTCATATTCATGAGCAGCATTCTACTCGACGCAGCAATGATGTTCTGCTACTTCAGGGCCTTTTGAGACCTCACTAATGAGAGAATTACTGAAAATAACTTAACCTCTCTGTTTAAAGCTTTTTGCGGTCAATCCTTGTCATAAAATACTAATGAAATTTAGTTTCCACTCATTTTCTTAACAAAAACAAACTCACATCACGTTTAATTGTGACGCTGCAAAAAAAAACTAGACATTTTCATGTTTTCACTACAAAACTCGAATTTCTCGAACTTCTGAATTTTCGTTACCATGGTAACTGCATTTTCCAGCTGCAGGCAAAACATGCATTATGTATATGTTTTTATAAGAGCCGTCAGAAAATGCAATTTGAAACAAAGTATCAAGTTTAATGCGATCCACAGATTAAAAATGGCGAGGGAACATTTCCAGGGATAGTCTATAAAAAATATTTTGATGAATTGTTTTGCTTGGAAAGTTGTTTCAAGTTTTTACTGTAGTTTCTTTGATGTTAGAAGTTAGCTATGCGTTGTATCTTGTGTGATTATCTTGTTGGTCAAAACAAAAGGCGAATTGTGTATTTTATTAAAAATTTTAATAGTATGAGATAATTTTAAACTCGCCTAAATACTTAACCTACTTTCGATGGCGAAGAACCAATACGTCCTAAAAGACAAAAGTCCAAATACACAAATTGAAAAAAGAAACCTCTCGTTTCTTGCGATTTCATACATTAGTTACTAATTTGATTAATTTAAAAAAACTGTCAGTTAGGAGGTATTGGTACTTCGCCGTCACTATTTTTAGCTAAAGTACTAGTTACTATAGTAGAGTAGCTCCTATATTAAAAATTATTACAATTTGAATTTGTATTATAAAAACAAAATACTTACTTAACAAAAAAACGTTTAATCCCATGCACCATCACTGTTAATACTACTCGTAAATTAAAACAAAAAAAAATACAAAGAAAAATAAAACATCACTAATTAGAACGTAATCCGTCTCATTTTTCTTAATTGCCCCCATCAGCTAATAACGGTCATAAAATAATTACTGGGCACAGACGAAAAGAAATGCTTTATTATTTCAAATTAAAATCTGCACGGTAATCCGTCAGTTGGTGGCTCAAGATGGCGGCTTCAAATCCAACATGGCGGACGCAGGTGGAACGGTTTAGGCGGGAATTTGTTTTTTTTTTTTTTGTTATGTTGGTTTCATAGATAAACTGGCTTTTTGTTTGACTACAGTTAAATACTATTTCGGAGAGAAAATACTAGATTTGGAGACCACTTTCTTTTCCTTCATATCCAATATATCTTTTGATTTATTGTGTAAAATTATCTGTCTAAGACTATTATAGATCTGGATCTGCGATCCACATAACGGGTTTACCGGGGCTCCGGTTCGAAAAGCAGGAGTAGGAACGGGTTGGTTTTTAGCCAGTAAGAGTCTGACATTCCCTGTCGCCTCGCCTAAGGCGGGAGAAGTCATGAGATGATTTTCCACCCTTAAAAAAAGACCTTTAATGACCTTTTAAGACCTTTAATGAATTTAATGTGCCTAGGACACATCCAACTTCTCTATATTTAGTTTTTTTGGATATTCGCTGCTTTAGAAAATGGCTTATAGGAGTTAATATAATAATTACCTTGTAGTTGTGTTTCTATAATCAATTTACTTGGCACTGAATCATCCTTAATCATGGATGTATTTCACATAGTAGCTATTTATAAAAACCAAACAAAAAAATAAACAAGGGATTATTATCCGTCTATTGAGTCACAAGCAATAGCTAGGATGATATAAAGGGCAGTAAATGCATAAGCAGCTATCATAAAATTCGAGCACAATCATGAATCGAGCAACCGTCTGAATATCGAAGTATTCATGACGTTTTATGACTTTCCATTCATCCGTGAAAACGTCTTGGCACTTGACTTGAACGAGAAAATTGCATTCAAAAATGTTTATTTATTCATATGGTATGGGGTGTATGAAAATAAAGGTTGTAATGCGACTGAACAGCAAAGTTATAGGTTCGATTTTTAGGTTGTGCATATTTTTAAGTAAGTAAGTATTGTGATTTCATAATTATCATTATTTCCACTAAGGTGTAATGATGATGATAATGTCTTGTTGAGTTGTAATGCAGTGATAAGCGCGAGTGCGCGACCACTTACGGCCAATTCCAATAACCTACCTATCGGTAGATTTGCCTACCAGAAAAGAATTTTGACAAATTTTGTATGGAGCTTATGTCAAAATTCTATCTCTAATAAGCAAATCTACCGATATATAGGTTATTGGAATTGGCCGTAAGTCGGTCTCGGGTTCGATTCCTAAATTCGACAAGTTTGTTATTAGGTACATATTTGATTTTCAGTTACATGAATTCTTTACAGAAATGGGATTCATAATAAAAATGGTGTGTTAGATTTCATTATTCGATTATCCCTTCGATAAAGCAAAAATCACAGTCACACAAAATACTATGTTTAAACACTAATATTAAGTTTAACCCGTAGTATGCCGGGAGCGCAGATCTTCTTTCGCGAGACACAATGTCTATCTAATTTGTCTCATATACGGCATACAAGAGGTTAAGTTTACTCAACCCAACCAGTTCTCTACAAACTACACAATTTAATTCAAAACATAACCTAATGGTGTACCGCCGTCGGCAATGACCCCGATGACATCAAGTAATGCGATATCACTTATACATTAGCGTACAATATCCACAATTTAGTATTAAGTACAACCCGTCTCATCTTTACACAATCCTAAGCCCGCGGCAAGGCACATCAAATTACGTAATGGATAACCGCTTTCAATTATTTAAAGGTTAATTTACATGGGTTAAATGTGGCTTGTTGGTTTGGTTGGAATTTCTGAAACTATAAGTAAAACATATTAGCTTTTACGTATTCCCTTTTAAAAGACTGGCAACGCACCTGTAACTCCTCTGGTGTTAAGGATGTCCATGGGTGGCGTTGATCGCTTACCATCAGATGACCCGTCTGCTCGTTTGCCCCTTATTCCATAAAAACAAGATTTTACACATAATTTAGAACATAACTTCGTACACAATGAAATGTCCCGAACAATTTCATTGCTGTTTAATAATTGGTTCATTTCCACTACGTGTCATTCTTTCAATCGCTTATAATGTCTTGCAATTATAACGACAGTAAGCAACGCTTAAAAGAAATTGAAAACTACAATACAATTGAAAATACTCATTTTTTTAGAAGACAAATCAAAAGAATAGAGTAGCATCATGCCTTTTATCCCAGAGGCGTAGCCAGAAGTGCACATTGCGGCATTAAGTGCTGTACACTGTACAAATCACAAATGGTGAAAATGGGTTTATATATACCCACTAATCGGTTTCCCACTTATCCCACATACCGGTTTTTGAACATTTCTCAGTAATAAGTAGCACGAAGTCTAGAATTGTGCCCGGTATTTGAAAATAGGGTCAAAATAAAACACTTCTCTTTTTGCGTTATCACCAAACAAATAACACAAGAAGATTATTTTGACTTTTAAAATATCTGGGGGCACGGCAGTGCCCCCGCCAAGTCGAGCAAAAAAAAAGCGGCACGGCCGTACCATCCTTTTCTCGAAGCAATTCGGGCCTTTTTCGACCCCCTATAATTCGGTTGTGGATAAAGCAAGAAACCTGAATCTTCAGTAACTAATCCGGCATTGTATAAACACGGAATATTTAAAATTTCAATCAATTTGAACCAGTAGTTTAAGAATGACAACTTGTTAAAGTTTCTAAATTTTGTCACTCACTGACTCACCGATCATCAAAAGTCCAAGGCACTTCTAGCAGACTTAGAAGCTTCATATTTGGAATACATATAAAGTTTAGTGTCTTAATCATGGGAAAACTTAAATATTTTGTAATTTCGGTCCAGTTTTCCAAATACACCAACTGCATCAATAACTTTGTAATCCCATATAAATATATGGGATTACAAAGTTATTTATGCAGTTGGTGGTTGGTGGTGGTTATAAATTTAATAGGTGTAGATAGGTACCTACCATATGAGGCAAGGGAGGGGGTATAGGGTGGGTAAGGGTGTGTTCTTTTTTGAGAGTGGGCTTTGAGAAAAACTGTGGCTGAAGCTCAAGAAATAGTACCGGAAAAGAAAAAGAGGAAGACTACATATAAAAATAAGAAAATATCATAAGACCTTTAACAAAATTCGTTAGAAGTAGATGGTATCAAAAAGAAAGGCTCTACAAAAAGAAGTGAGATCCCATCAAAAACATCCTGTAAAAAACCCAAGTCTCGCAGCTCAGTCTTTCTACCGTCAAAAGTTGTGAGATCCATGTAATACCAAGTCGGTTAATCTATTTAGTGTCTACTTGAAGGACCTTCTGTCTTAAGTTATTACATAAGTTATTATCATGCCAATATTAAAAATATTTAACGTTTTAAACAAATAGATCGACTTGGACATCGCATGAAAACAAAATGAATATTACAATATTATATTAGATTCTTTAGTCTCTCGCGCCTCACGCGATTGAAACTCTCGTTCCTGTTGGTCGCTGGCCCGTCGTGCTGTGTAGTGTGATACATACTAATAATCAAATCAAGCGATGTCCAAGTCGATCTATTTGTTTAAAACGTTAAATATTTTTAATGTTGGCATGATAATAACTTATGTAATAACTTAAGACAGAAGGTCCTTCAAGTAGACACTAAATAGATTAACCGACTTGGTATTACATGGATCTCACAACTTTTGACGGTAGAAAGACTGAGCTGCGAGACTTGGGTTTTTTACAGGATGTTTTTGATGGGATCCTTTTATCAGCTTATACTGGTTTACAAAAGATGTATTATGAAAACCTTCCTACCTCTGCTTAGTTTGAGCCCATAACTTCAAAGTATGTAACTAAGCGGGGCGGCAGATCGCCCGAGGCATCAATTTGTCTAATGCGAAACTACATTGTACAATATTGTTTGCTTAGCAACCGCTGCCTTAGTAGGTGTGTTTAGTGTTTATCATTAATCTGGTATCTTGTCTGTTTGTGATGTGCCATTTAGTATTCTATATGTAATCCCACTATACTTATTTTTCTGAAAAATAGATGAAACTATGTGTTTGGCACAGTTAAAAATGAAAGAGGAATATGTTAACCCATCTAATATTTTCATTCAAATGCTACACATCACGTGTCGCATAAAATAAACTAATTATTATGTTTTTTTACTCGCGTTATTACTTGATGAGGTACTCAACTAGTTCAAGAAAGAGAGTGCGAGTGAAAAAAAGAGAGAGAACTTAGAGTAAGAGTGACAGTGAGAGTGAGGGTGAGAATGAGTGTGACAATGAGTAAGTGAGAGTAAAAGTGACTGTGACAGTGAGAGTGAGAGTGAGAAAGAGAAAGAGAAAAAGAAAAGAATGACAGTGAGAGTGAGAGTGAGATTCAGTATATATCAGTACGTAATATAGTTTTCGTCTCAGAAATCCCATAAGAACGGAAACTATGCTTGAACCATTGGTATGAGATCCAGGAGACAGAAAAGTTTTTTTCTAAAACCTCGTGAGACACGGCACGGTACGTGTAAAACCCTGTAATATAGTAAGTATACATATATTTATGATATAAATGATATAAGCCATCACTATTATTTTTACGTGCTTATTTTGTAAAAAAAAACAACAGAGTGATCGACAACACAAACTACTCACTCAAAGAAAAACAAATTTAATCCAACAACTTACTATATGTATAAAACAATTTGGAAATAACGAATGATATAAGTGAATATGAAATGAGATGATGTGCCAATTGCGAGTATCATGTATGCATGTTTGGAAGACAAAGCTGCAGAACAAATGGGAGCGATCAATTCTCTCCCCCCCCCCACATCGACGGAGGAAGGCCTAATGTGTATCATCATATTCACACACGCTCATTCAATTCTATTTACACTTTAAGCCAGTAATGGTGTGGCTGTTAGATGCGGTACTTTTTATTGTAACTACTTATTAAATAAGACCATGTGAGTGAGTGCAAGAGACTACCATAGTACATTAAAATTAAACTAAATTGTCGTTCGGCTATATTTACGGCTTAAGTAAAAAAAAATCAAAATAATAATCTTTGTTCAAAAATAAAGTTGTTTAATTTATACTAAAAAAAAAAACAGTAACTACTTAGTTGAGAAAATAATCATTGAATTTTTCCACCGTTTGTGAGTTTGACGATTTGGCGATACCCTCGTTTACTTTCAAGAAATATTCCCTGAGGTTACACACCTCACGGTTATGAAGGGTATTAGCTTATTTAATAAGCCTCGACCTTAACATTTCCGCGGGATGTACAACCTCATGATCGATGAACGAGGGTGATGCATACGGATTGCAGTCAGCAGTGTTCGGACTCGTCTATCCAAGGTGTCAAGTTTAGTCTCGATGACTACATGACTGCAATAAGGCGCGTAGAGTTGCATCTATCTTATACAACTCCAGCACCCTCATGAGCCATGTATGTGGCACAGAGACATGACTGTTTATTATTGTCTTTTGACTTTTCACCTTTAACCTTTCACCTTTGACCTTTCACCTTTGAACTTTGACATTTGACCTTTCACCTTTCACCTTTAACCTTTCACCTTTAACCTTTCACCTTTAACCTTTCTCCTTTGACCTTTCACCTTTAACCTGTCACCTTTAACCTTTCACCTTTAACCTTTCACCTTTAACCTTTCACCTTTAACCTTTCACCTTTAACCTTTAACCTTTCACCTTTCTCCTTTGACCTATGACCTTTCACCTTTGTCCTTTGACTTTGACCTATGACCTTTCACCTTTGTCCTTTGACTTTGACATTTGACGTTTGTGGTGGTGAGCCTATTGCCATATACTGGGGACAAGTCCAGATTCGTGATCCTACTGAGAAAGGACATCGGGCGTTTTTTACCCGATTTTTTAAAAGTCGCGAACATAAACCAAAACATTTTTAAATGATAGTGTTTGCAATCATATTTAATATTGTGTAGTTATTTTGATTCACAATAATGGGAAAATGGAAATAATTAGTAAAATGAAAATGATATTTTAAGTTGACTATTTTTCCTAATTACTAAACGACCGCTCAGTAAGTTAAAATATCACTCCGTGGTATTTTTGTAAACCCAATCAGACTAAATCCGTCAAGTTGATGTGCATGTTTCGTTCTCACTCTCGCCCATAGTCCTAAAACTGGTATACATATGTTGCGCTCGCGCAGGTAGCTAGCTTAACTTACTACATCGCAGTCCTTCGTCATCATCATCGCAGTCCTTCGCCAAAAGTTAAGAGAAAAATATGTTGTTTTAATTATTTTTGATTCCCTTTTTCCTCTTCAATTATTGCCCAAAAACATTTATAAATATTTTTTAAATGTCCAATTTCTCCTTATTGCCACGACCCACAGATATGGGAACTATACCATTGTGAACTAGATTTAATTGCCTATCCACCGTACCTAATTTTATTTTTGTTCGCCGTAGGTAAGTGTCCCATACAAAAATGCCCGATGTTCTTTCCGAAAAACCCGTGAATCGAACCCGAGACCCCTTGTCCGGCAGTCGTAAACCAAGGAAAATCTTTACCAAGAACTTTCTTGAAACAAAACAACGTTATGATATAAACACAAAAACGTTATGATTTTTTTTATAAAAAAAAAATAGTTTTTCTGCTCTCCTGAAAAGTCGGGTTTTGGTTTATACGACCTTTCTACCCAAAGGTATCGATATGTAAGATCACAATTGCCGCATCCACAGTTTCAATAAACTTTCTGATCTCCTCGTTTAGAAAATTGCGATGTATCAAACAAATATCGTCTATACATCATACGTGTATCTCTCGAATTATTTACTTTCAGACAAATAGCAATAATAATAATATGCGATGTATATGTAGTTCTTTATTTCTTTCCATTTCTCATCTGTTTCACTGTTCAATTTACCTGTTTACTGATAAAACTATGTAGTCGCCTATGAAGCATGAGGGTGCTGATTCAAAACCATTTCTTTCTAAGGGAGCAAAATCATCCAGTCACTTCTCCCGCTTTAGCCTTAGTGTCAGGCTCTTACTGACTAAAAACCACCCCGTTGTTTCTCCTGATTTTCGAGTAGGAACCCCAGTAACCAGTCCGTAGCTAGATTCAAAACCAATGAAAATATGATCATGCCGATTTCCCAAACTTTCTATTTTAATACTTTAAAAAATCCAAAACCATGCCAAAATTAAAGGATCAAACACGTGCCTTCTTTATTAATTGACAATGACGAACATTCGATTAAAAAGGTAAAAGAACGAACGTTAAAACAAGAATAAAAATAATTTGAAGGACTTTTTAAATAACACCAAATATTCTATGATACACAATATGTATATGTTATCAAAGTAATCAATCATTAGAAAATACTAGTACTTTATTAGTGTATCTATA
This sequence comes from Spodoptera frugiperda, assembly GCF_023101765.2. Taxonomy (NCBI): domain Eukaryota; kingdom Metazoa; phylum Arthropoda; class Insecta; order Lepidoptera; family Noctuidae; genus Spodoptera; species Spodoptera frugiperda. The sequence continues at coordinate 9,126,560 of NC_064229.1, read as the reverse complement.
CTTAGATGCTAGATAGTATTACCTAGATTCAAGTCATTCGTTTAATAAGAGCTAAAATAACAAACACGTGTCTAATTTCAAAACGAACATAAAAATCTTTCAACATGGATGTGATCCTAAAAGATGTTTTAAATTACAAAAGTAATGTTAGAAAATTCATTAATATCAGTATATCGATCCTAAGATTTGCTGTGGGAAACTACAAAAAGTTTAATGATTCAAAATAATATATTTGTTTCTTAGCAAAATTATACTGTATAACAGTAGCTTGCTGTATAATTTTCCGCCAAATACATGTACATGGTATATTTTCCGTAGCAAATTTGGAAACCATAGAATATTCAATTTATTTCTTCTACTATTTAGTTCGTGGGCAAGAGTATATGGAAAGGTTTAGTAAGGGCCTTTCAACCTGCGATGCTATAATGGGCTTTAAAGACAAGTCGATAATGACTGAAATCCTATTTGGTATAAGTGTGTCGGTATTAATAGCAAAAGGTCTTATCACATTGTTTTGGTGCTACAATATATCTTTTGAGCTAAGCACGTGTGTAATGATGTTTTCCACCGAATTCAACTATTTACTTCACTGCGTTTGTCAAATGACTTTGTATAATCGAATGGGTTTTATCAAAAAACGTTTGCAAAGCAATTTGATTCATATTAATATTGTCGGTAAGGATGAAATTGGGAGGAATGTGAGAGTGGTGAGGAAATGCTTGGGTTACTATCATAACTTGTTGGATAATGTTCAGCAACTTGATACGGCAATGCAGGTTTTGGTGAGTTAATTTTTTCTTGACTAATTTAAGTTTGCTTACGTGAATCGCACGCATCCCGTATTTGTAAGCCCCGTTATGGCTCGAAACTTATCGAGCATACGAAGACTGTTTCATTGACCATTTCTTTTGACTAATTTTGTTTCATGATAATTAGTGACAGAAACTTCTTTAGTTATTGTGATCAGTTTATACTAACAAAATATATGAATCAATATTTTATTTTTACTTTGCAGTTTTCAGCCTCCTTACTTTGCAACGTACCACAATGGATTGGAGGGTTATGGATAACTACTGATCTATGGTTAAACAAAGTGAGTGACACTCGTATTCTATGTTTTGTGACTAGTTATTTGCCGCTGCGGAGGTTTACCGGAGGCCTGACCTCCGGTAAACCTCCTGCTCCCATTACCTCCCCAGTCTCCTCTACCCCGAATCTCCAACAATTATCAAATTCCTTACCCTCAATAGGTTACCGATGTACTTATAACGACCCTGATGTTTCGGGTGTCCATGGACGGCGGCGATTGCTTGCCTACCATCAGGAGATATGTACGTCTGCTCGTTTACCAACTTATACAATAAAAAATGTATGTGAACTTGTATGTTTGTAAACGTATGACACAGGAGAAAATCCTAATGTGGGGCAATGTTTGAAAATAAAAAACAGCTGTTCAGTCAGATGGTTTAATAATTCAGCCTGTGTCTAAAGCACTAACTAATATGTGTATGTTTGTTTTTAGTATATTGAAATTAATATGTACCTTTTGGTAGTGGCGTTGGTTATATCCATGATGCATGTGTTGGCACCGTCTTTTATTAGGCCAGTGCAGATAGGTTTTGAAACAAAATAAATTTATAGTAGAATGAAACCTATTGGAAATGGAAGAGAATATGCTAAAAATGGTAAAAAATAAAAATTCCACTCCATCCGAGTTCGGGAAGTGGGGGGGAGGGAGGTTTTAAGAGTAAAAATCGGTTTATCGCAATTTTTGGCGAAACTACAAGTCCTATGAAAAAAAGTTAAATGGCAAAGTTGTAGGTAATAAAAAGATCTACAACTTTTGTATTTACACTTTTTTATATTACTTCAAAATTTTGTGAAAAATAAAAAAAAACTACGATTTCGGTTTTTTATTCTTTTCTTTGACCAAAATATTTATTTTTTAACGAAATTTTGTGAAAACGTGCCTTTATACGTACCAAACAAACTGTATTTTTTTGGAATTGAAAAATTTATTTTTTTACCAGATATTGATTAAATACCGAAAAATTATCCTAATTTTCAGTCGAAAATTCACGCGTCAAAATATCAGCTTTTTCATAAAAGTCGGGGGGCTGTTTGTTCGTAGAAATCTCTACTTTTCGATAGTTTTAAAAAAAAATAGGTTACAATGGAAAATGTTCTCAAAAACCGCAATAAACTAAAAAAACTCGAATCGAAAAAAATGTTTTTCATCATTATGCACAATTTTGAGCTATTTATTACAATTAACTCATGTAGCGTAAGATTTAATGGTACATTGACAATTTAAAAAAAAATATAAATTAAAACATTCTACTACGATTAACAATCAAATAAGTTAATAATGTTTATATTTGATAAGACATCTACAATGTTATAAGAAAGATGTAGAATTTTGTTTTAATTAAATACGTAGATACTTATTTGTTGCTATTTGAAGATAATTTATAAACCTTTTTTATTTTTTAAGGTGGCAAAATCATTCAATCCAATCCAATGACCTCTCTCGCCTTAGGTGAGGCGAGAGGGTGTGTCAGACTCTTACTGACTAAAAACCACCCTGTTCCTAGTCCTGCTTTTCGAACCGGAGCCCCGGTAAACCCGCTAGGTAGTCTGCAGATCCGGATCAGGCATCAGCCATACTAGACACCATCTGAGGTGGTCTGATGGCTCTTTGAGGCGCGCGCGGAACGCAACGCGGTGCATGCACGGGTCTAGTTCTGTTCGGGCGGCAAGCTACCCTTGCTCACCGTCTACAGACCAGTACTTACGGAGGCCAGAGTTCTTTGCGCGATCCCCGACGCCCGGAGTGTCTCTCGCGAAGGCTGGGAGGTGAGGAGGTTCGTTCCCTCACGTGCCCCACCTCCTTCTTTGCTAGTATGACTACTTCGCAGAAGGAGGAGATGTCATCCCAGTGTCGCTCGCTCCTCCAGAGACACTCTGGGCGTCGGGAATCGCGGGACGATCTCCAGCCACCGTTCACTATCACCTGTTTTTTCAGAACATTTTTCATAGTAACGTTTATTTTTTTTTACACTATCGAAAAGTAGAGATTTCAACGAACAAACAGCCCACCGAATTTTATAAAAAAACTGATATTTTGACGCGTGAATTTTGGATTGAAAATTAGGATAATTTTTCGGTATTTAATCAATATCTGGTAAAAAAATAAATTTTTCAATTCCAAATATTTACAGTTTGTTTGGTACATATAAAGGCACGTTTTCACAAAAATTCGTTAAAAAATAAATATTTTTGTCAAAGATAAGAATAAAAAACCGAAATCGTAGTTTTTTTAATTTTCCACAAAATTTTGAAGTAATATAAAAAAGTGTAAAAATAAAAGTTGTAGATCTTTTTATTACCTACAACTTTGCCATTTAACTTGTTTTCATAGGACTTGTAGTTTCGGCGAAAATTGCGATAAACCGATTTTTACTCTTAAAACCTCCCTCCCCCCCACTTCCCGAACTCGGATGGAGTGGAATTTTTATTTTTTTCTTGTTTTAGCATATTCTCTTTCATTTCCAATAGGTTTCATTCTACTATAAATTTCTTTTACTTTTTACCTTTATTAGAGGTATCTGCTCTGGCCTATATTACTGAGATGGTAAATAACAATATTGATGATATCAAATCCACGCTTGTTACACAGATTGTTCGGTGTTCAGGTAAGATTATTCGGTATTTATTATTATGTTTTGGGTTCATAAAGTAATAGTAGTATACAAAAGGTTTTGGAATGAATGTTGTAAAATGAATGTATTTACAATAAGAAAAAGACTGACCCTTGGTACGACTGACCCTTGGTACGATAGAAAACGAAACGAGAGCGCGTTCGGCGCTTTGATTGGCGCCGGCGCAAATTAATCAACCAATGAGAAAACTGAACGCTCTCATTTCGTTTTCGTTCTTCGTAAAGTAAACTCGTACTACGGGTACTGATAGGGATAAAGATTAATTACTCTACAGTCACTAAGAATTAGAGCTAAAATTTTAATAAAAATAAGAGTGTATACCAAATATCAGATTGATCGGACGTCAAGAAGGGAATTACAAAAAAATGAATTATAATTTGACCTAAACAAACAAACAGGTAACTAAATATAACCGTTTAAAAAGGGGGATATTATGATCGGATAATGATGTATAACTTGTTCTTCTCATTTTTCTTTTAATCCTGGTTGTAGAATAAGAAAAAGTTGTTGATTGTTGTTATTATTATTTTTGAATTGTTAAATTGTTGATTATTATTTACAGATAAATCTCTCCGGGAGGAGTTAGACACAGCCTTGCAGTACATCCATCGACGGCCTTACAAGTTTGTCATTTGTGGTGCAGTGGCGGTGGATGGCAAGCTACCGTTCTCTATTATAGGCGTCTGCATTACCTACGTCATTTTAATCAGACAGTTTACACATTTTGTCGATATTACGAGTTAATTGTGATAATAAAAAAACGATCTCTAACTAATATTATAAATGCGAAAGTTTGTGTGTTCGTGTGTTTATCACGTCAAAACGGCGGAAGGGATCGGGATGAAATTTGGAACAAGAGTAGACTGTGGTCTGGGATAACACATATGATACTTTCTAACCCACGGGGACGCGGGTGAAGCCGCTGCCAGAAGCTAGCATTATATAATTTTGTTCTTCAAAGCAGTAAACATTGGCGTTGATTTTTATTTCAAAAAGTTAGGAAAATGTAAAGAAGAAATGAATGTAATTAATAATAGTTATTTGACTAGATAAAATTTCCGAGATGTTAATAGAATTTAACTAAAGTATGACACTAATAAAATAATGTTTGCAGTTTGAAATAAATATAGTCTTTGTTTTGCAAAAGTGGTTTCCTTAAATACAATACCCATTACCCTGGGTTTTTAGTTAATGACGTGTGACGTTTTTAAATATAGTTGCCTACTGGTATTTTTGGCCCCAAAAGGCCGACAGTACACTTGTAACGCCTCTGGTATTTCGGGTGTCCATGGACAGCGGCAATTCTTACCATAAGGTGATTCGTCTGCTCGCTTATTGGCTTATACTATAAAAAACCTTTATGCGAAACACAACGAGCATGCAAAACAAGGCAACATTTTTCCATTTACTAACAAACCCTTAACACTTAAGGTTCAAATTTCTCCAACACTTATCATTAGGTACTGGATACAATTTGTCAAACAGACAATTTCCTCACTATTCATATTTGTTCAGATATCCGCCAAATGTTTGGCCATGAATTAACAATTATTTGACAAACATTCATACACCGTTGCGATATTGAACCTTATGTACTTGAAGATAAAGTATATGTGTTCGTTCGTTCGATATTCTCTTTGACGTTTGTGTGTGTTTGATTTAAGCGGATATATATATGTTGTATTTGTAAGTACATATGTCATATATTCTTGTCATATATCTAATATATACATATGTCATATATCAAAATTATCTATTTCAAATGACAGATGACAGAAGTTGCATATAGACAATCGGCGATCAAATCCACGGATGTCGTCATAAATCCTACTAATAAACATGGATAGAAAATCCTAACGAACAACAGTTGGACAGAAAGCCCGCCAGACACAATCACCTCGCCGTATCCTCCTTTTCTTAGGGAATTATACTCACTGTTCCCTAAAGTCTCATTGTAATGAATACTGAAATAAACCTTTCACCATAATTAAATGTGACAAGTCAAGGTCCTATGAGTAACATATTATAACTGATACATTAGTTTCGATATAGTGAATACCTTTGAACACTAGGTAAAATTAGAAGCAGTACAGTTCCAAGTTTATCTAGAAAGAACATGGAATCTTTTAAAAATATTAAAAAAGTTAAAATGTTATTTAAAACCGCCCTAATCTTATTCATACCAGCACTTCGACTGTTATTAGGATGCTATATAAAAATAAGTGACTCAAAATACGTTTGCTTTTTCCTAAAACTCTATTGCGTTGTATTCCCTATTGGTTTAACATTTCTTGAGTTTTACTGTATAGATAGGTATGCAATCGGCCATATTGCTATTATTGAATACCTGATCAGTGTTGTATTCAGTTTGATTACGGCTCAAGATTATTTGATTACATTTAGTAAGCATTTGAAAACTAGTGACTCAATAATGGGTTTCAAGAATCATCCATTGATTAAGTTGGATTTTCTTTTGCCGATTTTGGTAACTTTCTTTGTAAAATCAGTTTTACTTTCCCGTCGTTTGAAAGAAGGGAGAAAGCTATTGATTGTAGGGTTAGTTGGAATTACTGATACAAATCCTATTATCATTAGTCTTATATTGTCATCTTTATATACTAGAATGGTAAAGATAAGGGAACGTTTTGATAGTAATTTTGTTCCCATTAATATTGTTGGTAAAGAACAAGTAAAGAGGAATGTGAGAGTCGTTAGGAAATGCTTAGGGTATTACAACAATTTGTTGGATGGGATGAATAGAATCGATCGAACGTTGCAGTTCTTGGTGAGTTGGGTTTACATTATGTGTTTTTTATGGAATAAGCGGGTAAACGAGAAGACGGATCACCTGGGGCCTTAGTCTGCTATTACAATTGTGTCAGAATGGTCGATCACTGAGCAGTGTGAGAGGGACGGAGCTATGTAGGTTGTATAGCTCCGTCCCTCTTGCACTGTTGGCAAGTGGTGGCAAGCAATCGCCGCCCATGGACACTTAAAACAACAGCGCAACAAGTGCGTTGTCAGCCTTTTGGTTGTTAGGGTTGTTGGGGAATCGGGGATTGGGAAGAGGGTTAATTGGGCACAATATTGACAGTTGCAGATGGTAGAATATTATTATATTGTTCACTTTGCAGGTGTCCATATATTTGATATTTAGTTTTCCAAGATCCGTTGGTGGCCTACATTTTATAATCCAACTTTGGTTAATAGAAGTGAGTATACTACTTGTATGTTTTAATATAATTTTAAAATAACCTACCGTTGCAATGAATTAAAATCTTTATTTTTAAATAGGGAAACGCCTTAAAAAATTTTGAGTGCGAACTTCAATTTTATTAAGTCGGGTAATATGCCTACAACTTTTTCTCTTAAGTCTGAAAAGTACTATGCTGAAAACCACATCAAAATCGGTTCAAACAAACGCAAGATAATCGCATACAAACATACATATAGACATTGACATAGATATACATATAGAGAACCTCCTGTTTTTAAGTCGGTTAAAAAACAGGTTTCAGGAAAATGTTCTAATTCCAGATTGCGCTCTATTACTGAAACATTTATTTTAAAATTAAGCTTTTTATTTATATGTGAATAATTGCAGGCGAACCTAGATATAGCAATATTAATGGTATTGGAGATCATTACAACTATTACAATCCTGTCTATACCGGGTATAGTCAGCGAGATGATCAAAAATGAGATTGATAGGATCAAATCTATACTTGTCATGCAGATTATAAGGTGTTCAGGTGTGTATGAATGAAAATGTATTTGTAATGTATTCTTTTTTTCTCCCCTAATAATATCTTCTGATTTATTTCATTGCGGGTCTTTCATGTCCCTGAGATGCGTCGCACTTTAGTGTTCCGGTATTTTCATGGTTGATTCTACTGTATATCCTGGCTTACAGGAGTTGCAGCGATTCAAAAAGTTGTGGCGGGCTTGTCCCACTAAAGAAATGAAAACGTATGTTCGCACTAAACTCCTAAACGGCTGTACGAAAGTTAATCATTATTCTTTGTTCCTGTGTTCGTTATTCTCTTCTTCTTCTACATTTTTTAGACTTCTTTGCACGGGTTTCTTTGCTGGACTAATCATGGCTGGTCATTAGATTTTAGTTCGGTATTTTCGGTTTTTGAATGAATTCAGAAAGAATAAGCTTTCTTACTAAAAGAGACTAGCGAAAATCGGACGTAATAAAATCTACTTTTTATATCTACGTCCGCATAAAATACCTCCATACCACTTCAGAAAAGATTACAATTAAATCATCATCGTATTGTTTCTTTATTTTCAGCACAATCTCTCCGCGTCGAGTTGGAGACGGCGCTACAGCACATACACCGACGTCCATTTGACTTCATGTTACTGAACGCAGTGCCGATTGACGTCAACTTGCCGATTGGATTGACGAGCCTCTGCATCACATACGTCATCACCTTCACGCAATTCCGTTATTTCACTATGTAATTAATTTAAGAGCACATTTGGTGTAGTCACTGGTGAAGTTCCAATTCTCACACTGATAAGTCCACAAATAGTTTTCTGGGTATAGGTGTTGTGTTCTGTTGTTATCTTAGTTCAAAGGTTAATAAAAGCTAACTCAAAATTACGGTTTTGGTGCAGTCATGAGAAAAGTTCGAATTCTGACACTAGGTATTGCACAAATAGTTTTCTAGGTATACACATATAGGTGTTGTGTTCTATTATTATTTTACTTCAAAAGTTAATAAAAGCTAACTAAAAATCACGGTTTACTCGCGTAAATTAATGGAGAAAAGCTCTACTAGTTTCAAGTCACAGAAGGACTCTTCATCATGAGCAGCGTGCGCAGACGCGCGACTCCTATTGCGTTGGTTATTATAAAAATATTTCAATAAAAGCACTGTAACTAGAATATTTTTTTAAGTTCTATATTAAATATAGAACTTAAATAATATGTTCTCCACAACACGAAATAAAAAAATAGGCAGTTTGAACAAATCGCCAACCTGCATTGAGCAAGCGTGGTGAATAATGCTCAAACCTTCTGCAGGCGAGAAGAGGTTTTTGTTATCAGTGGCCACTTATAACATGTTAATGATGATGATAATGATGTTATATGCTTACGTGCTATCTCATGTATCATATAATCCAGTTCGGACACAATGTGATTACCATAATAACATGTATATTTGGGCAGAATTGCTCACAGGTACACATATACAAAGAATAAATAAATAATGTATGACTTGATGACATTCAGATGATATATTTGTCGTTCGCTTTGTGCCCTGTGCGTGATCTTTGATACGTGAAACTTAATTCACAGGATGTTTTAGTTTTTTAGCAATTTATATATTACTTATTACTAGAAAACATGCATAATTTTATAGTTAAACCAAATATATTATGCAGTTAAAGTGATAAAAAATATTCATGAATACGTGGTTTATTAACCCGTGATAAAATTGTAATTATTAGGGTTTTCGATAGAAAAGAAATTAACCAAAATCACTAATGTACATGAGGACGTATAATAAATTATCTACAAAGCCATAGCCATGTGCTACGCTGTTCGTAGCTGCCGTAGTATTGGTGTAGCTATCGTAGCAATGGCGTAGCAACACTTCTAGCTCATCGTAGCACACAACTAAAGTCATACTTTTTTTATAACTTACACAATATAACAAAAAATGTGTTTTGTAGAATAGTATACCTAGTACCTACTTTTCAGTAACTATTTGAGAATACTTAATAAGTAAAGGATTTATATATAATCGTCTACATAATAATTATACTCTTAAAACATTTAAATGTTTTAGGAGCTTATTTTTGAACAATTATTAACCTTTAAAGGTTTCAACTACAAAGTAAATCTTTATTCATTTTAATAAAATAATCACTGATAGAAACGCATAACGATAGGAATAATATAATAAAAATAATAAGTATAGAAACAAATTTAGTAAAAAAAAAACTAGAATACAGGAAAAAATAAACAATTTATTTCTTCAACTCCGTTTTCATGACACCCTATAAGCTGAGAGGTAAAATTGCTGACAAAAGAAGCGGCACGGTGGCAGCCGGCGCAGCCTCCAGCGTCGCCTAATATGCTAATATCATCCGAATAACAGACAAATGTAGAACGTAACCGTTTCTGATAATGATAAAATGGAACGAAATATTGTAAACAATGTTTCAATCCATGGCTTTGTATTGTTTATTTGAAAGAAGTGGGATTTACTGTGTGCAACTGAAAAGAGTAATTTATGTATTTTACTAATATACGAGTCTAAAGCTAAAGAGATTCTTTGATTGGTCTGAACGACTGATCCGATTAGAATAATTCTCTTTGTGTTTAATAGTGCATTATTGAGGCTGGTTATAATCTATAACACATCACTTTACGATAAATTGGACCCGTGCAGAGCTGGTGAAACCGCGCGAAAAAAAATAAGTTTAAACGATTATTCTTTTTTTTTAATTGAATTTTAACTCGATGTCTGGAATTGTGGCCGGTGTATATGGCAATTGGCTCATCTGCAATTATCGGTCTATTCTTTCAAGGATAAAAGGTGGAAAGTTATAATAAAAATCAATGTACCTAATGCAAAAAATATTTTTTTTCTCTCTGAAACCAAATGCTTTACATTCTCCATCAACCCTCAGGCAATTGTATAACAATGCCTTCATACGCTACCTGCGATGTTACGCACACGGTATGCCAAATAAAAATATAATCCTGCCAATTTGCATACACTTCCTTCATACTTCCAATCGTAGGAGGAAATAGACATTTTATTTGATTGCTTTATTTTCTTGTTTACGGGATTGGTATTTTGTGGGGTAGTTATTTAATGCTTCGGTTGTTTTATATTAGACTGTCTTCTAAATAATACTAATCGGGCCACAATTGTCTTGGACATGTAAAGTTTTTAAGATTGTTTTAGCCATCCTAAACCTTTTGACAGTCCACTGTTACTGGCTTATTGGACTATTGGTTTCCTCTATATAAAGAATGGTTTGTCTATTTTACACCTTTGCCGGGCGAATTGGACATCGCAGTTTAAAATGTTCGAATTTATCAGAGAACGCTGCTAATTTGTATCTGACGAAAGTGAATATTGTTTTGTCCCTCAATCGATCAATTACAACATTTATATTAGATAGGTATCCTAGTAGGTACCTATTAGCACAAAACCTGAACTTTTGTAACTGACAGAAATGGTATTATAATTCTGAAAATATACAAAACCAAAATACTTATATCTAACTCCAGTACCTACCTCTAGTGAACTCTAGAGAGTTCCTCAATCCTAGTGACGTCATCGCCCATAAAAATAAACAAAAAAGACTCGATACTTTATGCCCCACACGGGGCGACCATAAACTCAAATAGAACAGAAAGGTATAGGAGTCGTAATGTTCGGGAAATTTTAAATTTTACGACCTCAAATACTTTAATCGAGTTTTTATTGTTATTTTACTACGGAACCCGTTAAACAGCTTTTAAATATTGAATATGTGATTAATTGTCTGTGAACGTTTATGGGAAATTGACTATGCTGAATATTTAGTACCTACGAGTATACAGCTATTAGGTAAAGTTGTTTGTTTAGTCTGTTAGGTACTTACTAAATCTTATTTTTATCAATAACTGGAACCTTGTAAAAATGAATTGCTGTTCGTTAGTCTCGCTAAATCTCGAAAACGGTGACCGATTTGGCTAATTTTAGTCTTGAATTATTTGTGGAAATCCAGGGAAGGTTTAAAAGATGAGAATAAAATTATTGAAGCGGTACGAAGTATCAGCTGGGTCAACAAGTACAGATATAAAAACCTTTTGACTATACAATAAGTTACCCCCTTAAGTCAAAAAAATCCGATCTTAACTATACTTAAACAACAATGTTTAGAAAATACCATAGAAAAATCCACAACCCAACAACAATAGCACGTCAGTTATCCCATAGCGAATGTAAATTGAAAATTCTCAACGCCTCATAACAGAGAACTAGTAATATTTCAACGTCGAAACTAACGCTTGCGTCTTAAACCCAGTTTAAATGAAAACTAATTTTAATATTAATGCCACGTCTGACTGGTAGGAAGCTTTGAAAAGAAACTTAGATTAATATTACGTTATTAAAATACGTTAGCTCGCGTCTGGTTTAGTGAAAGATGTTTTTCTTGAGAGCTTGAATAAATTGTTGAGTTTAAGTGTTAGAATAGAAACGTCACACATTTTATCCCTGAAGGTAGAGGCAGAGGTGTATATTACGGTATGTAATGCCGTTATACAATGTACATCCAATTTTCTGTGTTACAAGTCCCATGTAATAGGAGGTGAGGCTATTGCCATATACTGGGCACAATACCAGACTCCGTGCCTGCTGAGGAATTTTCGAATAACCGAAAAAAGCTCATCAATTCTTCGGCCGACCCGGGAATCGAACCCGACACTCGCACTTGCAACCACTCGATCAACGAAGCAGTAAAAATAGTTGATATTATTTTAACGATGTATTATAAGATATAGAGCGCCCTCAAATTAGCGTAGGCCTCCGCTACGAAGCGCGTGCGTCGCGCAGTCGCATCATATCCTTTGTAAAAAAATTACATAGATCGCATTATCGTGGCGTAATCATTTACCCTCACCTTAACTCGGAATTTGTTGATTTGTCCCTCAAATAAGAACTAGGTACTTCCGTAGTTCAATGTGGTATCCAGGATGTCGTACGCAGTCATCAAGCAAACAACGGAAAAGGAAAATACAAACGGAATAAGGGTTTAACAATAAAAGAAACATACATTTTTAAATTCATTTTATTAGCTTACATACCATCAGCATGCAACTAACAAATAACAAAAATTGTTCTACTTATAATACCTTCAAATCATATCGATTCATTACACTTCTACTCTACATGAACATGCGCTAGCGAATACAAATTATTTGTCATACACATGTAGCGACATCTGTTATCAGAAATATAAAATACCAACTACCGTGTCGGCCGATAGATGGCGTGTTACAAAGTTTATCAAAGGCTAAAATTGAGCGACGACATTTAAAGCCTATTTACATTTTCTACCCGATTGCAGTATTGTAATAAAAATTATTATATAATACGTTTGTTACTTCAATTAAATACAATTAAGTTGGTTAGTTTTACATGCGTGATTGGTGAGATTTACATACATTTCGCATTTCTTAGATAAACATAGCTTTTGACTATGAAACGTATGACTATTTGAGATATTATGGAGTAAGTGCTGATTTTCCAACGCCAGATAATTTTATGGGATGATTATTTTTTTAACTTATACAATCCTTTCAGACAAAAACTGTCAAACGACAATTTTATTCAACAAATAAAAATATCCGTTGATTGGGAAATCAGACCTAATAGATGCGTATGGTAATGAATAAGACTGATAATAATACGAATATATAGATACTAGTAGATAGACGTATAGACGAGAGATATTAATAGTAATTAAATATAAATGGAGCAAAAATACATACTTAATTATATTCTTATATTATCTGCAATCGGGCATCAAAACCTGCAGTTATTATAATTTATCATACGACTAATTTTAGTGGCAGTATCATTTTTATCTACAATTCACATTACAAAAAATGAAGACAAATAATATTTAACTTTGATCCCAATAATTTGAAAATTAAATTAAGTCTCTTGAAGTATAATATTCTACTTCCTTAGTTCCATTTTTAATTAAGTCATAGTTATACTTAAGATAAAAACGCGATTTTTAGATACAATTTTAAAAACTAACTACAGGTTGGCACCTAAATCACTTTTCTAACATTTCCGATATACTGTTACTACGAAAATATTAATTTTAAATCACATAATAAGAACGTAAATAAAATGGACGATTAAAATTAAGTAATAAATTGATTGAAACTATTTTTCATAGAAAAAATAATTGCATTGTCTGATGTTATAAAATGTCTACTTAAAGTAAGTAAAATCGAGTACCCGAACGCTTATGTATAAAAATATAAATGTTATTTTACTTTTTTAATATGCAAGCAGTTGTGACGTCACGAACATAGCAAGAAAAACATTTTTATCCACTTAGCAATTTCCAAACATATGAAGTTTGGAATAAAGTTGAAAATTAGATAAGTACGTATATGGCTTTAATTTAAAAAAAATAAAGTAGCCCAGACATGGGAAGCTGACTAACGGCGCGTTCCAATACCGATTTTTTTACGAGCCGTAGAATTTTGACACATTTTGTATGGAGCTTATGTCAAAATTCTACGGCTCGTAAGCAAATTTACCGATCGGTAGTTTATTGGAACGCACCGTAAAACTGCTGGCATATTGAAAATATGTTTAAATATAACCCCGAATTCTATTAACTCATCAACCTAAGCCAATCTGTCAACATTATCAACTCTATTGTATTGTTATTAAGTTTAAATTCCATTAGACATAAAATTGACAAATTAAGTATAGGATGATGTGTTTCTGTAAATCAGTGATCAAATCTTACGTTACGCATTATTGATTGGACATAGGGAGCTTTCACATGTGAAGGAAAATGCGTCAAGCGCATCATTGATTTACGCTCGATGCACTAAACTTCACTAAAACATTTTCTTAAGTGGGGCAAAGTCTCCCCTCTTAGGTGCCATTCACGCCATTCTCATTACTGATAAAAAACCACCCCGTTCCTACTCATGTTCCTAAAGCATTAGGTTCTTATGATCAATCAATTACACAAAAGCATAAAATTCTATAACCGATTTACGTTCTAGAAAACGGGATTCAATACAAATACCTACTAAGTATCAATTGGTTATTCAAATCCAAATAGTTATTCATAAAAGGATTAACTCAGTTGAGTCGAACAATCTAAACATCCCATTATCATTTGAAACGAAGGAAAATTATAAACAGGGTGTCTAACCGCCATACTCAGAGTCATTTAATGGTTACTTAACCCCGTTCCTAGCAATTGTTTTCGGAACAAAATCGTTCCTAAGGAATAGTTTAAGTAATCATTCAATATCTCTGAGTACGGCAGTAAATAACAGAGGCATAACTATAGATTGGTATAGTGGTGAAAGGACTTTTTCTTTTGATTTTAACAACCGTTGACAATAAAAATACAAACTGAGTGGTGGTAAAGGCCAAGGCCCAAAAGAAAGAGATACTAGGGAAGGTCCATAGAAAGATGGAAAAACGACTTGATCAAAACCTCTGTAGTGAAATTGGAAGCTCAAACAAATGAGAAACAATTGTAAAAAATAATGGAGAAAGAAACCTTGTTGTTTAATTTATAGAAGGTCCGCTACGCTATTGATCTCCAATTAAAATAGTTACGCCACTGCTAGACAAATGCTAATCTATTCAAAGTGAAAACCGTCTCATACTTTACTTGAATGATTTCTTTGCATTTCATTTAGAAGGAATAATCAGAAACAAATTCGTGTTATCTCAGTGGTATAAAAAATAATTTGGAAAACCCACTTCTATAAACACTTTGATTAAGTCAAGCAATCACGATTATAGATGCATATTTGTCAAGACACATTAAGAAGATAAACAAATAAACAGTAATTACTTAAATTAAAACTTAATAAAACGTATCAGACTTAAAAAGATTATAATAATGATAATAAAAAATAAACTTATAATCATAAGCAATTCCCTCCACACTTTAAAATCAATTTGTTTCTATTAAACATACGATAACTACATTAATTCAGACGTTTAAGAATATTTGGGAACCTAGTTGTATAGATACGATTATACATAATATATTTGTACTAAATTGGAGCTAAAATGTGGTACTGTACCTTTACCATGAGTTAGAAGCAAAAGTATTTGTCGATAGTCGCTAGCGATGACGTAAATTTTCTGAATATCAAATTTTACAACGCCTCTACCGGTCACATGTAGAACTAAAACTTGCCATACAAAAAATTTACGTCGTCGCTACCGACTATCGACAAATACTATTGCTTCAAACTTCTACTGTGTAGAATCACAGATGTGTGGGTGGGATGATAAGTAAAAACTGACGTTGGATGCTTACAAAGTCCAGCTAATAATAATAACGTTTCTTGATCTATTTCAGACAGTACCTATTAATAAATCTCCCGATCGATTTCGATCACGGTGGCCAGTCTGTCTAACTAGACTAGCCCACTAGGCATGAGATATTATAGTGCACAAGTGTGTGCGCAAACACAGGTGCACTCTCTGTGCCCTCATTATCTAAACCCAATGCATGTATTACAATAGAATCGTGTATAACAAGGGGACATTTTTGCTTAACTGGACTAAAATCTTATTTTCTACTCCATGAATGGTCTTTTAACAAAGATATTATAGTCCACAAGTGTACTCTCTGATCCCTAACTCTTGTACAATGCAATCCAACACAACCTAAAAGAGATCAGGCTAAGGGCTGACGGCTTATCGTGCGTTCCACTGGCTTCTAAATACGACTATCGACTGTCCAATACCAATCTCCGAATTTCTTTATTCTCCATTCATTTCCTAACTCTATCTTTTATTCTTTCTTTGTTCCCTGACTCTTACTCTTACTTCTCCTACTCTCACTCATATCTGACAGTAAAAACTATATCTACAAGTATTACTTAAAATCTACCAATATTACATTATTCACTATCATTTATAGTATCAAATCCTTCTTTCATTTCCTAGCAACTATCATAGTTTCAGATAAAATACTATTTATTGCAATTCCAAGAACACACGTTTATTAAAAGAGGTTTTGAATACATTTTGTCTCCAATTTAGTGTATAGAACCTGATAACTCATGCCCTAATATTACAATGCTACTCAATTACAGTCAAAAGGGAATAGTCAGTCTGTCGGTTTGTCTAATACTTTATTAAGTCTTGATTCTTATGGAAAAGTTAGTCCAAATTATTTACAAAGGTGAATATCATTCCAATACTAGGGCACAAATCAATCCACATTAAAATACAGCATCTACTTAAAAATTACCTCGTACAAAAACTGTATTTGTTTTTACTTGACAACAATTAATCAGCATCAGACGGGTCCATTGGATTAGGCCTAGGATTATTGACCACGGCTTCAGGATTAATCGAATGAACAGGTGCAGGATTCATTATCCTATTGCCATTCACTCTAGAAAGATCTAGAACGGGTAAACGAAGTATGTAGTCATTGTCCCATCCTCTGGGACGAGGCTCAGGCCATTGTATGACCCTGAAGTCAGCTGAGGTCTGGCCTGAAGTGGTTGCTATAGGAGGAATGAGCCTCGGAATGCGTTGAGCAAGCGACTGAAGTCTGGAAGTTGGTCGCTCCTGCCTTGAAGAATCTGGTACAAAGTTTGGTGCGTCTGGTCGACGGGGTGGTTCTGGCCTTTGTGTGGGGTTGGAAGCAAACATGTGTTGGTACCTGGCTATTTCTGCTGGTAGGAGAGGTCTGGCGTCCCTACCGATTCGCTGGACGGTGATGTTTCGTGGTTGGTTCAGTGCTGCGAGGGCGGATGGGTCGACTGGCGCGCTTGTCGGTTGAAGTATGAGGCTGTTCTGGTTCACTCGCGTGGAATTCGAGAAGTTTACTGCTATGAAATCCGGTAATGGTACGCAGAATACTCCCAGTTCCTCCTATAAATAATCGTTAAGTCATTTTATTGACACAATATACAGTATACAAAAATAATCTGACACAAAGTATTTATAATTATGCAATACTATATACACATCAGAATTTGATTAGGTGTTTGAATTCTAATGACGTCTCTGATTCAGCCAGCGATGCATTAAATATAATAAATTATATCCATTCAAGAATATGAATATAGAATATAGAATGAAATAAAAAACTCACCGTAGCATTAGGCGTCCTTTCCCCATTACTCTCAGGTATAGTCAAGAATGGCTTCCTATCGACCTCTGTAGAAGATTGGACAGCCGTAGGAGACTTGACTTGTTTCTCCTCTTCAAGCGGGACATCTGGAACGACTTGCAAATCTTCTGGTGGGTTCGGAACTATCACGTAACTCGCTATTATACTTGAAAGTTGGTCTAATACCTGCAAGTAGAGAATTGAGTTTAACGCCATCTGTTGGTTGAAAGTAGAATGTTACGCTAATGTATGCCATTTTATTGGAGTAAAAAAAATAAAATAAGGATTATTATTTGTAGCTGTCGAACGTGATACTCATTATGGCTAGTGAAATAGATAATGGGTAATGATAATGATAAGTTGGTCTAATACCTGCAAGTAGAGAATTGAGTTTAACGCCATCTGTTGGTTGAGAGTAGAATGTTACGCTAATGTAAACCACTTTATTGGAGTAAAAAATAAAATTATCATTATTTTTTGTAGCTGTCGAACGTGACACGCATTATGGGTAGGGAAATAGATAATGGGTAATCATAATGTTAGGTTGGTCTAAACCCTAGAAGTAGATAATTGAGTTTAACGCCATCTGTTGGTTGACAGTAGAATGTTACGCTAATGTAAGCCACTTTATTGGAGTAAAAAAAAAATTGTATTTGTCGAACCTGACAATCATTGTGGCTATTAAAATAGATAATGGGTAATAATAATGATAAGTTGGTCTAATAACTAGAAGTAGATAATTGAGTTTAACGCCATCTGTTGGTTGACAGAATGTTAGGCCAATGTAAGTCACTTTGTTGTATGGCTAGTGTAATAGATAATAGGTAATGATAATGATAATCTTAAAAAAATAGATAATGGGTCTAATCTAGCAGGTTGTGGAAAAGATTAAGCTATGAAAGATTAAGTAACAAATCAAAACGACAGGGTAGATGAATAAATAGTTTTTTGTTTATAGTTTTGTTAACATTGTGCCCATACCTCATCCGCTATTAATCTGTGCTTCGGATCTTTAACCAGCAACCGTTGTATTAGGAAAATAGTGTTGTCGGAAACTTGCACGGTGTTTCCATCCCTGGAAATAATTGAAATGAATTAGCCATAATCGTAAACTCCGTCCGTAACGTTCTTGTTGCTTTTCAGACTCAGAATACTCGAGATTAGTGACGGGTCATCTCATTATAAAGACTTATTTACAGTACATTGACACAAGATTTATAATTATTATGCATGGATGAAGAATCTTACGCGACGTTTTGCGTGAGCTATCTAGTAGCGAACGCGAAGCGCTGCGCCGCGGCGCGAAAACAACTAACTGTCAAAATCTATTGACATGACCTACGTGATCATCCGCACGTGGGATGTGGAGACGATCAATTGGCTTGGTCAAACCGCATAGCGTTGAATTCGCGTGTCACCGCAGCGTTTCGCATTCGCTTCTAGATCTCTCACGCAAAACATCGCGTTATTATAATTTATATTTATTATATTTAGGCGATTTCAAAATTGTTTCATTTAAGATTTTGGAGAAGGACTAGTTATGACTTTTATGAAAATATTAATCACCAAACTAAACACATCTCAAAATATAAAAAAAAAAGTACTCACGGTGGTATATTATAATTGGCGGCCTGTATCCGGCTAAAGAGCTGAGCAAGACTAGTGTCGCAGAATGGGAACTGGCCATACAACATTGTGTAGAGGACGACGCCCAACGCCCACATGTCTGACGGCTTGCCCAAGTACGGCTTGCAAAGGAGGACATCGGGTGATATGTAGGCCGGAGATCCTGGAATAGAATTCAATCATTATATAATGTGTGTTATATAGACAAGTGTAAATAAATAAATAATATATCTGTCAGAATGAATATGTGCTGAAATTAAATACTTTTATTATTCTGTGAATTAGGTCAGAAGTGTTCATAAGGTAACTTCATTAATTTTAAACCAATCTGTGAAACATTCATTTATTTCAAACTTAAGAAGTAAATTAATTAAACTTGCTATGGTTTATTTTAAGTATATTTGGTCGTATTCACCGTTAAATTAATCTTAAAAGAAAATGTCTACTAATAGGTAAGGTATTTTTGTATTACAACTCATGCAAGACATTTTCTTATACTGTAGAGTTTACTAACGTACGACGAGGTTACTCAACTATTTTCAAGTTACAACAAGAGCCGATAATCACACACAGTATCACGGAAGAACAGCACAACAAGCTTCCGATATATTTTTTTAAGGAGGGAAAATCATCTAATGACTTCTCCCGCCTTGGGCGCGGCGAGAGGGAGTATCAGACTCTTACTGACTAAAAACCACCCCGTTCCTACACCTGCTTTTAGAGCCGAAGCCCCGGTGAGCCCGCTAAGCAGTCCGCAGCTCCGGAAGCTTTAAATGTATGCAGGCTAGTTTCACTGTCTTATAATAAAAATATAGTATTTATAAATACCTCGTTGGTCCTTCAAGAGATCCCGGTCGCTGCCCAGGTGTGTACCCAAACAAAAGTTAGTTATAGTAATACGTCCCGTCCGTTGGTTCAGGACTATATTACCCAACTTTAAGTCTCGATGCACTATGTTCCTCTGTAAAAGAGAGCAGATATTTTAAAGTTAATTATTACAAGTGTGGGAGAGCCATGCTTCGGCATGAATGGGATGACTCGACCGCAGTGATACCACGGCCTCACAGAAAACCGATGTGAAGCAATGCTTGCGTTGTGTGAGTGAGGTTACCGAAGGCCCCATTAGCCCTTCCCAATCTTCCCAATTGCTGATTCCCCAACAACCCTTAAATTCCTAATCTGCAACGCACTTATGTAATGGCTCTGGTGTTACAGATGTTCATAGGCTGCGGCGATTGCTTACCATCAGGTGATCCGTCTGCTCGTTTACCCGCCTAAATCATAAAAAGATAAAAGCTTGGTTTAGACTTTAGACAGCTTTCCCCTTTTCGCCTCTTATTTATTAGCATAACTATAATATGTACGATTTTTAATTTACTATTCTTTTTATTTAAATAGTATTGCCCCACACTAGAATATCTCCTGTATCGTGGGTGCGTTTACAAACATACAATTTCACATGCACATCACATCCAGATCCGAAATAACAATTTGTGTATCATACAAAATATTATGCAATGTGGACCAATCAAGTCGAAACAGAAACGTACAGGAAAGTTCTTGTCCTACGTGCTTGAATCGAACAGGTAACCACTTGTCCTACGAGTCTCGACTTTAGATTGACTCATGATTACTCATGACGCATGAGTAGTCAAAAGGAGAATTTATTCCTAATAAACCATAATTAAGTACTTTTGAAATGTCAATAAATAAAAAAATAATAATAGTCTGACAGTCAGTGAAGTTAGGTGCTCATTCCAAAGTGTAGCTGCGAATGGAAAAGAATGAGGAAGAAACTCCATTCATTACTCTTTTAAAAAATCTTTTGTTTACAATCTCACTTATACATTTATCCAATCAATAATCACACTATGTTTGGATGTTTGTCCGCCAATAACGCTGAAACTACTGAACAGATCTTGATGAAATTTAGCCACATATAGGCTCTTGATGTGATGTGATTTTGTTTTGTATTTTGTCTTGGGATTATTTCATAACTTTTTCTTTTTTTTTCATATTATTTTTAAGAGAGGAAAATCATCCAGTGACTTCTCTCGCCATGGTCGTGGCGAGAGGGAGTGTCAGACTTACTGACTTACTTTTCGAGCCGGATCCCCAGTAAACCAGCATATTAAAAACCAATATAAAAAACCAACTCACCTTATGCAAATTAGCGACAACCCTCACAATATCGTAGAATATCAGTATCGCCTCTTTTTCAGGAACTTTCTTGACTTTAGTGACGTATTGCTGTAGGTTGACTAGCTCGGACCCTTTCTCACTGAACTGGTGTGAACTGACACAGTCTAGGACGAGGAACAAGCGCTGACGGACTCGGCCAGTGTACATGTAACCGTTGCCATTCGGATTTGGAACTTCTTCTAGTGCATGGTCCTGTGGATTTAAAAAAGATATTTTAGTAAAAACTAGTTCCTGTACTGGATTAGCGGTTCGTAGCGAGGCGTAAATACAGGGTTAAATGGTATTTTGGAACTTTACGGGCGCGTGCTAAGAAATTTTGATTTGTTATTGTGATAAAAATAAAACTAATGAGTATATAAACAAAGTTTCTTTGGGAAAGATGTTTGTACTCATGAGTACAATCGCGTGTTTAAATATCGGTCACTAATTTTTAGTCACCCTATATATTAAATCCTCAATATACAGATTAAACTAAATGTAGTAATATTGCTATAACCAACGAACCTTAAACAGCCCGTGATGATGGATGACACCATCCTGGTCTTTCAGCAAGGATAGTAAGGAATACTCCGTATGCAACAGCATCTTGCCCTGCCTGTCATCTTGCGTCTCCGGCTGACCTTCATTCCGTAGGGTTAAGATCTTCACCTGGAAATTAAATATTATTTCTATTATAATTTGATATTTTATGTGGTCACAAATTCTGTTTAGGAAGAAATAGATGTGTAGTTTTAGGATAAAATTGCTTCAAATTTTTGAGCCCCAAAAGGTAGGCAACACACTTGTAATGCCCCTGATGTCTTGGGTGTCCATGGGCAACGGTGATTGCATTACTAGCAGGTAATCCGTGTACTTATTTACCAGTTTATACCATAAAAAAATTTACAAGTTATATCCAGTTAAAAATAAAGTTAGTTTTATGATAAGATCATGAAAGAATCCTTATTCAAGTCCCTGAGTATATTCTTGCACAATATTTGTTATTGATCATGTATGTACCTGTCTCTCTATCTTATTTATTAATCATACATCACTTTACATACAAACAGTGATGAAGTCATGTTTTCTTCTAATATACATATTATAATTATTATGTAATTTATTTATTTAAAAAAAAATCATGAATCCTGACTAATATTATAAAAGCGAAACCTTGTATATTTGTTTGCAACTCCTTCATGTCATAATGGCTAAACGGCATTGTCTGCATGTAATTTGATTAAAAAACATTACACTTAATTCCCCATTCTTTAGGAATATTAGAATAAAAAGATCATGCATTTTACTAGTAAAATATTTTTTCATATTAAATCCATTTCAGAACTCATTCTGTTTTAATGGATTGAAAATAAACAATAAAATCTTTCCTTGTCTATACAATAAAATTAGTAAGTACAGGTATTTAGTAGTAAATATCATGAATTATAACATAAATTATTATTAAATGGCATTCCAAGAATAGAATAAAAACAAGGAAAGTTAATATGAGTAACTACACTAACCAGTTTCATCAGTATTACACAAAATACAGAAATAAAAACTACAGTTAATACAAAAATATTGCATCATTTTAAATAAAAAAAAATAACAATTGTGCAAAAAGGTTCACTGTTTAGTAATTAACCTCATAACAGCTTATCAGCAATGCCAACCAAATAAATAATATTTAACCGTTAAGATGAAGTAAGTAGTTAGGTATTTATACTATTATAATTAATTTATAAGTTTTGTTTGGTGAATAAACAATGAATATAGGTACTGAAGACAACAATAATAAATACAGAGTAAAGATAAATGAATACACTACACTACACTTGTAATATAAAATGTAAATATAGTTAAAAGTATTGTTTCCAATGTTTACAAATAGAAATGAAACATTATCTTACCTGATAGAACTCATCAGTTCTCTCTTTCCTTGCTAAACACTGCACTATACTTTTAACAGGACTGGGGCCAACTTTAGGCCCCAAGAGGTAAGGGCCAGCCTTACGAACATATTTCTCAGGCACAGGAGTGCCTGGAGATGGCACATCACTCTTGTTATAAGATACTTTAGCCCTCTTAGGAGAATGAGGGCCAAACTTTTTAGAGTTCTTCAACACCCCACTAGAGGTTGAGCTTGCGTATGCTGATATTCTAGCAATCTTTGGACTTGGTTGCAGTAGCAAAGGTCGTGTCCTCTTTCCGGGATTCGAAGTATTCGAACTGCTTTCTGGCTTGTCTTGATCCATAACTTGTCTAATTTCACTTTCAAATTTCAACACCTATAAGCACCGTTATGCACACAATTCACGAACTAATCACTTCAGAATTGTTTGTTCTACTATTATTTAACTTTAGATGTTGAGTGAACAGTTGTTACGAAGGAATAATGCAATATTGATGAATCTCATTTATTTACCTACGAAATGAAAATGTCTGATGTGTCGTTCAGAAATAATAGATAACATATGTTTAACGTTCAGAAATAAGTAATTGGTTAATTACGATACAAACTTACAAACAAATTACAAAATTGTTTTTCTTTTATTTATAAGCATTATTACGCCACAAACTGCATCGCAATCGGCCAATAAAATAAATTTTTAGCCTGTATATTTTTAACCAATTTACAAATAAGTTTTCAATACATTCAATATCTTATAATTGCGAATGAAATAAATAATAAAGTGTATTATTAGAGATATTTAACAAAATTTTCAACCAACTTTTATGACATACATCTAAAAACTGTGAGCGCAATAAAATTTTTAAACATTTGAATACATGTCTGGCACTGAACGCAGTGGCGCTAGAGCGCAATGAGGCGCTAAGGCCCCAAGCTCAAGGTGTATATTGTATGTACCACAACGAGTCGACGTTACCAGCTGGTATGCAACATAAACGGGGCTTGTTACGGGTTTTGATGTGACATCTACGAGGTTTTTTCGATCAAATGGGATTGTCGAACTTGATATTTGTAGGTACCTATGTTAATTAACAAAGTCGGGAAATCTAAGAAAGGCACAGAGAAAATATTACGCTGTTGACAGGAGGCTTTATTTTAAAATTGTTGGTTCTGTAGTCTATACACACTCATTGATTTTTCCCCCTTTTTCCATTCTCATTTTCTGTTTCTGTTACTCTCATTCAACAGACTAAACGTCAAGATCATAACAAATCTGTTGGCTAATGTCAAAAATGTTAAAAAAATATTAAAAGGACTGCTAAAAATAATCTAAACGTGATTTACAGTCATAATAATTTGTGCGTAACAACTTTTAAAAGGAATATTTTCACAAAAACATCTATTCGTACAATATCTGCTATGTTAAATCAGTTTCATTCCTCGTGTGTAGAGGTCTTTATTCCCTACATTGACAATTGACAGTTGGAATTTGACAGATTTTCTAACCATGTTTGTCACGATATTTCTCGATAGTATTTTGTGATCCCGTTTCCTAAAGAATTGTGCAATAATAATAAAAAACAATTATTCCTGTAAATAGATAGAAATAAAATCGCAGCAAAATGTGGAAAGGATTGAGATTAACACATTCTCAACTAATTCAGTTAACAAAATTTCATCATAATGGACCGAAATTTCAAACAGTCGGTGTTCCAGCGATAGATTCCGTTTTGAACCAGTGGTACGAATTCTGCAATAAGCCGCCTAAAGGGTTTGAGAAATATTTCCAGCCTGGTTCTAGTAAAAAACCTAAAACTCCAGATGAAAAAGAGGCACCACCTGCGCCTTCAAAAGGTGCACAGCCGTCTCCCAAACCATCATCATCACAAGACAAATGGAACATGAACATGTTCAGTAACTCCAACAGTAGCGGCAACCGCGGTGGCTACGAAGGCCAGGACAAAGAAAAATGGATGCTTTTTGGTGCAATGGGTATTGTAGGGATACTAGCATCCATCGCATACTTCGAGCTGCGTTACAGAGAAATCAGCTGGCGAGACTTCGTCAACCTATACCTGCATAAAGGTACTGTTGATAAACTTGAAGTGATCAACAAAAAGTGGGTGAGAGTAAAACTACACCCAGGAGCAGCTCTCGATGGCAAGGTGATCTGGTTTGCAATTGGAAGTGTAGACTCATTTGAAAGAAATTTAGAAAATGCACAAGTTGAAATGAGTGTTGAACCTCCAAACTTCTTGCCTGTCATCTATAAAACCGAGGTAGAGGCTTCAAGTTTAACAGGCATGCTGCCAACCATACTTATTATAGGATTTTTAATTTATATGATGAGAAGATCGGCAGATATGATGGGCCGTGGAGGCAGGAGAGGTGGCGGCCTCTTTGGTGGTGTGATGGAGTCTACTGCTAAACTAATTAATCCCACCGATATTGGTGTTAAGTTCCAAGATGTTGCTGGGTGTGAAGAAGCCAAGATTGAGATCATGGAGTTTGTGAACTTCTTAAAAAATCCTCAGCAATACATTGACTTGGGGGCTAAAATTCCCAAGGGTGCCCTACTCACTGGCCCTCCTGGTACTGGTAAGACCTTGCTGGCTAAGGCTACTGCAGGAGAAGCCAATGTGCCTTTCATCACAGTCTCAGGATCGGAGTTCTTGGAAATGTTTGTGGGCGTTGGACCTTCCAGAGTCCGTGATATGTTTGCGATGGCTCGTAAACATGCACCTTGCATTCTTTTCATTGATGAAATTGATGCTGTGGGTAGGAAAAGAGGAGGACGCAGCTTTGGAGGTCACTCCGAACAGGAGAATACTTTGAACCAGCTGTTGGTGGAAATGGATGGTTTTAATACAACAACCAATGTTGTGGTACTGGCTGCTACGAACAGAGTTGATATTCTGGATAAAGCTCTGCTAAGACCTGGTAGATTTGATAGGCAGATATTTGTGCCTGCACCAGATATTAAGGGCAGAGCTTCAATCTTCAAAGTACACTTGTCACCTTTGAAAACTACAATTGACAAGGAGAAGTTGGCTAGAAAGATGGCTGCACTCACACCAGGTAAATATTTTTGTATGAATTAGTTATTTTGCATTTATTAATTTGTAAGATAAACATTGCTTCCAACTGGCCTAACTTTCTGGAAGTTATTGCGGGAACACAATGTTCACTGAAATATTGCAACTACATATTTGGAAATGATTATTTCATAGATCTAATAATAAGATTTTGGCATTTTTAAGCTACATAATATTATTATAATCCTGAATGAAAATTCTTAGAACAACTCTGCAACATTTTTTACTAATTTGCAAAATGAGTGTCTGTTTTGAGCTAGTATTCTTGTTTATTGCACAATATAGTATCATCATATTTATATTTAGGGGTTTTGCACACGACAAAATAAAAACACGATAAAAACGCGAGTATCGTGACTATGCAATTGTAGTAGGAATGCTTGAGATTTTGGTACTTTTAAAATGCTCATGTGTATCAGCAGTTTAAACTTATGACATATAGGTAAAAATCCCACACTTTTTTTCTGTCCAAAAAGCTAGGCACCTTTTGAAAGTTTCCCCCATAATAAAAAAGGTTTACAAAAGATTTACATTAACATTCATTTATAAATAATGACATTTATTTAACTTGTTACATTTGGCTTGCGCACTCAGATTAATGGCCAACAGCAGTTGCAAGCTGGCGATAATTAGTTAAACTTAAACAAATATTTAGCAATGTGGTATAGAAGCTCAATCTATGCAAGTCCTATTTTATAGTTACCTGTCAATAGTTTTATCGATCCCAAATATCTTAGGCTCGAATTAGAATCGATAAAACTCGATCGATTATGTTAAATGTTGCCAGTACTGCCAATGCACTTCACGTCATACACTTTTTATGCTTATCGAGCCCCATTCCTAATTGGATTGAACATTTTAACGCATTGTCATGCGATGACAAAGCGTAAACGTTGAAAGATATTGTAGCCCTCGTATTTCTATCTAGTGTCCATTTTGTAGAGCGCCATTTAAAATGCATTGAAGCGTTATGTTGGGCTGAAATTGATATCACACTATGATGACTTTTCTTCCTCAAAAGGATAGAAAAATTGCAGTCATTATCTAAAAAGAAAATAATATGCTAAAAAGAAAATTATGTAACAGTCAATAAATATATTTTTTTATCATTTTCCAGGTTTCACAGGCGCTGACATCGCTAACGTCTGCAACGAAGCCGCCCTTATCGCAGCTCGTGAGTTGGCTAACGACATCAACATGAAGAACTTCGAGCAAGCTATTGAAAGGGTCGTCGCAGGCATGGAGAAGAAATCCAACGTCCTCCAACCTGACGAGAGAAAGATTGTGGCATACCACGAGGCTGGCCACGCAGTCGCCGGCTGGTTCCTTCAGCACGCTGATCCTCTACTCAAGGTGTCCATCATCCCCAGAGGCAAAGGTTTAGGATACGCTCAGTATTTACCGAAAGAACAATACCTCTACAGCAAAGAACAACTGTTCGACAGAATGTGTATGACATTAGGTGGAAGAGTCAGTGAAGAAATCTTCTTCAACAGAATAACAACGGGTGCCCAAGATGACCTGAAGAAGATAACACAAAGCGCGTACGCACAAATAGTCCACTACGGAATGAACCCTAAAGTAGGCAATGTGTCTTTCGAAATGCCTCAACCTGGCGAAATGGTAATCGACAAACCATATTCGGAAAAGACCGCAGAGTTAATTGACTCCGAAGTAAGAGAATTGATAAACGCCGCCCATGTATTTACAACCGATTTATTAACGAAACATAAGGACAACATCGCCAAAGTTGCAGAGAGATTGCTGAAACAAGAGATTTTAAGTAGGGAGGACATGATTGAACTGCTTGGAAAGAGACCGTTCCCAGAGAAGAGCACTTACGAGGAGTTTGTGGAAGGCACGGGATCCCTAGACGAAGACACGTCATTACCTGAAGGCCTCAAGGAATGGAACAAAGAGAAAACAATAGTACCACCTCCAGAAAGTTTAAAACAGACGACACCAAAACCATCTTCGTCCACCAAGTAATAAAATAAGCCTTTATATTGTAGTTTGAGTATAGTCAGTTTTACGTGAAAATATTTTGAGTACCTTTAAGATGTAAAGGTATCTTCTTTGTTGCGTCTGTGGACGTTTGAAGATGACTTAGATTTGTTTTTGTAGTCCTGAGAATGAAATGATTATCTGGGAATGGTATCAGCATTTACTTTCATCTGTTATGTTTGCAAAGTGAAGACTTTACAAATGATTGAAACTAACAATAACCAATAATCAAATGTGTTGAACATTTTGTATAGCCACTTCACTGTTGATGTTTTGTACAATAAACAAATTCCAGTCTGCCAGTGTCATTTTAATTAATTTTTTATAATGTCGGTTTTAGTTGTAACCAAAAATCAACTATCAAGCAATAGCATAGTCTTATTATTTGCATTACGCATTAACGCTGTAAATTATTTCGAGAATAAATTATTGTTGTTGGGATGATTAGATACTTAGTATTTGTGAGTGCTTTGTAAACAGAATTTAATTAAAATAAAACTTAGGAATAAATTGTATCATCTTTTTTGACTATTATGTTAGAACTTTAGTTGAATGAGTGATAACTGCTGTTGATTTATAACAATAGATTTTTATGTTGAACATATATTTTTTTATTTCTAAATCGCCTACTCTTTACCCTAAGAAATCATTTAAAAGTGATTTTAACTGTTTTTGCGCTGGTGTATGATAGATACCTAATAATTAACTGTGGGAGAGCCATGCTTCGGCACGAATGGGCTGGCTCGACCGGAATGATACCAAGGCGTCACAGAAAACGGACATGAAATAACGCTTGCGTTATATGAGTGAGGTTCCCGGAGACCCAATTACCCCCCTTCTCAATCCCCGTTTCCCCAACAACACTTAAATTCCTAGCCCCTAATAGACCGGCAACGCAAATTGTAACGCCTCTGGTATTTCAGGCGTCTGTGAGGGAGGCGGCGATTGCTTACCATCAGGTGATACGTCTATTCTTTTACTGGCTTATACCATAAAAAATAGGCTTTATACATTACTGTCACTGCCCCGGTGAAAATTGCATTACCTACATGCACATCTGTCTGCCTAACCCTTTAATGAAAAAAGGTTTGATGTTCCTCGTCTTACCTTATTCCAACTACGCTCTGGTTCTTCAATAGATGGCAGTAACATCTTGCTACTAAAATTATAGGACTATTTTAGTCGGGATTAGGTATCGGGAATTCCGGAACTCGTCAGTTTGCAAGTTGGAACAAATGGTAAAATGCAGGTATTTTATCTTTCAGAAATGGGACAAAAGTACACAACTGATTTATTTTGTAAGACTTCTAAGTGGATTGAGTAGGTATATACATTTTCCTGTTTTATTAAAAAGAAACTGACTAGGACTTGCCAACTTACATGTCTGCTTTATACAATTGTACCTACATTAAATTTATTCTCATCTCATACGTGTAGTACCTAAGTACGTACCAACTACTTTGTAGTACTTAATTGACATGCGTATGAAATGGTACTTGTAAATGTTAAGAGTAGATGCTATCATGCAATGCGTTTGACCTTGGTTGATATTATGGTAGCTGTATGATGTAAAGCTTTCTTACGTACTGTGTTTACAATTTTATCGCGTAATATCCATGCTTTTAATTGTAATTTAGAAACGCAAGCACCGTAACTGACTGCTAAAATCGGCTTGTAGATACAGAAAGATAATATTTGGCGGCAAGTCGTCTACCATCTGATTGGTTAGTTTGTGTTGTGTATTAAAATTAGGCGGGAAATATGACACATGTAATAGGCAAGTATCACCCGTATTCACAAACGATACTATGCGGTCTCTTAGTGCGTACGCGAGCGTTATTAAGGTTAGGGTTTAAATCTAATTCATAAACAATACTTGAGTGACAGCTGGTACTATGCGTCCTTCAAAATGAACGCACAGCTAAAGTATCCTGCCAGCTGTTTTAAGCAACGCATAGCCATTGTCAATGGCAATAGATGTCACAAGGTTTATTTCTTGTTAGAGAAAATAAGTATTTTTCGGACAGACAGACAGTTGTGTTTAGGGATCCCGATTTTGTTATTGTATCCATATTTGTGAATATAAAACCAACACAAATATTAACTGAATTGTTCTTGGATACCGGTAACTGTTTATGTTTTGACGTTGTTGTATGACAACTCAAAATTGTTCTTGGATACCGGTAACTATTTATATTTTGACGTTGTTGTATGACAACTCAAAATTGTTCTTGGTTACCGGTAACTGTTTATGTTTTGACGTTGTTGTATGACAACTGATATTAACGTCAAGCAGCGACGTGAAATACGCAACATACGAGAACCAATCACAGAGCTCTATTCAACGCTACGGGTTTGCTTAGACAAGGGTCGCTTAAGTATCGTTTATGAATTGAAAGGCTTGCCAGATGTTACGCAGTGAGAAATGCCTTACTTCGCAGAGCGTTGCTACTTCACTGAGGAAAGTATCGTTTGTGAATACGGGTGTATGACTCTTGAATTTGAACTTATGCATTTTACCGCCATTACATACTCTATCAATAGAAAATTAACCTGATTGAAGATGGAGGAATG
Organism: Spodoptera frugiperda; assembly: GCF_023101765.2. Taxonomy (NCBI): domain Eukaryota; kingdom Metazoa; phylum Arthropoda; class Insecta; order Lepidoptera; family Noctuidae; genus Spodoptera; species Spodoptera frugiperda. The sequence continues at coordinate 9,095,565 of NC_064229.1, read as the reverse complement.
AGGAAATAGGTATTGTTAATTGGAACAAAAATATCATTTCGTTTGTTAAAAGATTAAAATAACTTACTACAATTCGAGTACCAATATATTTAATTGGCCACTGGCTGAAATTAAAAATTTACATTTGCCTCCCTTCCAAGTAAGTCGAATGCAATAGAGCAGGCACTCTTGCACGAAACAATATTCCTTTGCATTTCATTAGAAAACGTCCAACAAGGAGAAACAGTGCGACAGTGCCTGCTCTGTACAAAAATTGAAGGAACAACTTCAACAAAAAAAAAAAACAGGGTTATATTAAAATTATAATATGAAAATATTCAAATATTAGCTGAAAATTCATCCAGCCTTATTCTGTTTATTTAAATATTCACTACATTTACTTTATACATCACCAATTTCTTAAGTAAATTCAGTTTTTGTACAATATAAAAAGAATCTTATATTATCATCTATGTTTACACGCGAGATGTGTATAACACGCCCGCCATCGCATTACAGCTTGATCTAACCGAGCGAACGAGAAATAAAGAGAAATCGTAACAAAATATTTAAAATTATGGTAATTATTACAAGTAACTACACTATTTTTATGTTCAACATTTTATGTCAATATTCATTATTATCTATACTTAATTGAAGCCTATGATATAACATTATAAATGATGAAAAAACATTTTTCTTCATGATATCATTCAACAATTAATCCATAACAACTTTCATCATCCTTTTACTCGTATCTATCGAACGGAAAATTATCACTAATCTCATTAACAACAAAAGGTCCAATCAATGACAGTCTCTAATTTTTTCCCCTTTGGGTTTTCGGCCCCTCTTTTTACCAGCGGAAGTTACACCGGCTAGCGCCATCGCGGCGCGTTTCGCGAGACACGACTTACAGAACCAGTCTTCTGTTGCGCCGGGTTCCTCGGTGATACCAACACATACCCAGTGGTACCAGCCGTCGCAGCCGTCACAACCGATCATGGGCGAGCCATTGTCCGGCCGACCACATGCAGGACATACCCAAATCTTATTGCCGCATTCATCCAAGTAATATGGTGTGGGTAACGGACCTGCCGGTTTATCTACAGGCGCGGGGGGTGGCGGTGCAGGAGCTGGCGCAGGTTCCTCAGAAATCGACGCAACATCATCGTCAAAGTGTTCAACATGACCTTTCTTGCTCAACGGTTTTATTAATATCCTCTTATATTTCGAAGAGGATGATGGGGTGGTCTTCCGAGGAGGCGAGCTCCCAGAGGGCGGGGAGGACGAGTGACCTTCGATGTCTGCGATGTGGTTGTGTTTTGAATGCTTTTGTTTTGGTGGCCTCGTCACCAGCGCAGATATTTGCGCGAGTTCTGGAGAGCGACTGTGCTCTCTGGACAGAGGCTCGTCTTTCATCGGTGAATCCTCATCCTCGTCATCCTTTTTCATCACCGGTTTAATATTTAACTTGTATAGATCTGGCGAACTAGGTGGCATTGGTGAATTTGAATTAGACGAACTTAGTTTAAGCGTAAGCTTTGGAACTAAGCCGTCCGCTTGCTTTTCCTTCTTCTTTTCTTTTTTCTCTTTCTTAATTTTTTCTTTCAACTCTTGCCTTTCTTCCTTTTCCCTTTTCTTTTCAGATTTATCCTTGTTCTTGTCCTTTTTATCCTTTTTCTTCTTAATTTTTATGCCATCTTTATCTTTATCCTTCTTTTCCTTTTTATGTGATTTATCTTTCTTTTTCTCTGTGTTTTCTATTTCTTTTTCCTGAGGAATTTCCGGAGACGGTGCTCTGATAGGCTCTGGTATGGGCTCCGGTCTCTTTTCAACTACCGGTTCCGGAGTCGGCAAACGAGGCGGGATAGGAGACTGCCTAGGCGGCTCTTGTCTCACAGGGTCTATCTTTGGAGGATTTAATTCGATAGTTATATCTGGTGTAACCGGAGGCATTTTAAACATATTCGATTTATGATCTTTATGTGACTTGGACTTATGTTTCTGTAAAATGTTTGGAATGGTTTGAGATTTGTGCTTGTCGTGTCTGTCCTTGTCTCTGCCCATCATAGACTTATGCATGCCTCTGTCGTCATCATTATTATCAACAGGAATCACTTCTAAGCTAGGACGACGACGTAACATTGATGGTATTTTCATAGGGGAAGATCTAGATGTGTGAGGAAAGGAACCCATAGGGATAAGTGGATTTCGTATACCAGGATTAAGACCACCAGGCAAAAAGCTAGGTCCAGGGATCAAACCAGGCCCACCTGCACCTAATGCAAATGGATTGGTGAGCATGTTTGAGGGTGGCAACCCTCTCAGTGCTGGATTATTGGCTAATTCAGCCAAAAAGTCATTATTAGGAATTAACCCAGGTGTGGGTATTAAGCCTGGCCCAGGCATCAAACCCCTTCCTGGAGCCATACCAGGAGGGAAGAATGGAAAACCAGGTGGCATTTGTGGCAGCTTTGATTCATTCTTTGGCCTACTTGATTTGGGTGGCTTGACACCACTCATTTTCATACTTTGCTTTTCAGCTTGGGCTATCTCAAATGCTATTTGCTGTTTCTTTAATAACTTTGCTTCAAGTTTTGCAGCTTTATCTTTCTTGTCCTTGTGTTTCTTTTCTTTTTTAATTTTTGGACTGACACTAGCTATATCTTTGGGATAAGGTACCTGCAGGGATTTATTAATTGATATACTAGGACGATGTTCAATTTGAGGGGCTCTTGACGCCACAGGATGCACATCCACAGAATCATCATCAATATTTATCACTTCATCAGTCCTCAAGTCCATGACTTTAGATAAATCAACAGCACTATTATCATTATTGTTCACAACGGGCTCCTCCATTTTCACTCTAACGTGGTCCTGAGGTCTACTTTCACTTGCATTATCATGTGCAGAATTGTGCAACCTTGAGATCATTGAGTCAGACTGTAACTTTTCATGAACAACCTCTGGAGTGATTCTATCTTCTTTTGATTTGTTCGATATCCTTTTAAATATATTTATCTTTGATCTATCTGGTTGAGAGGCCAATTTCTCCTCCTCATCAACAATTTCTTTCTTTATTTGCACTTCTGGTACAAATGAATTTGTGGAAGGTTGTGATTTATGTACAGCAACAGAATTAGCAACAAGTGGAGATTTTGAAATTGGTATTTTTCTTGGTACAGGAATTGCATCCTCAGTCAGAACTGAGTTTTTAGACATAGCTGGTGGTGTCTGTGGTGGTGGTTCAACAGGTTCCTGCTTGATATGAGGAACAGGTCGAATAGGTTCAGCCACTGGAGGTGGTGGTGGCATTACAGACCTGGATGGCTGTAGTGACGGAGGTGCAGCTTTCGGCGCTGGCATGGTGACGTGATTATGATGTGTAGGATGAACATCCTTATTTTTAATTGGATAACCTGGTGGAAACTTATTCAATTTACTACTATCCTTAGATTTACTACCCTCACCTTTATGACTCTTATCTTTTCTTTTACTTTTCATAACTTTTCCATTCAATAACTTATTCTTCTTAGATTTTTTATCACTTTTCTCTACTATTGGTGCTTTTATTACATTAGAATGATGTGAATTAACTTTGTGTTTATCAAACTGCTTTTCTGACATAACGGCTGGTGGCCGAGCCTCAGGCAGTTTACCCTCACGTGCCGGTGACAGGAATCCTGACATGGTCATCATTACACTGCTGATTTCTCTGGTCCTTTCCTCTTCATCCAAACGTAACCTTGGTCTTTTACTGTTTGGTAATGAAACTGGATCAGTGGGTCTCTTAAAGATTTCCTTGTTTTTATCTGGACTATCAGTGACTGAAATTTCTGGACTTGTACATGTTGCATTACTATTGTCAACATTATCAATACCATTTTGATGGATTTCAACAGTTCCTGCAACAACTGGTGTGTCCCGTTCTTTCTCTGGGTACATAGGTGGTAGGTGTTCATGCACATGCATGGGTCTTGTGACCACTTCATGGCTGCCAGGTTTGAGAAAGTTCAAATTGGATTCCTTAGGCTTTGGAAACTTTTCAGAGGGCACAGGCGCTGGCACAGGTGGGACGCACCTGGTATACTCTGTCAACTCCGGTAAATTAATGTGTAGGTCACGAAATACTAATCCTAGGTCATGCAGATTTGGTTCAGTCCTGTTAAATTGTTCGGCGTATCTATTGGCTTGAGTCCCAAGTGACCTTATGTACTTCTCCAGCACATGCACCAAAATGTCCAGTGGAGTCGAGTTTATACCATTCCATCCAATAGTTTGGCATATTTGCGCAACATTCCTTCGCAGTATCTCACGGGCGTACGCCTCTGACATTATGACACCAACAAGTTATCTGGAACAAACGAATATATCACATTTACTACGATAGTTCACTGCTAATTGAATAACAAACATATAATTTGACGTATTCATCATGTTTACATTAATAAAGAATCATGTTACGAACGTTAGGACTCCTGAAACAGCGAATCTCATGATTTTTATACCTGCAAGTGTCTAGTAGTACAGAGTCGTGATTCCGAATGGGTGAAAATTTCAAGTTTGGAACACACATGTATGCTTCACTACAATCTTAAAAACTCAAGGATAATTTATAAAAACACATAAATCGTTTACAATGCAAAATAACGAAGTGTTTACGTAAAAACTTCTCAGCATTCTAAAAACACAGTGCCCCGTGCGCCATGATTGCATTTTGGGTTGTCAATGTTGAGTGTTGCTGCGCTAAAATATTTTAAAGGCGGTATATTAAGGTTACGTTCACTTTGTATCTAATTTTCTCATCCAATATTTTACTCTTACCACCCAACTAATAATACCATAATACCACGAACAAGCACGAAATGCATGGCATTTTTTTGATTTGTTATATTTACAAACCCGTTGTGGAGAAATTATTTCATTTAATGAATTGTGATTTTCTCGTTTACTTTTTACGTTAAGTTTTAGTTAACTTCTAGTTCCAACTATTATTCTATTATTCACTATGGTTTTAAATAATATTCCGTGATCGTTTTTTTAGAGTTCGTACTCGGTACTAGTAGTAAAACTTGATTAACGCAATGAAAATTACTTCTGGATTAAAGCCTGATAAAAATATATTATTTCTGTTCAATGGTTTTAATAAACTCTTTTTCTACCAATCGAGTCCTTTCGTTGGATATCCATAACGGTGGTGGTTGTCGGAAAAAATAGATTATAAAATTGTATGGTCACCAAGATTATGAGAGTGTTTTAAAACTCTGATTGGTCTGGCGTCAGGAATGGGGTGAAATTCAATTACTAAATTTGACCCACATAAAAAACAAACAAACAAACAGATCAAGATAAAAAATCGTTTAATAATACATGTAATTTATTTACATATCCTTAATAAACATACCTAAATTATCTCTCTGGGTTCGTCTTGTGTGCAGCGGCAGTAAGTTTTATTGATTAAGTCCAATAAAATTTACTCTTGGCGTAGGATGTAATGATTATCATACTGGCGGGTGAAAAACGAATGCACAGAGCGAATGTTGCAAGTTGCGACCGCAGCGCCTCTTCAACAAAGACACACTTGTTTGTTGTGGTGGGGCCGTGGCGTGGGCGTGGCGTAGTGGCTACCAATCGGTTGTAAGCATTAAGTGACCCATGCGACGTACATAATATAAGTGTGGCTTTAACCATACAAGCGTACCACGAACCATGAAATACGTGTCCACACCAATATATTTCCAGCATTGGCATTCCACGGTGCACTGCATAAAATAGAATACATCTACCGGCATTTTTATCTTTTAAACTGCCAAACGCCAAACAGACCAGGAAATTCGGTTTATTTTCTCGCAAACCTATCAATACGCTATTGCATTAAAATTAAATAAAAATCCAATGTTTTTCAAAAAGTTTAGTAAGTTTCTTGAGCTACCGCTACAATCTCCCACGTGGTATCTATGGTTTTCGTGGTATTTATGGTGAATACTCCGAACAGGTTGAAACTTGAAAAAAAAAAGTACCTGACAGTTTGTCAAATCCTCTAATGGTCGACGGACTGTGATATGATTTTTGTAGATAGAATATCTTAATTCTTCGTTTTTATACTTGAGATAAACGTTGAAACTCAAATAAATACGATAATTTCATACATTCGTACGCGAAATAGTGCCAGACAATATGAAAAGTTGATTGTATTGAAGAAAAATTTTCACGTAGGGATTGGAAGACTAGAAGCTGAGTTTTGGCTTTTTAAATAACTTTTTGATGATAAATCTGTGGGTATTGTGGGTCGAGCGGTGAAGTTTGAAGATGACTACGTCTTCCGAGGACGTATTGCTCAGCGTTAGCTACGTGAGGTTCAAGAAAGGTGATGGCACTTTGTATGTTATGAACCAAAGGTTAGCATGGATGTTAGAAAACAGGGACACCGTTGCTGTATCACATAAATATGCTGACATTAAAAGTAAGTACTACAAACTTCATTATACCTCCTCTAATGTAACATATTACTTGAACATAAAATCAAGAAAATATAACTCTTATAAATACTTAATTTCTGTTGTCCATGTATCCCTTATAGCTGAATATGTAGAAACAAGCTGTTTGTGTATCACTTGCCAGATATTGCATTACATAGATTGTTATTCTACATCACCTCTACCACTAAGCATGTCATCTATGTACTTAGGTACTTCATGCAACTTGTATACATACTATATTAAAAAAACAAGTATAGACTACATACTACATAGCATTAATAAATACTTCACAATGTCAATAGTATTGAGTGTTTTATCTATTGGCATATAGCATAGTATCTGTCATCATCGTCGGTGATATTTTAAATTGTAGATTGTTTGTTTCGCGCACATAAAATGTTGCGATCACATGATCACAACATACTACTTACAATACTTATATTCAACTTTTGAATATTGTATGGAGATTTAGGTATATCATCTATCTTTGGCAGGGGTTTTCAAAGTTTTCTGGTCAAGGGCCACTTTTATATCATTCTTGTTAGGTTAGAGACCACTATCGTTATTACTTTTTTCATGTCATCACACACAGATTTTCTTATTGACTCATAAAATCTAATCATTGAAATCAGTTGCTCCTCTCAGTTTCTCCTTTGTACTGACAAAAGATGTTACTACAGTCAGATTCATTTTAAATTTTATATTGTAGAGTTCAATGTAATATTTGTTAAAGTATTTTATTTGATGATAAGTGCAACAATTAATAGATTGATTGCCAAAAGTGTAATTGTATGTTAAAAGCAAAACCTTTTTATGTTACAAAATAAATTACATGTGAGATGATGTTAAACTATCAATGCCAATGTTAGATCTCCGTAGAAAGCAAATTTTAATTCTAGTTCTTTAATAAGTGTTCTTGAAAGAAATCAACTACTATTTGAATAGGATAATATTAGTAGCAATATCTATTCTCATTCATTTTCAACAGATTAATATTAGATCAGTTCTTCAGTATCATAAATAACAACTGCATACATCTAGATTTTTTCCTACTAGTGCTTAATATTTCTATCTAAGTTTACCTCTAGTCATATTACCTATTCTTGTATTAAAGTAAAATGAATAGTACCTATTTCAGTTAATACTATGAAAAGATTAATGTTCTGTAATCTATTTTCATTCTTCATTGCACCATGACCATCCATCAAACATCTTAATGTATTTGTAAATCAATACATTTTTGCATTTTGAAGCTTATGTCTTAGTTTCTTAAGTTCTCAATTGATTTGATAAAGCATTTTCAGCACCTAGTTATTAGATTACTGAGATAAGAATCCTCTTTTTTCCTGAATGTTATTTTGGAATATTATATTTGCCATTATTATATTTTTTTTCTTGTTATAATAAATACTATATTCAGCTTCTTTCTTAATTTACTTTTGTAATAATGCATACAAAACATGTGTCATGGTTTAGACACCGGACTATTAGAGTCTATCATTGACTGCCCGGCTGGCGCGGTGACTGGCCAACCGGCTGCCTGGCTTTGTGTATGCTACTTTCCAGTCTCTGTTAAAAGTTTTACAATAAAAATGTTTACTCTTATTGAAAACCCAATGTGGGTCTCAGTGTCCTTATCTATACCATTTGCTTTTTATTTCAGCACAAAAAATATCCCCAGCGGGTAAAGCAAAAGTTCAATTACAAGTGGTGTTACACGATGGGACATGTTCTACGTTCCACTTCGTCAACCCTGCTGGTGCGGAGGCACAGGCTAAAGACAGGGATCAAGTTAAGATGCTGCTGCAAAACTTACTGCCAAAGTTTAAGAGACAGATTGATGAAGAGTTAGAGATGAAATCTAAGTAAGTTGTATAAGATTTTATGGCTTAACTACCTAAATAATTATTTTAATGTCTCCCAACAGTTATAAGTTTTTATGTTATAGTAGGTACAAGAATGCATGTATATCAGAGTTTTCATTGATATTAATGCATGAAAAGACTGATGACTGTTGATGAAGTGAAAGAGGTACGTAAGATTTGTAGCAATTGGCAATCCATTGTCTCTGCCTACCCCAATGGGAGACAGGCGTGAAGTTATGAATGTACATACTAAATAGCATTATGACCTATCTTATACATTATTTCATTCATTGATCCTACTCGGATATATATAACTGCCAAACAAAGTATAATTTAACTGGCCGATCTTGAAGTCATTAGGATCCCAATGACTTCCATGACCCATGTACAGTAGTGAATGCCTCATAGCTGCTATGATGATGAAAAAAGTATTTAATTATTGTGTTTTCATCATGAGATAAGTGCACAGACATTTATGATTCAGCGAGGAAGAGAAATAGTTTAATTCAGAGTCAATTTATAGCCATTATAAACTTAAATTGTTAATGAAATCCAGATGTTTACATTTCTTTTGAGAACATTGGTTAATCATGCCTTGTAACTGAGCCAAATTCAGAATGTGGTGTTTAGGTTAATAATAGCAGAATAACATTTTGTAACCTTTCCTTGACATTGCATGGAAATGTGTGTTTGTAGTGTAATGCAAATATGTTTTAAAAAAAGTATTCATAGTTTACTGCGTCACAAATTGTGGGTTATGACTTGTAAATTATGTTATGGTTGTATTATGTGATGTTTAGAGCTCATTAAGTTTTCTAAATATAATATAATAATATTTTATTTTATGTCTCTGTGTGAGAAGACGTCTTTGGTCAGCAGTAGCCACTTATAAGCTGTTGATGAAGATGATGATGATGATTTTACTTAGAAAATTAAAGACATCCAAAGTATATTGTTGAAATTAAAACTCTACTGTATTTTGGCTGCTTATTAATAGTTTTGGTTAATTGATCATTAGCTAAATTACTTTCGATAAGGAAATTCTCAGTATCATAAAAATTGTAACCATTATGTGGCAAATAGCAGCAGACTTGTTATGTACAAAAGGCCTCAAACTTTTTGGGCATCTTCCTTTGTCCTTTGTGTCTTTATCTTATGAGTATGTTTTAAATGAATCTTTATATTTCAGACTATTATCGTTACATCCTACATTGAAGCATTTATATGAAGACTTGGTGATATCGAAGGTGATAAATAGTGAAGAGTACTGGAACACACCCACACTCAAAACGTATACGGAATCTAATAATATTAAGCAGGAGGCTGGTATGTTCATCTTTCTATAATCTATTAGCAGACCCCTGGAAAGAACATCTTATTGTATACATAAAAATGTACTTTTCATAACAACCAAATCGACAAATTACTCACTATTAGTATTGCCCAGCAAGAGTCTTGCAAGTCTCGCATTTACCAATAAACCAACTGATTTTTTTTATATGATTATGATTGAACTGTATAATAGCTATCCACAGGGCAAAGGCTCCTTACCTTTTTTTACTCCTTTCTATTGTAAAGCTATTTGTGGCCAATCCTTGTTATAGATGTCGAGTTATTTCAGTTTTAGGTGGATCGAAGACATATAGAAAGTTAGTGTTTATAGAATATACATGAGTAGCACCGCGACAATCGCCGCGTCGTGTGTCGCGGAATGCTGCTCATGAATATGAGCCTCTAGCATGGCTTGAAACTAGTCGAGTTCCTCGTCAAAACAGTACGTGAGTAAGCCGATAACATAATAATTAATATACATAAGGTATCAGGGATTTGTGACCAGCTCCGCGATCACCGGTTTACTGCATAAATAAGGACCATTCGAGTTCGAGTTCACCTCGAGTTCGTCCCTCCATTTCCTATTGGGCTCCACTCAGTAGTCAGTGTTACCCAAAAAATATATCTATTTAATCTTTTTTCTTTTCTTTTTACGCAGGTGTGTCTGGAGCATTTTTAGCGGATATCCAGCCACAGACGGACGGTTGTAACGGATTAAAATACAACCTCACCCAGGACATAATAGACGCCATATTTAAAACGTATCCTGCCGTCAGAAAGAAACACGTTGATTATGTACCGAATAAAATGACTGAAGCAGAGTTTTGGACTAAGTTTTTTCAATCTCATTATTTTCATAGGTTAGTTTTATTTACATATGTATAGATTTCCCTTGTTTTCATTTCGTATTTAATTTAGGGAGCAGTTTGTGATGTTTCCTAATGGGTGAGCGATCTAGAAGCGAACGCATAGCAGTGCGCCGCACCACGAAAACAAAAGAGAGTCAAAATCTATTGACGTGGCCTACGTGAGATGCGGAGAGCGATCAATTGACTTGGTCACACCGCATAGCGTTGAATTCGCATATCTTCGCACCGCTTCGCGTTCGCTTCTCGATCGCTCACGCAAGACGTCGCGTGAATTAGGGACCTACCTAACTTAGGTAGCAGCGTGTCATGTTCCCTAACCTTCGAAAAGGTAGGATCCTTCGACATGATCATGTTGCCTGATGGAATACTGTTCAATAGTTGAACGTTGGGACTTTCTATCCATGTAAAATCACATTTCAAAAGTATAGTACAAAATAGAAGCTACACTTTGGAATGAGCACCTAGCTTCTCTGACAGATAGTCTGACGGTCAATTCAATTTGACGTTTCAAAAGTGCCTAATTAAGGATTAATTGAAATAAATGCTTTGAGATCGATTTTGATGTAGTTGTTAAAATTAAATGGTACTTTTACTTTCAGAGACCGCATTGCCTCATCGTCTAGTAAAGATTTGTTTGGAGAATGTGCCAAATTGGATGACCAAGCCATTGCCTCAGCTATGAAACACACTACTCTAGATCTCACAGTAAGTTTCTATCTCTAAATGTCCAAATAAAGAGTCCATTTTTTTTAAAGGTGACAAATCATTCAATGTCTTCTCCCGCCTTGGGCGAGGCGAGAGGGAGTGTCAGACTCCTACTGACTAAAAACCACCCCGTCCCTACTCCTGCTTTTCGAGCCGGAGCCCCGGTAAACTCGCTAGGTAGTCCGCAGCTCCAGATTCCGTAGGACAAAAAGTAGCCTGCGTGTTATTACAGACCTAATAAACCTAAACCTAATCACTACCATATAATCAGTAACAAAAACTTGCTCCTTCCAGGTCGACCTCCCACAGTTCACGGAAAACATCCCCTTACTGCCATCAGAAGATGAAATAGCGCCAGAGAAGGAGAAGGGAGACAACGCGTCTATACACAGAAACATGATCAAGCGGTTCAATCAACATTCTATTATGGTTTGTTACTATATCTCTTGCTAAAGAAAAAGTAATCTTATTTAGTTGGTATAGGGTGACAAATAATTAGTGAACGATATTTAAACACGTGATTGTACTCATGTTTACAAACAACTTTCCCAAAGAAACTTTTTTGTATACTCATTAGTTTTATTTTTATCACTATAACAAAACAACAAAATTTCGCGCGCGCCTTATGATCAACTGTTAGCAGCGAGGCGTTCATCAAAAGACTAATAGGTATTTTGCAATTTTAAGCGCGCGTGCTAATGAAATTTGCTTGCTACAAAAACTCCTATTGAAATTCTCCTATTATCTCTCTTCCAGGTGCTCAAAGCTAGTCATAAAACAAATTCTAGTAATAATAATAATAACACAAGTAGTAAAACGACAAATAACAACAAAGTTGTCGAGAACGGTGTGAAAGAATCAAATGGTGTAGCAGAGAAGAGAACAGCAGAAGACAGTAGTACAGAAGCGCCGGACAAGAAGAAGAGAATATTAGAGAAGATACATTATGAAGATCTAGAAGATAAACCGGGTAATGAGGATGCGCAGGAATTGAAATTGTCAAAGGTGAGATAGAACTTCTGACTCTTCTCCTTTGTGAATATTTACCGACTTTTAAAATGAAGGAGGTGTTATGTTCGGATGAAGTATTTTTTCAGCAATATTTTATATTTTTACTCTACTCTTCTAATCCAATCTAACTGTTGTACTCTATTCTACTTCGGTTTTTTTATGGTATAAGCCGGTAAACGAGCAGGCGCATCAACATAGTAAACAATCGCTGCCGCCCAGGAACTTAGGAATTCGGGGAATGAAGAGATTGGGAAGGGGGGAGGGGTAAGGGGGAAATTGTGTTAAAGATCCCTATTACCATTCACGGATAACAACTCCGTACTCCATACTAATATTGAGGAAAAAAAACGATAATCGTTGCTCATTACTCGCGAAGTCGCAAATAACTAATAAAGATTTAATAAATTACAGGTTATATAAAAAAATACAATTATATTTTATACTTACAGATAGAAAGATACCTCCTAGGCCCGTCGAGTCAGTCGCAGCAAACTCACACACATACACACAATGCGCCTCCTCTATCAGCGCTCTCTTCGATATGTCAGGTACGTCATACGTCAGTTAAATCTATCCCTAAACTGTAGTATAATATAATATTATGTTTTATTTATTTATTTATACTTTAGTATTAGTAATGCGGTGATTAGTCTAATTACTGTAATGTATCGTAATATGGTAACTGTTAATCATTAGATAATTTGTTTCCATAATAAGTAAGAAAGGTAATGGTTTATGTCCTAATTGTTATTGTTTTTGATATACAAATTGTTATTAATTATAATCTATGCACAATAACATTAGACAGAAGTAAAATAAGTTTATTTTTGGGGTATGCTTTGTAATAAAAATGACATATATGTATTACGAAGCTCTAGGTAAATTTGGATGGTAGTCTTTGAACATTAGCTGTTGTTAAATATAAATATAAATTGATTATATCGGACGCATCTGTATATAGAAAATTACTTCCAACTGTGGAATGTTCGATTGCAGAAGTGAATAGACTATAGTTAATTTGTAAGAAATTAAAGTTGAAGATCAATCTGCTTCATGAGTATGAGCCTCTAGCATGGCTTGAAACTAGTCAAGTTCCACTTCAAAAAGTAATTTGAGTAAGCCAATAACATAATAATTAATTTAATATGTCTCACGAAAGTTATTATAAATTCTTCTATCTTCCAAATACAAAACTTTCGAAAATAAAAGACATTTTCATTTGAATAATTAGATAGCATAATAAAATTAATTCAGTATAACTCGCGAAACTTATTATAACATCAACATACCCTTGTCGTCAAATGAAATATTGAAAGCTATGATCGCCATGATACAGGCTTGGTCAAGCGGTCAGCAGTGCCAGCGGCCGGTGCGCGTGAGTGCGAGCGCGTGTGTCGGTGCGCTCGGGGAGCTCAGTCCGGGCGGGGCACTCATGAGGCATCACCAGGCCGCGTCTATGGCACGTGAGTATATAGAAAGAAAGAAAATCATTATTTGCATTTACAGTAGAATCCGGTTATAACGACTACCAAGGGACCGGTGACATTACGTCGTACTAACCGGAAGTCGTATTAAACGAACAGAAAAAAGTTTTTTTTTATATAACAGATATTACAGTTATATGCCCGTTTAGGTGATGAGCAGATAAAAAAAAACTAATTTTGATCAAAATAGTTATTTATTAATTATTCAAATTATGTAAGGATGTGTAATGTACGTACATAATGTACCGCTTTCTTATATGGAAGTGTAAATCTATTCTAACAACTTTACATTTAATGCAAATGGTCTGTAATTTTTGTTTATTTCTGGATTTATTCGCGTTTTATCGCGTCACTTGGATTTACCTACAAATACGTACTGCCATAAAATAAACAGTCAATTTCCAATCAGAGGCGTCGCGCGGGGCGATAGTTGAGATAGCTAATCATTTATTTCATTATTTTCTATGAATTATTTGTAAACACGGCAACGCTCGTCGTTTTGTCGTTGTAACCGGACAATTATGTGTGAAATTCGGTCGTTAAAAGCGGTTGGTCGTTGTAAGCGGAGTCGTAATAAACGAATGTCTATTAATGCAAGTTTATACTAAAACCAAACAAATGCCTAAACTTTCGTCGCTAAAAACGGTTGGTCGCTATATGCGAAGTCGTACTAAAGGGACTACACTGTATTTGCACCGATTACAAAAATAATAAACATAAATAAATGATAAAATAAAAGTATACACAGTTTATATATCATAAAGTCTTACCATCGTACTCAGAGTCTCAATGGTTACTTAACCCAGTCCTTAGCAATTGTTTTCGATACAATATCGTTACTAAGGAATAGGTTAATTAATCATTAAATGTCTGAGTACGGCGGTTAATATGTATTTAGAGAATACAATCCCGAGCATGTTTTTCAATCCCGGGATTACGGGATTTTAAATGTGTAATCCCGGGATCCCGGGGCTATCCCGGGATTAGACTTTGTGGTTTCTAATTGGGCTCAAATGAAAACAGAACTTGAGTTATTTAAAAAAAATGATTTTAATATCGTTGCACAATATAAATCACATCACAACACAATACAGTACGAAACGAAAATTGACAAAAGACAACACAACAAAACTAATTAGAATTTCAAAAATACAATCGCAGGAATATCAAAGCATCCAACGTTTCACTTCCAAGCCTGCTTCGTAGTTTATTGCCAATATAAGCAGCAGCTGAAAACGCTCGCTCAGGTTCTACGCTGGTTGGAGGAATAGACATTAGATATTTATTTGCTATTTCTAAGTGATATCCACGAGTTCCTCCATTTTCGAACAGGCTCATTTCACGTCTAATACTATTTGCCAACCCTGATTCATTTTGTATTTGTACTTCAGGATCTGGGGAATTCATACTCTTATCAATTTCCAGCTGTAACTTTTCCTTTAATGTCAATCCTAAAAATCCCGAGATTAGCCAAGTACAGTCCCGGGATTTTCGGGACAAGAAAACGGCCGGGATCCCGGGATCCCGAGATTCGGGATCCCGGGATTGTATTCTCTATATGTATTGCATTGGATGTCTTTTATGGAACATTTCGAAAATTGGTTTGTTTTAATTATTTTGAAAGAAACACTCAAAAATTGTTACCAATGGCAATTGAATAGTCCTCTAGTACTCTTACTCTCTCCTCCAATTGAGAGCATTTACGACACGAATTTTGAAGTCAAAACTACTGAACCCATTTTAATGAAACTTACTACTCGTAAGCAACATATCAAAGTTTAAAAAGTTGTTTACAAATATTTTTGAAAAAATCTTTAGTGTAAGATAACTTTAAGTTTGAAATGAAACATAAAATTGTACCTCTCTGTCTCAATAGCAATTCACACTTAAAAAACACCATGGATAGACAAGGAAACTCAATAAACAATAACTCCAAATTTCCTTTCAGAATTAATACCTCCAGACGTGAAGTCAGAACTACACCGTATCTACCTATCAGGCGGCGAGTTGCTCCGCGAACTATGGCGCTGTTTCCCTCAGCCCGGCGCCGCTACCGACACGGAGGACGCCACCGCTAAAGCAGAGAAGTTCTACGAAGCACTGCTCAGATTTAGGAATGTGAAATTGAGGCCTTTTGAGGTAAGGGATTTTAAAAAACAGTTTTTTAACCTTTTAAATTTTTGTGTGATCCGCAAACAGTACTTCTGCGACTAATGGTCAAATACTCAAACGCCACTCAATTTTAAGTCGCTCTGAAATAGTTTTGTCCCTACAAAATCTTTGTAAATGACAGAGATAGCGCGAGATTTAAGTACAACTAAAATTTGAGTAGTTTTTCAGTATTCGGGCGTAAGTGTGATGTTTGCGTGTAATTTGTTTGTAAATGAACTTCAGACATAGCTATAGGAGAAATTTTAAGTTCAAGGCCACAATACTTATAATTTTTTTTTAAGTTGTCATTACCGTATTGTTATAAACTTCCTCTCCTGTATTTGGCTCTCAAGACATGACAGAAGTTACTAGCAAACCCGGCGAACTCCGTTTCGCCACTAATGATTTTCCCTGTTGTCCTGCTTTCCTGTTTTCCTGAATTATATATAATGGTTTTCCTGAATTTTCTTTGTTATAAAATGCATAGAGAGGAAGTCAGGAAGGAAAACCTGACTTATTTTTATATTATATTCAACCTTTCCTATTTTTGTTCCCAGGAGAAAATGCTCCGTGAATTAACGCCGCTAGCAACGACATTGACGCGGCATATGAATCAAATGATAGACACAGCTTGCGCAAAGTACGCGGTCTGGCAACAACGCCAAGCTAAACTGCGGTAGTAGTAAGTTATACTCGTGTACCGTCAGCAGAATCAGTTCAAAATTTTAATAAAAAATAAACAAATAAAAAATTGTTATCGATTTTTTTAATGCCATGTTAAATAATTTGGAATCTTGGAATGAGGAATTAAATTGTATTTTTTTTTTATTTTGGTCGTTTTCTTTTTTTTTTTAATTTTTCTTTGTGGTGGCAAAAGAGGTTTTACTAGTTTTGTCAATTTATAGTGTTCATATTTAGTCATGTTTCTCCTAATGACTAGTTTTGATGTTGCCTTATAGATTTAGAAATACCTTTCCTGTTTTATTTTGGTGTAGTATAATGAATAATGTAACATAACAAATAAATGTTAGGAATTAGTGTTACTTGACACAAAACTTACTCTACTTGCTGATATAACAGTCAAATTAAACAAATAAGTGGCTCTTTAGTTTATTTATCATAAATAGTCACTTGAAATGTCAAAATAAGCAGCTAATATCGTAGTGTTTGTGGACCTACACACGCTTCAGAACATACTCATTGCATTTTAAGAATTTAAACGTACTAAAGACTCGAATACACGCTTTATTACATTTAAACAAAGCAATAGTTAGAAAATAAATAATAATATTTACTATTTATGCTTCTCAACAGTTTCTGTGATAAATAAATGAAAAATAAAATATATAAATAACATTTTTCTGCTGACGGTATATTTTTATAATAAATAAATAAATAAATACGCGACCAAATTGTGAAAATTTCGTTTTAGGAACGTTTAGTGATGTGACGAGAGACCGAATGCATAATAACCTTTTTTTATTACCCGACTGCAAGAAGGGTTATGTTTTTCCCCAATACACTTTGGTACTGAAATTCCTTTTGAAAAAGCAGACAATATTATATTAAAACGAATGTGATAATCTACCTGATATAGTTCGGATGAATTTAAATAAACTTTTATTGTGATTATTATCGTCTTAGAGCTTATCCATTGGAATCTTATCAATATTTTTAATTGAAGCATAATTAAGGAAATATATTTATTTCCCAATTGTTTTGTGTCCTTTGATAAATACAGATGTTATATTTACCCCTTACTTGCATTTAGATTAGATGTAAATATATAATATGTAAATTACGCACAAAATTCAATACGATCTGTTGCTCTAAGAATCTCATAATGAAAGTTCCAAAAACGTACAGAAAAATCGATGCGATATATTCTAAAACATATATGCTTTAAAGTCCCGGCTACAGCTTGTTTGCGCAACTTTGCGCAAAACTGTTCTTAGTTGCGCAAACTGTTACAGTGTTGCGCTAACTTCTTGGTGTATAAATTTGTGCAAATTGAACTACAAATCACGGTTTACTCACCTATTTTTAATGAAAAAGAAGCTCTACTACTGTCGAGTCACAGAGGGACTCTTCATCATGAACGCGCATTATCAACATGACGTGGTGACGTCGCGTAGCCTACTCTGCAGGAGTAGGATACGTTTGCATACGCTGTTCATGATGAAGGGTTCCGCTGTGACTCGAAATTAGTAGGGCATTTCGGTTTAAGTGAGTAAACCGTCATTTTTAGTTAATTTAGTATGTCTCACGATAGTTATTATAAAAATTGTGCAAATTTATGTTTGCGCAAGTTATTTCATCGTATCTGAACATATGAACGCTTGTAAATCAATACTGCCCCTGTAAATAGTTACTCCGTGTATAAGACTGAATTTTTACAATCACTCTCCTTTTATTTGTACTTTCTCGTCACATCTTAACCGTATTTGGCAAACAAATTATGTACATATGCCTGTCTTATGTATAAATAATAATCTGTGAATACCTAAATCATTTAGTTATGTAAATTGGGACTCTATGGGCGGTTGGACTGTTGGTGAAGTAGTTTTGAATTCATTCAACCATATTAAGTATCAGAAATTGGCATCAAATTGTCATATTTCGATTTCTTTTCAAAGGAATCCTGCTAAAGGTAAACGTCCACAGGCCCGCATTGTACGCATTCCCTATGACGTCATTGGTACGTATCGCATGTAGGCATTGCCGATTATGCGGTCCGTACAATGCGGATCAGTAGACGCAGTTGTATGAGTTTCTATACTAGACAAACTAAAATCCGTTGCGTGCGATGCGTACGATGCGGGCCTGTGGACGCTTACCTTAAATGTGATGTTAGTTACATGTTGATGTCATTAAATCCTTTTTCGTTTGGTTCTAAAATAAACTGAGATTACTATAGGGCTAGTACAAATAATTAAAAAAATCACTTCACAATCGTCCAGTCGTTCGAAAGAGAACCGCTTAGTGTACGTAATAAAATATAATTTAGAATGAAAATAAATGCATTTTGATGAACCAAATCTAACTGAATGAATAGTACTAATTTATTGTGTTCTCTCACTACGTTTCAAAGTGTTTGGGCACTGATTGAATATTGTAATACTTCACATGCATAGCTGTAAAGTAAAACTGCATTGAATTTGCACCGAGTTATCGCACCACCTTCACATAGTCAAAGCATTTATTTCAATTAATCCTCAATTAAGCACTTTTAAAACGTCTAATTGAATTGTCCGTCAGTCTGTCTGTCAGTGAAACTAGGTGCTCGTTCCATAGTGTGGCTTCGAATGGAGGAGAACGAGCAAGAAGCTCCATCGTGAATCTTTTAATATTTTTTTTTAAGAACCCGATAAACTTATATGACAGATAGTCCATACAAATTACGTTCTTAATTCTTTAGGTTCAAAACAGCTATCTAGACTCTGTGAAATATGATGTTAAACTCTTATAAAAATATGTGCCAAGAGATCATTTTGTGAGCTAACATATCAATATGGCTTTTGACTATTTGGAAAATTGTTTTGTTTTTTGTCAATTTAGTGCAGTTTTATACCACACTAGTGTTCAAGCTGAAATTGTTAGCAGTACACTCTAATGGGATTGTTATTAGGTAAATCTATTGTGTTTATGTATTTTTATTTTTGTTCTTGA
The DNA here is from genome assembly GCF_023101765.2 of Spodoptera frugiperda. NCBI lineage: Eukaryota > Metazoa > Arthropoda > Insecta > Lepidoptera > Noctuidae > Spodoptera > Spodoptera frugiperda. The sequence continues at coordinate 9,076,015 of NC_064229.1, read as the reverse complement.
CTCATATTGAGATAACTTTCAGCCACAGTACCCATAGTACGAGTTTGCTTAAGTAATCGGAATGAGAACGCGTACGGCGTTCTAATTGGTTGGTTTATTCAAGCCGGCCAATCAGAGCGCCGAACGCGCTCTCGTTTTGATTACTTTAAAGTTTAAACGTATAGCAAACTCATATTAAGGGTACAGCTAAGTGCAACATTTACACTACATTAAATAAAAAAAAATGCAGATAATAATATACATAAAGTGATCATGATTGTGTGTTTTATGTTAGTATATAACAAACGATTTTTTGGTATATCACCTCCCTGTATCAATGTAGAAATATTAATAGTTTTTTTTTCTATCATCTGCCAGAGAGACATGACATTGAAAACAAGAAAAAATCTCTATGAGAACAAGAAAAAAAGAGATGGTTATAGAGTTGTCGATAGTTGAGAAAAATAATTAATACTAGGGTACTGTTTCACCACCTTCATATAAGTATCCAATAATCCTATGTGACAAATATGAAGTTCATACAAATTACGTTCTTAATTGAATATAGCTTATTTGGTATATAGCTCTGGCCATTATTTTAAACTTAGGATAGCATTCAGGGTTGACTGCTAACAATTTCAATTTTAAATATAAGGTGTTCTAAAATTATTTGCTCCGACTTTAATGGGAGGTAGTGTTGTGTTTGAAGATTACAATAGTAAGTATAAATTATCGATTATGAGTATACATTTTTCATTAAAATAATTTACGTATGAGTTTGTTTCGAAAGAGGTCTTATCTCTTTCACTGTATTTGTCGTACGCATTACATCGTCAATGAAAACAATTGATAGCAATGGTTTTTATTGTAACGCATCGTGCGTATTTGTAAACCACTTTATGCAGTCAATGTGTATTTAACTTCTTTATGTTCTCAAATTGAGTTACCTGGCCCGGATCTACAAAATTTCCACACAATTGAAATCTTCAAACACAACACTACCTCCCATTAAAGCCGTGGCAGATAATTTTAAAACACCTTATATTATAATAGCAACATTCTAATACTCTAATGTTCCACATTGAACGTAACTGATGTAATAATAATAACGATTGGCGACAATAATCGCGTTATTTTACTTAGTATAAGTTGGAAGTATCCAAATTGTCTCGTTACCATACTTCTTTGGTGATTTTTTTTTTATAAATTGTCAATGATTTCAATGGCTGATGTTAGCGTTTATTTTTTTGGATGGATATTTTGGTATGACCGAGTTAAACTATATTAGTTTTTTTTTTGTGTCTGACGGCCGATGGGCCATGAATGTGCTTGAGTGGCGACCACGGCCTGGAGATTTGCGTGCGCAGAGTTCTTCCGCTAGGCGATATCGTTAGTGTCGCGGAAAGCCATTGGAGTCCATTCATTAATTAGGAAAATAAAACTGGCATATCTATACTAATATTATAAAGCTGAAGAGTTTGTTTGATTGTTTGTTTGTTTGTTTGAACGCGCTAATCTCCGGAACTACTGGTCCGATTTGAATAATTCTTTTTGTGTTGGATAGTCCACTTATCGAGGAAGGCTATAGGCTATAAAACATCACGCTATAACTATTAGGAGCGAAGAAATAAAGGAAAATGTGGACAAAACGGGGGAAATTTATTAATTCCTGAGGGCTTCCGTTGCGTGCGCTGCGAAAATGGTTCAAGATACGAAAATTATATGTATGAAAGAATTATTCCTCTTAAAATGATCTAAAAAAAAGTCCGCGACAGTATATGTCTATCTTTTAGGATTAACTTATTAGAATCGTTTTTGTGGTAATCAAACTGGGTCGAAATTAATGCATTATTTGTTAAGAGTTGTATTAACGAAAAAATATTAATCTTTATCGAAATAAATGTGTTGTTCATTAAGAGTATTTAATTGTGAACAAAATTGTCTTTGACATCACTAAACTTCAATAAACATCTTAGAAGATATTACAATTTTAAAATAACTCCGATATAAAATTCACCCGCGCCGCATGATGTACGAAACACGACGCTGCCAGGAGGAGAAGCATTGTTTGCGAACGACGCGGAGCCTGGTGTAACTATAGGTACTCAAAAAAATTATAGTCTTACTAACGAAGTAAAACATTTTTTGATCATTGACCATTGAAAGCGTTTGTTTACAGCGTAGAATGGCAAAAAAGCGGTTTACCACACGCCCACATTTTATTGTGGCTGTCTAACAAAGTACAACCAGATTCTACGTATAGTGCAATAATATCGGCTGAAACATTTGACAAACAAAAAAATCCAATTCTTCAATTTATTGTCATAAAAATATGATAGGGTATAAAAATATGGTCCTTAAGGATTTCGTAACCTTGCGTCACTATGTATGAAAGAAAACATTTGTTCTAGAAAGTACTCTTTCTTTTTTTTGAGGGGGGAAAATCATCCGTTGGCTACTCCTGCCTTGGGTGAAGCGAGAAGGAGTGTAAAAATTACCCCGTTCTGATTTGAGCCGGGGCCCCGGTAATCTTTTACATTGTCTGCAGCACCGGATCGGGCATCAGCCCTATTGGGTCCCATCTGTAGTGGCCTGGCTCTTTGAGGCGCGCACAGAACGCGACGCACGGTACGCACGGGTCTGGTTTTGATCGGGCGACGAGCTACTCTTACTCGCCGTCCGCAGACCCGCGCTTACGGTGGCCGGGGATCGTCACGCGATCCTCGACGCCCGGAGTGTCTTCTGCGGCGACTGGGGCGTGATGAGGATCGTTCCCTCACGAGCTCCGCCTCATCCTTAGCTAGGATGACTGCTTCGCAGAAGGGGGAGACGGCGTCCCTTTCCCCCTCGCTCCGCACCTTTGCCTGAACTAGAGCTGGACCTGGGAGGTTACCGTCGCCATTCACATCTCTAAGGACATGGCGATGCTCAGCACATGCAATGCACACCGCCACTGTATGCTCCACCATATCTTCCGGGCGGTCCTCGCAATGACGACACCCAGACGAAACGCCCGGGTGTTTCCTCCCGCCGAATTCGAAACAGGTACCAACCGAAACTTCCGTGTCCGGTAAGTACCTGCGTCAGGCGGTAGGTGAGGACGCCGTGACGCCTCTCAAGCCACTCTTCATAGAGGGGACTTACCACTGCTATAACGCATATATAGCGGGCCCATCTAAAAAGTACCCTAGGAATTTTATTTCTGAAACACAAACCGGGGTGGCGGTTACCCAACCTATAGGCGCAGGTTTCCGGAAAACAGTGGAAACACATATAGTATAGAAATGAGTGTGGATATAATCATAATCCAGTGCTATCACGAATTTTCAATGCACAAATTAACCGTGGGTAACAGGTATAATTTATGAAGCTGAGAAAGTTGTTTGCAAAAATAAATATAATGCCTAAAATAACTATTCCACGCGGACGAAGTCGCGGGCACAGCTAGTAGATTAATAAATCCAGTCAGTCATATTATGACCAACTTCAAAATGAGTATCTTCATGACATACAAAAAAAAAAAAAAAAATACTGCATTTTATTACTTTTTTCAGTCACCTAATGAAGCCATTGTTATCATGAGTTCTTTAGGTTAAAAAGAATACGAAAATTTTGATATTTTTAAGCATTAATGTTAACAGGTGTATCACACACCGTTTATTACATTTGATTGTTTTATTCCTTGTTTTTAGTACGTTGCGACACAAAATAGAATGTGACTAGTAGTGTTGTGACGTCCATGTGGTGTATCGATAATTTTTTATCGACTTCCTTATGTGTTATAGTTTAATTATTTATATCGATAATTATGTGTTATATCTTCCACTAGTATCTGTTTAGTGTAATATTTATTTTAGATGTACAATGTTAATTTATAAATATGTATGTTTCCGCAAAAAGTCCAGTACCTTTAATACGAGTTTGCTTTACGTTAAACAAAAATGAAACGGCGCTTTCGGCGCTGATTGGCTGCTACGAATGAACTAACCAATCAGAGCGTGAAACGCCTTCTCTTTTCTATCTCGTTAAACGTAAATCAAACTCGCACTAAGACGTCAGACTTTCGCACTTAAACTGTTTAAAAGATTTTCAACTATACGTCTTTGCAATAAACTTGAAAATCGTTTAAACGTATTGGGGTATCTTGTTATGCTGTCTTCTATACAAGTGTTGCTTCTATTTTGTGTCAAAATTTAAACTTATCGAAATTATGTATATTCAGTTTTGAAATTATGAATTATTTTTAGATCTCTTAGATATATGCGCCCGTTTGTAATTGATATTGTTTTTCGTATGTATAAAAATCATTAGTTCAATAGGCGGTTGAAAATTTTTGAGCTAAAAATTTTGTATCAGAAAAATCGAATGATTCGTACTACTACAAATACAGATAACTAAGTATTTAATTATGTTAAGTTTCATGTTACAAGCCTTATTACGCTCCCGTTTACTTTAAATTTTAATTGGTTTAGTCGAGCCGGCCAAGCGCTCTCGTTTTGATTATTTTAAACATAAAGCAAACTTGTACTAAAGGGTACTGAGCTATTTTTTAAATAATTTGGGCTCAAAACTCTTCAGCCGCTTTAGTAATTATCATTGTTTTAGTATTGGCATTGTTTATAAAACTAAAACTAAAATTATAATAAAACGGGTGTCAATAAAAATGTTCCTGAAGCAATATCTTCTTACAATGTCTGATCATTAAGTTTTATTTTTTGAAACTTATTCATTTGTGATAGTATACGTAAACGGATATTTTTGTTGTAGTCGTATAGTGCACAATATTTTTATTATTTCAGATATTTCTATGCTCTTTAGAAATAACGGTTTTATGTCTAGCTTGTCCCGTTTGTTTGTGTCAAATATTTTAATTAGGCTTTTACATCTTTCCTGACATCTGATCAATCTGATATTTGGTACACATTCCGTACTCAGATACATTTAATGATTACTTAATTGCCATAAACGTTCATTGGCAACAAAAAACTCTTAAAGGCTATTCCTCTACTAGTGTCGGACAACGCTTTCCGACATGGCGTCTAATGTGTTAAATAACTCCTTAGTTAGATTTTTTATCGAAAACAATTGCAATTCAATGACTCTGAGAATGGTGGTATCTCTTGATGACAATATAATCTATTTTTTTCTAGGGATTGATTGCTAGAATATTAAATCCGTTAAAGCCTATAAAACCGATTAACATAAAACGCATTTTTATGTATTACATTTGAATAGATGCAACTTCGTGCTTGAATTTGCTTCTTTGAGATTACGTCGAGTAAATAGCAGTACTGTGTTTTACTAATATTGTGCACTAATAAAATAATAGTATAGAAATAAAATGGCGTGCTGTTTCATGTACGTGCACCGAATAGTTCATTATTATTATTTTTCCTTAGTCTATTAGTTCTTCAGTTTAATTTAAATACAAAGATATGATTCGGTAACTCTGTTGTTTTACTTTAAACCCTTGTGCGTCGATATAGAGTCCAATTTTGTCAAGCAATACTTTGATGATTAAGTTTATACAATTTTAGACTTTAGAAATAAAATAAAGTTTATTTTGCGAATGAATGTGAAAGAAAACAGTTTCTGACAAAGATTTATTATAAATATGTTTTTTTACAAATTTAACGAAATATAGGTTTTATTTGTTTTGTTAAAAGCATTTTATAAGAATATTATTGTCGTATGCATTTAGGTTTAGAGAAAAGGGACCTATTTACATACTTGTCTCAATGTGCCAGTCAATTTTGAACCTTATAAGCAAATACGAATGCTTTTAACAAAACACAGAAACAGTGAATACGATAAGTGCTATAATGAGTTAAACAGCCTTCTTGCCTACTAAAATAAATAAATATTACACATAATTAATCATGTTATACATTTCTATACAAGACTTAAAGTCTACGTTAGTTGCGATGAAAATGAGTTTCTTTAAATGAGAAAATTAATTTATAAATAGAGTCCATCACAAATAATTTGTATTTTAAACCGACTTTCAAAAAAAATCCATTCAGTTTGACCTGTAAGTATGTATGTTTGGGTGCAATTTTCTCGCGTTTGGCGTAATTGATTTTGATGCGGTTTTCAGCACAGTATTTTATAGACTTAGCAGAACGTATTATATGTGTTACCTGACTTAAAAAATGGAAGTTCACACTTTAACTTTTGAAGATGTTTCCCGGTTTTTATCCCACGGGAACGCGAGTGAAGCCGGGTGGTAGAAGCTATTCAGGTATAAAATATATAATGATGGCTGCCTTGCAAGAATAAAACTATGCATCTAGTCAAAAGTTATTATTGAATAATAATAATTGTAAAATTGCATACTTTTGTTAAAATAAAGCAAATCTGAATAACAGTATAACTTGTAAAAGGAAAATATTTCTTTTACCGTTATTTAAACCAATCTAATTGTTATCTAGATTATTGTAGTTGCGCAAACTACCATGCGCAAGTCTATACATGCGCAAATTTTAGCGCAATGAAGTCTGTATATGCAATACATATCTTTGGAATGTTAAAAAATTAAACATGAGATAAGTAAAATTGTTTAATAATACGCCTACAATAAAATTCTAACTACGATTAATATACATATGTAATAATATAAACTCAACTATAATTCAGTATAGTAATGCCAATAAAACAAAATAACTTCTTTCTTGCAAAAACGTACCTTATCACTTCGAATTAACATTGGTTTTACATTGCACATAATCACTTATTCGATTAATGTAATAAGGTACTAATGAATAGTATCTCTATTGCACTGTGTTAAGGTTTATAATTGAAAGTCTCGTTTATTTTGTCTTTTTGGCAGTACTTTACGATACATAACGCTTTATATACAGCAGTTAATATTATTTTCTTTTAAATTAACCCGTAGACTATACTTTTCATAAAGATCTATTCTCAAAATGGCGCCGATTCTCTTGCATAGCTAGTATAGCTATCCTTGTTTAACATTGAGGATAGGAAAGAGAGAGAATGCAGATTGGAGTAGTGTTATTAGTAATAATGATGAGTTAAGATATTAAATAGTCGGATTAAAAATAAGTTATTGTGATTGAATATCTACTTTATAACAGCAGAATTAGAGTATATTTTAAGTTGAACGATAGTGCAAGACTACATATAAACATATAAAACATATATGGTATAGAGAACCAGCGCCAAAATCTTCCTCTGATCTGCCATACAGGCATAATGACATAAAGTCATTATTATACCAGTGTGAAAGAGACAAACCTATATCATCACATATCTCTATCCCTTTCACACTAGTTAAAATCGCATTCAAATTCCTACTTCTCGCTCTTACACATCGTCAATCGTATCTTTTATCCTTGTCTAATCAAAATATTGCGAATAGAAAAAGCATTGGAATTAATGCTTTAGGCAAGAATTTTTGAGTCAATTATTATGAATTTCATATTATGTATTATAACATTAGACAAATACATACAGAATAAACAGCCTAATTTGTTTATTAAATGGTGTTATTTGATATTATTAATAACCTAAACTGTATAAGGTCTTAATTGGGTTAAGTTTTAATCAACAATAAGGGGATTAAGGGTGTGCTTTTCTACCAGACATGTGCTGTGTAGTTATGCTACGCAGATTTAAGAGTTAAGCTGTGAACTATGTGACCGTTTCCACTGATACTGAGTTATGTAGCTGTGCGAGGAAGATGTGATGTATCGATAGTAGGAAAGGCATCCATAGCACACATCTTTCCGTATAAAAAATATAGCTTAGCCTGAATCCATTTCCACCAGTGCTAAGCTATGTGTACCAATGAATATGGTAGGTGGAAGCTAAACGCATGCACAGCAACATAGCACATCTCTGATGAAAAAGCATCCTAAGAAGGGCCTATTATTAGATGCAGCTTGTATATTTTGGCTCATTCTTATACGATTATTAATTCATTTATTACCTTCTAATAGTCCATTAGCCATATTACTGCCGTTTATTTAAAAACAAATGAAACGTTAAAAGGCAATGAAAATAACCATTTTTGTCCACACTAGGTGGCATTACTACCGAATAAAGGTAAGCGTCCACATGCCCGAATCGTACGCATTCTGTATGACGTCATCGGTACGCATCGCATGTAGGCATTCCTGATTATGCGATCCGTACGATGCGGATCAGTGGACACAGTTGTATGAGTTTCTATACAAGACAAAATAAAATTCGATGCGTGCGATACGTACGATGCGGGCCTGTGGACGCTTACCTTAAGACCCCGCAATTTACAATGACAGATCAAACTCGACACCAGCGCTCCTGGCGGTTGAAAATCAAAACAAATATTGGCTCAATTTGTCTAATGCTCCATACAACATAGCTTTTATATTTAATAAATAAATAAATACAAAAAATAATCGCCTCCACATAGGTACTAACAAACATAAATTCATTGCTTTCTCCTCTGGGGCTTTCGATATCCTAACATAATAATCGGATACATAGATATCTCATCAAGGGTAACGTAGGGGTTTACCCTTTTGAAAATTCATGGGGGTAATACTGGGGTTTAGGTGTCTATCTGAATGCCTTGACGACCCATACGATGAGTATGATTGCTATGATGACGCCTATGAGGATGAGAATCATCATTTTTCTTCTGTATCTGCGCTGGTACTCGGCTGCCTTCGCTAGTTCGTCGACACCAGCTTCCACGTTCGCACCGGCTGATTCTATGTTGCTTTCTACGTTATCTGTAAGGAGAAAAGATATTGTTTAATTATATGTGAGTAATTTATACCGAATTGTGGCGAAGCTACACAGTTTCTTAAAAGTTCAGTTATGCATGTCATGGTATTTTATTCACATCAATAGTCCGTGACAATCCACCGTAGGATTAATGGTTTATCAGAGACCGCAGGTCCCCGGTTTCTATGCCTTAGTCGGCTCTTAAGACACTACCGAAAGCCATGGAAAAAAAATCAAAGGAAATAAAATGAGAGAGGTAGAAAGAAACCTTTATATCTTTTTGTATGGTATGGTACCTATATATTTTTTAATGGTATAAGCCGGTAAACGAACAGAGGCGTTACAAGTGCGTTGCCAGCTTTTTAGGGGTTTGGAAATTAAGGGCTGTTGGGGGAATGGGGATTGGGAAGATTGGAAGGGGGCTCCGGCAATCTCACTCACTCAACGCAAACGTTGTTTCACGTCAGGTTTCTGTGAGGCCGTGCTATCACTCCGGTTGAGCCGGCACTTTCGTGCCGAAGCATGGCTTTATGACTTCTCTAGCCTCGGGTAAGGCGAGAGGGAGTATCAGACTCTTACTGACTAAAAACCACCCCGTTCCTACTCCTGCTTTTCGAATCGGAGCCCCGGTAAACCTGCTAGACAGTCCGTAGCTCCGGATCAGGCATCAGCCCTTCTTGGCCCCATCTGTGGTGGTCTAACGGCCAGTTTCAATAACCTATCTATTTGTAGATTTGCCTACTAGAGATAGTATTTTGATATAAGCTCCATACAAAATGTGTCAAAATTCTATCTCTAGTAGGCCAATTTATAGATAGATAGGTTATTGAACCTGGCCGTAAAACTATTTTTTTTTTTATGTTAAATGGGCCGACGTTTGGCCGCTATCTCGCCTGATGGTAAGTGATGATGCGGCCTACGATGGAGCACGTCTGCCCATAAGCAACCTATTCACTCAATTAATTTAATTAACTATTTCAACTTACCGACAGACTGTGCCTGCTGATTGACCATCTCAGCGAGTTCCTGTATGATTTGGTTCACGTCCAATACGTCTGCTTCTATCTTGTTGATGTACGCCTCTTTTTCCAGCAACATGCTCGTCTCGAACTGGACTAGACGCGCCTGAAATATAAGAGGAACGTTTGGTTAATCAACAATAATTTAGGTTTGAGGATTTTGTTATTTAGGTGGTACCAGCCTTAGGGTTTAAATATAAAGATGGGAGTATAAACCATACAGGTATTTTATTAAAACATTGTTTTCACCTAAGTGGCAAGTTCAGTTCATGAATCTAAAAGCTAATGTATTATTTTTCAAAGTCAAAATATAATCAATTTATTTGTTACTTTTGAAACGACTTCACATCTTTATAATTCAGTTTTTAAAATAAAATATCGTCTATTCGTTCCATTCGATGTTGGAATTTCTCTGTAATAATACAGATCCTGGTGTACCTCTATAACTTGTAACTCCATAGCCCCCAGAAATTAACAGCCAACAGAATATCATTACTTTATGATCACAATCTAATAAACGGCGAACTGTACCCTTCGTTCGAACGCGTTCGGCGCTCTGATTGGTTGGTTTATTCGGGCCGGCCAATCAGAGCGCCTAACGCCCTTTCGTTTAAATTACTTTAAACGTAAAACAAATTTGTACTAAGGGTACTGAAAGCCTCTCATATGTACCTGTGCCTGTTGGTTAGCAATGAGCGTGGCCTCCTCATCATCAGCGATGGCCTGGTCTTCCATCGCTTGCGGGTCGTTGCGCACGCGCGGCTGCCGCGGCATATGTGCTGCCATCTTCTCGGAGACTTGCTGTAAACAATTTGTTACAAAGTCAAACTCAAAGCATTTATTTCAATTAATACTAAATAAGGCACTTTTGAAACGTCAAATTGAATTGTCTGTCTGTCAGTGAAGCTAGGCGTACATATATATATATATGTATCTATAGTATGCCATGTAATAGGGGGTGAGCCTATTGCAATATGCTGGGCACAATTATTACAGACTCCGTGCTACTATTGCAAAATTTTCGATATAACGAACAAATCCTAGTAATACTTTGACCGAGCCGGGAATCGAACCCGAGCTCACTTGCCCAACACCAACGAGACAGGCAGTAGTCTTGATGATGAAACTAAATACCTACGTGACCTTCAAAAACTTCACTCTTTTCCTTTCCCGAAAGACATTTTTTTTTTATGGTATAAGCCGATAAAAGAACAGATGGATCACCTGATGGTAAGCAATCTCTGCCGATGGACATTCGAAACACCAGAGGCGTTACAAATGCGTTGCCTTCTTTTTGGAGAGTTAAGAATTTAAGGGTTATCGGAGAATCGGGGATTGGAAAGGGGGATAGATAAATCTATAGTTGCTTTACAATTCTTCTGAACAAACCTTCTGCACAGAAGAGTACTTCGCAAGAGCTTCAGTGAAGGCCTGTGTGAGCCTTTCAACCTGTAGCTTCTGTGGCTTGTCCCCTCTTCTGACAACGACGCCTAGCCGCTGAATGTCGCGGGCGGTCGCCGACACCGAGCCGTTGACGGTTTGCTGTGTGTCGTGGCTGCAAGGTCGACGGTTATTGATTAATTAACACGAGGTATTTGTACTGTTATCTGTTATTGCTTATTACTATTGAAGTTACATCATAAAGCCACGCCTTTTAATTCTCTGAGGGGAAAGTCGATAGCAATACTGTAAAGTTTGTATTCATCAATTTGAATGTACGTTATCGACTTACTCACGTAACTGTTTGATGAGGAACTCGACTAGTTTGTAGCAGCGTGTGTCGCGGCGATTGTCGCGAATATGAGACTCTAGCATGGCTTGAAATTAGTCGAGTTCCTCGTCAAACAGTTACGTGAGTAAGCCGATAACATATAATAATTAATTTAGTATCATTTGAAATAACGTTTTATTTTTAATTTCATATCAAAACCTATTAATTTATCTTCATTTAATTCGTTCATTTTTGTTCACGAAAGTTCGCAATAAATAGAATTGTAGTATGCAATCTGCGAAGTTTTTTCGTTCGTTCGTTGAAATAGAGTAGGCCCCCAGGGCTTATAATTTCTGATTATAATGATGATGATAAATCTAATATTATAAATTCGCTACAATAAAATCCTTAGAAAATCCAATATTAGGTGTGGGAGTCGGTTGTTCTTGATACTGATAGCTGAAGTCGTGACTTTTGAACACTAAAACAATTGCCTTTACAAATACTACAAAAACACTACTCACATTTTATCCCTCAACTGCACGCTATCATTGGGCCCACCAATCTGTTTCATCATTTTCTCCAGCGACTTGAGCCCACTGTTGATGCTGTTCACATTGTCTGCGATACCCTCGCTCAGGTTGTACAGCTCTGTGGGGCTGAAGTCTGCGAAGCTGACGTTGGGGACCGCCGCCGTCGCCCCATAGTCCCGGCTTGACCCACTGATCGGTTCTCTCTCTGCCATTTTTGTAACTATAAAGAATATAATCTTATAATCTATATTATAAAAATCAATTGCTGTTCGTTAGTCTAGCTAAAACTCGAGAACAGCTGGACCAATTTGGCAAATTTTGGGCTTGAATTGTCTGTAGAAGTCCAGGGAAGGTTTAAAAGGTGATGTTTAAGGCAGTACGAAGTTTGCCGGAGTGGCTAGTTAAGAATATATTTTAAGTTGCTGTTTATTCCTTTTTAAGTTGTAAATAATGTGTAATCTTAAAATAAAATAAATAACTATCTAAGTAGAATGGATTAATTACACTCTTTTTAGTACCCTGCAAAAACCGTATCGAAATCGGTACATCCGTTTTAGAGTTACGATGACATAGACAGATTCACACACTGAATTATTTTGACTTGCCAAAATAATTTGCCGTCTGATTTTATATTCGAACATCTTTGGAACGACCTACCACTTACATATTGAAATAACACCTATACAAATGAATTTCAAGAAAATAAAATATTTTAAAACCTTTGCATGAGAAACCTAACTTAGTAACAAAAATTAATCGCAATAAAAAATATCTCAAGGACTTTTACAAAACGAAAGTTTTCTACATATTTTTAAAGGTACCCGTTATCAGTGTTATGACTGTGAATTAATTTTAATAGCAACGTATTTACATAACATAATATACTAATGAAACCGCGATTGAATTAATGAATAACAGATATCAAGGACAACTGGTATAATTATGATAATAATTATTATGTAAAACTTCTTCTGATGGTGTTTCACATTAACCGAATTCCGATGACAGTTTATTGGAAATTTATCTTTATGTGAACTGTAGAAAGAGTTTAAAATAGTATAGTAGAGTGACGATATCTATAGGTTTTTTTAGGGGAAAATCATCTTAAATGCAGCGGTGTGCTAATGGAGAGGATGCAATTTCTAGTAGTGTATGCGGCTGATAATCCTACTTTTCTTCATTTAAATAGTAAATGGAATCCCAAATAGAACCGCGCAACGTGTTGCGTGTTCGATTCCAGTACGGAGTTTTATTTTGTGCCTGCGATCGTCATTTCTAAAAACGACGTCGTTTAAAATCCAAATGTGGGGGCCTCGGTTTTTTAAAAAATAACCTTGCTCGATGGTGACCTAACTGGGCCGTATTTTTATAAATATCTTTAGTATAATCGTCTACTTTGACGTAAGTATAATCATCTTAAAGTTAAATTAGTTCGAATATTCGTAAAAAAATAGTTTTGATGGCCTATAGTCCTTGTTATTTGACTAATAAATTAATTAGTTATTTATAATTGGATCAGATAGGCGATATATTAAAGAAAGGCTAAATTAAAAGTATCCTTAACCGACGAGCATACATGAAAAGACTGATGAGTGTTGATGAAGCGAAAGAAGTATGTATGTAAGATTCGTAGCAATTGGCGTTCCATTGTCTCTACCTACCCCCATAGGAGACAGGCGTGAGGTTATGTATGTATGTAAGTATGTATTATTTCTAATTATAACATGTTTGTAATAAATACTTTGTTTAATAGCTTTTTACAAGTTCATTATCAATATCAAAAGTCAATTAATGTATCAGTGGTTATAATTAATGTGTAAAGGAAGACATTATGTGTACAGATAATAAAAAGTGTAATGAGGCTAACAAAAGAAAATAGTTTTTTAAATAAATATGTACCTATACAGTCATGTACGAAGTTTTTGTTTCCTTAAAGCTGTTATACCTAGATCTAGAGTCCAGATCCATTGCTAATAGTGCTTCAAATTGTATGTGTAATAGTTATTGGAAGACTGCACGGTTGGTGCATTGGCTGGGCAACCAGCTGCTGCGCAACATGTAGCGGCTTCCTGTACGGTACAAGTCATTGTGTGATCCACAAATTGTTGTTTTGCATATGGGTATCATATGTCCGTGAATTTGTATGTTTGTATGTAAACAATGTTATAAAAAAAATATTTGTAATTTTTTCTTACCAGGAAATAAGATGTTTAAAACCTCTTTATTAACAAATTTGAGATGAATGATACTATAAGTACATTATGTCAATTAGTTATTGCTATTGTATCACAATGTTATGAATGAATCTAATTGCTAATGATTCATTCAGTAATTTGATTGCCTCAGGTTTCATCGGAAATTGATGAGTAATTTAACACAGATAGTGTTTACAAACAGTAATTATTATTAAATACATGTTCGAATTCCTCATTTCCTTGTACACCACTTTAACTTAAAAGGAGGTCTCTATGTTATATTTTAACTGTAAAAGTTTGTACAATAAACCTTATTAAATTAAATGGACTTTTCGTCAAAAATCAAGATAGATATCAAGAGATTTTTCTTTTCGAAGTTGTCGACAAATTATAACAGTTTTTCTAAACATTATTGAGCATAAATATGTAAGTTATTTATTAAACTGAATGATTTATCATTTAAAGATAAGAGTGTGTCAAGATTCAAGTGTGTTTTTTTATATCTGACGTAGTTACAAGTTGTAGTAAACATATAGGTATAAAGATAAGAAATAACAACAATTTGTTTTCAATCTGACTTTAACTATATATTGCAATGGACATAGAAGGTAACAAATGACTAATACTATGAGTAACTATTGGTAAGGAAATTCTTAACGAGAAGGTAAAATTGGTTTAAAAGGAAAATAGAACCTTCAGTTCATAAACCACTAATTTGTAGAATAGTTAGTAGATTTAAATGAAATTATAATAACAGTTCCAATAAAAATATATGAATTAATAGGTAATTATGACAAACCTATTAACCTACTACTTATCATTTAGAGTTTCTGAGTAATTCCAGGGGATATAAGAGTATCATCAGCTTCTATTATCAAGTAGGAAAATACTTAAACAAATCAGTAAAGCAGAATATTGCTTTACTGTAAAGGAAAAAAAGAGAAGTATGTTTATATAAAAAAAAAAAAAAAAAATTATTATACCCTACAGTTTTTTCTAGCCTTTTAATCCAATAAGAGGCTTTATGCTAAGTACCCACACCTAATAAATTAGCTGATTAGATCAAGTTGTTATTGCATAAGCCATGTAGTTTATTTAGCTAAGCCCATAATTAAATTTGGAAATATGTATGTTAAAGGAAAAAAATAATACTAGCAGGAAGGTAGTTAAACATAAATACTATAGGAAGTCTATAAAAACTAATTGGTAGTTGGCATGCACATGACGTTTTTCGCAAAATATGTAACTCTTTACGTAAACACAATGATTCATAAAGTTTTCATTGTTATCTTTTATTTTTGTAGAGATAAAAGAAAACACATAGATTCGTGTTTTCAATGAAACATAGATAACATGCAATGTGCGCAAATGTTTGTAGATATCGGAATATTATTTTTGTAAATAAATACAACACGTACCCGAAATAAAAAAATATATAAAAAAAATTACTTCACTTTTTTTTAATGCACAAGGAACTATCACATACTGCCACATGCGATGGTATAAACGAATGTTATAAAAAATAAAGCTATTTACCACTTATTGCGATGCAGGAAGCGAACAAATAGATTCTTGTTGTGATTCACTACGTTTTTATCCACAGTAATTGACGAGAAGTGGTTGTCACTTCAATTCGGCACTAACTTTTACGAAATATAATGTCATAAAAATTAACCAAGACTATCGAACGACGAGATATTGCGCAAGTCGATGAACATAACCGGTTTACAAATAACTTTACCTTAAATAATGTAGATTAGGCTACTTTATTTCAGGTTTTCCACCACAAAATTCTTTTGTTCAATTCCAATCGACGGTCGATGAACTGTCAATGTCATTTAACTGTCACGTCATGTTATGACGTTGAAAGTTGCCTTCTCACAATTGAAATTCTCATTTTCTCTATTTTTTATTCAGGATATTTTTTATGAACTATTACAATAAACAGTAAACAGAATGCTAAGTAAGTGTTATATTTTTTATTCGATTTTTTTATCTGTTTTATAAGGTATAGGTGAGTTAAGCGACATCTATGTGTGATTCAACTACAACTGTACAACAAATCATTAGTTATTGTATACAATAATAGATGGCAGTATATATACCAATTTGAACTTTGATACAGATAATAATGATATGAGAATCAAAATACTATTGATTCAAGTATAGCACAGTAAAGATGAATTTATTAGTGTCTGCATGTAGCGTTAACTTGATTTGTTTAAATCTTAGCATAACCACTTATATTAAGTGTGGGAGAGCCATAGGCTACGAATGGGCCGGTTCGGTCGGAATAACCGACGTGAAATAACGCTTGCGTTGTGCAAGTGAGGTTACCGGAGGCCTAATTACCTCCCTCCTCAATCCCCGATTCCCCAACAACCCTTAAATTCCTAATCCCCAATAATCCCCATACATATCTTATTATACGCTACGATGCTACCCACCAGTCCAATTTATACATTTTTTTACAAAAATCTTACTCAGCAGGACCTGTAAAATAATAAATTGCACGATAAAAATCAATGCACATAATCTCGCGTATCTTTTTAATATTTATTCAAAGGACGTGGCCTTGCAAGAATTTTCTCATAACACCGTGTTGGGATCAGGATGCATAAACCACTCGACACCTGTTGCCTTCGCTTTAACGCTTTCGCGATTAAAAAAAAAACGATGTACTTGGAAAAGTAGAATAATGGCCGGGATCCGCTTTGCATTATCTGTGATTTGAATATCGAATAAAATTATTGTAAAAAAATATAATATAAAAACGATAAAGGATAAAATAAATTGTACAATCGTGTATTAAAAGTAATTTAAATATGTGTGAATGTTGGTTATAAATAAGAAATTGTGGGAGAGCCATGCTTCGGCACGAATGGGCCGGCTCGACCGGAATGATACCACGGCCTCACAGAAAACCGACGTGAAACAACACTTGCGTTGCGTTTCGTTGTGTGAGTTAGGTTACCAGAGGCCCGATTATCAGTCCCAATCTTCCCAATCCCCGGTCACCGAACAACCCTTAAATTCCTAACCGGCAACGCACTTCTAACGCCTGTTACGGGTGTCCATGGGCGGCGGCGATTGCTTACCATCAGGTAATCCGTCAGATCGTTTACCGGCTTATTCCATAAAAAAAACCTCGCTTACCGCTCCTGTAAGCCAGGATCTACAGTAGATACAAATCATAAGATATTATTAGAGAAAAAGAACTAACTAACTTGAATAGTAAGTAAAATATCGTCGCATTTCTTTCGGTCCATCACTTTAATTACTTGTTGTATCCACATATCCACTACTAATTTGCACAGAAAACCCCATTTTTGGACCATGGGGCATGACAGGTGAGTAATGGACGTCTCTGCACAATGACCAGCTGATTTATTGTGCAATTATACGCTTTTATATGGCGCTGTCCTGGTCTTATACTTGAGCAATTAAGTAAAATTGTCTTTTTAAGGATACCAAGTGCATGTTACACTAACAATACAATATTTTTTTAGTTTTTATTCCGCTTATAGATGTATTTTCAGCATGCGGTGTACAGCACTCTCCCACCCGCAATTAAATGCTCACGCAGCAGAGGTGCAACACAAAAACACACACGAGACGCAACAAAACACTAGACTTTAAAGCTGCGGCAGCCGCCGAGTCAACAACTCCTGAAGATGCTCCGTGGAGGAGCGTAACATATATTATGTCGAGTGTACCTACACCTTTTTTTAAGGGGGAAAATCGTCCAATTGCTGCTCCCGCATTGGGCGAGACGAGAGGGAGTGTCAGACTCTTACTGACTAAAAACCATCCCGTTCCTTCTCCTGCTTTGAGCCGCAGCCCCGGTAACCTTTTACGTTGTCCGCAGCTCCGGAATGTCGATTGTACCTACAGTGAAATGTCTTCATCGATAACGGTATCGATCGATATCGGTTTCCTAAGAACCTCTTCTCTCTATCTTACTTCTAAGATCAAAATCTAGGCTTAAACTTCAGTCTTAACTCTCAATTTAGTTCCTAGATTATCAACAAAGATATCTGCGTCCTATGTGTTGATTTTACTTCAAATTATATGTTAATTAACTTAGTTACTTAGGCTAGATCGTAATAACGATACTATGAACGTGTTAGGTTGTCGCTTCATAAATTTCACGTACTTAGGTACCTACTGCTACAAGCACTTTAGGAACTGTTGGCATAATCCTTTATGTACTAGAACTAGGCAAGTGTGGGAGAGTTATGCTTCGGCACGAATGGGTCGGCTTGACCAGAGTGATACGACGGCCTCACTGAAGACCGACGTGAAACAACGCTTGCATTGTGTTTTGTTGTGTGAGTGAGGTGACCAGAGGCCCAATTAGCCCCCTTCCCAATCTCCGAATTCCCAAAAATCCTCAAGTTCCTAAATCCCAAAAGGCCGGCAACGCACTTGTAACGTCTCTGCTATTAAGGTGCGCCGCCGCAAATTAATTCCTGTAGGTGCTCGGCTCTGCACATAGATACACCATTCGCGACCATCAGCTCGTATCCATAGCACGCATCTTTTCATATAAAACATATTTTAGTTGAACCCGCTTCCACTAACGCTAAGCTTTGTATACAAATGAATATGATTGGTAGAAGCCAAACGCATCCACGTCACAGCAACTCTAATAAACTTCCTCATAAACTTTTGCATTGATAACAATAACAACAGGATATGCATTGTAATAAAGCCTACCTATACATGGGACCGTTGTAACACCGGACGTAACACTAATAATTTCTACTACAGAAACAGCTTTAGCCGATACTACCTAGGTACTAGATGGATATCAGGACAAACTTAGTACCTGGATTAGCTCAGACAATAACCGATTTAAACCGGGTGGTAATTGCGACTATACATGCGACAGACAATTGTTTTACCCACAAATAGATGACAATTACATTACCTAAGCCTTACTCAATGGGCTATTGATAGGTTATAGGCTATAGGTTCTTAACCTATGTCCTAAGTGGTAGCCCCCAAAGTGTGTAGTCAGTTAGCTCAGTAGGAAATGGTTGGTTAATAATAAATTTGTAATTAAACGTAGTTTAGGTATGTGTCATTTATTATAGCCATTATAGGGGTGGTCAAATGAATGACAGAAACATTACACGTCCCTTTTTTGGACAGTCGTGTAGAAATTTGGTAGAAATAATTGAGTTAGGTAACCAAACTTAATAGCAATTGACATAACGTCACGCCTTTCATGAGGTAGGAACCTTGACACTTACGACCCTGTGGGAAGAGTAGAGGTGGTGAATGTGGTTGTGGTGATAAATGTAATTTTGTACGTTATCACCACGTGGTTTGCGGATTTATAACATAACTGACGAAAAGCCTGTATTTTAATTTCATAATTAACTATGTATGTGCATTGTGCATCAGTCACCACTTTCAGGGAGTGGTTTAACCATCTCTGTCGATCTCTCAAGTAAAAAAACAGACATGAACTCGTGCGCAGCGGTAAGGGCAGTTTCCAAAGGGATGTTGTGATAATAAAAATAATATAATAACTTATTTGTAAGTACTTGGTATGGGTTGAAAGGCGAGTGCCGACAAAGGTACCACGTGGCTAAGAATACAAAGCTCTTGTTTATAAAAACAATGTGTTTTAAGGATGATAACAAAGTAAAGTTGTTCAGAAATTTTAAGCGGAGGTGCATTCTATATAATTTAATCGTTATTAGAAACCTGAAAAAGTGATGTTTTATTTTTTAAGACCTGTCTAAGGCCATTGAAAAATATGGTCATTTATAGTTAAGAAAACTGTGCTGAAGCTCGATTTGGGCATAATATCTGAACGCTCCAAGGTCGAAACAATTGTCCTGTCTGTGATGATCGATCCCAATACAGTGTGACATCTCCATTTTCAAGAACTGGGTCAGGCAGATACTTATAATACGGCACTTCAGATTCAACAAGTTTGTATTTTAAAGCAAGTTGTTGATGAATAATCCTGGCTACAAGATTGTGTCTGTGCAAGTACTCTCCGTTAGCTAAATGAGAACAACCCGAAATTATATGTCGAATGGATTCCCCTGGGCGATGACATGCCCGACAAATGTCAGCCGTTCCATCCTTTATAATATACTTTCGGTAGTTGTTCGTCAACATATTATGTAGTTATATCATTATTAGAAACCTGAAAAAGTGATGTTTTCTACTATTTAAGACCTGTTTCAGGCCATTGCAAGCAAAACTCCCTCTCGCCGCACCCAATGCGGGAGAAGTCATTGGATGATTTTCTTTTTAAAGGATCCGAAGTTGCACTTTCAACAACCATTTATTTATTTCTTGAAGTACTCTTTAGTAAGATGCATAATCTCAACGACACAAAAGAAAATAAATAAAATCTTCAACAATAACAATAAAAGAGTAATCACCAGCACTTCACATACATAAATTTAGGCCATGTGCCAAGCGACAAAAAAATCTAGGTAACCCACATAGAATGCACAATTAAAATGGAGCTTATGTAGATGACGTAACAAAACAGTTGCAGCGACCTTCGCGTTCCGACCTAGAAGAGATACCACTCACGTACACCTGTTCTATCCCAAATAGAAACGTTTAAATTGTATTCACCCATTTGTATTCGTTACTAATGCCTACTGAGTTGTGGATTTGTGAATTTGTGTCTGTGGTTGTCAAAGTTTTGTGTGGAGAGCCTGTGAACAAAAAAGAAATACGATTTTCGAGATAGTCGACTCGTTTTTAGGGAAATAATTTTATTAAGACTGTACAGCTGTTGGTTTTCCATGAGTTGAAGCAATAAATAAATCAGAAATCCAAATCAAAAGCTCAGGTGAGATTCAAATATCTACGAGTATTTTTTATAATAACTAATGTGAGAGTGAGACATACTAAGTTAACTAATAATCACGGTTTACTCACGTAAATTATTGAAGTAGGCTGCACGACGTCGGCGTCCCCGCGTCTACACACGCTGTTATTGATGAAGACCATGAAGAAATCCTTCTGTGACTCGAAACTAGTAGAGCTTTTCTCCATTCGTTTACGTGAGAAAACCATGATTTTTAGTTAATCTAAGAGTAATGTTCATATTTATAGTTTATCCTCACTGATAGAATACATGGTGTCAAACCATATTTAAATGTCATGTATCTTACGATGTGATTTTAACATAAGACTCTAGTTAGATCCTACGAGTGCTAAGCGCTATAAGAATTCGACGGGAAGCACTAGACATGTATTAAGATAGATTACTGTTTTAAAAACCAAAATTAGTATCAAATATTTATATTAACCTTTACAAGCTGCAACTTTGACAGCCACTGTACAAAATAATCTAAACACACTCTCAGAGATTACACGGGCGGGTTTTTGTAAGAAAAATAATGCGAACTACAAATGTTTAGTCTGTAAGGAGATTGTAGACGTTGAGGAGTTTCAGAAGTTTTCTTTAGCTCACACTTTCAGTAACTAACTAACTACGTAATATTCGTAGTTAAACAATACGCAATGTTTCTTAGTTTTTTTTTTTTCAGTCTTAGTACTACGTTTTAGTACTCTTGTGTACATTATTCAGTGGGAAATCTTTCCAAAAGCGTTTAGTATTGTGTTTCCTGAAAAATATACAACTTGGGTGTAGTAGTCAAACTCTCGGTAAAGTCCCGCCGCCCATGGACCGTCGAAACACCGTTACAAGTGCGTTCTAGCCTTTTAGGAGTTATGAATAGGGTTGTTGGGGGATCTGAGATTGAGAAGATTAGGAAGGGGGGTAATTGGTACCTTTAGTCACCTCACTCACACAACGCAAGCGTTGTTTCACGTCGGTTTTCATAGTCGGCTGCCATCCATCTTCGTCAGAATTTGTCACATTCCTCCAAATTTACCTACTACTCCATTCACCTCCTAACCACCATAGCATAGCCATAGAGCGCAAAATTTCCCAATGAAGTTGCACTCATCCATCAAACAGCTACGACACACATAAATCAGAAATAGCGCGGCGACGTCCAGCGGGTTGCGCGCGCGCAGCAAAACATCCTGCGAACGAGGAAACTGCGAGCGTGACTCGTAAACTTCCTGTGACGTGACACGCATCGAGGAAGGGGTGGAGGAGGCATTGGACGCTTTTATTAAATTTTGATGGTTTATTGGAATTTTTCAATTACATTGATGTATAACAAAATTGAAATCTGAAAATCTTTAGAAATCTATACAATCTAGCACTCTACAAAAGTAGCCTTGCTAATGTTTGTAAAACATAGTCCATAATCCAGTAATAAACCATAGTCGCTTCGATGCTCTCTGAATTTTCTTATGTTTTGCATTGCGACAAAATAAAACTTTTGTTACACTTTATCCTGTAATGGAAAAAGTTAAAAACATTACAAAACCTGCAGTCAAATCATCAAACATTAACTTAATATCAGATCTATCTAGAAATTTTAATTGCCACATCCAAAGTCCTTTCATTCCTTCGCCACTCCACGGCGCAGTCCGTCGTTGCTAACTGCAGGTTGAATATAAATAAAATGGAAACTGCCTAATTAAGATGACGTCACTGTCCACAGTTAGGCCGCGTTTCCATTGACGCGGAGCGGGGCGGAGAAGAGCGGTGAAGAGCGGTGAAAAGTTGTCAGTGTTTCCACTGACGCGGAGCTGGGCGGAGAGGGGCGGAGAAGAGCGGTGAAAAATGGTCAGCGGAGTGGAGTGAGGCGGAGCGGAGCATACTTTTGGAATCATATTGAGAGATTGACCATGTCTAAATACAATAGACCCTTTATCGATCAAATATCGCAATCGATATTTTCATTTAGAGTTTATTGTTTTTTTATATGATATATTAAACTAAATAAGATTTACAAATATAGTTAATTTTATAAACGATATTTCGACATGAAAATAAAACTAAAAGAAAGTATTTTCTCAATTGAAAGTTATGATTTACTTGAATATCAATTATCATTAACGACTATTTGAGTAACGACTGTTTAAGAAAATTTAAAACATCAATATAACATTGAAAATAAATATATTTTTGTTTGATAAGTAATTTGTTTCGTAGTAATCGATTTTAAGAAAATCGATAAACAACACCCTCACGCACGCTACTTGGACATCCCTTTTTGGTTACTTCGTGAATCTTCGTGCTTATTCGACAATACTCGGTACTCGATTATATGTCTCTGTCACACGTTAGCATTGGCGTCGTGTTAGTGTCACTATCCTTGTCTTAAGTACAGTACAGTACTGCACCGCGCTGCTCCGCACCGCCCCGCTGTCCTCCGCATAGCACCGCCCCGCTGCCCTCCGCACCGCATCGTCTCGCTATACTCGTATATTTTTATTAATATCCGCTCAGCTCTGCTCTGCCCCGCTCATGCTGATTCCATTGAAGCGGAGCGGAGATTTCGAGCATAGTGATTGGTCAATTCGTGCACCGCTAAGCTCTTCTCCGCCCCGCTCCGCTTCAATGGAAACGCGGCCTTAATGTAATTGTTATCGGGCGTCACTGATTATTTGGGTAATTACTGTGTTAAAGTTATTGACTGACTGGTTGGTCGAGTGCTCGCAAACATGACTACCGGACAAGAAATCTCGGGTTCGATTCCTGGGTTTGGGCAAAGTAAAACTGGGTATTTCTCGGTTTTTCGAAAATTTCTCACTACTAACACGGAGCAAGGAGTCTGGAATTGTGCCCAGTATATTGCAATAAGCTCACCACCTATTACATGGGACTTATATCACAAATGGTGAAAAGTGGATGTACATTGTACAGTGGTAATGTGCACCTCTGCTTACCTAGCAGATAATAATTACTATATACGTTTAGGGAACAGTGAGTAAAGTTACCTAAGAAAAGTAGGATCTTCCGACAAGGTGAGGTAATCGTGCTTGATGGGCTTTCTGACCAAAGTGTGGGAGAGCCATACTTCGGCACGAATGGGCCGGCCGGCTCACGGCCTCACAGAAAACCGACGTGAATCAACGCTTGCGTTGTGTTTCGATGTGTGAGTGAGGTTACTGGAGGACCAATTACTCAACTTCCCAATCTTTTCAATCCCCGATTCAACAACCCCTAACCCCCCCCCCCCCCAAAGCCGGCAACGCACTTATAACACCTCTGATGTTTCAAGTGTCCATGGGCGGACATATAACACGAAAAAAATGTCCGAAAAGAACCTCATATCATTTTAGCCGACCCTAGAATCAAACTCTACACGATGCGTGCTACGGTGCTACAAAAATCAACTAATTAGCATGATCACACGTTTAAAATCAAAATGGCGTCGGTTATATTTACACCTACTTATGTCCGAAATATATCTATAAATCGTGATGATTTAAACTTAACCGTGTGACATACAGAGCGACGGAAAATTATTTTATTAGTATACGAAGTCGGTTTAATGTAATTTATTGGTGATCAGCGGCAAAAATGAAGAGATTCGAGATTTGAAGACGTGCTAATTATGAAGATGTTTTGGGATTTATTGTTTTTACTATTCATTCATAATTATTACTGTCTTCTCAGTTTTTTTTTCGAAGAAGTAAGGAAATCATCATCATCCAATTGACTTCTCTTGCTCTGGGTGAGGCTAGAGGTAGTGTAGACTCTTACTGACTAGACACAGCCCCGTTCCTATTCCTGCTTTGAGCCGAGCCCCAGTAACCCGTGTGGTCGTCCGCAGCTTCGGATCAGTGTCTTCTCAGTCTAGTGGGTTTTTTTATAAGATAGTTTATAGTGGATACCACTTATCGATACTCACGCAAGCCGCAACGCAGGAGAG
Organism: Spodoptera frugiperda; assembly: GCF_023101765.2. Taxonomy (NCBI): domain Eukaryota; kingdom Metazoa; phylum Arthropoda; class Insecta; order Lepidoptera; family Noctuidae; genus Spodoptera; species Spodoptera frugiperda. The sequence continues at coordinate 9,051,058 of NC_064229.1, read as the reverse complement.
AAGAGAGAGAGAGAGAGAGAGAGGGGTAGATAGATAGATAGAGAAAGAGACAATGAGGATTGATGACCAATCTCAAGATACATAATAATTGTTCAATTATTGAAATAAAAGACAAATGAAGTTTAAAAGTTTAACGTGGATGGCCAACTAGTTCCACAAGTAGTAAATTAAAAAAAAAGTGGCTAGTCATCCGTTCTAAGCTAGGAATCGAACGCAGAACAATCATACACCTACATATTACACAAAGCAGTCTATTACAGCAGTAAATAAGTGTAAAATTATGGTTTAAAAAGATCTTTACCTTGAATTTGAAATGTTCTAAACAGTAACCAAACATAATAAACCAAATTCAACCTTAACACACTATAAAATAGAATTCAAAATCCACTGTTCTAAGAGAATGGTTAAAAATAAAAAGTGAGCAAAGTGCTTTCCTTTTGTATATTTTCCAATGCTCTTGATAGTGGGTTCGATTCTTGTAAACATTCGATCATGGAGTGAAGTTTAGGTGCGTACTTAATGAAATAAACATAAATAAAAGTGATTTTTTTGATTGATATCCATCTCCGAAAAATATTGTTTTTCCTTTCTTTAGCCGATTGCTTTAAAAAAGTTTATTATTTTGTTTGTGAATTTTGATTGGATTTGAATTGCTTTCTACCAGTATAAATGGTTATAGAAGTATGATTGGGAACCAAAACATACGTATGTACAGTCACGAACAAAATATCTTTTACAAAACGTTAGGTTTAAATCAAATTAAAAGCGTGTCGTTAAATCTGACTGCACGGTTGGTGCGGTGGCTGGGCAAATGGCTGCCGTGCAACGTTCAATAGTTGGGTCATACTGCTGTATTAAATGCTGGATGCAGGTCGCTTCCAACCTGCCTATCTGAAAGTCATTGGGGGAGGCCTATGTTCAGCAGTGGACGTCTTGTGGCTGATATGATGATGATGATGACTGTATTAAAATTGTAGACCACACTACAACAATATAGGTGCATTAAAGTGATTTGGTTTGATTTGAACGGGTAGAAGGTACGATTCCGGCACGGAACTACTCTTTGTGTGATCCACAAGTTGTTATTTTGGGTCTGGGTGTCATGTCCATGTGAACTTGTATGTTTGTAAATTGACTTACAACACAGGAGAAAATCCTAGTGTGGGGGAAACGTTTCTTTTTTTTTAAATTAAATAAAATTGTTTTATTTGTAACATTAGGTAGTAGGTACACAGAAGTCGTTTCTTGTTTGAAAATATCGTCAATTGTTAATGAACGATTGATAGTTTTTCATTACACATTTAAAAATGGTGAGTGTACATAAATTAAAATATGGCAATAGCCTCACCCCCTATTACATGGGACTTACAACACTAATGGTGAAAAGTGGGTGTACATTGTATAGCGGCATTACGTATCGTAATGAGCACCTCTGCCTACCCCTTCGGGGATAAAAGGCGTGACGTTGCGTGGCGTGCGTGACAAAAATTATAATCTTCAATCTTCACCCAATGAATACAACACAGACAACTACCGGAACTATAAACCGAGACATTTCTAAAATACCGCGAATACACGGTTCCTTATTAGAGCCCCACAATTGCACTAAACACAGCCACTTCTAAAGGTAATTACTTAGTTCTAAGGCGGTCCATTCAACGAGGATTACAGGAAATAAGTAATTCACAAATACATTCCGAGATTCCCACCTAGATGTTCAAATGGGTAACGCGCGCAATTTTGCCGCGTTTAATGACATCAAAAAATGGCGCGTAATAATGCGGTTTCAAGATGGCTGACTGCATTTTTAGCGGGAATTTCTTGGTTTATTAAGTGTTTAGTTTTAAGTGTACATAGTTAGGTTATGACTTAACAATTGTAGTTGAGTAACTGTGTAACTATGTGTGATTATTTTTTTTTGCTATGTTAATTATTTTGTTATGTAAATATATTATTTTTGTTTCTTTCTTTTGGCTTCTAGTTTCAGTTATTATTAATGAACCTATACTACGTACGTACGAATTGCACAACTTGATTCCCCCTAGTCCTTTCCATCATCGAACTACAAGACAATCGGCGAAGCGCCACTGCTTCATGGTAAATATCCTGCCTTAACTTACTACTACTGAACTTGTACGAAGCGCTTCACTTCAAGCTTCCTTGAGCGAACTGCTAAGCAGTGGAATTCTTTGCTGTCTGTGTTTCTTGATGGCTATAACCTGGGTGTCTTCAAAGCCCGATGGGCATACGTGCTCTATCATGGGCAGCATTATCACTTACCACCAGGCCAGATAACTGTCAAACGTCTACCAATCAAATGTAATAAATCCTTAGTAGATACTTTTAGTGTTAATGTTTCAGTTTTAGTGGATTGCTTTACAGTTCTTACTTGAAAATGTATGTCGATAATCTTAAAATATCTCATCCAAGGCGATGTATTTATTAGTCAGCATGTCTACCAGTTCAATTTATAATCATACCACCTTTCATTAATAATATTATTTATTTTAATAAACCGTAAACTCTCGATCGTTTTGCTCAAATGAGACTTGAAATTCTGAATTAAAATAGCTATCGTAACTCTTGCTTCCATACTTATGTCAACCGCCATAACTTGATCTGTGGCAGATTTTGGAACTAGGATGCAATGACTGGATTATCTCTGACAGTGGCGCCACCTTGAGAGGTCAGAATATATTAGATGGTGTACAGTTTTGTCATTTTCTTTGGTAATGACAAAGACTTCAGCTCATTAGATGTCTGTGCTGTAAATAAGTGAAATATTTAAATACTGTCGACGAATCAAATACAAGACAAATGCAATAAATAACAAAGTGTCTTCTCAAATAATTGAATGCATAAAATTAATTCTTAGTCATGCGGTGCAGTCAGTTTTAGTTAGTAATTAGGTTATAATTTGAAATGTGATTTAGATTTCCTGATTTGATTTTTTTTTCAAATTAAAAAAGAAGTGTTTGTGCGCGATTATCTCGCGTTTGGCTGAACCGATTTTTGATGCGGTTTTCAGCATAGTACTTTTCAGACGTAGGAAAAGGTTCTTTTACGTAAAAGGCAGTTCCTTTTTTTAAGTTTTTGTATTGTTTATTGATATTTACCTAACATTTTATGTTATACCTGTTTTATTAAACAGTAAATCAGTCAACAGTGCAAACGCTTAATTAAATTTCAATTTTGCCTAATCCTAAGTACGAACTGAGAACCTTGTAATACAGTACCCTTAGTATATGTTTGCTTTATGTTGAACCAAAACTCAACAAGAGTGAGTTCAGCGCTCTGATTGGCCGGCTTGAATAAAACAACCAATCAGAGCGCCGAACGAGCTATCGTTTCGATCTCGTGAAACGTAAAACAAGCTCATATTAAGTCCCCAGTTTGATTTTAAGTTATTAGTATTGATTAGTCAAGTGAACATCCCCATAAGAGTAATGGGACGAAATTGTTTCACATCCGTTTCATTAACTGACAGCAAATAAGAGCAATATGGACGAGTAGTACTTAGGTACTTTGTATGACTTTGTTATTGGTTGCGGTACGATTTCTGAGATGGGTACATTCATTGTTAATGTGGATTGGAGTTTACTTACACATTACCAGCCTATAAGCGGCTACTGCTGACCAAAGGCTTTTTCTCACACGGAGAAGGTTTGAGCATTAATCACCATGTTTGCTCAATGCGAGTCGGCGATTTCAAACTTATAATTAGGAATTATAAGCCCAGGTTTCCTGACGATGCTTTACTGTTTGTCAGTGGTGTCTAAATTATCTTCGCGGGCTCTAGAGCAGGGCATCGGCGTGGTTTTAGTGAGGTTAAAATCCCATACTTCCTAGTCTTACTCTTCACAATCTAGGCGCCTTTGGAAGGTTTCCCTGTCATCAAAAAAAGGCAAGCCACAACCGAATCCAAAAAGTTTAAAATAAGTCAGATCTGTGTACATTATGTTCATACACAATAGAACTTGTAAGTCTGTCCGTCATACTGTTTTACTTTACATTGTGCAGAGAAACAACTAAAGGTCAAAAGTTCGAATCCGTCCGAGTACTTACAGATTCATTCATTGTTGTCCATTGTTTCGTTTCAAGCGATGTGTTGTACATGTTGTAAGCTTACAAGTTCAAGTTTAACATGACATGACCAAAAGCACGTTTTCGATTCCCATTTTCGAAGTAATCATAGTAATAGTGGATGGAGTTTAAGTCATCCGGAGGATCCACCTTTTGTTAGGGAACTCTACTCTCTATTCCCTAAACCTCTGTGCTCGGTGTATAGTAATAGCCTAATAGTATTCTCTTCCATATCTGCCTTAAGTAAAAAAACTAAAGTAATACCAATTTTGCTTTTCAATACTGAAGTATTTCGTAGTTTTTTTAAGTGTGGGAGAGCCATGCTTCGGCACGAATGGGCCGGCTCGACCGGAGTAATACCACGGCCTCACAGAAAACCGACGTGAAACAACGCTTGCGTTGTGTTTCGTTGTGTGAGTGAGGTTACCGGAGGCCCAATTCCCCCTTCCCAATCTTCCCCATCCCCATTCCCGAACAACAACCCTTAAATTCCTAACTCCCAAAAAGCCGGTAACGCACTTGTAAAGCCTCTGGTGTTTCAAGTGTCCATGGGCGGCGGCGATTGCTTACCATCAGGTAATACGTCTGCTCGATTACCGGCAAGTCCCATAAAAAAAAAAAAAAAAAAAAAAAAAAAGGAGATTACTGTTACTTTCGTTAGACATACTAAATTAATTATTATGTTATTGGCTTACTCACGTAACGTTTTCGAAAACGATAATTAAGGAGATTACCCTCAGCAGACAGACCACCTGAGGTTAAGCAATCACCGCTGCTCATGGACATCCGAAATACCAGAGGCGTTACAAGTGGGTTACCGGCCTTTTGGGGGTTAGGTGTTTAAGGGTTGGTGGAGAATCGGAGATTGGGAAGGGGGGTAATTGGGCATCCGGTAACCTCACACACAAAACGCAAGCGTTGTTTCACGTCTGTTTTCTGTGAGGCCGTGGTATCACTCTGGTTGAGCCGACCCATTCGTGCCAAAGTATGGCTGTCCCACACTTGGAAACTCTCCTTCTTCATACACACTACAAAGCTATAACTAGTCACTCAAACAACACAGACACTAGCAGCCTGCATTATAACAAACTTAAACACTAAATACAATCGACAGATGAACATGTAAGATGCTAATGCACGAAGTAAAACAAGATTCTCAAAATAGACTTGTAAAATAACGAAACAATTCAGATGTAGAGTTAATTGAAATGGCGATACAATAATAAATATTAACATAATTTATTCTCTATAAATCTTCGGCGCACAATCGTGTATGGCAATTAAATGTATTCCTTTATCAGCATACTTGGTTTATTCCAGTACGATCTTCGTGTAATGCACCTAAAACTTCTTTTTCTTAAAACTTAAGTAAAATTTTCGTTTCGACTGCTTCCTTGGTCTAGTGGTTGCAAGTGCGACTGCTGGGCTAGGAGTCTCAGGTTCGATTCCCGGGTCGGGCGAAGTATATACTGGGCTTTTTTCGTAAATTTCTCAGTAATAACTCGGAGTCTGGATATATGTGCAGCATAAGGCAATAAGTCCCATGTAATAGAAGATCAGCCATCTTCTATTACATGGGACTTATAACACAAATGGTGAAAAGTGAGTGTAAATTGCACAGTGGCATTACCTGCCATAATGTACTTTTCTGGCTACTCCTTCGGAGATAAAAGGCATGACGATTTTCTAACATCTCCATATTTCGTGATAAGAAATATCTTCAAAGGTTTTTGACAAAATCTTTCATATTCGAAAACACCTCATTAAAAGATTTCCAAGTTATTTTTTCCATAGGAAACTTTAATGCCATCGTAAAATCTATAAACGAGATGAAAAATTCTAGCTTCGTTTGACATAATTTATTATTAACATAGGGACATTAAGTGCCACACTTTTACGACGATTGACACACACACATAAATGCCATTAAACTTTTAATTCGATTTCATTCTGAAAACGTAAGAAAATTAAAAACTTCCTCAATTTGTACACCTGTGGTTTGTAAATTTTTTGGGTATTTTTATGTCACTGAAAATGTAACAGATACAGTCGATAAACGAGAAGACAGATCACCTAATGATAAGCAATCGCCGCCGCCCATAGGACACCCGAAACATTAGAGGCGTTACAAGCGCGTTGCCGTTTTTTTGGGAGTTAGGAATTTAAGGGTAGTTGGGGGATCGGGGATTGGGAAGATTGGGGAGGTTAAATTGGGTTTTCCGGTAACCTCACTCACACAACCAAACACAAGGCAAGCGTTGTTTTACGTAAATTTTCTGTGAGGCCGTGGTGTCACTCCGGTCGAGCCGGCCCATTCGTACCGAAGCATGGCTCACCAATACTTTAATTTCGTTGTTATATTTATGAGTTTAATTGTTGTATTGATCAATTTATTAATAATTGAAGCTGATGATGGTAGATTTTTATTTCATAATCTTTCTGTGTTTTTGTATTTCTTCTCTTCAGGAAACTTATGTAAAGTTTCCTATTGCCTCACGGTATAAAGTAAGAACAAACTCCATTTACAAAGCTGAACAAAAACCTCACAACAATGTTTTCCACGCGGCATTCGGCGCCGGCGCCGGTTTTCGATACAAATCTTTTACTCTTTTTATCCTTATACCAGTAGCTAATTGGATGCGTTGTGAGATTGTCACGGGTTCGTGCCGGTGTCGGTGAATTCTTGGTGAAGCTAATTAGGTGGCTATTCATTAGTTGGAGAATTTGTATTTCTTGACTTTAGGTTGAATTGTTCTTGAGGGGTTTTGTGTTAAATTGTGTCAGTGAGGGAAGAGGTTATTGACAACTTTTAATAAATTGGAGTTTGGAGGTTACATACCATTACATATTCATTTATAATCTATTTATAAGATGTGTTTAGTTTTTTGTAGCTGACAAAAACGTAGTCCATTTTTTTGAGGGGGGAAATTCATCCAATGACTTCTTCTTGGAGCCGAGAGGGAGTGTCAGACTTTTACTGACCAAAAACCACCCTGTTCCTTCTTGAGCTTTGAGCCGGAGCCCCGGTGACCTGTTACGTTGTCTACAGCTCCGGATAGAAACGCAGTCCTGAAAAACTCATTTCTCAGTACTTTTTCGTAAGCGTTTATTTATGAAATGTTAGCTATTTCATAATCACTATCACTTAAAAAATCACTCAAAAATGATTCATACGCCCAAAGAAATATAAGGTAAATATAGAAATAATCCCGTGGTTATAAAACGAATGGAGCAGGCTTTCACAGGGCGATACATAGCAATTAACTCGGCACTCCAATATGCAGCGAATAAATTCAACTTTGATAATATCGCCTGTATTCTAGTTTTGCAGGGAATTGAACCACTAGTGTTGGGGGTGATGGGTTTCCCCGGGATTGTGATAGTGGGATTTTTAAACCGTAGACCAAGAGTGACACCGACTTTTCGGTGGTTACATTAAATAGATGACTAATTTTTATTTTAACGTCCGTCTTTTAGTAAAACAGACACGTATTTTTTTAATTTCTTATGGAAACAAATACTTTAGATTTTTATACAAATACTTAAGGTATTGATTTTATACGTAGAAATGACGGATTTGCTCCCACAGGAGTGGCACGGGACACAGGAGTGGATTACAATTGTTATTTTATACGAGAAAATAAAAAAAACCCTTATCTAATATTTTTCATTATTTAACTGACGTACTAAATAGATTTTTAATTTTGTATAAAGGATTTTTTTAAACAGTGAGGGAGCCGTTATTTTACTAGTCGCTAACATAACGGAACTGAACAATTCCCGGCAATTTCTTTACAAAGGTACATCACTAGTAACCCCACACGTATTGAAATTGAGATGTTTGATTTTGATTACGGTTGCGTGGGAGGAAATTAATTGGTTGTAGTGATATTACTAATTATTTTACAATCTAAGGCTATCGTACCTCGTGTTGACAGGCCGGGGCCATTTATTGCTGAATATTTTATTTACTTGTAAAGTTATGTCTTGTGTGTTATCATTGACTGTTTATAATTATTACTGTGGTTAAGAGTATGTATACCATTTACTTCGAATCCACGGGGGCTGGGCAACTGGCTGCTGTGCAACAGATAGTGGATTTGACCCGTACAGAGCAACTGTTTGTGTGATTCACAAATTGTTGTTTCGGGTCTGGGTGTCATGTGTATATGAACTTGTATGTTTGTAAACGCACCCACGACACAGGAGAAAATACAGGGACCTAGTGTGGATCAAGTGAAAAAAAAATCTTACGTACCCTATGAACTAAATATTCCAACCAATGTAACATAATTATCTGTCTGAAATTTATTTATTTATTTATTTTCAGCCAGTCCCACTGTAGGGCAAAGGCCTATCTATCTGAAATAATATATATAGTTATATATATAGGTATAAAAATATAGTTTCAATAAAAACACATACACTTAAACGAGCTACCCATAAATGAATCAAAGAGAAATTATGCCTTACTGAAATTGATGCACCTATCGAGCAGGTACACTTAAGGCATATTTTTCTCCAGCAGAGGACATAGTACAAGTTTGCTTTACGTTTAACGAGATCGAAACGAGAGCGCGTTCTGCACTCTGATTGGCCGGTTCAAATGAACCAACCAATCAGCGCGTTATATGCGCTCACGTTTCTACTACCGGTTCACAGAAAACCGACGTGAAACAACGCTTGCATTGTGTGAGTGAGATTGTTGATGTTGTGTCAATTACTCCCTTTTCCAATCCCCAATTCTCCAACAACCCTTAAAGTCCTAACCCACAAAAGGCCGGCAACGTAAGTACATGTAACGTCTCTGGAGTTTCGGGTGTCCATGGACGGCGGCGATTACTTACCATCAGATGATCAGTCTACTCATTTACCGGCTTATACTAAGTCCTCTGGGGACTCGTCGACAGCAACTGTCAACGAGTTATGAGATATAACTTACCTGCTGATACTTGTTTACTAGCTGACACCTGACACCTGACATCTGACATCTGACAGTTGGATAGCTGTAACTTGTAAGGTAAATTGCAGGAGTTATTTACAAGATGACTGCATTACGCATAGATTTATTTCTTTAAGTAATGTTGAGGTGTCATTTTTGCATTAACTGTTTAATGCACTTTGGTGTATTTTCCTGGTGAATTGAACTTGCGTAGTTTGTATGTTGTATGTTCTGCTAAATGTATTAAGTTTATGTTGAGGGCAGGTTTAAAATTATTTTTGAATTGATGACCCAAGGTAGCGTCATCCTGCTCCTCCTTGCGACGCTTCTCTTCCATGTTGAGGGTCGTAACCTTGATGGATTGCTTTCTCGCGGCCTAACGTTCGCTATCTTACCCTGTCTTCGGTGGTGTGCATGGCATCACAGACTGTTGTATTTAGAGTGGTGCTGATTTGGTCTGTCCAGCGTATGGGGCTTTGGCCTCAGTAGCAGTTTTTCTATGTTATGTACCGCCATAAAGTTACTTTAAATACCTATATGTAACGCCGAAGATGAGTAACTTTTACTGCACCCACAAAAAAAAAACAATATGGACAATATTAAACTTTCATTTAGACCAAACCATAATTAACTAAAACCCCAAATTCATCAACAAGCAATTTTATCACCATTTCAAAACCTATAAAAGTTCACAAAGGAGATCAAATACAAAACAAACATTTTGTTTATAGGAATGAACACAAAAGTCAAATCAAAGTCTCCCCAATCAAAGGAAGAGAGAACAAAAGGATTTCCATCATTATACACACCTTAACATACCATTTACCACCCTAAACATTAACACATATGGTTGAAGATGCATTGTGAACTTTCCATCAATCACCGTCCATACAAGTTAACCGATCTTCTTCAGCACTTTCACGCCATTATAGCCCTTTTACACCGGTGATAGAGATGACAATTGCGTGGCAGGTTTGAAGAGAAATGTTCAAGTTGTGTCGTGGGGTGTACGATCAAACAGTAGTGCAGTAATTAAACAGATTTGTTCCCGTGTTACGTAAGTACTGAGTGCATTTCAAACGGCCATTTTTTCTTTTTTTTGTTCGTTACAAATATTTTATGAGACTTGCCGGAATTATTACAGGATTGGTTCATGCTATTTTTATCGTGTTGGAAATGTGATTTAGCATGAGGCCATAAGTGGTATGTAATAGCTCGGAGCTCACAATTTGTGCCTGATTTTTTTCTATTGCATTTATCATCATCAACGTCATCAGCATCAACACCCTATGGTAGATCACACCATTCGGGTCTCCACATAAGACAAGAGAGTCCACCTCTTGCAAATATAACAGTAATGTTATCAATCTGGTTCACCAAAACATTCAAGGTTTTTTGAGTAAGGAATTAGAAATAGAACTATTTTTAAATTGTAATAGTATTGATATTCTGTGCATTACTGAGCATTGGTTGAAATCTCATCAACTAATGTTCAACTTTGGTAATCATCAGATTGGTAGCTCGTTCAGCAGGGAGAACGCTATACATGGTGGTTCACTAATTCTACTAAATAACAAACTTAAATTTAAAGAACGCAAGGATATAGTTAGTTACTCTGTTGAACGTACTGTTGAAATAGCCTGTGTGGAATTAGAGCGGTTTATTGTTTTAAGTGTGTATAGACCACCTACTGGTTTGTATGACTGTTTTGAAACAGTATTAGATGAAGTACTAAATAAACTCAGTAGTTCAAATAAATTCATCATTACTTGTGGCGATTTTAATGTAAATTTGTTAGAAAATTCTAGTTTAAGTACAAAAATTGTAAGTTTATTTGCCTCATTTAACCTCACGAACCTGTTTCTGGAGCCCACTAGGATAACTCCTACTAGTGCCACTTGCCTAGATAATATTTATACTGACATTGTACCAACTAATAAACAAATAATATCATTGCTTGATTCAGATCATTGTGGACAATTAATTTCAATAACAAATAAAGTAAATAAAGTGTCGAAACCACATATTATTGTTAACCCAAAGACTGAAAGACGCATTGAAACTTTCAAATCTAAACTCACTGACAAAATACCTTTATTATTAAGGAATAAAAATTCTAATAACTTGTGTGATGATTTTTTTAACATTTACCATACCGAGTTTAAGTCCACCTTCACACCTAAAACCATACCAGCTCATGGCAATGCGTCTTTCAATCAATGGGCAACTACTGGCATCTATAAGAGTAGGAAACGCCTATATGAACTTTATAACGAGAGAACATATATTAATACAACTGAATTTAGTGAATATGTAAAGAAATATTCTAAATTATTTAAAAAAGTTTGCTCAATTGCAAAATCGTTATACTTGAGCTCTAAAATAAAAAACAGTAACAATGTAATTAAAGCGACCTGGAGTATTATTAACAGTGAAACAGGGAGGTCTAAAGAGAAGAGTAGTGAATTTAGTCTTATAATTGATAATAATGTAATTAAATCGGATGCAGAAGTCGCAGCTGCATTTGAAAACTTCTTTTCGGACGTTCCTGTATCCACTACTAAGTCTTTGAACTCATCTCCCACAGTTGCAGAATCTTTACTAAAAGAAAATGTTGCAGCTTGCAATTTAGGCTTCTCTTTCGAACACATAGATTATACAGATATTGTCAAAACGTTCCATACCTTGAACAAGAAAAAGACTGCAGATCTGTGGGGTAATTCTGTGTACATTACCGGCTCTGTAATAGATATTGTAGCACCCGTATTAGCTCTAATCTTTAATAACTGTGTCGATCGTGGTGTGTTTCCTGATCTCATGAAGAATAGTAAAATAACTCCGTTATTTAAATCGGGTAGTACTTCTGACCCCACTAACTTTAGACCTATTTCAGTACTACCTACATTCAGTAAAATTTTTGAAAAAATTATTCTATATCAGTTGCAAAGATTCTTTAATAGAAATAAATTATTACATGGAAACCAGTTTGGTTTTACAAGGGGTCGTTCAACAACTGATGCCGGTGTTGAACTTCTTAATAACATTTATGATGCATGGGAGGACTCGGCCGACGCATTGGGTATTTTTGTGACTTATCCAAGGCGTTCGATTGTGTCTCTCATGAAACACTGATCAGGAAGCTATCCCATTATGGAATACGGGGCAGCTCTCTGGATCTTCTTATTTCATACTTGAGTGATAGGATTCAGAGAGTCGACATTAACGGAAAAGTTTCCTCCGGGTCTATTGTTAGGATGGGTGTTCCGCAGGGGTCAATTCTCGGCCCGTTTCTCTTTCTTATTTATATTAATGATTTACCTTACCTTGTGAAGGATAACCATGGGATAGTACTGTTTGCTGATGATACATCTTTATTGTTTAAACTCAAACGTGGACAATTAGTCAGTGATCATGTAAATAGTGCTCTCTCAAAAATAGTACGCTGGTTTAGTGCCAATAATTTATTACTTAATGAATCAAAAACTAAATGCATTAAATTCACAACACCAAATGTTAGACATGTGAAAACCAGCGTGCTAATCAAGGGCGAGGAGTTGGCCCCTGTAGATTCAACTGTCTTTTTAGGTATAACTCTGGACGCTAAGCTACAGTGGGCTCCACACGTAGATAAGTTGTCGAAAAGGCTCAGCTCTGCAGCATATGCCGTTAAAAAAATTAGAAATTTGACCGATGTAAATACAGCGCGATTAGTATACTTTAGTTATTTTCATAGTATCATGTCATATGGTATCCTCCTGTGGGGAAATGCTGCTGACATTCAGTCTGTCTTTGTGCTGCAGAAAAGAGCCATTCGATCAATTTATCATCTTAGTCCGAGGCACTCTCTTAGGGAACTATTTAAAGAAATTAATATATTGACTGTTCCTTCTCAATACATTTATGAAAATGTAGTGTATGCTCACAAAAACATTAATTTATTCAAAAAGTATTGTGATATACATAATATAAACACTAGAAGTAAAAACAAATATATTGTTCCCACTACTAGACTTAAGAAAATAAGTGGTTCGTTCAGATGTCAATGCATACGCTTTTACAATAAAATTCCCAGCGATATTCAAAGTTTGAGCCTGAATAAATTTAAAAATGTCATTAAAGAAAAACTGTATAGTAAAGCTTTTTATAAAATTAAAGACTACTTAGATGATGGTCAGGCTTGGGAGTGAGCCGCTATAATGTCCACACAGGTCATGTTGACATGTTTGTAACACAAGTTACATTTTTATACAATTTGACATGATATACATTAATATCATTCGATATTTTTTTGTTTTCACATATTATTTTTAAAATTGTTAGTTTGAGGACCGTGCGAGAGTTTGCCTAGTCATTTCACTTTTAGTTAATTATATTCTGACAGTGTGAGCATTTGTGTGGCCTACCCAAATGTTCTTTTGGTAGGTATTGTTCGTCGGATCATTCAGCAACAGCCGTCAGCTGAGCTCATTGTAAACTGACACATGCGTGCTGCCATCTGAACAGGTCCGCTCAAACTGCTGTGGTTCTTTCCTCAAAAGACCACTACAGAATAAACTTGCACGGTTCTCCGACATCTTTAATTGATTTTGTCTGGACTTTAAAAGAGACTATGACCTCTGAGTTTGTTTCGGCATTTCTTCTCAGAGTAGTCAGATAGGAAATGCCGGCCTCATCTAGCTATTTGAAATATTGACGTGTAAAAGTGTTATTTTATAATCTATTTACAGAAATAAATATCATTTATCATTTATCATTTATCATTTATCACTACATAAGAAGGTTAATAATTTCTTTCAATCGGCATTCGGATTATTTGCTTTTTTGAGAGGGAGAGGGAGAGGGATTGTCACACTCTTACTGACTATAAACCTCGTTCCTTCTCCTGCTTTGACCCAGAGCCCCAGTAACCTGTTACGTCCGCAGGGCAGGTGGATTTTAAGAGTCCATTTTTGTAATGGTTTAGGTTTAGCGCTTTCGTCAGGTTCCCTAAATATACAGTCTCATAATCGATCCTAACGACATCTACAGGAAGAGTAGCACTGTATTTTACTCTGTTGTCATCACAGTGCTGAATTAAATAAACATTTCCAGTTTCCCACACCACAATAATCTTGCCCATATCGATTCAAATCATAGTTTTATTGCGTTCACTACAAAAACTACTATTCACACCTTTCTCTTCAAAACAATGAGTACTAATTTGTTTGACTGCTAATTAGCGTAAAACGGTCGGCACATTATTCTTAAGTAATTATAATTTGTTTGCACTTCGTTAATTTCTTGTTTGTTTGTTCGTTTGTCTGTTCGGGTCTAGTTCTAATAGCTTTTGTTTATTATTGTTTTGTTTTTATGTGGAAGTCTTTTTGCATGAATTGTTTTCTCACGTTCATGTTCTCTTAGGGTTCACGAACAGTTTTCTTTACGGTAGGGTTTCGTGTTCGATTCCTAGATCATACAATTTGCAACGAGTTATTTTTGGTAACAGTAAAGTAGTGGTGGCTAAAACCTCGTGCTCCATTATTTTAGGCTTACAATATATCTGAAAAAAAATGGGAGTGAAAGTTAAACTCCATATGAACACTTGAACTTGTACGGCAAAGTTTTTTTAAGGGTTTTCATCATCCAATGACGTCTCCCGCCCGGGCGAGGCGAGAGCGAGTGTCAGACGCTCGCTGACTAAAAATCATCCCGTATCTACTCCTATTTTAAGCCGGAGCCAGGGTAAACCCTTAGGTTGTCCACAGTGACTACTGACACTGTGACTACGGCATACCTACGGCATGATGACATCATACCGTATAGAGCAATAAAGTACAGGGTATTTTGAAGACAGAAATATAGATATAGATAGTATCAGAAAACGAAACCAATCCTCGTTGACATTGTGGCGTAGTTGAAGTGTCGTCATTGGTGTACAATACAAGTGCCACAAATTGAATAACAATTTCAATGCGCACTCGGTGGACAGGGGTCCGAAACTGTAGTGTTGTTGTAGCTTATGTAAGCGATATATCGATATTTTTTTGTTTAATTTTTTTGCACTTTATTTATGCGTGTGAATTTACTGGAATGGTAAGATATTTCTAACATAATAGCAGTTGTAACCAAAATAGTGCACAGAAATATTTGGAGTATACCGTTTACTGAATTAATGATGTGTTGGTTCAATTATGGAGAAGGATAGCAATCTGCCTGAAAGGGTTTAAACTTATTAACCAATTTCAAAAAAGGAGGTTCTCAGTTTGATTTCTATGTAGCGGTTTAGGGATATTACTTGACTTAAAAAAGAAAATTGAAGATGGTTCCTGTTTTTAAGTTGTATTTTTCCGTTAGTACCTACCTAAACGGAATTCTGTTATTTTGATTCACAGCAAGTATTAAACATATTATTGTTGTTACTCTTATCACCTTTTACATTCCGCAAAAATCTCGATACCCTAAAATCTTATCGATATCGATACTCAGCATCATCGAATTTCATTCAGGCACTAGTCTGTAGTGCACTCATGAGACACGGCTCAATGAGAGTATACGGGACTTGTTTCATGTAATCTTGTGATCTTCTCCTCAGCCATCTGTGCCGAAATATTCTGTTCCAATCACAATTGTGATAAATAAAAATAAGTCAGGTTTTCCTTCCTGACGCTATAACTCCAAAACGCACGAATCGATTTCCACGGTTTTGCATTTGTATAAGTATTATTTATTTTAATGTGTATTATTTGTTTTTTTCTGAGGGCGAACAATGACTTCTCCCGCCTTGGGCGAGGCGAGAAGGATTGTCAAACTCTTACAAACTAAAAACATCCCGTTCCTACTCCTGCTTTTCGAGGCAGAGCTCCGGTAACCCACTAGGCAGTCCGCAGCTCCGTTTATTTTAATGTGTATGGTAGCATTACTCGTACGCATTCATATAGTCATTCACGTGTGATGTATTCAAAAGTTGCGTATTTATAACTTACACAATTTTTTACATGTTTTACAACATACACTTTTAACAAAACTACTAAATTCCCTTAACAACAGCACATCTTTAATCATTGCCCTCTGTTTTGACACCGCCATAATAACTCCCGCCAGTTTACATAGCCATTACCGCTGTTTACACTACTATTACATCCATTGCTGGGTTTCAAAGACGTAACTTAAACGCCCACCATACAAAAGCGTCAATGTATAACACAGACTAGAATAATGTATAAGATCGTAAAGAAAAACGACCACATTACTTTTCTTCTTGAAAACAAAAAAAGGTATTTCGATGATTTAAATTAAGTGAAATAAATACTAAAATGTTTGGCGCCGAACTGATTTTGTTTGAGAAAAAAAATGTTCAGTAATAAAGTGTCTTGAATTAGCTATCGCCGAGTTTTGGTTCCGCAGAGGTAGAGTAGAGTGACTACATGGAGTGTAGCATGATTTGGACATGTGTTACTATGAGCATCTTTTTATGGAATAGGGGGCAAACGAGCAGACTGGTCAGCTAATGGTAAGCAACACCAGAGGAGTCACAGATCCGTGGTTGCCCTTTTAACAAGCACTCTCTTTTCTTGAAGGTTTGAATGTCGTTAACATCAACGGAAAGACAAAATAAACTATTCATATTTGATTCTTGTGCCGTTAGTTACCACCGTACTCAGTAATTTCATGGGTACTTTTTTGACTGCAAGTCCTCATGGAACCTTCTCGCCTGAGGAGGACGAAAGGGACTTTCAGACTATCACCGACTAAATCCCACCCGTTTCACATGTGGTCGTACCCACGGGAGCGGGAAACGTAATTCATCCGCATTCTACCGCGTCTGACCAGAGGTCTGTATTTTTGGCCACCAGGCCCTCTACGGCGTAATAAACAATGTCTAGTTTAGCTCTGACTGACTTTTGTGTTATCGGGACTTCCCACAAAGCCGCGCAGCATGGCAACACTAGCTTGTAGTTTTATGCGTCGATAGTGGTCTCGTTCGGATATAACGCCCCATTAGTTTTTATGTCCAGTGTTGCAAGCTGACAAATAATATTTTTCCTCAAAGCCGTTAGTGTCAACTGTACGATTTTATACGCGGTTTCTATTTAAGATAAAACTTGTGATATGTTATAGTTTGTTATGTAGAAGTTGCTGGATGGGAGGGTTCGCTATTATTTATTTGGTCGTCATATATCATCATGCCTTTTATCCCCGAAGAGGTAGGCAGAGGTGCACATTATGACACGTAATGCCACTGTACACTTGTCATCAATTGTGTTGTAAGTCCCATGTAATAGGTATTGACCTATTGACTTATACGGGCACGCGGTTCCATTTGCTATCACTGCGAAATTTTCGAAAAACCGAAAAATACCTAACAATGTTTCGCCCGACCCCTGATTGAGACCCCTTGCCCGGCAGTCGCAATTGCAACCACTCGGCCAACGAGACAATCTATTTATTTGAAATGTTATAAAATATTGGTCGCGTGTTGATCACGCAAAAATATGGGTGTTGCCAGAAGCGATATTTGCAATCGGGAATGGTAGATTTAGAATTGATTGTGGTGTTGTGACATGTAATTTTCTAGAATATTTATTGGTGTAAATAGAAAAGTGCTTTTGCACACTGCTATTGGCGTAGAAATTGTTTATTGCAGAAAGTTGTGGATAGTTTGTGGATGGCATTATAATAAAGATAGCATAAAATACATTCGATTCATGTTTGGAAGATAATTATTATTTTAACTTTTTAAAGGTAAATGTTAAAATGTATCTAGGTCCTTCACAGAATACTACTTTAAAATCTATTTAATAATTATATATTAATTTCCTACCAACCTAATTATATTATTATAATATTTTGTATGTTCTGTATACGTACAGATAAATTCTGGGATAACCTGTAATTGGTCTTATTGTTAATTTTAATTTGTGTTATTTTATTATGTCGCTGTTGGTTGTCTAATAAAAATAAACAAACAAATAAATAAATTTCGTTTCATTTCTTACTTATTTCGTAACACAATCTATTTGTCCATATATTTCTGATGCAAGTACAAAAATAGGAGATGCCATTATGTAATTGTGTACTGTGACAAAACAAACCGAATCTTTCCAATCATATCCATAAGCACTTAGAAAGTCCACATTAAAATGTGGACAATTGGCAAGGTTTTTGCAGTAAGGGACTACATGGTTACCCGAGGCCCTAACTCCCCTTCCCAATCCCCGATCCCCAGCAACCCTTAAATTCCTAACCCCCAAAAGGCCGGTAACGCATCTGTAACGCCTCGGGTGTTTCAAGTGTCCATCGGCGCCGGCGGCGGCGATTACTTACCATCAGGTGTTCCATTTACTCCTTTACCGGCTTATTCCATAAAAAAGTGATGGAAAAGAGGGAGAGGTTTGTAACGTTACGCACTCCACTTAAAAAAAATCACATTATGTTAAAGGCAAATCCAGCTATAACATCTCTTTGGTTTTACTTCATGGATAGATTCAGCGAGTACCGGAGTTCACTATAAATCTCAATAACATAGTAGTCATATACGTATGACGTGTCAATAAATTGGAATCCATGTGCAAAGATATGCCAATGCAGATGTTGCATGATAAAACTTCATCTGAACGTCCGATCTCCCACGGGCGCCATTTTTTTTAACAACAAAGAATTTTAAATTTTGCCAGGATGTGCAAAAGACAATAAAAAAAAAACAACAGAACGAAAGGAAACATTTAAAAATTTCGTACGAATCGAATTTCGAATTTGCATATCCGTCAAAAAGAACAACTTGAATGATATTCGTATTGAAACTTTTTTTTCTTACGTAATATTTGCGGCCAGTATTTTTTTTGTTTGGATAAAGATCTTCATAGCCGGTAGTGCGGCCATATTGTTTGAATACTAAATCAACTGTCAATAGAGAATAATGTTTTTACATTTTTTGGAGAAGGGAACTGTTTTACAACCGGACATTTTAATAAAATCACATTTATAGTGTATTGTTGTTTGTGATTTATTATTGCTATTGTTATCTACCGTTGAATGATTGAAAATGTCATTCACTGATAATAATCATTTTTACATAGGACGAAGTGTTTTTGTATTACGAGTATATAGGATTTTTCTTATGAATAAGTGTTGTAAAAACCTAAATGTGATCGTCAGCGAATAGAATATTTTCATCAATGAAGATAATCTTTCGATAAAGGTTCTTTCCCTGCAAATACGGCTTTTTATATACAGTATGGAGATCACTCGTATGATTTAAATGAAACTACAAGTAGTACTCGTCCACAGAAGCATAGTACAACTAAATTTTTCAACGAAAACAGTTTAATTAAATTAATTAAGTATTAATTTCTATGTAAAGCTCCATTTTCCTTGACCATAGAAGAGCTGTAATGTTGTCTTGGAATGTTAAGGATATGCGACGCGGCTGTTATAATGCCGCATTGGTAAAGAGTGTCCAAATTAGTTCAAAGAGAATAATGCACATTTTGGCTTACCTACTGGGCCTATTTCGTTAATTTTTCATATATCGTCAGCCAAGATGATAACAAATATGTGGTTTAAATAAAGTCATAAGAGGTTTCCCCGCCGCCGACCAAACAGTTTCGTGAGTAAGCCGATAACATAATAATTAATTTAGTATGTCTCACGAAAGTTATAACACGAAAGTTATAATAAATTGTCTACCTTTTCAAACAAAGCCACGGACAATTACTAGTGTACCTAAACAAATGGTGGATAGCGTGATCGCAATGTTATAGACAGGGCATAGTTTATAGTGCTGTCTATTCGGTTTCAAACGATCGCTTGTTTCTAGCGCTTTAGGATTGTGTTACTCGGCCTGTGGGGTTCGGTGTCCGTGTTGAGACTAGATTTGTTTGTTGGTTTTGTTTTTATAGATTAGAATTTTATAGGTGTTGTATTGAATGACCGATTCGTTGATAGTGAAGTGTCACATTTCACTGTGTATTGTGTGTCAAGCAAGAGGTCTCGGGTTCGTATTATTAAGATTTTCCGTAATTTTCGATAATTGTTTGCCATAACGCTTACATTTGACAGACAATTTCTGAGTCACGTCTGTTGCTTAAAGGTTTATGACAAACTTGACTTAGGTATTAATTCCATAAGTAACCTTATAAATACGTTAATTTGTCTTGTTTTAATATTCCTTTTCTAAAGAAAGTTGGATTAAACAGAAAAAATACTACAAAAGAAAAATATTTACCTACAAAAGTTGTACAACAAAGAATATTACACAATATACGTATTAAAATACCCTGCAAAGAAATACATTGAATGTAAAAGTTAGAGCAACTGAACTAACCAATCAATTGGCAAGTAATCAGCTTAATGGGATGCAATTGTCTTGGCCTTGCTTCTCAGAACTAAACAGCTTGTATACTCTTGTTAATGGCGCTTTGCATTTTATTATTGCATTGCGGATGATGATTTAGGTGTCTGAGTAATATGGGTTTGATTTCAGAATAGATCAAATAATAATAGCCGTTACAAGTTAGAATTCATAGCATGGACTCTAGACCCTATTTTATTGAATGGGGAAAATCATCAAATTTCTTCTCCCGCCTTGGGTGAGGCTAGAGGAAGTGTCATACTCTTACTGACTAATAACCACCCTGTAATTACTCTTGCTCTTCGAGCCGGAACCCTGGTAATCCGCTAGGTATTTTCATTATTTATTCTTTGAGCCATAATCCCTACATCATGCATCCCCACTCCACAAGTCAAGTCATTATAAATATGTAGAAGTCTTATAGATCTGTAGTAAACTTCTGCAATATGTTATTACCCAACAAGTTCAGTACCGTAATCGGGTTACTTTGACGGGATAAGTTTGACCCAAGCCCTTAAATTTTAAACCAATGAAAAACGAATATAACCTTTGTTCTGGATTCTTATTGGTTATATAATTTGGGTAAAGTTGCAGCCGGCTATAGTAACCTGAACTTACCGGTATCCATAATAAAAAATACCTCAACAACAAACATTTTGTATGTTGCCACCGCTTATTTAATTGCGAACCGTTAATGTTGAATTATTTGCAACAAAAAGGGCGGTCCGGGCAAGATGAGCACATCACTGACCCAAATATAAAACAAGTTACAACAGGCCATTATTAAACATGTTGCCTTGCATTTAGGGCTCCGTAGATTGCAAAAAAGACGCAAGATGAATCCTTTGCAATTAAATGTACCTAGTCATCACAGTTAGCGCGCAACCATGACACAAGAGAAAATCCTAGAGAGAGGCATTTTTTAAACAAAGAACATGTTTCAATAGAATTTTCTGAAAACTACTGTTTTTTTATCAAATCTATTAATCAAAGCTTGTTAAACCCTATGTATCGTAAGGGTGAAATATGAGATTGATTACTTGATTTAAATAAAGGTGCTAGGTATAATTGAATTGCGGTACATATCACTCCAACTACAAAGTCGGATTTTATTATTTCCTACATACAGAATCCGCAACGCTTAAGTCACTCGTACTTTGCCAAGTTTTTTGTTAAACATCTCGTTACAAGAATTTATTGGAGTATTGAATGAATGGCCTGTTAAATTAAATTGGTATTTACACTGTACACAAACAAGGGAAAACCGTTGATTACCTATACCTACCTAAAAATACGAAAATAACTCTCACAACCTACCTACGCTTCATGACATTGCCTTATTGCATTGGTCAGGGCGATTACTCTTAAAACCAATCTCAATGTCAATGCAATTTCAATTCAATAAAATCTCAATTAATTATTCAATGTCAAAACTATACCTACAACCCTAATCGTAGCTGTTCAAATAGCAGTCAGGGTACGGAATATAAAGATTTAGTACATTCAAAATCCACGTAATACGAATGCAATAGGCGCTAGTGGTGCAACTCAAAATATAGGTAAGTCCCATTTAATAAGGAGTGATCCTTTTGCCATATACTGGGCACAATTCCAGATTCCGTGCTACTGCTGAGAATTTTTTGAAAAACCGAAAATAGCCGACCCGGAATCGAACCCGAGCCCCTTTGCCACCACTCGACCAACCGTGGCAGTCATGACATGGCACCACACAAGGCACTCATAAGACAAAATCTTGAAATGTACACCTCTGCCTACCCTTTGAGGGATTAAAGTGCGTGAAATTACGTTAGGCTATGTTAGCTCCTACGGTCCTTAAAATGACGTACGTAGTTAACGTTAAAACCTCGTTAAAATCTTTGTCACACCAGTTTAACATAACTCTGCTAAATGTAGCATTAGTTGTGCTGCTAGGGTTGGCAGAAATGAACCGGAGCTGCAGGCTTCCTAGCGGGTTACCGGGGCTCCGGCTCGAAAAGCAGGAGTAGGAATAGGGTGGTTTTTAGTCTCCCCCTCGCCTCGTCGAAGGTGGGAGTAGTCATTGGAAAACTTTCTCCCTTCAAAAAAAGCTAACCATTAATAACTACTGTGATTTGAAGATATTTACCATGAAGAGAATTTTACAATTTTTACAGACGTGAAACAACTCTTACGTTGTGTTTCGTTGTCTAAATGAGGTTACCGGAGGTCCAATTATCCCCTTCCAAATCTTCCCAATCCCCGATTTCCCAACAACACTTAAATTCCTAACCCCCAAAAAGAAGGCAACGCTCTTGTAACGCCACTGGTGTTTCAGGTATCTAAAGGCGGCGGTGATTGCTTGCCATCAGGTGATCCGCTGCTAGTTTACCGGCTTATAACATAAAAAAAGAAGCCCAACTAATTTCTTCTACCAACCTTTCACGGAACACCGTTGCACCAGCCCTGGTCCTGACCCGAATCGACGTCCGTACATCTTCCTTCCTCATACTGAACTAAAATAAGCCTCGGCCGATATTTCCACCGTTCACCTCAATGTTGACGGCTTTATATCACGACAATTAGTGTTAGGACATCAAGGCGGCCTAGGATTGTCTAAGTCTATGTTAGTGTGTACTATACTGGTAGTGCTTCGTAGAATA
Source organism: Spodoptera frugiperda (assembly GCF_023101765.2). Classification (NCBI taxonomy): domain Eukaryota; kingdom Metazoa; phylum Arthropoda; class Insecta; order Lepidoptera; family Noctuidae; genus Spodoptera; species Spodoptera frugiperda. Next base: position 9,028,065 of record NC_064229.1, on the reverse strand, counting down.
TGACTCAGTTTTCATGAGCTAACTCTCCTTGATACTGAGTCCTGTACTAATTTTAGCTAATGTGTATCGTTTTCCTTATTTTTAAAGAGGGTTTTTCAATGTCATGGAATGTCGTTTCTATGACCTGCATCTGACTAATCATCAGGTGCGTTGGATGGAATCAGAAATAGGTTTATCAAAATGCTAGAACATTAAATTCTACGAGCTCATATATATGTACATACATAACGCCCATCTCCCACGGGGGTAGGCACAGACTATGGGACATCAATTGCTACGATTCTTACATGTACCTCTTTCGCTTCATCAATAGTCATCAGTCTTTTCATAATTGCTCGTCGATTTTACGAATTTTTGGGTGAACTCTATTAGAACTGATTTGGCAACGTTGTTATTGCTCCAAATATAGGGTTGAATTTTGTGTTAAAAACATTATATGTACCTATCTTTTTACTGAAGGTGTGTAGCAAAAACGATTCTCGCGCAAAATATCCAAAATCAGAAACTAAATCAACTTGCAATTTTAAAACCATTAAATCGAAACAACATTCTATCAATAATATCGATATAAAAATAGGTATGTTCTTGCAATAAAATACATTACACTGCAATTGTTGTTTAAACAATGCATCGACCGACATATTTCACCAAGGTCGTGCCATATAATGATAATGATTGATAGTGGAAACATGCCTTGAATGCAAACTTCTTTGTAGGAGTGCATTATGCAATTTGTTTTGGTCTATGAAACCTGTCATCATCGGGGACCGGTGACGATAGAAAAGAATACATTTTAGCACCTTATGGGTGCTACGTTGCTGTGGATGCGTTTGGTTTCCACCAATCATATTCATTGGAACATAGCTTAGCACAGGTGGAAACGGACTCAGCTAAGCTATGTTTTTTAATATGGAAAGATGCGTACTATGAATGGGTGCTATCGAGCGGCGCATCTTCCTTGCATAGCTACTTCGCGGCGGCGCATCTTTATAGCACAGCTACATAGCTGCGAATAAGCTATGTAGCTTAGTAGATATATCAGTGGAAACGTTCACCTAGTTTCACAGCTTAGCTATTACATATTCCTAGCATAGCTGCATAGCACATCTCTTTCTGCTATGTAGCTATGCTTAATTGATAAGTAGGGTGAAAAGAGCGGATGTCTAAGAAAATTAACAATAGCACTTACTAAAACAATGTAGATAATTAATCCATATATGATAGGTAGATGAAGACTTGTATTACTAATTCATTAACCAAAGTTCTTGGTATAGTTGGTTCTATAAAAAGGGGTAACAGAATGAATGCAGTTTTCCTTATCTTTTACAATCGGTATAACCACGTTATTTCATTTATGAATTTGTATTTATAATAATAAATACAAAAATTGCGAACACGTTCACAGAAATGTTTTCTGTAGTGACTATTCAAGAAAATACCTCTTTTTAGAATAACAATCGGCGACGCACTTCTGAATCTTCTGGTATTTTAATAGTATTCATGGCATCGCTGATAGGTCACTATCAGGTGATTCATCTGTTCATTTACCCCCTATACTATATGTATACAAAATTAAATCCGTATCATCATCAGCCTGTAAATAGCCACTCCAGACCAAAGGCCTCTTCATATACATAGAAGGTTTAAGCATTAATCACCACGCTTACTCAATGCAAGTTGGTGATTTTAAGCCCAGGTTTCCTCACGAATTTCTCCTTCACCGTTCGTCAGTGGTGTCTAAGTAATCTTAGAAAGAACAAATATTATATAACTTGAAATAAGTCACATTGGTACTTACCGTTGGTAGGTTTCGAACCCTCATGTCAAATCTTATAAAAAAAAAAAGAAAAACATCAATGATAAACCAGCCAGGAGACGCGCGAACATTTTTATACATCCACAAGGAATTAGACATTTCCTTTACATCTATTCTATATTTAAAATTATTTCCCTCCTCCGAGGAAGTGGTTGAGGAAACGATTAATTGTTAAAAAGCAATGTTTCGAGTTAGAGGAGCGACGCGTGCGCATCCTCAGTTTAACCGTTACACGGCGACGTTTTTTCAAAAGTGGCCACATTTAGAATTTGTGGCTTTGACTCGTTTTTTTTTTCTCTGGAGTAGATGCTTAATGATGTCCTGCTCGGTTCGGTTAGTGTGGAGAGGGTTAGAATTAAATTAGGTTTGTTTAAAAAAATGCAAGTTTAAGGTTTTGAAAAACAAACATTATTTACTACATAATATATTCTGAGCTAGTAGAGTAGATTTGGCGACTGAGGTTTTGTTCTTTAGAATTTATTAGTAATAACATGTATTGTTGTGTGGCAATAATTATATACATTCTCATAATATAATGGAACATGGAAGTGGTATTATTACTTTAATTTCATTATAAAGCCTCACCCAAAGCAGGAGAAGTCATTGGATGTTTTTCCCATCTCAAAAAAAGGATCATCACAAAATATCACAATAAACATTTAAAAATAACAAACCAAGAAAAAAATACCTATGAAAAACCAAAGCCATACAAAAGCCATCTCCACAGTTTAACCCTACACCGATCCGTTGTGACAGACAGACAGACGCGCGATAGGAAGTCATTAGTTACCACGCAGTTATTTATAACAATTGATTATGTGCCGAAGATAATCAGTGGTTAAACAAATTGAGCACAGTACTGACTGACCAATTAGTTTGGCTTTACTTGGACACTTAGAAGTAGATGGTGATGGGTTAAATTCATTAATGAGTGATAAAAAGATTTGGTTTGTTTCTAAAGAGTCGGGCAAAGGGTTATGGAGTAACAGGGATAGTCCGTCAGTTAGGAAATTAAAAAATATTAGACAAGTATTTTTTATTTTGTCAAGTCAAGTTATATGTACTTTCTAAAGGTGCTCCCACACAGCGGTTATACAGGGTGTATTTTTAAAAACGAGACGCATTCAAGGAGGTGACTCGGCTATCGATTCTGAGTCCAAATCAATAACGTAATCAATAACGTTATACAACAATGTGTAACAATAACATTTGTGTTTAAACAAATTATAACAGTGGTTGTAGAGTATGTTACATGCTATTATAAATGTTACACAATGTTGTATAACGTTATATAACTGCTGTGTTAAGGTGCTCCCCCTTAAGACTAACTGACAAACGTGTCAGTAGTATCAAAATTTTAATAGTCTGTAATAGTGAAGGAAAACATCGTGAGGAAACCTGGGCTTAAAATTTCTAATTATTAGTTTATCATGGTCCCGCTTCGTATGATTTTTTTTTATGAACCACGCCGTAAACGTGCACACGTTGATACGTGTCACCTGATGGTAAGCATGGACACTTGAAACACCAGAGGCGTTACAACTGCGTTGCCGGCCTTTTGGGGGTTAGGAATTTAAGGGTTGTTGTTCGGGAATTGGGAAGATTGGGAAGGGGGGAATTGGGCCTCCGGTAACCGATCACACAACGAAACACAACGCAAGCGTTGTTTCACGTTGGTTTTCGGTAAGGCCGTGGTATCACTCCGGTCGAACCGGCCGATTCGTGCCGAAGCATTATTGGCTCTCCCACACTTAAATCGCATCGTGCCGCACATTCGACGACGGTCAGTTTATACTGGTTTTGTATAGCTTGATATTATACCGTGTGTTGAGCAAAACCATACAAATAGGAATTGTGAATGAATAACAATGTGGGTACCGTTAGCATTCATAATTCACTGTAACGGCTCGTATACGGGGTGTGAGGCTTTGTAAGACGTAAGTAGAAAGATTTTTGCTTTTGTTGGTTGTGAAAATCGTAGGTAGTGATGTTGTACCTAAGTAGTAAGTAGGTAGGTAACTGTACTTTTCACCATTGGAAAAAGAAGCTAAAGAGGCAACTTCTTATTTGTTTTGCTTTCGGGTAAAAGTTAACATTTAAAAACCTTTCCCATTCTCCTCAGTCCCCTTCCAAGTCTTTCAACAAAGGGCATCTAGTACCTCTATCGTCTTCAGAGTATCACTTATATTTACACCAAAACATATTAAAATGTATTCAGCAGTTTCAGCGTTAGTATGTCACAAATAAAAAAACAAAACCTCTATTTGTATGTTTACTTTTACGTCAGGGGACCTAGTACGAGTTTGTTTTACGTTGAACGGCGCTCTGATTGGTTGATTCATTTGCACTGGCCAATCAGAGCACCGAACGCGCTCGCGTTTCGATTACTATAAACGCAAAGCAAACTCGTTCTAAAGGTACTGATTGGCTAGCTCGAATGAACCAACCAATATAATCGCCGAACGCGGTAACATTTCGATTACTTTTAACTTAAAGCAAGCTCGTATTAAAGCCCCGTATTCATGGTAAACATTTGTTTAGCAACAAAGATGAATCAACGTGTTGCGGAGTTGCTGTCTATATCATGTTGACAAGCTTAAACTAGTTGCTAGCAACCTTCTCGCCGCTCACCAACAATATTTAGCATTGACTGCACGGTTGGCGCGGTAGCTGGGCAACTGGCTGCCGTGCAACGTGTCGCGGGTTCGATTCCCGCACGGAACAATTCTTTGTGTGATCCACAGATTGTTGTTTCGGGTCTGGGTGTCATGTGTATGTGAACTTGTATGTTTGTAAACGCACCCATGACACAGGAGAGAATCCTAGTGTGGGGCAACGTTTTTTTAAACTAAAAAAAAAAACTGTTGTTAAATAAATGTTTACCATGAATTATGAGGCTTAAGACCTCTGATAACAATATCACTCTGTATGTATAATAAACCGACTTCACTAAAAAAGTTAAAAATAACTTAAATTTCGGAATTCGGTGTTTCTCGGTATTATTTGTTTGTTACACCGACTTCCGAAATTTAAGTTATTTTTAACTTTTTTAGTGAAGTCGGTTTATTTTTTTGTAAAAAGTATTTTATTTCACACTTTTTAACTAAAAAAGTCGGTTAAAATTCTCTATCTCAATAACTACTTTATTTATTTGTATTGTCACAGTCACTTAATTAACTTTATTGTGATTTCTATGTGAGTATGAAGTTCCATTGGCCATTTCTGGTCTTCTTCATCAGTTCCACCTCTTCAAAGGTCACTTTTTGACTGTAAATGCTTCAATTCTAGATGAATATACCAAAATCACTATATAGTTCCCTGTAATATTTGAGGAGTTCCCTCGATTTCTCTAAGATCCCATCATCAGATCCTAACTTGGTGACAATGGGACCACCTTAGAACTATCTACTTTCAAACAAAAAAAGAATTTTGAAAATCCATCGACAATTGACGGAGTATAACTTTATTGTGATTTCTATGTGAGTATGAAGTTCCATTGGCCATTTCTGGTCTTCTTCATCAGTTCCACCTCTTCAAAGGTTATTTTTTTACTGTAAATGCTTCAATTCTAGATGAATATACCAAAATCACTATATAGTTCCCTATAATATTTGAAGAGTTCCCTCGATTTCTCTAAGATCCCATTATCAGATCCTAACTTGGTGACAATGGGACCACCTCAGAACTATCTACTTTCGAACAAAAAAAGAATTTTGAAAATCCGTCGACAATTGACGGAGTATTCGATGAACAAACATACAAAAAAAAAAAACATACAAACAGCCGAACATAGTACCTCCTCCTTTTTGTGAAGTCGGTAAAAACAACCGAATAGCTACAAATAGTGTAGGTGTCAACCATCATTACTTTGTGATGTGTTAGACATTTTTTGTTTGACTCCATATCGATAATAATTAGGTTACAGCACAGTCTATTGCTTTGTTATTCATTATTGTAAAAATTTTGATTTGAGCATGTATGTTTTTTTTATAGCATAAGCCGGTGAACGAGCAGACGGATCACCTGATTCTGGAGCTGCGGACTGCCTAGCGGGGCTCCGGCTCGAAAAGCAGGAGTAGGAACGGGGTGGTTTTTAGTCAGCAACAGTCTGACACTCCTTCTCCCCTCGCCCAAGGTGATAGTAGTCATTGGATGATTTTTCCCCCTCAAAAAACAAAAAAAGCAATCGCCGCCGCTCAAGGACATGCGAAACACTAGAGGTGTTACTAGTGAGTTGGCCTTTTGGGGGTTAGGAATTTAAGGATTGTTGGGGAATCGGGGATTGGGAAGCATATATGTATTTATGTTATATATGATACGAATAAAATGATTGATTCAGTACAGAGGCAGTATTAATTTAGATTTACGCGAATTACAATGTTTTTTCTATTGTGTCTCATATACCGGCGAGGCAAACAATAGGTTAAGCTGTGCAGTCTGCAGCTTATTGAGCGCGGTCTTCTCTAAAAGGACTTCAAAAATAAGCCTTATTACCATAACATTAAAGTCGTTGACAAGATGTTGCCATAATCGTACAAGTCAGATTTACAAATCAGTCAATCAACACGGTAGCGAAAGTAACTTGTTGCTACATTTCCGACGTTCATCCGAAAACTGTTTAGTAGTTTCTGATATAACTACAAACAGACGTACAGACAGATGGGTTAATATTAAGGGCTTGTTTAGACTCAAGATTATGTTCTATGTTTACATTTTTGTACGTAATGTAAATTAAAACGATCATACAACGTCACCTCGACATTTTTTTTTCTTGTAAACTGTACACACGTAAAAAGAGTCCCGTGTATAGCTCAAGTTGCCAATAACCGCACTTCATAATTCCATAGGTACTCGAAAAGAAATGGACCAATAGTGCAATCAATGGTACCGGTTGAATAGTTCCTAGCAAAGGTGTTGTTCTTATTCCTTTTTTGAAAACATTACGCCACATTAGGATTTTCTCCTGTGTCGTGGGTGCGTTTAAAAACATACAAGTTCACATACACGTGACTCCCAGACCCAAATTAACAATTTGTGGATCACACAAAGAGTTGCCTTTTGCGGGAATCAAACACCCTATCCGTTGCACGACAGCCGGTTGCCTAACCCCGCGAGGGTTGGGCAACCGGCTTAATCGTGCATTCAAAACAAATCTAACTCTTTATTTAAGTACTATATTTTTACCTTATTCATAGTAATGATGTCGCCTACTTCATATTCTTTGAATAGACTTATAGAGAGAAAGTCGATGATGTTATATTCAATACTCATCAATCAAAACGAATGAGTTCGTGTATTAAAAGGTGCAAGTCATGCTTTGCTAATGGCCCTTTGATTCCCGGGCCGCTAATAGATTGTATTAAACATGTATGGACAAATCAATGGTGTGTTTATTTTGAAACATGTTTGTTACACAGTGTTGATAAATTGGACTAAAAATAAACGAATAATTCTAAAACTTCGTTCAAAAAAACCGACTTCAAAAGCGAACTAATTGCAGACAATACTTGAAACACGTGTTAAAGTGCGAAACTCCTTTTTTAAGCCGGGTAATATACCTTAAAACTTTGCTTTGATATTCGCAAGAAAAAATCAGATTAAAATATACCTATCTTATCTCTTATGTTTTCCCCATACTCTCCTAAATTTTAAGGAACCCATTTTTCTTTTACCAACCCATAAGTGACACTTGACAAAGTTATTTTTTTAAGTGGCGAAAATCATGCAGTGATTTCCCCTGCCTTGGGCGAGGCGAGAGAGAGAGTGTCAGACTCTTACTGAACCACCCGTTCCTACTTCTGCTCTTCGAGCTGGAGCTCCGGTAGCCCGGTAGCATAATAATAATAATAATCCTTCCATGCCGGTTTCGGCTACGGCGACCATTTCTGGACTACTGGCGTCTATCATGGGCTCTCATGTGGCTGGCAAATCCACCTTTGTTTACAAATGTTCTTCCGCAGAGTGGACACGTGAGAGCACCATTAACATAATTGTAATTGATTGCCGCTGGTGGTCCGGCTTTTATTTCGTCACGCTTAGCATCTAGCTTTGAAAGCCGGTAGCATAGTCCGCGGCACCGAGATAAGTGACACCTACAAGTTTAGTAAAGTGTTAGTTTAAGTGCTAAAGAAACGTTTAGTTAGGAGATGACTTAGGGGGAAAACAGCCATTAATCATCCATCTTACCAAAACCCAAAGTATCAATTACTTTACAAAGCAACCTTAGCAGACACATAAACAAACCAAATATGGGAATTATAATATCCATTGCGTGTTTTGCTAGTAACATGTCAAGTAGGTACCGTTATGAACACGCAAATTAATCTTAATCGTTAAAGGGTCGTGATCCCTTCTAAGTTCGGTGTAGGTGAAGTGTCTTGTCTCCTTATTCCTATATCCGTTTCTAGTTTCATTTTGATGTAAGCAGAGGTCTTGTATAGGACCTGTTTTGAGTAATTAATTGGCTTATACAGGTTTGAGATACGTGATTTTAGGAATTATATAGGTTTTCTTGTAGGGAAAGTCGGTGCTGGGTAATTCAGCGGTTGTTTTGGGTTTTATTATGATGTAAGACGGTAAACGAACAGACTCATCTAATGTTAAGCAATCGCCGCCGCCCATGGATACTTGAAACACCAGAGGCGTTACAAGTGCGTTGGCTGCCTTTTGGGGGTTAGAAATTAAAGGGTTGTTGGTTGGGAATCGGCATTCAATTGTTTTCAGTTGGCTACAAAGCAATTGCGTTGATTGCTGCGCAAAATCCTTTCTTAGCAAAATAATTTTGATAATTTCCATTAATAATAATACTTCTTAATGCAAGCAAAGCCGCGGGCAAAAGCTACTATAGTACAAATTTATTTACACGCTATTTAGTCTCCAACGACGCGATCCAGTTAATCCACCCATCATAATTCCGACGAACCTTATCTTCGGGACATTGTTATCAAAATGATGCATAGCCTAGAATGTCTAGATCATTCAGGTATCAAACTAGACCTGGACTGTCCAGTCAGCAAGTCGTAAATATCTCACAGACTGACTCTATAAAGTATGCCGACATAATCTGAGTTTCTATCGAACTATTGTTTATGGGGTGGTGTAAGGACTCGACTGTATGTAGTACTGTTTCATCCCCGTATTTTTTCTATAATAGCCTATATATAATTTGACTTATTTGACTGCCTCGTTGGTCGAGTGGTCGCAAGTGCGACTGCCGAACAAGGGGTCTCGGGTTCGATTCCCGGGTCGGGAAAAGTATTACTGGGCTTTTTCGGATTTTCGAAAATTTCTCGGTAGTAGCACGGAGTCTGGAATTGTGTCCAGGATATAGAAATAGGCTCAACCCCTATTACATGGGACATTAACACAAAATGGTGAAAAGTGGGTGTACATTGTATAGCGGCATTACGTGCCGTAATGTGCACCTCTGCTTACCCCTTCGGGGATAAAGGGCGTGAAGTTGTGTGTGTGTGTAATTTGACTAAAAATAGCCTCATTAAATGGTAATAAATGATTGTAATGTTGCATACTGGTAAAAAGTTTGTAATCGGTCCCTATATGTAGTGTAATTGTTAGATGATAGATCTCTACTAGCCCCTGTGTTTAGTCATTCTTCATGACTGTTTTTCTGTTGGTACTCGATGAACTCAGAAACTACTGCATCGATTTCAATACGGTTTTCACCAATCGATAAAGAAGGATTTAATGTATTATTTTATTAAAATTTTCGTTTCAACACATTATAAAAAACTCACATGAAATGACATCACCACAATTGTGTACAAACCTTTAAGACATTGTCATAATCCAAACTTTCACCATTGGAACTATTGTGTTGGACATAAATATTATAATGTTGGAGAATAATAATGCACCGGATTATTGCTACGGACAGACGGATGATTTATTTTCAATGTTAGCACCGTGGGCGAGGAACAAAGAGCATTGCGTTTACAATAGATATTAGGGATTGATTTTGAAAAAGGTCAGTTTTGATTATATAGAGCTAAGCAACAAATTATTTAAATGTGGTTGGAGTGCTTTTTCAAGAAACGGTAGCAAAAACAAGCAATGTCATGACATATAGAACTCATATGTAAAATACGGAAACCCAATCACCCTTCTTCCCAATCCTCCAAATCTCCAATTCCCCAACAACTCTTAAATTCCTAACCCCCAAAAGGCTGGACACGCACTTATAACGCCTGTAGTGTTTCAGGTGTTAATGAGCGGCGTCGATTGCTTACAGGTCATCCGTCTGCTCGTTTACCGGTTTAAACCATAAAAAAATAAAAAAGATAAAATAATACTGTACATCTCTACTATGAAACGTGTGAAAACGTTACAGTGTCTGTATCTCATTGTAATTTTGTCTGTCTTACTATAGTTAATATAAAACGATGAAGCCTGCACATCCATAAAGTAACAACTAGTCAATATTATGTGTTTATAAGTTACAATGTGCCGAAGTAAACCCGTTAGGAAATGTATATTTTAGAGGGGTCTATAATTATCTAATATAGTATTTCAAAAGACGACTGGTCTATCTGTTTGTAGTATTTATTAAATTAATCTACAATTGTGTTTGGTCCATGTAAATGTATAGGTTATACAAGAGATATAATAGGGTTTAATTGTTGGTGTGAACTGGATTATTAGTATAAATTCTAAGATAGATAGGAATAGGAATGAGAATATAGGCTAGATTTCTTAAGATAGGTAGGTTTAAGATTTCGGTTATCAACAAAATTTTAATAGAATAAAACTTTAATACCTTTTTTATTATGACTATCGTAAGACATACTAAATTAACAAAAAATCACTGTATACACACGCAGTATACTGACTGCGTACGCAATGTCGCCGCGACAGCGCACGCTGCTCATGATAAAGAGTCCCTCTATGACTCGAAACTAGTAGTAGCTTTTCTCTATTAATATACGTGAGTAAACCATGTAAATTTTTAGTTACTTTAAACCCTTCTTTATCGATTAGTGAAAACCGTATGGAAATCTATGCACTAATTTCTGAGTTCATCGAATACCAACAGAAAAATAGCCATAAAGAATGACTAAACGCAGGGGCTAGTAGAGATCTATCATCTAACAATTACACTACATACAGGGACCGATTACAATCAATTACAATGAAGCGCATCTAACGTTTATACGCAGACAAACCCGCGGGACAAGACTTTAATAGTTTAAACGGCAATTTGTCACACAAAGTTAAAACAGAAAGTCCACTTCGAAATGTATTCAAATTAATGGTCATAGTTGGGTATGATTCGAGAAAATATAATTGTGTTTTCCTATTTAACTAGTTCAATTATGTTTTGGATAACGGAATTGTGTTTGCGTATGAAATTATGACATGGTTGCATTTTCATCACAGATGTGCTATGTAGCTATGCTATGAAGATGTGAAATTTTCCACTGACACTAAGTTATATAGCTGTGCAAAGTAGCTGTGCGAGGAAGATGCTGAAGCTGAAGAATCTGCTCGAGTATGCGATGTATCGATAGTAGGGAAGTCAGCCATAGCACGCATCCATAGCACGCATTTTTCTTTATAAAAAACATAGCTTAGCTGAGTCCGTTTTCGTTATTGCTAAGCTGTGTACCAATGAATATGATTGATAGATGCCAAATACATCCACAGCGACGTAGCATAGCACATTTCTGATAGAAAAGCACCCTAAATATTCTACTGTCTAAACATTCTCACTCTACACAGCTCTTCGGTTGGAGCAGAATATTTGATATGATGATCTTCAGGAATTGAAGATATACTTTATAAAAAAAAAGTATAAAGCTATTCTGTTAGTGCTGCTCTCTGCACAAGCCATTTACGGTTTCTATGAAGCGCGACTGTTCCATTTCTAGTTTAAACGCGATTGCGCACGAGTTGATATAACACATTATGCTTTATTTAGACGATGAGTTTAGTATTTAGTCTATTTAGATACTAGATGTTGACTATTTTGTCAAGTGTGTCATTTTATGTGGAGATTCTTAAGATAAACATTGTTTATTTAACTATTTTTTACTCTACGACCGGTATAGTAATACCACGGATTCACCGAAAACCGTTTCGTCGTTAAACAAAAACATTGCGTTGTGTTTCGTTGTATGAGTGAGGTTACTGGAGGCCCGATTCCCCTCTTCCCAATCTTCCCCAACAACCCTTAAATTCCTAACCCCCAAAATTCCGGCACCGCACTGGTAACGCCTCTGGTGTTCCAAGTGTCCATGGGTAGCGGCGATTGCTTATCATTAGGTGATACGTCTGCTCGTTTACCGGTGGCGTGTTCCAAACGTGTTCAAACATAATTGAACATGACAGATTTACGTTTTATACTTCTGCCCTTTTCTCCCCAATGGCACAGTGGGCGGGAATACCTTATGGATTTATGTTCGTGACCTCCACTACCATTCAATTACACGGTCAAGCACTTTATTATCGAAATGACGTTTTACACGAGTGTTTACAAACTTACATGTAAGTTCAATAGATAGGTTTACAGAGTAACATGTAAACTGGGAAATAAATTAGATACCGTTTGCCCTTCAAAGGATTAATGTGGTTGGGATTAAATGCCTATGGGAATAATTAATGTTGGTTGGTCTTTCAGATGTTTGAATTGCTTTGAAGATGGACGTTGTGGGAAAAGGTTTGAGTGTGTGCTGGTATAAAATAGGTAATAGTATGTATGTATGTATCTGTTTCTGAATGCCGCTACTCTACTTTTTTTTTAGGGGAAGATGGTCCAGTGACTTTTCCCGAGTTAGGCGAGGCGATAGGGAGTATTCGCCCACGGTGACTTTTTGTAGCGATGCTGTCTTGCGTCTACGCCGATACAGTCGCGAAGTGCACATAAAAGTAACATGTGTTAGTAGCGCACTTTTAGTGAATGCGCAACAGTATCTCAGTAACAGACTCTTACTGACTAAAAACCAACCCGTTCCTACTCCTGCTTTTCGAACAAGAAATCGGTATCGCAAATCTCTTCGGCACGTATTTATTAATCCAGCTGTCCAATTCCCATTTGTTTTTACTAACTCATTAATCATTTTTTAGCACTTATACAACAAGAAATTTTGGGTGGTCAAACTCAAAATTAGGTCAAAACTAACAATCGTAATCCTTTCCAACCGATTGGGAAGCATGTCGAAATTAATCGGAAGTGCTAATGGGAATCGATGTATCGATACTATAAATCGGTTGTGAATCGGTATGAATGGGAGCTATTAAAAGAACGGTTTGTTTGAGTGAATGAATGGGGAAATGTATGCATTTTAGTATTGGTTCGTGCTATATTTGAACGAAGGAGGTACTTAGTAAGTGATGTAATTTCTTAGCTTTCCTTCTTTAGAACGGGTAAACTTTGGGTATTACAGCATTATAGATTTATCATAAGTACATTATTATATAGGTATATTGATACAGTTTGATATTTCTTAATTACTCTATCTATACCGATGATTCTCGAAAATCAACTTTGCTTTCTTGCTTACCTACGACTAAATATTATAATATTTTAAACATCTGAGGCCTATTCATGTATTACTAACTTCTGCCAGCAAATTCGCTCTCAAAAGTGGACTATGGGTTATTCCAGACCATAATCTACCTCTGTATCAAATTTCATTTCAATACCTTTAGCCGTTTTGACGCGAAGGAGTAACAAACAAACAAAAGAACTTACAAACATTTATAATATTAGTAAGATTTTGTTATATTATGTTCAAACAAGATTAATATACTAAACACACATAATACAATTAACAATTTACATCAATCTAACATTTCAACGTTACACAGTTACAGTTAACACTAATTCTATCAATCTATCAATCAATAGTGAATCAATCGACGCCTGCGCAGGGTCGCGCCACGAATTTGTTCGTAAATCTACGAGTATCCGTTTCCGGTCCCAATTCGTGGCACGTGCTCAAATAAGTAGATTGGGGAAGGAATTTGAAAGAAATGTTTGTTTTTTTTTTGGGAACAAAATGACGTTTTTGGTGAACAGATACTTCCGGATTTTTTATGGCGTGAGGAGTAGAGAATGTGATGTATCTTCTTTGGAGACTCACTATCTACATGCCCATTAAATTATGTGTGTACTTGAGTGATTACAAGATTTTATATTTAACTAGCTGACCCGGCAAACTTCGTACCGCCTTAAACATTTTTTTTCACCTTTTAAACCTCCCCTGGACTTCCACAAATAATTCAAGACCAAAATTAGCCAAATCGGTCGAGCCATTCTCAAGTTTAAGCGAGACTAATGAACAGAAATTGATTTTTATATATAGATGAAAAGATTATTATGTTATCGGCTTACTCACGTAACTGTTTGATGAGGATCTCGACTGGTTTCCGTGCTAGAAGCTCATATTCATGAGCAGTATTCTGCGACACACTAACACATAGCGCGACAATCGCCGCGTCGAGTTAATTTAAATTTAGTATGTCTCACGAAAGTTATAATAAAACTTTATATTATTACTTTTAAACAAGACACTATTGCACGTGGATGAAGTCGCTAGCAGAAACTAGTGTTAGATACAAAAATAAAAATAAGTGAGAAATCAGAAAATAACATTAATTCAAAACCGAGATTTTATAAATGTCCCAGCGGACATCGTAGCTACCGATTCATAATAATCAATGGACCATGAAAAAATACATTTCCTTTCAAAATATTTATATCTGTACCGTATCTCATATTTTTTTTAATATTTTATTATGTTATTCGGGGCGGAGATAAATGCAACTAATCAAAGTAATGGAACTCTGTTGAGCCGTTCAAGAGAAATACGACTTTATTTTAAATTAATAAAGCTAAATATAGGACTTAGATTTTTCAACGTCATACAATATTTTAACAATATCATATAATAAAATTATCAATAACGGTGGTCCGAATCTTGATGTCAGTGAGGCCAATTGTCCACGACTCATCATTTACCGAATACATGCACCTACAAATGACGATAGGTAAACAATATTCTTTGTTTCTAATGCATGCTACACACTTTAAGATTTTCTTTTTTTTATTTATAAAATCTTTGCCCCACACTAGGATTTTCTTCTGTATCATGGGTGCGTTTACAAACATGCAAATTCACATACGCATGACATCCAGACCCGAAACAACAATTTATGGAAGGAAATCGAACCCGCTACTTGTTGCATGGCAGCCCCAGCTGTGCAACCAACCGTGCAGTCAAATCGTAGGTTCATACAGCGTACATACCTTACGATTTAACTGTCCTTTTTGAGGGGGGAATTTAATGTCTTCTCCATTTTCAGTTAGACGAAAGGAAGTGTCAGCCTTTTACTCACTAAAAACTACCCTACCTACTGTGTCCGCACCAGAGTCATCAGTGCCCGTAGCTTCAAAGTGTTTTATTTATTTACAAAACATGGTACATAGACTGCCTCGTTGGTCGAGTGGTCGCAAGTGCGACTGCCGGGTAAGGTGTCTCGGGTTCGATTCCCAGGTTGGGCAAAGGATTACTGGGTTTTTTTCGGTTTTTCGAAAATTTCTCAGTAGTAGCACGGAGTCTGGAATTGTAGCCAGTGTCTGGCAATAGGCTCCCCCCCTCCCTATTACATGGGACTTATAACACAAATGGTGATAAGTGGGTGTACATTGTATAGCGGCATTACGTGTCGTAATGAGCACCTCTGCCTACCCCTTCGGGGATAAACGTTGCTTTTTTTGGTACATAAATGTATTATCTCCCAGGATACAGACGCCAGGATATTATACATCCCAAATGCGAAATCTCTCTGCTAATCATGTAAACATTGTAATCAGTTCGGTACAGGAAGCATGAATAGTACTATAACTAAATAATACCTAAATATTATATCAATTGTCACGTGCTATCAAACTCACACAGACATGTCATCATTCCTGTTATAACTGGATAACTATCCAACTCAAACCGGCTCAGCCAATCATGAGATAAGCGTGGACAAACATATATAATACATATTATGTACAGATAAAACTGAAAACCTCCTTCTCCTTTTTTGGTTGGTAATAAAAAAAAGTCACGCTTTCCCTAATTGATTTCACAACATATCAATTTCATTTTCTTATCTTCTAGTATTTTTTTTCTGAACCAATTTAAGTTTCGTATTTTTACCCGACTGCGCCAGAAGGAGGGTTATGTTTTTCGAGTGTATGTATGTATGTATGTATGTATGTATGTATGTATGTATGTATGTATGTATGTATGTATGTATGTATAATTGTTTGGCACGCTCTGCAGCCTAAACGGCTTGATGGATTTTGACTTGAGAGGTGTCGTTAGATTCGTATTTACTGTGAGAGTGACACTGGATATATCAAAATTAAAAAAATACAAAATGGTTGATTTTTGGCGCCAAATTCGAATATTTCTCACTCTCTAGCCTAAACGGCTTGACGGATTTTGACTTGAGAGGTGTCGTTAGATTCGTATTTACTGTGAGAGTGACACTGGATACATCAAAATAGTAAAAAAAACAAAATGGCGGATTTTTGGCGCCAAATTCGAATATTGCTCACTCTCTAGCCTGAACGACTCGATGGATTTCCCCTTTATAGGGGTCGTTTGATTCGTATTTACTGTCAGAGTGACACTAGATATATCAAAATGAAAAAATAATAAAACTAAAAATAAATAAATAAAAAAAGTAATTTAAAAAACTAAAATACCCGACTGCGTTTCTTTATAATATTAAAATGAAAAAACCCTAAAACAAGAAAGTAATCGTAAAATTTAAGCAGTCGGGACCCATTCTAGAAAGCAAGCCGCATGTGCCCTCACAAAG
The DNA here is from genome assembly GCF_023101765.2 of Spodoptera frugiperda. Classification (NCBI taxonomy): domain Eukaryota; kingdom Metazoa; phylum Arthropoda; class Insecta; order Lepidoptera; family Noctuidae; genus Spodoptera; species Spodoptera frugiperda. The sequence goes on along the minus strand of NC_064229.1, from coordinate 9,011,414 downwards.
TCTTTATATTTAGAATGGGTCCCGACTGCTTAAATTTTACGATTACTTTCTTGACTTATCAATTCTTCTTTAAATATCTACGCACTTTTTCTTCAGAACTTATTCTCTAATAACTATTTTATTTAAAGCAAAATAAGGAGTATGACTTATGCATAATACAATATCATTTTTAACAACTCAAAGAAAGTACTGAATACCAATACCACTTACCATCCAATACACCGACTTTACCATCAAACTCATCACTGCCAATTCAGTAGAAGTCTCAAGCACATTTCTATTAATTCCCTTAAACATTACATACTAATGTTAAGCAGCTCATAACTTAACCGGATGAGTAGCAGACATGCGTATGCGCAGTCACTTTCAGACGTAATTTGGGACACAATCCGTCCATTTGAACAAGGAAGCTAGGACGAAGGTTTCTTTGAACACATTATTATGTTCCCAGAACTTAAAGTGATGGAGGAAATTCGTTTCCGTGTGAAACTGTATGTATTTCTTACAATTTACATGTCGGTATGGAGTAGTGTAAGGATGGAGTGCTAAGTTCGTTTGGTGTTTTGGTATTGCTTGGTCTGTAATTTGTATGATTACAAAATCATGTTGTTTGTTTTGTTTTATTTTTATGGAATAGGAGGCAAACGATGGTAAGCGATTAGCGCTACCCATGGACACTAGAGGAGTCTCATATTGTTTGTTTTTTGGCCATGTAAAAGTTGTACAACATGCATTTTACTGGTTAAAAGCATTTTGTGATATTGTTTTTAATGACAATAGGATTCGAGTAAAAATGGTCAAGATTTCACTCAGTGGTGTATCTTTAAGTAGAATAGAATGAAATTGAATTTTCAAAATGTAATTTGATGATTTCGAGAAGGCGGTCGAAAAAGGCGGGATCACGAATGGGATTTTTGAACAGATTGTGTCATTCTATTGGTGGGACTACAGTCGAGAGAATTGTAATATTTCTCTTTGTTATAACAGTCACTTTTCTTTATTATATCTGTGTTTGGACTGCAAAGAAACGCTAAGAAAAAGATAACGCTACTAAAAAGCGTCTATAGTAGGTACAGCGCCTAATGTTAAATTTCTGCATATCAAGCAGATTTTTTCCCAATATTACCTATAGACATCCGTTATTGTGTCATGAACAATAATAAATATTGCAATATCATAGATATGTTATCTTTAAAAGAAAGTGACTTTGTGTAACCTCGAAGTTGTTTGTTTGCGTGTAGCAATGTTTAACTAAACAATAACTTTTCTTTGAAGAAAATAAAATAAAAAAAGGACAAGTGGTATTTCATACATGTATTTTGTAAATATTCATATTGAATTTAAATGTTTGTCTTTGAAAAAATAGTAGGTATTATTAGACTTAATTCTATTAAAAAACGCCTGCCTCCTTGGTCGAGTGATCGCAAGTGCGACTGCGGTATAAGTGGTCTCGTGTTCGATTCCCGGATCGGGCAAAGTATTACTGGGCTTTTATCGGTTTTTCGAAAATTTCTCAGTGGTAGCACGGAGTCTGAAATTGTGCTCAGTATATGGCAATAGGCTCACTCCCTATTATATGGGACTTATAACACAAATGGTGAAAAGTGCGTATACATTATGCACCTCTGCCTAAATCTCAGGGGATAAAATGCGATACTTTGCTACGTCGCTCTATTACACAATGTTTACTATTTTGTAGGCAATAGCTTACTACATTAGTTTGAATAAGAATATTGTTAGATTTTATGTACATTATTCTAGCGATGAGCTCTCCAGTTACTCACTACTCCGTGTAAACTCTTGAGTTTACGATTGAAGCATGTAATAGGAATTGCTACTTTACTAAGTTTGTTTGTAGAAATTGATTATTGATGTTATTTGTGAAAAGTATTATATCATACTGTTTGTATTTTCATAAATAGTTGAATATAATAATAATTCATGAAAAGCATGTTTGTAGGTAAATTCGTTTGTTTCGTCTTCTGTACGCTTAGTATGAGTTTGCTTTATGTTTAAAGTAATCGAAACGAAAGCACGTTCTGCGTTCTGATTGGTCGGCTGGTATAAATCAACCAATCAGAGCGCCGAACGCGCTACTCATACTAAGAGTTATTACTGTATTAAATTGTTTGTCAAAATTGTGCTTCACTTTTTTTTTCATTATCTAATAAACATAAAATTACGCATTATGTATGATGGGGTCAATAAGACATATTTCCGTTTCGTGTAGGTGTAAAATATGACAGCGACCTATAATATGATATCGACGGTTAAAAGTTATTCAATAGGGTATACCTAAGCGACATTTTAGTTAAAAATGAGTTTATTATGCTGTCCTACGTAAAATTTTCCGCTCTTTCGAATGCGCTTACTCTCATGGCTCTACGATGACATTTTTGGCGTTTATACCCTAGCAAAAAAAAACATTTTCCTAGTATTCTTTCGACGACCGACGAGTTTAAACGGCTCTCCTGAACATTTCATTTTTTGTCGCTTATTTCCTTTTAACCGTCGATATGTTGGTTAGTTTAATCAAGCCTAATATAATTTTAATACAAAATAGCAGACAAAACCAGATGTAAAGCTACGTTTCTGTCTCATATATCTAAATGGTGTATTTTATCTGTTTATTCACTTACATAGATTGAATTCAAATCATAGATTATGCAGACAATATTGAAGATAGCCATAATATTACTATTTGCATAAAGTGACAGTTGGTTATTGAGCGGCCATGTTGGTATACAACAGCACTTCATGCTACACTACACTATTAAAGATAGACTTTCAACCTTAAAGAATTGCAATAAAGTTGAAAGTGCTTCAATAATTTTATTGATTAATCTTATTGTGTCTGTATTTGCTATGGCATTAGCAACAAACTTATGAAAAATATAGAGTGTAGTTTTGTTAAGCTAATTGTAGTACTTTTTTATGGTATAAGCTGGTAAACGAGCAGACGGATCACCTGATGGTAAGCAATCGCCGTCGCCCATGGACACCTGAAACATCAGAGGCGTTACAAGTGCGTGGTCGGCCTTTTGATGGTTAGGAATTTAAGGGTTGTTGAGGAATCGGGGATTAGTAAGAGGAGTATTTGGGCCTCCGGTAACTTCACTCACACAATGCAAGCGTTGTTTCACGCCCATTCATGCCGAAGTATGGCTCTACCAAATTTAGTACTTAATTTAAAACTAAACATTAAGTGTCTAGGTAACGTAACTGCTTCGAAATACAATATACAAGTTTCTCACAGACGAAGATTAGTGGGACTTTTCCAAATATCCCTTGAAGACACGTCACCTACATATCAGATGACCAGACGACACTCGCTAACAGCAAAAAGTAACCTTCATCACATTTCTACATTTTTTACATTCAACATTTGCCAAGAAGACAGTAGTGAAACAAAATATCTTACACATAAAACTGATTTAAGACAAGCATTAATATTATTTATGACTGTCTGCGATACCAACTCTCATTTTCTCTATAGAATCGGACCTAATCACGATATTCGAACACATTTAGACGACCGATTTTCTCAATCAACACGGTACGGTCTACTTCGAGAGTTCTGTCGCCAACGTCCACATCATTGAAAATAAGCCAACATTAACAAAACGCAAAGAAAACAGTGAAAATACATTAATCACAAAACAAAATATATCATAAATGCACCTCTGGTTACGTAATAAGACGCAAACGTGCTGTTTACTTGCGTTTTCCACGATTTTCACGCGCCGACATAAAGTTAAACAAGGATGGAGATAAAACAACGCTAGTTTTTATCGAAGGGGAGAAAGAGATAGAAGTATGCGCTCGCTTTCGTATGTGGTTCCAATTACAGCGCACGCGCACCGCTGAAAGCTCGATCGCGCGGATAGTCTTCAGTCATCTTGCAAAGCTCGGTGCGCGCGGTCGTCTCGTGTGTGTCGAACATTAATCGAATTTTCACGTACGGAGCTAAACTTTTGATGTGACTGTGTCAAAGTGCTTGTGTTATTCAACTTTAGTGACGTTTAGTGTTTTAAACTGGTACATTGGAGGCTGTAGTGACTCTCAGTGAGGTTGCAGATCCTTGCGGGATTTGTGTTCATTCCCAGAAGTTGGTAAGTCGATTTGTGTTATTTTAAGATATAATTAAATATAGACTCGCGGCTTTTATATGAAAATATAATTAGTTTCATGTGTAGTGAGTCATATTTCTTGGTATTGTGTGATTAGATAAAGTAATATTTTTCTAAGAATTTTCATAATTAATGGTGACATGAGATTTGGCGGGAATTCACTGTTGGTTAGTAGTTGAGTGTGGTACTCTAAAACAATATGTTTTAAATTATTATTGTTTCAAGTGTCATAAGTGGTCAGTTTTGTATTCAAATTGTTTATTAGTCATACTAAATTATTTATTGAAAGTGCCCACTTAGGTTCATGATATCATTTTTATAGCTAATCGATAGATAGATAGATACTTGAAAATATTCTCTCTAGTATTTGAAAATGTTGTAGCATATTATTATTTTATTAAATTGGTGATTTTTCTTTGTAGAGACTTTTTTCTTTATATGAATAAAAAAAATATATGATAAAATATTGATAAATATCCGCCGCATCTTGCAAAAAATATGTCAGATATTATTTTTGATGTGTCTCATTCCCAACCATTAAAATAATGCCCCCAATAAAGGAGTAAATACAAGAAAGTACACAAATTAATTGAATTTACGACTAAATTAATTAGCAAGAAAAAAACAACTAACTGAATATGTACAAAAATCTTCAAAATCAAAGAAAATCCCCAACAATTAACTTGACATGACCTTTTTCAAAAAGAAACAAAAAAAAGGAACATGTAGGCAATAAATAAATCTTTACAAAGACAGTGTTTCGAGGATGATGTTCGGGCGGGAATCGAACCAGTGTCCCTTTTAGCATTCAGCCGGCGTCCTAACGCGTAACACGTGGCAAACAATGTGTTTTTGTTGCTTAACGAACAGTGACATGAATGGAGATGCCTATTCTATTAATATAAATTACATTTTGTTTAAATTGTATTTTGTGGTTAGTTTTGTTTGTGTTATTTGTTGACGGCACTGGTGTAGTGGGCAGTTAATGACTGTTTGAGTATTACTATAAGTAAATTATTGACATGGTCACTAGTAATATCATTAGAACTTAAAACGGTATATTTACCATGTTTATTGAACTCATTCATCCGTGATCATGACGCTTGCAACAGTGCCGAAATATCGGAAACTCACAAAAACTAATAAACATGGTAAATATCCCGTTTTAAGTTCTAATGATAGTAAATTATTATGTTATAGGCTTACTCACGTAACTGTTTGACGAGGAACTCGACTAGTTTCAAGCCATGCTAGAGGCTCATATTCATAAGCAGCATTTCGCGCATGACGCGGCGATTGTCACGCTGCTACTAATAAGCCGATAACATAATAATTAATATAGTATGTCTCACGAAAGTTATAATAAAATGGTTATAAGTATTGTAACTGTACGATAAGACGTCCATATCTAGTTAAACTGGGGATAAATCAATAATTATACACATTCATGTTTGTATTTACATACATCAAGTGTCTGCTATCAATAATGACAGAGGAGAAGTCATTATATAAAGGAATACAATCAAGTAAAGACCACAAGCTTCTTGTAGACACAAAATAAAGTAATTATTTTACTTTAATATTGTAACATATCTTGAACTTATACGGTTAACCAACCATTTAGAAAAATCATGTATTGTGAACCTGATTGAAAAAGAGTTATTAGTTCTTCTCCATAGGAATTTACACTTTGGAACAAGCAAATAGCTTCAATAGAGGACTGACCGACAGTCAAACATTTTTAATCTAACAATATTTGCTTTGACGTTCAAAAGTGTCTTCCTAGTCTATTTGACATAAATAATTTTGACATTGACTTTGACTTTCAAAAAAAACAAAAAAGAAAAATACTCAACCAAAAAAATATTAACAAATAAATGACCAGCATCGACTCCACAGTTCGGATGCGACCCTGTTCTTTCCGGTGAACCTAACGTGTGCGTAACACGTGGTCCTGCAGTTCTGTAGGTAGCGACAAAAAAACGGACAGACACACAATGAAGACGTTACCCTAATCTCGTCCCTTTGAAGGCACGGTCTTCATTAAATATTTCGGACACGTTCGGTGATTAGGTGGAGATCCGTTCTGGTGATTTTTGGTGATTTTAGATTGTTTTATTTAATAATTGTGTTGAATTCTTTATTAGTAAGATGGTTGTATGTGCGACTGTGTTGTTTAAGTAAAATGTAATGTTAGTTGTAAGAGTTGAAATAAATAAATAAGTTTTCAGATAAAACATTAAGTTTTACTGATCTGTTGGTAAATCTATCCAAAGTGTAATACATAACTTTCTTTCACTTTAAAATTTCTTCTCTACTAGTCGTGGTGGTAGATTTTTATATATAATCCTTGATTGATGTTGTTAGTATAATATTTCTAGTAATAGTTTAATGAATGATTAAGCATCTCTATCGAATAATTTCAGAAGTAATAAAAGCCATATTTACCTCATTAAAAACTAAAAATTTCAATGTAAAGACTAGCCAACTTATACTGCGAACAAGAAAATATGAACGGTAAACGTTTACCCATTCGACAGTTTATGTTACACGAAAATAAACTTTATTCCCTCTACATAGCAGATTTCTGCGAAATCATATTTTTTATTTCGATCATAACAATATGAAGTCATAAACGTAGACTCTATCCGTTAAATATTTCTCATCCGTTTCTCTGTTTCAAACAAGATAACAATTTATAATTGTAAAGTATTAAAACCTACCTACATAATATATATTTAATTTTTAGCTCGTCAACATTTACGGCGAAATTTTCGTAAGAAAGGAATTTAACAAATAAAAGGAATCGAGCTTCAGCTATGAAGAATACAATCAAGACTATACAAAACTAGATACGTCGAACCATAAACTAAAACACGTGTTAAAGTGAGAAACTTCATTATTTAAGTTCTCTTTATTCTGAAAAATACTATTCTGAAAACCGCATCAAAATCAGTTAAGCCAAACTCGAGATAATCGCGCACAAACAGACAAACATACAGATCCAACCGTGAACGTTCTTTTCTTTTTAAACTCGGTTAAAAAAATTTACTATCGTACGAATGGTAACATATAGCATTTGTACAGAAAACACAATTAAAACTACTATGTTTATTTAAATAGCCAAACTAAGCTCCATGTCAAATAAATTGATAAAAACTATTTGTTCGTCAAACTTTAGGTATTAACCTAATTATTCGTAGTATCACCACGCTTGTTCGTTTGCAACGGATTTCATATTTAAAAAGAACAACCATGATTTTTGTAATAACTACCGTTTTTTACAACTATAATGTCATATAACACAAATCCAATTATTGTTTGGCACTAAAACATAATATTTCAGTCATGCAATACTAATTTTTTTCCACATTTCATTAGAAATAATTTACAAGAAGATTTATTTCTTATCAAATCATTTCATGTCAAACGAGTCGCATCTAATGGTGGCACAGAGGGCGCGCAAAACATTACAGGGCACATATCTGTCGAAAAATAAAAAGCATGGTCACCCGCGCCGCCCACCGGCGCCGGAGTCGATTAGACATCAGAATTATTGTGAAAAACTCTATTCTAGGCTATGAGTCAAGTAATGGAACATTTTATTGTTGTTTAATTTTTATTAGCTAATCGAATCGACTTGTGAGACGAACAATATTGCAGGGATCACTCACATACTAAATTATTTAACAAAACAATACTTTGACACGTATTTAGCAATTACAGTTAAACATATTTTTATTTTACTGCGTGCTTTAAAATGGCTGCCGTAGTAGAAGTACTCTGTGAGTTAAAAACAATATTTTTACTGCCCGCCTGTTTGTCTGTGTGTAAAATTTTAAAATGATTGATGTGCTAGTAATAAAATTGACATGAAAAGTTTAATCTTGGAAATATAATGGAGTTTCACTGTAGTCAGAGTTATATTATGGAGGTGGCTATTCGCATTACGTAGGTCTGAATATATTTTTGCAATACGTATTGAAGATTTTTAGTTTTTAAAGGACCAGCGGCATTGGTATGTGGTAATAAGTTTGTACCCTATTACATGTTGATTGGAAATAATCTTACTAATATTATACATAAATGTTTCACAGATTGTGTGTGTTCGCAGACGTTGTAAAATTATGCATGCTTTACTAATAAATAAATAAACAACTACGGTAATATAGAAGTAGAGGCCAATGCAATGTTCTAGGCTGAGCTAGATTTTGGTATTTTATTCTCATTTTGATCCTTTACTTGTCTTACAAAAATAATTACCTACATTAAGAAAATTAACTTTTATTTTGTTCCAAAATCATATTCAAACTTTTTTTAAATCCTTTCCCAGTAAACAACTCTAGTGTGAGTGAACTATTTTGAAAGTGACTTCCTATCACATTCAGACGCACTCCACCATAAATTACACTTTATCTACAAGACGGGAATCGAATTAGGATCGATGCCAATATAATCGATTAATTCAATCGATACATTAGTGATGTACGCATTCGTTGTTGGTAGTTTGGTACATATAGAACATACTGGAGATATATTCAATGATGTATTTAAAGAAATATATTATGAAGAATGTTATTTTCTTAACTGTTCGTCTTATTGTCTTCTAGGGGCTAATAAAAAATAATCTTCGCACTAAACTATCTTAAAATAACTTCACACCTATCCATACAAAGATTGCAACACCATCAATCCATTAGTTTTCAACGTCATCTCACACAAACAGACTTGCATTTAGTATCGATGTACTCTGTTGCATTAAGGTCAGTGTATTTAGGTCAAGAGCGAGTTGTTCCAAAGATGATACATATGTAAACAACAGTTGTCAGTGTATCAATCATTATCACTATGAATATTAAATCTAAAAATAGGATCCATATTCTTGTCGTCTTACTAAAAGCTTCTATCAGTCAATCGGAGGAATTTCAATGTTATGAGTTTATTCTCGTGTGGTATGCGAACTTTTTGGTGTGACTAGGCTGAATGAGATTGATACCTTTGCCTTGTGACAGCTGTCAAATTGACAACACAGGTTATCTTTTTTTTTAATCTATAATTTTAGCTCTGTCTGTATATTTTTAAAATGAATTTTAGAATGTTCTCAGAGAAAATTTCTTCCACAACTAATATACTGAATGAAAAATAGAACGATTTCGTAATTTCGTTAAAATTATCTTCAAGAAATTCGATTTATGCAGATCTAAAACATTCTAGAGTTAATCTCCGCAGTTTTCAAAGAAACCAACTATTATGATGGCTGCCAAACCACAGATTGTTGCGAATCATTTCTTAGCCGAATAACAATAAAGTCTATTTTTGAATAATGTGTTTATGATCGGGTATTCAGTTCCTAGATTTGAAATGGAGTAGATTTGATCCGAGGTTCCGCTTGTGCTAAGAATATGATTGAACTGTTGCATAAGTTTACAAGTTAGCTAGTCCGGCATGCACTCACTGTTCTTTGTTCATTTCACACTGTAAATCAAATTACTTTGTACTAAAAACATGTTAAGAATAATTTATATTGAACAAAATCATAAATAAAATTACCAGACAGAAAAAAGTTTCTGCCTAAAATAGTTTTCAATATCCGTCTGACAACTACATACTTCACAAAATTACTCTCAGTACAAAGTACAACTGTAATTCAACGGGACAAGGTTTAATTTAGAATAAATTCCAATTAACTAACGGTAAAACAAGGTTTGTAGTACGCAAAGGGCGACGGAATCAGAACACTGGCCGTATAGAATACAGATCGAAAATAGAATGCGTGTGACAATGAAAAGAACTAAATACAAATTCAAAATTGGAATTCCGAGCGCGTTCTTATTTTTTATAGTCTGTTTGTTTAGCGATTTGATTTGACTTTCTCATGACCACCGTGTTATAATACGCATTCATTTTAATGGCAACACTTTGCAAATAAAATATTTGTTGTTTTACCACGAACTAATAATATTATTATTCAGTGCATTTAAATAAATAGAAATGTATGTAGCGCTAACTGTATAATTTAGGATGCCGTCTCGTCCGCTAGCTAAGCTAAGCAGTCATGCTAGCTAAGGAGAAGGCGGGGCGAGTGAGGGAACAAACCCTCTCGCGCCCCTCATAGAGCCATCAGACCACCACAGATGGGGCCTAATAGGGCTGATGCCTGATTCGGAGCTGCGGACTACCTAGCGGGCTTACCGGGGCTTCAAAAAGCAGGAGTAGGAACGAAGTGGTTTTTAGTCAGTAAGAGTCTGACACTCCTCGCCTCCCCAAGGCGAGAAAAGTCATTGGATGATTATTCACTCTTTAATATACGTACTAGATATTATCAAGCATGTAGATTCCACAGAATGTAGGAAGTCATTTAATTTATTTTTTGGCAAGAATTAGATGAACTGTTTCGTGATAGTGGTCATTGCTCCACATCAAATAAAAACTTCCAATGGATATTTTGACACATTCTAGATGTTCTGTGAAAGTTATAAAGTAGAAGGAAACAATAAACTTGTATTTTTCTTTTCTAACATAAAACCTTTTCGTAACCATAGGGATGATGACTGGGTCAAAAATAAATTATTACAACTTTTCAATACAATAAAATATTCAAAAATAATCACACTCTCATTCATAAAGATGAACTACTTAATTTTCGAATTTTTCTAGACGTCATAATAGAGTATTTCATACAAAGTCCATACAAAATATCGTTTTTGATGTTTCGAAAAAAGTATTGAATTTGACTAGTAGAAAACTAGCCTATTCAAGACCAAAATTTGCCAAATCGGTCCAGCCGTTCTCGAGTTAGCGAGACTAATGAACAGCAATTATACTTTATTTATTAATGTAGTTAACTATGATCGAAATCCACATTTCAAGCACAAACAAACTAAAAATAAGTTAATAATAATAATTGTATTTTTGTTCCGGAGATATTCACCTGCCGTTTTCCTGGACAACTGCCAGTAACCGATTGTCTATACTACGTCATATTTCTGTTATAATTTTTCGATTAGGTACCGGTTTGGACCAAATATTATTCAATTTAAATAATTTTGATTTGATTGGATAAGAGTAACCTATGGAGTTTCTTGCTCGTTCTTCTCCATAGGAATCTATACTTTGGAACGAGCAAATAGCTTCACTAGAGGACTGACCGACAGACAGACATTTTATTTTAATATTGTAATATTTGCTTTGACGTTCAAAAGTGCCTTCCCGGTCTATTTGAAATAAATAGTTTTGACTTTGACTTTGACTTTGAATCACATAGATTTAAGTGTTGGAGAGCCATGCTTCGGTACGAATGGGCCGGCTCGACCGGACCTCATAGAAAACCGACGTGAAACAACGCTTGCGTTGTGTTTCGTCATGTGAGTGAGGTTACTTACCGAAGGCCCATTCACCCCCTTCTCAATATCACCAATCCCCAATTCCCCATCAAACCTCAAATTTCTAACCCCCAGAAAGCAACCCCTAGTAACGCACTTGTTCTTTTAATAGGATCTATCTCTGTAGCAAAATTCACCAAAATTGATCCAGCTGTTTACAAGAGAAAGTTTAACAAACGAATTTATGTTCGCAATTATTATGTTCTGATTGCTTACAAACATATTATATTTTCTTCTATGTATACGCGTCATATCCTTGTCTCACGAGGCAGGAAGAGATATGGTCCATTCTATTTTGGTCTGTATTGCACACAAATTGTTCTACATCTCGTAAACTATTGTAATTGATACAATAATTAATTAATTATGTTTTATTTATGAGAATATTATTTGAACAAGCAATATGACTGATAAATTACCTATAGAGAAAGGGTATATATGGATATCTCTATCGAACTTATTTTGTTTAGTTGTATCTTTGTTTTTGTATCAAATATAATATTCGAAATTAAGTTAATGCTTTTCTTAACAACACATAATTCTTCAATCTGAAGTTGGTATTACTTTATTGATGTAAGAATCGTAGCGTCGTCTCTGCCTACCACCATTGGAGACAGGCGTGAGGTTATGTATGTATACTTTATTTCCTTAACTATTTCTAACATGACAAGGAATGACCCGTGTCTGAATCGGGATTCAAATACCATAACTATGCATTACAATCATACTAGAAACCATTGCATTGACGAGGTAGTCTAGACACCTAGAAAATTTAAGCACAAGAGAATTAAACTACGAGACAAATCGCATTAACTAATAACATACTCCTACCTTTAAACCTCTTTATTGTCCGAATACTCAAACGCTACTCAATTTTAAGACGCTCTCAAAACTAGTTCTATCCTTATCAATTCTTTATAAAATGACAGAGATAGCACGATATTTAAGTTCAACTTAAAATTGAGTAGCATTTCAGTATTCGGGCGTATATCAATCACTTCGCTACAACTATTACGTGTTTCCAAGATACCTATACGTTAGTTGAATTTGTAAAATGGCTACCAAGTTCATGTGGCGATGTGTTCTGCATAAGATTGGCATTCCCCATGGCTGTCATCATCGTGTTATCGATACGTCAGTTGGCCGTGAACCCGGTAGTGAGGTAAGGTAGAGATGGGACACTGTCTAGAAGAAGACTAGACGTTCTGTGTAGACTGGATTTGGAGAAATATAAAGAAGTTTAATTCAAACACTGGTTTGCTCATGTAAGCTAATGAGAAAAGGCCAAATTAAAAGACCTTTAACCAACGACGCCCCACAGACAACCGGCGTGAAACAACGCTTGCGTTGTGTTTCTTTGTGTGAGTGAGGTTACCGGAGTCCCAATCTTCCCAATCTCCGATTCCCCAACAACCCTTATTCCTTACCTTCAAAAGGCCGGCAAATGCAATTTTTACTCTCTGAAGCACGATTTCCCACTATTTCAACCACTCAGTAGTAAGTAGTTGTATTACTTTCGTAGAATTACAAATACATGTATGTCATTAATATGTAATTACCTTACCTTACCTTACCTATCAGCCAGTCAATCAGTCGCCCCTCTATTCCGGAAGCCAATATAATAATAATATGAAATATAATTTACATACGTGATTGTAACATACAAAATTCATATAATATCATATGCGACGCATGTCCCATAGGGTATAGTCGGAATAAAAACTATTAGAGTACACAACCACACATACAAATTATTATATTCCCATATTATATCAATTAAAATTCAAGGAAATTCAATGAACTCTCCATAGATTTTATATCTATCCTATTAATAGACCTTATTACGTTGCAGTATAGATGATTTTCGTTTGTCAATTGTTGTAATTGGTAGGTGACATCCTGTGTATTCTTATTGCGTCTCAAACTGAAGGACAAAGTATATTGTAGACATAGTTTTGTAGATATAATACCAAATACCAGATTTCATCCGAATCGGTAGAGCAGTTTCCGAGATATGTAAGATAAGATAAAGAAAGTATGCATATTGAATCCTTATAGCTATCTTATAGATTAGAGATGGCGAACATTCACGTATCAACATTAGTAGCATTTTTTAAAGAAAAAAATTTTTGAAGTGATACCTAATATGCAATCTATATGATAATTTTTTTTTTCAGTAGTCAGTTAGTTAAGCAAAACTCATGCTGAAATGGAGACATTTGTATAACAAAAATAGCGACAGGCAAAGGATAGATTTCCTAAATTTTGCCATAATTGGCACGCGTGCCAATGGTTCGCCATCCCTGTTAAATGGATAGATAATCTGAATACAAGTAAAATCACAATCTTGTTCATGCCCAAATTATTGCCTCCGAAGAGGTAGCCCTACCTCTATGCACCTCCTTGCACAAATACAATGTAACACAAACTTTTGGTCAGTAATTAATTGAGAAAATTATGATACTCGTAGTTTCTAGGGAAACTTATTTTCATTTTACCACTTAAGTACTGAGTTTATGAAAGATAAAGTTGTAAGAAGATAGATTTTATCTGATCCAAGAAAATAAACCAATTACCTACACCCAGTAACCTGCATCAACAGGATACCTAGATCTAATTATGTTCTAGGTATTCTAAGAGCAAACAGTTTGCATCATTTAGTTAAATATAGACATTACGTTCAATAAACATAATCAGTTTGTTCTGAGATTTACGATACACATTGTAGGCAATGGAATCAAAACAAACTATGGATATATTGCGTCTTTATTACTGGTGCAAGTTTACAAGTAATGCTAGGTTTTGTGTGAAAACTTGGCACAATTTAGTTATATGTAGTTTCCAGCAAAGAAAAATGTATTTACGAGTAGAATTAGTGACTAGGTTTCCACATTCAACATAACATGTTCATTCTTTAAAAAAATATAAAAAATTAAAATGTCACAGGGAATTTTTGTCAGTTTCGTCGTTCGAAGTTACTGGAGGCCCAATCTTTCCAATCCCCGATTCTCCGACTCTTAAATTCCTAATCCCCAAAAGCCTGCACTTGTAAAGCCTCTGGTGTTTCGGGTGGTGATTGCTTACCACCAGGTGATCCATCTGTTCGTTTTTCGACTTAAAAATTAATGACACCAATATTGTTAATATATTATCCAGTCCATTTAGCAAACTGCTGTATCTAAAAGCATCTTACTGCTTATCATCACTGGGATGCGGTCTCATCCTTCTGCAAAGAATTGAATGATTTTCTCCCCATAAAAAGAGACACGATGATTGTTCACCCATAGTTTTTGGCAAGATATATACTATTATAACATTATTCAAAATTCGTTCCAAAAATCAAAATGCGTGACGTCATCTCCTCCTATAAATGGCGCTTCCGTTCAAAGTTTACAGTTTTCATACAAGCGAAGCGGGTCATCAAAATATTTTCTTTAGTAGGCAAAAGTGTGTGAATCATTTTGATTGGTTCAGGATATTATTATGTTATCATGATTAATGTTTCCCGCAAGACTTGTGGGAATAAATGCGGTGTTGAGAGTTTCATTTTGTACGGAAGGGATAGGCAGATGTCTAAGAGTCCTTAGCTTCTTGTTATATATTTTAAATATACATAATATTGTTGGAATAATGTATCTTGTAAATCAAACAAATAGTCAGAAGCACACTGAATATATTTCATAAAACAAAAGAAGATCATACAATTGTTTCCACTTTTATAAGTGGCCAGCTTGCGACACATAATATAAAATATGTAACACTTTTTATAAAGAAAGACAGACAGCCGTTATGTGCATCTCTGCCTACCCCTTCGGGTATTAAAGGCGTGACGTTGCGTTGCGTTACTTCTGTAAAGAGTTTTTCTTGGATCAAATTATGCTATTATCCTCGATTTTGTGCTAGGTATCCTGCAGTACATACTAAGGTTATTTAATTTTTACGCAATGTGCCTAAAAATGAAATACCTTAACCTTGTTTCAGGGAATTAATTAGTTCAAAAAATATAGACACGATGATATTTATTAATGAAAGTCACGTAGCAAGCTAAATAGAAACATAATTAATGATTTATTTTCAACAGACGACATTGCGCGTGCGCGTACGATCTAAAATGAAAAATTGGAAATCTGACGCAATGGAACGGTTTTGCGTCATGTTATTAACAAGAAATGATGTAAAATCTTTATGTTCGTCGCCAATTATAGTGGTACGAGGAAAATCACTAAATTCATAATTTCTTTATGTACTACAATTTTCGTAATTTTGGCAAAATCCTGAAGAAATACAAGTCTGAGATTTATTTCAGTGTTTGGTAATATGTTCATTTTATTAACAACATTACTTTTTAAACTTAAGAATGTAAGGGAATATTGTCATAGGTACCTAGGTACTATAACAATCTCAGAGCTGCGGACTACCTAGCGAACGAGGTGGTTTTTTTAGTCAGTAAGAGTCGGATACTCCCTCTCGCTCGCTCACGGCGGGAGAAGTCATTGGATAATCCCCCCCCCTTGAAAAAAGGTACTAACTAAAAATTGGTACCAATTTTTATACAATATACAAATATTGTATAAAAATTGGTCCCATCTAGCTATCGAACCTGCCACCTCTTAATAAGACCAAGTCCAAAACATTCTCACTCACGTTTCTTTTAAGACTTCCCGGACATAGTCACAGCACTTAAACAACAGCAACTCAAATTCACATAAAACAACAAAGAATGCTGTAGAAACACATTTATGTGCTTTTTATGGGGTCGTGTCGTGACCACACATTAGGACCTTGTTTGTGACGTCACAATCACCCTAAGCACCATTAATGATATGGGGACTATTATAGGAGAGTTATAGTAAAACTCTTATTTCAATAGTCATAGGATAGAATTTTGTAAAGCATGGTTTTAAAAGTTTTGTATTTGAGCTTGACGTTTTGGGCCCTTATTTCCTAAAGAGAAAGATTTAATTTTGTAATGCAAGTACCTACCATTTGTTTTAAAATTTTGGGAAAATTGTCGTCAGTAGCCCTGTTTGGTATTGTGCTTGATCCATGTCTTGAGATTTCCTCTTTGTATGGCGTTAAAATTATTTCTCCAAAAACGTTTTTACACTTACTACGTAGTTAGTTATCTTTTCATAGAAATTATGACATGCATTGTTATTGCTTTAATCTCCTTTTGTGGTTCTTTCCCAAACCGATTTCGTAATTAATGGGACACGATGTAAACTCCCTTCACTGTAATATCATTTTTATTATCTTCATCATAAGACATACATTGCTTTATCATCCTGCATCCATTTCCAGATCAGCCTATTTATAGTGATCAGACTTTAATCATGTCTTTATAGGCTTTCTTTTGAGGGGCAAAATGATTCAATGTCTTCTCCCGCCTTGAGCGAGGCGAGAGACTGTCAGACCCTTATGGACTAAAAACCACCCCGTCGCCGTTTCTATTCCTGTTTTTCGAGCCGGAACCCCGGTAACCCACTATGCAATCTGCAGCTCCAGGGTCTTTATAGGCTAAAGTGATATATCTAATATGATGTTCTTATCAAAATTTCACACAAAATAATTTAGAGAAGATTGTATACGATAGTTAGATTAGTAATAGAGGACGAGTCTATTACCATCTCCATAGACATAACTAATATCAATATTCTAAGCTCATTCCTAGATAAATCACTGCAACAGTTACCCGCTGCTCGGTGCCCACTCAATTATGCATGTCTTATAACTTGATATGTCAATCATAAGCTCCTTCGCTCTATTTGGGTGTGCCCTTTCTATAAGCGGTAGCGATTATCATAATATACAACGTCTTGATTACATTTAACTAATGATTAAATTACAGAATGTCTCAAGTAATTTTAGTTAGTGGTAGATCTACTACATCGTCGGCTGGAAGACTTTCGCTGTTGAACAAAGTGAAAGGTTAAAGCATTTATTTCAATAAATCCTGAATTAGGTACTCTTGAAACCTCAAAGGTTAACGAAATGAGGTATTTTTCAATAATAATATAATAATATCGCACATAGTATTTAAACTTTTCAAACAGTATATTATAAAAGTGTCACTGATGCGAAGCTACATACTCTCTTCCGCTTTCCGCTCCCGCTTCTGCTAATACAGGCGCCAAACCCTTACTTACCGCGTACATAAAACAGTGCCACGTCCAATGAGCGTTATCATTCGCACATCGTATCCACAAGGAAGCGATGATGTATTGCCGGATATTGCAATACATTTGACCCATTACGTTCCAACTTATCTCGGAACGTCTCGACAAGAGTAGAGATTCTTATGTAAGGTCTGGATGAGGTATATTCAAAGTCAAAGTCAAAGTTATTTCAATTAAACCATATTATTATACTTAGGTACTTTTGAAATGTCAAGAAATAAATAAATAATAGTCTGTCATTCTGTCTGTCAGTGAAGCTAGGTGCTCGTTCCGAAGTGTAGCTTCGAATGGAGAAGAATGAGAAAGAAATTCCATCACCTGTTATATTTCCAGTTCATCAATCTGACTCAAGAATTTCTGAAAGAGAAGACTCTGATAAGCAACAGCAAAAGCAACATCACGCCTTTTATCCCCGAAGGAGTAGGCAGAGGTGTTCATTACGACACGTAATGCCGCTATACAATGTACACCCACTTTTCACCATTTGTTTTATAAGTCCCATGTACTAGCTGAGTCTAGTGCCATATACTGGACACAATTCCAGACTTCGTGCTACTAACTATAGAAACTACTGAGAAATTTTCGTCATTTTTTCGTCATGAGAATTGTTTCAAGGACCTCTAGTTCAGTAATCATACTATTTGCTTTCATTTTAAATCACCAGACTTACAACAAGGTAGTTAAGGATCAGCTATCTATGTATACTTAATCATATTTTCATATCGCTGTTTTATGGTGTATTTACCATAATATCTTAACTGTCAGATATCATCAGCTGTCGTTAGCCAATCAAATGTCTATTAATTGCTGTAGCGGTCCAGCCAGTCTCACCGCTATCTTTTATCAATAAGCTGTAGATAACATGCGCTTGTTAGTTAAATGGGGTGGACAGAGTTTTATGTACTTTATATTTTAAACATGGTTGCAAGCGAGACGTTATTTTTTTTAACACGTTATCCTACACTACGATTTATTGTCACCCAGACCCGAAATGACAATCTATGGATCACACAAAGAGTTGCTTCGTGCGGGAATCAAACCTGCTAAACGTTGTACGGTACTCTGTTGCCCAGCTACCGCGCTAATTGTGCGGTCAGAGTCAGCTTGACATATTATACAGCCTTTGGCATAGGGCAGGAATTGGAACAAGGAGGTTTTTAGTCAGTAAGAGTCTGACACTAGCGTCCTGAGTGAGTTGGGAGTCATTTGATGATTTTTGTATCCGCACTAAAAATAAACTTTTTGCTAGTCATAGCACGATTAGAAATTTCACTGAATCAGAAATACTATGTTAGTGTAGTGTGTATTTTGAGAATTTCCCAATGATATTCCCGAAATTGCGGACTGATTCCAAAATCACGTATTCTGACTCACTCAATATCCCGTTTGGAAAAAGTATTTTTTTGTGTTGTTTGCTTTCCAAATTATTATTAGTGCATATGAAGTTTGAAAGGGGGAAAATCATCAAATGACTCCCGCCTTGGACGAAGCGAGAGGTAGCGTCAGACTCCTACTAACTAAAAACCACCTCGTTTCTGCTCGAGCATGAGCTCCGGTAACCCGCTAGGCAGTCTGCAGCTTTCTCAGTGGTAACACAGGATCTAGAATTGTGTCTAGTATATGGCAATAGGCTCCACACCCTATGATATGGGACGTATAATAACACAAATGGTGAAAAGTGGGTGTACATTGTATAGCGGCATTATGTACCGTAATGTGCACTTCTGCCTACTCCTTCGGGGATAAAACGCCACGATGTGTGTGTTATACACTAAAGATTACCGCGTCCTCTAAAATTGTTTTCACAACGTCTAGGTCAAGTCAATAACCACAGATAAACGACTTAATCCAGACTATCAAGATGTTCTTCAGTAATTCAATAAAACAAAACCGACGAACGATTGTCTCAAATCACATGAGTGCAAGCATTACATTCGATTTAACGTCTACTATAAAATATACTACTCAACTAAAAAACAACCTTAACAACCACAATACAACTTTCAAATCTGAACTTTAAACCGTAGGAGCTATAATTCAAATTTGAATGAGGAGATGGCAGTTGTAAGTGTCATTTTAGTTTGATATACGCGTGAGATGTAATAAATTTCAATTAATGTTGTCAACAATGTATGACATTGTCTTACTGCTCGGATTTGGCTAGTCTGTGGTGCGGTGTTGCTAGGAGGAAAATAATAGAGATAGATGTATTGCCATTTGAAAAAATTGGTTTCGGTGATGACAAATTGTGCAAAAAGAGATCGACATCTGTTTTTGTTAAATGTACTTAATTTAAATTGTTTAATTGATTGAGTAATAGCAAGTATGATTATTTAGAATGAAATCTCAACTACGATTTTAGGGTTGGTTAAAGCATTATTGAGCTTTTCGTTCTTATAATTCTCAGTTAATAGTTACTTTTAGCATTTTTATTATAGAGGGTGAGTTTCTATTTAACAAAAGTATAAGGATTATTTCATCTTATCCATAATTCAATCCCAGTCTTCATTAGGAGCCATTTAAGTATATGATCACATGGGACCGGCAGGATACATTGTGTAAAATGTCATTAAACCCATAAACGTCATTAATTATGTATGTACAATGTAATACGTGTATTATTCTCAAATAAACATCTAAGTGATGTCAAATGACGGACAGACGCCATTTCTGATCAATTTATATGTAAATAAAAGTGAATCGATTGTATAAAGTAATTTATTGCAATGGTTGCGCACGCGCATCTTCGTCGTTATGTCTTATGTACTATTGTTTGTGAGATTGTGAAGCTGATTTATTTACTAAGAGAATATTGCTAAAATTGTTGTGTTTTTATTTTATTACTCTGTTGCTAGATTTTTTTTCTTTATTGCTAATATCCGAAAACGTCCGACTCTGGAATCAAACTCGGATCGCTTGCTCGCAAACAGTCAACTTGCAACCACTTAACCAATCAGTCCAGTATTTGCACAATATCTTGGAAAATAAGTCATCTACAATCTGTGTTAAAAAAAATAAGAAAAGCTTATTTACAGACATTTTGTGTTTTTTTTTTGTTAATATTGTAATTTTTTCTTTGACCATCAAAAGTGGTCCTTCCTGGACTATTTGAAATAAACAATTTTAACTTTGACTTTGAAAAATTAAAACACATAAATTATATACCATTCTTCTCTCACATTACATAATATAACACAACAAAAACCTACCATTTGCATTCACTGGCCACTCGATTAATATTACCGTGGCATCAGGAATCATTCCCAACTTCCTCGTACGTGAAGTGCATTATATTGGTTATCTACCATCCCTCTTACTCTTACAACAAAAGATTATAAGTGCGAGTGAGACACAAGATCTTACAGCCAACGTCTTATTGCAGCCAATCATCTATATTCGTGGTAGCTAGTGGAATATTATCGTCACTTCCGCTTTATGAGTCGTTGACTTATGAAAGGTTGGGTTTGAGTTGATCATCAATTTTATTGATGGTTTGATGGTGATGGGAAGTGTGATACTAAGAATTGTGGTTCAGGAGTTGTGTGGGTGGGTGTGGAACTTCAGGTGTGTTAGGTGATGATGTCAGGAGTCTAGTTCTTTGGTAGGTTGGTATATTTCCGCAAAAAGACTTTACACTGAGAAGAGAAGGAGGGTAGGGATGTGGTCGTCCTGCAGTGCGACGATCATGGCTGAAATCTAAATCTATATTTCGTGTTAGAAAATTTTCTTCTAATTTTTGTTTAAACGTTGCCCCACACTAGGATTTTCTTCTGTGTCGTGGATGCGTTTACAAACATACAATTTCACATATACGCCACACCCAAACCCGAAACAACAATTTATGGATCACGCAAAGAGTTGCTCTGTACGGGAATCGAACCCACTACACTTTGTACGGCAACCAGGTGCCCAGTCAGTCAATTTCAAATCTTCATGTCAATGTTCTTTTTACTTTTAGACGCCAATATTAAAATGATTTACACCTAAAGTAAATAATAAATATAAACATACAAATGTGTAGCCACATAATATAGTGAGCCACTTTGTTGCTCCGAATCCAATGCCAAGTGATGACATGAAATTATATTTATTTTCTGTAAATAGGTTACAAAAGTACACCTTTACACATGAAATATGACATCACGTTGTACAAATTTGTGAGAATATGATTATTACAAATATTATTTCTGACGTATGTACAATCGATGTTTACGAGTGTGTTTATAATCGAGTGCCAAATATTCCCGGAAATCGATATAGTCCAGGAAATTATCGACATCACTAGACTAACTAGAAGTTGATTTTGTATCGATTTTGAGTAATTGCATTGTTTGTTGTTGGTTTGTTGGTTTATGGTTAAATTTTATTTTTGGAGCTTTGATTCGATTGGTGAATCGGTTGATCATTCATAAGTGCAACCACTTTTATTTGGTTGAGCGAGTGTTGTTTGGGTTCAATTATTGATCGGAGAAAGCAATACTTTTTTTTTGAGGGGGAAAATCATGCATTGACTTCTCCCGCCTTGGGCGAGAGGGAGTGTCAGACTCTTACTGACTAAAAACCACCCCGTTTCTACGCCTGCTTATGGAGCCGGAGCGTCCCTAAACCCGCTAGGTAGCCCGCAGCTCCAGAGAAAGCAACACTGATTTTGAAATTGTCAACATAAATAAACGAGTTGAACATAACATAAATAAACGAACGGTTTGGTAAATATTAAGCTAGGTCCTAATTAAATCATCATCATCATCATCAGCCTGTTCTCGTCCACTGCTGGACATAGGCCTCTCCAATGGCACGCTAGGTGGAGTGACGATATCCGCAAGGTGGCTGGTAGTGGTTGGATGCGTAGAGCTGAAGATCGAGCTCAGTGGCGTGCCATTGAAGAGGCCTATGTCCTAATTAAATGGGTCACAATAAACCTGGTGAAAAGTACGGTATTTTCTTTACTTTCAATGCTCCCTATGTCCAATGGCCGAAATAAAAAACCGATCCTAATCTAAAATCCAAGGTCTCACAAGGAAAATAGCAAGATTTTTTGTTTATTCAACAAGTTTAATGCAATTTATCTCAAAAGAGAATTTTATCTTGATAATCTGAAGTATATATCCTTGTATCGATACATTTTATCTCATTTATGTCTACCTACATCCTAGATAGAAATTGTAAACAGTTTATTTTGATGTTTCTATATAAAAATATGATGCAATGTAAATACCATATAACTATAGAAAGCACATTGCGGCACTTAATGCCGCTATACAATGTACACCTACTTTTCACAAATTATTTTATAAGTCCCATGTAATATACTGGACATATTTCCAGAATCTGCTACTACTGAGATATTTTCGAAAAGCCGAAAGAAGCCCAGTAATACTTTGCCCGACCCGGGAAACGACCCCGAGACCTCTTGTTCGGCAGTCGCATTTGCGACTACTCGACCAACGAGGCAGTCTTTACTTTTGCTTCTTCAACAAATAATAAGTGTGACCTATGTTTTCTTCATTCAATACCTACTTAAACACAGTCCAAGCCCAGTGCAGTATAGCCTTTCAAGCTATAATTCCTTCAAACTAATATTTCAAGAATATGACACAAAAAACAAAAGAGGTTGCACTTAAAGTCGTTGGGAACAAAGAGTACAATGTGGCCAGTGTACTATACCACGATATCTTAACGTTTTGAAGCACTGGAGACTTATTGGTGCTGCTTTGTGACAGGGTGATGCGTGGAGAGGACTTTGGTGTTACATTTTTTATTTTTTAAAATTTTGTTGTAGATGTGAATTTGAATAATGTTGTCGGTATTTAGGTAAGGTGTTTGGGATTTATAAGTGGAACTTATAGTTTTTATGGTATAAACCGGTAAACGAGCAGACCGATTTTCTGTGAGGCCGTGGTATCACTCCGGTGGAACCGGCCCATTCGTGCCAAAGCATGGCTCTCCCACACCTGACTTATGTCATATTTACAAATTTATGATAAGTTGATATTACAATGCTGATATGTTTTATACAGAGATTTAGCAGCTGTCCTACTGCTACTACTACTCTAATAATTATATACTACGTTCTAATTTTTTTTTTTATTAACAAAAATATTGACAGCACTGTAATTAAGACAACTCCTTAATCATCTTCATACTAATAATACTTAGCAACAAACACAAAACAAACAACAACAAAAAAATATAGACTTACTACTCAACATCACGACTCCACAGTATCCCTGTTACAAGGCGGACCGTAGACTCCCCCTAATCAAAGAGTCCAGACGACTGGCGAGTGGCATGTCTCGTGTATACAAAGCAGATATATCAAGCTAAACTTATTATCCTTTTCCTTTCAAAGGACCCGGTCAGAATTATAATTTTTAATGTTAGGAAATTGACCCGTTTCGTCTAGTATACAGTAAACCATTTTAAGCTCTATAGGTTACTTATTAGAGAGATCTATGTTGGTAAAATAATCCTTTAGAGATTCCTTAAAAGAAACGGAAAACGTAAAAAAATCTCAAACGATCGATATCAAAGCTAACTGCACTGCAGGTTTTTAGTATTTCATGACATAGATTACGCTCTATAGAAGTACATACATAACCTTACCCCTGTCTCCCATGTTGGTAGGCAGAGACAATGGAACGCCAATTGCTCCGAATCTTACACACCTCTTTTGCTTCATCAACAATCGTCAGTCTTTTTATGCATGCTCGTCGGTTAAGAATACTTTTAATTTGGCTATTAGAAGATTAGTAATCTAATGTGATATGCAATATAATCAACCTATAACCGTTCCATTGCTGAGCGAAGGCCTCTTCTGTCTCGGAGAAGGAATAAGTAGGTCTGAAGCGATAAAGTATAACATGAACTTGAGCTTGCGTTAGACCATGTAATGTTTATTATTAACAAACAAAGGAAATACAAAACAACGTTAATTAATTAATAGAATGCAATTGTTAATGAAAATCAACGGTATTCTGCATGCGTGTGCGCAGCTATGCGGCAGTGGACAACACGTGTGTAGGTACTAGAGGTACAAACAGTAAGATCACGCTTGTTCAATGCGGGATTGGTGATTTCAAATTCATATAAGTCCAGGTTTCCTTACGATATCTTCCTTCAACGTTTGTCAATGGTGTCGCAAAATCTTAGAAAGTACATATAATGCGATACATGGGTCTGGTTCTGGTCGGGTGGCGAGCTACAATTGCTAGCCGACGGCAGACCACACTTGCGGTGGCTGGAGATCGTCGCGCGATTCCAGACGCCCGGTCTCTCGCGACGGCTGGGGTGTGAGGAGGTTCGTTCCATCATAAACCTTACCTCCTCCTTAGCTAGCATGACTGCTTTACAGAAGGAGGAGACGACATCCCAGTTACTCACTCCGCTCTATGGCCAGAACTCTTTTCGATCATAAAATCAAACCTCTCCCTTGCTCAATAGCCACGTACGACTACAGCTAGGCTAGACACAGACCCATAACATATTCAACTTTCGTCATAGATCGTCCGTATTCCGTAAATCAGTATGTTTACAAGAATCGCTAAGCTACAGCTGACAAGTAGCAGGAATTTGTATGCTATGCAGGGAATGTTAATGTTTCAATAGTATTCGATGCCGCTTGAATTAGGGCTGCGAAAGTAGCGTTTGTGTTGTAATCGTTGGTGGTCGAACGCTGTTAGGAATTGTTAATCGATAATGTATATCGATTCTGCAGTGGAGTATAGTGTTGACTTGACTTTGTGGCGAGTTTTTGGTAAATGAAAAATGGTCAATACTAGACGTCCCTTATACTCGAAGATAGTACCTATAAATAGTAGCAAAGTTGGCGAGTACAGGGATCTCTAGTTCGGTTTCTAGGTTTTTTTATGGAATAGGGGGCAAACCAGCAGACGGTTCACCTGACGGTAAGTAATCAGCGCCGCCCATGAACACTCGTAACACCATAGAAGTCACAGATGCGTTGCCAGATTTTTAAAAAGGAACAGGTACGCTCTTTTCTTGAAGCCCAAGAAGGTTAGGTTAGGTTATTTATTGTTACTTATAGTAATTACAAAATTAATTAGGTTTTTTGAGTCTTTAAATTCTAGAAGCAATAGATTTGGAATATGCGCAAATAAAACACTAAGCAGCAATTTTTAGATGTGCACCTCAATCTTTCCTTTTCGGAAATATAAAAGTGTTACGAAATTATCCCAAAATAATCACCATTAAATAATTTCCAAAGCCCACATAATAGCTCCGACCCATTTCCATTGGATCGATCGCGATGTCCATCTAGTTTGATTACATTAGCGACGGTTGATCAACGATCAACGTTCAACGTTGCAGCAACATATAATGGCTGCCATTTTTAAATATCGAACGTGCGTGACAGTTTTGAATGATGGTTGTTTATGGTCGTGTAAGTGAAATTTATTTTGGTGATGTGTGTGTGTTTTTGATGAGAGTTTAAATTTGGACCTTATATTTGATACGATATGGTCGGAATTTGCTTAATTGAGAATTTTGTGAATGATGTTCAAAAAGAGAATGTACAACACCTTTTAATTGCAATTGTTAAACCAAATTACTTAAAAAAGAGGATTAAATCGAGTGTTTCTGTTACGAGGTAAAAAAAATATAGTCAAAGCAAACTCACCCCTAATTACAAACAATTAATTCCCACATGAAACGAAATTAGCATAGCGAGATATCTTCATCCTGTTAGGTGTTAACCGGCTATTGTCCTAGAGATTGTCATCTCAAACTTGTCATGCGTCCCGGGTTGTGGAGTGGCGAGTCGAATTGAGAATACCCTAGGCCAGGGGTTCTCAAAGATTGTTCTGTCATTCAGTCATTCACTTCATCGGCATAGTATCGATCGGTAGGAAATTATTTTTTTAATAAAACTGTCAGTCTACCTGTCAGTAAAACTATGTGTTTTCCAAAGTGTCTAGTTTTTGTCTCTAATAATATAAAATCTTCGATTTATTTCGTTCCAAGATTCATGTCCCTGAGACTTCAGTATTATGGTGTTTTCATGATTGTATCTACTGTAGAGTTTGGCTTAAAGAAGTTGCAGTGGTTGTGGATCTGACGGACGCGCCAAAAACCTGCGCGGATTTAAAGTAAAAGAGCTAGTCTAGTCTCTAACAGTCAGTAATTTGAATAGTTCACATAAAAAATATACCTTATTTTTAATTAAATTAGAATGTCTCCCAACTTAGACAAAGCAGAAAAGTTGGGACCCGTTATTTTATTATAACTACCCAGGTCACGGCTGCGACCCAACATTTGAGAACCGCTGCCCTGGACATTTCTGTGAATTGTCGTTCAAAAATGTGTCGATACGCGTAAAGTATTCCTGCATGGTGTTGGCGCATGGATGGAATATCTGATGAGATATCTTGAGGTAGGGAATTATATGGAATTGTGTTTCACTCGGTTTTGAGGACATTTGTGGATTAAGGATAGGAAATACAAAGTCGTTGCCTGCATTACAAAACAAAAACCTTTTTAATTATTATGTTATCGACTTACTCACGTTACTGTTTGACGAGGAACTCGACTAGTTTCAAGCTTTTGCCTGGATTATAACAAAAACCCTTTTTAATTATTGTGTTATCGGCTTACTCACGTAACTGTTTGACGAGGAACTCGACTAGTTTCAAGCCATGCTAAAAAACCTTTATCATTTTTCGAATGTTAAAACATTGATGATATTTAAGATAATTATTATTTTTATTTAATGAGGTAATTAACAATATAAATATGTTTGGTTTTTTATTACAGAAGATAAATATATTATTACGTGCAAAAAAGCAATAATAATTAACCTATATTATTTATTGCACTTTTTGCACGCAATATACCCACGGTTACCTATTTATCTTATCTAACCCAAAATCAAAATTGAGTTACTGTCATATACCGACACAAAACAAAAAAGAAAAACAGAATTGTAGCAATAAGTCTCATACACTTAAATAAATCCTTCAACAAAATTGACCAACACGACAACAGACCGTGATTCCACGTGTCAACCTCAAAATAGTCAACAATTTGACGACTCTTAACCTACAAACAAGCAATTTGAAGACACCAGCATCAATCTAGACCCTCACTCGGCTTGTTATCCAATCCTGGCTTTAAACAATGCCACTATTGGACTAATAGACCCGTAGTGGCCTAGATTGGTCAACTAGTTGGGGGTTTGGGGACCATGTTGGTTCAAACGTTGGACGAAAAATTTTGGTACGTTTTGTTGGTGACAAATATTTGTGTTCGGTTCTTGTTTTTCGAGTGATTTATGCGTGTGTTGAATGATGGTTTGGCTTGTGTTACGTATGGTTTATAGGGTTTACTTAATTTGGAGATAAATTAAAAATAATACATGGTCGACATATTGATTTAAGACATTTATTGACCACAAACATATTTAAATATTTTATAGCGGTGGAAGTAGTAACAAGATGGGTTATTTGACTTTTTTTAGACCATTAGTAAACATAATTAAACATCAACACTATATACTATTTAGTACCCAATTACGATTATCAAAAATAAACCAACTCCAGACAAAACCCGTAATTACAGAGAGTATTCTAAACGCAAACGTTATCAAAACGTAAACAAACAAGTTTACGTTAAGATGTTCCTAGATTTCTAAATATAAAGCTTACGCAAAACGGTTTACCCAAACGTTAGGTTGAAACTAGTTTACTATGAATACTGTATAGATTTTCCCAAGTGTATTCTTATTTTGTTTTAACAGAAGAATATCCATCATCAATTTGGAATAACATGTTCTTTTATATTTCACTAGATTCTGCCAGCGGCTTCCCCCGCGTTCTTATCAGAAAATGAGAGAAAAGACGTGTAATACGACGGGCACATAATTCCTTTATGAAAATGATAATCCTTCAGTCCCTGCCATAAAAACTCCGTCGCGTTTTAAAAGAAAGCCCAATATACATTCGCATTAAAAATATTAGGTAAAGTTTCCGCCGGAGCTGCGGACTACCTAGCGGGTTTACCGGGACTCCGGCCCGAAAAGCAGTAGTAGGACCGGAGTGGTTTTTATTCAGAAAGAGTCTGACATTCCCTCTCGCATCGCCCAAGGCGAGAGAAGTCATTGGATGATTTTTCCCGCTCAAAAATAAAAAAAGATAAAGATTCCTCTATCCATCTGCTAAGAAATAACACTTCCGAACACATTCCTAGACACAACAAAACATTGTACTCTTCATTAAAATATAAACTTTTCTAACATCTACAACTATATCATTAATATTTTCAAAGAAAAATCCGCAACATAAACGTAAATAAAAAATTCAAAGGAATAGCGGATGCGGTACTCAATCGATACTCATATCTTTCTTAAAGAATTCTCGAAAATTTATATACTTACACTAAAAAATAAAGAAACAGTTTTTTGCACTCGTCTCATTCAATTAGAACCATCTGAATTTATTCATGGCTCCCATTAAACATCGTATCAAAGAGTTTCTCATTTTAATGTATGTGTTTTTCGATATTTAATCATTCGCAGTACTGATACAAGGCCAGGATATCCGTACCGTATCGATTTAAAATAGACTATCATAGACTAAGTGCGTTGTTTGGGTGAGATTTTATAAATATATGTTAAATTTGTCGAAGGTTAAACATTTTAGATGTACTAGTAGACTTTTAGTGCTTTTCTTAACCTACTTATATTAAAATTTGAAAGTTTGTGTGTGTGTTTGTTACTCTTTCACATTAAAATGGATGAACGGATCGAGATGTAATTTGGTACAGGGGTAGATTATTGTCTGGAATAATGCATAGACCACTTTTTGATTCACGGGAATGCGGTGAATCTGCTAGCAGAAGATAGTCTTCGATATCGGGACGATCGTCTTCACCAGTTGTGGTTATCAATGCTAGTCATTAATCACACAATTATCATACGTGAATAACTTATTCAAAGACAGAAAATTGTATTCAAGATCAATTAATGTGTCATTGTGTATCGCAGTCACACACACGAAGCAAAACTTGTATACAAATAGTTACTATAGCAACGAAGATCTAACACAAAATAGCATTAAGATGTGAACAAAGTACGCTTCAACACATCACATTGAAATATTCCCCATTTTATTGTTTCACACTTCAAAAACATTCTAACGTAGAAACTTTTAAAAGCATTGTTGTCAAAAGGTCGATAAAATTTATCGATAAAACTACACCTGAGGTGTTCATTTGTATTGTTCAAACTGAGAGCTTCAACAATCAACTCTACTTTCTTACACATATGGTTTAAAATCGTTAACTATTTAAATAAGATAGTGCTGTAATAGTATCAGAAATAACGTCCCATATAAATTATCGTATGCCGTGAAAACTTCAACAGGTCGTTGCATAAATAACAATAACAAGACCAATGCGAATAAAATGGACACCATTTGCATTTGACTTACAGAATAAATAAGACTTGAATTTAAAACGGTCGCCATCTTGGATTCGATAACACAGATAATCAAACGGATAAATAGTTAATTATGGGTGTGGACTGAATTGCTATTGGAAAATTATTCTTTTAGTACCAAAGTATTTAAAGGCGCTGTATTCAATGGTCCGTGACTTGCTTCTACTAGCGGTTTCTTCCGCATTTCCGTGGGATAAAAAGTATCCTATCACCTTAGTCAGCTCATACCATATTTGTATACAGTACTAAATTTCATCAAAATCCGTTCAATAGTTTCAGCGTGGTTGACGGACAAACATTTAAAAAAAAATCTTTCACATTTATAATATCAATGTAATATGGCGTTGCAAGACAATCTTACTAGTCGTGTGGTCATAAATACGACTGGAATCGGTATTTTTGTAAATTTCCCATTAAAAAATAGGAGAATAAGTGACTAAATATTTTGTTAATACCTATTACGGGATTAATAATTTTATAAACAGGAAAAATATATCACTTAGGTACATTTATTTTGAATAATACGGAAAATATATCACATAAACGAACTAAAATCGTCAAAACGGTAAATCCGCAAAATAGACTGATCAGAAAAACCAATTTGACACGTATTATCTTCAACCCAGTTGGAAGATGGCCAGATATTGTCCAACCATTTTAAAACAGCAACTCTTGAAGTAGGAGATACATTCTTAGAAAGATGCAAAGCATTTTACAATAATACTGCTTTGTAATGTAGATGTCGTGGGATAGTTGTCGTACTGTTTCTTATTATAAAACGGTATATCTGTCTGTGATTGTTTCTAGAATTCTATCCATAAATTGACTTTTTTATGGTATAAGTCGGTAAACCAGGTGGATCCCCTGATGGACCACCCGAAACACCAGAGACTTTACAAGTGCGTTGCCGGCTTTTTGGGGGTTAGGAATTTTAGGGTTGTTGGGGATTGGGAAGGGGAATACTTGGGCCTCCGGTAACTTCACTTTCGGTTGTTTCACGTCGGTTTTCTGTGAGGCCGTGGTATCACTCGTATCGAGCCGACACCATTCGTGCAGAAGCATGGCTCTCCCACATTCAAAATAAAACTCAATATAAATTGTCTAAAGATGTTCTTGGTAGAATACAGTTTATAAGGCTTCGTCATCCTTAGTTTGCGTCTTCGTGATTCTCATGCATGACTAAACTTGATCTTCTAATAAGTACGGGAGTCATACGCATGTTTATCTTTGAAATTGAATTCCAATAGGTGCACCATTTTTTTCAGTATTTTTAGATCTTAGTAAGTACTAGCTAATCTAGCCATGAGACCTAATATGATGTCCAATGGTATAGCATTGATCTTACTCCTTATGACATGTTGCTAAGAATGCAAAACTTTAAAACAATTCTATGTCCTTTTAAAATGAATAAATAAATTATTTTAAAGAATTTCCATACAAAATACCACCCATTATTTAAACAAAAGCAACGCCTATGAAACTAAGCTGGCCACCCAACCGATGGAATAACAACACATTACTTGACTGGACTACTCATAGGCTAAGCCATACAGTTACTCGTACTACAAACTCGTACAGTTAATTTTTAACAATAGGCCTACGCCTTCATATTTGCATATTGCAGCGCTATGATTAGTGATATGAATGACGGATATCCGTGGACATTATGTTTGTCAATATAGCCTCATTTTCGTGATTTATTGCTTATAGATTGATTTAATTGGACTTTGTGTGTGGTCAAAAATGGCCAATCGGTGCCTATGATACGTGAAGTATTTACCAAGTTATATAATGTGGCATGAAGTTATTCAGTAATAGGATAGATGACTAATTTTTATTCTAATGTCTGTCTGGTAGATTATTTCAAAATATTAGACATGTATTTTTTATTTTCTTATGGAAACAAAATATACTTTCGACGATATGTTGATTTGAAATATTACTTGACGTCACTTCTAGGTACATTTTAAGTACTGTTTTCTTATACAACAAAATAAAAAACTACGTGTCTAATAATATTTATTCATTACTTAACTGACGGATTAAATAGATTTAAAATTTTCATACCTTGTCATCATATCTATTGTATGCCTTATGAAGCTTGTCATTATTTTGTGATATTTATGTCATTTGATAAATCTTTATCTACAATTTAGAAAGTAAATAAACAAGTTATTGAATTTAAGATTAAAATAATAAGCTAATAGCTGTTTGAACTTCTATACAAAGTAGACTAAAAGTAATGACTATTTCATTATCTTAATAAATATTGTCTTGTGCCTTTAAAGCTATATTTATTCAACCTGTTAATTTTCATTTGAATATCAGAACAACAGAGAATATATTATATGTCTAAATATAAAAATCAATTGCCGTTAGTCTCGCCAAAACCCGAGAACGGCTGGACTAATTGGCAAAATTTTGATATTGAATTATTTCTGGAAGTCCAGGGAAGGTTTAAAAAGTGAGAAAAATTAATATTTGAGGCGGTACGAAGTTTGCTGGGTCAGCTAGTAGTCTTATAAAACCATTTCTCCCAACTCAAGAATAAAGCATCTATAAGGAAAAAGCTTTTAAAAATAAAGATTTAACACATCAATCGAAAACATTTTACAAAATAACAAAGCTAAACAACGAATCAATGTCGAATTGATGTCCATCATGTAATTCAAACCACGTATCTGATAGTAGCAACAGTTATGGCCTGTAGTAGGAGCTCGCCCAATTGAATAACGATTTTCTGCGCGAGCGCAAGCTAGTGTTGCTACCATGCGACCAAAATCATTGTTATCGATAAATGGATTAAGTAATACGTGTGGCAAATATTAATTTTGGACACCATGTGTTCATTTCGTAACAATTAACGATTTGACAAATTAATGTTTTATAGTGTCGATTAGAAATACTGTTTTGTTTTATTGGTGCTTGTTTTGCATATGTGTGGCCTAACTAGTTGTTAGTTACATAGTTTTTTTACATTTTATAGGATAGCGTTTGGCTACGATCTTGGCATATTTAGGTAAATGATGTATAAGTAATTTGATTTTTATATTTTTGTGTAATGCCAATAGTGCCAAATAGGACTTACCTAATCTTAATCGAAACGCATCTAATAAAAAAATATTGCAAATAATACCTAATAAAAACAACTTATTCTTTGATAAATATTTAAAATACTACTTCACAAGAAGAATAACATAATCTTTAAATTAAAAAAGAACTATCGACAATGTCCCCTCACTACACAATCTCAGTCCTTCTTATCGATGATTTACAAATTGTAGAGACGGACAATGGCCATAGGGGAGGCGAGCGGTCGCCAAGGTCGGGAGTTCGAACCCGGGAGATACACTTATTTAACGTAATGCGGAAGTTTTTTCATATTAAACGATTATTCAATAGAATATTTAGTGAGACGGTTTTTGTGTTGCAGTTTTTGTGTTGTGGGAACAATTTTATTTTAATGTCGATGTAATAATATGGGCGTTGTGAATTATTTGTTTAGTTTCATGTGGTGTTTGGGTTGGCGCCACTGTCGCCAAAGAGGTTGAAGTAAAACGTCACACACTCGAACGAAGACATTTATTAAGACATTTTCTCTAGACTTATACTATTCCTTGTAACGAAACCATAGCTCGAATTTAAATCGGCGAACGCCATCTATCGAGCTATGGTACAACTCGAAATATAAATAATTTATTATATAAAACTGTGCTACGCCTGAACATACCGCCCACCAAGGACTTATAGTCCTTAAAACAAATAAAATTAAGAATTAATTACTAACTATTATAATCTACTACAGTTCTTGGTGTTTGGTTCTTAAATGACTAAAATATAAAGACGTAGAAAAAAGTATAAGTCTAACAAATTAATTAATTGACATTGGTTAAAACACAAAATTTACAAGCTGGACGTTTAACTCGGGAGCCCTTATATTCTATGGTTAGCCCACTTATGTCTTTGCAAGAACATTGTCAAATACTCCCGAGACCAGTGTTTGTATCAATATTAAATCATTCTTTGTGTCAATTGCCAACGTCTTAAGCCACCTAAGTTGTTAATAATACGGTACTACCTATGGTTGACTATCACAGCAATGTCCTGGAGTCAATGAATTTACATCAGAAGTGCTTACACTACACTTTGATGTACCTACAAAGGTAGTACGCTTACCAAATATGATTTTGGTATCATACCTCAAGAAGTGAGGTCCTAAACTAGAGAGTGAGGCTGGATTACCTTCTATAATTTTAGAAGTCCTATTCTACAATGAATGTTGTTCATCACCCAGGGTGATAAACCTCTGAGCCAGCACGCCTGTCGAAGCCATCCACGAAAGTAATAATTTCCTTTAAAGTCATTTCCTAAAAATAAAAGTAATAATATATAACAAACACTAACTACATCTACAATCTAAAATTAAAACTATGACACATTATGACTCCAATCCTAGTAAGTATAATTAAATATGTTATATTATATTGGAGCCACCTTTATTTTTAAAAGTGACAAGATTGCAGTGAACTCGATCCTCCTCATCTACTACTACCAGGTAAATAACGTATGTTTGTAACTCTCTACGATAAGACTTCGTACATAGATCTTCTGACAACTCTTCATCGCAATCTAAATTGATCCGCAGTTTTTAAGATGAAGATTTGAGCGGTAAGCGGTAAGTGAAGTAATATGCAGCCAAACCTAGCAGATACTACAAACGTTGTATTGCAGTGGACTGTATTAATTTTAGTAAGTAGTTTCAGTTGGATCAGTGATAGCTGTGACTACTGCGAGGTAAGTAAATCTTGTAATGGAATTGATTTGTGATTGAAGGTAAGTCCTTTTATTTTATACTTTATTTCCAGATCACTTCCATTATCAAGCCTAATTATGTTCCTCGTGTGAAGTCAGGTAAGTTCAACTAGATGATTGATGTTCTTCAGAACGAATGATTAAAATATCAGAGCATTAATATCCTGCCTTAATTTCCTGAAACTTTTTATGAATACTATTTTCTTCGACCTTAGCGTGCATGTTAACTAAATTATTATATCTCACTATTTGAATTACTGACCTCTCCAGATATGATCCAGCCGAGGTAAGTATCTTGAGCCATTATTTTACCAGTAGGGTCCTTAATTAAGCCATTTTTTAAGAGTTTGGCATAGGCTCCCGACCCTAACAAAATGTCAATTTTGTTAGGCCTATTAAAATTTGGATCAGCTAACGTAATATTTCCTAGTTCTGGCCAATCCACTAATGTAAATTTCTTTTCAGGTAAAATTGCATTTATCTTCTTAAGCACATAAGCTTTCGTTTCAAAGGTGAAGTTAGGATCCTGTATAGATTGAATATTTACCCTAACCATAAATTTGGATGTCAGATTGCCCTGACTTCCACCTACACCTGAAATAGTGGTTTTAACTGCTATTTTTTTTAACTTGAGTTTCTGAACCGCACATTCTGTTATAAATGAAGCTTGAGAACCCTGGTCTAACAAGGCTCTCAAAACTTTTGAATGCCCATTACTCGACCTAGCCTGAACACGGGCTGTAGCCAGTACGACCTGACTATGAATGTTTCGAGTATGATGGGTTGTAATATGAGGTTCAGCCGTGGCCTCGTCCGGTGGTTTCAGTTTAATCGGAGATGCGGAGGAGCGTTTCTCCGTACCGGAATCCGATTTCTGATGCAAGAGTGTGTGATGTCTTTTTTTACAAATCCTGCATTTGGTATTTGCACGACAATTAATACTTATATGACTTGAGCGAAGGCAATTGAAACACAAACCCCGTGATTTTATAATGTTACGCCGTTGTTCTACGGATTTTCGAGCAAACTTCTTGCAATGACATAAGAGATGTTCTTCGGAACAATGAGGGCAGGATATCTTTGAAATTACATGAAACGTTTTAGAGGTACCTTTAGACTTACTACTTTGTGGCTCTACAAATTCCAAGGCTCGAAAACGTTTGTCTAAGAAGTCTTGAAAATCTTGGAAGGTAGCAAGATCCTCACAAGATTCACTTACCTGCAATTCCCATTGCTTCCGAGTCTCCGCGTCCAATTTGGAGCTAATTAAATAAATAATAATAATGTCCCAGGCGTCTACCTGAACCCCTAGAGTTGCCAATTCGTGTAAGCAATCGGTTGTTGTATCTAAGAGTTCTTTGAGCGCAACCGATGACTCACCCGCCATTTGATTTTGGCTAAGTAAACGCCTGAGAATACTATTAGCTAAAAATCTCTTATTGTTATATCTGTTATCTAGCATAGACCAACATTTCTTATAGTTAGCATGTGTAATAGGAATGTGTTTAATGAGTTGTGCTGCTTCACCTGACAACTGTGACCGTAAGTAATGTAAACGTTGAACATCATCCAAAGCTTCGTTACCATCAATTAATGATAAAAACAAATCTCTGAACGATGACCATTGTGTATATTTACCACTAAAAGTCGGGATGGATATTTTAGGTAATTTTGTGATTGACGACTTATTTGCTTGCATGTGATCAGGTGAAACATCACTCGGTACAGAAGTCTTAGATTTAGGTAAGGCATTTTTTAAATCTACTTTATATGTTAGAAAAGTGTCCATAACATCCTCAAAAATATCATTTTGAACGTAACTGGTAGAGCTCAATTCCTTTTCTGTATAATTTTCCAAAAGTTCGTCATGTTTTTGTACAAATTGTTGATATTGCTTTTCTAATATTTCCAACCTCGAGTCAATGTATGCCTGATTGATTCTGTCTTTCGGTGACTTTTTAAAATTGACGTATCCTTTGTCAATACGACTTTTGAGGTCGTCTAACAATCTCAACTTAGCCTCCATGGTTGTAGACAAAGTATCCGAACTTTTTCTTATAGGTAATGAAACCTTTTTTAAGTCTGGACTGATGGAATTTTTCTATGTCTTTAACAAGCTGAATTTTTCTAAGTCTTTGACTGTTCTAGGCAAAATCGGGCATAGATTCGGGGTCTCTTCACTTTTTTGGAAATTATTCTAAGTCCCAAGTAATTTCTTCTAAATTATTCTAAGTCCTGAACTTTCTTCTAAATTTTCTAAGTCCTAACTTTTTTCTAAGTCCATGAACTGTCTAGCACTTGGGACGTTTAAATAAGGAAATGTACTCACAGTTTTTATGGCCACTTCACAAACACTATCTCACTTTACACAACTCCTTGCTCAGCTCTCCTTGGACTCCGCTCAGTTTTCTTCCTCTTCGACGACCGTTGGTTCTGATTTCCTCCACTAGAGGCACTTGTCACTGTACTTTCACTATACTATCCGGCTCGAAGGACCTTATGTTTGGGTTGGCGCCACTGTCGCCAAAGAGGTTGAAGTAAAACGTCACACACTCGAACGAAGACATTTATTAAGACATTTTCTCTAGACTTATACTATTCCTTGTAACGAAACCATAGCTCGAATTTAAATCGGCGAACGCCATCTATCGAGCTATGGTACAACTCGAAATATAAATAATTTATTATATAAAACTGTGCTACGCCTGAACATGTGGGTTAGGGAAGTAGTTTTTTTTTTGTATATTTTTTTGGGGAAATCAATGGCTTTTTGAAATAGGATATTGTATTTTGTTATTGTAACAAGAGTCCTGTGATGTTGAATTAATTTCTATTTAATATGTAATGAAGATGTATGAGAATTCTCCCTAATGTGATTTGTTATGTTCGTTACTGATAGAGGCCGGGCAGTAACGCTCTCTGTTAACTCTGAACCTTTTAAACTGTGATCTCTAAACCACTCGCCAATGGTGGAGGTCAAAACTTAGGCCGTTTTTCCATCAGAGATGTGCTATGCTACGTTGCTGTGTATGCGTTTGGCTTCCACCAATCATATTCATTGGTACACATAGCTTAGAGAGGAGACGGACTCAGCTAAGTATGTTTTTTATATGGAAAGATGCGTGCGTTCTTCTTGTGGTGCCACTTCATTCTTGAAGGTTGAGCGTCAACTTCTTAAATTGGCAATTGTCAGTAAAAAACTGGTTCGACAGTGTTGATAGTGTTCCACTCCCGCATATTCCACCTTTCTCAGCATTATAAAGATAAATGCATATTGGCTTCTTGCCTTTTTTTTTAATGGGACTAGCGCGCCACGCCCTCCAGTACCGCTGCAAACCAGGCCTCCTGTAAGCCAGGATCTACAGTAGATACAACCATGAAAACATCGGAACACTAAAGTCCGGCGCGTCCCAGGGACATGAATGGACTGTCTTGGATCCGGCAACGAAATAAATTATAAGATATTATTAGAGGAGAAGAAAAGAAAACGATAGTTTCATTGGTTTATTGTCTACCGCAAGTAAAGCATTCAGATAAAACTCAAGTCTACCACTGTACAGTGAACACAGGTGTGTATCCCATACCCTTAAAGTACTCCCAGCATCCCATTGTCAGCTAATAACTCTTACAAACAACTTACGCCGGCAACCATTTTGCAGAAAGCATAGACATACACTAAACAGCACACGCCCGCTATGACCTGTTTAGATTATCGGTCGAGTATATAAGCCAGTGCACAATCTGAAAGAAAGATCCACTCTCCTATTATTATAATTATGATTTATAACCAAGAAAATGGGTCGAGTTTATGAAATTTGCGGAAACAGACATTCTGTTAGTTTTCGTGTTTATATTATGTGTTATTAACGTTTAGTGATTATAAACTTGGCTTGTTTATTCCGGCGGGAAGTAGGTTTGGGATTTTTGGTCGATTCGTTACTGGTTCATTGGATTAAGTAAGTCAAAGGAAGCATTAATGTTGTTTCAGTTGATATTAGATTTTGAGTTATAAATGTTCAAAATTTTTTCAGACATTGCAAAAAGAAATTAAATATTCTATTTTTTTTAAGAATTTGTGAACAGCAATTGATATGGTAAACGATGTTAATTAATGGTACAAAGGAATGATTAACATGACAAAATATTAAATATGACTGATCGTTTAAATTCTATTAAGTAATTATTTTTGACTAATACTAAATTGAATAAAAAAATACTTCATAACAAAAAAATAAATAAATATCTTTATTACTATACCGAACACTTTCCAGAGACCATTCGCTAAACGGTTTCCAGTAACTGGCTCGCACTGAACGCGGCATAAGGTACACAGATTCCCGAAATAGCGGTGATGGTATGAATTTGACCTAACGTGTGAACGTACCGGTTGATTACCCAGCTTGTACCGATCTGTTGTGATCACAACTTAATTTAACAACTCCAAAGGGTAGCTTATTCCATTTGGCAGAGAATTAACGAGTGAGTACTGGCTCCTTTGTTAGTATGTTGAAATATTAAGTCTGTTGGTAATTCTTGGATTCAAGTCAGTGCAGCACGGTAGCTGGGCAACCGGCTGCCACGCATCGTGCAGAATCATCTCTTTGTGTGATCCACAAATTGTTGTTTGGCTCTGGGTGTAATGTGTATGTGAACGCACGAATGTTTGTAAACGCACCTACGACACAGGAGAAAATCCTAGTGGGGGCAACGTTAAAAAAAAAGCTGAATTTACAGGTCAAGTACATAGTAAATGTAGCACGTTTTTCGTCAAGTACTACGTATCAAATCTGTTGAAATTTTGAAAAGGGGGTGAGTGGATAATTTTGACAACATCAAAATCCAGAAAACATATTTTTTATTAAGAAAACCAGTGGACTCAGTAAAAAAGAAAATACGACAGTTACATAAAAACCAAAATCTTCAAAAATGCCTTTGTAAAGTAGACACTTCGTCATTGCATCTTGTTTAATTAGACTTTGCTTTCAATAATATTGACAAATATACCTATATACCTATGTATTTACAAGTCTTACATTAAATACAGCGTAACGTCACAGATAACATTCCTATTACATTACAAGTGTTATAAGAAGTTTGTTATCTAAAACAAGTAGTACATAGATAGATAGAAAGCCACTTCATATTCAAGTGTATAATCCTTTTATTTATTTTTAGTTTCAACTGAAGAACATTACATGGGACAAGGTTAAGATCGACCGAAAATAGTAACTGTAGTTATTTTGTTGTAATTTAAACTCTATTTCTTGTTGTATAAGATTTAGAATTGTATTGTGTATGTGTTGTTGTTTACTAGTGGTTTTAAGGTCTGTCAATATTTTGATGGTATTTTTATAAAATCAAATTTAAAATAAGAACGAATTGATTCCATTTCCAAAAATAAAATAAAAGAAGTATGATATTTCATTTAAAACTACAAATATAGGATATTTTCATGTTATTTTTATAAATTCAAATTTAAAATAAGAACAAACCGATTCCATTTTCAAAAATGAAATTAAAAAGAAGAATGACATTTCATTTATAAACTACAAATATAGGATGTTCTAAAATTAGTACATTATTAATTGCATTTTATTTTGTAAAATAACAAAAATTAAACAATAATCAACGGATTTATTTTTCAAGTTCCCATATTTCAAAATGGAGGTACAGTTAATAGTTCAAGTCGTACGTGCTACGGTATTGAGTGCTGGGGTTACCTGATGTTATAAAACTATTTTTAGCTCCCGACTTCACCCCATACAGCCCATGGTTAATGTACAGAGTATATTAACTGCAAGACCACCAGTTTTATGGTTCTTTTAAGTTTTTAACTTGGATATTTTTATGTTCCAGTTCGACCGTTAATTTTGAAAGTTGAGAAGTTTTTAAAAGATTTACTGTAAAGGTACAAACATATTAAATTATTACAGAAAAAAATCCTTTATACATATTTTATACATTTTCACGTTAAAGTTACAAACAGATGGAATTATTACAGAAAACTTACCTATACTTATACATATTTGAAACACATTGTTAAATTCAGTTTTGAATAATTCTCTTAACGAAATTAGCTTTCCTTCTAGGATTCTTGTATGCAATAAACATAAATTTGTTCCTACGTCATAAGAACTAAGTTACATTATACCGATGACTTGTAGTTATTATAGAAATAAATTAAGACTGTATCAAGCATTTACAGGCAAATCAAATTGAAATCATTTTCTTTGAAAGACACCAACAGAACAGCACACAAGACCACAACTATATTTAAAAACACATGCTGTGTATTTCCTAACTTTTCTTTTTTAATCTTATTTTTTTATTGAGGCTTTTTTTTCGTTAAAGAAAAATGACAACTCCAATATAGCATAATAAAAAAAAATCAATAATACACAACAATGAAGAAATTAAACCGATTACAGGTTTAGCTTGCCTTTAAACTTAAAAATAACTTAATCAGACCACCAAACACAAAGACAATCAACAATCAACGGTCGGTATTTAAACAACTGCAAGCCAAAATGGTCAAGTGCGATCGATTATAAAGATCTCTCCTTTATTCATGTCGCCGCGCACAAGGTGAACGCAGGAAGTTTACGTAGCACGTGCGAGCTTCCTCACACAGGATGTTTTAAAATACGAACGCGAATCCGAATTAACAATGGCGGTTGGTAAGCGAATTTCGTGTAGTGCCGTGTTTTGAGTTAGTGGTGTATTGATATTGAAGGGAAATATAGTCATTAGGAATGTAGGCTGACTGTCTCGTTGGTTGATTAGTCGCAAGTGCGACTGCCATACAAGGAATCTCGGATTCGATTCCCGGGTTGGGCAATGTATTACTGGGTTTTATACGGTTTTTCGAAAATTTCTCAGTAGTAGCACAGAGTCTGGAATTGTGCTCAGTATATGGCAATAGGCTCACTCCCTATTACATGGAATTATAACACAAGTAAAGTAATGTGCACTTCTGCTTTCCCCTTCGGGGATAAAAAGCGTGTCGTTGCACGTATTTAGGCTCTACTGTCACTCTTCTGTAATTAGTGTACTCGTTCTCAAGCTTTGCTCTTAACAATACCGTTATAGATTGTTTTTAAACAATGTCAATTTTTTTTTATTCATAAACAGGAAAAATTATATGAACGTTAGTAACATCCACTTTTCTTGCGTTACATCATTCAATATAATTCTTTGTTTATAGTCAAACCGTCGTTACTAAAAGGTTGTAATAATAATAAGGAATATGATTTAGAATATTTACAAATGTCTGCCTATTCTGCGGTTGCCACTATTGTTTATTTGGTCAATTATCTTGTTTTGCGGTTTGCGGTTGACTGTGACAAGTAGTATAAGTACAATGTCTGTAACAACATTTGAATATATTTTGATATACTTATTAGGTATTTTGATTATAAATATGAAATTTGTTAGAATTTAAATTGTATGAAAAATTATTATGTTATCGGCTTACTCACGTATATAACATAATCATATATAATAACAAAAATATTACATAACTAATTTAGTATGTGTCACGAAAGTTATAATAAAATTATGAGTAAAAAAAAATGTTTCATGAAATATTTTACAATAGCTTCCTTCCCTCCTTTTACTCCCAATTACTATGAATACCAAATTGGGTAGGCAACAAATCTGCCATTTCTATAATGATCCAAAAAAGGACTGAAACCAACTGCACAATAAATCATAAATCACGCGCTTTTCGCGTAAACGCAACTGTCAAAAACATGTCACATTTCGTTTCGCGCCAAAACGAATAATCCATTCGAATTCTATTTTCAAATACTGCATTTATCTCTGTTAGCGGCCAGTTTTAAACTGTCAAATAATACACGATTGTGTGTGTTTTACTGTGTACTGTGTACAATGAGTACACAATTATCTGTGTTTGTTTAGGACTAGTTAATGCGGCGCGGCGACTACTGCGGCCATTTGTACACATAATTATGTATTGACTGGGTTAATTTGTAGTGTGGTGCTTAAAGACTAACTGTGCAGTTTACATAGTGATTAGACTTATACATAGTCAGTGGTTGATTAGTAAGGAATTTAATGGTGACACATATGTCGTGGTTTTCCCTTGTTAACGATTCCTTTGGACAAACAAGAAAAAAAGGCAATAAATAGGCAGTTGTAGGTATAAGTCAGAACGGTAATTTTGTATATGCTGAAATTAAT
The DNA here is from genome assembly GCF_023101765.2 of Spodoptera frugiperda. Classification (NCBI taxonomy): domain Eukaryota; kingdom Metazoa; phylum Arthropoda; class Insecta; order Lepidoptera; family Noctuidae; genus Spodoptera; species Spodoptera frugiperda. The sequence continues at coordinate 8,968,261 of NC_064229.1, read as the reverse complement.
TGAGTTTGATCTGATTACTCGTATTAGACGATAGTACTAATCAATTTAAGTTCAAATAAAAAAAATAACTTTTTTTATTAAAAAAACAATAGATTCTATACCATTACCACATGCATTTAGTAAGTGCTTACCAACTTATAATTTTTCTTTAAACACGCAATAACCGTCTCTAAATCTCGTATTAAAAAGCATCACCCTATACAAACTCGTTAAACTATGTTTACTAACATGAATTAAGAAAAAAAACCGCCGCTCGCGACATCTGGTGCTGGCGTTATGTAATTATTTGTTTTATGAACGCGCGCCCACGTCTACGTATATTTTTTGTCCCTTTCCATTCTAAATATTGTAAATAGACTTCTCTACTATTAACTGCGTTATAGTATTTGTTCGTTAAAAATAAAAACTTATTAACATATTTTTTTTTAAACTGAATTTAGATCTAATTATAGATACCGGTTAAATATTAGGTCGATGTGGACCGTCTGTACTTTTTTTCCACCATTTAGGTATTCTCATCCTCATAAAGGTCTCAGCACACATATGGGATCGGAAAGGGATCGTAACCGTAACGCCTTTCGCCTCGCTGTCAACCAGGTGTCAACCTATTATACGTAACGAAAGCGTATCAGCCGCCTGTACGTCAACTCGGCTACGGCTAGGCGACACCGACTAGACTAACACGATAGTTAGTCGGTACGGAGAGACGTAAGCGCGGGGACGGAGAAACGTAAGCGCGGGGACGATGAACCGTAAGCGCGGGAATTCAAGTTCGGAGCCTGTTTGAGGCGAGGCGATTACGTTATTATTCCGATTAGTGTGCGTTGCAGTAGGGATTTAATACAAACCATTCTGAACGGCTCGAGGCGATACGGTGTTCCCTTTCCGATCCCATATGTGTGCTGGACCCTAAATTCGATATTTAGGTAATGGCGGGCTTGTCCCATACCCACGTGTTGCAGTCATTTTTGGTCACAATAGGATCAGCTCTAGAGACTTCACAGAAAACATGACTTTGAATTTACCAAAGAAAATGGCTAATAACTCTCTTATAATCTTACTACTTATCCCATAAAAATACTATAAATTCATACTTATCTAAAAGCGACTATTACACACTAATAAATCAATACTCAAACAGCATCGTTCATTCACCCGTGACAAAAAAACAAAAGAAAAAACTAAAGAATTTACTCTTCTACTCTATTTATAGTAAAACAATTACGAACCCCAATCCTTTCGCCCTTCGAAATAAATAAATCAAACCAAAAAGGATTGTTGAAAACCGATTTAGATTTTAAAAAAAAGTTTCGTTATTAAAAAGTTGATGTATCCATATTTAAATATTGTCGAGTTTGCCCCTCGGGTTTTATAATCTGTGGCGCATGCCACGTGTTATGTGATGCCGAGGATTTTAACATTAACCAGAGTTTATAAAAGGGTTATTGTGTGTTGTGTTTGTAGGGGAACATGTAGCGTGTTTGGGATAAGGTAGAATAGAGAATCTGTTAAGAAATGCTCCTCTTTAAATTATATTTGAATTTTATTAGTTTCCTAAATACAAAAGTACTTATTCTAATTTATCGACCGGAGTGATACAACAGGAAACCGACATAAAAATATTTTTTAAATATCTAACTTAAAAACACGATTATTTTTATGTTATCCATATTTAGCCTAAAGAGTTTTAAAAATAAACACTAAAAGATACTTGACTTAGTAAATTACTGCAAAATTAATTAGAAAAATAACAATAAAGCCTTTGTTTTATACCCAAGAATACAATATATTCCGTCAGTTTGACGGCAGGAAAAACGTGGGAAAAGCGCTCGATATTTTAACTTCTTAATTATATAATCAAACAACAAAAAAGCAGAGTTAATTAACAAAAATACAACATTTTCTTAAACCTCAACTAACAGTTTATCTTTCTCAACACCCCCACAGAAACCATAGTCAAAATAACTTCATTATCTGTTTAATATCATAAACTGTAGACGTTCCAATTTTTGTTTAGTCTTTTGTAAATCTGACCCACTACCGAACTATGTGTCGAAATGAAAATGGATTGTAACATAACACCGTCGTGGTTTTTCCTAAAGAAAGATTCCTAAAGATCTATAGACTGAAATGCATTTTTTTTGTTGAGGATTAGGGTCTTTTTGCGATGAACAATTTTAATGATATGGTCGGGCAGTGTTATTGCTGTGTTTTCGGTTTTCCGTAAGTTTTTCAGTAATAGCATAGATCTTGGAGCTGTGGAATGCCTAGTAGTAGTAGGGCTCCAGCTCGAAAAGGAAGAATAGCAAAGGGGTTTTTAGTCAGTAAGAGTTTGAAACTATCTCTCGCCTCGCCCAAAGAGTTACTGGATGATTTTACCCCGCAAAATTACAAAAAGTAATAGCACAGATACTAAAATAGTATAAATAATGTCTCCCTAATTACATATGTAGGATATATAAACAAAATGGCATAAAGTTCTCTAATCATATAAAAAATACTCCAGATTATAATAACTAAACTGTCTTACTACTACTATCGCATGAAACTTACACACATAGATCTTAATGCATTAACACCATTACACTAAAACGTACGTTCATAAAAAACATAATTAACACAAAATAAAAACTTCATCCCCCTTTTTACGAAAGCGATGCAGGCAGTGAATCAAAACGTGAGTTATTTTATATGTTTGTTTATTTTAATGTTTAAATTTATACCGTGCCAACGACCCGCGCTGCTCTGTAAGGAGTTATAATTATAGGTAGCAACTTTATATGTTATACTGTATGACTGCAACTCTGGTTTGCTGCAAATGCAACTGACGTCAGAGTTAATTTGTGACCACCTCTACTCTTGTCACGGGTATCGTAAGAATCGACCGAGGAACAATATGTTTTTGTTAAAAATCTTTGCCCATCACTAGCATTATCTCCTGTAACGTAGGTGCGTTTACAAATATACAATTTCACATGCGCAAAGACACCCAAACCGAAATCAACAATTTGTGGATCACACTAAGAGTTGTTTCGTGCGGGAATCGAACCCGCTACATGTTACATGGCAGTTACCCAACCACCACGTCAACCGTGCAGTCAAACATATTTTGACAAAGACTGATTAGTAACGCTCTCTATTAAACCATAATTTTATGAACTGCAAATTACAATACATTTGCTAAAATATGTAGTTAAATAAATTGCACCATTGTCCAATATAAGGCTTTACTATGTAAAGCTCCTTGAAAATCATGGCGCAATGAAACATGAATTAATAATAGCCTAGCATATTATTAATTATTATGCATTCACACATATAATGAAGTGTGTTTTTAAGTGTTTTCTTCGCTAAATAATATAATTGTAATGTTGTGTTTTGTGTGAACAATAGGCTCGTTAATTTTATGACCATCAATAATAATTTTATTAAGTCTTTAAGTCCTTGTTTTAGTACTAATATTGTGTGCAAATAGTGTAGGCAATATTGCCTCATTTAAACTTAACTATCAATGAGGTTATAAATTGTTTGTAAAATCGGGAAACCTAAAAACATTTAGATTTCAAAACATATAAGTTTTTAAACTGACATGGTCACTAGTAATATCATTAGAACTTAAAACGGGATGAACACTTGAACAGTTCATCCGTGATCATGGCGCTTGCAACAGTGCTGAAATATCAGAAACTTACAAAACTAATAAACATGGTAAATATCCCGTTTTAAGTTCTAATGATATTTCAAAACATCTTTCCAAAAAAAATCGTGACCTTAATAAATGTTACACAACACAACCTAATAACAATTAAAAACTGAAATTAAGAGCAAATATAATCCTCAAAATGTTCCCTTGAGGAAAATTAGAAGCCATGTTATGGCATGTTTTCGTTTCTGATTCTCAAAACATGTCAAAATATGTTTGTAACATTTTCCAAACGTGCATTACCCTCGATCGGATGAATTGACAACATAGTATTTCAACTTCTTAATTAAGTCCCTGTGACCTCGTAAATTTCACGTTTAAATATCTTGTTTTTTTGACTCATCCTCCCATCTTATACTCATGTAGAAAATGTCCGGCAAATTTTTCCTAAAAGTTATTTATTTAATTTATCGTTTTTAAAACGATATCCGCCATTTTGTTTTCACATGAACGATAGAAATGTCTATTGTAGACTCACGTTGATTGATTGATTCGAATTCTTTTTTCAAATATGTTTGTTTTTTTTAGTAATGACTCATTTATTGCCGGCCTGTTTTATTTTTGGCTCGATATTCAAATGTTTGAAGGAATTTATATTATAAATTGTGTAATGATTTTAACGATTTTTGATACGAAATAAAAATTGGCAATTTTTATAATAATTATTGTGAGATATACTAAATTAACTAAAAATCACTGTTTACTTACATATTATTAATAGAGAACAGCTCTACTGGTATTAGTAGGCTGCGCGACGTCGCCGCGTCTGCGCTCGCTACCTACATATGATGAAGAATCCCTCTGTGACTCGAAACTAGTAGAGCTTTTCTCTATTAATATACGAGTATAATTATTATCCTCATGCATTTGAGAACATGTACGAGTAAAGCTTTATGCATTAATGAAATAATTAACAGGCACTGTTAATAGACACGATTTTCATACAAGACAGTCTGGCACCACTATATAGTAGACAACTCGAGAATACCACTCTGACCGTACTCTACAATTACCTACACATAACACCATATATCTTAACTTACATTAACTTCAAGTATTTCGGAATATACTGCACTTAAGCACTGCTAAACTTACTGACGTTTATTACACACACCCTGTAGTTTAGAGGTTACAGCCTCGCTACCAATGCCGTGCGCTTGCGCTTTATTGTCGATGAATGTTAGGAACACTATTTTTAGGTCTTACAGATGTTCCATTCAGCATGCTTTTCGTGTGATCTTGTGAAATTATGTGGCTAGGTTTTGTCTTAAAGATCTAGGACGGATCTAACCGTTGATCCGAAACAACAATTTGTGCACCATACAAAGTATTGCTCCGTGCGGGAATCAAACTCGGTACACGTTGCACGATAGCTATATACCCAGCCACTGCGTCAATCGTTCAACTAAAATATTTACGTAGACATCCCCACTTTTATTAGGAATTGTTACAAGATTTACTATGGTTATGATTCTTGAGACGATTATATTTAGTCTTATGGAAGTTTTGGAAATTCTTAGTAAAATTGACAGAATGAAACGCTGGATTAGTCCTATATTATTTTCATATTATTTTTTTATACGGGGAAATATAAAGATGTTATGTATATTTGATTTATTATGTACCTATTCATTAATTTCCCTATTTCCTTGTTCCAGAAACTAATGGATCCCAATAAGAGGAGTTGAGTTTGTCGGTGAAACATGAGTCTCGCCGCCATCGCGTTTTGGCGCGAAATGCCAATCGCCGTCATACTCCTGCTGGCAACGGGGTGTCTCGCTCAAACCAGAGAAATTGTCTTGGGTAAGTTGTTTTTTATTTTATTACTAGCTACTTCCGCGCGGTTTCACCCGCTCTGCTTAGTCCCTATTGGTCATAGCGTGATGTTTTATAGCCTATAGCCTTCCTCGATAAATGCATTATTCAACACTAAAAGAATTATTCAAATCGGACCAGTAGTTCCGGAGATTAGCGCGTTCAAACAAACAAACAATCAAACAAATTTGTATAATAAATATAAATTGGGATCCATTAGTATAGACAAGCGACCCGCCCCAGCTTCGTATGGGTGCTACGATGATATATTATGTATGTATTATACATAAAAAACCTTCCTCTTGAATCACTCTATCTATTGAAAAGACCGCATCAAAATCCGTCGCGTAGTTTTAAAGATTTGAGCATACAAAGGGACATAGGAACAGAGAAAGCGAATTTGTTTTACACTATGTAGCGATACAAGCACATTTTACAAGAAAAAACTTTTTTGTGAGATTTTTATGTTTATTCTGGTTACATAAAAATCGCTGAGATGCTTCTGAAAAAGTGAAAAAATCTATTAGATCCGAAGATATTTGATCTTGAAATGAAATAATTTAAAAGTAAACTTGATACAGTCAGCCTATCTCATTTATTTTTCTCTTTACATCAAAACACTCACTTCGATATTCAAAAGAACAAAATAAATCAAAAAAGAAATGAACACGATTTCTTTGAACGAAACACATGCACTTCTAGTCTATCTTTACCTAGAAAAACTATCAAACATAATATCAATTATAGACATTTTTATTCAACATGGTGTTGAATTTTAAAGAGCAGCATAAGACCATTGTCTTCAGGATCTAATAAAGCTGTATAATAATGAAGGAATAGTAAGAAATGCTGGTAAAGGATGTATCAGTATAATAGTAATATCTAACTTCCTTTGTACCTCTTCAGGTATTACAATAGGGATATGAAAATTAAAAATCTATTTAGTCCGTCAGTTAGGTAATGAAAAAATATTAGACACGTATTTTTGTTTTTATCTTGTCATATAATGTAACAATACTTAGAGAAATCGCGTCAAAGTTTAGGAGTGGGAGTAAATACGTCATTTCTACCTGATATTTCAAATCGATATACCTATCTTCGAAATTATTTGTTGTACGTGTCTAATATCTTAAAATAATCTACAAGATGGACATTAACACGTTAACCGCCAATCGGACAATGCAATGGTGACCGATGCTGGAGGATTTGCCTTCAACAGTTTTCTTTGGCAGTTAATGCTTTAAAATAGAAACTAGTGGTCGCCTAGTGGCCGAAATTCGACCATATATGATTTAATTTACAATACCACTTAACGTACGTTGAAGGATAATTTTTATTTAATTCAAACTCTTTTATAAAACTCTTTTCATATGAGACGTGAGAATATCATCGCAATGTCTATCGATTTTGACGTTTTGTCAAATACGATCAGATACTATGCATGTGTGTGTAATGTTTTATTTATTGATTTAATGTACTTTATAAGCATTATTTTTGAAAAATATTAGCGCTATGCACTTCTCCTACACATAAACTATAAGTGTACCAAATTTTATGCTCCTACGTCCGCGCAATTATCGTAAAAAGTGGTCCAAAGTTTTTGCATCACGTATTAATATATAGATTAGTCATCTACCGTATTCAAACTCCTTCGTCGTTTAAAGTCAAATAATCATAGGAAGTACAAACGGTTAGTATTGTAACATATGTATGTCTAAAACTTTAACTTAAAATACCAACAATACGACCAGAAACACATGCGATGAATGCTCAAACACTTCTTTAAGCTAAAACCAAAATTTGGTATTCAAAATCCATCCATATTAACAAAAATTTGGGATGGGATACAGAGAATTTAAAATTCTAATCGATACGCTTTACGAATACGAATCGAATACCGATATCAATTGTAAGGCCTATATGAACGTTATTTTTGGCAATCGGAAATGATTTCTTTTGTCCGATTTATTATTCAAACCGAGTTTAGGCGCCATGTCGAGAATTATATTGTTAAACTCATTGCTTCGTTTGATAGGCATCGAGTACTTACATTGGCTGTGCCAACGATATTTAAATTTAATTTCATAATCAATATTGGTTTGATAGGACAGTTATGACTTGGATTATGACACACATAATACCAATATAGTTTCAACTGACTTCTTGATCTAAAACACGTATTCTTGATTAGGCAAAATATTGAAAAATATATTAACTATCATCTGCAAGCGGCTTCGCCCGCGTACCCGTGGGGTAAAAAGTACTCATTATCTGAATCTTATATAAAATTTCATCAAAATCTGTTCAGTAGTTTCAGCGTGATTGACGGATAAACATTCAAACAACCAAACTTTCACATTTTATAATATTAGTGTAATATAGTACGATGTCTCTTTTGGAATATTAGTTAATTGTAGTTTACTCACTTATCATCATCATCATCATCAACATCATATCAGCCTTAAGACGTCCACTGCTGAACATAGGCCTCATACCATTACTCACTTATACAATATAAATATACTTTAACCAGGTAACTATACCTACTTCTTATTTCCGAAATATCTCTTAAATCAAGTTCATCATCTTCACATCACAAATTACCACAGCAACGGAAGAAGTTATTACTTCACGGTCACAAATCGATTGTTCCCTCCCCAACCCTCTCATTTGGTTCTCATTAGAAGCACCGGATGCCTAATTACTTTAATAACCAGTTAATTTAGAGCTCTTTGCTCTCTTTTCATATCTTCATTATTGGTCCAAAGTCCGCTTCGGTTAGAGGTTGACTTAAACTGGTCGTTCTGATCTATTTAATGTAACGTCCTGTGTAGTTGTGGTGCCTTGGTACATCAAATTGATTGAGGGATGATAATTTGTTTAATTTGTTGTGATTTTTAGGGTCTTGAGAGGATGTTATGGATTATTTTTATGAGCGTTTATGAGGTCTTTATTAGATCTGTCTACGAGTAAGATATTTTTATTTGTCTCATCGTGTGTTCTGTCCCAAGTGTCATTCATACTCTAATCTCTGTTACTTACAAAACAGTGTAATTTTAACATTTTCTGAAATTAGTAATCCTTATTTATTTTCGAAAAAAGTTTCTTGACTATATGAAACTTTGCAAGAAGATTTCCATTGCAACATTTTTACTAAACTCATCGCATACTTATCTTTAGTTTCACCCTCACTTTCAAGACCTTTTGCAAGTCCTCATACTTCGACCCTCTATCCTGTCCCATCACCTTTATCTTCAACACACACACAGGTATCTCCATCTACCTTTATTTTTTACTCCACATCAAATATTCCACCACCACTATCGAAACTCAAATAGATTTGTATACATAGATGATATTCCGCGAATATTTTTTCTACCACTGTCCTAAATAAATATTTTGAGTTTTTATCTTTCTAGATCAATCATAATAATATTAGTTTTGGGATACATTTAAAGCTTTTTCTTCAATATACTTATCGTTAGACGTTACCTTGAGAGTCGCTTTTTATTAACAGAGTATAATATTGAGAAATAATTGCATCCTCTTCGCAATTTATTTGTTTTTCGCAATTCTTGTATCAAAATTTTCCGTCAAAATATGTAAATGTGATTCTTTACAATCATTCCATGTTTCCATGCATTTTTGTATTCTTTGAAGATGAAAAAAAAATCCTTTGATCCCGCGTAAACGATGCTATGGCAAATCGATATGATTTCGTATTGCATACAAATTGCGTGCGCCTGCGACGGATGTCGGCGCCTTTTGCGACAGTGCTGCCACCACGATGGACGACAACTGCGTCTACGCATCCTCTCGCACTTATAGGGTTGGTGAGCTTGTAAAATTAAATTTTCCTCAAATGCTGGAAATTAGGTGTGAGCATAATATTTTTTTCTTCTAAAATTAATTGTCTTAACTTTACATAATTTATGTTTTATGTACACAAACAGAACAAATGGCAATTTTTGGCAAACATCAATTTAGTTTCTTAGAACTTCCTTACCCAGTTTTTTCCTCATCACAAAACTTTTAGTCATGTAAATGTTCTGTGTCTTTCTCATATCCACAATACTTTCAGCAATTATGATAATGTCTCTATTCAATTTAAAACAAACGCTATTGTATATGGGTTAAGATTTTTATCTCCTTTCCTTTACATCTCTTTAGGTTGGCATTTATGCAATACGCATACTGATTCTCCATTCTTCCAGCAGCACCAGTGCAAGAGGGACGGAGCTATGTAGGTTGTATAGCTCCGTCCCTCTTGCACTGCTCAATCATTGACAATTCTGACACAATTGTAATAGCAGACTAAGGCCCCAGTACTAAAGTTTTCCGCCCTACCAGCCCTTGTATGGTCATCGGACGCCCTTTGAATTTCTATCGCGTTGGGAAAATCGTGACCCATCGCCATCTTGTCGTGACGTCCTTACCCAACCTTGGTGACGGTAGCCCCGCCAATTAGTATTCAGCAAATGTTATGACGACCAAGAAAGCACTCTTCGTATACATTTCCACTGATTTCAAGTTTCATATTAATTTTTATTTATTAATCTTGGCATGGATAGTGACTTTGCGTATTTACTTCTAGTTTCGTGACAATAATTTGTAATGACAAAATGGTGCACAGTTGTTGGTAGTTTGATATCAAAGATATTGTTATGATTATGTTTTCTGTGATGTTTGAATGTTGGATTTAAAACAATTTCAATTATACTTAAGCCTTTGGTATTATAATATCGATCTTAAACATTAGGATCCCCAAAATATTTTTAAAAAGGCTGGCAACACACCTGTTTCTCCTCTTTTGGTGTCCATGGGCGGCTCTGATCGCTTACCATCAGGTGACACTGCTAGTTTTCCTCTATTCCATAAAAAAAAAACTAATCAGACTTAGTAAATCAGTATCCTGTCCCATCTCATACATGACTTATAATTTCGTTATTTTATTTATTAATATAATTTATATACTCCACATATATTAACCTAAATAGATATTTAAAGTCATAACATCTCTCCACCTTTCAAAACATTGTACTCATTAATTTCAGAAACAAATGCCCAGTACTAATCAGTGCCGGCAATTTCCATGTCAATAAACAGATCTAAGACGTTAATGTCCAATTTTTACAGCTCGTATCTCTAACAGACAATTTCTCTACCACAGTTGATACTTTCCGAGAAACACGAGCAATTAAATGAGACATAATAGATGTGACATGCACTAAAATCCTTGGTGATCCAACAACACTCTTAAAACTAAGACTCCAACGTTATGTAGTTCCAAAGTGGAGATGATGCTTAAAAAATCGTAAAAATTTTTATGTATCCAATGAAAAATAAATAGTTTTCCACCGTGTTCCATTCCATTTGGATGGTCCATAATAAAAGATTTTACAACAGCAAGAAAATAGACTAGTGGAACATATTGCCTAATAAATTATCTATGTGAAATGTGTGTAAATAATTTGTTGCTAAGAAGCTTCTTTTTGTTTGTGTTCACCTAGTCAATCTCTGTTTCTTACATTCTACTGATGACTTTGATTAGTTCAACCTTGCTACTTGTTTCGCCCGCACCGAATTACTAAACAGGTCTTTAAATGTTAAATTCGTTTGTTACTAAAAATAAGTATTTTATGGTGTAGTAATATGCGTTTCACGTGGTTTTGTTTTGTTTGAATGTCTACTTAGAAACCATTGGCGCACTTCATTTGATTTGTTTTAATATTTGTTAGATCGATTACTTCATCCATTATTAAATTAAGATTTTTTGCAAATTCACTACTCTACACCTTTCAAAGAAATAACAGATACAGAGAAAGGTATTCTGTTTTGTTTCAATCCCTAAAATAGCTTAAGTCTCGGCCCTAATGGTTTTAAAAGACCTCTGCATTTATACCTTGGGTCCGTAAATAATGGCAATTACTCAACTTGATATACACTCGCCAAATAAGTGAAACATTAGTGGGACCCGTCTCCGGGAAATTTGTCAGGACCGCACATAATCTCGCGAGTAACTCCAAACTCATAAATAACAGTTATTTTCTCTCCAAATGAGAGTGAATTAATTGGTGTTTTGCAGGAAAATTGGCTCTTTGATGTATATTCTAAAGATTGTAATCAGACAAGATATCGAGAATTATAGTTACGTTGTGTTTATCTTGCTTGAATTTATTGCGTCATCCTTCATTTTCTGATAATCAATTATTGCAGTTTTCGCATAATTTGCTTTGCTATTTATTGATTTTGTATTCAATTTTATAGCTTCAAAGCATTTTTCAATGTAACACTAAATCATTATTGCTTGCAGTAATGAGCAAGACTACCAAGAGCTCATAAATATGAAGAGGTCATTCGCTGTAGACCTTTATGAGCACCTGCTCTTTCAGCTGTCAATACGCTACTAACTATAGAGCCATGCAACGAACGCCATTCATGAATTGATCAACATGTCATAAATAGGCAATATTTTTTCACTTGAATGCACTTCGGAATTTATTGTCACGATTCGCTTTGAATAAATGTATGTGTTAAATTGAAGTTCTATGTTCTTTTTTATTGTGTTCGTGAATGGTTGAATGCTTCTAGTAGCTTACAAGTTAACGCAATACGATGCAGCTAGCACATTTGATGAACTTAAAATTGCTCAGAATATTTACATATAAAACTGAGGTTATCTGACTATTTTAATATCTTTCTTAATTCCTATTCCATAAAAATAATCCCATCGAGATATTTTCTAAAAATTCATCGTCAACATATATTTCCTTCCGCGTTACCACACTCACGTTTTTTCCACCAAACATATCCTATCGCCCTAGTTTACTGTCGTAGACAAATAGCTACGAACTTTACTTCCTTCCCATAGTTTTGCATCTGCATTTATTTGCCCAGTTAGTCTTGTCAGCACGTCCGTGACGGCAGCTGATAAATTCCATGTTTCTTCATTAAAATCGCCACCATCACATAATAAATCTTCTGCATTTGACGTAGCGTCTTATTTGATCCGTATCTTCCCTGCTATTCCTGATTTATCTTCCCTCATATCATTATTTATATTTACATTATTAATGTCATCTTCCATTTTGATTTTTCTCTCGTGGTCAGCATTTTTGTCTGAATTAATTTTGTTATTGGTATACGTGTGTTTGTCAACATCGTTATTTCTGTGTGTGAATGTAAAATATTGGTTGTTTGTGTCTCTGGAGGTGTTTTAAGTTTTGTCACAGGTCAAAATAAACATACATATTATTAATATTATTGATGATATCTATATACGCATAATCAAACAAACGTTTATTAGCTTCTAAATTTGCTTTTGCGCTGAATACAGCTAGTACCACTAAATTCAGTCATAAACATACTTCAATTACCATAACTTTATTGAGATAAAATACAACTTTCCATACATTTTCACCCTCTACATTCAAATTCATATTTACGTTCATGTAACATTAACCATATGAAATATCAAAATTAATTTTCGTCGTCCACAGCTCAAGCTTAATGTTTGTCATTGATGTATTTGCAGCGAGTTGCATGTCGCGGACTTGGTCTGTAAATATTTTGCTGGGCAACGCTATGATATGTGTTGTGTTTCAGTTCATTGAGCCCATCTATTTGCGACCACTGGCCATTGGCTGGACAGTTGTTATGTAGATGTGACGTTGCTTACTTATTTTATGTAGGTGTAGTTTCGTTAATGGTTTTGATCTAAATTTTTCTTATCTATTTTAATACTTTGCTACTGTTTTAATTATGATTTCAATTGGAAATTTCGTCTAAATTGTAGGGAAATATTCCTGCAATGTTGGGTCCAATTTCTTACAAGGAATTAATAAACAATGCGTTTTCAAATACCTATTGAAAATGTAACCACATGATGGAATAGAGATGAACAAAAAGTGAAGGTAGAAGCAATTAGAAACATCCAGAACATGTCTTAATTTGAAACATCAAAGATTTCAAAAGTGATTTGCAGAATTTTTCCCCTTAAAGACCTGCAGTGGAACTCCACCTCCCAAAATGAGCATTAGCAAAAGACCGAAACGTAACGTCAACGCTGTCCACATCGAATGACAAATCATCCCATTACCGACATCTGCTTTCCAGATCCATCTAATCATCTTTACCCTTCAGGACAGAAAGCTCAAATTTCCTTGGCATCTATTTCTGCAACGTCTAAACCCGTTTGCGAGTGCAAGTTTTTGAATGCACATGGTGTCTCCATATTCATTTTACAGTCTGTTGCTATTCTAGGAATAATATTCCTCCATATATTTGCGTATTTTGGTACAGGTGCCCAGATGTGATGTTCGCTTTTCCTTTTGCCAAAGTTTTGGTAGGGGAGATATGTACCAAGCAATTTGTCTTCTTATTCGGTCGCATGTCTGGATTTATTAGCTGCTTTTTTAGCTTCATTATCTTTAAGTTAGTGAACTTGTTCCCAATTACTGCGGACTGACTAATTGCTGGTTAACTTAGTTTTGGATCTTTGTCTTGTTCTTAGAGAGACATGATCATATTTGTTATGATTCCTATCTTTAGGCTGATTTCATAGTGATGAGAAAGCTTTGTTCCAATGTCAATACAGTATACCTACTCGACAACGTTACAGTTGTTTAAACATAAGTATGAATGCGAAATAAATACCAGAAATTAATCCAAATTTATTGTTGTTACTCTATAACGAACTGCCAACACAATAAATCAATCTAAAATATGGTAAAAACAGTTATCACAAAGGTAGCACAAAGGTGCACCTGCACCCTAACTCACGGTTAATAAATGCCTATACGCATGCACACGGCCTGTTTTCGAGAAAGCCCAGTTGTTTCCGCTATCCCTGCAAGCTAAGACTAGATAACAAAATTAATAGCCGATCCAATCTAAGTCCATAAATCTGATAAGAAATATAGGCCCGTTTATTCAATTGGACTGCGGAATCAGAGGCCAACACTATCAAGAGAATGGTCCACAATATCCAGTGCCATTTTGATAATTTCAAAATCTATAATATTATCTTCGATAAGTAATTCTGCATCAGTTTGTTATCTTAAAGGATTAGTTTGTTCGCTATCCTCTTCGCTGGTATCTGTTTTATTAATGTTTCAAGTATCATAATGTTCTGTTGGTCTTGCTTGAGCATTTGAAGTTCCATGTTTGATCTCAGATTGAGGGAAGTCTTTATATGAATCTTTGCTATCTGTTTAGATATCAGCGTTTGGATTATGTCTCTGGTGTTTTAAAGTAATTCTTGGTATGTGGGTGGTGGAAATGGTGTCCGTTTGCTTGTTTTGAAGCAAATTATGGATAATTGTTGTGAGTTAAGATAAGATATTGGCTAGCATTTTATACATTTTACAAAATTCAATGATATTGCTTTCTCTTATTCCTTAAAGAGCGAGTGAGAATACGTTTACTAGGTATTGGACATATGTATAAGAAATTATACCCATATACAGACCAGAAGCCATTAAATTACCTGGGACACGGGAATATTCCTGTTACAGATTTATTAATTTTGTAAGATCGTCGCTTAGGTAAGACAATTTTGTGCTTAAATTGGCCATTGTTATTATGAAAGATTTTATTTCATTTATTATATTAATTTGGAAATTAAAACGATCTTTCACGAGTGACACATAGCAACATACTAAGTCATTACAAAAAGGAAAAAGGAACCAATCAGCAATCTCTATAGGAACTCAAAACATTTACTCAGTAGATTTATTTGCTAAAAAACCTAGCGCATTGCTTACGGCCTAGCACAGCGGGCCTACAAAGGAGGTTTGTGTACATTATTAAAATTTTTCTCACGAACACATGCATCCTAAGGGCATGCAGTTGCATCTACAGGCGAAAGTTTTATGTTTAATTTAACGTGTTTCGCTAGGGAAACTGCATTAGGTTGAGGATGTGATTGTGATGCTTCATTGTTTCTTTCTTTATTTGTGTTGATTTATTTATTATTTTTTGGTTTTATTAGAATCTACACTTTGGTACGAGCAAATAGCTTCACTAGAGGACTGACCGATAGACGGTCATTTTGTTTTTTTTATATTGTAATATTTGCTTTGACGTTCAAATAGCTTTACTAGAGGACTGATCGACAAACAGATATTTATTTTGTATATTATTAATTGTATTATATTTGCTTTGACGTTCAAAAGTACCTTTTTGGTTTAGTTGAAATAAATAATTTTGACATTTGATCTCGTTTTTAGGTTTTATTGATTTTTTCATATTAAGTATGGGATTCACGTAAGTACCATTAAATATGAACATAACACCTTTCATTCATTGAAAATCCATACTACAAACATACTTACATTTACTTTTCAGTTAAACCAATATTAAACCTCTAACCGCATGCCATTAAAACCCCCCATAAATTAAAAATGACAACAATTTGACCTTTTCTTTACAAATAGCGAGGAACGTCCACTAATGGACTTTCCCTGACTCGTGTGGCTGGGTCAAAGGTGCCCAGGAGTTAAAGACTACGTGGTTAATGCATAGCTTACAAGTGTCCATTTGAACTTACCTGACATCCCCTAAGTTTAGTACCTATCAAAATAGATGTTGTAGTTGTAGGATATCAATAAACCTTTATTTTGCAGGATTTTTAAGAAAGATAGTTGGGTATGTGGAGATTTCACTACATTTTTATCCAATTAAAAAAGGAGGTTTTCAGTTTGACAAATATGTATGTACATAATATGTATGTTTGTGCGCGATTATCTCGCGTTTGGCAGAACCGATTTTAATACGGTACTTTAAGTATTTTTCAGATTTAGGAGAAAAATTTAGGTATATTACTCGACTTAATAAATTGAGGTATAATCTCTTTTTTAAAGTTTATTCCTGTTTCCAAAGGCATTGACTATGATTTAAGTTCTATCGATATTAATGAGAACAAAATTATTAGAAGTGAACAAGTTCTAAGTTTCATAATATGAATCGAACCCAGAACAATACGCAGCTACTTGTTAAATTATGTTATCTGCATTTTAGAATAAACTATTACAAAAATGACGCCAAAAATGTATCTCACAAAATTATTATAAGCGGAACATCTGTTCGAATAGCTCCACAGTCCCCTGCGTTCTCATTTTGACCTGCAGATTTATTGCCGGCCATTTTTTGCATGTTTATTTATTTTAAAAAAGACATCGTGTCAGGTTGCACAAAAACTGTGGAGCGGCAATGTAATTTATTGTTTTCAAACTGTGCGAATATTTTTTTAAGGCATTCATATGTTACTACTTGAAATAATGTTACGGTGGTTTTCCCAAGGGTATAGGCAGAGGCTTAGCGAAATCTGTGACTGCTATTCTTTAATTAGATTATTTTTCTATTTATATTTTAGTAGTAAGTCAAATTATTAATGTAACAGTTTAGTCTGTCCCGTTGGTCGGGTGGTCGCAATTGCGACTGCCGAGCAAGGGGTTCGATTCACGTGTTGGGCAAAGTTTTGGTTGGGCTTGTTGGCTCGGTTTTTGGAAAATTTCTCAATAGTAGCACGGAGTCTGGAATTGTACCACTGGGCACAATATGGCAATAGGCTCACCCCAAAATGATGAAATGTGCCGTAATGTCACCGCTGCCTACCCCTTCGGGTATAAAAGGCGTGACGTTGCATATTTAGTCTCTGATAAAACATTTCTGATTTAGAGATCCAATCAATACACAAGCATAATTTATTAATTACATGTCAAAATATTTAATCAAAAAATATTAAAAAAACACTAAACAGATACATAGACTACTTTTAAACATAGAACACAAATTCGCAAAACTTCAAAAACACCATTCGTAGAACGTTCAATTTAAATTTAAATATAACGATTCTTTCTGGGTTGCCATATAACAAAATTTACGTGGAACGGTCGGAATTGTTTTTCTTATAAACATCTAGGTGTCATGTTACTGGCCGGTTCGACTTACAAGCACAACATTTGGCTGTTACACTGTTTCTCTGGAATTCTGTGGCCTTATGATTGGAACTTCCTAATTATTTGAGTTTATGCTGGTATTTGAATCGTGTTGTTGTTCGATTTATTTGTATTTATTAATATTGGTTTGAGTAGAGTAGAGGAGATATCGATTTTGTTCTTAATGTTTCTCGATATTGTGAAAAGAGACTGCTGAAAAACATGCGTGATTTATGTATAGGTAATATAACCTTGAAATATTATTTAACAACCTTCCTAATATTTTTATAATAACTATCGTGAGACATACTAAATTAATTAAAAATCAAATCAAAGTCTGCGCACGCTGCTCATGATGAAGAGTTCCTCTGTGACGAGAAACTAGTAGAGCTTTTCTCTATTAATTTACGTGTGTAAACCATGATTTTTAGTTAACATTCCTACTATCCCAGTCACTCATACATTTACCCATTTGTCAAACTAAAACCAACAAGTTGAAACCACAAAAACAAACCTCAGGGACTAAAGTTTACAGCTAAAATGATTTACTTAACACAAAACCTCCTTTTGTTGTTTTATAAATAGCTTTTGACTACAGCTCCCGTTTTAGACATCTCTGCTTACCCCAACTTCGAGGCATCAAGGACAGCTCGCACTTCACTACAAATATTTATTTAGTGGCACGCTCATGGACTAATTTAGAATCTTGTTTGAATATGTAGGTACAATACTTATAATTGGAATATTTTCAAAAAGGAATTATAGTTGAGATTCTATCAAATATGTCTCTATGAATAGGTCTATCTAACATTTATTGACTACCAGCGAACTACTCTCGATTCTTTGTTAATAGTTTTTTTTTGCATAAGAACTTTCTCCTAACAATGACAAATGCAACAAAAAAATAATAAGCGAAATCGATTCAGTTATCCAGATTTGCGCTTAACGCATTGTTAAGCGCATTCTAGGTTTTTTTTTTATATTATAAGAATAAAACATAAATATAAATTTTATGCTATGTGCTTTTTGTGGTAAAAGCCGGTAAACGACGGTAAGACGTATCACCTGATGATAAGCAATCGTCGTCGACCATAGACACCCGAAATACCAGAGGCGTTACAAGTGCGTTGCCGGCCTTTTGGGGGTTAGGAATTAAAGGCTTGTTGGGGAGTCGGGGATCGACGAAATAATCAATTGATTGCCCGTTTTTATTATTATTTTAAAAGTGCTTATGTATATTGCTAAACATCCTTTTTCTCTTCCGATAAAAATAACCATACGAAATGAAGTTATTAAATTATCATAATTCACAACACTATCCAACATTTTTGCATCATTATCCTAATGATAATAACACGGCACAACACTAGTGCTGGGTAACGTAATATTATAACGATATTAGCCTTAATTAGTAGCAGTTTTTCAATTACCCGGTAGCACTTCCTGTAGTTATGTGAATCATTTGTATTTTTTGATTACATGACATGTAGACTTTTTATGTTAGGTTTTTATGGAGATTTCAGTTTTATTTTGTTTTGTATTAGGTTAAAGTTTCTTTGCAGATTTATTATAATGTTATTAATGAAAGTTTTTTTCTTAGGACGCGTGATTTACTTTTGCACTTCTATATCCGTATCAATCATACGAGGCCCCCGGGCTGCGGAGGTCCCCAACGTATGTACGCAAGCAAAATTCAGAAATTACAAAAGTCCAAATAATCAATTTATAGGTAATTCCTTTCTTTGAGGCTTAAAAGACCGACGGGGAAACAGTCATTCCTCCCCTGTAAAAAAAAGGGGCCTCCAAACACTTCTTTATACGAGGGCCCGCCTGGGCACACTACTCTACTGTCCTCAGTAATATCACTAAGTTTGATAATCTTAGCACATTTCAGGGTAAAATTAATTTGAATTTAATTAATCGCAACCCCACAAATCTAGCACAGTCTCCCTCATTAAAGAAAGATAGCAAAACGACTCTATAGGTATATTCATACTTATACACATTATGATAAAGACTACACCTAACAGAAAGATTCCCACCACAAAAAAAAAAACATCAGCAACACAAACTGCACAGCATGACTAATACGATCACCACGACGGTCACTGCATTACCTAGACAAAAAAACCGTCTAGATTATAACCAGTGCCTAAGTAACCTAGACAAAATGCAAGCATTATAATTGCTGTAAAGTATTTCTTGCACGTCTGGGATTTTTTGTCAGTCTGTCTGTCCGTCTGCGACCTAAGGTCATTGGACATCTGCAGTTTACATTGATTTATTACTGATCTGTCAACCAATTAAATCTCTGTTATTGAGTTAAATGATTTTTGATTTGTAATTAAAAACATGTTTTATAGATATGAGTCATTGCTTGTTACTTTTGCAATGTCATATGGATAAAATAATTTGGGATATGCAAGTAATGGAATAATAGATATGTGTTACATGAGACTTAAAACGTAAGTTCGTCATGGCTTTTATCCCTGAATGGGTAGGCAGAAGTGCATACTACGACACGTAATGCTACTGTAGAATGTATACTTACTTTTCACAATTTACCTATGTTATAAGTCCCATGTAATAGGGGGTGAATTTATTGCCTTATACTGGACACAATTCCAGACTCCGTGCTATTACTTAAAATTTCGGAAAAACCGAAAAAATCCCAGTAATACTTTGCTCGACACGGGAATCGAACCCAAGACCGCTAGTCCGGCAGTCGCACTTACGACCACTGGACCAATGAGAGTCTTTAAATTTCTTAAATAAGATTATTAAATTAAGCTTCACCTATCCTAACCGTACTTAAAGTAGCTATTAAGAATAATTTTATCAATAAAATACATATAATACCTTAGTATTATATACCAACAATCAATTTAGGATTTCAATGAAAACATTTATTTACCATATAATCCCATAGGATATATACAAAATGCTCCTTACTGCCGTTTACAAAAGCTTATGGCTTCATAATTAATATGGTAACAACGCTTCAGTGATATTTATTGTAATTTTATGCGAGTGAGACATAGTCAAAGAGGTTATACACAGAAGTACAACTGTTGAAAAGGTAACTTGAACTTTGGATTCTATTAATCACAAAAATTGTGACTATAAAAGTTCCATGCTTCGGCACAAATGTGTGTTTTGTGCTGTGAGGTAGTGATACCACGGCCTCATAGGCGTGAAACAACGCTTGCGTTGTTATTCGTCTTGTGTGTTAGGTTTACCGAATCCTCCCTTCATTAAAAGGCACAATGCACTTGTAACTTCTCTGGTGTTGCGGGTGTCTCGAGGACTGTCCATAGTCAGCATGTGCTTACAGATGATACGTCAGCTCGTTTGCCTTAAAGCTCATTTGTCTAGCACATAATATATATATTTTGTTTAGTACCTACGTTCAAGGCTCGGATACCGGTTAAATTTTCAAACCGTTATTATGTACTTGTACGCAAAACCTTTACATTGGGTTTCGTTCGCGAAACCGGTTTTTTTAAACCGGTATTTGGAACAGTATTTTCATAAAGGTTTTTTCGGATTAACCGGTTTAGAGCAATAAAAACCGGTTAATACGACGCACATCAAAGAAACGCCGCGCGCTGTTCAGCTTATTTCAATAATAATATTTCAACGCGTGTACCGACATGCCCCTCGTCGAATAAACCGGTTAATTTAGGTTAAAATAAAGTTCTTTAATAAGTTCACGTTCTTAAGAAAAGTTCGGAGGAAAACCGGTATTAACCGGTATTTTTTAAACCGGTTCCGAGCCTTGCCTACGTTACCATGTTGACGGAAGATTTGCCTTCAACAGTTTTCTATTGGCAGTCAAAGACTTAAGAAATAAACTCAATCTTCTGTTATTACCTGCTTCATGTCTTCTTCTGACCTCAACCAGTGACACTGACACCAAGCCAACATGTTTGCAAAGCTCTTCAAAACGAGAATGGTTCTACACAGGACCCCGAGTGAACCCGGGACTAATTGTAATGTAAATATTGTATGGACGCCGCGATAATTGTATGCCTTTACATATTCCTAATAATGTTAATGAGGCTTCGGGAAAGTTTTGTTTTGAATAACTTGTTAAATATGTTCTTAGCTTCTGTTTAGGGTCGTGTGTCTAAATACGACATGAACTTCAAGATCTATGTAAAGTTTAGAATTGGAATAGTACATGTTTGTAACCTAAAAATTCATTGATAGTAGCTATAAATATGACTCATGCCTTTTCTTAAATAACATACAAACACAATATATGACATCTTTTTTTAGGGTGAAAATCATTTAATGTCATCTTCCGCTTTGGGCGAGGCAAGAGGGAATATCAGACTCTTATTAACTCAAACCAGCCCGTTCCCACTCCTGCTTTTGAAGCCGGGACCTCGGTAAACCCGCTAAGTAGGTTAGTTATGTTGTAAAAAAAATATATAAAAGATATGACTAACTTTAAAAAAAAAACAGAATTCATTCCTTATTGATGATACAGAATTTGATAAAACAACATTTTTTTTCCAATAACAGATAAACTTATCAACAAAATAAATATTAATAACTGTAACGAGAATAGGTTATATTATAACTTTATAACAGTTAATATCTCACACACATTTCGCCACAAAGTGAAGTGGCAATCGGATATGATGTATGCAGCGTCAAGCAGCCATTTCCTAAGCACACTCACGAGTAATCAACATTCTCTTTGTCCATATAATATTACACCTTTTATTCTTCGAAGACAAATATTTTAAGTGCAAATATTATCTAAAGTTCTAAATGTAAAATTGTCCATGTGCAAGTCAGCAAAGTATTTATTAATGGACTTTTTCGATTTCTTCGTAATAAAAATAAAAGCTAATTAAGACATACACATTTACCTAATAGAGAGTAAGTACTACCAAGCTTTTTTTAGAGGGAAAATATCATCCGTCAATAATGTTTTCTCCCGCATGAAACGAGGTGAAAGGGAGTGTCAGACTATTACTAACTAAAAACCACCCCGTTCCTACTCCTGCTTTTCGAGCTGGAGCCCCGGTAAACCCGCTAGGTAGTCAATACACTCCCGGCAACTACCAAGCTGAACCATGGATCTTCAGTCCATGGTTCAGCAGAGGATTCTTAGTAATATTTGGTGGACATACTATACCAATGAGGTTATTTCTGTGTGACATCTTTGTCACACGTTAGTAATTGGCATGTATTTTCATATTTACTTAAAATTTACAAGTGGCTGACACTTTCCAACGCAAATATGTAATTTGAGAAGACTGAGTAAAAGGTTTATGTGGAAGCTAAAGTTTTTAAAGTGTGTTGTAAATGTTTGTTTGGATTGTGTTATGTTTTGTTTTTGATGACTTGTCATTTTTATTACCGTTTCTATAGGTTTGAGGTAAACATATTTTTATTTGCAATTAATTAACAGAAGTGTGATATCGTCCTACACATACATAAACAAAGAATTCTCTTCAAAAATTGTAATTAAATTGAAATGTACCTCTCTTTTTTTTAATAAAACCTTGCCTTACCCTAGGGTTTTGTCCTGTGTTGTTGATTGCGTTTACAAACATACAAGTTCACATACATATGAGACTCAGACTCCTTGAAACAACTATTTGTGAATCACACAAAGAGTTGCTTCGGAATCGAATCCGTTACACGGTGCACGGCAGCCAGTTGCCCAGCCACCAATCAAATCTTATTCTTTACTCAATCATTGTGCTTTCTTCTTCCTGATCCTTTGCTAACTTGGGGCCTCTTAGTGCCTACAGAGTTTTAGCCTGATTCAGTACTTAGACAAGTAAACCATGAATCTTTTAATACAACTCATAATTTATACTGTAACACAATATACTCTCATGAACACATTTTCACAAAATAAATCAATCAACATTAAAACACAATTAACATATTCGGAGCACAATAATCACCAGAGGCAACCCTGACTCACAATCTATAATGTGATAGGGATGAGACTTCTAACCCGTTAAGGCTGAGTACTACATCTAATTTTATCAACAAAAAAAAAAAATATGGGAGGTTGAACCCCCTCCCCCTAAAAATTATGGCTATTTTTTTTAATGTACTACGGCGCGCATGATAGTTTATGCGATATCAAAGGTTGTATGCGTCGTAGAAACAAAAATAACGCTATTTTTCAATATTTTCACATGGGGGTTTAACACCCCATATTATTTATTTTGTCAATAAAATTAGATGTAGTACTCAGCCTTAACGGGTTAGAAGTTCCATCCCTATCACATTGTATAAAGAAAGTCTATACGTAAGTGGTAGCCCTACAAACCCCCATGTTTGAGACATATGAGTAACGACACGTTTTGTTGTTCGCTCGTCTGGACCGCGTCTCGGCGACAGAATCAAGGTCAGATGAGTCAGCTCATTTGTGACAGTCTGTAGGTTTGGGCAGAAGGCGAAGTTTGGTTAAAATAGCGGTTGGTGGTGTATCGTAGAGAGATGATGGATTGTTGTAGATTGTTACATACATTTTGAATATTCTTTATTTGATTTCTTTATGTTTCATTAGCTTGGATAAATTGTGATGTTGTTTTGTCATGATTTAAATCTCTGCTATCGTATTATTATTTTTTAGTAGTATGACATTTTTGTAATTAATTTATTTTTAATTTTCGTAAACTTTTCAGTGGTAGTACGGGATATGGAATTGTGCCCAGTATATGGCAATAGGCTCACCCTCTATTACATGGGACTTATAACACAAATGGTGAAAAGTTGGTGTACCTTATATAGCGGCATTACATGCCTTAATGTGCAACTCTGCCTACCCCTTCGGACATAAAACATGTGACGTTGTTGTTTCCTAAGTTCAAAATTAATTATGGGTTACTCCAGTATCTTCCATTATTAGTTCAATATAATAAATAAAGGTCAAAGTCCAACCTCCATCCGGACCTTCTGTCCTTTTCTCCATAGTGGCAACATGTTCAGTTGATTTTATGTTAAATGACAAAGAACCACAGTTACTAAGCCTTGTGGACAAGACAAGTGTGAAGTCTCACGCAGACAGTGCGCAGGCGCGGCTTCTGAACAAGAGAACAATGTAAAAGGGTGCTATGAATATTGTTTTATATTTAGTATAGATTGTATTTGGTTATATAACACTATCGTGGTTAGTTTTTGCCAGTTATGTCACCAAAAGATCGTAAGTGGGATTTGCAAGGATTTTATTTATGGTCTATGGCATGGGTATATTTTAATTTTTTCGAAATGTTTTTGTTACAGAATAAAGGACAGTGGTAAATAGGATTCGTTGTATGATCATTAATTAATGTCCCGTATTAAATGAAAGCAGTTGGATGAATGGAGTTTTTTAATAAGACCAGTAGTTCCAAAGATTAGCGCGTTCAAAGAAACAAACTCTTCAGCTTTATATATTAAGTTAAAGTTAATAATAGAGTTTAGATTCCTGTTATAAAACAGATTACAAATGGATAAAATATTTGAATCCGCCAACGGACACATGGCGGACAATGTAGCCAATCTGCCAAAATATCCAGACAATTATGAGGCTTTCTCACATGAAATTTGGGAACACACATGTTACGTCAACACCTTGTTTTGCATACCCCCCACAAGATGTTACATTCTTTATTTAAGCTGGTAACACACTTGGGCGGAATTTGCCTATTCTTGGTCAAATAGTACATTTGAATCAATTGTATCAGATAACATAGCTAGGACAAAAATGTACAACAGTATGATCATAGCTTATAGAAAAAACATTTAATTTTTAAATGGCACCGGTATATTTTTGTTGTAACCTTTTATGTCGTACCTAGGACTTACCTATAAAGACAGCCTGTGACTCCTCTGGTGTTTCGGGTATCCATGGGCGGCTCTGATTGCTTACCATCAGATGATACGTCTGTTCCTTTGCCTACTGTTGCATAAAAAAAGTATGCATATGATTAAAGTTCACATAAAATGTTGAATTCTTTTATTTCGCATTACAATCGAAAACTTATCGTTTAATTTAAATCATTTGGAACAATATAAACGAGCGAATATTATTATAACTGAAGGATTCCTCATTAAGTCTGTCAGGATGTCTATCCAGGTATCCTCAATATATGTATTTGACCAAAATATAATAGTAAAATACCAACCTATCACCAAGTATGTTACCACCATTAATATAATAAGAAATATCTCAAGAAGTTGCAAAGTGAGTCACAGATTAAACATCACAGATGCGCACTCCTGCGCAGCGGAAATACCTAATCTTTGCATTAGACTATCGTGGTTTCGCACTTAACACGTGTGTGTTGCCAGGAATGTTTTTTGAAAATAATCGCGTTCCGGCCCGTTTATGTTGGTTGCGAACTTGAAATAGTGGGTTCGAATACCTTTTTGGAATTTATTGATTGATTTTGATTCTTATTGTATTGTTGAGTTGGGAGTTGGGGGATGGCTTATAATTATACAATTAATTGTGTTATAAATGTTTCTTATGTAACTGTCCGCCGAGGTAACTTCACAAAAAGGCGAGAGGGTGTGTCAGACTCTTAGTGAATAAAAACCACTCCGTTCTTACTCTTGCTTTTCGAGCCGGAGCCCCGGTAACCTGCCAAGTAATCCGTAGCTTCTGGTTAGACATCAGTCCCACTGGGCTTCATCTATGGTGGTCTGTTGGTCTGGGTCTAGTTCTGGCTTGGGGTTCTTTCTTAGTTAGAGGTAATATCAATAATAAATAATGTAATCTCAAGTGCAACAGCTAAATATGTTATTTAGAGACTATTACCAAAGCAATTTGTTCAGCAAAATGTTTCATGAATCAAGAGCTCAAAGATCAAAATCTAGATAGGCAGTCTACGTTAGACATCCTAGAACGGACTAATAGAAACTAATAGTCTAGCATTTGTTGGGTGTTACCTATTGAGAGAGGAGTAGAGGTAATTGAGAAATTGTGTCATCAGGTTACAAGTAGGCGAAATTGCTATGTATTGTGCACATTCTAAATTGATAACATCATGTTCTAAGTAAGGTATTATTGGAATGTAGGCAGAGGTGCACATATGTATAATAATATGTATTACGTTATGATCACAGTGCCAAAGTCATGGGGCATTATTCCAGACTATTCGGAGAAGCCCAAAATATCCGGGCTTGATCGAAGCTGGGACCGATTGTACGGCACTTAGGCTTGAATCAAGCAGTCAGCGAAAGAAGTGTGTTAGAATCGTAGCATTTGGCGTTCCGGAGCTGCGGTCTACCTAGCGAGTTTACAGGGGCTCTGGCTCGAAAAGCAGGAGTAGGAACGGGGTGGTTTTTAGTCAGTAAGAGTCTGACACTCCCTCTTGCCTTGCTCAAGGCGAGAGAAGTCATTGGATGAATTCTCCCCCCCCCCCCTTAAAAAAGCTTAATCTACTCAAATAACGAGTCAGTTACATAAATTAACATTTTATATCAACAAAAACTCAACTATAAAACAATAACAGAGTTATTTATCAACACAACGACAAACATACACACAAACAGTGCACATAACGCACCAAAAACGTAACAATAAACGTTACGTTATAACTGTACTGTGACGTTTTGCATTGTTATGCAAACCGTGTCCTCCGTCGATGCCAACTGGTGTCATAATTGTATGACACGAAGATTTATTCGAAATTGTCTTTTATATAAGGTAGGGTTATTTAAGGACTTTTGATACCTAGAAATATATAATATACTGGCGACCCGCCCCAGCTTCGCATGGGTGCAATGGTGATATGTAATGCATGTGTTATACATATAAACCTTCCTCTTGAATCACTCTATCTATTGAAAAAATAGTATTTTTTTTACAAACGTATTTTTTATTTTGTCATATAAGATAATAATAAATAATAAGATAACAATACTTAGATAAAACGAATCAATGTTTAGGAGTGGGAGAAATAATAATAAATACAATCATTTCTACGTGAAAAATGTACCAAGAAGTGACGTCACGCGATATTTCAAATCGATATGTAGTCGAAAGTATTTGTTCCCGTAAGAAAATAAAAAATACGTCTCTAACATTTTAAAATAATCTACAACTCGAGCATTAAAATAAAAATTAGTCATCCACTTTACTTTATACAAATGCAGTTATTTAAGTGAAATAACCCATGTGTTCAGCAATCATTGAATACCCAAGCCACTGAACAGTCTATTTTATTAGAACTAATCCGACAGGCTACTATCCAGGCTTATCACTAATGTAATCTATCTGTACCCTGTTCATTGTCACTATTATCTTCTAGCCTTCTAAAACCCTATTATGCCTAAACCTGATTCCTATCTTGTGTCCTACGTCTAGATTATAATGCTTCGATATTGAGTAAGAAAGTTCTATATTTCATACAAAATTCCAATTTAGCGTTCATTTTACGATAGATTTTGTTTAGTAAATAAAGCGTAGGTTAGTGGCTAACTTTCCAATAGATTTTGGATTTAATTGTAAGTTTTTGGATAGGTAATACTTGTTTTTGTGGTAGGTGCTTTTTCACTAGAGATGTGCTATGTAGTTATGCTACGAAGATGTATTAGCTAAGCTTTGAAACTGATATTAAGCTATTTAGCTGAGCGAGAAACACAGCTCGAGTATACGATGTATAGATAGTAGGGCAGCCATCCAGAGCACGCATCTATCTTACTTTTCAGCTTAGTCCGTTTCCACAAGTACTAAGCTATATGTACCAATGAATATGATTGATGGAAGCCAAACGCAACCACAGCAACGTAGCATAGCACATCTCTGGTGGAAAACACACTAAGAACCCATCCTAACACTCATTCACCATCCTCATGGCATATATCTCACCTCGAGTAAGATAGCAATACAAAGACAGTTTCATTAACTCCCAGTAAGGTCTGATTATTCAGCTAGACACCTCGAGTGCACCTTGCTCGCATAAATAAACGCGGTCAGCGGTAGAACGCAAACATTTCTATTATATTATTTCGATAGACTATTTTCAGTGTAAGGCAAGTTATGTGCAGAAGTATTAATGTTATTTCGAAGGTGTTTGGTTTGCTTTAGTTTTATAATAAATGGTTCAGCTGATGGTAAGCTACCCATGGACCTAATCGTAATATCAGAGGAGTCAGAAGTCAAGTTTATGGTTTGTTGGGGAATCAGGCGATTAGGAAAGGGGTTGTTGGGCCTCCGGTAACCTCACACAGACAACGAAACACAAAGCAAGCGTTGTTTCACGTCAGTTTTCTGACAGGCCGCCATTAAATCCGGTCGAACCGGCCCATACTGAAAACACGTTTTTCTCACATTTAGTCTACTCTTAAATATTTAAATTATGTTCTACTGTTATATATGTTATCATAGAATCCCATCTATATAGATATACCTATATGCTTTTAGAAAGCTTGTAGCGTATTAATGTTATATCAATAATAACATAAAATTGCAAACATGGCTTCTCCTAGTAGGACTTCTGTACTGCACGTATAACTATACAAATCAGACCAAGTAAACTCAAGGTAGAAAGTTATTGGCAATTGATTATTGGGTAGGCAGGAGTAAACGGTAAAGCGCATGATATATTACGCTGAGTCGTAAAATATAGCGGATTGGGGATCACCGTAAACTACGAGTATTTAATGTCCAATTTTATTAGTTTCCATTATCGGATAGATAATTCAGTTCTTGTTATAAATATTTATTTTATTGTGACAATCGATTTTGATATGATAATGCTTTTGATTAGGTAGGCAGTGGTTTCTATGCCCTCAAGGGATAACGGTTTAACTTAACGTTATAATGTTTCAAAATGAATAAATAGGGGAGATGACTAATCTTTATTTTAATGTCCGTCTTGTAGATTGTTATAAAATATGAGACACGTATTTTTTTCTTTTCTTACGGAAACGAGAAGTTTTCAGAACCCACAGACAGAGCCCAAAAACAAAATCACCTTTCTTGGTCAAAACAAAATCATTCCCATCGATTCCCAAATATATTTCAAAAAAGGTCCGTATTTATTTTTCTAATCCGGGGTTTACCGACAACAGTAGCCAGGATCACGGTGTCACTTCCCGGGTTAAGTAATCCGTGACGAATGGCTTCCTACTGAACCTATTGGGCCAGTCGACGACATTCAAATAGACAACGGAAGTCATCTAAGAACGGACGAATATGTCCTTTCGATTCCTTTAAAAATATTTTGGTTAGTTTTGAAAACGAAGATTAGTGTTTTGTTTTGGGTTTAGGTAGTGTATGTTTTGGTATTAATATAAGGCTTATGTGAGAAATTTTTGTTTTAAAAACTTGACCCCATATAACACATACAAGGATCTTCTATTGAGTCGTAGGTGCCTTTATACAAATTGATCCACAAACATACAAATTATTTTTAATTTTTTATGTTTTTCGGCTAACGTAATTATTTCAGGCCAATATCAACATACGATTTATTGCCTGTAACAACAATCACACAAAGAGTTGTTTCAAGAATAAAATCTGTGACTTATATATTCAAACTTATAATTAGA
Source organism: Spodoptera frugiperda (assembly GCF_023101765.2). Lineage (NCBI taxonomy): Eukaryota > Metazoa > Arthropoda > Insecta > Lepidoptera > Noctuidae > Spodoptera > Spodoptera frugiperda. The sequence goes on along the minus strand of NC_064229.1, from coordinate 8,938,282 downwards.
AATTATAAGCCCAGGTTTCCTCACGATGTTTTCCTTCACCGATTGCCAATTATTATTTAATTTAATTTGTGATTAATATTATAAAAGTCATAATTATCATCTACCTAACGATCGCGTTCTCAACGTGAAGATTGGAAAGCGTTATGAATTATTTGATTTTGTCAATTAAAATTCACATAAACAGATAAGTAGGTAGTACTTGATACAGTAAATAGGCAAAACCACATTTCATAAAACAATAAATGTCACCTATTATAGAGAAACTTTAATGATAAAATAGTTGTAGATTTCATTATAGATATCGAAGTCAATCATTCATTATAGAAATGCAACTGAAATCATTAGAGAAATAAATTGCATTTCTCTAAAAATCTAGAAAATTATAGTCTACATTACCATCTGAGTGAAAAGGCAGTTTCTCTTCAAAATGAATTAACTAAGTCTCCGACTGTTTATAGACAGAATTTGTCCTCTAAATTGAACGACGTATTAGATCAACTCATGCGCAGATGACACTATAAATATTAGTTAAGAAAACCAACTTTGAAAGTTTAGTATAAAACGTTATAAAATAATTTGACATAAAACCTCCGTTGGGTAAACTTAGTCAAAATTAAATGAACAATTGTAATCATAAAAATATTTACAATATAAATTGCTTATGTATTAGATAACTTTACTTGGTAATGAACATGTTTAATTTTCAAAACTGTCTTAAAAACAGTTTGTATTTTTATATTTATTACTTGATCCACTGTTATCAAAAAACTTGTTAGAAAAACAAAATATACCTAAAAATTTTAGATTTTTCTATACATTGTAATTCTGCGCTCACCTCCAACACGCCTCTTCAAATCATCCTGCGCCAACGCATGTGGGCGGGCCTTTACTTTCCTGACCGTACTGACGTGAGTCGTGAAAGCAATGTTAATACAGACTGTAACGTTTATCCAATGAAACATTAGAAATTATGTTCCACGACGATAGTTTGAGATATTCGAGGAAACGTGTTCCTAATTAAAACTGCCGTGTAGCTTGTGGAGATCTGATATAAGATTAGATCTTAATTTTAAGCTTAGGTATAAGGTAGGTTCAGAGTTGTAGGAGTTGTAGGTTGTGTTGGTTAAATTGATTAACAATAGATTTAACAAATTAATATCAAATAATTTGAAAATTTCATTGGAGAGGCCTGTGTTCAGCAGTGGACGTCTTATAACTGAAATGATGATGAATTGATTAAAAAAGATAGTGAAAAATCCCTTTAGTAATTTTAGGACAGGAAATTCCGTTAGTAATTTAACAACGAGAAAATGTTTTATTTCTCTATTTTTGAATTATCAATGAATCCCTGTCAATGAATTCAACCAGTATTTACTAATCAGTACTAATCACAAACAAAAAATTACACCAAAAAAATTAATATCACAACAATAAAAACTCCATAAAAATCTTCAGCACCATCTCCATTACACCTATGATGACACAGACAGACAGACAGACAAACAAACTAAAACAACAGAACGAGACAAAAACTTATATAACACTTAATAAACCAGATTAACTACATCACACGCTTCCGTTGGCAAAAGGTCAATAAATAAACTTTGTTAGCGCTTGCCCACGCGCACGACTAATTACACAGTGTAAACCACATTATAGTACTTTATAGACTTACAGACTCTTTGATATAATTTATGGTGTGAGTTTTCTATTGATGAAGTAGTTTATGATCAGGTCTATGTGTTATGTTCAACTTCTCCTCATTGATTGATTTTCCTCAGTGCTGAGGGTCGTGATCATCCTAATGCATCACTTTCTCACGTACGATCTTTCGTTACCGTAACCATAGAATTTGATATTTGATTATTTCATTACTTATTTTGTTTGAATTTTTTACGGTTTTCGTTGCAATATTTCGTTGTATAATAATTTTGTGGACGAGTACTACCTACTTGTAGTTTCATTTAAGTCATATGAGTGATCTCCATACTGTATATTTCTACCTCTGGTGGTGTGAAGGGCATTGTGGATAGTAGAATCTAGTGTGGTGCGGATCTAATCGGACCAATGCAACGTATCGGGCTGCGTCCACGAGGCGTGATTCCATAAATTTTTCCTGTCATTATTTTCAGCAATTGATGTATTATTGCTAATAATTTGCCCGATATTCGTAAAATAAATAGTGCTAATTTTATGTAGTGTTTTGCAATAGTCTCTAACCATTGCATTAGATTCATAAAAAAATAATATAATTTGGCTAAAAGTATAACCCTGTCCACTTTACGGAAAATTATTGTCGCTATGTTATATTACGTTTTTTCATCTCAATAAATTACAAATTCATTTGTGAATTATATTTCTAGTGGGATGTGGATAAAAGAGAAATGTCTTGTATCCGCTGTTTCAGTTCTTTTAATATCGTCTTTGAATGAATTGACTGCCTCGTTTACTTCGAGTGGGTGGGCGATATCATTCACTGATACTTTGACAGTTGCACCACAGCTCACTAGCTACACACTCGACATTTGACCGGATTATTTCTAGTTCAGGTCTATTTTTAGTCAATCTAGCAAATATAGACTTTGTCTGTATTAATTTTCAGTCTTTTATAGGTTATCTGGACTATTTCGTTCATATCCGAATCTATTTTTGTTCATAACTTAACAGTTAAAAATATTCCCTTTCCGTTTTAAGAATATTTATAGCATTTTAACTAACTTCCTTCTATTACCTTCCATGAAATTGATTTCTCACAAATCAAACTAATTGAACGCAACTAAAACAAACGAACGCGTGCGTCTAAAAATAATTTCAAGATGGCGGCGTTCACCCTTCGCGCCAAAATTGGAAGCGATAGAAAAAGTTTCGAACGGTAGCAAAAAGGTTTTACTATACGGTTCCTATTAGCAGAAATGTGAGTAATTATTGCTTTTGTAATTAAAATTTATGATGGTGACGTTTTTGTGAGATTGTGAATGTGATAATAGTGTGCAGCAGCTGATGGGTTAATTATAGATAACCACCCTTCTAGAGAATTCAGCAATGGTTATTCTGGTATTCGAAAACTGTAAGCAATTTGGTTTACGGATTTTTTACAATGTACGAATGTCATCAGATTATCTAATAGATATTTCAGAGTAAGGAGATACAAAAAGGGCAAGTTCATTTGTCACTTGTAATGTCTAAATGATCATTCAGGTGTGTAGTATTCTTAAATCTTTGAATGTATGATAGTATGTTAGTACGTGAAGGAAGCAACATTAATAAAATGCATCCTATATGACGATCGTAGCAAATGATTACAAGCACCTAACTTCATGTTTATGACGTATGTGTCATCTGCTATTTCGAACTACGTTTATTTATTTTTTATTTATTTCATTACTACGTGATTTTAAAAAGGTTCATTATGATTATAAATACCTTTATGTTACTCATTATTGCTTATATTATTAAAATACAGTACAAAAATGTAATCCACATTAATTTAGTACCAGTGAAATGTAAGAAGAGATATTTATTCACACGTTTTGTGAAACATATCAAATTTAACATTCTCAAACTCCACTGAAATACTTGACATTTCACAACAAATTGACATTCCTGTCAAATTACGTAACGTCAAAACGGCCGTTTGAAATTCAAATTTCGCAACTGTCATATCATAAAGCGGAAATGACGTATCGGATTACTATGAACGACGTACGACTTCCACCTTTAGCCGCCATTTTAATTGGGAAAAAGCCGGCGCACGCGCAATATACGAAATCCGAACAGGAAACGGATGTAGCGGTGTGTCTTTTTAATATTTTTATATTCCCGACGCGACAAGTCGTTGGAATTAAAAATATTTCTTTTCATCTTTTGAGTGTACTTTTGTTGATAGTTTTCTTCTATCGTAGTTTTAGCTTTGAAGTTGTCATAACAAACTATTGGCCACTACGACTAATTAGATGTTAAGTGATTAAATTAATTATCTGTTGAAAAGTGAGAAATTCAAAGAAATGTGCTATAAATATTTCGTCGATGAGAGGCTCGTGTAACGCCCACTTAAATCGATTGGATTATTGGCGTTGCAAAAGCATAGAACATTTTATTTTCCCCGATATCGAAACTAAAATATCGACCTACGATAATTTTAAGGCCTCAATTCAATTAAATACCTTCAAGACGCATGCAACCCACCTGTGACTCCTCTGGTGTTGCGGGTGTCCATGGACGGCGCTGATCGCTTACCATCAGGTGACTCCTCTGCTCGTTTGCCATCCATTCCATAAAAAATACGTTATAAAATTATTTCTAAAATATGTCAACCACCCTTAGTACTTACATGTCATATTATTATGAACATACCGTAAAATCACAGGAAACCGAGCTATTTCTACATCGCACCACGATATGACATTTGTCACGTGATACACCTCAAAACAAGACCAACATTAATGCCGTCAAAACAAACGCTAACCACTTCTATTTCTAAAGCAGTAAGTTCTAGAATTCATTGGCAGTATGTGTCGTAGGTACAAAATTAACTATGTTTAGTTTCAAGTATCGGTTTTGGCTTGACATTGATACTTGACGCCTTATTTCGTTTGCAGTTTTATTTTTAGGGGATGGTTTAAGTGGTTTTTTGTTTTTTAATGAGAAGTTGGTTACTGGTTTTGACAGGGAGACTAGTAAATCGTTTAAGTGAGGAGAAACAGGCTACTGTTTGGTCTTGGGGGTCTTTTTGTGCCAATGAGTGTGTATAAACTTATAAATCTTGTTAGGGATATGTTTTACAAAAGCTTTGCTTTTCTGTATGAGCTTCAACTTCTGTTGTTGTTGCTTTTCCTCAAAGGGTCTTACCTAGGTACATACTTAACAGATAACCTATCTTACCTATTACAGACTACATAATTTTATTCTAATTTAAAAAAAACGTTGCCTCACACTAGGATTTTCTTCTGTGTCGTGGGTGCGTTTACAAACATCAAAATTAAAATGTACACGATACCCAAAACCGAAATAAAAATGTGTGCCGGATCACACAAAGAGTTGCTCCGTGCCAGGCCGAACCCGCTATACGTTGCCCAAATTTTGCCCATTTTATAAGAAGTATTTTTTATTTGTAGTATTTGTAATTCATTATGATGTTCCTTAGATTTACCCCAAGCTTATATTCAATATTATGGGACTTATAACTAACAAAAATTTAACGAGTCCCTAATATTTAAAATCCAATTTCTACATAAAATTTTTAATATGAAATCTCCTTTGATATCTGAGACAAAGGAAATGTAAAAAGAAACCGTAGACTGGTCAGCATTAATGGTTAATGGGTTACCATCAGGAAATGAAAGCCAAGATGTGGTTTGGCGGTACACTTTCATGTTGCTTCATGGTTACTTACAGCTCTAACTGTAGGTTTGTTAGTTTCATGTGATCGATTTTTGATATTTGTAATTTTTACAGGTTTTAAATTATTTTCGGTGTCCTTGGTATTTTGCTTAAACATTTTCAGTGTCTTATTATTTTGCGTAAACATTGAATATCGTCATTAATTGTCATCAAAATATAACTTGTCACTGTCACCTATGACTATGGGCTTCCTCTAAATAAGGGCCGTTTGTCGCATTCTCGGATTTTTGGCATCCGAATCGTTCATATCATCTGGATGCAATATTCCTGACCAAGTCATACTTAAACTTTAAGTTTGCTCTACAACAAATAAGTAAATAGTTTCTTTTACTCTTGTAGCCTACTATGTTATTCCGCTAAAAACCTAAAAGACATGAATCAAAGTCAATTGGCACATTGTACAAAAATAATCTTAAATCAAAGGGCAATAAAGATCACAATAATCCAACACCTGTTGACCTCAATACCGTCCACCTCTTCATTATGTACCACCACGTCTAGTCCCTTAAATCGAAGCACTATATTAGGAAAGTATGATGAACGGAATCTCCTATTGTTACTGCCATCAATGATACTGATCACGTGTTGGATTTTGCCCTTAGAGAATGGCTTCGAACCTTATAGATTCTGTAGCCTTAGTACGAGTTTGCTTTACGTTTAACAAAAACGAAACGAGAGCGCGTTCAGTGCTCTGATTGGCCGAAGTAAATGAACCAACCAATCATAACGCCGAAAGCGTTCTCGTTTCGTTTTCGACAAACTCGTACTAAACACTCTGTTCATCCTTTGGTCTGTGCTAAAATGTGTAGTCCCTTCTTCTCTATTTGATTATTTCTTCTGATTTATTTCATTGCGGGTTTCAAGTCTTATGATAAGATTCATGTCCCTGGGACGCGCCGAACTTCAGTGTTCCGTTGTTTTCATAGTTCATGAATTCTGACTTAAAGAGTTGCAACGGTAAGGAAGGTTGTGACGGACTTGTCCTATTAAAAAAAGTCCTTTAGAAAATAGTACCTTGTTTAGAATATGATTTTAGTTACCACATTTTTGAACTTATTAACGGTGATAATTTTATGAATGGATGAATGAACGACATCCATAATTCTACATCACGAGTTCCTGTATGGAACGAGGAAAAGGAAGTGTTCTTCATTCAGGAATGCAACCTTCGTGCGATGGATATGGCTTAGCGCATTAATTAACAGATGATTAATTGATTAGGTGTACTTTGTGACCGTTGTTGTAATTAGGAGGGACCGTTATAGTGCGGCGTAGTATCCGATATGATGATACCTGAAGAGATGGTCTAGCTATATAGGGATAAGACTCATAACTGGTAAAAAAGTCTGTTTTTAAAAATAGGCATGATGCATCAAAATCCTATAAGTGGCCACTCCTGACCAAAGGCCTCTTCTCACACAGAGAAGGTTTGAGTATTAATCGCCACGCTTGCTCAATGCGGGTTGGCGATTTCAAATTTATAATTAGAAATTATAAGCTCAGGTTTCCTCACGATGTATTTATTCCTTCCACAGTGGTGTCTAAATAATGACGCTAAGGCCAAATCAAATATACAAAATTAAAGTTAATGTTAATCATCTTCCCTATACAGAGTGCTTTACGTTTACCGAGATCGGGTTCGGCGTTCTGATTGGTTAGTTCATTCGCGTCGGCCAATCAGAGCGCCGAACGCGCTTTCGTTTTATTTTCGTTCAACGTAAAGCAAAGTCATACTAAGGGTACACATCGTCCTACCTAACTCCGTTATAGGAATCAGTGATTCATGATAATTAAACGGGAATTATCATAACATATATAAAATAGTAGTCCCGAATGATCCCGGATGACAATGGACTTACAATTACGTGTGATTGTTTGAAACTTTCCAGTCCAATTTGACAATATTAGGGACCCTTTTAAAACAATGGAAGGCGTTCTAAGTTGAGCGTTGGTGGTCTTACTTAAAATATTCGGAGATTTGTAAGCTTATGTTTAAGTGTGTAAAGTTAATTTTGGTATTGGTGTTTCCTTGTATATTTGAATAGATTACGGATCTATTTTTCTTGGAGATCAATGGAAAAGACACGTGTTTTTTATTTTGTTATGAAAACAAATACTTTCGAAGATATATCGATTTGACATATCGCGTGGCGTTACTTCTACGTACGTTTTAAACCTAGAAATGACGCATGTGTCCACTCTCAAACTCTGATTCGTTTTATCTAATTATTGTAATCTTATAGGAAAAAACCGTGTCAAAAACGATTTTTTTATATTACCTAACTGACGGACTAAATAGATTTTTAATTATCATACCCCGTCATCATCCCTATTAATAAAATCTCCATGTATTAATAAAAACCACTTATTATACAAAATCGAGCATGTAATGCGAATCTTTTGTACCGCTGTTACATATTACTTTTTAATTGTTTGGATCGCAGCCAAAAAGAATTTTACATGTTGTAGTGAGTAGGCACTGTATATACAAATTGTATGTACATAGTATATTTTTATACATCAAACGATATACATAATATATGTTTGTTTAGAAGTTCATTTACATTTTGAAGTTGTTAAACGAAATTTGCTAACAGTGATTTATTGTTATCGCTTAAAAAAAGATTTAAAACTGATGATTACTTTTTTTAAATTGCTAAAGTTAAGTGTCTTTCTGTAGTGATAAATTAAATTTATCTATACTAACACTAGACGACTAGACTATTGCGTTCTAAACAAAAACCAAAGCCAATATTTTTTTTTGTTGTTTTATTGAAAAGGTGCACCCCACATTAAGATTTTCTCTTGTGCCGTGGGTGCGTTTACAAATAGACAAGTTCAAATACCCAGACCTGAAAAAACAATTTGTGGGAGTAATTGGGCCTCCGGTAACGTCACTGACACAACGCAAGCGTTGTATCACGTCTGTGGTTTTCTGTGAGGCCGTGGTATCACTCCGGTCGACCCGGCTTATTCGTGCCGAAATAGGGCTCTCCCATACTTCGAAAAGCTTATAATTATTAATAGTGATTAAATTCATATCTAAACAGACAAGTTCCGTCCCTAAACTTGAAATACTAACATTCTCAAATCGCTCATTCTCTTACTAAACCTTAAGATGTTTAAGAAATACCAATCCATCATTCAGTATGGTCATTTGTAAGGCCCATTCTCACGACCTCATGCTATTGTTTTTAAAAGTACCAAAAAATTTAACAACTCGAAATTTGATTTTTCAAGTTTTTGTGACCCATGGGTGCATGAGGCATCTGCTCAACACATGCAACCACTAAATCGATGGTTTAAGGGGCTTGCAAAAAGGAATAGTGATGTGAAAGTTGTTTGTCGATATTTTTTTAATATATTTTGATGTGCCGGCGGTATTGCTTGACATCAGGTGATATCGCTTCGCATCGATCGTTTACCTGTTTATACCATAAAAAAAATTTGTTAAGTCTTAATTGGTTTAGCAAAAATAAAAACTATTGAGTTTGTAATGACTTAATAAGAACGATGATTACCTAAATCTAAATTGAAATGATTATCCAAAGGTCTAGTATAAAAATAAATACATTATTTTTTATTTATTTCAGACCTTATTTATCAAAATGTCACCTCAAAAATAAGAATGATTACGTAATGATCATTATTTATTGCAGTCATTAAACGAATATCATCGATATCGACAAAAAAATAACCCTCAAACTCCCCATCACTGGCCCAAGCAATAATTCACAGTCCACAAATCAGGTTGGCTGTTAAAATATCAGACGGTACCAATGGCACCACTTGCGAAACAAAGCTACGTTACAAAGTAAATGTAAACTTGTAATATTATAATATGTATCCATACATTTTGTAAGAAAATACAATCAGTGTTGTATTTTAAAAATAGGACGTCTCAGTAAGTGCTTACTTCATTCTTAAAGTAATAAAAGGTCGTGGATTTATTTTAGTGTTCAGTTTTAGATTGCTTTGGCTTTATTGTCTCAAAGGAGAGGGATACTCTTTCATACATGTTTCGGCGCAAATTGTAAATAGATATAACTATGGCAAATTCTCAGTCTCTAATTAACTACAACTCAAAATAAGAAACTTGAGAGTGAGACTGTCATATAATGAGTGAGGTTATTAAAATTATTATCCCTCTTCGTAATCATCCCAATCCCCGATTCCCCAACGACCCTAAAATTCCTAACCCCCAAAAGGCCGGCGACGCCTCTGGTGTTTCGGGTGTCCATAAGCGGCGGCAGGTGATCCTGCTTTTTTACCGGCTTATACTATAAAAAAGACACTGAATCTGATTACCGAGATAATTAGACATTTTACTTGATAGGCGCTATAGAATAGAGGGCAATAATTTTCTCTAGAATTTGATAATCATACTATCTACGTATCATCTCCATATTTTGTGATATTTACATCTCATACACATTTACCCTGCCATTTTCAGTATACTAGTGATGTGTAATGTGTAACCCACTAAATCAAACTCGACAATGTGTAAATAAAAACTGAACAGTTGTTCTTTTGTCCCTGTTTTAGTGTATATACGTCAGTGTTGAGTCACTACCACATAGTGACGTTAGATTGAGTCAGTTGGTTGCAAAGATGTATGAAATGTTGTTTTTTATTGGGTTATTTTAAGATAGCCCTATAGATTTGATGAAAGGTACCAATAGACTGAGACGTCCTATTTTTCTTTTGGTTTTCTTCTAGCCCTTTGCAAAAGTAAATTGAAATGTGTTTCGCTAGATTAGGCTAAACACATGCTGAGGACGATGCTGCATTAGTGAGACTAGATTTTGACCACGATATGATGAATTATTCTTCTGTTTAAATATTAAAATGTTTTTCAGTTAGCCATTTGCAAAGTAAATGTACGGAAACATATTATTTTCTCACATTTCTTTGAATACTATAAAGTGATACATACACTACAATTATTTAGAAGATGTGCGTCACATCTTAAAATGGCCTTCGATATCCTCTGGCGTATTCCCAAGTAGGTTGAATTATGATTGAATTGACACCTCGTATGTCTTACTTGAAGATTCGTATACTCCCAACCAACAATTTTGCCCTATAACCAAACCTTATATCTCAAAAAAGCTGGGTAAATGATGTATAAAGTTTCTGGTGGTGACTGATTGTTGTATAAAAGCTTTTGACAACACAGTTTGGCTGAATACAACAACACTAAAGGGAGATATAATTGCGCCACTTTCTTTGTAGATGCACCTTCTTTGGCCTTTTATTTGACCACATTTTATATAGTTTTTACAAAACGTTCTATGGCCTTTTATAAAACTAACTTTTGTTGGTTGGGCTGCTACGTATTTTCTATGATACATGCAACAATAATATCATTCAACACATTGTAACTGGAGTCAAAACATAATTAACTGAAAAAAATAAAAAACATGGCAAAAAACAAAAATACATAATACCTATTCTTAAAGTAGCAACCCTATTTTATTAACCCTAAACTGCGAAGCGAAAGTAAAAGTCATTACAATAAAAGTGCTGAAAATAAAATCCCGAACGCGTCAATGCTCATTAAAATCACGTTTGAGTTTAAAAATAGAACTCTGCGCGCGCAGGACACCTGAACACAATAAATCCTACTTGCATATTATTTTAACGCGGCCAAGTGTTGCAAATGGATTTTCTGTATTTCGCTGTGAATTTTGCTGGGGAGCTGGAAAGTTTTTTTTTTAGATATCGTGACATTTTAGTTTAGAAGTTTTATTATAGAAAGGTTTGAGGTTATAAAATGTTATTAATATAGGATTGATATTGTGAATTCTGACACCGAAACTGACTCGAATAGGGATAATGACGGGGTATGAAAATTAAACACGTAATAAATATTAGACACATTTTTTTTTATTTTGTCATATAAAAAAGCAATACTTACATACATAGAAAGGTTAATATTAATAAAACAATTGTATCACATCAAAAAGCGTATTTTAGATTTAATTGAATCAAGCTCTCTTTGATTTACAGATCTCTAAAAATAAAATAAAACACATACTTATGTTACTATATATCATCTAAAAGTGATAAAATATAGCAAATAAAAAAGTATATATTCGTAAGTACAACAGCGCCGCTACACTATAAATACATCATTGTCAAGCTTAATAAATTTCAAATAAGCCTTTAACATAAACAAACACAATAAATCAGAGTTTATTGTTAACAAAAGTCAATGATATTCATTTAATCGACATTTTAAGGGCAGTGTATATATCGTTTAAAATATTAAATTTAAATACGATTTGTTTTTTAAATTTGCAACGGTCTTATTGACATTCAGCAGGCGTTGAAGGGTTTGGTTTATGATCTGAGAACAGTGCGCTAAAGGGTTACTTTATTCTCGTTATTTTATGGTGTTTGTTTGTTGAATGTTATCGTAGGCTGTTGTAGGGTTATGCGTTAAATTCGATTTTTTTATTTTATAAATATGTATTTTTAGTATGATGCAAATAATAATTAGTTATTAAACGGTTTTGTTTTCTTGCCCTATTTGGTTATATGTTTGAGTCACATTTAGTAATTGAATTTTACCCTTTTCCTAACGACAGATCAATCTGAAAATTGATTTATATACTCATAATTATTGATGACCATATAATATCTTGATTACCAAACAATACTATATCCACAATTACATACGTTTATTATTAAGATCAATGAAAGTCCTTTATTGGTAGAATAGTGCTCATTAAAACCGTTTACTTTGAATTTATACGTAACTACACGTAAACAACAAAACGTTATGAAAACTATACCGACCCGTGTTTACGTTTTTTAAACTAATCTCCTTGCCAAATGCCATGAGATTATAAATATTTGTTTCTGGATTTCACATAGACCTTGTTAATGTTATAACATCACGCCTTTTATATTCAGGATGAGTGAAAAGAGGTGTGCAAATATTATAATCAAAGTCAAAGTCAAGGTACTTTTGAAACGTACGTAAAAATTGGCTTGTCCGTCAGTCAATTAGTCTGTCTTTTAGTGAAGCTAGGTGCTGCTTCCGAAGTGTAGTTTCGAATGGAGAAAAACGAGCAAGAAATTTCGCCATTACTCTTTTAAAAATTTGCTGCACTGTTGAGCAAAGGCCTCGAAGGATGAGCATTAGTTATCACGCTTGCTCAAAGCGGAATAGCGATTTCAATTCGCTTCTTCAGACCCGAAGCAACAATTTGTGAATCACATAAAGAGTTGCTCCGTGCAGAAATCGAAACTGCACGTTGCACGGCAGCTAGTTGTCCAGCTAATTCGATATATGTATAATTTATATAGTCATCCTTACCGATTTCAGTAACGGCGACCTTAGAGAAGCTATTTCCTGTCGTGGGCTCTGATGTGACTGGCCAGATAACCGTGCAGTCAGATCTCCTGGGATGCCCTATCTCTTCTACTCTCTATTATTTGTTGACTAATCTCTTTCTCATTCTTGTTACAGATAAAGTGTACACGCGTGTAGAAGTTCCATTAAACGAGCGGGTTCGACTGTCGTGTGGCATGAGACCCAGTATCAACAAGTCCACAGTGCTGTGGTACAAAGATGGAGTCCTTGTCGACAGTCAGAGGAGCAAATACGTGCAGCAGAAACATTGGTATGTTGTATGTTTATTTTGTTATATGTTTAATAAGCTGGTAAACGAGCAGTAGTTCTGCTGATGGTAAGCAATTGCCGCCGCCCCTGGACATTTGAAGCGTTACTAGTGCGTTGCCGGCCTTTTAGGGGATAGGAATTTAAGGGTTGTTGGGGAATTGGGGATAGGGAAGGGGAGTAATTGCGCCTCCGGTAACGTCACTCACACAACGAAACAACGCAAGTTGTTTCACATCGGTTTTTTACGGTGTTTAGTTTTCTGTGAGGCCGTGGTATCACTCCGGTCCAGTCACGTATTTTTTTTTTAAAGCATTTATTTCAATTAATCCTAAATAAGGCACTTTTAAAACGTCAAATTGAATTGTCCGTCAATCTGTCTGTCAGTGAAGCTAGGCGCTAACGTAACGTAACATCAGAATATATCTTAAGTTCATAATTATTTTACTGCACTTTGCTACACAATGTAAATTGTAATGAAAGGTGTGCCCGACGGTCTAATAAACAACCCTATAAGTCAATCGATAGATGTTGTTGTTGAAACCTGCGACTGCCTAATTGAGCTAGAGGTCGCACACCCAACTAGATTCCGTTTTATGAAAATTCTTACCTACTAATGAATAGCACAGAAATTACGTTCGGTGTAGGATAGGCAATATAATAACACACTCACTACAATATGAGACTCATAACATGACCAGTGATAACTTAACCAACACCGTATTAACCCAAAAGTAGTACATCAACGAAAATGAACACGTAACATAATAAAAATAAACAAAATAAATGTAACAATTAACAGAGCAAGTTCACCCCAAACATAATCCAAGTTCGAACTAAATCAATAAACATGGAATTTCACGAAACACACAGAAATAGAACCGATAGAACTAAACGAACGAACGATGTATCGTGTAACAATATTTACTGAGAATACGTACAAGCAGTAATGCAACTAGAATTATGAGATGCTATTTGAAGCGCCTCAAAACATAGCATCGATCAAATCTTATGTTTTACTATAGGTTTACTAGCTTTTCCCCGCGGCTTTGCTTGCGTCAATTGTGCCCTTCTTCATACTCCCAGTTAAATATATACTCTCTTTTTAAGGTAGGGATAATCATCCAATGATTTTCTCCCGCCTTGGGTGAGGCGAGAGTGTCAGACTCGTACTGACTAAAAACCACCCCGTTCCTTTCATGCTTTTTGAGCCGGAGCTACAGATTTTGGCGACACAGCTAAATAAAAATGCGACAGTTTGTTACAATATAGAGGGCCCGGATTAAAACATGGGCTATTTTGTCATCGTTAAAAAACGTAGTAAGTAGTAGCAAATTCACAGGGGTGAAATCACGAATAAAAAAGATTCATTAGAAAATTCATACTTTCAAAGACGCTTCACCTTTTTCATTCATATTTCTGTTCATTTTATATGAAAGATAATTTTATTTAATGACGAGGAAATCCGCATGTTATTTTCTGTCTCACCGGTCACTGACCCAGAATTTTTAAATCAGTTCAGACAAATGATGAAGTCTGGAATGTGCCAAAAACAATCTAAGTGCGAATCGGATTGACATGCTAAAGGTTCCGTAGTTTATGAAAATAATTTAAAAAACACTTTTATCTGTTTAGATCTATAAATAACTTCGTTCTAAATGTCTAATATTGCTAATATATTTTGCTGTTTTTGTAACAGAGGCAACATATTTTAATGATAATTTGTGAAATTGTCTATCACGGTTCATGAGTCTGGTAACCAATGCACCGACAAACTGGCAAAAGAGTCTTTTTTTGAGAGGGGAAATCATCCAATGACTTCTCCCATCTTAGGCGAGGCGAGAGAGAGTGTCAGTCTTACTGACTAAAAACTACCCCGTACCTGCTTTTCGAGCCGGAGTCCGTAGGTAGTCCGTAGCTCTGGATCAGACATCAGCCGTACTGGGCCCCATCTGTGGCGGTTTGATGGCTCTTTACGCAGTAGGTACGGGTCTAAACAAAAAATCTTAGTAAAGGGTCTCATTTTGCCCTTTAGATACGGGATCCTAAAAACAATATTACCCAACAATTAAAAGAAAATTAAGCCAACATTTCTTCAGTAATTCGAACCGAATTTCGTTTCTTTACATTCTTTGCCAAAATTCGCTGTAAAAGTATTTTAGTCTTGATGCACGCTGCGTCTTTGGCGTGGCGAGATACTCTCGTTAAATATATGACGTTAGCCAATTATCTTCTGGGTAAATTATCGCATAGATGTCAGTGACTTAGCTTTAGGATGCTTTTCCACCAGGCATTCTGTCATGTAAGCTAACCTAACTGTGAAACTATGTGACCGTTTCCACTAATACTAGTAGCTATGTAGCTGTGCGAGGAAGATGTGCAGCTCGACTATGCAATGATAGTAGGGAAGTCATCCATAGCACGCATCTCTCCATATAAAAAACATAGCTTAGCCGAGTCCGTCTCCACCATATGCTACGAACTCCATACAAACTTCCACCCTCCCCATTTTAGGAAAGTAGAGGGTTAGAAGGAGACAAAGGGTGACCTATATCACTCTATAAAAAATTGGAGCACCGTTTTGCCTTACAAGACAGACACAAACACTGTATTAATTATTTGTTTTTGATTTCAGGTTGAGGATAAAGTCATTCGATTACACAGATGTCGGAGTATTTGTATGCAAGTTCGACAACGATGATGCCACAAAATTATCACTTAAGCTCGAAGTGAAGCCAAATCCTCACAATCCTGAAAATGGACGTGGTGAGTTTCAATTTTATTTATTTATTTAATTCAAAAGTTACAACCGTAGACAACCAATTAAAGCAACTTACATACATAACTAAAACATAATTAAAAAGGAATTAACAACATTCATAAGTTCGCCTCGCAGTTATTCAGGCATTTATACTTCAGACAAAATCTCCTTCCATCTACCCATGAACAGATCATTTGATCATTTATAACGGACTGATAATGATAATAATGGTGTTGATGATAATTATGATAAACAGCTAAAAGAAGAACAAACGCTAGGTGTTACTCATATTTCTTTGTTTCATATTTTACTTAAAATGGTTTGCGTTCAACATAAATCACAATTGAATTATCAGACAGAACAATTAAAATTAATTGCCTATCCAATTAACGTTGTTACGAGTTATCTGGAAATTGCGAAATGGGTTAATTTAGATTTAAAATTCAGTAACGATTCTGATTTTGACAACAAATTAAAAGGCAATTTAATACAAGATGCATCATGAACGAAAGACTGCAAAGCAGAAAATATAGATGGTTTATTAGATAGCAATTCAATTGTACGTACAAAATTCAAGAGAAAATATGTATTTCATTTCATGCGAACATAATACGTACTAACGCCCGAATATTGAAATGATACTCAATTTTAACTTGTACAACTTAAATATCGTGTCTATCTCTGTCATTTTATAAAGAATTGATAGTGACAGAAATAATGTTGAGAGCGTCTTAAAATTGTGTAGCGTTTGAGTATTTGACATAAGAAAATTTTCAACAAAATTTGCAATCTCATAACGCCATGCGTAAACAATAAACTGATTCGACCAAATTCTTCAATGTCAAACACGTAACTTGGTACTGCAAACATCGCAGTACCAATGTCTCTGGCCTGTTCGCTCGTGGTTATTTTAATATGATATTTTATTAGCTTCTTTATTGGTCGTGCAGATGTGTAAACAGTGAGAAACGGATTCCGGGGTTGCAATGTCTTGCAGTGAAGAAATGTACACAGCATTCACATTTTAAATAACTTTCGTTATTTTTTCGACACGATGCACTTAAATTTTGATGGAAATATGTGTGTATACAGCGGTTTCCTGTCGTTTTCGGAGACTGTTTAAAAGTTGCTGTTTATAATATTTATTATGAAAAGATGTTTTTACGAATATACTTATTAAAATTTTAACAGTGTGATATTGATTTTCATCTTGTCCAGATCAAAGTAACTGATGGTAATCTGTAATATAAAAATAAGTCAGATTTTTCTTCCTGACGCTATAACTCCGGAACACATGAACCGATTTCCACTGTTTTGCATTTGTAGGAAAGGTCACGGGCTCCGTGAGGTTTATAGCAAAGAAAACAGGGAAAATCATCGGTGGCGAAACGGAGTTCGCGGGCTTCGCTAGTTTAGATATAGATATAAGTGAACTATTGCAAGATTATACTAATGACGAATTATCAATGGCAGATCACCAAACAGATATAACACAAGCTGTGCAGCCAGAAGCCCTGTCACAAGTTGTCAACAAAACACAAGAAGAAGGGCTTTCTTTACCAGACAGCAAACGATATGGCAAAGAAGATGACGATGAAAGAGCGGAGAAAGATCATCCAGGTTATGGCCATATAGATGAGAAACAGGATTATTTCCCTCCTCGATTCAAGCATCCCACGAAACTATATTACATGGACATGAAACCTGCCGGGAACTCTATAAGAATGCGATGCGCCGCTGAAGGTAATAAATATTTTTATTAGTTCGTGGATATTTTAGGGATCGTAACTCGCTTTACCTATACCGATTTTGTTTATGGTGATGTGTTTAGTTTAGATTCATAATTTTGGATTTAGTTTATTTTATAGATTATGGTGTTGTTTTTTTTATAAAGCTCTTGTTGTTTCTTCATTATTATAACAATATGTTTTATGACTAGAATAATTGTACTTAACTAGAATGGACTGCTGATCATAAACATCTAAGCAGGCTTCCAAATTCTTCGTTTGATTTGTTAAATTAGCGTAAAATAGACTATTATAAAACACAAGAGCAAAAATAGCTTTTGTATATAAAAACCATGTTATGTTATAGATTATTTAAAGTAGCAAAGTAAACAGCACTCGTCCCCAAACAGTCTGCATCTCTATTTAGCTCTACAGACTTAAATGCAGCCACACAGAAATAGTCAGAAGCATGTTTATGACATCGTAAAACATTTGCAGGGAACCCTACGCCGAACATAACTTGGTATAAGAACCGAAGTACACCAATAACTAGGATGTTCTTCCAACCGTCTTATGGAAAATGGTCCATGGGTATGGAAGAATTGACAAAGGCTGACAATGGAAATTATACTTGCGTTGTTTGTAATATACTCGGCTGCATCGAGCATACTCTTGCTCTGCACGTTCAAGGTAAGTTCTTTTGCTATTTTAGCTTCGAATTATTCTCATTCAACTTCTGTGAAATAAAAGAAGACCAAAAAAAAGGTGTTAAGATGATATATGTTAGAGAGGAGTGGTCTAGTTAGTTTGTTTGTTGTGTCAACACCAAGTAAGCATTAAAAGACAATAAACACAATAGGGATGATGATGGGGTACGAAAATTTAAAACCTATTTAGTCTGTCAGTAAGATAATGAAAAAATATTAGACATGTATTTTTTTTTATTTTGTCATATAAGATAACAATACTTAGATAAAATGAATCAATGTTCAGGAGTGGGAGCAAATACGCCGTTTCTACGTATAAAACGTATCTGGAAGTGATATCACGTGATATTTCAAATCAATCTATCTTCGAAAGTATCTGTTTCCGTAAGAAAATAAAAAATACGTGTCTATTACATATTTTAAAATAATCTACAGGACGGACATTAAAATAAAAATTAGTGATACCCTATTATAATGACCGTTACTTTCCTTTACCAATTAAAACAGAAGACTTTGATTTCAACACTGTGATCGTTTTCCACATTCATACTTCTATAGTGTTATCGTGTTTCTCTTTTCCAATACCTGGCTATCTCATTGTAGAGCGTTACCCATCGAAACCTTACATAAAGGAGAGGTATCCTGGTAACGTTACGGTGTTGGTGAACGAGACAGCGACTCTCTCGTGTCCACCAGTGTCAGATCTGGAACCGTATCTATACTGGATCCGACCAACAAATTACACGGTACAAGATGCCGAAGTTGGGCCGAGTGATATGCCGATACCATTCGGAGATGTTATAGAGGTCTTTATGTTACATTTTTATCACGGTGCAGGTTTTATGTCACTGTGGTGTTGGATCACTCTATCTGGGGCCTTAGTCTGCTATTATAATTGTGTCAGAATGGTCGATTAGAGATACAGTGCGAGAGGGATGGAGCTATACAACCTACATAGCTCCGTCCCTCTTGCACTGCTCAGTGATCGAACATTCTGACACAATTGTAATAGCAGACTAAGGCCCCTGGTTAAAGGGATGGAAATTATTCATTGGATTTGTCGAAATTTAGGTTATTCTATGTGGCTTCTTTCTTTATGTCTTCATCTATCTTTCTTCTAATTAAACTATTTCTTTATGTATCTTCATATTTAAGGTGAAAGTGCTGTAATTGTAACTGTTAAACTTAAGGTAATCGGTATTAATAAGGTTACTGGTGTTGGTTAAAAACTTGGTGATGGTTATTGTTAAATAGAATTAATTCTGTTTCATAGATTGGTGTCAGTACAAGAGCAGGTTGGTGCACTTAGTATGAGTTTGCTTTCCGTTTAAAGTAATCGAAATGAGAGCGCGTTCGATACTGATTGGCCGGCTCGAATAAACCGCCGAACACACCAATCAAAGCACCGAATGCGCTCTTGCTTCGATTACCTTGAACGTAAAGAAAACTTGTCTAAAGGGTACTGACAATTCTTTTTTCAAAGATCACATTGCTAACATTAGTAGTTAAGTCTGGATTAAACGAAGGGCATTCCAATCGCTCCAACCATTTGATTCAATACAAATATAAACTTTAAAACGAATAAAATAAAGAATGAAATTCCATGCATAGCTGTTAGTTCGCTCCGAAGTGTTGCGATTCCAACTTTGTTATTTTAGTTCATTGTTTTTTTAGAAAGAAAGAATGTTTATGGAATGTGACTCCTAATATAGATTTCAGTAGAATCATTAACACTTAGTAAGTCTAAATGTTTTGGAAAGTCAATTTATAGATACAGTACAACTTGATAATTACCAATAACAAACAAAAAATTGGCATACATTAATAAATAAAGCAAGATAATATAGTATTTCAATAAATAAAACAATAAACAGTTCACTAAAACAGCGTCCATAAAAGACCAAAAGACGCTCCAAAGACCAACGAGACCATACACAGAAATGTAACAGCAAATTTTTTTATAGAGCGTCTTTACGCGAAGCCTGTCCTGACGGCAGGAGCTGACAACCAAACGGTGTTGGTCGGGGAAACCGCTCGTTTCAGCTGTCAGTTTCTCACTGACATGCATCCGTCAGTCTACTGGATGTACTTTACAAGAGACGAGACCTTCGAGAACGTTACTGTTAACCCCGCTGATGTAACGCTACAGCAGTCGATGGTCTACTACGACAAAAATAAAGTAGTCACGGTGAGGGAATTGTCACTAACGCATGGGTTGTTTGCATGTTTGTTTAGTTATAAGTTTTGGTGATGGTTTAGGGGACCTCGGTACGTCCTAAAACTGCCACCGGCCACCGAAGAATGAGCAGTAGCATTCTCATTTTATTGGTGACCCAAAACTGTGATCCCTAAGCCTCCCATCATCTTCAGCCGAAGACGTCCAATGTTGAACAAACCCCCAACCCTCTAAAGGAGACGCCCTTGTTCAACAGTGGACGTCTTCGATGATGATGATGATAATGGTTTGTGATACGGTCTAAAATACTGGACATTAGGTCCAATAAATCTGAATGATCTTAAGCCTATGTTTACATGGCAAGCGTTAAGCGTTTTGATAACGCGCGTTTACTACTGCATGCATTGTACATACATCCCATTTGCCATGTGAACATGGGCTAATGCTGTTTCATATGTTTTAAAGGTTTGTTTTAGACAAAAAAGATTTTATTTGTAGCTACAGCATGACTTCCTAACTCCTTAAGAGCTCCAATTTCTTATTTTGTCTAATCTTAAGGACAACAAGCATGATCATGTAGAAACTACGCCTAAGTCAATTGCATCTAACCACTTATTAACCAACTATTTCAATTTTGCTGACCATCACAAATATTTCAGAGTGAAAATCCGGAGGATAAGCCAGAACATCTGACGATATACAATGTAACGAAGGAGGATGAAGGGTGGTACGTCTGTATCGCCCTCAACAGTTTAGGGAACACAACGGCTAAGGGATACCTAACTGTATTGGAATGTAAGTTCATTAAATGTAAATGTCTTACGGTGATAATTATTTACCAACATTTAAATTTGCATGGCGTGAGCGTAATTAGGGCGTTTTATACTTGAATTTTTTAGACAATCTTGTTAGTTTACCCATAAAGAATTTGAATTTGAATAATTCTGAGTAGTAAATAATACAGAGTGATTCGAAGACAGTGTAGAACACTTTTGGTATACATTAAATGACGTAGGTCTTCTTGTAAATGTTCAGTGACAGAGATCAGACAACAGCGCTTTCAATCCAAATTATTTTCTTAATATTACCCTATTTGGTATTAAACTGCAATCTCCAACTCTTTTGACAAACGTAGAATCTATGGCAGACCCCTCTTTTATAGAAGACGCCTATAGTAGCAGTGTACTCTCAAGGCTGTTGATGAAATTATGCTAATGCTCTGCCCATCGCTAGTGCAACTGATAAAGATGATATCTCGAATCCGATCCCTAATTAGACAAATCAGGTTTTTCAAGTTAAAAATTCTTCGTATATTAAAGATAGGTTAGGCTTAATACATGGGATTAATGGATTAATTTTGGCCATTGATGCGTCAAATAAGACTACCTCAAGATAGTGATATCATTAAGATAAACCTGGACATTTGAATACTAATTATAATTATCTATGAAGATTTAAGATTAACTGCCGCACTCAAAGACGTTTAATGATTACTTAACGTAGCCCTTAATAATTGTTTTCATTACAAAATCGTTACTAAGAAATAGTTTAAGTATTCATTAATTGCCTCTGAATGTGGCAGTAAGTTTTGTAACAGGGAAATGATTAGTATTGGTTTTAATGCTTTAAATTCCCTTTCTAGCGCCCCCAGTACAAGAAGCGCCAGACCATGGAAAGCACACATTACTGATAAACATCCTAACAGTAGTACTGGGAGCTATGTTCTTCGTAGCTGCTATCATAGTGGTGATGATTTGCAAGAAGTTGAAGAGAGAGAAAGAGCAGAAACAGCTGGCGATAGAGACTGCGAGGGCTGTGATAGTGACGCATTGGACGAAGAAGGTCACTGTTGAGAAACCACAGATGAATGGGTCGCCTACTGCTACCGGCGAAGCTTTGGTATGGAAATAATATTAATTTTGCTGTATGCTATGTAGATCTTTCTTTATTAACTTATCCTTGGAAGCTCGGCCTGACCGGAACAGCCAGCCGATGGCTTAATTACCCCCTTCCCAATCTTCCCAGTCCCCGATTCCCCAATGACCCTTAAATTCCGAACCCACAAACGCCTCTGGTGCCGGCAACGCACTTGTAACGCCTCTGGTGTTTAGGGTGGCCGTAGGCGGCGGCGACAGGCAGTTCGTTTGCCGGCTAATACCATAAAAAGCGGTTATGTAACGAGTAATGGGTGCGATCCCTGTGTTTAGTATAGGACTTTTTTTATGAGAGTCTTTTAAAGTTAGTAATTGAATTCTGGAAACTTAACGAAGTGGACACTAAACCATAGTATCAGCATTAGCAGACTGTGGGTAAAATACTTACAACCAATTTTTGCTATGGACCAAAAACTAATTCCAAATCTCAATCCACAGCTAATGCCAGTCGTGAAAATCGAGAAACAAAAGCTGCAACAGGTCCAGAACACGACGAGCGATTCGATGATGATGTCGGAGTACGAGCTGCCGATGGACATCGACTGGGAAGTTCCTCGGGACTCCCTGTGCATTGGGAAGGTGCTTGGTGAAGGAGAGTTTGGAAAGGTCGTCAAGGCGGAGTGCGTGGGGATATTGAAACCTGGCATGCAGTCTGTGGTCGCTGTTAAGATGTTGAAAGGTGATTGTTGGTTTTTGTGTATGGGAATACTTACTAATAACTTGATCTTCTTGGGTTAAATTCTTTATTTAATTATTGATACATTCTTCGTAAAAAGCTGTTATACCAACTTATAAGGAGATGGATCAAAATTGCCCCACGTCCTATAACCCTGTGAAATATATCAAAAAAGATAAAAAGTGTGGCATACTTCACATGCGCCTGAACTATTTACATAGCAGTTTCTTTTTATACCAAAGGGCAATAAAAATTTAATTAGGAAGTATGTCATATTAATTTATACATCTTTATCTTTTTTAGGACGTGGGGTAATTTTGTATTTATTTTGATCCTTCTTTTTTGTGGTGAAATATACAAAACATGGATCAAGAAGTTTACATACAAAAATGATCTATGCACTTTGACAATAATAAAAAAACTCTTAACACAAATTCTAAATTATCTTCCAGAGGGCCACACGGACGCGGAGATGATGGCTCTAGTCTCCGAGATGGAGATGATGAAGATGATAGGCAAGCACGTGAACATCATCAACTTGTTAGGATGCTGCACACAAGACGGGCCGCTATACGTCATCGTGGAGTACGCGCCCAATGGAAACTTGAGAGAGTTCCTCAGGAACCACCGACCTGGAAATAGGTGAGAGTTTTAATAAATTAAAATATGAACAATTAATATAATACCTACTGCCTCGTTGATGAGTCGTCGAGTGAGTCCAAGGGAGGAGGATCATAGTAGCGTTTTCAAAAACATCTCAGTAAAATAGCTCGATGTTACGAACTATGCCTCTGTACTGCATGGTGTAATATTACTTACTTAGTATGAATTAATTGCAGATACGAGTCGCCAACAGAAGACTTGAAGGAAAAGAAAACACTAACACAAAAGGATTTAGTTTCATTCTCATATCAAGTTGCGAGAGGAATGGAATACTTAGCTTCTAGACGGGTAAGATACCTACACATTTTAATATTCTTCTTTGAGTAAACAGCATCAAATTATTTGAAACGATATCATTTTCCGAGATATTTAATTAAAATTAACATTCAGTTATTGTTAAATAACTTAGAACTGATTTAAGTAAGTCGTTTCGCATAAAAAAGCTGTTAAATTGTAGTAACCATTAATCTTGTCTTACTTTTAAAATTACCAAAAACCAGTAGTTCCTCTCAATGTATTCTTTGGATCACACACATCTTCGTTACCAATCATCCTTATCATCCAACTTTCTAACAAAACCATCATCACCTTCCACAGTGTATCCACCGCGACTTGGCAGCGCGTAACGTCCTCGTCTCCGACGACTGCATCCTCAAGATAGCTGACTTCGGTCTGGCCAAGGATGTCCACAGCAACGACTATTACAGGAAGAAGACGGAAGGCAGGCTCCCAGTCCGATGGATGGCTCCAGAGTCGCTTTATCACAAAGTTTTTACTACTCAGACTGATGTGTAAGTACTTAAATGTTTTTTGACCAGGAGTAAACGTTTCATTGTTGATTCAAACATATTTTATGTTTGGTATCAAACAATATTTGAGTTGGCCAAAAATTTTGAAAATTAGTGTAGGATTTGAACCGTACTTATACAACCCGAATGTGGCCGCCATCAGAACTTATGGAATATCATAACTACCTCAATCAATTAGCGGTCCATTGCCTCTGCCTACCCCTATGGTAGACAGGCGTGAATTTTTGTATGTACCTCAACTACTACCTCAGAATTCAGTGAAATTTTCCACATTTAATGTAGATAGAATTATATAGGTAACTCTTGCAATAACAAAATTCTCCTATTTGCACAGATATCTATTTTTCAGTAACTAAACTTTCTAATTATGTCTAAAACACTAAATTTAAAATATAAGTTTCAAAATTTACTTATAAAAATATCTTGTCTCTATTTTCCAGCTGGTCGTTCGGCGTGCTCCTGTGGGAGATAATGACGCTGGGCGGCACGCCGTACCCGACCGTCCCGGGGCAGTACATGTACCAGCACCTCAGCGCAGGACATCGGATGGAGAAACCGCCGTGCTGTAGTCTTGAAATGTAAGTTATTTTGAAGATCTTTTTTATGGAATAAGCCGGTAAACGAGCAGACGGATCACCTGATGGTAAGCAATCATGGACGACCATGGACACCCGAAATTTCAGAGGCGCTACAAGTGCGTTGCCGGCCTTTTAGGGGTAAGTAATTTTAGGGTTGTTTGGGAATCGGGAATTGGGGACCCAATCCAGTAAACTCATTCACACAACGAAACACAACGCAAGCGTTGTTTCACGTCGGTTTCCTGTAAAGCTATGGTATCACTACGGTACACTATATACGAGCCAGCCCATTCATGCGGAAGCATAAATTTAACGGCAGATTGCTTTCATCAATCAGTTTTATATCTTGGAAACCTAACTTACTTAGTTACCTTGTTTTATGTTTAAACAACCCAACCAATAAACTTTCTTCTCTATCCACAGATACATGCTGATGCGCGAGTGCTGGTCCTTCTCCCCAGGAGACAGACCCTCATTTACTGAACTGGTGGAAGACCTGGACAAGATCCTAACAGTCACCGCCAACCAAGAATACTTGGACCTTGGTCTACCACAACTGGACACTCCACCATCGAGCTACGATGGCTCAGGAGACGAAAGTGATAGTGACTTCCCCTTCATCAAGTAGACTTTTGGAAGTAGCAATGAACAGTATTACTCTCAAGTGTGGTCTAGTGTGTTGTGTAAGGGATTTTGGAAATTTAAACTCGTAAATTGGACTACTGGTGTTGATAGTCTTTGTATGAGTTCTAAAGTGTACCTTGAATTTTAAATGCCGAAAATTGGAGCTGGATAGAATTCAAGGGGTGAATAGATCTCTTCTGAATCCATTCACCCCTTGAATTTTATTGGCCCCGTTTTACCGTAACGTTTTAGTTTCGTCTTGGAAAAAGGAATTAAAAATATTGGACAGTAAAGTTCTATTCATTATTCAATTGTTTTTCAAGACGAAATCTAATGTTTTTTTTAATAGTAAAAAAAATATTGTGAGACTACAGACCAGACAGACCCTTAGTAAGCGTTTGGTTTATTAAACAAACTTGTACATGGGTACAGAACACATAGGGTGGGCTAGTGGCTAGCCAGGTATCATCAGAGTAGCTTTGAAGTTTAGAAGCCTTTGGGTGATCCCGAAACCATTAAAATAAGTACTAAATTTGAATTAAATTAGGCATCGAAACTGGTCGTAGCAGAAATAAATTCTTAAAATACTGTTCGCTACTATCAACGAATAGATGAACTTAATATTGAACCCACCAATATCAATTGTATTGTATTTGATATCTTTAGGTAGAATGTTACAATGAATATGAGATTTTTAGACAAGGAAGAAACGTTATTATAAAGTGCTAAAAGCAAAAATTGATACTTATAGCACATTATAATAAATCTGTTGTAGAAAAATTGTCCCTTCTTTTAGTACCTTTAGGTTCATTTTGAATTATACGTAAAAATTTTAATGGATATGTATTTTCGAAATAGAACCTAAAGGGACTCACTGTTTTGACTGAATTATGGAGTATTATATTAAAAAGAGATTTATAAACGCTCTTTATGAGAACTTTTATCCTTCTTAGGATCATCAAATAGTATGTTCGACTCTCTATTTCTATAGATGTAAGAGAAATGTATCTTGAGTTCATCATGGAGCTTAGGTTCGGTGACCGAATTTGATCCATTGGATCAAATTTTTACCAAGTCAAAATTGCATGAAAATACGTGACTACGTGTCATGTTATTTAATTTTAAGATATTTTTACCTTGTTTAGATTACGTATTTATTTAGATTTAAGTTTATATTTTTACACAAAATGCGAAACAAAGTATTGCATAATATTTGCGTGTAAATATAAATATTTAGGAATACAATTACCTTTGGGGTTTAATGTAAATATTCTAGTACCAAAGTTTGTGTTTTTCTTTTAATGTATTATAAAATAATTATTGTGAAGTTTAAAGCATTTTATGAGGCGATGTTACAAAACACATTTTTTGACTAAAAATAACATCTAGTCTATTTTTGAAGGACGGAGAAGATTTTTATAATAAGTATTGTCGTTTAGGTATTTGTTTTTAAGATTTATCACAAAATATAATGGCTGTTACATTGACTTAGGTATTTTTCAAAACAAACAAACACGCAGATAGTTAAGTAAAATCAAAATGTTTAGGATCATTTTTCCTACAAGTCCATTACCCAGTCAATTATTTAGTTTAAAACCACAGACTATGATATCGAGTCTTTTTATAGGATGCATTTCACCACCAAATCTTTTTGTACTTAATTAATAATAATTATTTTAGTTATTAAAAAACGTGTAACCAATTAGCAAAGGAAATTATTATGAGATTATTTTGTAAATAGTAGATAGGTATTTGATTTAATTATTATCTAGTTGCGAAGAATGAGTTTGTCATACGGTACCCGTCTTTTGGGGATTCTAGTGGGAATTTTTTGAAAGCCATTATTGTAACCTTTGAGACATACTAAATTGATTATTATGTTATCGGCTTACTCACGTAACTGTGTGACGAGGAACTCGACTAGTTTCAAGCCATGCTAGTAGCTCTTATTTATGAGCAGCATTCCGCGACATACGAACGCGGCGATTCATTAGCAGCTTGACAAACGTCAGTTCCTCGTCAAACAGTTACGTGGGTAAGCCGATAACATAATAATTATTTTTTGAAAATTGTGAAATTTTAAAAATAATTGATATTTATATTTATTATTTTTTATGACATCACCGTTATTGGTATTTTAGATATTTTATATTCATTTATTTATAATCTTTGTATGACTACTTTTGTCTGACTATTGTCTGTGCCTTATTATAAAATGTTTGAATAATGTTCTAGTAAATACTTTGGCAGTCCTTTTATGTATATTTGATGGATGTGTGCGTATAAATGGAGTTGTAAGAATATATAATGAAATAAAGATTTATAGTGCGAATGTAATTTTTGTCTTTTTATTTAATCATGAATATCCGCCTACCTTATGGAAACTCAAAGATTTTTCTTTAATTTTCTGTACCTACATGTTACATACACATAGAGCCTCTTCAATTACGGGATTACTTTGAAGGAGATGCATTCGAATTAGTGCACTCGTTTTCAAAACAAAGCTACTTTGGAAATGATCACCCATTCAATTCTCAAAAATATTAAAAATATTATTATTTATTAAATCGTCTCATGAGTATAATGATAATTATCCACTACTGAATATAATATGCTTTTCCCAAAACTCCCAACGACTCTCAGATCGTGTTATTCGTAGCCTGGTAAATTTCGTTACAGCGCCATCTGCGGAGACCGTAGTGCACTTCTTAATATTGGCTAATGGTCAGATGATTGTTATAGTTATTTGTCAACAGATGGCTGTAGGTGGCAATAGTGTTAAGTACCAAATAATTTTACTAGATGGCGTTCGATATAACTAAATTTAAAAACCGAATTATCAGATGAAATATTTGTTTTTCTTATTGTTTTTTCTTGAGTAGACAGTTAAATCAGTCAGCTCCAGACCGCTAGAAAATCTCAAAAACTAGCCATAAAATTACCAATTTTCGAATGTCCCAAAGCATCCTCAGATTATGGACATGGGTGGGAATGACCATGGGTGAAGTGGGACCTTTTTTAAAAATGTTATGAATTGTCATACAAAACTTGATATAAACTACAAAATACTCGAATTTTTCTTTCCAGAACCAGTGTGTCGTCGAGATGGGTAGTCGATAAATAAAAAAATGAATATATTCATACATTTTATATTTTTGTCAGTACATTATGGCATCGCCTTAAGTTAACATACAAAGTCATACAAAAATTATGCTAATTTAAACGTACACAATTTTTGTTTGAATTACACTTTAATATAATTATTTCTACTTTCTTTCTTTCTTCTGCTATCACAAGTCTTTACGAATCTAGCGATTTTATACATTTAAAAATAAAACATTATACTTTATACATTTAAAAATAAAACATAATATTTTGTATTCACATTTAAATAAATCAACAATACAGCGAAACATAATCATAGACACTTATTTTATACAAATAAAAACACAAATATTTTTTGAAATAATAATTTTAATCACAAAAATAAACTTAAATTAAATTCTAGATTCGTAGATAATACTTATTTATTACATAATTATTTGGTTTTGTTTTTTGTTTGTGCGTTGTTTATGAAATGTTACTAGCTTAAATAATTAAAGATAAATAGTTTAAACAATTTTGTAATTAATTAATTAATTAATATAAAATAAAACATAAAATGAAAGAAAAAAAATTACATGTTGCCAATTTTAATTTAAGTAATAAAAAATAATATTAACAATGAAATAAATTATGCCATTTATATCAACATGTTATATATATTTACGTGCGTTTTATTATTTAAAAGATTATAGTAAGCAAATATACATTACATTATAATTATAGTTTTGTACAAGCAACTTATAAATTGCTTTCAAAATAATTGAACAGAAGTTTGTAGTCAAAATAATTAACATTTAGATTCGATTTTAATTATTTATTCGATTTAGTCAACACATGTATTTTATTTCTCATCGCTATTATAGTATTTTATTGAGTAAAGTCCAGCTTTACAAAAATGGTGTCGTTTTACAAATGATAAATAATTTACACTTAAATAGGTATTTTTAATCTGTCAAATTGATTTCAAAACTTACGTTTTGAGATAAAGCAACACTGTTAGCGTTGTAAAAATAAATCTTTTAAAGTTTTTAACATTATTTAATGAAACATTATTAAAAAATGAAATTATATTGCATAGTCATATTTTATTAATTAAATGTCAATTAGATTTTGAAGTAAAAACGAAATGTTTTAAATGGTTTTCAACCATTAATGTAACTAAATAAACTTTTTATATCTGTTTTACAAAAACAATTCATTTATCACATGTAAAAATGTCAATTTCATTACTATCTAGTACCCGATCAAGACAAAGTGATGACAATCTATGTCAAAAGCGTTAAAAAGTCAAGCATTATAAACTAATATCTCGCAGCTCTTATAAAATATTCATAGCAAAATTTCTCTTAAGAGTATTTATCATACAAAGCGCAGCTAGGCCGATTTTATTACGAAATTACGTCAAATTGTATTAAAACATTTTCAATACATTACAAAATAATGGTCAAACCGTAACTATTTACCTCAGTCAACATTTCATCAACGACACTGGCTAACAAAGTTACAATCACTATCCGAATTGTCCATGGCGATCTAACTTGACTCTTATATCACATATTGACACAACGTAATTTCTTCTCTGGAATTCTGGACGCGAATTGGTAGCTGGGCACCACAGCTTTGACTTCTTGCTTCTCCTCCTGAGGTTCCTCACCCATCAGCGTTCTCAAACAGATCTTCATGTCAGAAGCGAATTTTCTGACCAACCTTTCTAAAGAAAATAGGTGTTCGTCCAACGCCTCAGGGATTTCTTCCCTCATAAAGTCTGCTAGCCTTAAAAGGTATTCTGCATTTGGACCGGATTGCCCATGGCATTCTAGAATTTGTTTAGCTATATCAGGTAAGGGAGCTGCGCCTAACCAATGCTTGTTTTCGGGCACCGCGATGTATAGAAGAGCGTTCTTCTTTTCTGTGATACTAAGCGAGGAAGATGATGAACCGAATAGGTTGGGGCGAGGGTGGAAGTTGACTGTGTGAGTTCTATAACCACCGAGCTTGCATTCCCTGGTGGAAAGGTATGGTAGGGCTGCGTTGTCGTCCGCTGATATCAGGAATGCTTTGCCCCAGGTGATGCCCTGGAAAGAGAGAAATACAATGTTAATATCGAAATTGGTCCAATTCTTTCACATTTTCGGTAACGCTGGTAAAGGATAAAGTCTTAACTAATTATGTGACTGTATAAGCATACATTGAGACAGAGATATTGCCTATTCATTCCAATTTGCTCGTACACGAATAAGTTGTGTAGCCATGAAGGCTGCACAAGTATGTCCATTTGTGTACTTTTGTAGTAACAAACAGGGTGTTTACTATTGGCTAGGATAAAAGGCTAATACTTTTGTCATTGTTTGAAGTTGGTATAAAGAACTGCGCAGTAGATAAAGGAGTACCAGTCAATGAACGGCATTATAAGGCACTCTTTGGACTTGTATCACAACTATTGTGTTATTTATGCGATATTGCCCATTTATCTATACTTATGAGGTGCATGTAACAGGTGTCTGGATTATTTCTATATAATTTATAGACGGTTGAGAGGCTTATCGATCTATTGATCTATTATTATTTTTTTGCGATGTTTTGATGGAGAAAAATTCGGTGATACCGAATATTTATAAATATTAGTATCACAAAAGCAGGTCTTTTAGATCAATTAGCCTTTCAAGCATGGATGTGATGATTAGGAAACTAGTTCCGAACGTTGGAAAGGTTCAAATCAATCAATCAAAAACGAGTTCGGTTTTATCGGCTGGTCAAGGACGTTCGGATGAAATAAATAGGTAATGTGTTTGATGGAATTCCTATTGTGATTAGTGACGATGTGTGAATTTTTTTGACTAATGGAAGATTTTCAGAAAAGTGACTATACAATGTTGTTGTTAGTTTCTTATGGCTCATCATTGGCTAGTAACAGTCAATGTCGAGTCTACTGCTGAATTTTGTGCCTCCTTTTACATTAGAGGATAAATAACCAAAAGATTACATAAAATTGATCACTTATTTTTAGCCCAGATCAAATATCAGCCCAATTATAAATAAATAGTACGCATTCTTATCTTGGCGTCTAGCAGAAAAAATATCAAAACAAATCCTGCAATAATCAGCTTAATTAGTCGATAATGGATCTAACACGATCAGCTTTCACGCACTATTAGCATGATCTCGATAACCTAAAGATTTCTGTATACGCACACATCAATAGCATATGATAGTTCACTTGTACTAGATTATAGGCCTGTTTTACATAAGAGGGGTGGCATTCACACTTTGTCAGGGTATTTCTAGATCTAGATGCGAATCTCTGGAAAACCTAAGGGGTTATCGGTGCTTCGGCTAAAAGCAGGAGTAAGAACGGGGTGGTTTTTAGTAAGTAGGAGTCTGACACTTTCCCCTGCTCAAAAATGGGGTATTTCAGATCGTAGTTTAAAAGTTTCAGGTTTATCAGATACCGCTGTTATAAGGATGGAGGCTAGAGGGAATATCAGAATACTACTGACTAAAAATAAGAGCTGCTGCGTGGTCTCCATTAAATGTAACTATGTATGTACTTTACTCGGCTTTTAGACCAGTGGAAAATAATATATTCTACTGCCTCTACCGTCCTTCTATTACTGTACATCCTCAGTTATCATCACCTTCACTTTCAACCTTACATGATCAAGATATGCAGATACATACATGGATTTGTAAAGTACTTAATCTGTTAATCTTTGTTGTCTTTCAATATGTTGACAGCGATTTTAGTGGTTTCAAGATTACATAGATTACGATCGTCTGGGTTGCATTAAAATGTTGCAGATTTTACTTTATCAATATCGTGGTGAATAATACTAATGGCACTACAATATTTAAATCTACTATAGATTTTGATGTGTTCTTTGTCACTTACTCAATAACGCCAAAACAATTTCAATCAAAGGATAGATAGTTATGGTCTGTTTTTAACTTTAATACGTAACTTTCTTGTGTCATTTCATCAGTCCTTGACTAAGACACATGCACATTATCAAACCGATTATGATCTAAACAATAATGCATCGATAGTTACATATATTTTATCAGCGCCATCTGTGTACAGAGAACGCAAACGTTAAAATAACGAATATTTCAACAAACCCTGGTATTTGGCATTCATTTCCAAATCGGAACCTCAATTTTGAACGATAGCCAAAATGAAATACTTATTTATAGAGTCGACAATTTTTACACACGATTAAAATTGTGTTAGACCGGAATCCGTAGGTGAAGAATGAATATTAATTGGTGATTCGACTAATCTATTTTCGTTTTGAGTGCGTTTGATAACCCTGAAATGGGTGAAGGTTAAAACTCCGTCACACATACAAACACGCGCACACGTGGAAAAACATTGGCTAAAATTATTTGAATATAAACAAAGTGAGTAAGCCAAGAACTTTCGACGTCTATTCTCTTTTAATGCCCCGATATTTTGATCTTTATGACACTAACATTGCTTGTGGCTTTGTTCAGAGTTCAGATTCCTGAGGTAATTGAATAATATCTAAACATGGCGTAATTATAAGGGATTTTTGTTTAAAGGAGTCCAAAATAATCAGGCCAAGTTGAATTTTAATGACGAACAAGGGAAATCCCAACCTCTCCTGACATTCATGCAGGATTTAATTTTAACCTGACTAATAAAATATTTATGTTTTATACAAAACATCTATGATTCATTATTGAAGTATAGTATGAATCAATTGATAATGTATGCAAGAATAAATGCTGAAAGTGATCTGTAATTGAAAACATATTTTGGAGTCTGGAGGATTCGGTTTTTCCACCAGAGAAGTGTTACATAGCACTTCTCTGGTGGAAAAGTAGCATAGCCTCTTGCATAAGTAGTTATGCTACGAAGATGTTAAACTATGTTATCGATTCCACTGATTGTAAGTTGCAAAAAACAGCTTAGATGCGTCTATTTCCACCATTGCTGAGCTATGGGTACCAATTAATATGATCGATGGAAGCCGAACGCATCCACAGCAGTGTAGCATAGCACATCTTTGGTGAAAAAGCACCTAAGAATGCTGATTTATAGACAGTTAAATGAGAACAGAATGCTTTTGATGTAGATCAGTTCCAGTCAGAGTGATACATTAAAAATTCTTGCTATTACTGCCACACTCAGAGACATTTAATATTACTCAAAAACGATTTTGTATCGAAAACAATTGCTAAGGACTGGCTGATGGTGAAGTAATCATTAAATAACTCTGAGTACGGCGGTTAAAAAGCGTCTTTACTATTTCTTAATAACGTGTCCTTAGAAATTATAATCTGCAAAGCCAAGTTGCCACGCGTTTAGATAAAAGTATCGAAAACGGAGAACATTTATCTAATTTTTGCCGATATTTGAAGGCGAAATTACAAGGATTTAATGCCAATGATAAAATACGGTAGATAATAATAAATTGATAACCCTGGACCCTGTTATTATGCCAACAATGAATTTTGTGTACGAGTCTGTCTGGATGATAAGAATAATTTGAAGATATGAAGTATTTAGTGACTTAGTTATGTAATTTTTCTTTATCTAGTTTGTTAGTAGAAGTTTTGTAGATATATTTATACTCGTGTTCTATTTTATGAGTGAGTAAATATGGTTATTTATACATCTTTGGTTAACCTATTTAAGTTTGATTTAGGTTTTGTTCATATTTAATATGACATGATGTAGAAGAAAGGACAAGTTCGTCGGTCGAGTGGTCGCTAGTGCGACTGCCAGGCAAGGGGTCTCGGGTCGAGCAAAGTATTACTGGGTTGTTTATTAGGTTTTTCCAAAATTTATCATTAGTAGGTACCTCAGTAGTATAGTAGTGCCCAGTATGGAACAATTCCAGATTCCATATACTTGTGGCAATAGGCTCACCTCCTATCACATGGGACTTATAACACAAATGGTGAAAAGTGGGTGTACATTGTACAGCGGCATTACGTGTCGTAATGTGCACTTCTGCATACCAAGTATGACTACTATCAACAAATTCCTAGAACAAATAGGTATTTCAAAATTAACCTATTTCCTTAACAGATAAAACAAAAGACTGGCAGTCTGCAGTACTTTAAACAAGCAAATAATTTATTATTTAACAATAATAATAGCCTGATAAAGGCAAGTAACTTATGAAATAAGGTATGTATTGTTTGAAGACGAACTATGAACTTGTATCAAACAATTGTCAGTTAGTTTATCTTATAGATAGTTCGCAGTTCGGAACCAAAATACTATTGATATATGGGAAATCCTTTGAATTGATATCTATTATAATTACTGGTTTGTTATGGGACCTATTATGTAATGTTTCTCTGGTCGCATTGTTTTGAATTGCTGTATAGGTATTTTAATGACTAATTACTATTGTATGTTATCTTTATAAGTACCTATTAGTTAGTAAATATTTGTATAGGCGAATCGATATGTAGTGTAGATAGAATTATTTATTAGTTTTAGAACTAATAAGCGTATAGTAGACAAAGAAATTATGAAAGCGTGTGAACTTTTGAGACAATAACAATGTTAATGTAGGAAAAAGTAATCTATAATCGAAGTGAAGAAACATTAGTCGAAGAGTAAAAATGTATTTCTTTAAAAAAACAATAGACACGTGTATCCTTAATGCCTTTAGCAAGTAGGTAAGTAAAATATGTACGGTAGATCTATTACATAAAATTGAATCGCCATAAATTAATTGTGTTGCTTAACGTTAATTTCGAGAACAGCTGAACCGATATAAATATATCACTAAACTTTGAACGTTTTATAACTATATTCCTAGTGAGATAACTAGTAATGAATCGCTTTCGTATAACATATCATTTAATGGATTTATCTATTTGACTGCGACAGATACATACATCGCATACTCGAGCTGCGCATCTTCGAGCTGCGCATCTTCCTACCTTCCTATCTTCTTTCTACACATTTCTGGTGGAAAATCAACCTAAATGTTGTGGCCCAATAACACCTAAATAGGTTGTATTTACAAGTAAAATAACATTCAGTACAGTAGTTCATTAAACTGATACCAAAAGAAATATTGAATTACAAATTCCAGTAAATGATACCTAATAACTAACTTGTGTCACAAATGTCACAATCGCTTACGCGTGACATTTTAGCAAAGTAAGCAATCGAATTTGTAACTCAGCCGATTATTTGCAAGCAATGTTTATAATTTTACATTACCAAGTTCACGGTAAATGGATTAGTGTTGTAGTGTTACGAAACTCGAACAAATTGCGGTTTATAAACATTTTGTTTTACGTAAATATTGTAATTAGTGGTTGGTACCTAGCTTATGTAAGCATTAAATTCATTAAATGTAACGAAATGTAGTGTTGCTTAGAAATAGGTAATTTAGTATTGATAATTTCAAAATCATGACTGAAGACTGATGACCGTTCATGAAACGAAAGAGGTATACTGTAAGATTCGTAGCAATTGGCACTCCATTGTCTCTGCCTACCCCCATGAGAGACAGGCATGAGGTTATGTATGTGATTTTAAAATAAAATGGGTACTGGAAGTTGGACCCGAAAAAGTATCTAATGAATTCTCCCGCCTTAGGTGGAGCGACAAAGAGTGTCAGACTCTTACTGACTAAAATCTACTCCTGCTTCAACCCGGAGCCCCAGGGTACAGGAACTTAAGTAGTCCGTAGCTCCGAGTGCAGATCAGCACTATGTTATCTTCCAATTTTGTAACCTTTACAGAGTTGCACGCGTTTCTTATCCGACTTTAAAAAACAATGACCGAACGAATTCTCGAAACAGTAAACAATGGAATTCGCGGCACGAGCGGTTGAATGATGAAAATTTCTCGAAGTATGGAAAAATATGGGAAGCTCGAATTACTTAGGTGAACAAAAGAAAGTAAGATTATACACAATCTTTATTTAATTTATTTTCTAATATACAAAATATACAAAGCTGAAGAGTATGTTTGAACGCGCTAATCTCCGGAATTACTGGTCCGATTTGTATAATTGTTTTTGTGTTGGATAGTGCATTAATCGAGGAAGTCTATATTCTATAAAACATCTCGCTTTGACTAATAGGAACTGAGTAGAGCGGGTGGAAAATATAAACTAAATCATTTAAGAAAAGAGCACACTCCATTAAACAGGCCACCAATGGACGGACTGCTTATGACCCTATAGGTGTTGCAGGTCTCCGAAGATTTACTAGAAGAGTCTAGCAAATATTCTGTCACGCCAATATTACGCTAATGTCTACCAAGATAAGGTTTAAAGTTATCTAAGCAGGTTAATAATCCAGACAGGGCTGATGCCCTTATAACCTTCAATACAGAAACACTTATGTGTTGTTCCTAAGATAAGACAATAGTTGTAAGAGATAGATTAAATCCACATTTGTTATTGGTTGAGCTTCGTTAATACGTAGAACGTGGATTGTTTTTCCTTATGCAAACACGGTTACATATGAAGCTATGAGTGACCAGTATAAATTGACCGTCGAATGTGTAGAAAGATTATATAAAGCGAGATTCATAATAAACTGGATTGCAGCTCGATGTTTAGTCTAGTCAGATAGAAATATATCATATCGGATAATTGCTCAGATTGTATTCCAAACCAAAATTAGCCTTACATATGCAACTTTGTCTATAATATAAAAATGAGTCGGGTTTTCTGACTCTATGACGACGTCCCTGACGCTATTTTAGACTAGGTTTTGCATTTGTTGGAAAGGGCTCTGTGAGGTTTATAGCAAAGAAAATTCAGGAAAAATTTAAGAGAAAAGCAGGAAAACAGAAAAAGTCTTTGGTAGCGAAACGGATTTCGTCGGGTTTGCTAGTATGTTTATATAAATCCCATAGTCTTCAATCAGACAGTGACCGAAGAGTTTTCTAATGAATTTACACTTGATATTAACTAAAGATTCACTCACAAGGATAAAGAAAATTGTCCAAGTAATTGCGGAGATTGAACGTTCTTAAAATCTTTTTTGTCCTCTACCCCCTCTAAAGGCATTTCGGACAGACAGACAGCAGACAGATACAATGCAAAGAGAGGGGAGTCCTGCCTGTCTAGACTTGAAATAATAACAGTTGAGTTGATTTGATGGCAATCTGCAGGAAGGCTGGAAAACTAGTTTGTAATTGTAGTCTTTTTAGACTACTTTGCTTTTAATTTTATCAACTTTCTTTTTTTTTCATATATATTGCAACGTTATCCGAGACAGAGGTAGGCAGCGGTGTACCTGCATGGCACGTAATGCCACTATACAATGTACACACACTTTTCACCATTTATATTATAAAGTTACAATCGCATGTAATTGGGGGCGAGCCTATTGCCATATTATACTGGGCACAATTCCAGACTGCGTGCTACTACTGAGACATTTTTAAAATTTCGAAAAAGCCAGTAAATCTTGGCTCGACGAGTGAACGAACTCGAGACCCCTTAAAAGTAAGTAGTCGCACTTGCGACCACTCGATCAACTAGACAGTTTTTTATATACAGTTAAGTTTAAATACATCCATTTAGTGGATGATCGACTCGTTATTTGTTTGCAACTGCACGACAAACAAAGCTCCATTAACAAATTTTGATTAAACGCCAGCTACCAATTATCCGAACGCTTTTGGCATTGCAATTAGGCACCAATCTGTCTACTATCATTCCCAGCCTATCACAACACAGACTGTGATCATCACAATACATCACGTGGGTACCTATCATACGTACGTACGACAATTCGCAAATTGGCGGACGCAATTCACACCGACTTCATCAGAACCCCTTTGTCCATTATACAGGAGTATTATAGGATTTATTTCTGGACCACTGGGAGTTTTTATTGTATTGGCATGACGCCAATTTGGATTTTAAAGGGCCTCTGAGAAAGAAACCGATGGTCATATGGATGCAGTGTTTCTTTTTCGTTAAATGAGGTCATTTCAAACAAAAGAAAAGACTGAGAAGGATTATGTAGAACTAAATTGTGCAGATTTGTTAATTATATAAATGTGAAAGTTTCTTGGATGTTTGTTAGCCAATCACGTTAAAATTACTGAAGATTTTAATAAAATTTGGTATACAGACAGGGTATGAGCTGACTTGGGTGATAGGATACTTTTTATCTCACGGAAACGCGATCGCAGCCGCTGGCAGAAGCTAGTTTAAAATAAAGGGAAAACACATTACAAGAAGCTCTTTTCTAATAGTTTACTTTAGAATAATGCACGGCAATAAAACACAAAAGATAATGACAATATACAAAGAAAATCAATTATTCAACTACTGCTAGAATTCAAAGACGACGAAGCACAAAAGGTTGCTCCCAACAGATTCACAAGTAAACTGAATAATAATATATAAGTCGTAGTTAATCTAATAATAAAAACAGACACGTGTATGTTCGCACGTGTCGATAGTAACATGAGGCATGTGCAAGCAGCGTGAATGTTTAGTTAGGAAATGATTATTGTAAATGACAAAGAAGGATGGAGACATATAATAGAAGAAAGGATGCATTCTGAAGTAGCATGGTATTACATAACTGTGATGAATAAGGTAAAGGATAAAGGATAGTTGAAAGAAATACATTATTCATTATACAATCTATCCATCTTAGCTGTAATCTGCATTGTGGAAAGAGATAATTATTACCTACTAGCGACCCGCCCCAGCCTCGCATGGGTACAATTGTGATATATTATGCGTGTATTATAAACATAAACGTTACTCTTGAATCCTTCTATCTTTTAAAAAAATCGCATCAAAATCTGTTGCGTAGTTGTAAAGATTAATCAAAGAGAAATAGTGACAGAGAAAGACTTTGTTTTATACTATGTAGTGACCTGCTGATGCCCGGGGCTTTGCTCGCGTGGATTTCGGATTTTGTGGTTAACTGAAGTTGTCTAAGTTAATCTTTAGTACATAAGCTACATGCCAAAGTCCCGTCAAAATAATACATACAATGTTAATTTAATGTCTGAAATTTAATTTTATTGGAATGTGTTAATTAGTACAGTGAAACTCCAAAATTTTTCAAGACATAGCCAAGCAAATGAGAAAACTATGGAATGATCGCTAATTGCCATTGAATTACGTATCAAATACTTTTGCTCGTGGTCTAGTTTATAATATTTCGAGTAAAAGCTCTGAATGACCTTACTTTGTTAGTTATCTTAAGGAAAATTGCATGTTTACTTACTACATCATGGTCTATTTACAATAATGGAAAATACGATAGAGAAATAGTTGCAAATGTTCTTAATTTATCGATATTGATT
This sequence comes from Spodoptera frugiperda, assembly GCF_023101765.2. Taxonomy (NCBI): domain Eukaryota; kingdom Metazoa; phylum Arthropoda; class Insecta; order Lepidoptera; family Noctuidae; genus Spodoptera; species Spodoptera frugiperda. Next base: position 8,898,205 of record NC_064229.1, on the reverse strand, counting down.
TTCCTGTTAGATGACAATTAATTAATTATTATCGATAAACGTCATTTTCTTATGCTGTTATAATAATTATATTTATTTATTGAGGAAAGTCGGATATAGATAAGGGTGATAGCTAAGTCAAGGTTAAAATCTGATCTGTAACCACGCGTCAACTGTTCACTGAGGTTGCTTTGCACCAGAGATGTGCTATTTTATGAAGGAATGCTACGATGCTATAATAGTTAAGCTGTTAAACTATGTGACCGTTTCCACTGATACTAAGCTATGTAGCTGTGCGATGAAGATGCGCTGCTTAAGTATGCGATGTATCGACAGTAGGGAAGCCATCCATAGCACGCATCTTTCCATATAAAACATACCTTAGCTGAGTCCGTTTCTACCAGTGCTAAGCTATGTGCATCAATGAATAGTTGCCAAACGCATCCACAGCAACGTAGCATAGCACATTTCTGGTGGAAAACCACCCGCGTGGTTACCCACGCGTCAACTGCTTACTAACTGCGTCACAGAATTCACTAGTGAATTCTGTCATATCAATTAAGGTCTCATATTTCACTCAAAGTCAGCTATATTCTGTTAGCTTTATTGTAGTACGTATGTTTGTATGACACGAAATACTGATGACAAAGCACTAACCACATTCAAAAACGTCCCTTTTACAAAACCAACCTTTCCCCTTCCATATTAAGTCATAACACTCCTATATAGAATTACCTGCGTCACCAATCAGGTGATGTGAAACCAAAAACGTCAAAACCAATTACTTCTCCTATTTAGGTACGGTGTGGTAATACCCACGTTATGGCGTTGAATTTATTGTAGGATGCATCAGTTCTCCTTTACGTAATAGTTTTAAAATGGTTGATTTCCATTGGGGTATGAAATGGTGCATAATAAGCGTCATAGTTGCTAAGTGGTGAAATACCAACAGCCCGTTTTAGATTTATTAAAAAACAAAGTTTGCCGCACTCTAGGATCTTCTCATGCATTGTGGGTGGGTTTACAAAAATACAATTTCACATGCACATGACACCCACTTAAATCTCCTGCTTACTAAAGCGTTGCTACAATATTCACACTTGGCAGACAGTTTGGAAATTAAAGTTAAAAGGTATAGATTTATTAGAGGACGCTTTTGGCTAGTCTACCTTATCAGACAAATGTACATATTCTATTCTGCTGTAACCAGCCATGCGACTTATCAATGGAAAACTGGTTCTGATCCCAGAGGCCATGACTGAGTTTTAAAACCGATATCGGTCATCTATATTCCATACTATCTTAATAGGCTTATGATTGTAAGTAAGATAATGACCCAAATGTGATGTGTGTGATTGTGATAATGATTATTATCAAGCCATTATTATTCTAATCGCAATCGACGGATGCGACTATCGCTCATTATAGTTAACTGGAACTCAGACCTTTAATCAAAGATGAACGGCAGAAAGATGTTTTGTTATTGATTCTAGAAGATTATTTAAATATAGTGACTTGGTTTTTAATGTATTTTGTTATGGAATAGGAGGCAAACGAGCTAGCGAGTCACCTGATGGTAAGTGATCAGCGCCGCCCATGGACACCCGCAACACCAGAGGAGTCACAGGTGCGTTGCCGGAAAATGTGTAATGTAGTAGACCAATGGATGATGATGATACAAAACTTTTCTTATATGGTTATGTGCAGTACGAGTTTGAAATTGTACCAACCATTTGGTTAACCACAGATAGCCTTTTAGATCAGGAAGACTCATTAAAGACATCATTTGACAGCTATGGAATGATAAAAATTACTGTTTCAAATTAACTCATTAAGTCAAAAGTAGGCTGTTACTAATAAAAGAACCGCTGTGAACAGGAACTAATTGATCTCCGATCGTGTCCAACCGTGGTAGGTAATTGAAGGTCCAAATGGACCAAAAGAAGCCGCGGAATTTCGAAACGAGGTCCCAAAATTAATCTAATTAACGGAAGCATTTGCTATGGGGCATTGCAACAAAATTACCAATAAACAAATGGATTAGCAATCGATTGAAAGCTTCGTTGCACCATCTGGTCGGTCATAATTCGGTTAAAACTGGAACGTTCCATTGTAATGAAAAAAGGTGTGATGAAAACATTAAAGAGTTTACATAATATGAAGTTACACCTGGAGTATTAAGTTATGAATGAAACTGTGCGGAAAAGTATGGAATTGTAAACTTCAAATTGTAATTTCAAATAATTATAAAGTCAAAACGGCGTTGACTGCCTCGTTGGTCGAGTGGTCGCAAGTGCGACTGCCGGACAAGGGGTCTCAGGTTAGATTCCCGGTTCGGGCAAAGTATTACTGGTTCTTTTTTCGGATTTTCAAAAGTGTCTCAGTAGTAGCACGTAGTCTGGAATTGTGTCCAGTATATGGCAATAGGCATACCCCCTATTACATGGGACTTAAGACATAACGCCATAGAGGCATTACGTACCGTAATGTGCACCTCTGCCTACCACTTTATGGATAAAAGACGTGACTTGCACAAAAAATCAAAACGGGTCGTAGATAACTTTAAGATAAAGTAATCTTTAGAATCCATGGCGATTTGGAGACGCTATCTAAAAATGGAGACAAGGAAATTAATCTATTTAGGACACAAATGGAAACAAAGAAACTAGACTATACGCATCAGATTTGCGACGCAATATAAAGAGAAAATATTAATAAAGAGATCTAAAATAGTTTTTTTTCTTAAGAACTGTTTACTCATTTAATAAATGTAGAATGACTTGTGTTTAATATGCTAACAGATATAAAATAATATTATTGTACAGTGACATTCTTTGTTTTTAGGTTCTTATCCTCTTGTTTTTATTATAAAAGACGGATATCATACTTCAGATGATGATGATGACTAATGAAATTTGGACTTTAACCCAAAAGTTGAAATTACTAGCTGACCCGGCGAACTTCGTACCTTGCTCAAACATTTTCCCACACTTTAAACCTTTCCTGGACTTCTAAAAATAATTCAAGACCAAAATTTTCCAAATCGATCCAGCCGTTCTCGAGTTTTAGCGAGACTAACGAGCAGCAATTGATTTATTGTATAGAGTTATTATAGAAACACATACATTTTTCCTTTCTTTTCCTTCTTTACTGGGAAAACCACTCATGGTATGAAGTTACATATTCTTTAGCCAGGTGATAGTCCATTGTATACCTTTGTGTCAACGACCGTGGAATGCGTTACCTGTTCAACGCATCTTTATTGTAATATCGTTCTTTGAATTATGGCGCGTGGCATTCAAATGCAATATGCATATCAACATAATTATAATTGAAGCATTAGCTATGGGACAGCCATGTATATTACCACAAGGCATGGGCGTTTGGAGTTGCGGACTACCTAGCGGGTTTACCGGGGCTCCGCCTCGAAAAGCAGGAGTAGGAACGGGGTGGTTTTTAGTCAATAAGAGTCTGACACTTCCTCTCGCCTCACCCAAAGCGGGAGAAGTCATTGGATGAATTTCCCCCTTAATAAAAAAAAGGTTCTCAAGCACCTATTATTATTAGAGCACTACCAATGTATATTGCAGAATCTGAGTGAATCTATACTAATATTATAAAGCTGAAGAGTTTGTTTGTTTGTTTGTTTGTTTGAACGCGGTAATCTCCGGAACTACTGGTCCGAATTGAATAATTCTTTTTGTGTTGGATAGTGCATTTATCGAGGAAGGCTATAGGCTATAAAACATCACGCTATGACCAATAGGAGCCGAGCAGAGCGGGTGAAACCGCGCCGAAGTAGCTAGTATGTTATAACTACCATATTTCTTATTAATTAAGGCATGTGTAAATTATGTAGATACCGAGATAACTATCAAGAAGCTATAATCTAACTATATCATTATTCAATTTACCATCTTGGACAATTCATATGAATATGCCAATTTTCCTTATCTAAAACAATGGAATTATTTGATGTAAACTATGTGGATATGGATATCCTTATTAGGGTTCATATTATAATACAAAGCATTTATAAGAAAGACTCATTTCATTGTTCCCCTAGATTTATTTGAACTAACTTATTACGACTATTGCATTTTTCGAATCCCCTCCACAAAAGTCACGTATTAGTTGATTGCATTATTACAATAAGTCAATTAGTTAGTCATTTCAACTGCTTTGTTTGTATAGGCACTAGTTGTCGTAAGTCGATCAAAGGTTTCGTGTTTGACTTTCGGGTCAGGCACAGTAATAGGTAATTAATTATTTGGGATAACAAGTCCATTTTTTCAGAAAATTCTTAGTAATAGAACGTTTACCATTCGTCCCTAGTATATGCGATAGAATCACCCTTACATGGGGCTCATTAGTTACTATAACTGATAAAAAGTGTTACAGTAGGCACCTCTGCTTACTCTTCTTTGACTTAAAAGACGATATGTATGTATATGTAATAATGTACGGTTCCCCTAACAACTACTTTATCACAATTAATATGTAATAATACTATGTTTTGACGTTCCGGGTTATCAAATGACCTGTACAACGTTATAGATTCATGATAGTTACGAATTTATTTAATTAAACTTGGTTCGTGTGTTTGTCATGTTTTCGCAATGTTGGTATCGCTGGATGACATTGTTTGTTTCATATTGTTTTAATAATTCATGGTTCATGGATGATAAGTTTTATGATAAACTCTCTTGTTTGGTGATTTATGAATGTGATAGAAAATGGGACAGAATTCAGGAGGTCTACTCTAATTCAACGAAAAACGATTTCGTACTACGATTCCATTTATTGCGAACTTTCGCGAACAAAAATGAACGATTGAAATGAAGATAAATAGTTTTTGATTTGAAATTAAAAATAAAACGTTATTTTAAGTAATTTTATTAGTAAATCAATAAAACCTACGGCCAAAGATTAAACGAAACTTAGCATTCGAAAACCGGAGTAAACCTTCAGGTCTCGATTAATTAACTAAGCTTAGTTAGAATTTTGCACGGTGTTTTTATTTTTCGAACATCACCAACATCCTCAGAAAGTCAATTAGTTACTGGACTAGGGGGCCTCCTCTTCTCTACAACAGAGGATCCTTTAACTACATGCCTAGCATGGATATTAAGGAAGAGCCCCTTTAAAGCCTCTTAGAAGAAGGTCTATGTTCAACACAATAAGCATGTTCAGAGTCCAAATATATTCTTAGAATACCTACGTACCTAGTACTTAGTAAGATCTAGAGTTTAATCTAACCAGCAATAAGGACGTGAACAACGGTGCATTGTCAATAGTTTTTGTTAGCAAAACTAACTGCTTCCTTTTCGCAGTAGTTACTGTTTAAAAGGAAGTTAAATACTGATTACAATGAAACCGGTTTATAGGTCAATTTTTAGCAGATTGTTTTGTATAAAAACGTTATTACGAGTTCGTTTTTCTGGAGATTGCGGAATTGATTGTTTGGGAATATTTCTGGGATCTTTTAAGGATTTTGTCTCTGACTAAGTTAAAGTAAGTATTTATTGCTTATGTTTTCAATTTACTTAAATAATAGATTAGGTACATAAAATGGCACTAATCCACTATTCTAGAAGTAATTAAAGTCTTATACAATTTATAACCTAACCCCTATAATTTTAAACCTTACCTTAGAATTAAGATAGTTACCTAAGGTCTTAAGAGTATCTTCTTTTATCAGTCACTCATCACCATTTCAAAGATAGGTAGGTGTACATTGCAAATATTATCTTTATGATGAGTAGATCAGATACCTACTAGCCTTAACTTCGAAAAAATGGGTCAATCATTTGCGTCAATGAATTTACAACAAAATACTGAATGACTTGTAATGATTATACAAAAAATTGGACTATTTACGATAAAAAAGTAAACAGTAAACGCTTCCTTATTTACCAATGACCATCTGAATTGAACTAATTTATTTATTGAAGGATATTTAGCAAGAAATCTAAGTAAGGGTATGAAAGTAGTAGGTATCTATCTACATTTTTCTAGATGATTCAAATGAATGAAGTATAAGTAGATAAAGGGAAAGGTAATACATTCCATTGAGAAAATCATAGAATAGGTATTTATTCAACTGGTAGACTATACACGAGAATTATTGTATGGTGACCAGGTTATACATAATAGAATAAAAATACACTTGTCACAGAGAATGTGGAGAAATTGTATGACAAGGGCACAGATACAAGACCATAAAGGTAGTTATAACAATAAAATAGCAAATGACAGAAGAATGTATTGTAGTTATCTTACTAGTATTATAAATGTGAACTTTAGTTTGTTTGGATGTTTGCCACGCTGAAACTACTGAACGGATTTTGATGAAATTTGGTACACAGATAGGGTATGAGCTGACTTGGGTGATAGGATAATTTTTATCCCACAGGAACGCGAGCGAAGCCACAGGTAGAAGCTAGTAGTTGATATGGTAGAACACGCACTTCCCAGCAAATGGGTTACCTTACCTACTTCTATCGTAATAGAAGTAGGTAAGCCCGTAGGCTTGGAAAAGATTCTAGTAACAATTTACTTTTAGGATTAATGTACTGTATGCAACACATATGTATATTACACAGAGAGGAGTGGAAGTAGGTTAGAGATGCCTTTGCCCTGCAGTGGGACGACCAAGGTTGAAATCTAAATCTAGTGTACCTATACTATATCTTAATTTATTAGATACTTATTCATAAGTGAAAATATACTTACTTCCTTATCCTCGATGAGCGTCGCGACTCGGCCAGGCTGCAAAAAAGAAATTAAAAAGTGTTAAGTCATTGTTTATGAAATTATTCTTAAGATAACAAGATAACTTTACAGTCTATCATCAAAATAACAGTTTGAATAACATGTTTTTAACATATTATTGTTTGTTTTTTAAATCTTAAAAACAATGTCTTGCTGCTGATTTAATTTTTGTTTTTGACCGTTGCGTTCGTGTACGGACGTAATGTTTATGTTGATACGACAGACAATAATTTCCGCAGATTTTGGACAATCGAAAAATTAGAGCATATTTCCTATGTTTATGATAACCGTTTATTTACGGTAGTACTGTTCTACCGTAAATAAGTACGTCATGTTTTCCGTCGAAATGTTTTCTCATTTAACTAACTATATTGGTGATAATTCGCACTCAAAGAAATATTGAACACTCACCAACTACTCACTATTCTTTGTGTTAAGTATGAGTACAATTAAATCCAATAGTAATGCTTTCCCTTTGAGGTAGATATTCCTAGCTACTCGAAAAAATACATGTCAAGATCCAGTAAGTTTAAAATCTAGATCTATAACTACTTGATTTTAGATCTAACTAGCACACCTGGCGAACTCCGTTTCGCCACCAATGATTTTCCCTGATTTTCTCTTGAAATTTTTCCTAAATTTTCTTTACTCTCACGGAGCCCGAGACCTTTCCAACGAATGCAAAACCGTGGAATTCGGCTCGTACGTTCTGGAGTTATGGCGTCAGGAAGGAAAACCCGACTTATTTTTATATTATTATAGATTTTAATAATAATAACTAACAGAATGAAATACCGAACACTACATAGCTACGAACGCGCTCGTGGGTGTGTATTTGTGTATTTTGACGCGAATTTTTTAAAAATAGGTGAGAGCGTGATATGCGCGTGATCGCGTATTACGCAGTTAATCTAACGTAAATAAACTAGCACGGTTCGTTGACGTGCTATTTTTTTTTAATAGGAATAACTAGCAGTCTAACGAGCAGACATATTGCCTATAGTTACCTATTTTTATTATAAATCCGAATATTTACTTGCGACACGTTCTACTACTTTATATTATTATTTGCGAGTTTCTTATGCCCGTCCTTGATTTTATTTAAATGAAATAATAATTTTCTTGTATTATTATAACTAATGATAAGTTTAGAAAGATATGTATATCTTGTCTGTGTTTATTTGACACAGATGTTTTGAGATGGAAATAGGTAGTTATTGTGTATTTTATAAATGCCATTTTCGTAGTATGTAACCAACTGTTTATAACTACCTACTTACCTACATAATATTCATTGATGTTTGTTAAACATTTATGTGGACCTAAATATGGAAGTAGGCGTAATGCCTGAGCTGCGAACTACTTAGCGGGTTACCGGGACTCCGGTTCGAAAAGCAGGAGTAGGAACGGGTTGGTTTTTAGTCAGTAAGAGTTTTGTCCAAATTGAATTGAGTCCAAGGCAGGAGAAGTCATTGGATGATGTCTCCTCCTCAAAAAAAGGCGTAATGCCTATCGAATTTGCAACTTGCGACACTTGCAGGTCGAATGAATTTCTCACATAAACGTCCAACATGCTTACTCGACTAGTTTCAAGCCACGCCGGGGCCCATGATCATGAGCAGTATGTTTATGAGTCGACGTTATGATCTAAATTCTAAAGTTTTTAATTCTTAATTTTCACCTTCTAAGGTGAAAATGGAACCTAATTTCCGGAATCATCTCGAATCACAGATAAAATGAGGTGAAGCATTAAATCGTCATGAAACTGGAATACAGTCAGTATCATCATACGATATGAGTTTAAAAGGTCGGTATTAATTACTACAGTCAAGATAACATAATGATAACGAATTTGTACAAACAAAACGTTTTAGCATTAACAATAAGTGCTGAAATACTTTTAGCAGAGATATCAAATTATGTATTGTTATGAGTAGATCAATCAGACTATGATATATCGTAAGTTCTGGGTAAAATTACGAACTAACTTATATTGATTTTATTGTAACTTTCGTGAGACATACTAAATTAATTATTATGCTATCGGCTTACTCACGTAATGTTTTGACGAGGAACTCGACTAGTTTTACAGCTACTGCTACCAGTAGCAGCGCGACAATCGCAATCGCGTCGTGTGTTGCGGACTGCTGCTCATGAATATGGGCCTCTAGCGTGGCTTGAAACTAATCGGGTTCCTCCTCAAAACATTACGTGAGTAAGCCGATAACATAATAATTAACTAATATTATAACTATCTTCAGGACATGGTAATGATACCTACGATATACAGAACGAATTTGTTTGTTTCTAAAACATAGTTTACAACTGAACCGAGAAAAACCTCATCATCATCATCATCATATCAGCCATAAGACGTCCACTGCTGAATATTGGCCTCGCCCAATGACTTTCTCAAAACCCTCAGTTTTGGAGAAACAAATAGTAGTTACCTAACTATCTTAACATAACTACCGGACCTTAATCCATTTAATCAGGCTACTTACAAAGATATTTTTACTTCACATTCATGGTGGTAATGTTAATGTTATGTTTATTCTTATGCTGCATATCAATGCTATGTTGTTTTAATGTTCATTTATCTTTATGTTGTTTGTCTTATCTTTGTTCGTAGACTGTCTGTCTGCTAGTAGTCATGACATTGTTAAGTTGAATTGAATGGCGTATGCTATGGTAAGGTAACTGTTACTACGAAGTATGAAGTCTTCTCTGAATTCTACATAATGTAAACGAACGGACATCAACATAAAATTTGCAATATTTTTTACGAGTATAGTCGGAAAAAACATTGCTGTACAGCCTCTAAAATTCATACCCAATGGTCCAAATTGTCCCCCAGATCCTTAACGACATGAAATGTTAGTAAACTAACCACCAAAATAAGACTTAACGCATTTCATACATTTCTTTAGGAATATTTGCTTACGGAGTAACTAGTTACTTTCAAAACTTTCATAACTACTTTAAGCTTGATACCTTGGTTCGCCCTTCACGGTGCAACTGTGCAGAGGTCATCTTAATTTGAGGTTGACAAGCCATTGACTCTAAAAGCCTTTGTGGTAGTTCAACGTCGCTATTTATTTTTTAATGCTCTGCGTGATATTTTAGTAATGTTATTTAAAAACAATAATAGTATTTTTGTTAATAACATTGATGTAGGTAAATAAATATTTAGTGATACAAAAGAAAAATATTCTTGCGCGAAAAAAATAGTACGTTTCATAGATTGTAAATGTGAATGTGACGTACTTAAATATGTTGGTGATAAAAACAAAAATATTATTGAATTAAAAAACTTAACGCGATTCAGAATTAACTAATTTGTTGTGATTATATCTCAACTTCACGGTTAGTGGCCTAGTTAAATAAAAAATGATGTAAACAATAACAGTTAATCAATCATTGGTGATGAAACTATGAGGCCTAGGAGAACTAGTTAAGAGATCGTGGCTTATATTTTTAATATAAGTATTTTACAGGAAACAACTATTTGAAAACTAAAATGCACGATAAAAATGTTTAAGTAGGTAACTAACTAATGTCCGAATATCAAAAGCTACTCAATTTTAAGATGGTCTCAAAACTAGTTCTGTCCCTATCAGTTCTTTATAAAATGACAGAGATAACACGATATTTAAGTACAACTTAAAATTGAGTGCATTTCAGTATTCGGGCGTAAATCCATCAATTTAAAAGGAAACCATCAAAAAATATCACGTCACTGACTCCTTCGTCAGTTTACTGACAACTCAAACAATCGAACAATCAACATAAAACAAAATTTTCTTTAATGTTCCTCGTTCTTGAGAACGGAAGATTCGAGAGAAACAATGCACCCCACATTCCTTGCTAAAGTAAACTCGACCTTGAGTGACGTGATGAGGATGCAACGGAAACAACTGAACTACTGTAACGTCATTTAAGCAGAATTTGCTGTGACGTACGCTGTAATTGAAGTCCGCTGAGTGTAATGTTATCAATAGCAGTTACAATAGGTATTTGTGACGTAACGGGAAAGTACCGTCAAAGTCAAAGTCAAAGCATTTATTTCAATTAGTTAACTAATCCTTAATTACTTAGACACTTTTAAAACCTCAAATTTGATTGAACGTCAGTCTGTTTGTAAGTGAAGCTAGGTACTCGTTCCAAAGTGGTAACTTATAAGTAGGTACTATGGAGAGTGAGTAAATGTGCAAAATAAAACCATTTTAAGTATGGGAGAGCCATGCTTCGGCACGAATATAACTACAATAAAAAATGAACAATGAGGGTAAGTATTAATGAGGAATAGGTCTAGTTACTAGTTTTTTAAAGAGGCTCATCTATGTACTAACTAAGTACTTAACTAGTTAAGTGTGATAGACAGACAGACAAATGTTTACTTCAAAACTTGAAGGTCTTTTGAACTTCAAACAATAACTAGATAAATAAAACGTGTCTAGTGACTACCTATGTCTTTGGCCAAATAAAATAATTAAGTCTTTGACTGCCAATAGAAAACTGTTGAAGGCAAATCTTCCGCTAAACCGTCGGTCACCGGTGACCACCACAGCGTTCAATGTGTTAATTTTGTCTTCAATAATGCCTGGTCACCTGTGGTTCTCCGTAAATTTAAACAGGGAAAATCAGTATAATTTCTGTCAAAAATAATCTTGACCTCGTCTATATTTGAAAAAACAATGTCGGGTGATGCGTCAACGCATCTCGTGTGAAAGTGCATTAACCTTGAGTATTCGCCAGTTCGATGTGTGACATTAAAAACTTGAAGGTTGTCCATTAGGAAATTTCACTGCAATTGGGGGTCCAATTCCCAGAGTTTAACATATGTATAGTGTATCTTGTGGGTGTGTCTTGTTACCATGATCACAGCTATGAGAAAATATCATAATAATTAGGTAACTAATATCAGTGAATAAAATGAGCGGTTATTCATTCGTTTAATGACTTTTTGATCTCATAAAACATTAGTTTTACATATTTGGGAATAATTTAGTTAATCATATTTTTTTTGTCTCGGATAACTAACTAGTTACTGCTAAATCTCGCACTTGAGAGGAATTTTAATAGCATAATGACATTCTCCCACCCATCTTAAAAATGATGTAATGTAGATATTACAGACCACCCAACATAACTACGTACACTGTGTTCGTGAATCCAGCTTTAACTAGTTAAATGTGAAATATGAAAGCCGAAAAAACGGATGTATAGTAGGTACATTGGCTCGACATACATTTCGCAATTTTTACTTTCGGCAAACGAGTAGAATTGATAGTGAATTTTGCTTACCGACTTGCTACATTTGAGGGCATTTTCTAATCTTGAATTTGGCAATTTGCATGCCCTTTGCGTAGCTTGCGAAAAGTGGCAGAAAGTGAAATAGTGAATAGTTAGTTGTAGTACCATCATGTTAATAATGGTGTCTCCACCATCGAATCAGGAGATCGTGAACCGAATTATATGCTTCGTCACACGTCGTCGTGAACCGAATTTCGCGAGTTCATTGACGAGCTACTTACAACGTATGGTTAAGCGACTAGTTACTTTTATTTCTATTATGACCTAGTGATATTGACTGCACGGTTGGTGCGGTGGCTGGGCAACCGGCTACCGCGCAACGTGTAGCGGGTTTGATAGCCGTACAGAGCAACTCTTTGTGTAATGTGGAATTGTATGTTTGTAAACGCATCTACGAAGAGGAGGAAATCCTAGTGTGGGGCAAGGTTTTTAGGTAATAACTTTGTTGCATTTTGATTTGATTTCAAGCTAATTACAAAATTACTGCAAAACCTTTGAGATAAGTATCTACCTAGTCTAGTTATAACAAAACTAACTAACTATATATAACTATAGATAGAATGGTTAATCTATTTTAACCATTCTATTCAACACTTCAGAGATAATACCTAGTTTATCTTTCAACTAATAAATCTAACATTACATCTAAATGCACTTTCCATGTAATTAGCTAGTCATAAATTAGTCATAAACTCTATTTTATGTCTAGACCGGATTATAGATAATATAATCCTATTTGACATTATAGTTAAAGTAGGTACAATATTAATTCTAGATAGACTAAGCTCAATACCTATATTTATTTAGGTACTATATTACTGAACTAAGAGCTGTTAAGTGCAGCATTGCTGGGGCGTTCATTGAAAAAATATAATAGGTACCTATATTGCCCTACACTATTCTCCAGTTTTCCAAAGACAAACCTGTCTTTAGATATAAAAATCTTTTTGCTAGTTTTGACATGTAATCGGGGACAGAGTCAAGTCACTGTGGCCGTTATAAGAATTTAAGTCAAAACAAATTTCTTCCTAAATGGTTTTATTTAGGTACACCGGTTTGTTTGCTTATTAAATGGATTTTAACAAATATCCGAATTTATATTTAATAACACTCTTAATTTTGAAACTGTTTAAAATTTTTTTTTTCCAATTAGTGTTTAAGTGGATATATTTTTGTAACAATGTTTTTCTTATACATTAGTTACTTAAACTTAATATTTAGATGTAATGTTTAGTAGTTATTAAGCTGTTAAGTTTTAAATGGTATTTTAGCCATGGACAGCTAGTTATACAAAGCGGGATTGTGTCTAAATCCAGGTCCGATTGGCTAATTATTGGGAACCCATTTTCAGTAATATTTTTCTAATAAGATTGAATAAATTGAATCTTTTATCTGGGCTCAGTATCATAAAGGTACTTTCTTATTGAGAAAAAAATTGTAAACACAAATATTATAGTTCAATGAACTTTGTCTAAAGTCAAACACAAAACAAATCTAATTTATGTGGCATGGCATGTGGTTGACTGTTTTTAAAACAATTTATTTTTACTTATTACTAGAAATGCTACAAACTGTTAATTCGTAACATTTTTATCTTCGAATTCTTTTTTTAAAATACGAACGCATCTCGGTAAAAATATATTTGTCTCGCTCTTTTTTTGAGATGATGCAAGGAGGTACACACATAAACTTTTTTGTAAAATTACCTTCGATTCGGTCCCTCGGTGAGTAGTGTTGCCTTGCCAAAATCTTCTTGAGAATCCTTTCACGTAGCCGGTGATTGATTGCTGGTACTGAAACCCTGGGTTCCAGCATAAGGAACCATAACCAAACACCCAGAATGGTTCTTTCCTCGCTTCCATTGCGTTATTCCTATCTTCTGACATATCCATTGCGATTTTTAATACAATTTTATGTTAAAAATCTAATTTTAATTCAAAATTTTCTCGTTCAACACTTCGCGATTTCAAATAAAGAATGGAAAATTAGAAAGCGCAAGACCGAGTCGCGTACTCGTATCACAGACTATTAAAACTCCACTTTTATTTTTCTACTTGTGTCTCATTGTTAATATTTAGTTTACGCACAAATTAAAATATATAAGCACTAAATATAAAATTCAAAATTTATACGACCACCCATTGCGCTCTTATATTGCGGACTGTCAGTTGTCATTTTTCGTTTTGTACTTTACTGTGAAATAGGGCGCGTAATCACGTTCCGTTCAACGCTGACTTCACAACGCGTCAAATGTCAAAGTTCTATACATTTTATTTGAAATAACAAAATTTTGAATGTTTTAAGAAGTTTAATGAATTAAAATAGCTTAAAATATTTTTTTTTGTTTGATTTTTATAAGAACTGATCAAAAATGACTTCAAATTATCGTAAAATGCTGCTATACAGTCTGCGTGAACGAAAACTTGGCTCAGATATTTTTATTTTTGTTGTGGTAACTGGATTTTCCCCCGCCCAATCACCTTTCTCCTTGACGAGAGCTTGACATTGATTGGTAGTTGCTGTCTGATGCAATTTTTTGAATGCCTTACAACAATATTGCGGATTGCGGTTATATTCATCCTACGAATAGTTATAATACCAATTAGGGATTTTATTGCCATATTCGTATATGTAACATATTACTATGCGGGGTTTCACACTATTTATTAAATGAATGGCCATTAAAAAGTTACTACGGGGGAATGTTACTATTTAATTTATTTTTGTTACTTTTTTTTTCAGCATTCGTGCATTTTATTCATAATATCGAAATTGTCTAGTTTTTTTGGAAGATTGTTATCATTCAACTATAGTTGGATGACAGTCGTGGATAGATAACCTGATAAAGGTCGAGGTCGAGTTTGCTACTGAATGTAGGTAACATCTAAAGGGTCAATTTGGACGCTACTGACGGGAGCCTGGAACATGTTTGGGTATAATTAGCAGCAGTTCTTAAGGCAGATATTACTGTGACCAATGATTTTTCTTGTTGCTGTATAGGGCCTACCTAATTGTTGTCCCAGGTATAAAAGTGATTGTAAATACAGGCACCCACAATACAAGAAGAAGAAAATCCTAGTTTCTAGCCTTTCTAGACTAGATACCTAGCGGGTTTACCGGGATTCAGGTTCGAAAAGCAGGAGTAGGAACGGGGTGATTTTTAATTAGTAAGAGTCTGACACTCACTCTTGCCTCGCTCATTGCGGGAGAAGTCATTCGATGATTTTTAACTCTCAAAATAAAAGTGTGTGGTTAAGTTTTTGCTTCTTTTCTTTCGTTTAATTTAAATTGGAAAATGCAATTCTTTTTTATTGCTGGACATATTTCAATTACAATAATGTAAAGTCCCGTAAAATAAGAACATACATGTGATAGCCATATTGGTAGCGTGGTTTTTCAAAGAAAACAATAACTTACCTAATTGCTTAGACAATAGAAAAGTAATCTAAGGAAAACCAATAATATGTATTACCATATAAGTAGGAACTATGTTTTCTATGAAGAATTATCTAAATACCTAGGTACTTATTAGTACTTTTTAGTGCCTAGGTCTTACGTAGGTTCTGATGATAGGCTAATAGGTTTAGCCTAACCTCCTTCTTAGCCGTTTCACTCTTGGCAGAGTGATTGTGGTCATCATGTGGCACCTCGACCACATGACGAATAAGCTTTACAATAGGGTTTTTTAGGGTGGGAAAATCATCCTATGACTTCTCACGCCTTGGGCGAGGCGAAAGGGAGTGTCAGACTCCTACTGACTGAAAACCATCCCGTTCCTACTCCTGCTTTTCGAACTGGAGCTCCGGTAAACCCCGAATTTTACAATATTCATTTATATTTTTATCAATTATCCTACTGACGGTCTAATTAGATGCCCTGTCTATTACGGTATCTACCATACTATTACTACTACTAATAGTACAGACCTAACCTACAATAAGTTCTAAAAAAATAGGATACTACTTCTGAAAAGGGATCTCAGGTTCAATATTTGGGTAGGGCTTCGCTTTTCGGTTTTTCGAAATTCAATTTGACACAGAGACTTATGGTAACAGTCTCACCAGAGACCTTTTAAAATGGGACTCTTGATCTAATTAAAAAGTTAGGTCTATGTGAATTTTTGCCTATCCTAATGGAAATATTGAAATAAAAATGAGCCACAGATGGTATATGTATAGCCGACATTCTATTATAATACTAATTAACTTTTAATTGTTCTTCATCTGTATCAAATAACTGAATTCTACTAATAATATCTATCTAACTTGTTCCTAAGTGCTATTTATAAATATTTTGATAAACAATGTTTGTTGTTGTTGTTTGTGTGTTTTGTGTTTCATGTTTGTTTATAATAAAAGCATAATTTCTCAAATATTCGTCTATTGTATAATGTAATTAGATATTCACAGATAAAACAATAGCGATGTAAGCGCGCGAAATGTTTGCATCGACAAAAGAAATAAAACTAAAAAGGTTCAATACAATGGTCCATATATTTTCATAAAGAATAAAATCACAATGCATTAGTTTATATTTTACATATTATAACAGACACGGAGTATTAAACGGTTACATATTTCTTTATAATTGGTGAAACGTATTTATTTTTTTATCCACAATAATAATAAATACGGATCGAATGTGCTATTTATTCTAGACAGACAAAATACTGTGAACAATTCAACATCAATATTGGTAAAATTGAGAAACTAGATAAGTACTTACTTATTTTATTTTTTATTGGTAGTTAAATATGTCAAATAAATGCTAGTTGCCTGTTATTTATTTTAATTACTTTGTGTAAACATAAAATTAAAATATTGTGCTCTAAAACCATTTTTGCTTTCACAAAATATTTAATTTTCTTCTTAACATTTATTTGACATAATTCCATTTTCATAATATCATTATTTGGTTTAACTTTGTAATAAGATACATTATGGAATGACTGATTCTAATTAGGTACACTTCCATTCTATTTTTTTTTTCGAATTTATAAATCCATAAAATTTCTCTGTAACTGGAATTCCAGAATGGAAAAAATTCTAACATGGAATGAATGTGCATTTTATCAGAAACTAATTGTATGATAAATACTTATTTATTTTATTTTTTGGAATTGGTATAATTATGTGAGATTAACACGTAACTGGCCATTATTTACAATGTTTTGATGATGTGATGCTTAGAGTGGAATTAAATCTAGTATATTATAGAACTTTCGCTCACCAAGAATGGAACTTAAACATCTTAGTTTTGAGCGAAATATTCTTTGAATGTGGAGAAAATTCTAGAAACTGAATGTCGAATTTTATTTAATAATATTTGATTTATATAATCTTAGGTAATGAGCACTTAACAATGTGCCTGTACATTGCAATTACGTGAGAGATTTACATTCTGACGAAATTGGAACCTGTAGACTCTCTCGTTTGCACACATTAGGACTTAACAGAAGCAAATTCCGACATAAATCAAGTATTTTCCTTAGCCTAAATCTTCCTTTTAAAAGAAAATAACAAACCGTTTCTCGAATTGACATCACACTCTAAAAAAATTCAATAGATTAACTGCACCAACAATTTGTGAAATCATAGGTAACTAACAACACTATAATATTGAGATTACATATTAATTAATAATTAAAATATCATTAAATCTATTTTAAAAGCGATTTAATATCCTCATTTTGCGATATTTGGCTTCAAATTCATTTTCCATAGTGGAAAATATTTTTACAAGGCTGTGTTGGGATGTGTTTCATATATTGCTCTGTGGTTATAGTTTGGATTGACGACATAAAGGGTAAACCCTAGTCTACATCTTAATGTTAGTCATCTTACTTATACCAATACTGAATGACGTATTAAATATAGGAAGATATTGGGTATTATCCCTTACACGTTACAGTCACGCAATAATATCATACCCATTCTTTAAAAATATTTTAATTCTAATTCTACATGAACTGCAGTATATGAAACACATCTTGACATAGCTATTATTATCCTAAATACATTTAAACTTGTGATGGTCATTTGTCTATCAAAGCTAACAATGCAACTATTTACAATCAGACTTTTTACAATACACATACAACAATATTATTCAATATAACATTCATTTCGATACATCTCAACGATCAAAAATTACATATTTTTATTCCATTATTGAATACATAATTATGTATACATATTATATGAATAATTAATGTCCCTAAATATAATTTAATACTATGTTCCTGAACACAGGACAGGTACGGTTAAAATGTGTTATATATTTGAAATATTCTTTTTATTTATTTAATATGACTAGTGATATGTAACGATAACTTTACATAGGGTATGGTAAAACAGAATAATTTTATTTTTCAAACATCATTCAACGAGATTTCTTGAGAACTATAATTATTCAATAACTATAATTTAATAATGTTGAGTTTTAAGACATTCAATATTTAATCTTATATTTACAATGCACCACGGGGTAAACTTATTATAATATCTAAGTTTTCAAATAAATCAGGCTTTTTGGTAGTTCCTTTTTCGGGACAAGGATCTAAAATAATGTGTAACATAGAGGTAGGTAGAGAATATTAAACAAAAACCCTAATAAGCACTAATGTATTATGCGATAAATTTAATTATACCAGAAATTATTATGATGCTATTCAAATATTTACAATTTATATTGCGATAACAATTTCTCTTTACTCTCATTAGACCTATAAGACCATATCAGATCCAAATTTTTATTGCCTATAATTATAATTTTGGTCACTTATCAACATCCACAAGAAAATATATATTATACCACCAGTGTAACTACATTTACCTAATATAATTTATTTTAATATCTGTCATAATCATAACTACACGCTATGAAATATAATTATTATTTATTACAAGGAGAGATTTGTGTATATCTATATATTTTTAAATGTGTGTACAGAAAGAACAGTATCTTTACATTCTGAATTTGGAAACTTGAAACATTCTAATAATTATAAAGAAATCTTCTGTATTCATACATTAAACTTGAAATTTTATCTCTCATACTTCAATATCAGATAATAATAATATAATATCTACATAAATATATTAATATCCCATTTAATTATCAATTGAAATATTTCAAAGAGTTAAAGATACGCTAGTATCCAACACGATTTGGGCAAAAAGCCATTCTATTCCATTATATAGTTCCATTTTTAATCTTTCTTATTTACAATGACGTCTTAACACGTCAACTTAAGTCGGTTCCAATATGGCGCCGACTTAAGTGGAATGCTTGGATCATACGTTCGACTCCGGACCTTCCGTATTATGTTTGAACGAAGCACGGATCCTGGCCAGGTATAGAGCGCAGATGTGACCGTAACATTTGTTGTACCATTCTGGCGTTCGGCCCCTGGAAAAAAAAAAAACATTCATTTTTATATCACATAGTCCGTCCATTGCTAGAGCAATACAATGTAAAGGATATACATATGTAATATATAAAGGAGTGCCATAGTAGATTATGGATTTGGGGGATTTCGTAGTTTAAATTATTTAATTTACTGTATTGATTTAGCCACCTTCGTGTGATATTTCTAATTTAGTATTCATATATTTATGTGGTACGGAGACTTCCTAGGTATGAAGAATCATAATCAGTTATTTTCAAGCCAGATTGATTGCATCTAAGCCACTGTATAAAAAAATCAAGCTGGCTAACAGCTTTACCGAAGTTGTTTTACTAAGTATGAAGTGCCGTTACAAGAAAAATATATACAATATTCTTACATGGTATCAACTCTGGCCAGATGCACCAGTCTGCTGCGTCCCTTGCCAGCAGGTTGTGCGAGGTAACGCGAGGCCAGCACAACCCCTCGAGATACAGAGGGAGCACCTCCCGGTCCTCGTGAGGTACTTGGTGGGGCTGATGCATGTGCTACTGACGTCTCAGCTACTGCGCACCAACCACCACCTCCACCACCTTGCTGCCATGATCTGTGGACAATTAATTTAAGATATATATATAACGTCACGCCTTTTATCTTCACTTTTCACAATTTATGTCGTAAGTCCCATGTAATAGATGGTAAGCCTATTACCATACACCGGGCTCATTTTCAGACTCCGTGCTACTACGGAGAAATTATTGAAAAACCGAAAAAAGCCCAGCAATACTGCACCCGACCTGGGAATCGAACCCGAGACCTCTTGCCCGAGTCGCAGTAAATTATTTAATTTAAGATAGATAACTTAAATGTAATAAATATGATTATTAGGAGAATAAAATAGGAAAAGTGCTATTTCTTAAAATAATGTCATCACTTACCGTAACACACAATAGTCTCGTGACGGTAGATTTATGCTTGAGGCCGTGACGTACTGGAACACCTCAGCGTTTGTACCGAGCTTCTCAGCGACGCGCCATTTAACCAATGAATCATCCCAAATGTGCCGCTCTCGGAGTATCCTGGAACGTCAATAATTTTATTAATAACTAGCTACTTCCGCGCGGTTTTACCCGCTCTGCTTGGCTCCTATTGATCATAGCGTGATGTTTTATAGCCTATTCCTCGATAAATGCACTATTCAACACAAAAATAATTATTCAAATCGGACCAGTAGTTCCGGAAATTAGCGCGTTCAAACAAACAAACTCTTCAGCTTTATAATATTAGTATAGATTACATTTTAGATAACTAAATAAGAAGAGTACGATACCTAAGATTTTTAAGGAACCAGCAATACAATTCTTGTAATAGAATTTCATATAAATGATAAAAAAGTTGAAGCGTACCTTTGCATAACCTCCTGTGGCGGCGCTTCTACATCTGTAGTTGCTCTCCATAACCTTAACGGATGTCCATCTCCAACTTTCTTACAACACAGTTCCACGTGAGGAGCGGCCCCTGATACTGACATCCACCCACGTGTTCTGTAATTATAGAGTCTGGGTAAGTTTCCATTTTCAGAATGGGTAGGAAACAATAAGCCTGAAAGTTCTAAATAAACACTGGAACATGCGAATCATCCACAAAAAATAGAAAACGTTGCAAATTATTCTTGTTATTAGTAAAATACATTCGACAGACATGATTGTCGTTCTCATTAACTAGTAATTCAATCCATTAAATTTTGCGTTGCGTAAAAACAAAGGTAAATTAGTAGGTATCAGCCAATGCTTTTTTGTTTAGTAGGTTCAGCCATGATGTTTATAATTCATCACGTATTTTTTCATAACAAATCTTTAGTAATTTTAATTCAATCAAATTATTTAAAGCTTTCGTCTAAAAATTTGTCTAAAACAAAATCCACCTATTAATAAAACAAGCAACATTTAGATTGGAAAAAGAACGAATATGCTACGTAAACACCTAGGTGGCCATGATAGGACTACAAATGTCAGTGATATGATTCTCAGTGTTTTAAATGACATATTGGACATAAAATATCTGTTCTTCTTTGATATTGACCATCAAAATAAGATATTTACACTACATCAATCACACGAATGAAATATTGAAGATCATGTGTAAAGAGCAACTTAGTTCTATTAAAAATATAGGCAGGTAAATAGGTATTTATTGAAATATCAGGAAGGAAACTTCATTTTCCGCATGCATCGTATGAATGAATTGCACGCGTCAATCTCACCATTAACCAAAGAAAGAGGAAAAGGGATTCACTTCCTCGGTAACTTTTCCAATTCCATTACGAGTCATAGTCACTAGATCAAAAATAGGGAAAATATAGGTACTTGTATTGAATTGATTTTAGATTTCTGTCAATCATTAAGTAAGAAAGAATATTTACTTGAGGAGGTAAGAAAGTGTTTTATGAATGAAAACTGTAAACAGAAATGGCTATCAATAAAGAACAGACATTTTAAAATCAATGGTATGGTGGATATACGCTCTAACACCGATGTCTCACCTCTTTCCTGATCGGCCACAGACTCTAAAAAAGCATGAAAAAAGTTAGACTCTATAAGAGATAAGTTTACATAAAGAGATTTTGAAGAGAATTATGATTTCAGAGTCTACTACAACTTCAAGGATTTTGGAAATTGTAATCTTATTTAAAAGTGAATAGGACTTACTTTTCTTTGGCTTCTTTTAGTAAAGCTTTGATGCAGGCCTGCTGGAAACCTTTCCAATCTTGATTGAAATCTGCGCCCAATTCCTCGAGAGCGACCTGGAATTATAGAATGGATTATTTTTCCAATAGTTCTTGTTTTTTCCATGGAAAATGTTATTGAGGATGTTGCTGCCAAGGTGTGATGTCATTCATAATATTTACTACCTAATTGTAGGAAATAGGTGTAAAGTATTATACAATAGATGGCTTGGGAAATTTTATTCTACATTATAGTAATACATCCTTTGTGAAACCCAGGTATTTTTCATTTCTTACACATTATTGTACGGTGGGAGTAGATGACATCATCGAGTGAATGGTAGGTAATATTATAATAATTATTATATCACTTTTACCACAATATAATAAAATGGACAAACACGCAATAATAATTAATCATTAATAGTCACACGATGTCATGTCATATTGCCATACTGAGTAATAATATAATTCATTCAGTATTTCCCCTTACTGTCCGCCAATTATGGCCTATACATTTTATTTAACACTTTACCAATATTATTTAACATTTTGCCTGCTGAGTTGATTTTACAAGTAAAGTTATCTAGTAGTATCTTTAGTATTTATAATGTTTGTACTTAATTTCTAATTTCATTGCAAAAAAAAAACTATTTAAAAAATAAGAAATTAAGGGCAAATTCTTAATTTTTTTAAATTGTTTTTGTTTATACTTATTGCTTGAACGGTCTAAAAATAATGTTGAGCCTACCTTTCATTTAAGAGCATACACTAACTGTTGTTTCCCATATTTTTAAGATTGTCTGTATGTATCTTAGTTGGTAAAAGCCTTAATAAATAAATAAATAAATTTTACAAGTAATAGTTAGTAACTTACTGGAACACTCTCTTCGAAGTAATTGAACTTGCACCTGGCCAGCATATCAGCTGGTGCTAAGAACAGCTGCTGGTGTTTCTGAATGAGGAGTAGGAGACACGCATGCGCTGCTCGGCTCTCGCTGATCTGTCTCTGGTCTGCTACGCTCTCGATAACCATTCTGAAAATGGAATTTTACGTTCAATATTGGACTTTTTGGAAAACTTTTAAATAGTATTTCGTATCAAAGGACCATGTTTATAATTTTGGTCCTTTTAACAATAGTTTCATAATTTTCTTTTTTGGTTGTAAATAAATAAATAAGCTTCACAAACCTGTTGGAGTTTCCTTCCTTGGTGCTACCAGTTTGTGGTGGCGCATGATGCAGCCTCAACAACGTAGGGGCTAAGCAGACAGCCAGGTTTGACGCTGTCATCTGATTTACCGCTGAATGTTCTGCCACCTGTAATAATTATTTACTTATAGCGATCACGTTTTATAAATGAATGACATGCCGTGGAACTGGACTTTTACTATAATTTAAAAATGCAGTTCTCTCTAGAATTTATCGCTTTCTATTATGTTCTTATTTTTTTGGGTCGTTTCTTACCTCAGCTAAGAATATCAACAAGGAATGCAACGCTTCTAAATGCTCTTCTGGCAGCAGAAGTAATGCACATTGCACCGCATCCGGCCTCAGTGGTTCAGGAACATCTGTAATTAATTAAAATAAGTTAACTACTCGTATCTTAGATAATAACAGATACTATGATGATTCGAGAACGGATTTTATGACTAAACAAATATCCTGAAAAACTTATCCTGTTAACTTATTATAAACCTGTGTCTAGAATACCACATGATACGTATGAATGACGAATACCTTAAATTAAAATACTGCTTAGAACTGATTGTTTAACGTGACCAAATAATAATTGCTCAATTTGGGATTTCCAGGAACGAAATTGCAAAACAATTCTTATAATCACAAACTGTTGTCAATGGCGTCATACTATTTCATTAACGTAGGTATAATTAGGAAAACATTATCGCCTATTGATATTGTAATTTGTTAAGTGACTTATATTTACTCTATTTATACCAGAGTTTTATCAAGAAAATGTTTATTTATTGATATTCAACAGTTGGTCAAGTGGCTCAAGGGAGCCAAGCAAGGGTCGTTAAAAGTATTATTATTAGATTTATTGATATTAAAAATTCTCAGTGATTGCGTGCAGTCTAGAGTTGCGTTCAGTATAACAACAGATTTGCCCTCTATTGCATATACCAGAGCAGGGATTTCCAACCTTTTCCTGGGCTAGGGCTACTTTTATAATTCTTGCTAGGTTAGGGACCACAAATTTTCTCATTCACTCATATAATCAGATTATTGAACAAGTTGCGCCCTTTCAGTTATCTCCTTTGATATAAGTTTAATTCAAGCTTTACACCTGGTGGATTTGAATAGAGGTATCGTCTTCTGTATGTATAATTTTATTTACATTTTGCGGACCATTTTGTTGTCTTTGTTCATTTTGTTGTCGTTGTCACTAGAGGTCCACGGAACACCAAACTTACAACATATTTAGCAATATTAAAAACTAGATTGGAACATTAATAAATACTTACGTTGAAATATAGCAATGAACGTCTCACTCAGCTTATTAGTGAGTAAGGCATCAGGAAGCTCCCTGAAGTACTGTTTCACCATATCAGCAACATCGTGTGCTTGTGCCCCATCAAAATTCAGACTAGATTGGTTTGGGTCTATAGTGTTTATGTTTTCTATAGCAAAACTCGCATTTGATGCCCCAGCTGCCTCTACCGTCGTCCGCAGTTTTGCAATCCTTGATTTCACTCCAGCTTTCCTGAATATTCCCATCTGAAATTGACATAAAGATTTATTGGTTAATACTTAATTAAAATGTGTAATTAGGTGTTCTATAATATAATAAATCAGGCTGTAAACTGCTCTAAAGTTGATAAAGGACTCTCTCTTCTCATAGGAAGATATAATAAAATATATTGTCTATATTACTTAAAATACCTTGAAAAACAAAATCGGATTAACATTACTCTTTAATCCAATACGTGATCATGAATAGTGGAACATTATTAACAAAAAAGAAAAGCTCACGAATAAAAAAGGATTAACATTACTCTTTAATCCAATACGTGATCATGAATAGTGGAACATTATTAACAAAAAAGAAAATCTAAAAATATAAAAGGATTTACCTGATCTAAAGCGTTACTTTTGAGCCAATTCAAAGCACATTGTATCGGCTTAGGTAACGCGTGGCCTGTCCTCTGCAGTGACACGGTTAGAGGGACACCAAACACTGTTTTATCTGCAAAGAAAAAGGAAATATTTAGAGCTACAGGTTAATAAAAGTAGATCTCACTTAGGAGTACCGTAAATTATAAAATACCGACAGCTAATTAATATGATCTTACAAAAATGTCACAACATCATTATTGAACTTGCTTTATCTATCTACATAAAATATTGAGCAATACTATCTAAAAGTATGAGAGTCTTAACTGAGTTTATCTAACAAAGAACATCTAAATGTGATTGACTTTTCCATCAATGGAAGAGATTACGACAATTCACCCAATATTCCCCGAAATATCATTCTACAAATGGACAAACTTGGGTATTTGACATTTGAAGGATGAATAAACTTAATACATTTTTATTCATATTACGACTAACGTAAAAACTTCTTGCGGTATTCAAATAAAAATGGAGCTTCTAACGTGTAGTTAGAGTCCAATTTTGAACGTAGTATATATTATATTTAAGGATAATAAAGGGTTTTCATGATTTAGGGTCTTTTAAATGTCATATTGTAACATATTGGTTTTATTTGCTTTCCAATAACTTTTGGTTGGAAAAGTTGTTTTTTCCTTGTACGAACAAATGCGCCAGGATTACGGAAAATAATGATTTGTTGGAGTTTAAAATGTTGGTCCTTTCTGTTGTATTACAATGTTTAATGATATAATGTTTTACTGTATTCACCAGCTTAAGATTTTTAGCTGTACATATAATAAAGTTAATCATTATCTACAACATACGTAGTCTCTTTCTAGACAATATAATTATCTAGGAAAGTCCTGACATAATCAGGGTGTTTTCAAGACTCAATTGATTGCTCATGGGCAGGCCGCATCCTCGTATATCATAATACCAAGTGAGATAATGGCCAATGGCGAGCAAATTACATAGCAAAAATAATACTACAAATAATACAAAATAAAACTTACCCTTATAATCAGGGGTCTTGATCTTCCTAATCAGTTTAGGCAGTTCCCAATTCCAGCCAGATTTGTGTGAGGGACAGTACCGTTCCATGCAGGCTGTGAGACGGAGGAGTGCCAGCTTCCTCAGGATATGGAGCTGACCACATGAGAGCGAGGACATCGGTCGAGATACTGTAAAGGAGTTAGAAATGGCTTTAAAAACTTTGATATAAACTTTTAATGATCATGTTATCAGCTGTTATGTATTGAGCAAACAATTTTAGGAATGGACACGCGTTGCTTAAGTACTCTAGCAACACTAGCTCTAGAAATAAATTGTAGGTATATTAATTGCTAAGTCGTTGAAATTGGTACCTATTACCTACCTTAGCCACAGTATATCTGGTATCCTATTTTCTTTTTCATATTGTCATTAAACTTAACCTATATGTATCTACTACGTGATCACTGGATACTCAACGTACACTTACCAGATCAACCCCAGTAAATCTTGAATTCTACCTTCTTTTTTTTTCATATCTTTATCATTCTTTACAAACCTAATCTATGTGAGACTATGTGATCACTGTATAATCAATGTTACAGTTTTAAATATTTATAGTTTAACTTACGATACGAATCCGGGTCCTTTTGGTTAGGTGTTGGTGTCAAAGTATTATTGGCTTTGGGTCCACCATTTAGAGCGTTCGTCCTGAATGAATACCATCGCTGAATGTTGTTTCTGAAAGTAGAATTTAACACATTTAATTTATAATTTTGTTTATTGTCAATAAGTTTTTTACATCTGTTAAAGTAAATCGAAGTTTAAAGCTAAAATAACATACTTTGGGCATAATTCTAGATCTGTACCATTACCATTACAACTTTTAAATCATCAAAATAATCTCAATACTACTTAGATATTCAGGAATCAAACCCAGCTCCTCTTATTCGATTGACTTAATCAACAAGACAGTCTTAAAGACAATGCTCATAAATTACTCATTATAGCTTAGGTGACTAATAACTTAATTAGTAACACCATTGTTAAATCTACAAGTTAAGAAACTTACTTCTTGCTCTTAATATCAAGACTGTCATCATCATCATCCTGGTCACCATCATGAGACCTGGACCCTGCCGAGTTGGGGCTGCTGTCCAGCTCAGAACTCCTGGATGCCGACTTATCTCTCTTCAGACTTCTATCACGAAACCTGGAAATGACAGAATATTTAGATTTGTCGATTAAGATAGAGTAACAGTAGATTACTACAAGGTAACATGGAATAACTACTTTTTACAAGAAAATGTACAAAGAAATACAATACACCTTTTCGCTAAAATAACACAATAATAACATGGCACTATGAGTTCTCAGATAGACACATAATAATGTTTTACCTCGGTTTTTTAATATACTCGTAACCAGTTAGAGTAAAGTAAAAAAGATCACAGAAATAAAAACAATCCATATTTTAAAACTAACAACACAAACTTAAACACTTTAAACCGTTTAAAAATCAATAAAACCATCATTATTGTAAATAATAATTTCATAACCACTGATCTACAATTTGATCCTTTATAACACAGAACAAACACTTTTGGTCCTAATATCCGCGCTCAAACCAAAAATTTGGTCCTTACATCCGCGTAGCAACATTTCAACACCATGTCACCGGACTTTCTTCTACAAAATTTTGTATCTAACTGTGTCGTCTGTGTCAATTAGCATGCCAATAATTTGTTTGACCATTGTCCATTACTTTGACAATCGTTTTAGACTAATAGCACTGGTTGGACTAATTAGTTCTAAAGCGGTAATGTCACTTTCAACATGGCGGATAAGTGTCTGGGATGGTTTTTAGAAATTGTGATTCTTTTCTCTTTGTTTACTGTTATTGGACTAGGCTTAGTAGAGGCTTGTAAGTTGCATTGGCATTTAGAATGGTCAGGTCGAGATAGGTACTACATATATCAAGATTCGAAGGAATCAGTAATGTTTTTCAAGTTAGTCATTTTCTTCATCCGTCTGTCCTTTTAATATTAGTAACTACGACAGACGTCACAGTTTCGAAAATATTAATTACCACACTCTTCATTAAATGTAAACCCCGAAGACTACCCGGAGCTAGGGACTGGTTACCGGGGCTCCGGCTCGAAAAACAGGAGTAGGATCGGGGTGGTTTTTAGTCAGTAAGAATCTGACACTCCCTCTCGCCTCGCCCAAGGCGGAAGAAATCATTGGATGATTTTCCCCCCTCAAAAAGCGCTCGAAGATTGTTAGCACTTTATGTAACGAATAAGTGTTTGACCCAAAACTAATCTAATATTATGCTAAACCTACAAAGGCCTTTATTGAGTTTTCCTATCAGCCTCCATGTAATTAAATATTTACTTCAAAGGAGAAAGTTACTTCTAAGACCTTTCGAACAAATTGTATAACGTTTGTTACTCAGTATACCTAATATTCTGACTAAATATGAATAAAACTTGAGCTAGTATAATTGAAACCTGTTTTCCTATAATTTTCCAAATGAGACCTGTACTTTGATGTTTTTCTATTAAAGTAATTTTTCAAATGATGTTTATTTATTTTTCCGTGAAAATACACAAAGGACCCAAAGGACCAGAATCTATGTTAACGTAGCGTATGATACCCTCCAACTAAGTGTAGTATTTATTAGTAAAATGTTTAGTAATAAATAAAAAGAGCTGAAATTCAAGCTATGTTAAACAGAGGACGAAAAAGACTTGATGTCCTATTGGGTAAAACCTGGTCCTTCAAGTCCCGAGTCATTGGTTGCTTATAGACGTGCATCATCGTTGACCATTACATCGTGTACTATCAAATGTGGTAGAGGCATACCACTAACTTTTATTTTTTCTCATAGAAAAAGAAATGCGAATGAGAACTTACTTTTTCCCATCGTTCCCTAAATTGAGCGAGCTGGTCCTTATAGCCTGTCGTCGATGGTGTGTATGACCTGGTGACTTCTGGACTTCTCTGAGTATTTCAGGATCTGGCTTCAGTTCCACTGGAGACGGAGGCTCAACGTAGACCTAGAAGAAAAGTAAATGAATATAATTTACATTTTAAAAACGCCTGCCGAAAATTTGATGTTTGCAAGTTGAAAACTTATTGCTATAAAGTTTTCAACAGGCGCTCAATTTGTAAAGAATATTACATTACAAAAAAATTGTATTCCGTAAACATTTTTATGAGCTGGTAATAAAAGTTTTATTTCTCAAAGTTGTATAATTATCTAACGCTTTAGGCGGACATATTATTAAGTGGGTACTATCCCCATTCTTGGCATTACAATACAGGAGATATTGTTAGCCAAACTTATATTGTTATTACAAACTATCCACGGTAGTTAGGAAACACAAACTTGTTCTAAAAGTATTCAAGGATAATCTTCAAGTCTTTGAACAAAATGTAATAAGAGATGATCTTATAATTCTGATATAATCAGGTTTAATTTTATGGATTCGCATTGAATTACAGGATATTTGAGCTTTTAGAAGCTAATATTAGTTTGGAGGCTTTGAAAATACTTGTGAATAGTTCTATTTTTAGTGGAAATTGAATATTTAATGAGACCTTTATCGCTGTCGTCTTTCATCGAAAATAATTTTATAAATAAGCGAGATCAATAACCAGCTAGACTATTCTGTATCTTTCATTCGAAAGACTGAAGTGAACTTGTTCAAAGGAGCCTCCCTGGTCTATTTGAAATAATTGATGCTGATTTTGACTTTGACTAACTCGATCGCGGTCCGCCATGTCATTGGTTGTGAGAATAATCTTCACCAATGACGGGCGAGAATGTGATCGAGCTCACTTCGATCTTTGGAATTGAAAGATACAGAAGAGCCTAGCTTTGGTTGAATGTTTAAGTCATATTCAAAATTAATCAAATTTTGTTATTAGAGTCTTACCTCAGTATTCTGATGAGTATTATGATCCTTATAGTAATTATGTCTCCAACTGGCCGGTTGGCACTCAGAATCACTAAGCGCACTGGAGTCATCATTCTTAATCCCTCTATGGAAGATCCTCTTAGCCCTCCCTAATTTGGACTTAGAACTCTTATTACTTGACCCCATACTACCATCAGAGGCATAACTGGAACTGTCGTCACCAAAAGGCGCGTTGAGGACAAAGGATTGCTCTAGAGGAGCTATGGGGGAAGGTGGCATGACTGTCATGGGTGATGGTGGCTGGGTTCTGATGGCTGGAGCGTGGACAGGAGAACTATGGAAGTCAGGGAAAGGGAAGGCAGTTGGTGTAGTAGGAGTCATGTCAATGTAGCTCAGGTCAGCATATTTATCCTGCTGCACGTCCAGAAAGTGGGGAGAAGATACGATGACTTCTGTCCGGTTCTGACGTTTTCTTCTTCTCGTTTTGAGGGATTCTACTCTTCGGAGTAAGGCTTTGGCGCCGTCCCGTAGTCTCTCGGAGCCAGTTCTTCGGAACCGAGTGCCGGTTTCCTCCTCATCTTCCTTGTCACTTGGTAACTGAATCATTGTTTGGCCTGGTACTGTTAGTCTGTAACAATGTGTACACAATTTTATTTAGATATCTTTGTAATACATAAAACTTTTCTTTACTTTGAAATAATAAAGTTTGTATCGAACTGTTGTATTCAGAGACGATTACTTAAACCCTTCCTTAATATCAAATTTGTTCCGAAAATAATTGCCGAGGACTTGGTTAAGTAATCCTTAAATGACTCTGAGTATGGCGGTAAGTCATGTTATTTTTTACCCGACTGCGCCAGAAGGAGGGTTATTATAAATTGTGTTGGTTAATCTATAGTAGTTGAAACTAAACAACTAAAGAACATAACTAACCCTACTCCTTATACAAAAATACACATATTCATAACTACGACATACGAAATCACACCTTATTAAACCTGCATTATAAACTACAAAATAGCACAAACTACTATAATCCCTTACACAAGTACAACAGTTCTAGGAAACACCATCAACCACTTCCCAACTCATCTCCATAAACCATCAGAAGGTCTATTATAGTCTCTAAGTTGCCCCTAAAGAGTAAACTTTGAAGGTCGCTGACAAAGTGAGAAGTTTCCCTAAACTCGTCAAACTTGGCGATAGAAAACAATTTATAGTGATTACAAGAGAAAATTTTGGCGCATATTAATTGGAGGTAGTGTGGATTGGCTTTACATTTAGGAGTTTTTTTTTGTATTTTAAATAAACGTTGCCCCACATTAGGATTTTCTCCTGTGTCGTGGGTGCGTTTACAAACATACAAGTTCACACACACACAGATGAATACGTGTCTAATATTTTAAAATGAATAAATAAAAATTATTATATTTTCTTACGGAAACAAATACTTTCGATGATATATCGACTTGAAATATCGCGTGATGTCACTTCTAGATACATTTTATACGTAGAAATGACGTTTTTGCTCCCACTCCTAAACTTTAATTCTTGTTCTAAGTATTTTTATCTTATACGAAAATATAAAAAAATACGTGTCTAATATTTTTTCATTACCTAACTGACGGACTAAATACAATTTTAATTTTCATACCCCGTCTTCATCCCTATTACCTCGAACTAAAATTAAACAAAATTTTCAGTTAAATGCAATAACATTTTAATATTATTCCAAAATGTTTTCAGCGGACTGAAAGTTACATGGCCTCTCGAACTATGTAATAGCTTCAATAAAAGTTTATGTAAAATTACACCCAATTTTCGAAGTCCAAATGAATTTTGCAACTTTTCTAATTTGATTCAATTTGTTCGAATTCATTTTCAAATGTGAATATAACATTGCGTTTGTATTCCACGAAGGCGTAAGCAGAGAGCATAGCTCATTTTCATATTTTTTTGACATGTTTTAACATTTTGCTAATATTAAGAATCGAATCCACAATCGAATCCTTTTGTTTTAAAGAACCAGGAGAGTTTAGAGATGTCATATTAATAAATTTTGTCGTAGTTTAAGAAAGAAGTTAGAAATCGCATTATAATTGGTTCAGCTAAACGCGAGATTATTGTTAAGAAACATTCATACATAAGCTTTTTAGTTATTTTATTCAGCTGTGTGAGGACATAGGTTGAAAAAGTTTTTATTCATATTCATATTCATTTGTTTGCTTTCCACAATGTATGTACATAGATCTTTTAGTCTTTTACAGGTTAAAGTAACATTTATGGACTCAGTTTGGGCACAGTAATTTTAAGGATATAAAAACTCAGGCTTAAAATATAAATATATAAATAAAGAAACGAAATGATTTTATTTTTCTGAAAATAGGCTACAAAGGAGCACTTTTACAAAAAATAAATATATCTTTATATAAGGGAAGCTACGAGTAAAAGCTAGTTTCAAAATGAAATAGTTTTCCAGCGTTGTGTTCAGCTGTTCTTTGAGTCGCTGTAATTAACTCTGCTTGCAGGATAATGACCGTGCATTAATTAGACAGAGCAATTGCGACTCAAGTACTTTCATATTAAAATCCTTTTTTATTTACCTTGCTCTCTTGTGTTTTATGTTAGAGACATTTTAGTATATAAAGATACAGTATTATATAAACTAACTGTGTCGGTCCCTTTTTGGACCAAGGGACTTCTTTACGTAAGGGTGTGCTATAATACAATCTCAATGCTTGGCAGGCGTGTTGGAGATTGCTATTTATTGAAGCCGCATCTGTAGTCTTTGCTATGTCTGTCAAGTAAGTGACAACAGACCCCTATGTAAATTCAGTAGCCATTTGTCGACGTTGCGCTGCGTTGCGTTGCCGCGGTGTCGTTTTCTATATATTTTTTATGATATGCCCCATTAAAATTTGTATGTTGCGTAGTCGCGACAAGTGCAATGGATAAGATCGGGGCCTTTTTTGAAGGGGGGAAATCATCGAATGACTTCTCCCACCTTGGGCGAGAAGGAGTATCAGACTCTTACTGACTAAATATCACCCATTTCCTACTCCTGCATTGTGCCGGAGCCCCTGTAACTTGTTACGTTGTCTGCAGCTCCGGAGGACCGGGGCCTAAGTCGATAAAATAATTTCCTTTTGAAAGAAAGCTCATTTCTATTGAATAGAACAACATTTTCTTTGAAAAACTTCTCTAACACTTAATTCTTCGTCTCTTGAAAGAAAATCAAAGTTTTCGCCAAAGTTATGTGATGTCAGTGATGACTTGATCACTTCTTAACGACTAGAACTTTTCCACATTAAGTTCTAACACAAATCCTACAAAATTTCGCCTATTTATTTGAACAAAAAGAAAGATTCGAAGTTGACTTTAGCTTTTATGATCCAAATTCTTAACTTTGCTTAGGTAATATGACTATTAGACTCGTTTTGTTTTCAGATCACACTATTACAAAGTCAAAGTCAAAGCATTTATTTCAATTAATCCTTGTTAGGCACTTTTTAAACACTAATATTATAAACTTTTTAAACACTAATATTATAAACTAACTTCTGCCCGCGTTCTCGTGGGATAAAAGGTATCCTATCGCGATAGTTTAATTCTAGATGGACATAACATTTGATGTGCTATAAAGTTTGTATTAAAGTTAGTAGTAGTTAAAGTTTTTCAGCACTCATACACATACACAATACGTATTTTAACACAGGTAATTATGTAGAGCGAGTATCCCATAACTCCACAACCCACAAAATTTCCAATCCACCTATGATAAATTAGCAAAATTCAAAAGACAAATGTTGAATATCATAAGATAAATGAAAATTAGATTCGGACTAATGGGGATTTGTGGCGAGTAATTTGCTGCGAATGGCCGTAGTTGGGAGACCTACGTACGTGGGCGATGTAAAAGGTTATTAGGGACTTATGGAAGGTGGGTGATTACTGATTACATTTGGTTGCGGAACTTAAAGCGTTGGTTTCATTGCGGCGTAAAGATAATTTGATATGAACTGGGTTTTAAGAGCACAAATTGGTAGTTAGGGGATATACTTACTTATAATTTTAAAGTGCTTGTTGCATGTGTATTATGGGATTGTAGGTACTGTGTTGGTGGTGGTGTAATCTGTATTTATTCGTATTACTTTTTATTTATTTTTTTAGAATATAAAGCTTAAGAGTTTGTTTGTTTGAACTTGGTTATTCTGGTTCGAATTGAATAATTATATGTATGTTGGATAAATCCATTTATCGAGAAAGGCTATGAAATATCACGCAATTATCAATAGGAACCGAACAGAGCGAATGGATAAGATTTGAGATGTGTTCCTTGAATTGCACAAATAAAATGTAAAGTTTATAGGTCTAGAAACAAAAAGTCCCTACTAACATGTACGAGTAAATTATAGTCCAAGTAAGACGAATAATTTCGAAAAATTTATTTAAAAGTACATAGTTAGGTACTATATAACAACTATTTTTTTTACATATTCATTAAGGAAATAGTGGGTCGACTTACATTAATGATTTACGCGAAGAAATTATAGTCTATACCTCTGTATATATACATATTGCTGTACCTACACCTAAATAAGACGTAACTGTTATTTTTTCCAATTTCCTTTAACTTCCATTACACTGATTAGTTTTTATTAATGACTTTCCATCGTGTTTGTTCCATTTTCATTAGATTATCGCGTCAATTTCACACGGTAACAATTAATCTTACATTAAGAGGTTTCCGCTCTGAATACGGCCCTTTTTGTAGGTTACGCGGCCCTAAATACGAGTACGTAAGGTTTAGGTTCTGTTGTGAGCGGTTTTTGTGTCTAAATTACCTAAAAATTACGATTTACTCACGTAAATTAACGGAGAAAAGCTCTACTAGTTTGAACGTGTGTTAATTTATGTAAGGAAACCGTGATTTTTAGTATGTATTTGTAGTTTCGTCTCTTTGTTGTTGGAGTTACGAAAAATGTATGTGTAGTGTTGGTAAAATAGAGTATACTGCAAGGCAACAGTACACACTATACGACTCTTCTTGTATGCATCGTAAAAGTGGACTTACTGCCAATTTCACTTTCACCAATTTAGACTGAAACCAAGCTAACCAAGCCTCCTGATAAGCATTCTGAGATTAAGGCAAACCCTTTATGTACAGAAAATCCATATCCGGCGCGAATGAAGTGCGCCGAAAACGCTTTCGTTTCGTTTTCGTTCAACGTATAAAGCAAACTTGTGCTAAGGTTACTGAAAAACAAAAAAAAAACTACCACACCAACCAAACTCCCAATCCGCTCCCGCTATCCGCTCACAAACAAACCTACACCACTCCACCATTAAAGGTTTAGCAATCCAAAATAGAAACGTGATAGGTGAAGGGACTGCACTAGTAGAACAAATGGGTTGCCAGCTTAATTATAGTCATTGTTGCATGCCCGTCATTCTCTGACAGTCCGTTGGCTTTCTGTCTATTGTGAAGTAAAGTCAATAAAGTTTCGAATGCACTGAATAAATAGTATACTGGCTTCCACCATTAAAATAAAAAAGGCCTTGTCAGTAACATTTGTACTTTGCGCTATGTCACAACCATGATGCGAGAACTGCTTAACCTAAGCATTTAATATTGGGCCACTAAGATACAGGCTGTGCCTAATTTGGAGCCCACGGGTACCTCGATCGCAATTGTACTTATATTAATATTCCTTAGTTCCATGTCTCCATGTGATGTAAGTTGTGCGTCAAATTAGTAAAAAAATAATGTTATTTAATTTTTGGGGTACGGGGACACACGAGCAGACAGATCAGCTAGTAAATGAGTTACCACAGCAGAGTATACTATAATGGTTTATTTAAGCACCAGTATTCAATACCACTACTGCAGACTACCTAGCGGGTTTACCGGGGCTCCGGTTCAAAAAGCAGGAGTAGGAACAGGGTGGATTTTAGTCAGTAAGAGTCTGACACCCTCTCGCCTCGTCCAAGGCGGGAGAAGAGTCATTGGATGATTTTCCCCCCTTAAAAAAGGCACTAATCTCCCTCTTGCCTCACCCAAGGCGGGAGAAGAAATTGGATGATTCCCCCCAATAAAAAAGGTACTACTACTAACAGCAAGATACCTAGCACTATGCACCTTATTTACTGGACTTCTACGTCTAAAAGAAATAGGTTAGCAGTTTAATTATGGCCATTGTAGCATACGAGCCGTCATTCTGACAGCACGTTTGTTTCCATTTGTGGAGTAAGTCAATGAGAATTTCTATTAGCACAGGCGATGGAGGGTGACAGTTTGTTGAGTTGTGGTGAATGTTTCGAATAGCAGGTAACATATGAGAGGCTTTGTTCTAAAAAGGGGTAGGTTGAGGTGTATTTATGTGTAGAAGGCTTGCTTGTCGACTGTTTGTTTGGTAATTGGATTGTAGGTAATAGAGCTGATCAAACATTGCAAGGCATTAACATTTATTAACATGAATCAAATATAATTACACGAATACAGTTTGAGTGCACGGCTGGTGCGATGGCTGGTCAACCGGCTGCCGATCAATCTAGGATCAAACTTGAGGCTCTTTAAGTTAGTGCTTGCTATGATTTCTATCTACAAATCAGCCTAAGTTAGGGCTTTGAGTTCTAGTAGTATCATTGAATTATAAAATTCTCAATGTTTTTGGTAGCAAAACCTTGTATTTTCTACAACACTATAACCTATATCTACCGAAGGAATACGCACTATAAGTACTCTGAAGAAAAAATCTTAAAAGAATCATTCATCTTAGGAACTCATTGCCAAAACAATTTGTTTCAAACACAAAAGCACTTAGAAAACTTCACTCCCTACTAATAAGTACAGAACAATTAGTTTAACCGTCTCTGAGTAGTAATTGCTTATTTTCATAACAGTTAGTATTTAGCACTTGACAGACAGTTTGACCGTTGACGTTTGACCTTCATTTAGGAAACTGTTAAGTCTTTGTGATGCCGACGCGATTAGGTTACTGCAATGCTATGCTGCAAGAACATTAAAACGGTTTTAACATGAAGTAAGCTCGACCACATTCTCGCCCGTGACATGGCTGGTCAACCAATGACATGGGTCATCACGATACTAAAGAATAGCCGGTTTTGAGGGTGGAAAATAACCCAATGAATTCTCTCACTGACGAAAAACTATTTTGACCCACTGGGGTAACTTTGATTCAAATTAGATAACTAATAGGAATCTAGAAGAAAGCGTTTCTTAGTCTTAAAGTTTGGGTAAAAATTATCTTATAGCGTCAAACAAACCCGATTTCATGGTACCCAAAAACTCCAACACCCAATATGCTTGCAACATAGCTAATCATTACGTACTTTAAAGAACAGCTATCACAAACAATCCTAATTTATCTATCATAATCTATAGCCACCTTTTCACACATAAATCATCTATAGTTACTCATACACAATTTATGAAACCCATAAAAACAATAGCCTTAGGCAAGAATCGAACCTTAACACCAGACGCTGTGAACGTTCATCATAGAAATAAACAATAGATAAACAACATTTCGTAAGAGAATTGTTACTTAACTATGTAATGGAACATCACGCCTATCATCACCCGAAGGGATATACAGAGATATAATATTTACATTATCGTGAGAATAAGCCCCAAAGTTGAATGTATTTTACAGGCTGATAATAATGATGATGAAAAATCATAATTTTTAATTGTGATTAGTCTCTTAGGGGCTGTTCATATCACAGATGTGGCCCAAGGGGCTGAAGTCTTATCAGGAGCTGTGGACTACTTAGCGGGTTTACCGGGGCTCCAGCTCGAAAAGCAGGAGTAGGAACGGGGTGGTTTTTAGTCAGTAAGAGCTTGAAACTTTCGCTCTTTCGCCGCGCCATAAGCGGGAGAAGTCTTTGGATGATATTTCGGCCTCAAAAAAAAAAAAAAAGACTTAGAGAATTGCCACAATCCAAAAAATGAGATTTCTGATAACATAGCAATCGAGAACACAATTAAAAACAAAACTCAAAAGTTCATTACCAATGCAGTTGCAAGTTGCAACCACCCAAACATAACAAAAAAACAAAACAAGAACAATTTCAATATAACGCCTCGCGGTCATCGACACTTTGTATTGAATGATCCGACAATACTGTCAGTCAAAACTGATATCAATCCGTTCCGTTACCAGTCAAGTCAGCGTCAGCATCAGTTCACTTAACATTCCTATCAATCAGATGTAACAATCAAATTAATAAGCTCGTCTAATATATCTGTAATCATCTAAGTGTTAATGAGGATGGGTTTGGGGCTAGGAAAGTAGCGGGGTTTATAAGCGGAGAGATAGCGATTTTTTTATGAAGATGTAGGCCAGGTAGCCGTGAACATGCTTTTGGGGGGGGAATCATCCAATGGCAAGGCTGGAGGAAGTGTTCTGTCACTCCCTCCCTCATAACTAAAAACTACCCCGTTCCTATTTAATTTAACTTGCTAGGTCCGCAGCTTCAGGTCGGCATCAGCCCTACTGAGCCCCGTCTGTGGTGGATTGAAGCCATGAATAAGCATTTTATTAATATGATATTTCAATATTTATTAAAACCACCATGGTTTGTCTCGCGGACAATTCCTTGTGTGTTTCAATTCCCAGATCAAATAAAACAGATTTTTTTAATGCTAATGCATTAAACCTTAGCATTTTTAATACATGGGCATTTCCAAAAAAAGCTACTAAATCATAGCAGTAAGGTAGTGTAATTGTTTAAGTCACTTATTAACACTTAAACTCTGTCAGCCCGCCTTACTTCAAATGTAAGTGACCACAGTTTTAAGGGCCCCAAACCTAACAGTACATTGAAGGCATCACACTAAAATAATTGGCCCTTGATTGCGCAAACGATGGTACACAAGATACTAGAGTCATCAACTTACTGTTGTATAATTAAATTGATATTCCGGTATCGTTACGTTAGTTCTGGTTGTGATAGCATTGTAAACAGAAGGGTCGTGTTGCTTTTGGTATCTTGAAATAATATTGGGATTGTTTTAGAGCTGTTTAGTTTGCGTTTCATTAGGGTGAATAACGTAGTGATATTTAGAATTGGAAAGCCTTATTTTTAGGATAAGTACCTTATGTAAACTGTCAGTAATAGGTGTTACAATTTTTATATACGTAATTACTGAGATAATATTTTGTAGTTATCGGTTGGATAGTAACTATCTTATCGTTAAAACTATCCGTAACTCTTTCGAGTTAACAAGTCTTAAAGTTGGTTTTATCTATGTAGAGGTTCTAATTGAACTTTTTTTATAGAATAGGAGGCAAAAAAGCCGACGAATTATATTACCTGATGGTAAGCGATCAGCGCCAACCACCAGAAGACTATATCATCCTAATATTATAAATGCGAAAGTTTATGAGTTTGTATGTATGTTTGTTACTCAATCACGTCAAAACGGGATCGGGATGAAATTTTAGAATAGGGATAGATTATGGTCTGGAATAGTATATAGGATACTTTTCATCCAACGGGAACGCGGTCAAAGCCGCCAGTTTATTATATTCCTTTATTTTATAGCCTTGTGGATATTAATTAGAATGATTTTCAATTCGTGTTAAAAGATGTAATTGAAATTAATCTTCTAATTCGGAGCCAAGTAACCACAAATCATTTTAAAAGACTCTCATACATCTCTCAGTTTATCTCATCAAGGCGAAAAAACAAAACAATGACATAACAAAATGCTCCTTAAACACCAAAAATATTGACTTATCAACTCAATCTTCAATCTTGGTACCCAATCTGTATGCCAAAAACCTTCACAAATGTTTGTTCCGCATGATTGATTGCTTCTGAGTACTGGGGCTTTGGTTCAGTCCTTTGAGACGCCCAAAGACCATATTCAAACGTAAACACAAGTCTTGGTTACCTAGAAACTACGGGTTGAGTGTGAAATTGAAATATCGATCGGTGTGTTAAAATATGAATTTAGAATAACGTAGGTGATAAGTAATAACTAATATATGTATAAGGCTGAGGCAGTTTGTTTGTTTGAATGTGCTAATCTCGGGAGTTACTGGTCCGATTTGATTTTTTTTTGTTGGAGAGTTTATTTTTGAGGACGCTATAGGTTATAAAACATTCTGCTACAATCAATAGGAGCCGAGCAGCGGACGGAACCTCGTGAAATTATCTATATTATCCTATAATAACAAAGCGATAAAAACAATGCCAATTTCCTCTAGCATAACATAAAACAACTATCTTTACTTCAACGTAAAATCAGCTCTATTAAAACAAAAACAAACACTAAAATGACAAAGAAAATTAATATTACTTTACAACCTTTTGTCGCCAAGGAATTCTTTGGCGTATAAAGGCATTCTCTAGAGCCCTTCGTCTGAGGATCACTGTATTGTTCTACAGATTTGCAACACCAATTTATGTGAGTGTTCTCTCTTCGCTTTCTGGGTTCCTAGTACTTGGGATGTCTCACTTGATATTTGTTGGGTAAACAATTTACTTCGTAAAAGCTTGTTGTTGTGTTGACATTTAATTTAGAATATATAGTTACTATTTTCTATTTCTGGAATGAAATGGGTGAAAAGGTGACAGAGTTTTTGAAAAGGGATTAGGCAGAGGCTTTTGTTCATTTATGTCATATAATATCCTATTGTAATTAAGAGTTATTCTGTTACGTAATGTATTCAAAATGCTTTAATTAATTTGGTTTTGTGTAACAACTATGAAGTCGGAAATCCTAATTATTTGTTTTACGTACCTTAGAGAATAAAACCTCTACAAAAACGATTAGACCGATCGAATTGAAAACCTCCTCCTTTTTAATAAGTCAGTTAAAGACATCACAACGAAGAAACACAAAACAGTTCTTCAACCAATTAACTAAGCCAAAACACACAGAAATTAATACCAACATACAAAGGAATATGAGCACTAACAAGCACGTAATTAGCACCACATTACACTACAACTAAGCTGGAAGCACGACAGGCATAATAGCATAACTTAAGTTGTCCACTACACGTCAAGCTATACAAAAACCAGTATAACCTGAGCTTTGTACGTACGGAAAGATCATACGAAGCGGGTTCAAGATAAACTGGTTATGTGTACCTAACTAGCACATCAAGCTATACAAGTCCAGTATAACCTGATCTTTGTACGTACGGAAAGATCATACGAAGCGGGTTCATGATAAACTGGTTTGTGTACGTAACTAGATATGATGGGCTCAAAGTTGAATGCAAATTCTCGTTGAGAAGTTTCCAACATAAGCGTTAATGCTTCACATACTACAGAACATGGGAAAGTTGGAATTAATACGAGAGCTGGAATTTCTGGAGTGTAATGCGTACGGAATGGGATGGGTAGATTTTGTTTTGAAGTCGTAGGTACAGGATTTATTAATGTTGATGGAAGATTTGTAATTTAGATTGTTTTGTAAGCAGATTTAATGTAAGTACCTTATACTTTTGCTTGTAAAATTTTGAAGTCAGGCTTTTTAGAAGTTACTGCTTGAATGTCTAGTAAAGCTCTAAAGTTATAATACTACATGATCATTTTGATTAAACCAAAATTAGATTTAGATTTCAGCCATGATCGTCCCACTGCAGGGCAAAGCCTCCCTACCTTCCTTCCACTCGTCTCTTTTTAAACCAAAGTTATATACTCAAAAGTATATTGGACCTATCATAATTTCTTGTACCTATTCGACAACATATATTTTAATCAATTCTGAACCTTATTCAGTTTCTATGAGATGTGAGTCTCATAAAACCACCCGTGTTCTGTCTAGCAATATAGTTCTAACACTCCTTTCAAACCAAATTCTTCTCCATTCCCCTATTTTACTTAAAATTCAACAACTACTTACAGATCTGGTTCAACATCAGTATAGTTTCCCTCTGGATCTACAAGCCCCACTCTTATCGTGGGTAGAGTTTCATCTTCATCGTCTTCTACTTCTCCCCTCGCTTCTCTTGCTTCTCTTTCTGCTAATGCTCGAGCTGCTATCACCTGTTGATAAAGAAAAGTGTGTATTAAGTTAAGGGTGGTAATGTGCATTTTGCAGTGAGATGTTTTTAAGTAAGAAGTTGCGAGGCATTTTGCAGTGAAGAAAAAATTGCGAGACCGTTCTCAATTTAAGTGCCTGCAGACATTGTATAAGAATGACATTCATTGTATAATTCACCAACTTGCATTTTCAATAAGGAATATAAATACCTAATTGCCGTACTCTGATATGATTACTTTAACTATTCCTTAGTAACGATTTTATTTCGAAAACAATTGTTAAGTACTAGGTTAAGTAACCATTAAATGACTCTGAATACAGCGATAGGTGAGCGTAGTTCTTAATTTCTCCTTTCAAATTATTACATTAAAAGTCCATTTCCCAGGAGAAGAACAAAGACACAAGAAGAATCCCTATTAAGTATACAGCTCTACAATAACAATGTCTTTTAACCCCGCACCGCACGTTACACCTAACTGGAGGAAATTAATGCGCTGTCACTGCACCCTCATAGAAACTGCAACAGCAACTAATGCTCTTAAGCATACGTAATGCAAGACAAACGTTTGCACACTTGAATTCTCACGTTTCACTAAAACTTGTGTTTTGTTAAGGAGTTTAGTGAAAATGTTGGTAAAAGGTAGACTTTCATGTTTCTTTTGGATTTTCTAGTAATTCTATACTTATATTTATAAAATGAAAAGAGCCTAAATTGTAAAGTCATCATCATCTTACACGGAGAAGGTTTAAGCATTAATCACCATGCTTGCTTAATGCGGGTTGGCGATTTCAAACTTACAATTTAAAGTCCAGGTTTCCTTACGATGTTTTCCTTCACCGTTTTGTCAGTGGTGTCTAAACAAAACTTAGAAAGGACATATA
Source organism: Spodoptera frugiperda (assembly GCF_023101765.2). Classification (NCBI taxonomy): domain Eukaryota; kingdom Metazoa; phylum Arthropoda; class Insecta; order Lepidoptera; family Noctuidae; genus Spodoptera; species Spodoptera frugiperda. Next base: position 8,855,082 of record NC_064229.1, on the reverse strand, counting down.
ACTTGGAAAAAGTCATATCGGTACATTAAAGCTAGAATAGGAACGGGGTGGTTTTTAGTCAGTAAGAGTCGCCCTCCCGCCTCGCCCACGTCATTGGATGTTTTTCTCCCCATCAAAAAACTGTCTATATCCACGTCTCTTCTCTATATGTCATTGACAAAACATTTACTTATTTCTTTTTATTTTATTTTTGCAGACAGTATAATGTTCTAAGACTAATTTATTTAATTGCTGTAATACAAGCTGGCATTATTATTTTAATGTAGAAATGTTTCTCATTAAGCGACTTAGAGCCTAAATCTGTGCATGTAATGATAAAGGTTCGTCCCTATTAAAAAGGACTTGTAGTATAATTGTTGAAACGTAAGTATTCCCCTTTTGCCCTTCAGTCGGGTGTGGGGACTATATTTGCATTATTTATGATGAAGATTTTGAAGGATATTCGGCAACTCAAATGTGCTATAGAACAAGTTGAGTTAGGAGCAAATATTTTCAACAAGTATAATTAATGGTGAATTGTAATGCACATTAAACATTCGGCACGAATGGGCTGGTTGGACCGGAGTGACACCACGGTCTCACAGAAAACCGACGTGAAACAACGCTTCCGTTGCGTTTAGTGAATGAGGTTACCAGAGGCCCAATTACATAATCCTCCCAATTCCTGATTCCTCAACAACCCTAACCCCCAAAAGGCCGGCAATGCACTTCTAACACCTCTGGTGTTTTGGGTATCCATGGGCTGCGGCGATTGCTTACCATCAGGTGATCCATCAGCTCGTTTACCGGCTTATTCCATAAAAAAATAAGGTTTTCATGTTTGCTTACCTGTAACCGCCTCTGTGCTTGCGGTGTGATCTCCACCACCCTGGACCATCGCCGCGACTTCCTCTCGTACTGCCATTTGTCGCTCAGCGCGCATTGCTCATCGTCAGAGTCGTTCTGTTGACAAAATAGAATAAATATTGTTAATATTAAACTCGAATTGTAATATTTATCAAGGAAATCAATTGGCAATACAACGTTGGCAATACAACGTTGGCACCAAATCCTCCATCAGACAACCACAAATGGGGCCCAGTAGGGATGATCCGGAGCTGGGGACTACCTAGCGGTATTACAGAGACTGCTTATCCTGCTTCAAGCTGGAGGGGCTCCAGCTTGATGCATGACAAGGAACGGGGTAGTTTTTAGTGAGTAAGAGTCTGACACTCCCTCTCGCCTCACCCAAGTCGAGAAGTCATAGGACGACATTCCCTCTTCATAAAAAAAAACCTTTTAAGAGATCGAGGCACTGCATTTCAATTATCGCATATCGTTTATAGCCCCAAACAGCAGAAGATCCAAAATAAAAAACACAATTGGAACCACCTCAAGCACATTAAGTAAATGAAAGAAAGAAACGTTAAGATGTAACGAATTTAATCAAATAACGATTGGGACCGTGTAACAGGATTAACACAAATTATTTTACGAGCTCGTGCCAGTGAGTGTAGTTCATTTTAATTGAATCAATCTCTTTTGGAGTCGCGCACTAAGATGTGTTGATTGCTTTCAAAGAAAGTGCACGTTGATGTGGAATGGATTAAGTAATTTGTTAGCGTTTTTTAAGTGTTTGGAAGCATTCCATTATGTAGCTGCTTCTATTTACCTTTTACCGACAATTCGAGTTTGATCAGGATTAAATCATCATCAGCTTATAAGTGGCCACTGCTGACCAAAGATCTCTTCTCACATGGAGAAGGTTTGAGTATTAATCACCACGCTTTTCAATGTGGGTTGGTGATTAATGATCAGGTTGGTTTGATCAAAAGAAAGAGTAGGATATCGGTTCCACAGTGACTTGCTGCCCCGTATTATAGGTATACAAAAGGTTAACCCTGAAGACAGAAGAATCATAATGGCAAAACGTGGATAGGCAAAGTTTGGAATATTAACCCTATAGCTTAGAATCGAGACGAACCTTTTACTAAATAAAAAAGAAGTTACCAAGAATGATTTTAAATCGAAAAATCTGTGTCCAATCTTAAACCGCATGCACGGGCATGAACTCATACAACCATATAGTCCAAGCCATTCTTATTATGTCATCTTTATAATGACGATGCATTTAACAACTAAAATCACACTATTCAATAAAATGATTACACAATTCACTTCATTTAATTCCATTTATCTGTCAACACATTTAACAAGCTTTATAGATAGCGTGAAGGTGGCTAAATGGGTAAGCTGCAGTGTAACAGTTCCGATCAATTTGTTACCGTGACGAGCAAAGTGACCTGTCAGTGGGTAGGTACAGTCATTCAAATAAATGGTTTCGAGGTAATAGTCGTTTGGGTGTGAAACTAGTTGTGGTTTGCGGTTTTATTTTGTTTAATGGTGCTTTTCTACCCAGAGATGTGTTATGTAGTTATAGTATGAAGATGTAATAGCTAAGCTGTGAAACTATGTGACTGTTTTCATTGATACTAAGCTGTGTAGCTGTGAGAGTAAGATGCGCTGGTCGAGTATGTAATGTAATGATAGCAGGGAAGCCATTCATAACACGCATTCATAGCATGTATCTTTCCATATAAAAAAAACAAAGCTTAGCTGAGTCCGTTTCCTCCATTGCTAAGCTATGTGTCCCAATGAATATGATTGGTGGAAGCTTAACGTATCCACAGCAACTACAGTGAACCCAAGGACATATAGATATCATTTAATATTTCAAGGAAAAAATTTCATATGTATTTTATGATTATTCTTTAATTTGAACGTTATTATAACCTACTAAAGTCTACATTTAAGCAGTTACAAATAAAAATAAACGACTTCAGAAGAAATAAAGTTAAAATCCTATTAGCTACTATTACCTCATTAGAACTTGGAGCGTGAAGTTACGTAGGACGAGATAACAATCTAAGATACAGCCTATAAATACTAGAACACGATCAGACGTGTTATAATTAGCGCTTATAATTACAGCCGCCATAATTCAAGGACTTGATATTTAATAGTGCACTAATTAGCTCGAGGTAGCAGGGGTTAAATGGCAAAAGACCGCGGTGTAAGGCTGTGTGTATACTGGTGTGTGAAATAAGGAATTGGCTTTTTATAATCATAGTTTGCCAAATTTTTTTTTCTGGATTAATTGCCTCGTTGGTTGATTTCCAAACGGTTACTTTAACTGCTTCGTTTCTAAGTCGGGTTACACAGTATGCTTCAGTTTCTAAATAGGGAAAAGTGCTAATTGGATATTTAAATTATTCGAGAAATGCTTAGTAATAAAACAAGAGTCTAAAATTGTGCCCAGTATATCGCAATAGACACTCATTATTACATGACATAACTGCTAAAAACGTAGCTGTTATACTAAGAGCCTGATTCACAATGTCTGGATTGCCGTTATATCCCAGGTAAATTTGAATTAAGAATAAGAACTATCTGCCATATAAGTTTATCGGGCACTTATATGAAGTTGGTCAAACACGTGCTAAATATGTTACCTATTTATAATTGTATATTCACCTTTGCCAACCCTTTTGGACATGAAAAGGCGTGAAGCTACGACCATAATGTAATTAATAGGTACTACAGTATGTCCGCTCCCTAAAGCTAACAATGATGGAAGTCTGTCTGCGTGATATGATCTCGGAAAGGTTAAAACAATTACCTCGTACCTGCCCACACGGGTAAACAGTTGGATATTACCTCATACATACTTTAGTTCTATTATAACTTGGTAATAAACTAAATTGCGCCTTTCATTCTTCAAAGGCGTAGGTAGAGATGCATTTACAATATTTTTGTTATGAACCTGTTGTAAAGATATAATTTTAGTCTTCCCGTATTAGCATATTGATAAATATAAAAAAAAAAAAAATTAAATAAAAATCACGGTTCACCCACGTACATTAATGTAAAAAAACACTACTAGTTTCGAGTCACAGAGGAAAAACACTACTAGTTTCGAGTCCCAGAGGGACTGTTGATCATCCAGTAGGCTGCGTGCTGTCGTTGCGTCTGCGCACGCTACTTATGATGAAGAGTCCTTCTGTGACTCGAAAGTAGTAGAGCTTTTTACCATCAATGTAAGTAAGTTAACCGTGATTTTTACTGAATTTAGTATGTCTCACGATAGTTATTATAAAAAAACTAAATTGTCAATAACAATCTATAAGGCTTACCCCTTCAAGGAATAAAACGCGTGACTTTATGTTACATTAATGTACCAATACTTCAATTGAAAGTACCAGGCGCCCATAATCGCAGAGGAGGTTGGTAATTCGAACATCATCGATTAACGTAAGCCCCTTAATACAGGGTATTACCTTACAAAGCGGGGATTACATGGCCATTGTATTTGCACACTGCTGATATCAGGGATTCGGGTATTGGCAATCATTGTATTATGGTAATAGGTATGTGTTGATAAGTATAATGGATATGATATTACATATAATGCAAATTGGTTGAATATTTAGAATTTGAAAAAACAAAATATGATACCTATGTCCCGACTTAATGTGGCGACTGTAGTCAGTTGTTTTAATTTAGATACATAAGTAAATAAGTGCTGCACATTAAAATAAGTTGAGTTATTTAATGATGTGACTAAGCACAAAGCAGTTTTTTAACTCAAATGAATAATAATTAACCTTGTCGGTTTAAGATACAGTTTCATCTCAGCTGCACGGTTAGTGCAGAATCTGTACAATTAGCTGTTCCGAATTTTTTTTACGAAAATACGGAACAGTTTACTCTATGTGTGACTCCCAATTGTTTGTTCCAGGTCTGGGTGTGATTCCAGAGCTGCGGACAACGTAACAGGTAACCGGAGCAAGCGGGAAAGTCATTGGATAATTTTCCTTACTCCAAAAAAGGGTGTGAGTGTGATGTTTCTAAATGAATCCACGATACAGAAGAAAATGCTAGAGTGATATGATGAAAGTAGTATTACGAAATAAGAACCACTCACATTACAACTATGCATAGTTTATACATAACAAAGAAAATTCAAACAACTTCAAACACAATAAGTATACTTATATAAGAATACCTATGACCCATCATTTATCTCGCTAGGATCGTCCATTCAGTAGCCACCTCCCACCTACTTAGTGACACAACACTGCAATCTGATATTACGTAAAATGTAAAACAAAGACTTAATGTTAAACGCAAGCTAATAATATTGCTTGAGTATGAATTTTATGTTGAGCGCTTTGTATCTGATAGAGGAAGTAAGAAAAATGATTTGGAAATTAAAATAAATTTCATTATTTATCTCTGTATACCTCTTTGATCGTAAGATTGTTAAACAACATCATACGTTTTAACTCGTCGACTACCCCTAAAATTATACCTACTTCACAATACACGATATTTATATATTTAACCTGCCCACCTAAAGAAAAAAATAATACCCTTTTTTATTATACCCGCGCAATTTGCAAGACATCGGACAGAATTCCAAACTCTGTGCTACAATATTTAAAAAATACTGAAAATTCCAAAAGTAATTTGACCAACCAGAAGAATCGACTATAAAATTCTTTAGTGAACGCTGAATGAGCCAGTCTTTTTAAAAATATAGGTATCTATAAAGGCCCAATTACCCCCTTCCCAATCTTCTCAATCACCGATTCCCCAACAACCCTTAAATTCCTACCTAACCTAACCCCAAAAGGCCTCTTGTGTTTCTAGTGTCCATCGGTGGCGGCGATTGCTTATCATCAGGTTATCCTCGTATGTCGGCAAAAAAAAACATGAACATAAAACATATATGTATTTCTAAAGCGTTTAATGTAAAACATTATCTAATTCATACACTAAGGCAGCGACATCAATAATGTCAATGTACCGAGTCTCGTTACAGACGACCTTTTAAAGCAATCAATCTTGTGTTGAAACGGTTGGGGGAAAACACCGCAATCGTTTTACTTGAACATATCCAGTATGATGTTGGAGATTTTAGAACATAATGTAATTGCTTTTAGTTACAATTATATATTATGAATTTGTTTGTTTTTTGTTACCTTAAATACGCCTACTACCGCAGCTGCGGACTACCTAGCGGGTTTACCGGGGCTCCGGCTCTAAAAGTAGGAGTAGGAACGGGGTGGTTTTTAGTCAGTAAAAGTCTGACACTATTTTTGAATAAAGAACCTTTTCGCCTCGCCCAAGGCGAGAGAAGTCATTGGATGATTTTACCCACTTAAAAAAAACTACGCCTACTATTATAGAACATTTGTTAGTAATTCGTTTCCAAATAAAATAAAACCTTAGCTAGCTAAACCTAGTCCTATTTCTGCCAAATCCATCACAAAATGCTTTACATTATAACCATTAATCCCATAGTAAATACCCGTTAAATCCCTTACACCACTTCGTCCATTATCAGCCTAGTTCACACGCGGGTATCAACAGGCAATATTTCACATAATCGACCGCCAATTTCAAGCGCCACCGACCTCATTTTGTTAGTAAATGTAATAGATTTAAGCTTCATATCCACTACGCCGTGTGTTGACTGCAGAATATAATACATTTTGTGATCAAAGTCAAAGTATTTATTACAGTGCTTTTTGGTTATACAATAGGTCTTACATAGTCTTACGTAGTAAATTAACTAAAAATTACGGTTTACTCACGTAAATTAATGGAGGAAACTCTACTAGTTTTGAGTCGCAGAGGGACTTTTCATCATGAGCAGCCTAGCCGTAGCCTACTACGTGAGTACAGTATAGCCTACAACTTAGATGGTCATGATGAAGAGTCCCTCTGTGACTCGAAACTAGTTGAGCTTTTCTCCATTAATTTACTTGAGTAAACCGTGATTTTGATTCTCTTATACTATCACTAACACAGATGGATCACCTAAGCCCTTGGATACCCGCAACACCAGAGGAGTTATCAATGTCCAACGTTCCCTGATGTTAGGCAAGGTCGCTGAACATGTAAGTCAATTGTTGCCTAGTGGATACGAGGCTTTAATATAATAGAATTATCGCGAAGTCTGCGCTCCTGGTAAATTACTTTGATAGTGTTGGTAATATCGCTCTAACTTATATCAGCCAAGTTGTGTTAGCTTTTAACTGTATCGGTAAATTGATGGTTTATTACGAAATAATAGTTAGATTGCCTCGTTGATCGAGTGGTCGCAAGTGTGACCGCCGGGTCGGGTTAGATTTCCGGGTCAGGCTTTTTCGAAAATTTCTCAGTAGTAGCACGGAGTATATGGCAATAGGCTCACCCCTCATTACATGGAACTTATAACAAAAATGGTGACATCGTACAATGTACACTCACTTTGGTGGCATTACGTGTCATAATGTGCACCTTTGTCTACCTCTTCGGGGATATAAGTCGTGATGATACGAAGTAATAGTTAGTTAAATTACGACAGATTGGGATATTGATGTCAGCAGACAGTCTTTGGAAATATTTCGCCTTTTAAAATTTCTATCAAACATTTTTCTCAGTTATAGCACAGAGACTTGTACGTGAGAAAAATAATCTACAATTGTTCGAACTAAGAAGCGACAGACACAATTTTAATACGAGAGGTAAAAATAAGTTAGCTATACCGCAATTCCGATTGTCCAAAGTGCAGAAATCCTTCATGGGATTTTGTGTTAAGTGTTACAATAAACTACCAACCACCATACTGAATCTGAACGAGAAAAAATTTAAATCTTGTATAAAGCGTGAACTGTGTAAACAGGCATATTATAAACTGTCAGATTATATTGAAGATAAAAATGTGTGGCAGCATGTTGGTCCGGCTCCACTGGACACTCGCTCACACTAGACAATGCTCTAATACGATCACTAGTTACACGTTAAATTAAAGTATTAATTTATTCCAATGTAGTCTAGGGATCCTGTGGCATCAAGCACTTATTTTTTTATTTGAAAAATTTAATTAAAGATTATTTTTTATTTGTATAGAAGCATTATTTCAAAATTGTAAGTGTACATATGTGGGCACTATGTTTGAAACAACCCGCTTTTTTATTTTATATTCTTTACAAATTGGTTTTATTGTCCCATAGTTTTGACGTCATATTGTCGTTACATTGTTCCTACATATATATACAATAGGTAAATGATCAAATAATGTATCAGAGATATTGTAAAAAACATTTTTTGAAAAGAGTAACGATGGAGTTTCTTGCTCGTTCTTCTCCATTCGAAGCAACACTTTGGAACGAGCGCCTAGCTTCACTGACAGACAGACTGACGGACAATTCAATTTGACGTTTCAAAAGTGCCTAATTTGGGATTAATTGAAATAAATGCTTTGACTTTGACTTTGAAGACTGGAATTGTCCCCAGTATAATGACATCAACGCAGACTTCAAAGAAAACGAACCAAAAACACACTTACAACCTCCCCAAACGTGAATTTTTAACATTAATACCCATATTTTCATCCTAAATCATAATTTTGACGACATAAATGTACGAACGAGTTTTACACAGAATCTCAGAGGACTGAAAAGCGACGCGAAATAAAGTGAGTTACAAAATGTTGAACAATCACGCCTGTAATGACTTCTCAGGAGTTTATGCTTGAGTGAAAGGTTTTAAGTGAATCCCAATTAATTAAGAGCTTAAGTCATTAACATGCATGTGTAATTCGTACGTGATTTGTTTGTTTAAACGACATTTTGTTTTGGAATTTCTAATTGAGTTTCGGATTTGTGATTCAAATTGTGGGAAAGTTACTTTATTAAGGTCGGGTAAATTGTAATTAAATGTCACATCATTCATTGTACATATCAACAGCCTAAAATAGGCCACTGCTGACCAAAAGCCTCTTCTCGCATGGAGAAGATTTGAGCTTGAGCATTAATCACCACGCTCAATGCGGGTTGGTGATTTCAAACTTATAATAATAGAAATTATAAGCCCAGGTTTCCTCACGATGTTTTCCTTTATCGATTGTCAGTGGTGTCTAAATAATCTTAGAAAGTACATATAACCCGGAAAAAGTTACATCGGTTTACAAAAGTTAGTCCAATTGTCTTTGCTCTAATTTGACCCGTGGTATTGGCAAAGGGTCTTCCTAATAGATGTACCTCAAACATAATACGGTACAGAGCAACTATTTGCGCGATCCACAAATCGTTGTTCCGGGTCTGAGTGTGATGTGTATAGTATAACCGATGTTTTATATAGAGTGATACCTACAATAGTCTTCCGAAAACGTGGGCGCGGGTGTCTCGTGGCTAACAGCTAATCACGCGAAAGTATGCGCGTGAGATGTTTTGTTATTGTGATAAAAATAAAACTAATGAGTATACAATAAAAGTTTCTTTGGGAAAGTTGTTTGTATTTATGAGTACAATCACGTGTTTAAATATCGTTCACTAATTACTAGTCACCCTATATACCCATAACACAAGAGAAGATCATTGTATCACAACGGCAACGTTTAAAACATCTAACGTAACATTTTCATAATGAATTCATTTGTATAAAAAAATCCTATTTTTTTCTAAACCAAACAAACCTTTAACAAGTACATAATGTGTATGAGATAAGAGCTAACAAGCTATAACGGGCTATTATAGGCTATAACTGCACGGCCTCTGAAGGTACAGCGACTGTAATAATAATTACCCACCATTTCATAAACGCACGCAGTCCGGTGACACATTCTGTTAATCGGCGATTTTTAATCAACGGTTTATACATACGTATTTTTGAAAAGTTAGAGTTAAATTATGTTATGATCGATTTTTATGGGTACCAATTCTTTATGGATAAACTGTACCCTTAGTACGAGTTTGCTTTACGTTTAAAATTATCGAAACGAGAGCGCATCCAGCGGTGATTGGCCGGCTCGAGTAAACCAACCAATCAGAGCGCTGAATACGCTCTCGTCAATTACTTTAAATGCAAAACAAAGTCATACTAAGGGTACAGACGTGTATACATGACAACGGATTTTCACCAGTTAAGTATTATCGTTATAGTCATAGTCACTAGACAAAATATGTCATATAGCAATTATGGCAAAACATCTTATGAATAGAGGTCCATAGCTCAGCAGTGGACTGTGACTTGAAGATTTAATTAGTCCCTTTGTGCTTAATGACGAAACTATTTCTATTTTACACGAGACATTTTTAAAAGGTCTAATGTCAATACAATGTCAAAGTTAAACTCCAATTAACACTCAAGTAATTTCGATCTTTTTTCTAAAGCATTAGATAAAAGAAAACTCATTTAGTTTCTAGATCAAAAGTTTTAGTTTTATTCTTTTTTTTTCAGAACAGTAGCATATTAATTTGTCTCAATCGTTAGTTTTGTTAGTCAGACTTAATAGTTAATTAGTTGAGCTAACAAATTACGTTATGTCAACTGCATTGTTATAGAAATTAGTGGACTATTGTTTCATATTCAAACAGAGTTTCTTTTTTAATAGTAAGGCAGACTTTTATGAGGGGTTTCAATAATTGGATAGTATTGTATAAAGTTGTAAGAGTGAAAAAACTTATAGTATCTTGAATCAACTGTAATATAATTTCTAAGACTTGCGGGAGGAAAGTCATTCAATTCCTTCTCCCTTCTGAGTGAGACGAGAGAGAGAGAGAGTGTCAGACTCTTACTGACTAAAAACCACCCCGTTCCTACTACTGCTTTGAGCCGGAGGGTCCGGTAACCTTATCGGTCAGTAAGGTTAGCAATTGTTGTAATTCTAATAGTTTTCATATTTACTAAGATGGAAGTTGTCGTTTAATCTCTTGTTAAAGTAAGTTTAACCACAGTGTAATCCACCATCCTGATGAAAAAATACAACAATTTTATTGCTAACGTTTTCTGATTTCTAAAAACCCATTTGATGTTTCACTAACTCGTTTTCGTTTTGATTATTTTTTTATTACTTGTACTTTCTTGGAATTACAGTTAAGTGTAGGCTTCATAACCACTTTACCCCTAGGGTTATGTAAAATGGCCGCTAAAGTGTTATTTTAGGATAGTGAATAAATAGTTGCTGAATTATTTTCATTCAAATTCTTCACAGAATAAAGATTACTATTGAACGACGGCCCTTTTTTTCTGAAAGCACTATTTATTTTGTAGTTTTAGTGAATTACAATGGAATTTGAAGAATTTTTGGCGATTGTATGAAAGTGCCTTTAGGTACATATTTTTCATGCGTATGTAATTAATTTCTAGAAAAAGAGCAAGCACAATTTTCACATTGAAACTTGTATTACTTGAAACTGATCACAGTTTCACGACGATTGAAACATTATGCATTTATTTAATGACACCTTGTATAAAAATACACTTTATTATTTCGTACCTACAACATAACTTTTAACCACCTCTTCAACAGAATCCACGAAACAAATGACTATCTGACTTTTTTATTACTATTTTATGTATATGTTAATAATTGTTTTTACTGCGTTGAAGTAATGCCATAGCTCTTAACCCTTCATAAGGCCAAGGGAAATAATTTCCCACCAAGACTACTTTCAGAAATACCTTTTTTTCATGACAGGATTTCCCACACAAAAACGGGGGAAATAACACCCCCCACCTATTTCAATTTTTTTTTTGAATTCTGCAGTATCAATTTCCTCTATTTTCACTCTAACATACTTTCTGGCTTTTAAACAGACTTGCGCCTTATTAAGGGTTAACTACACAACTAGTGCACCTGCCATATTGAATGCATATCTTTGTGAATCTTAATTTCCTTAAAGAGCCGTTTATTTAAGTCAATCTGAAGTTGTTTCTCTTCATCATCATCGACATTTTTATTTTATTTTATGAGACAAGCCGGTAAAGGAGCAGACGGATCATCTGATGGTAAGCAATCGGCGCCGCCCATAGACACCAGAAGCGCTGGTGCGTTGTCGGCCTTTGGAGGTGGGTTAAGTATTTGAGGGTTGTTGGGGATTGGGGAGGGTGTAATTGAGCCTCCGGTAACACACGTCACACGAACACAAAGCAAGCGTTGTTTCACGTCGGTTTTCAATGAGGCTGTCGTATGTCGTGGCTCCGGTCGTGCCGAGGCACTTCCACCCATATTATCTTAATCTATTCAAAGGACATGGCTAAACCAAAGTATGGACGTCGTAACCCGTACAAATAAATATTGTATAAAATATGGTACCTAGCAATGAATAAAGCCGCATAATTAAAGATTGATATTTTGTAGTTAAGAAGGTCCAGAAACTTGGCATATCTGCGCAATCCTGAAAATAAAGTAGCGCTCCTACGTCAAACAACGTTACAAAAACTTCAAAATATAACATTGCTCTGAACTTTTACCAAGGCGTTTTGATGAACCTGAGCCGAAAGTTATTTATATATGAGGTAGATAGGTAAACAATTCTGCTTATACTAGATAATGGACACAAAGTAACCAAGGACAGACACAAAATATATATTTTGTGTCGATCAAAACATTTACAATTATTTGGTTTCAGAAAAAAGTCATTATATTACCGTTATTAAAAATTGATGTTCGTTTAATTATTTCGATTTGATTTTCGGGGAAACTAATGTCCTAATAATAGCTTGCAGTACCTACTTCCGTGTTGTCATGTCAAACCACAACAGAAAAAAATCAATTATGAAACTTATTTTTTGTTAATTTTTGTTCACCAAGTTATAAGAATTAGTTAAACACAAAATAATTCATAAGTGAATATTTAAATGATACGGGTTAGCGTGAAATTCGTATTCTTGTTATTATGCCTGGGTCAGTCATTTAGCCATCTCCTTTGCCACAAAGATAAAGCTTCTTAGCAATTTTATAAAATCTATTTACAATCAAATTTTATATGGTTTTGAACTCGCTAAGAAGTGCATGTTATCAAATGCACTCTTAACACGTCCAATAATCGTAAACCTAGCTGTTTGGTTACTTTGCTGGGTCCAGTGGTTGTCAACACTTAAGTCATCGGTCCCCAGAGAGCAATTGGGGACAATGTCCTTCTGAGAAAAAGGGACTTTGTCTTTGTTTGGGTGAATACTACAAATCAGGTTGTTTGGTACATTTTTTAGAATAAAAGATTTAGTTTGCTTTGATGTTAATGATATTATTGATAGTTTTTAGTCGTATTGATAGTATTTTTAATGTTTTAGACCGTTTATGTTTAGGCTAACAGCGATGGTTTTAGAAAAATAACAATAGAATTTTTATTCAGTTTCACACTTGTTTTGGTCTCTCAGTGATAATTAACAGCAATTTAATAAATGACGCGTAAGAAAAAGTAATTTAAAATTCAGGTCAATATCAAAAAGTTTTTAAAATGCTCCCATTTAGTAAAAGTTTGAGAAACGCTGGAACGTAAGACGTGCATGCTTTTATAATCACGGAAATGGAATTTTAAGTAAACCCAGAGAAAATATCTAGTTATTAACCAGAACTACATCATAATATTTTTTATGACGTTTCTTATAATCACTGCAATTTTATGTTAAAAGCCATTTTTATTTACAGGATATACAAGAAAATGTATGTTCATTCATCATCATCATCATCATCAGCCGAGAGACGTCCACTGCTGAACAAAGGCCTCCCCCTTGGTCCTCCACGTAGAACGACAAGCCGCCACCTGCATCCACTGGCTCCCCGCCACTCTGACGATGTCGTCGGTCCACCTAGTGGGAGGTCTGCCCACGCTGCGTCTTCCGGTCCGCGGTCGCCACTCAGTCACCTTCCTGGCCCAGCGGCCATCAGTCCTCCGAGCGACGTGGCCTGCCCATTGCCACTTCAGCCTGCATATTTTGAGAGCTATGTCTGTAACTCTTGTTCTTTGGCGAATTTCCATATTTCGGATTTTGTCGCGCAAAGATACTCCGAGCATAGCTCTCTCCATCGCGCGCTGGGCGACTCTGAGCCTTTCTAAAAGGCCAGCAGTTAGGGACCATGTCTCGGTACCGTACGTCATCACTGGCAACACACACTGGTTGTACATCCTGGTCTTCAGACACTGCGGGATTTTTGACGAGAAGACTTCATGCAACTTCCCAAATGCTGCCCATCCGAGTTGGATTCTTCGAGCGACCTCTTTCTCGAAGTTGGACCTACCTAGCTGGATGATCTGACCCAGGTATGTGTAGTGGTCTACAACTTCGAGTATATCGTTCCCAACGACAACCGGTATAGGTGCAACATGGACATTTGACATGATTTTCGTCTTGTCCATGTTCATTTTAAGGCCCACCTGTTGGGAAACGGTATTGAGGTCGCTGAGCATGGTGTTCAGCTCTTCCAGCGACTCTGCCATTACGACTATGTCATCGGCGAAACGGAGATGAGTGATGTATTCGCCATTAATGTTGATGCCGCGTCCGCTCCAGTCCAAGAGCTTAAAAACGTCCTCCAGTGCGTTCGTGAACAGTTTCGGAGATATAACGTCTCCCTGTCTCACGCCCTTCCGCAACTGGATTGGCCTCGTAGTCTCTTCCTGGAGTCGGATGCGCATGGTGGCGTTGTTATACAAACACTTCAAAACCTCGATGTATCTATAGTCGATGTGGCACCGCTGGAGAGACTGCAGCACCGCCCAGGTTTCGATTGAATCGAAGGCTTTCTCATAGTCCACAAACGCCAAGCATAGTGGCAAGTTATACTCCTCGGTCTTCTGTATAATCTGCCGCAGCGTATGAATGTGGTCTATGGTACTGAAACCTTTTCGGAATCCGGCTTGTTCGGGAGGCTGGAAGTCATCAAGCCTGCGTTCGAGACGGTTCGTGATGACCCTCGAAAACAGCTTATACACATGGCTCAGAAGTGAGATAGGTCTGTAGTTCTTTAGCAGACAGTTGTCGCCTTTTTTAAAGAACAGAACCACCACACTCCGTTGCCATGCTACCGGCGTGGTTCCCTCGAGTATGACGGAATTGAATAGCTTCTGGAGGACTAAAAGTATCGGTTTTCCACCCGCTCGCAGAAGTTCCGACGTGATTCCGTCATCGCCCGGCGCCTTGTTGTTTTTAAGCTGTTTGAGAGCCATCCTAATCTCGTACAGGCTGATGTCTGGGATATCCTCAGTGTAGTGCCGCGTCAGTTTAGCTCTTGGGTCCCGAGCTGTACCGACGATGGGTTGCCGTGTTGAGGTGTATAACTGTCCGTAAAACCTCTCGAGCTCTCCGAGGATCTCGGACTTCGACGAGATGACGCTGCCATCCTCGGTCTTCAGCCTCGTCATTTGGCTTTGCCCAACAGACGAATTCTTTGCGAAGACTTTTGAGCCCTTGTTTCGCTCAATTAAGTCTCTGACTCTTGCGGCGTTATAGGCCCGCAGGTCACGTCGCATGTATTTCGAGATTCGTCTATTGAGCTTGCCGTATTCAGACATATCGTCTGAAGACTGCAGCCTCATCTCGCTACGATCCTTAAGAAGTTTTACGGTTCCGTCGGAGAGCTTTTGGGGCCTGTTTCGGCGGGGGTCTTGAAGAAGTCTGACCCCACTGCTCGGACAGTTTCCACCAACCCATTATTTATCTCGTCCACGTTTCCACAATCAGCTAGACACTGGAAGCGATTTTGCAGTTGGAGTTGGAACTGCTCGGGGTTTTGGATCTGGGCACGTCCAGGGCGGAGCGTGGACTTCACCAGGCGTGACCGCTCTAGTTTTACATTGATGTTCAGTGTGCCCCTGACAATACGGTGATCGCTACCGGTTTTCACCTTCGCTATCACAGAGACATCACTGAATATACGTCTTTCGGTCGCCATGATGAAGTCGATCTCATTTTTGGTAGAACCATCAGGGCTTATCCATGTCCACTTCTTGGCCGGTCGCTTCTGGAAGAAGGAGTTCATCAAATAGAGTCTCTCCCTCTCCATAAAGTCGACCAGCCGCTGGCCCCGATGGTTTCGCTGCCCATATCCAAATGGCCCTATTCTCAACTCATCGCTATTCCGTGTGCCCACCTTTGCATTGAAATCCCCCATCACAACGGTGAAGTGTGTTTCGGAGGAGTGTATGGCTTTTGAAATTTCCTCATACAGAGCCTCTACTTCGTCGTCACAATGTGTCGAGGTCGGCGCATATACCTGTATGACCTTCAGCGAATACCGGTTAGATATTCTGAGTATAAGGTACGCTACCCTGTTCGACACACTGTCGACCTCACACACGTTGTTGACGAGAGACTTGCGGACGAGAAATCCGACACCACCCTGGGATTTACGGTCTCCTTCCCGGAAGAAGAGCAAGTTGCCGGAATCTAGGATTATCGTATCCTGACCCTCTCTTCGGATTTCAGATAGTCCCAAGATGTCCCACCGCATTTTGCTCAATTCTTCCTCCAGCTCGACAATCTTCTCATCAGTCCGCAGTGTGCGGATGTTGTGCGTTGCCAGGGCCAAAGTTCGTCGGGGGTGGTAGCGCTTTCTCTGCCGGGGATTCTTAGCACCCCTGCTCCGCCGTTACCTGATCCGCTACCTAGATCAGGAATAGCGGAGCTGCCGGGGACTGGGGGCCGTGTAATTTTGTTGTCGCTCATAGTGAAAGGGGGGGGTTGCCATAATCCCCACGCTTGGTATGTTAATTACAGAAAATTATTTTGTATAACTAACTTTTTGATTTCAGCTAATGACTTTAGTGGTTTTAAAGTATTTAGGTTTTAATCGATTCCTTCATTTCTTTATAATATTTTATTTTGATTAAAAAATGTTGATGTCAATCGAATAACACATTCTGGTTTCTGTGTCGCTAGAGACACTATTAAGGATATGTATGAAAACCAAATGTTAACTATTTAGTAGTTCCTGTGGACCTCTGGAAAGCTATTTGTAAGGTATGCCAAGCTTATAGAGATGTCCATGGACTAACACACTTTTCAACCGACTTCAAAAAATAAATAGGTTTCCAGTTTTTAGGCATTTACATTCCATTTCGATGGCATTTAAACATTAGTGATTATGTTAATTCCAAAGTTGATAGATCAATTCGATTAAAATACTTAATTAACACAATCAATCGCTTAAAATGTGTAATTATCTACAAATTGATTCATAAATAATATTTAATACGCATTAATTACAATGGGCCTGTGGGAATTATTACAGACTGGTGACGCTTATAATGATTGCCTTCCCTAAGTTTGATTAAATTTTATATTATTTATGTTTTATTTTTGATTCGAGTACCTATTTACATTTTACATTAGGAATGATTATGAGATTTATTTACTTTATTGATTATAATTTATGGTTTGTTTTGATATGATTGGTTGAGATTTTATTTTGAAATGTGTCGACAAAAGGAATCTTTTTCTATCTTTTTTCTTTTCAATTACTAACCCTCAAAAGATCGCTCTTTTTTTTGAACAAGCCCAGCACTACCTCTCAAACCGCTGCAACTCCTGTAAGCCAGGATCTGCAGTAGATATAACCATGAACACATGGATCCCGCAATGAAATAAATCAGAAGTAAATAATTAAAGGTGAAAAAAAGAACGGCAACGCACTTCCTCCGTCTAGTGTAGTTCTTCATCCTTCTAGTGTTGCGGGTGTCCATAAGCGGCGTTGATTGCTTACCATCAGGCGACTGGCCCACTAGTTCACCGGGCGGTGCTATCCCATATAAAAATAGGACTCTTGATTACTGATGGTATTACTTTTAAAAATCGTCTACTATCCGTATGTAAGTTAACGAACGTAAACGAGCAGACGGGTCACCTGATGGTAAGCGATCAGCGCCGCCCATGGTCACCCGCAATACCAGAGGAGTCACAGGTGCGTTGCCGGCCTTTTAAAAAGGAGCACGCTCTTTTCTTTAAGGTTTGAAGGTCAAATCGGTTCGGAAATACCACCGAAATATCTTTTCTGCTCTAAACCAATAACCTGAAGAAGTAGTGAAGATAAATGACTTACCGATCTCTTCTGATGATGATGGTGTTCCAGCTTCATGTTGGCGCATCTGTTGAGGGCTGTGAGACGTCTGAACAGCGACTGGAGGGAGTCTGCGTCCAGGAACGGGTGGTCGTTCTGAACGCCTGATACGTCTATTGGAAACTGGAGATCTGGAACAAAAAGAGAGTTGTTGTTAGTATTTTTACTGCTTTACTGATTTATAATACAGTTTTTTTAACACATTGAACGCCGTGGTGGTCACCGGTGACCGACGTTAACGGAGGATTTGCTTTCAACAGTTTTCTATTGGCAGTCAAAGACTTAATAGATTGTTGGCGCTCCAAAGAGTCATCAGACCATCACAGATAGGGCCCAGTACAGATGTATGTTCGACCCGGAGCTGCGGACTACTCAGCGGGTTATCAGAGTTCCGGTTCGAAAAGCAGGAGTAGCAACGGGGTGGTTTTTAGTCAGTAAGAGTCTGACACTCCCTCTCCCTATGAGGTCGAGGGAGTCTAGATGACTTTGACCTCTCAAAAAAGGGCTAAAAGTAAGTAAAATAAGAGTCTGATACTCTCTCACGCTTCACTCTAGGCGGGAGGCTGGATGACTTTCACACCTCAAAAAAAGGAGAATTAAAGTATATAAATTTATCTTTATTTAACTAAAGCAGCTAACAGCTTTAACATTTATTATAAACTATTCGTTTGCAAAACCCATTTCGTACAAAAACTCCTATCAATTACAACATCCCACCGAACAATACATCGCATCTCAATTATACTCGAGAACCTTCATCAAATAGTGACGTCACAATGTAGTAAACAAAACACGTCGTTACGTCACTCCTACTGTGTGTGACGTCATTATTGTATACACTATTGTTTGATGAGAAACAAGATTAGATAGTTATGCTGACACAATTGTTGATTTGGGTACCGAGGGCTTTCAAGTACCTACGTACTTAGGTACGTACATATATTGAGTGTATTTTGTTTGTAAGTGTGTACGTAAAGTGGTAGCGAAATGTCGGACGTAAGTTTTAGGTAACTAAGTTTAAAATTGTATATGGGGAAGATTTTCATAGATAGATCATGTTTACAGGTATAAGAATTAGCAAAACTGGGGTAAATTTTAATTTTTGAGTGCAGTATTTTAGATTTAACATCAGAAGAATTTTACTAAGTAGACATCTGTAGCCTCAGTACGAGTTTGCTTTACGTTTGAATTAATCGAAACGAAAGCGTGTTCGGCGCTTTGATTGGTTGGTTTTCTTTCTGCAGATAGTGCTTTAAACGTAAAGCAAACTCATACTAAGGGTACAGACAATAATTATGATCACTGAACTAATAATATCATCTTCATTTAAAATTCAATTCTACATCTACATTGTCATTGAAGGGACGTATGAAAGAGCAACGATCACCTACGTTACACAAAATATCGAAAACACATCAATTTAAAATTGGAAAGACGTATTTTAAAAAAGTGTGCCTCGTGTTGTCGCGTCAAGGAAATGAAACGGAGCTCGTGCCGGTAATAGGAAACGCGGGAGACTCGAAACTAAATGCAGTTTGTTGGAACTGAACTGAAGTGAAGAAGTCGGAAAGAAAGGGTTTTTTGTTGTTTGTACAAAGAAGTAAAATAGTTTTCATTTTGTGCGTTGTATTCGAAATGATATATTTAAGTCGATTTTATGACTAATTAAGTTTGAGTGTTTTTTATGGTATAGGCCGGTAAACGAGCAGACGGTTCACCTGATGGTAAGCAATCGCTACCGCCCATAGACACCCAAAACACCAGAGGCGTTACAAGTGCGTTGCCGGCCTTATGGGAGTTAGGAATTTAAGGGTTGTTGGGGATTGGGAAGGGGTTAATTGAGCTCTAAGTATACATACCTATATGATAGAAGAAAAGTTAATATCAAGCATACATAAAAACCTGGTCCTATCCACCAATCATTAATCACATCAAAACAGCAGCTTTTCGAAAGCACTTTCTGCCAAAATACGTACACCAACAGCATCTATTACTACTCCATCCAAAGCGCAATTGCATTACACTATGCAAGCAACATCGACCCTTTGTGTACTGTCCAGTATGGTCACTCGATATTAGGCGCCATGCAGACTGTTTGTCCAATGTCCAGTTACTTAGTTAGAGGGCGCTTTGTTGCGGTAATTCATTTAAAGCATCCTGTATGTGGAGTTGGTGTTTTGTTTTTTTTTGTTTTGGGTGAAGTTTTGTGTTTTTATTTTATTTAGGTTCGTTGTAAGGTAAGATATTTAAGTTACTCTTTATTTGAGCAAATTTTATTTTATTTATTTTAAAATTGCTAGTGATGGTAAGAAATACGTAAACTTAAAATATAATTAATAAAGATTAAGTCGAATTAATTAATTAATTAATTAATTAATTACCATTTTTTTAAGTATTATGAAAAATAGGTATATATGTAATTATTTTGATTGTTTTTTGAATTTAGAGTAAAATGAACCCAAAGATCATAATAAAGTAAGGTTAAATAAGTACTTTACATACAGTATGTCAGCTCAAATTGGATTTTTTACAGTATGTCACTAAATCTAGACACACGGCAGTGTGTCCGCCAAGTTCGAGCAAAAAAACCGACACACCGGCCGTGGGTTATATTACACGAACCATTTCGGGCCAAGTTCGACCCACCTATAACTCAAAATCTATTTTATCTACGCGTATGAAATTTCTAGTATCTATCGAGATCTACTTACTTATCTAAAATACAAAATTTCATTAATGTACCTATTGTAGATCTTGAGATATTGACGTCAGAAAATCGCTATTTTTACTATACACTCACTGACTGACTCACTCACTCATCAAAAACCTAGACCACTTCCAATAGTCGTATTGACTTGAAATTTGGCATGGAGGTAGGTCTTTAGGTCAAGGTAAAGGAAAAAATCTGAAAATGGCCAAGTGTGAGTCGGTTTTAAAAATAATGAAGGTGTAAATTCATACCCCTAAGGAACTAAAACAAAAAAAATATCTATATCTTCCAATGGTCGTACCGACCTAAAATTCGTTACGAAGGTTTGTATTTAGTCAAAGTAAAGTAAAATAAGAAAAAAAGAAAATAAACCTTACAAAAATAAATGAAATCCCACCCAAAACATAAATGTGAAAGGATGCCAAGTTCGATAATATTGGAATGCTTCGCCTATAAAAGAAGTGAGATCTAAATAAGTACCAAGTTCCATACACAGACCTCAGTTAAAAATGATATAACTTGGCAAGTTTTAATAGAAAATTATATACTTGACTCATTGCGTTTAGTAGGTTTATAACAAAGTGTGTGAAAACTTGCCAACTTGTTATATCATTTTTAACTGAGGTCTGTGTATGGAACTTGGTACTTATTTAGATCTCACTTCTTTTATAGGCGAAGCATTCCAATATTATCGAACTTGGCATCCTTTCACATTTATGTTTTGGGTGGGATCCTATTTACACTTCTTCATCTTTAGCAAAATTCTTCACAAAATCAACCCACTTATCTACTCAGCTAAACATATCAACCCTATCCACCCGACCTCCACGAAAAAAAAAACAATATAGAAACCCAAGCCTGCATCTGTCACAAATAGCACAGATAAAAAATATCTGCAACTGTCACCACCGCACACCACTACAATGTTATATAAGTGTCCTATAAATACATAAAAAAAAGATACATTTAAACTTATCGTCGGTACAGAACTAGGGCGGTTGTCACAAAGTGTGTCCCTATCGTGGTGACGTCACCATCCGGCCAGGGGGTGGGGGTAGCGGAAGTGGGGAAGCGCAGTCGCTCGTTGACTGTCGAGCATGTAGGTCGCGTTTGAATGTAATTGGTTCGTGTGAAATGTTGAGTTTTATTGAGTTTGTTTTGTTTTTAAGTGGGTTATTTATTGATGGATATACATACATCCATCTTGAAAAATTATATCTAGGAATACAAGTTCATAAAGATTAAATCACACGCTTTAACGATTTTAACGTTTTATATTTTTGTATATAATTTCCACAATGGAAAATCAGAAAAAAAACTTTATGAAAAGAAAACAATTACTCATTTATCACAAAAACAAAAATAACACCTTTTGCGTTGTAAGTCCAGTCGAAAAATTCACAAACACACACACAAGAAAATGGCCTCCAAATAAAACGCAAAAACAAGAGAAGAATTTTCTTTTGTTTCTTATCTTAAAGGAACACTCGAATTCATACTTGTTTGTGTATTTCTTATTTATTAAAAACAATAGCCCTGTCAATTGTCGGGATTGGCAGAATTCGTCTGACGATCGCGTTCATGAAGTAAATACAAAAATTGCGTCAGCTAAATCAATTGGACTGGGAATAAAATATAGTCATTTTATGGAATAGGGTGTAAACGAGCATGCGGATCACCTGATGGTATGCGATCAGCGCTGTGAAAGGAAAACAGCAACACCAGGGGAGTCACAAAAGTTGTGCGTTGCCGGCCTTTTAAGAAGAAATACGCTATATACCTATACTTATATACGGTAATAAGTCTTTCAAAATCTACGACTAAATGTCACTAGAACTGTTACTAGAATCCCCCTGCCTACCACTTTTAGTAACTGACATGATATTGAGATATCCTGCAATAACCATCTCAAAGTACACATTATAAAGCATGACAATATAAAATATGGCATAATGTGATGGTACTCGTAAATGTGATATAAAACCCGGTTTATACACCTTAAACCCTTGACCGTAATAGAGATGTTTTCAAATAACCGGCTATTTTAGGTCAATAGCTACTGATATTATGGTTTATATTCAAATATTCTTTCACCTGGCAATGTGCCAAGTAGGTTTGTATTGATGGGTTTTAAAAAGAAGTTTGGTTCTGATAATAGGTTGTAGGAAAGTACTTAAAAATAGCAGACAATCCGTCTGTTTTTTTTTTAAAGAATAACTTAATTAATTATTATGTTATCGGCTTACTCACGTAATTGTTTGACGAGGAACTCGACTAGTTTCAAGTTATGCTAGAGGCTCATATTTATGAGCAGCATTCCGCGACACACGACGCGGCGATTGTCGCACTGCTACAGGTTGTTACGTGAGTAAGCCGATAGCATAATAATAAGTTTAGTATGTCTCACGAAAGTTACAATAAAATTTATTGTGGTAATTGGGATATAAAAGACATAGTTACACAAGTCAATTAAGTTTTTATTTTGTAAAAATCATAGCTCTAGTAGGTACTCACACTCGGTAAGTACTACGTTAATAAATTGTCACGTTAAAAATTATAAAGCCACACAACATGAATAATTTAACATTCCTATTATTTGACCAACATCATTTCATACTAACTACAACGTTTATAAAAACCTCGTTAACACCTAACCGTAAAATGAAAAACAAGTAGCAAATAACATCAAAAAACAATTTAGAAATATTTACTTAGGTCCTAAACAAGGACCCATAAACACGTTTTAAAATAATTGCCATCAATCAGAAAATAATGTAACGAGGCAGCTTTATTTCTGCTGGCAACACATGTCATACATGACGAGGGTATGTGACGTGACGTGGCGTGACGTGACGTAGGTACAGTTAGTAACAAAAGTTGCTGTTGATTGTGGCTGTCTATTGTTCTGTTTAGTGAATTTGATATCAGGACTGTTCATCTTTGGAAGGGTAGGTAGAGTTGAGAGTAGTATTGTTAGTTGTGTCTTAAGTTTTAAAGTTTGTTTTCTTAATTTTTTAATAAGGGATGATTGAATACGAACTGAATCACGCTTTGTTTGTTTAGTTAGAAGTTATCAATCTCAAAGTGTTCGTCAATCAATAAGAGTCTGACACTCCCTCTCGCCTGGCTCAAAGCGGGAGAAGTCATTGGATGGTTTACCCCCTCAAAAAAAAACCTACTCAATTTAATGCAGCCTAAAAGCACCCATGTTTTCACTCCCTGTATACAACCCTGAAAAAAAACATCAGTCGAAAGCGAAAAAGTACGAAGCGCAAAGTCAATACGATAATTAACTGAACACGCTGGAGAAACAGCAAAAGGCTCTTCTACTTCATTAACGTGACAGACAGACAGACAGACATTCAGCCAATTTCCTTAATGTTTCAAACCGGCGAAACATTTTCAGTGAAGAAAAACGCTTTTCTGCATTTCGCATTCAGATTTTTCTGTAACTGTATTTGAAAGAGCGCAAATATGAGCGAGACTCAATTGACTATTTTCTGGGGTTTGATTAGACTATTTTCTGTAATAGGGTAAAGTAGGTATTATTGAGTGTTTTTCGAAAATTGCTTAGAAGACTTGTTGTTTTTTTTATGTTATAAGCCGATAAACGAACGGATAGGTATCGCCTGATAGTAAGTAATCGCCGTCGCCTGTGGACACCCAAAACAATAATATGTTTTCGAATATGTGTCCAGTATATATGTATAACTAATGGCAAAGCCTTGATAGCTATAATAATGGCAGTAATTAAACTATTACCTAATACCTATCATAGGAGAAAACGTTACATTATATAATATTAAAACAATATTCTATCATTTCAAAAGTATACAAACTAAATTTGACGAGAAACTTAAATACTAAATAGGAGAAAAGACAAAGGCGACCAAATATTGCCAGTGGCGCCACCAACTGCTTAACCTTGTCTGACCCTTTGAATTTATTTTCATAATAACGAAGTATTACATATTTTATGAATTTCAAACTATTAGGACCTAAAATAGGCATCGTTAGGGCAGCCATTTTTGGTTAAACACTATCTGTCTTGACAGGGAAGTGAACCGGCTTTGGCGTATTAAATTTGGTTGGTAGGAAGTTGGGACAAGTGATTGTTGTTGAATCTGCCAGCTTCTTATGTACGTATGAGTATGTGGCTTCGAAACCTACCAACTATAAAGTACCAATGTGACTTTTTCAGAACACGTACGACTCTTGAACAAGAAACATCTAGCTCCGCGTAAAAATTGCTATAAATAGTATATTTTTGAGCTAATCGCGTGTGATCGTTAAAAAGTGTAAGTTAAATACTCAACGCATCAGCGACCGTGTGGGCAAATCTGGAACTCAACAGGATCAGGAATAAAGAGCCAGACTCCTGGTACTCAGCAATAAAACCCAGAAAGGTCAGTGTAATCACCTCGTTCCGGCGAAACTGAACATTGGTATAGCCGCATCACAACCTGCAGGCACTACTAAGGGCAAAGAGACTCTCTGTCCCTAAACAAACATCAAAACAAATAATACCATATGTTTCGGTAACAATATCAACAATTACAAATCGCCGCATCACCAAACGCACGAACGTGACCTTCATTCAGGCACGCGCCGTCAGCACGTTCGTATATATCAACATATTAATCAAAGGCGATAACAACTGACTACTGCAAAACTGCTGACACAACAAATTCCGTTGCACACAAGAATTGCGGTGCTAAGGGCTAAATATCCGACCCATTGACATAGACCGTAAAAACTGGTCGTCAACAATTGGGAAAGGCAACATCTGTTTGGCCCCGTGCGAGGAGGAGCGGACTTCACACTCAACGAACGAAACATCAGGACCAATCACACCAGTGGTTCTACACACGTCGGGCCGTGCGCGCTACATCACCACACACCGACCACTGCAGGACATCAGCGGACCAGTCGGATAGTATCATACTTCATAGATTAACAATACTAACAATAATCCCTAGAAAATAAACTAACATAATCTATAAAATACTAATATTATACAACACTGTAACAAAGCAAACATTCTGTTAGACTAGACTGCATACACATTTCCCCCTCTTTTTTTTTTGTGTTTTACACAAAGACTAAAAATGTCTACCACTAGCAGCACACGCGGTAAGCGCTCAGCCGCCATCACAATCACATCACCATCTCCTGTAAAAAAAACAGTGACGAGCATTCCGCGGTCCGGGTGTGCGTCACTGACGCGTACGCCAAACCATTTGATGGCCATGGCAGGGACGTCATCCATGAACGACGGATCTACGACTCGCTCAACTTCCAGCCAAGCTGCAGAAGCAATAAAAAAGGTAGAAATCTGGGAACAGGCAGACATCCTATCAGACGACGAAGCATGGGAAATCGGATCTCAGGATGCGTCAGACTTACAAGGAAGAAAGAGCATGCTAACCACAGGCAGACAACGCTCGGGCATTACCATGGACCTGGCTAACAAATATGCCAACGAACAGCTGCAGCGGGGCAAAACAGCGCTGGAATCTGCCGGGAACATGAAGCGAGAATTTAAAGTAACGGCAATAGAGTGTCTTCAGTCCCTTTACGAAACTTGTCTCGCTCTTTCAGATTCCAGGTCACGACACATGCTAAACCTGGAGAAGGAAAGGTCTCGTCATGCACGGGAAATTATTGCAATCGAGAGGGCCCACAACAAAAAAATTGCTGAGGTAACAAAAGAACTGACCTCAGAAATAGCATTGGCCCGAAACGATTTAACAGTGAGCCTCAAAGAAATAAAGGCTATCCGTGCTTGGCTGGGCTATGAGACAATGGAACCGTACAAGAGGATAGAAGACATCGAAAGAACAACAAAAGAGATTAATGCAACTGTGACGAAACTAAACCTAAGTCACAAATCGCCACAGAAATCTCAATCAGACCTCAAATCTCTTGAAGAAAAACAGGCTAAGTTGCTCACGACAGTACAATCTTTGTCACAGCAACTAGACGAACTGCGCAGATGGCAACACAAGGCCATAGAAAATACCACCACCCTCCAGATAGTGAGCCAAGAGATTAATGATAAGTTAGGTTCTCGTGAGCAAAATGTTCCAGCAGAAATAACAAACCAAAGCCAGCAAAAAATTGAGGAAGACATAGTCGAACTTAAAAAAACTATGAACATCATAGCGGAACATATCAAGGACGCCCCCACACTATCGGCACAAGCTCCTCAATTAGAACAAAATCTTCAGCCTATCACCGAGCGCCTGGATGCAGTATCGTCAGAACTGCGGACAATGAGGCAGCTCAAAGAGCGAACGCCTCCCCCACCTGCACACAGCGTATGTACGGAAATGGCATTGGCAGACATTGTCAAACAAATCCGTCAACCTACGTATGCGCAGGTGGCATCCAAACCACCTGTCCACAGACCAAACCATACCCTTATAATCAGTTCAACCGACCCCAAAAACACAGGGGACAATGTAATTGAAAAGATAAGGGTTGCTCTGGACTGTAAAAAAACCGGAGCAAAAGTGGAAAAGGTGAGAAAGGCTAAGAACCAAAAGATAGTTATCAGCTGTAGCACCAAAGAAGACATGAAGTTGGTCCAAAGCCAGGTCCAAAAAAAGGACGACCTCAAAGTGGAAGTTGCCAAAGCAAGTAACCCACTGCTCAGAATAGCGGATGTGCTGTCCTACCATACTGACGCAGAGCTAGTAGAACTCATACTTGCCCAAAACAAACATCTTCTGGGTGACGTCAGTATGCAAGACAACATCATAAGGGTGAAATACAGAAAAAAGGCACGAAACCCACATGAGTGTCACCCTGTATTGGAATTGTCACCGGGTACTCACAAGCGATTCCTGGAGGCCGGTAAAATTTATGTGGGATTGCAGAGGAGACCAGTGTTCGACCAATCCCCACTGGTCCAATGCAACAAATGCCTAGAATACGGTCACACAAAAGCCGTTTGCCAGGCTAAAGAACATCTCTGTAGCCACTGTGGAGACCCACATACTTGGGAGAAATGCCCAAATAGGCTTTCGAACAAACCGCCGACGTGCAGGAATTGCTTGAGGGCGCAGGGAGTTGGGCCGGAGATAACGCACAATGCCTTCAGCGAAGTCTGTCGAGAACGTCAAAAATGGGATGCTATAGCACGCTCCCGCATATCATATTGCTAAAGTTGACCAGACGAATCAGGACGCAACCCCCTCAAAGGTGAACAACGGCAGAATGCGTATCATCCAAGCAAACCTGCATCGCTCCAGGCTAGCCACCATAGAATTGCTACAAGTTGCGGAGAAAAAAGGTATATCTGTAGCACTGGTTCAGGAACCTTACGTAGGGAACACTGGTGAAATGCAAGAATACCCTGGCACAAGAATAATTCAGTGTACTATAAATCGACAAAAGCCAGTAAAAGCGGCCGTAATCGTCTTCTCAGACCAGTTGAGGACTATACATGATCCTCAGCTTGTAACAGAAACTGAAGTAGCAATACTGTTGGTCTCAGGTAGCCTGCGGCTTGGAGTGATATCGGTTTACCTTGAGGGGGACCAAGACATACATCTCAATTTAATCCGCTTAAAGGAGTCCATACCTAAACTGACCACAAAAAATATCATCGTAGCTGGAGACGTGAACGCCTGGAGCCCGTGGTGGGGCAGCGCCTCGGAGAACCAGAGGGGAGCAGATTATAATTCGTTCCTAAACGAAATGGACCTCCACATCCTCAACACAGGGGACACGCCAACTTTCGAAGCACTCAGAGGGGACCGACTTTTCACAAGCATAGTGGACGTTACAGCCTGCAGTACATCCTTGCTAGCAAAAGTTCAGAACTGGATGGTAGATAGAGGCCTCACAACCTCTGACCACAATGCCATAACGTTTGACTTGCAGCTGGAAAAGGCATTGGAACCCCCAAAGCCCATAACAACAAGAGTCTACAACACCAAAAACGCAAACTGGACAAAATTTAGATCACACCTGCGAGATTCTCTAGAGAAGAAACAAATAACTCCAGAAAGTATCATGAGTGTTCAGTCATCTGAAGAGCTGGAAACCATGATTACGACCTACATAAATGCTATCACGGAGGTATGCGATGCCACCCTACCCAAAAATAAGCCGAGGAAAGGGAAATCAAAACCCCCGTGGTGGACGAGCTCTTTAGAGGATCTCAAAACTGACGTGCTTCGAAGAAAAAGGAGGATAAGGAACGCAGCTCCCTCTCGCAAACAGTTCGTCATTGAGGAATACTTGCGGGCAAAAGAAACATACACGTCAAAAGCCGATGAAGAACAAACAAAGAGTTGGAGGGAGTTCTGCTCGACTCAAAAGAGGGAAAGCATGTGGGACGGGATATACAGGGTCATCAGGAAAACAACAAAATGTAGAGAAAACACCCTGCTTAGAAATTCTGAGGGTCAAACACTAAACCCGGACAAGTCAGCGGAATTGTTGGCTAAAACTTTTTACCCTGATGACACTACCACCACGGATGATCCCGGCCATGCTGACCTTCGTGCACTAACGGATGGAAGATGTCTAGGTGAGATGGAGGAGCTGTCGGAAAGCGACCCTTACTTTACACAGGCAGAACTGGATTTGATTCTCAATGAGATCAATCCTAAAAAAGCCCCCGGCGCCGACGGTCTGACAGCTGATATCTGCGCAGAAGCTATTTATTGTCGACGGGAGGTGTTTCTTGCCATAGCGAACTCATGCTTAGAGCGGGCATACTTCCCAAAGCAATGGAAATCTGCGCATGTTATAGTTCTCCGAAAACCAGGCAAAGATGATTACACTAATCCAAAGTCCTACAGACCAATTGGACTTCTGTCTGTGTTTGGAAAAATAGTTGAGAAACTGATGATAGGCAGAATCCAATGGCACATCCTTCCAACTCTTCACAAAAACCAGTATGGATTTCTGCCTCAACGCGGAACGGAAGACGCACTGTATGATCTGGTCAACCGCATAAAAACAGAGATGGATGAAAAAAAGATAGTCGTTCTGGTGTCACTAGACATAGAGGGCGCCTTTGACAACGCCTGGTGGCCGGCCCTGAAACATCAACTTATAGCCAGGAAGTGTCCGAAAAACCTGTATGCCATGGTAAACTCCTACCTCAGCGAACGGAGAGTCAAAGTCAACTTCGCCGGAGCCAGCAGTGAAAAGGGGACAAATAAGGGCTGTGTTCAAGGGTCCGTAGGTGGACCCACTTTTTGGAACCTTATCCTCGATTCATTGCTACACAGACTAACAGGTGAAGGAGTTTATTGCCAGGCATTTGCGGACGACGTCGTTCTCTTATTCTCGAACCATAGGGTGAGCGCACTGGAGCAATCGGTAAATGGTGCCTTGGAAATAGTTGCAGCGTGGGGGTCAGCAACAAGCTTAGGTTCGGGGCAAGCAAAACCAACGCTATGCTGCTGACAAAAAGGCTTGTTTTTGAGCCCCCAGAACTGTTCATGACAGGCACCAGAATAAACCTCGTAGATGAGGTAAAGCTCTTGGGCCTCACCATAGACAGAAAACTTACCTTCAGGTCACACATATCCGCAACGTGTAAAAAAGCTGCGGATATTTACAAACAGCTGGCACGCGCAGCAAAAGTGACATGGGGTCTTAATGGCGAGATAACGAGAACAATTTACGTAGCGGTCATTGAGCCGATTGTACTTTACGCCGCAAATGTGTGGGCCCCAGTGACGGAGCTACAGTTGATTAAAAAACAGTTAAATGCTCTTCAAAGGGGATTTGCACAAAAAATCTGCAGAGCGTATCGTACAGTGTCGCTCACATCAGCAACAGTCTTGTCCGGTACTCTCCCACTCGACTTGAGAGTCCAGGAGTGTGCCAGTTTGTATCTAACTAAAAGAGGATTATCTCTGGACTATTTACCACCTCAAAAGGAGCTCGAAAGGCAGGTTAACTACCTAGATCAGCCACATCCCTCAAAACTAAGATCTATCAACTATGAGCTTCTGGAGAGCGATGACTCTGGAACTCCTCTCGTCCAAGGAATTACCGGCCCTCAGATATACACAGATGGAAGCAGAATTGAGGGAGGCGTCGGTTCTGCCTTGACCTGGTGGGAGGACGGTCGTGAGTCGGTGTTCTCCACTTTTAGCCTGGACCCTTCCTGCACGGTTTTCCAATCCGAACTATACGCTTTGAACAGAGCTGCCAAAATGGTTCTTGATAGCAGGGCAACTAGAGTAAACATCATGAGTGACTCTAGGTCATCACTCGACATCTTAAAGAACCCCAAAGTTACCCATCGTTTGGCCAAAGAAATAAAACAGTGTGTGGAGACCGTGGAGGAACAGGGAAGAGAAATCCGGTTCTACTGGCTGAGGGCCCATGTTGGAACGGCCGGGAATGAGAGGGCAGACGAATTAGCTAAAATTGCTGCCAAAAAGAAAAATAACACCACGGCAGACTACTGTATGGTACCCATGTCCTACGTCAAAAAGAAAATCAGAGACGAAACCATCCGAAAGTGGCAGGACAGGTATACCACCTCCACTACTGGGCAGGTCACTAAGACGTTTCTCCCGGATGTCAATGAGGCATATCGTTTAGTGAGATCGACAAAGTTAACACCTGCCCAAGTACAAGCGTTGACTGGACATGGAGGGATCGCTGAGTACCTGCATCGATTCAAATTAAAAGAAAATGCAGGTTGCGAATGTGACTTAACCATCAGTGAGTCAGTATGGCACATTATTCTCGACTGTCCCCGTTTTCTGGCCGCCAGATCCAGCTTGGAAACACAAATAGATACAAATCTGGATACCTCCAATCTGAGTACCATTCTAGCTGATAAAGTCAAAAGACCGCACTTCTTGAGCTACATAGACACTATCTTTAGCAGGGCAGCTGAAAGAAACAGCACATTAAACAATAGACACCAAATAGCCACCTTGGAGAATCAACTAACAACTGCCACGGCAGTACCCGAGACCCCTCGTACTAATGAGCCGCTCATAATCAATGAGAGGCAAATACTCCTACATGGAGAACGCGGCACCAAAGGAATACGGTTGCGAGGTGTAGCCCTATTCATGAACACCAGCAGCGAAAGACTAGGGATAGCCTTCTGCGAAAAAAGGAATAGTAAATGGCTCACTATTTCACCGGGCCTAGCCTCCCTGATCAATGGCAGCACATCCAGAACAAGCATGCGACGTAAAGTCTATGACGCACTACCAGAAATGAAACTGTTGGGTCGAAGCTGCCGATTATTGCGAACACGCAATAAAACAATCGCAATGTTTTCCAGCGTCGACTCAAAAACTTGTTTTGCACAAGCATGTGAGGTGCTGTCAGGCGTGGGTGAGTGGGGAGACGTAGAAGGCATACACTCCAGAATAATTAGCGTAGACGCTGCAGTGGTGGCTTATGAGAAAGGCAAAACGGCAGACCTTATGGGCTGTATTAGGGCCTCGGAACATCATGAGGTCATCGTGTACGAGGACAGGGGGGAAGATTTAAGCTTCCTCAAGAGGTCAGTTCCGCGCCAGCCAAGGGTGGATTCTCCAAGCGGCTCAGAGCGTTTACAGCAACAATATTTGCAACAGAGCGCTCTGCAACAACAACAGCGGGCCACCGAAAGGGAAAATAAAAAACTACAGTCCCGAGGCAGAATGTGGGCATTAACAACAGCCATATGCTCAGTAACCGGACTCATTGCGTCACCTTTCAGGAAAAATGCATCCAAGTCCACTCAAGGATCGGAGAGCTGTCCCACTCAAATACAGTCTGCTCATTCTAGGTCATCCCCAACAAGAGCAGCTATGGGCCACGTTTGTCCACCGAAGCTTCGACAAGCCGCCACTCCCAGAGACCATCTCATAAACGCTTTTCTCGAGTTTGTCGCAGTAATAGAAGCAACTAAGCAGGTTAACTTGCGGAATTGCGAAGCCATCCTGCAGACTTATCTGCAAGGTAACGAGCTGATACTGGACGATAGACTCGAAGCAGCAGAAGCAGTCATATACGACAATAATACATCGAGAGTGCTGAGAGGAACCTCTATAAGTCGTAGTATGGCAGCTTACAACGCCACTGCAGGATTTGTGTCTCTGGACGAGAAGGAATCAAATCGATGCGGAGTAGTGAAGTTTAAAACTCCCCCCCACGATTCCCTAGTGGTGGTTGCCAAGTGTACCAGGATTATGCTAGACGATGGGATATTAGAAATGGCAAAATCTATATCGGAATCCGGACCGGACGGCATAACCTTTGAGAGCTGGTGCACTCCGAAGTTTCACTGGACGAACGGGGTCCCTGGATGCGGTAAAACGACTTGGATAGTGGATCAGTTTGATGCGGACAAAGATTTAATTGTCACCACAACAACTGAAGCAGCAAATGACCTCAGAGGCAAACTATCTTGCCGATTTGGGGGACTACTAGCCAAATCTAGGGTTCGAACAATGGCGTCCATCTTAGTAAACGGCTTGAAGGGGCGAGGGAGCTGCACTCGACTAATGGTAGACGAGGCTCTTATGAACCACTTTGGAGCCGTGGTGATGGCCGCCCGAATAACTTTAGCCAAGGAGGTCCTGCTAATTGGTGACATAAATCAGCTTCCGTTCATTGATCGTGACAACCTCTTCCCTCTCCACTACGGCCGCCCTACACATATCACACCCATAAGTCAGGAGTTGCTGTGTACCCACAGGAATCCAATGGACGTGGCCTATGCTCTCAACACAGTTTACAGTGGCATATACTCGTCCAGGTCGGGCGTGAGATCCCTCGAGACAAAAAGATTCTCGGAAGCGATGATCCCAAAATCACTCCCCGACACCTTATACTTGGTACACACCCAGGCAGAAAAGGAATCCCTTAAGAACCAGGGATACGGGTCGGGCGAGGGATCACGCATCCTCACTATACACGAGGCTCAGGGACTTTCGTCCGCGAAGGTGGTAGTTGTGAACACAGCAACAAAGAGGCAGAAAATTCATGATAGCGTACCACATGCAGTAGTTGCAATATCGCGTCACACACACAGTTGCATCTACTACACGGACAACTGTGATGACGCGATAAGTAAACTAATCAGAAGGGCTGCTGAAGAGAGCGACCATGGGATTGTGGACTACAACCTGAAAATGGCCATCAAACACAGAGACGCGGCAGTTGTGGGGGCGCTTTTGGGTGAGAAATGTTCCTTGGACTAAAATAAAAAATTATATGGCGGGGGTAATGTGTATGCGGAAAGCGTAAATAAGTACATAACTGCTATATACATAATTATATAATTGTTAACTCCTTGACTTCTGTAAGCTCTGTTGAAGTCAGCCCACCCGACAGGGTTTGAGGCGTCATGCACACATAAATGTCCTACAGTCGGTGGCGCTGTGTGTTGGGTTGTTCCGTTCCCAACAAAATGGTTGACCGGATCAATTGCTGACACACACGTCATACTCGTGAACGAGTGCCTTCTGCTGGGACAGGTCGGCTCTCCCAGCGCGCCGGTGGACTGACTTGGCAGAGCCGCCGGTAAATTTAATTTAGTGGAAAAAAAAAACAAACAAATATGTTAATCGTAAGTATTTTTGTAGTTATAATTGAAAATAGTTGTGGTTAATTGTAGTGTGTAAGGTAGATACCATATTGATAAAATTTAGTGTAAAAAGAAAAACAAATTGTATGACAAGGGCACGGACCAAGAGTCCGTGGAGAACAAATGTAAATAAACATATAAAAAAAAAAAAAAAAATGTGACTTTTTCCAAGTTATATCTACTTTCTAAGCATATTAAGGTCTGGTGATTAATGCACAAACCTTCTCCGTGCCAAAAGAGGCTGAGGTGATGTAATTCAATTTTGTGAATGTAAAATATGTAACATTATCCTGCTACCTAATCTATTTCTACCAAGAACGGTTCTATTACAGTAATAACATTTTCATTTTGACTACCACCCACTAAAAGTTTAAAGCACTGCACAAAAATACTGCATTTCCCCACATTGCGAAAAGCCCACGCATCCCAAAATAGAAAACCTAGCCTTTAATTTTCACCAAAACAAAAATTGCACGTTATTTTTGCACCGACATGCATTATACACTGGCTGTATACGAGTGTAGACTTTATATGGCTCGCCAGTGTACACAACCCTACAGTGGAGGCCATGTTTAAAATTAGCGCGCGATCGCCCGCCTGTGAAATGTACGCTTGAACGCTTTGCCTTTTATCCCAAATCAGAGTCTAAACCATTGAAGTTTTTCCATGATGTATACTCGTATCGTTGCTTATTTAAGGGAAAATAAACCATCAATACATCGCATTTTCATACAAATAAAGATCACATTTCCATGTCTTTTGTACAGACAGTATGTAAAAGATTGGCTGATTCTTCATTATATTTAATAATTCCATATTTCGGAGGGTCTCTTTTTATAAGACCCTTCTTGGTAGCAATTCAGGGATCCCTCTTATATAAGACGTTTAGACGCACAACGAGCAAATAAATATTTTTATGAGCATTATAACCTTGATGCCAATATTTCATGTAGCATAGAGCCAATATATCTGTACAAACCGGGCCAGAAATATGTGGACAGGATTTTTGAATATTTTCTTAAGCTTTTTTGAATATTTTCCTTCTAAGGGACAAAGGCATTCAGAGACGAGTATGAGTAAATATATTCATGCATTATTCTGTCGGATATACAAGTGACTTTGAGGCTGACAGCATGACGCTTGGCATGTGAAGTAGGCGCCTTTTATCCGCCATTTGTATTCTTTAAAACACGCTCGCGAGTAAATATTACTTTTTAATGTGGGCTTCTGTTAAGCCTTTTTATGCTACAGAGATGTATGTTTTGCTTTTTGTATCTTTTAAATAACATGTTTTTTTTTGCCACGGGTGGTAAACCTTTTGTACCTGATAACTACAAGGTGATTAAATGTAGGGTAGCTATGGTTCGGCACAAAGGTTCCTCAATCTTCCCAATTTCCAATTCCCCCACAAATCTTAAATTCCTAACCCCCAAAAGGCCGGCAACGTACTTGTAACGCCTCTGGAGTCCGTCAAGTGATCCGTCTGCTCGTTTACCAGCTTACACCATAAAAAAGTGATGTTTTTTAAATGTTAATTAAAAATTCTTGGTCACTCTTAGAAACAACACCTACATGAAGGTATAATCTGTCATTAATAAACAAAATAGTATCCTCATGTCACAGCAAAGTTCATCACTTGACCTTTAATAGGTACATATTTACTCAACAGTATACAAACAAAAAAAGCGACCCTCTTTCATAAGGGAAGATTATTTAATAACGCACAAAAAACGATCAACAGAAAATACCTTAAGAGCCGACCCAATTTTTCATAAAGCTTATGAAACACCGTAAAGTTTCACTGAAAAACTTTGCAAGCCAAATTGGTTTAAGTCCTTGTTTTATTCAATGTTTTCACTTGACGGAGATTTTCCAAGAACTTTTTTGCTAAAGGGAGAAGTGAAAAAAATGTTTGAAAGCTTTTAATTAAATCGTTAGCTGGCCCGCTTTGTCTGTCCTCAAGTGTACTGCGGTTGATTGTTCTGTGAACTGTAGAACAAAGGGTTTTTTTTGCTATTCAAGTGCAAATTAGTAGTCTTCAGATGTTTTCATGGCATAGTGGGTTAAATGAAAGTATTGTGGGGTACACAAACTATTGTGAAAAGGGTTGTGTTTTTAATTTGCAGATTGTAAATCTTTGAAAGAGTAAAATAATATGCGATCATTAAGTAACAAAAAAAAAGATGTTTTAAGTTCAACTGAAATTAAAATGTATGTAGACACTTTGAAATTACAACAATTTTATTGTACTCTTAGCACGGAGTCTGGAATTGTGCCCAGTATATTATGGCAATAGGCTCACCTCCTATTACATGGGACTTATAACACAAATGCTGAAAAGTGGGTGTTACATTGTATAGCGGCATTACGTGCCGTAATGTGCACCTCTGCCTACCCCTTCAGGGATAACAGACTTTGTATTGCGTTCATATTAATATCTTAATTGATTTTCACCATCCAATAAGCAACTATAACTAAACCGAATTAATCCCAAAATTGG
The DNA here is from genome assembly GCF_023101765.2 of Spodoptera frugiperda. Lineage (NCBI taxonomy): Eukaryota > Metazoa > Arthropoda > Insecta > Lepidoptera > Noctuidae > Spodoptera > Spodoptera frugiperda. The sequence continues at coordinate 8,818,427 of NC_064229.1, read as the reverse complement.
TTGCAGCCGCAATCTATAGCATATCTCTTGTCAATATCCACTGGAGAGTTCAATACAATTACTTATCAGAATCCAATTAACGGACTCGGTCACCGGTGGCTCTATATAGAGTGTGTACAGCAGTGGTTCTCAACTTGTGGGCTGCAAACAGCAGAATATGGTCTGCGAAAACAGACAGAAGAGTAGCCATGGAGTTTCTTGTTCATTCTTTTCCATAGGAATCTATACTTAAGAAACAGAACTTAAAGAACTATCGTGAAGTCTACTGACTGCATCGCGACGTTGCCGCTTGCTCATGACGAAGAGTCCCTCTGTGATTCGAAACTAGTAGAGCTTTTCTCCATTAATTTACGTGAGTAAACCGTGATTTTTAATTAATTTAGCAAATAGCTTTATTAGAGGACTGACCGATATTTTTTTTTGTATCAATAAAGATTATTAATAGCCTAAAACTTTTTAATATTTGACGTTCAAAAGTGCCTTCCCTGTCTAATTCTATTATAATAAATGATTTTGAATTGACTTTGACTTAAACAAAAATATTACAAAAGTGATCCTTGACCAAGAAAAGGTTGGGAAGCCCTGGTGTAGAGTATGTAGAGTGTGTAGAGATAGGTGGCCTTTGTAAATATGGGCGGTGTTGAGCTCTACGTAGAGTCGAGCAATAAAGATATTGTGCTGGCATGTAGAGGCTTTATATATTCAATTTTGAACTATGTAGCCTTTGAGGACTAGTTTACGAAGGACTTCAGGTAACGCCTATTTGTTGAACTAAAGAGTAATTGATTTTAATTCAAAAGTAAAATGCTTGGATTTAGAGTAAATGCGATAATAAATAAGATAGAATCTAAATATCTATAGGAATATATAGTATCTGTAAGATCATATTAAGTTCAGTTTTGTTCCGATATGTAAAAAAATCGTACTAGCAACACTCATAATATTTTATTCATTATTATGAAATATCGTGACTATAATACAAAGGGAAATAGGCCTAATAGTCAGAAAATCAAATAAAAAGACAAAAATGTTTGCTCGAATAAAATATTCCATGGAAATGCCTGTCACTTTCACTGTTTACCCACTGTGTACTGTCGTGGTCAACAGTGCTTTAAAACATATATTTTATTTTTTTATTTGGTAACAGGTACTTTTTTATTGTATTTACAGTTCTTTAACATTTATGATATTATAGTTCAATAACTGGACTATCTAACATAAAAAGGTATATTCAAGTAGAACTTGTAGTTCCGGAGATTAGCGTGTTCAAACAAACAAACTCTTCAGCTTTAAATATTATGTATAGATTCTCATTTCTAAACTTTTAGAGAATGACTAGAAAAATATTCTTCTACAGAAAAATACCTATAAAATTCCTCTCCGTTTACACATAAATTCCAAATAGCATCATATGAGGATTTTCTGCAATACTGCAACTCCATATTCTATTTCATTTCTCAAACGGCTCTATAACTGCATTTTACTGAAGCGAGTAAATATTGAAGACACAATTGAATAAGAAATCCGTGGAGTCGAGTTTGTGTATAAAATATTTTATGCTGCGTTCTAAGTAGATTTTCAGATGAAGCGTTGGATTTTGTAGTGAGATTTTTTAATTTAATGTTGTTGTAGTTTGAGTAGGCTACGTTCATATTTTTGAAATAAGATTCGTAGTTTTTTACCATTTCAAAATAGAGGCAAAAGTGTAGATTGATACAATAATGTGAGCACATATTTGCATCTAATTTAAGAGCGAGAAATGATACATGAACATGTGGATCGAATAAAAAAAAAAAACTTTTTGTACTCATCGAAATGTCTGGTAGTTTATTATTCTTAAACTGAGGATAACATTACGTATATCATATACCTAATAAAATTACAATTCTACCAAATATAGCACACTTTCTTGACCTTTCTAGTTAATGCGTATATAGGTAAACAGTAAGAGATGGGCACCCGACCACAATCCGACCGCGGTAAGTGTAGCTTAACCTAAATAACACAATCCTTTGGCCTGTTCCTTGGTCACGCTCTCAAAATACCATACAACACCTACTTTTTTGCAAAAAAATGTTATAAGAGAAAATAACTTAACTTGTATTTGGTTTACTTAAGTTATTGGGTCTATAAAATGATATTTAGCCCATAAGCTTATACCAGAGACCCATAGATTTTTTAAGAGGGGAAATTCATCCAATGATATCAATGCCTTAGGCGAGGCGAGAGGGAGTTTCAGACTCTTACTGACTAAAAACCACCCTGTTCCTACTCTCCAACTAACTAGCGGGTTTACCGGGGCTCCAGGGAATAGGAAAGGGGTAGTTTTTAGTCAGTATAAAGTGCCTAAATTAAGGATTAATTGAAATAAATGCTTTGACTTTGACTTAGTTAATTTCAAAATGCACATACAAAGAACGATGTAAGACGTATAAAAATATTTGTGAGTAGTTTCACGTACGAGTCGGCCGTAACTACGCAACATCTCTGATGATACTCATAAATCAATCAGGCGTCAGTCATTATTAAGACAGATATATAAATAGGTTTGTTTATTACTATATAAACTGGTGTATGTGTTTCTATGGGTGGAGAAGAATTATTGGGTGCTAGGAATGTATCGGTATTTGATGTTGATTATTAGGTAACGTTATTGCGCTTCACGCGTCAATTTAAAATAATTTGCACATTATAGCGCGCAAAATTTGCAGCTTATAGGTGTATACAAAGAATGTTTTGAACATTGTTTCCACGTTGAAAATGACATTTAGAACGGGCTCATTTTTAAATTCTGTGATCTTGCAATCAAATACTTAAGTAATGAAAATCAAATACTGACAAATCCGATAAATTCGAAATTAATTATTATGTTTTTGGCTTCTTCACTAGTTTCAAGCTATGCTAGATGCAGCGCGACAGATAATAATTAATTTAGTAGGTATATCTCACAAAAGTTATAATACAAATTCGACATTATCTGAGCATTTCTTTTACGGACCCAAGGACCAAACCTAATAACCCTACAACACAGAAAGAAAAGAATGCTCCTAAATAAACAAAGAAAGTACAGTCAGATCAAATAAATAAAGGCACATAGAAAAAAATCTCAGAAAAAAATTCACCCAACCACTTGTCTTTCTAACAGTACATCAAATAGGGTTGCCCCGTTTATAAATTAAAAGCACTCCACAAAGCCCTGGCCAGTGGGCCGTGGATTCGATTAACTGGCCATAAATGAATTCACTCAATATGTCTTTTTATTCATTTTTTACCGACTTTTATTGCAACAGGTCCACTTTTATTGGCCCTTTTTCCTTTAGATGTTGATATAAAATGATTGTTTCGTGTTTGTATTTGTTTGTTATATGAATGGAATAGCAATAGTGTGTGTGTGTGTGTATGGAGTGCTTGCGTGATGCATTTATATTGATAATGGTGTTTTGATTTGCGAATGAGGTTTCTAGGGCTTGTTGAATGAGGAATGTTGGTTATTTGGTTTGGAACCATGTTGGGAGACCCTTTCAATATTTCAGATTTTTTTATGGAATAGGAAGACAAACGAGCGGACGTGTCACCTGATGGTAAGCGACCAGCGCCACCCATGGACATCCGCAACACCAGAGGAGATACAGGTGCGTTTCCAACCTTTTAAAAAGGCCTTTTATTTGATGACTAATGCATATCCTAATGTTGCAAACATGGGTAAGATATGATATTAGATATCATTAGAAATTGGTATCAACACTTCGCGTGTAAATTGACCTTGATTTTTATTCATTTGTAATCCTAATCACTAAACAACTATTCTTCAAAGATGGAAATAATCAATAAGGACAAAACGTACATCTACCAATCTTAAACATTTCAAGAACAAAATAAATTATACCAAATCACAGTTCTCTTATAACCCACTATTCAAAGTCCACGTGGACAGATAATTTAGGGCACCAATTGCATTTCTAAACGCCCTTATCACTAAGCTTAGCCGAAATTGATAACATTGTTCCCAGTAGCATAGAATTTAAAATAGAATTGAATACTTGTGTCCGCGATAACGCTAAGATTTCGACGGCGACTGTACCTACAGACGGCCGCAGGTCAAGTTAATCTTTTCTGTATCAGATTTTCAACTTTATTGTTTATGGATATAGAGTTGAAAGTGTAATGAAATATATTGATAGATAGGTATAGGTTGATATGCTGTTCTATTGTGATATTTATGGGTATTATGAGTAATCAGACTGTTAGTTGATATTACTTTATGGTTTTATGATTCATAGGCGCTTAAGAGCAGTTATTTCCTAATATGGTCAACATTTTTCTGCAATTAGCTAATGTTTGAAGGTTAATTTGAGATTGTGTTGCTAGACCAGTTAGGTTTGATCGTTTGACGGTGGGAGAATGTAGTTTGAAATAGGTATTGACTACCTTTGAATACAAAGTAGTAATTTTTGGAGGAGTAAAATCATCTGGCTTCTCCTTGGGCGGCTTTGGGCTCCTACATCTTGGGCGAGGCGAAAGGGAGTGTCAGATTATTGCTGATTAAAAACCACCCCGTTCCTACTCCTGCTTTTCTGAGCTAGAGCCCAAGTAACTCGCTAGGCACTACATAGTATAGTATAGATCTTTTTACATTTTTATAATACGCTTTACATATATGAGATTTGTAAATCTAATTTTAATCTGTAGCCTACAATAACTACATAGCACACATTAAGAATAGCATAATTATGTGCGAATCAACACGAATAGAAAATACCAACGAACAACAGTTGGGCAGAAAGCCCGCCAGGCATGATCATTTTGCCTGGTTGGAGGACCTAAAATATTATGAAAATAAACACAGATTTTTAACAATACTTTCCATTGCTGCCTCTACAGAGTGTCAATTTTCAAATTGCAATAAATACAATTCATTGTTATGGTTAAATATTTACCTGGTTTCGTTACTTGGAGTTCACTTCGAATATACACATTGTTTAGTAAATGCATTTTATATACTTAATCAGTAAACATAATCACATCACATCAAACCAAACAAAGATTTTTTACTAAAAAAGCACTCATAATTAGGTCTTATTTAATTAACAGAATAAAGTACTATATTGTAGTTTAAAAATTTTGATATAGATTTATAGTCAACATTTTTATATAGATTTAAAATGAAGCGCTTTGCAATTGATTTAATTTTAATTTAAACACAGAGACGCGTTTGTCATGAGAAATATTTAATAATATATGAAATGTCAATGTTTTTTTTTATCAATACAATAATATCGAAAGCAATATTTTTTTTTATTTTTTCGCACTTTTATGAAACAAAATAAAAACACGTATATCTCTACATCGTCTTGCGATGTGAATGATAAAATTTTCAATCGTGTGCGTAGCGAGTGGCGAGTTAAAACGTTCATTCACATCAAGCTACACAAAACCAGTTTATCTAGGTCTCGCTTTGTATGATCTTTCTGAACATTCAAGGGTCAGTTTATACTGGTTTGTTGAGCTTGATATGTAGCTGTGTGTACTAGATAGATAAACTGATGGAATCCACAATGATATAGAAATATAGACAGTCAATATGTTTGCAACGTGCGTGTAGTCACGCATGTTTATATTCACGACTGTAGTTTCAAAGGGGATGGGCAGAGCTCTTTGATATTTTGAAAAAGTTTGGGTGAAGTTACAGGGGACGTTGGCTGAATTGTTTTTGAGAATTTCCAAAAATAAGAAATACGATGTAACGAATATTTTATTTTTACTTGTTGAGTGTAATTGGAAGTATATGTGTCATCTCGGTACTGATTTCAATAGGATCAGTTCCCACATACAAAAAATGTTTTTTTTTTCGAATGAGATATCTAAGTACCAACATGAATAGAATAAACCTTTGACAACACGATACTGAGGCTAGGCTTGTATCTGAAGTTAGCTTCAACTCTTATCTTAATATCAGATTAGTACCTAACCTAGGTCTAACTACTCCTTTGCCTATCCTTATCACTTGATTCAAGCATGCCTAGATTTGTAGCTACTGGAGGATGATAAAATGTCATTATCAGACTTTATGCCTTTTATCAGAAGGTTTCTTGAGATAAAAATTACTAAGTAATACTATTTATTGCAAATTTTAAAATATAACCGATAAACTATGCCGTCGCATATTGCAATATTGGGTCTTTAACTTAAAAAAAATAAACATACCGGCCAAATTGAGAACCTCCTTCTGTTTTGGAAGTCGGTTAAAAAATGGAACCGCCTTCAAATTTTAAATTCAGAACCTCCATTTTTAAGTCGGGTAGTATACATAAAACCTTCTTTTAAGTCTGAAAAAAATCAGCCAAAGCCTCGTTCTTCTCCACACATTTACTTTTTGTTTTAATATAAACCATGTTATTATATCTATATCACTACACCTAATCCTTAATCCCCTTGTCAATAGCAAGACGCCATACTGTCTCATAGTTTATGCAAATTAGCGCAAACCAACTAATTAGTATGCAGCTGACGTCAATTAGTGTGTGCTGAGCATTAATCATCAGTAATCATCAGTGTTTGATAGTCAGTCATGTGGGAATTAGGTTGGGCGATGATCTCAATGGAACCAATACTCAATCATTTATTGCTTTATGTTAGGATTAGGTGGTAAACTTAACTAGGATAGAATGTGGACCCTGTCGGGCACAACAATATAAGTTTAGGAGAGAACACACTTTTACATGACATTTAAAAAGTAGGTATATCAAATGACACATGCAATACAAATCAAATTAAGTTAAATGAGTCAATACTTAAGTCGATTTCTTATTCTTTGCAAAGTTCGAGATTTTCGATGAGATTTGTTTGCTCTAAGAAAAATAAATAATTCGACTTTTGACTAAAGGATCTCGGGTACGATGCCCAGAGTTTACTCTTGAATCCAATCCAATACTAGCGCCCATTGCATTCATATTGAGTGGATATTAAATGAACTAAATGATATTGAGTTTGGCTTTATATTCCGTACTCTGAATGCTATTTTAACAGCTACGATTGGGGTTGTATAGTTTTAACATTGAAGAATTAATGAGATTTTATTACATTGAAATTGCATTGACATTGAGATTGATTTCAAGAGTAAGTAACCTGGTCCATCTATAATATGGGACTCATAACATAATTGGGTGTTCCACTTTGGTCCACCTCTAACTGACTATTGGAATGTAGGAACATAGGAAGATAATTCAGTTTCAGATTACATTCTATAATATATAATTTTAACATTTTCCCGTCGCGCCCCTATCGAAAGACCGGTGATAAGATAAAATAAAGCATTCAAATAAGTTAATATTGAACAAAAGTCAAGACAGTCAAATAAGTTATGTTATGATACACAACGAGTATCATAAACTAAAAAGCAATCGTAAATTAATGTCATTAAGATATCAATTGAATTGTACGCTTATCTTTGTAGATAATGATTTTATCGGTCGAATTCCTAGTAGAACCTAATTTATAATAATTTGGTATTATTCATTTATCAATACCAAAGTTAAATTTTGGTATTTCCTGAATAAGCTAGTTTTTAATATAGCATTTTAAATAAGCTGTTTTTAATATTTCTGTGCTATTTTCGTATAAAAATAGGATATTATTCCTGATTGCATGATTAGTAAACTAAATTGATTCAAGGGTTTTTTTATGGGATAAGCCGGTAATTCATGGACACCCGAAACATCAGAGGTGTTACAAGTGCATTGTCGGCCTTTTATAGGCTAGGAATTTAAGGATAGTTGGGGATCCGGGGATTGGAAAGTTTGGGAAAGGGAGGCAAATTGGGTTCATGATTAGCTGTTGCCTTGTAACTGTCTAGGAGACCGAAAATCCAACAGTGGAATATCAACAGAATCATATTTTGATTCTGGTTTTTATAAACTTTAACGATGACAATCAGATGAATATCTTGTCTAAAAACAATCAGCAAACTAAAAAAAATATTTTAAAACAGTAGATTCCCTAACACTGTTCTACTAACCCCTCAAACCAAAACAAATATAAATATAAACTAACTGACCATTTATACAGCAACAGACACAAATATAAACCAACTGAGAATCGCTTACGACTCAAAGAGTTGATACAACAAATTGTATTGCGGTGCAGTATAGTGCGGAGTCGGAGTGCATCATTATACAATTCAATTGGACTCACATGCGGGGCCTAAGGTCAGGTTGTACTGTGAATAAAATACTTTAAGATTGGGCTGAAATGTAAGCGTATAGCGAATTCAAATAGCGATTTCAATGTAACTAATACTAATACCGAACGCGAGAATATAAGTCACTGACGTAGCTTGAAATTAATCGGGCTGCACACGTAAACTGTGTTAAATTCAGATATAGTGTGAAAATATAGTTATAGAAAGCCAATTCAATGTGCAATAAAGAGAACAAGCTAAACCCACATAATGCGTATTAAAATTGATTTGTGTAATAAAAAGAACATTTGGAAAATATTGAAAATTTAAAAATTAGTCCGAACCCATGCCAACAGATTACACAAATTTTGCCGTGATAACCATAGTAACCTCTCGTATAGGAGGGCTAACGCCTGATCCGGATGACCTAGCGGGTTTACCGGGGCTCCGCTTCGAAAAGCAGGAGTACGAACGGGGTCGTTTTTAGTCAGTAAGAGTTCTGACACTTCTTGTCATCTCGCCTAAGACGAGAGAATCTACTGGTTGGTTTAAAAAAGACTGTAATTATCAGAAGTTACTGAATACTTTATTTAATTTGTAATGGCAGTCAATTTTGAAGTTTACATTTTGTACCACACAACATACGATTTCAAGCGAATCGGACAAGGTTAATCTGCACATGTGTAGTAGACTGTGCATTGTACAAACATACTAACATAATATATCTGTATGTATGTTTGTATGTCTAAAGTGTTAATGTTGATTGCCAGTCAACCTCACTACCCACTGGCCTCTTGCCATTGATTTTGGACTGTGCCGTTTGTAGTCAAGCAGTAGAGTTTTGTTTTTTACCCTGGACGCAAAAAGAGGGGTGTTATAAGTTTGTCTGTGGCATCATAAATCCCGAACGTATGCAGTGATTTCAATTTAGTTTTTTTGGTATTAAAGATGACTTATGTGAGAGTGTTCTTAGACATGTTTGATGAAAATTGGTTGAGCCGTTTAAAAGTTGTGGGGAGAATAACCGAATGTCTGCAAATATACTCGGATGGGGTCTCAAATGAAACCACACTGAAATAAAAAATATCGATGATATGAGCCTCTAGCATAGCTTGAAACTAGTCGAGTTCCTCGTCAAACAGTTACGTGAGTAAGTCGATAACATAATAATTAATTTAGTATGTCTCACAAAAGTTATAATAAAACCACTTAAAAGTTCAAAGTCATTACCAAAAAGATATCTTCACTGTTTTGTCTTCACTTATCTTGGGCTTATCTTCCAAAATATGAACAATGTTCTAACTGGTAGTATTGTTACGATGGTGTTATCAAATCCTATGCTCCTTTTGACACGTATGTCATAATATTTTTGGTGTGGACGTGACAGTGTTCAGGTATCACTACATAGTATAAAACAAAGTCGCTTTCTCTGTCCCTATGTCCCTTTGTATGCTTAAATCTTTAAAACTGCGCAACTGATTTTGATGCGGTTTTTTAATAGATAGAGTGATTCAAGAGGAAGGTTTATATCACTATTGCATCCACGCGAAGCTGGGTCGGGTCGCTAGTTTGTAGATATAAGTTTTTAAAATGCACTACAAATGCATTGAAATGCAGCTCCTCTGGTAACGCCTATGGAGGCGATTTTCGCTTATTTTGTCTCATGAAGATACATTTAATCCTCCTTATATTTTTTTTCTGCAAAATACTGTGAGCTACTAATTACAGAATTTTGTTACTTTTTTACAGATACACTCTGAAAGAGACCTCTGAATTAATTTTGGTATTCGTTGGTTATTTTTGTTAGAATATTCAGATTTGTGTGCTGCGGCGAATAGCAAAATACTAGGATTTTCCAGTTAAGGAAAATGTATGACTGGGTTTAATTTTTATTTGGTTTCCAAATTTTTAACTTCACAACACAATTAAAAACCCATTGAAGAAATAGATTGGAATTTCGGTGTAGACCATATTCTTAAGCAGCAAACAAAACTGCCTTATTCACAAAAAAAATCCCAAAGTAACTATTGCGACAAAACTCCATAGCTTCTACATATAAAGAACAGAAGCATAATACCCGCGTTTCCCCTTGACTTTCCATGAAAGACATTCATTAGTTACGGGAGTAGAGGCGGGTAAATTGACTATGTAGATGAATAGGTGGCAGTATTCAAATGTGCTCTGTAATTCTATGGGGGATAATAGGCGCGTTTAGCAGACACAGGTAATATTTGTTTGACTTTTGATCTTGAAGTTTTTTTTTTTATTCGATAAAAACTAATGCTTGACTACAATCCCACCTGATGGTATGTAGTGATGTAATCGTTGATGGTGAGGCGCACTAGTTTCTTAAGAGCCTATTCACTCTAGACTTCAGACTAGTTTTTGGTAAGTAAAAAGTAAATGTGTTTAATTTGTATTATAGTGAGAAACGTCTTACTTATTTACCCGACTGCGCCAGAAGGAGGGTTATGTTTTTCGAGAGTATGTATGTATGTATGTATGTATGTATGTATGTATGTAGGTATGTATGTATGTATAATTGTTTGGCACGCTCTGCAGCCTAAACGGCTTGATGGATTTTGGTGTGAGAGGTGTCGTTGGATTCGTATTTACTGTGAGAGTGACACTGGATATATCAAAATAAAAAACAAAATACAAAATGGCGGATTTTTGGCGCCAAATTCGAATATTACTCACTCTTTAGCCTGAACGGCTTGATGGATTTTGGCTTGAGAGGTGTCGTTAGATATGTATTTACTGTGAGAGTGACACTGGTATATATCAAAATAATCTAAAAAATTAAATGGCGGATTTTTGGCACCAAATTCGAATATTGCTAACTCTCTGGCCTGAACGACTCGATGGAAGTTCAGCTTGATAGGGGTCGTTTGATTAGTATTTATTGTGAGAAACGTGACACTTAGTTTGATATCAAGATTATAAATATAATAATCCATATTTGCTCAAAAGGAATGAAACCATGATAAATAAATTACTATTTAATAACAACATAGTTCCATATTAATAGCACTTTTAATAACTCCACATCGACAATTAAGACATCAACCGTCAACCGGCGCTTGCGACTTTGATCATCATCATAGTCCATCAGACCGTGATGAGTATGATGATCACAATTGACTGGTTAATTAATTATTTAACCTAAGTGTTAAGTGGTGGTTTAAAGTGTTGTTCTTAAAACGATTAGTTTATTACTGTACTAGCAGTCCTCTTATGGATTGTACCTATTGTATAAGTATGTAGTAGAGGAAGATACTTTTAATCTTCAAGTGGGTAGAAAAAACTGTATCACATTTTGCCAGTAGTGTAATGCGTTTTGTGTAAATTACTTTTGCTCTAATTGCATTTTGACGCATAAATATCTAAAATAATCTCCATCAGATCATCACCAGATCGCCTAAGGTGGGAGAAGTCATTGGATGATTTTTCCCCCTAAAAAACTCACTAATAGGAGTAAACTGCACAGTGGGCAAAGTGTCATTTTTACGTAGACATAATTTAGAACATTTTTCGCTCAATAAATGGGAGGTAAATAATTATGATAATAATATAATAACTAGAATTTTTAGGCGCTTTGCAATGGTGTTTATTGGAACAACTGGCAACTGGCAACTAGCTGTTTACATATATTTCAATTGTACCTACACATAGCAACTCGAGTAGAGTTCCGAAGATCTTCAACAGTTTTCAAGTTGCTGTAATCGAAAAAGATGTTCCTAATTGCCGCAACTAGTGTTAAATATTATATTTTGCTCCAATTGCCGTCGACGCGACGATATCTAAAATGAGAGCAAGTGCCTTCTTCGATATCCATTGTGGACACTGAACGCTGATTGCGTAGATTTAGCAACTCGGTTATGAAAGTTGCTCACAGATTGCCATAAAATTGCGGCAAACGTAAACGTTATAGCAAATTTCAACTTTTTACAAGTAAATTTTAAAATGTTGATAATTTCCTAACTTAAGTTGCTCCATGAAAATTGCCTTATAAGCTATGCAAATCTATGTCATAGTTTACCTGCATTCGAAATAGCATCATAAGACCTTATAGTCAAGTATCAAAATTGATTCAACGCAATTCAGTCGCAATTTTATTTAAATACCTAAGCAATATTTTAAATGTCCCTTACATAGGGTGTATAAAATATTGCTCGTTCTACATTTATTTTAGAATTATGTGTTAGCACATGTGTCCTACAAAATTTATGTTACGGGTCAAATTATTGTAAAGTAAGGCGTATATTTTTAGAAGCTGTAAATTTGCTGTCTTATGGGATTTTATATAATAAATGTGAATTGAACTCTTTGTAAATGAAAAAAAAGAAATATTTGTTTTTGTTTAGAATTAGGTCCCTTGGTTATGGATGTGTAAACATCTCTATTTATGGAAAACTATATGAGATGCTATATTGTGAGAAGAGGTTAGCCTACTACCACCCAGATCTGGAGCTGCGGACTGCCTAGCAGGTTACCGGAGCTCCGGCTCGAAAAGAAATAGGAACAGGGTAGGTTTTTAGCCAGTAAAAGTCACTTCTCGCCGCGCCCAAAGTGGGAGAAGTCATTGATGATTTCCTCACTCAAAAAAGCCTGCTATCACATTAAGAAAGCACATTTCTATCTTCAAATTCCCCAACAACCATCCTTCAACGAGATTTTTCTACTTCGTCAAAAAAAAACAAAAAAAGACTGTCAAGCAAGAGCTATGTCTACAAGAAGGCGTCCATTCACAAATGACGTAAAGTCTCCTTGTAGCCATTATTCAGTAATAGTGTTAATTGATGGGCTCAGCGTGTACTTTGGTATAGGACCACTGTGCAACGGTATTGGCAGAAGTACAGTCAGTCACTACAGGTTAAATGACCGTAATACCGTTTTAATATCTGTCTTGTAGATTATTTTAAAATATTAGACATGATTTTTTACTTTCTTACAAAAATAAATACTTTCGACTTTATAAAAATATCGAGTGATGTCGCTTCTAGTTACGTTTTATACGTAGAAATGACGTATTTGCTCCCAATTCTAAACTTTGATTCGTTTTATCTAAGTTTTGTTATCTTATATGACAAATTACACAAATACAGTCTACGTACTCAGTTTAATGTTAAGTAGTGAACTTTCAGCTTTTTTTATATGCCTACACATACAGTGTAGTCCCTTTAGTACGACTTCGCATAAGCGACCAACCGTTTTTAGCGACGAAAGTAAGCATTTGTTTGGTTTTAGTATAAACTTGCTTAATAGACATTCTTTTATTACGACTCCGCTTACAACGACCAACCGCTTTTAACGACCGAAATTCACACATAATTGTCCGGTTACAACGACAAAACGACGAGCGTTGCCGTGTTTACAAATAACTCATAGAAAATAATGAAATAAATGATTAGCTATCTCAACTATCGGTGGGCGAGGCGAGAATGAGTGTCAGACTCTTACGGACTGTATATTATGACTATAAACTAAATGGTGGAACGCTACTCTACCATTATTTAGGTACAACAATTAATATTTTGGTGAGATTGGTCTTTCAAAGACCCAAGCAAATTAAATTACAGACTAAGTAGAATATAAATTTTATTACTTTTAATTGTAAATCACGACTACATTTAACGTAAAAACTTCCAACTTTTTAAATGCCTATGGCCTATACGTATTTTACTCTTTCATTGCATGTTCGATCAAAGTGGACCTTCTCAAAAGTATTTGTGTAGTCAGCTCCTACGCCCGACCGGTCACTCCTACTTAGTCAGCTGTGCTTTATAAAGTCAACACTCAATGTGGGATATGCAGTTTGAAGGTCATGTGGTCAGAGACCATTTGGGTATATTAGTTGAAGTTTTTTATTTAATTTCGTTGATATTTTATGTGTAAAACTGCCACTAATAATCTTGTAAATTAATGATTTAAATTAATTAATTTAGGCTATTTTAATCGGTCATCATTTCAATTTTTTTCATAGACAATAAAGTAATCTTAGAATAAATAAATAGCTACCATAAATCAATACAATAATCAATTTACAATTTAACATAAATACGCTAAAATAAATTAGAATAGATCACATCGCAAGCACTCACCATATTTTTTTTTTTTGTATAACCAAATTCCACAAACTGCACACTGGGCAAAATATCACGAGCACAATTTAACGGTCAAAAATCACAGCACAACACAACAAAAAGGGCGTCCGTCCGATGCAACATGCAGTCACCCACTGGTCCCTACCTGAACGAATTGGACAAAAAATGACGAATAAGTTTACCTTGTCAAGGATACCGACCCCCTATCGCTGCACTATTATCTAGCCCAAATTCCATAAACAACACCCCTTAAAACAATAACTTAACACTTATTAACATTACATAAGGTCTAATTTTGCATTAAAATAATTATAACGAACTGCAAAATACTTTAGGTATTATGTCAAAACGTGTCAAACAGATAGGTATTCCGATTGTGAAGGCCACTTTGATTCCGGAATTTAGTCATTTTCGAAAAAATAATTTTACCTGTGTCACAGATAAGGTTAATCAGTTATGTTTTGTTTGACTTCGGGATGACGTAAACGATCATTTATTGTGACCATAACATTATGTTAGTGGGCATCGAATGGGTGGGCGGACACTTTCACTAAAAAAAGTTTTTTTCTATAAAGTTTTTTAGCAAAACCTCTTGGATTATGTCATTGGTACGGTCCGTGCGGCTAGTTTATTTATTGTTGTGTTTTTTGTGGGTCATTTTAAATCGTTTCGAAACTAGTCCGATGGCCAAATAGGAGAATGATGAAGGTCCAGAACTTTTATAGAGTCAATAAAGTTTTACAATCCGTAACGGAACAAATAACTACTTTTTTGTGATACGGTGTCTGTTTTTATGTTTAAAAAATGCCGTTTTACTGTAAATTTTTACGGTATTTGTTATTTTGTTAGTCACTATTACCTTTTAAAAAAGGGATGGATTGACAAGGTAAATAAAAAATCTTAGATTTTTGATGAAGATATTAGGTTAATCCATACTTTGATTGAGTCAGATTAATACAACAGTGCAGAATACTACCATAATATTGTATTAAATTTGTACTTTAAGATAAAAATCTCACTTTAAAATGGTAATTGCGGCAAAAGTAACTTCAGAAAGGTTACATTTAGGCCTCTTATTTACAACCCACGAATTAATTTCGAAGTAATTAAGTAAAATTTATGCTTCTTTTTGTGAGTTCTCCTTACCGCCAGGTGTTATAGATTTTGTAAGAGAAATGACAAATAAAATGCAATAAAATAAAAATTAAGTGTCTTGTGTATAAGTATTTCACTGTAACGATAAATTTTGTTTATAACCTTCCTTAAATCTGTATATTAAAGTCTTACACTGATTATCTTGGCAGTATTGATTTTTTTCCAAGAACTTAATATATTTGCCCACTGTTTTGCCTTATATTTCGCAAAGTTTTTGGTTTGTCATTTACGGAAAAAATCGAGTTTGGTATCAAGTGTTTACTTGTTGTTTATGAATTACTTATCAAAGTAATTATTTTAAACAATTCTAGAACGTGATTGTCTCATTGATTAAGTGGTGATTAGGAAGTGATAATAATTAATTGATGAGTACAAGTTATTCATAATTATTAATAATAATGTAATAAAGAATATTACACTCCACGTATTTAAGTAGACTCAACATAATTAAGTAAAATATGAAACGTCAACAAATAAAAAATAAACAATTGTCTGTCAGTCTGTCCGTCAGTGAAGTTAGGTGCTCATTCCAAAGTGTAGCTTCAAATGGAGAAGAAAGATCAAGAAATTCCATTCATTAAGTAGGAAGTTACGTTATCTATTAAATATACCACGTGTCGTCCAACTAGTTATTTCAACTAAACGTTATCAGATCACATAACACCAACACCAAATCTACTTACATTTCAATAGTTTAATCATTTTATCACCAATTGCAATCACTTCACTGACACACAAGTTTTAACAACACCTAATCATCGATCACTAATCAAATTAGTACCACTTCTCATCACTTTAGAAACACAACAACTGATTCATCACAATTGTAAGAAATACTTCGATTCTTCGCAGAAAATGACGTGATTCCTTGATAATGGAGTACGTCATACTATCGTAAAAGGAAAATGTCTACACCAGAGTCACTAAAGAAGTGTAAACAAAGAGTCTACGATTCACATTTTTATGTAAGCCTTATCTCAGATTATGATAAAGACCTTGGTAATAGCTTGTATGTCATAAAAACGAAAAAATCGTTATACATGCGAAAATTATCTTTAAGTGTATATTGTTAGAGTAGGTTTTGGAATGATTTGTGTAAGTTGTAAATTGTATATGAAGTAATTATCTCTTTTAAAAAAATATTGACACAGTAATGGATGTGGGCGATTAGTAGAAAGTGTTTGTTTTAAAAGGTTTTTTACATTTTATTGATACTCTTACGTTTTAGTAATGTTAAGACGACATTTTTTTTTCAATAGAAAATCAACTTTGAGCATAACTTTGGTCATACGATGTATACAAGATATTAGGCAGACTATTAAAAAGAAAACAGATATAGTATTAGCAGCAAAATATTTTACAACATTTTTGTCCAAACATGGAACACATTTAAACCACTAGGAAATCACGTCAACTAAAAAAAAACGAACACGAAAAAAAAATCTAATAAAAAACCAACATAATCAAACTCCTTTTAAGGTTTAATTTAATTATTCATAACCTGTAGGTCATGTTGGAAAAAAGACCCAATCTCTGGGTGCCATATTTGGAGAATGGATTCCATTCTGAGGTTTCATAATGGAATATTTAAGCCACAAATAAGAGAGTAAGCGTTTGGTCCTTTTGCTCCTATTAAAGGATAATTTACTTGATATTGTCAGTGTAAATGTAATATGGGGAGATAGTTAAATATGGACATGACTTGTGGTTTATTAATAAGTTTGTTATGTACCTGGTAATAATAAGTCATTGATTACCTAAAGAAACAATATATTATTTAACTAATAGCTGATTCATTTTTGCATAAACGATGACGCCAGAAAAATGGCGCCGCACTCTTAAAAGTTTTTACTTTTAAACCCCAAGATTAAGAACAATACAGAGATAAGAGGATTTAGTTCGCAAAAATCCGTTTCATTTAAAAGTTTTAAGATAAAAATCAGTTAAAATATTCAAAAAAGCGCATAGATTATCTTATATCTTAAAATGTATAGCAAAATCGTTTCGAATTACAATCTTTTTTTAAATCTTAGGACCAAAGTGTGACGTAGAACCTTTTTAGTTGTTTTAATTCAAACATGAATAGAATTTGTAAGTATGAGACAAATTGAGTGTGGACTAAGTAAAGGGTCCACAGGGATTGCCAACGGACCTATCACGTCTCTGGAATACGCTCTCGGAATTCAAAATTAGAATGCTCTTAAATTGAGAGAATGGAATTACGTTTTGTGTTTTAATTTTTCCAATTTGTCCCTGTGTTAACTGGGTTGTTAATAATTTTGAAATAAATTAGAGTTTTGTAAATTATTTTTAGTAGTATTTTAATATTTTTGTGTATATTATAGAATAGAAGTGTTTTCCATTTCAATAATTAAGCGTGTAGGTTTGTACCCTTTAGTCTGAGTTTGATTTACGTTTAAAGCTATACTAAATAAAATGCGTTCAGCGCTCTGATTGGCCGCTCGAATAAACCAACCAATCGTTTCGATTACTTTAAATGTAAATCAAAATCATACTAAGGTTACTAACACAGAAATATAAACCGTATTTTCAATTGTTTTTTCTGCTACTGCATCGTTCCTTTTATTCATTGAAATCAGAACATTACCGGGCAAAAAAGAGCGTTGTTTTTTTAGTCTCTTGGGTACAGTTATAATTATTATTTTAATACCTATTTAACTATTAACATAACATCAAAATAAATATTAAAATGCAAACAACGACAGTCGAAATCCTCTTTTCCCCTTAAGTTTTAAAAATAACAACATATCTAGATAGATATCACGCCTTTAATCCCCTAGTAATATCTATCTATATTACTATCTATATATATTACTAGGGGATTAAAGGCGTGACGATATACATATATATATTATTATTATCATCTAGACAGATATATCTACCCATTCCTCGAATAAAACTAAAACTTATCGCCTAGGATATAAGTTACACAACTAAGTTGGAGTGAGGGGTATATCCACGTAATGCCTTCATTAATAAACGTAAGAATAGCGATCAATTGAGTGGGATTTGGCTTCATCTGGCCAGCTGAGCTTCGTTACTGGCTCAGTGGTACAGGACGTTTCGAATATGTCATTGTAGTTCTTTCTAAGAAGGTGCTATATGTAGGAAAATAGAAATTCTTCTTGGTAGGTTAATTACGAATGCGAATCATGGTGAATAAGACCGCGCCTATTGTACTATTACTTTTTAAATGTTTGTCCTTTGTGTTTTATATGGTATACAATAAAAATGGTTTCAATCAATCAATTAATCATGGTGTCGAATTAGAGTTGAGTTTGAATGAATGATCCATTTAGATAACAAGAGGTATCAATAAAATCTTTCAAATGATTTTGAGTCTACAGCAAGAAACTGTAATCTACAGAATACTGACACCAGCCGAATAATATTTTAAAAGCTTTAAAAACCACAAACCTTTCATCATACTTATAATTTCAAAAATTTTACTACAGAGAAGATACATAAATGTAGATGTAAATACAAGTGACAGATTCCAATACATATGTTAATTTGCATAAACCACAATTTAACAACCACCTGTACATCGATAAACAAAATGTAGGACAAACAGCGCATTGACTAGTAAGTATGATTAATAGATTCGTTGGGACAGGTCGGGACTGTATTATTGGGACTGTCCTTAATAGGATAGCACTTCGTGGAAACCCTAGCTTTATATCCTATTGTGAATTTGTTGAAAGGAAAGTCTCGTGTTTATTGCTAGTATTATTACTTACTTGAATAATATTATTGTGTAGTTGCATCGTTGGAGTAGTGGACATACGGACGACGTTATGGTTTACCATGAGGTGTTTAAGCTATGATTATTTGGACAATATATTCTTAAAATTATGTCCTATATCCAGCAGTGGTCAAGTACAGGCTGATGATGATGATTATTTTTGATGATGATTTTTAAAATTGTATTCCATGACAACAATAGTCTCGCTTTCTGATAATTATGTAACTAACTCACAACACAATAAAATGTAAAAGATCTATGATTCATTCGTAACATAATTATATAGGTAATTAATGTACATAACTCTGCAAATAATATTAGGTATCTATGTGTACCTATTTGGTTCTTTGTATAGATATATAATAAGCAGTATAAATGATTCGCCTAATCCCAGTTAAGTTAAAATTGAAATCAATCCGTGGAGTGTTGCATTTGAAAAAAATATCTAAATCTTTAATGTAATCGTATACAAATATTTAATGTATGTAACGGTATTAAGTTTTACGGATTTTATTGATAATTGAGACGGCTTACCTTCGTACATCTGCGCGTACTGCGGGAAGCCGGCAGCCCTTAGCCATTTGCATGCTTCTGCCGCTTCGATCTCTGTAACAAACATACAAAACATATTAAAATGTTGAACAGAATTCGAGATAGAACATACAAACACACATTTTTTTTATCAATCATGTCTGTCTACTCTTCGCCATTTATGAATAAATTCACGCCTTTGGCCCAAGGGATTAGAGATAAAAGTATAGTGCGAATAGTACTACTCCTAATACGACTTCTAAGTAAGCTAAAAAAAAAACATAATACACCCTTTTTTGACCACGACAATTGTGAACAATAAGTTTACTGTCTTCTAAACTAAATCAATCACCGCGACCTATGGACGTCACCAACAGCAGAAGTGTATAACTGTGTATAATTAGTTACTGATTTGGTAAAAACATTAGTTTTGTCAACAAAATAGTTGTTAGATCATCTTTTCATAGGTTTTTCTTTTTTTTAACGTTGCTCCACACTAGGATTTTTCCTGGATCGTTGGTGCATTTACACACATACAAGTTCACACACACATGACACCCAGACCCGAAATAACAATTTGTGGATCACATAAAGAGTTGCTCCGTGCGGGAATCGAACCCGCTACACGTTACACGACAGCCACCGCACCAACCGTGCAATCAAGTCAACATCATCTTTCCTTATGTTCTTCGGTTATAGACTACATAACATCATATAGCGATGTTTAACAAGACATTACATAGTTACCTACAGCAGAAAATTGCTAGCAGTTTATAGTCACGCTTCAATATTGGAAACAGATAAATTCATTAAGCCCAGGTACCTCATATAATTAAGCCGTATAGAAAGTTTATCGCTGAGAAAGCCTAGAGTTTTACGTTCACCATGTTTTATAGACTTTTTATGGCGAAACAATGGGAAAACAGTCATTGGACCCACGCTTGAAAAGTCGTAACTGTCAGTAGAATCGCATTCTATTTAATTTTCTAGTTAATTTATTGGTGTATTTTGCATAAATATAAAGTTTTAGTTGTGCGTTTAATGTTGTTTTGTTTGTGGTTTTTGAGGTTATATGATAGCTAAGTAAAAGAAGACTCCTTTGTTGGTCATTTGCCAACTAGGTTTGGATCAGCACTGCGTCCTAAAGTATAACGGACAGTGTGTGTCTACTATGTACAATTTTAGGCGATTGCTTGCAGTTGTTATGAATCGTGAGACATAACAAATTAACTAAAAATTAAAGAAAAGCTCTCAAGACATAGGCTCCTAGGCTACAGTAGACTGCACGACGTCTCCGCGTCTGCGCATGCTGCTCATGATGAAGAGTCCCTCTGTAACTCGAAACTAGTAGAGCTTTTCTCCATTAAATTACGTGAGTAAACCGTGATTTTTAGTTACCAAATAGGGTGTTACCCCTAAGATTTGAAACTCATAAAATTTGATATTACTTTGCCCAACCAGAGAATCAACAAGGTAGGTATTAAAATTAAATAGCACTTGCAACCATTTGATTAACGAGACAGGTACGAGGTAAATTGAGTAATACTAGAGAGTGTACTACTAGGCGTTTATCTAATACAAAGATTAGATAAAACGTTGTTTATACGGAAATAAGAATTTTCCGGTGTTTGCTATCAATATCTGAACACAGGATGTTATCGTTTTCACTTCAAATCAATTTCCTAATATCGGTTTTGCTTGTGTTACGTAAAGAGGTTAGGTAGAAATGCTAAGTGATCTTCTGTTACTAGATTCACTGTTTTGTACCGTAGAAGGATTAAACAAAGAGTTAAAAACAGCTTATTTTCATGTTTGTTGAAATAACATAATTCAAAATGTGTTTGTGTGTATGTTTGTTACTCAATCACGTCAAAACGGCAGAGGGGATCGAGATGAAATTTAGAACAGGGGTAGATTATGGTCTGGAGTAACACATAGAATACTTTTTATTCCACAGAGCTGCCAAGCCGCTAGCAGAAGCTTAGATCGTTATATAAATAGGGCAAAATACTACTTAAAAGACAAATTAAAATTCAACACGAAACTCCAGAAACCAAAAAGTAAGTACTATTCAAAAAAATCCATAGAAATAAAACAATTTCCATCACTACACTCATTAACTCAGTAGCGTTACAACACTAATTGGCCCAAAGAAACAACAAGCCAAGGTTCTGAGGAAAAACAAAAAAAAGCATCCAAGCTTTCACTAATACATTATTAATGTGTCAGAACCAGTCCACTTGGCCCCGGGACCTACAACAAATGTAGGGGGTATCAATCAAGATGTAACTGGGCGTCAGGGGTCAAGTTAAGTTGGCGTTGTTTCTTCTACGGGTACAATCAACCGCTTTGTGGATGTGACGGTTACAAATGCCTAAATAATGGAGAGGAAAGCGTGTGAGGGTTAAGATGAAAGAATTGTTTGGATGTGGTAGGTTTGAGAGTTAAAAAAACAATCCCTACGATTTTTTTAATGTATGGAAGTATGCTTGACTAATTTGTGTTTAGTCAAGGATTACGTAATAGGTCTTTGAAACTTAGTTGAATGTACGCTACTTTGATAAAAATATTCACACACACACACACACACACAACGTCACGCCTTTTATCCCCGAAGGGGTAGGCAGAGGTGCATATTACGGCACGTAATGTCGCTATACAATGTACACTCACTATGCACCATTTTGTGTTAAAGTCCCATGTAATAGGGTGAGCCTATTGCCATATCCTGGACACAATTCCAGACTCCGTGCTACCACTGAGAAATTTTTCGAAAATCCGAAAAAAGCCCAGTAATACTTTGCCCGACCCGGGAATCGAACCCGAGACCCCTTGTTCGGCAGTCGCACTTGCGACCACTCGACCAACGAGGCAAGAGTGAGTGTCAAACTCTAATTGACTAAGAACTCTTGCTTTTCGAACCGAAGCCTCGGTAACCTCGCTAGGTTGTCCGTAGCTCCGGATAGTAAAACTTAAAGTAAAATATTTTGGAGCTAAGATTTCTACTTTAATTTTATTTATTACGACAACTTGTGAACTGATCTTGAAAACATTTAAGTCATAAGATACTGAAAGCTTCAGAATTCATAAACAAAACTATCGAAATAATTTCTTTTATTTCTAGTTATTTTATTTTCAAACCACTCAAGCAAAAATCGCCCTTCCATCCTTAATGAATATTTAAAATAAATCACAGAATGCCGTATCAATTCATTAAGATCTCCTCTACCATTACCTTAGCGGATGGTGGCAAAGTGCGGATCAATTTTTCATGGGCTCTTTTAAATGTATGTGTGTATGTATGATTTGTATAAATATTGCATTCTGGAAGTAGGGAGAACATAATAGTTGGCTTATGGAGATTGGCAATGGTTTTAGCTGAGGTAGAATATTATTCCAAGTGCCTAAAGGTTTTGTGAAGATTTTAGCTTATTTTAACCTCCAAAAACGCTTTGATCTGACACGAAAAACGTTATTGCTGAGGTCGATAAAATTACTGAAGAAAAAATTATATTCGCAACATTTTGACATTTGATCCAGAGGATAAGACGCTTCTCATGCATGAGGGCGGGTTTGGAACCTACAAACTTCGGATATGTCCTTTCTAAGGTTAAGGATCACTGATCAACGGTCACTGATTAGTTTTAAATCGCCAACCCGCATTAAACAAGCGTGGTGATTACTGCTCAAACCTTCACCGTGCGAGAAGAGGCCTTTGGTCAGCAGTAGCCACTTATAGACTGTTGATGTGCTAGCTAGCATTCAAAATCAATTTATTCAACGTACAACTAAAAATAAAATAATTCTATTAAATATTTATAGAATTTAATAAAACTCCCTTTAAAGACAAATGTACGCAATTTCGATTAAATCGATAATCAATTACCTTTTAGCTTATTAACTTTGCTGTCAGTACAAATGTATCGGCTATCGACTATCGGCTATCGGCCACCGGCGTGGAGTCGACAGTAAGATGTATAGCTGTTAATAGCCCAATAGTTGCCGCTTGTCAAGCTACTTTTAAGAGTCAAAATATCAATAGAATATCAACTCTGTTTCTTAAGAGTTATGATTGAATATCTATTGAATGAGCTTGGTGTTTTGGTATATTTTGAAGAGCTGTCGTATGTATTTGGGAGCCCTTTTTGTCTATACTTTGTATAGATACTTACTTACAAATAATTTATAGAGAAAATGTTTGGTAATTAGTTTACATTTATGTAGACCTATTTGCAAAATTCTAAAAAGCAGGAGCAAGAACGGGGTGATGGTTTTTAGTCAGTAAGAGACTCCTTCTTGCCTCGCCCAAGGCGGAGAAGTTATTGAATGACGATCCCTCATCAAAAAAAAACAAGTGCTGTGTTAAATGGCCGATTTAATAGGGAATGTATCCAATCTTATAGAAATTATATAAAAACTGCAGAACAGAACATTCGTAAAAATCCTAAATTTTTCTGGAGATATGTAGCAGGTAAAAGGGGTAATTCTGGGATTCCTTCTAGTGTATATTACAAGAATGTTTCCACAAGCGACCCACTTGAAATTTGCAAATTATTTTCACATTTTTTTCAATCTGTTTATGAACCCTCTACATTTGATATTAATAAATGGGTACAGCCGGAAAGTTATAACAACAGTAGTGAAATTATAAATGATATCCATATAAGTTCCTCTAAAATTCTTAATGCACTAAAGTCCTTAGATATATCGAAAGGTCCTGGTCCTGATGGAATTCCACCCCTTTTCTTTAAAAAAGTGGCCGCTGAAATATGTATACCTCTGTTTCTAGTCTTTCGTAAGTGTATCGATGAAGGTACATTTCCGGAAGATTGGAAGCGAGCTAATTTAACGCCTGTTTTTAAGAAAGGTTCCAGGAATGACGTGGAGAATTACCGTCCGATATCCATATTGTCCACCTTGTCGAAGCTTTTTGAGAGAATTGTTTATAATGAAATTTATCCAACTATTCACAAAATAATTATTCAACAACAGCATGGTTTTGTCAGGCAGAGGTCGACTTATAGTAACTTGATGATTTTTGTCAATCACCTTTTCGTGAATATGGACAATCGAACACAAACAGACGCTATCTACACAGACTTTCAAAAGGCTTTCGACAGGGTGGACCACGAACTGCTTCTTCACAAAATTGCCTTCAACGGTATACGAGGTAATCTTCTGCGCTGGTTTGTATCTTATATAACAAACCGTACGCAAAAAGTTGTAATAAATGGTTATCAATCTGAAGAGATATCCGTTACGTCAGGAGTCCCACAAGGATCAATTCTGGGACCATTGCTTTTTACAATATTTATTAACGACATTGATACCTGTTTTAAGCACTCTAACTTCTTGCTGTATGCGGACGATTTAAAGATTTATAAAACCATAAAACATAATAATGACTGTCTGCTACTGCAAAGTGACTTAAATCGACTTTCACACTACTGCACAGAGAATAAACTGTCCTTAAGCTTACCAAAGTGTAACTGTATAACCTTCACTAAAAATAAGAAGGTACATGACTATATTTACTCCTTAAACGGTACTCCTTTAAATAAAGTTTTTTCATTACGTGATCTTGGAGTCACTTTGGATTCCAAGCTTCATTTTGATTTCCATGTCGAAAATATTATTAAGTCTGCTTTTCGAATGTACGGTTTTGTAATGCGTAATAGTAAAGATTTTCAGCTTGCTACTACTTATAGGTATTTATATATATCGTTAGTTAGGCCATGTCTGGAGTTTGCTACAATTATTTGGAATCCATTTTATATGAAATACATTGATTATGTGGAAACAGTTCAGCGTAAATTTTTGCGCGGTTTACATTACAGATGCTACCGTAGTTATCAGCCATATGAACATCTACTGCGTAAATATAGTTTGTTAACACTAGAGGCCAGGCGACATCTCCTCGGCATGATGTTCCTACATGGTATTATTCATAATAAGTATGACTGCCTTGAATTAACGAATGAATTATGCTATATCGTTCCTAGGACATCAACTTGGAGACAAGTTCGTTCGCAGCGCTTATTAGCCACAACCACTAGCCGAAACTGTAGAACTAATGCAGGTACACGAACACCTTTATGCCAACTTATAGATTTATTTAACAATAAGTTTGCTTCTCTTGATATATTTAATCTTAACACAACTAATTTTAAGAAATGTTTAGTAAATATTTTAAGAAACCAATAAGCACATATTATGTATATTATGTCATTGTTATATTTATAGTTATATTTACATTTACGTACACTTTTTATCTATTATTGCATGTAGCAGTTATTTCTTACTAGTAATAGGTGGATAACGATGTTGGTAGTGTAATAAGTACATTTTTCTGTATAAATAATTGTTACTCATATGATTATGCTACTGTTTGTAATCCCGAAATAAATAAATAAATAAATAAAAAATAAAAATTATGTGTTTGTAAACATATTCACGACACAGAAGAAAATCCTAGTACATATAAGGCAAAGTACTATGAAAAACAAAAGCTTTAAATACGGGCAAAGCCGCGGGCGTATAGTTGGTTTTAAATGATTTGTTACAAGATTCAGATGTGGTTATCTTTATATTGTTTCTGTATAGTGATGTATTGTAGTATTTAATCATTCTTATTGATTGTGATGAAAGGTAGTTATTGTTTTGTAATTTGGAGAAAGGTAGTGTTGAATGAAGTAGTACTTAATTGACTACCTCATCGGTATAAGTGGTTGCAAGGGCACATGTTTCAGGTTCGATTCATGGCGAGAGCTTTGTTGAACTTTTCGGATCTCGACTGTCTAATATATTTCTCAGTATTTCTGGATTTGAACTGAAATTTTATTATAATCTACCTAGTAGTTATATAGGGCTAGCAATATAACTCGCAATTGATAACTAATTTTTTTATACCACGACGCGACGGTGGCAAGAAATCTCATATCCCACCTGATGGTAAGTGTTTATTGTAGCCTATGCGTTTGCAACACTTCGGGCATTACATGCGCTTTGTCGACCCAAAATAAAATCATTATGATCCTAAGCAAGGAATCGAACCTGAGACTAACCTCGAACAACACCATACACGTGTTATCCAGTTACCTAACACTAGATAACAGACAGTTATGTTATCTAAGTATTGTGCATTGATTCGAGTTAAGTATTTACTAGAAAATGACGTCACAACAACGATTTCCACTCATTCCATAATCATTCACATAGAGCTATACAGAACCAGTTTATCATGGTCTCGCTTTATATGATGTTTCCACATGTTTAAAGGTCAGTTTATACTGGTTATGTAAAGCGTGTGTACTAGACCACACACAGATATCTAGTTTATGTAAACAACTAAACCTAGCCCTTTTTTCCATGGAAAAATATCGGTTGGAATCCTATGTTCTATACCTAGAATAGGAATGATGACGGGGTATGAAAATTAAAAATCTATTTAGTTCATCAGTTAGGCAATGAAAAAATATTGGACATGTATTTTTTATTTTGTCATATAAGATAACAATACTTAGATAAAACGGATCAAAGTTTAGGAGTGGGAGCAAATACGTCATTTCTATGTATAAAATGTACCTACTTAAAAGTAACGCGATATTTCAATTCGATATATCTTCGAAAGTATATGTTCGAAAGCTTAAAACCGATTCCCTGATCTCAATCGTTTCCATTGCAATAAATATTATCCTACCGTACCTTCACAGAAAAAGGCACTACAATGTAATTTTTTTTTTACAATCTACATTCATAATCTCGATGACCAAATGACCACTGTCACAAAAGCAAACATGACCCCAAATTTATAGCCTTTTTTGCAAAGCTGGACATGGCAACACCTTTAAAATTGAACGCAGCTGGTTTAAAAGACCACAATAGTAGCAATAGAGGGGATCTATTTTGCAGATGAGTAGAGAACAGCTGGTAATACTAAGCTATGATAAACCAGTATAAACTGACCGTCAATTATGCGGAAAGGTCATACAAAGCGGGACCATGGTAAAATGGATTTGTGTGGGTCACTGGTACCCAAGTCTTTATCATAGGGACCCGTGGCGCACGTGGGTCCCTTTGTAGTGGCACCCGGTGGTTAATTGTAAGTGGGTTGGTCAATGTAGTTACCTATTTGGTTAGTGATTGACTGTTTTGTTTTTTTGTTTTAGTGGTTGTAATCAGGTCCTATTGTTTTTTTTTTTTTGGGAAAATGTAACTTGTGCTTGTGCTTCTTGAAAATATTATTGGTTCAAGAACAGTGTCGTTAAGTCACAATAGGAATAAATGCGTATTTGGGGCAATTAGTAAAATTAAGCATTGATTTATGGGTGGTCTGAAGAGGGAGATTTAAGGGCTGCTGAATCAATCAATCTTTTCGTTTGCCGAATCTGCTAGTTTATTAATAGTTTATCGTATGTAATATACCACATAAACACATAGAAAAACATAAAAAAGCAAATAAACAACCTCACAAAAGGTTCTATTGTAAATAAGCTTGACTTCTATTTGTTTTAAGTCAAACAGCTCCATAACTTTATATCGGTTACTGACCTAAAAATGATCTAATTAATTCTAAACTTGTAAAACTCGAAAGCAAAGAAACAAAGCCCAATGGGTTGCAGAAAAACCGATCCAATGACAAACAAAAATATGTTTTCTCAATCCGATGAATGGATTTACTCGTATTTGAATGAACAACTGGTCGGGTTTGTTCACAAACAATAAATATTGAGTTCGCTGTCAAAAAGTCGGGTGTAATGAACGAAAATTTTAATTAACATCTGTTGTTGTTGACGGAACACGGATTGGTGAATGAAGAATGGGTTTGTTGTGAATTTAACGATTGTAGATTGACTAGATTGTATGATTGGGTCATTTTGTGGAGGTTTAAAATGAATCTTGTGATTTTTTCATATAAGCCGGTAAGTGAGTAAACGGATCACTTGATGGTAAGCAATCGGAGTAATCTTGTTGTAACACCCGAAACACCAGAGGCGTTACAATTGCGTTGCCGGCTATGAGGATTGTTGCGGATTTGGGAGATTGGGGATAACACTCATACGACGAAAGACATTGCAAGCGTTGTTTCACGTCGGTTTTCTATGACGCGCATGCATGACTTTTCCATAATTATTGGTCACTAAGTAATTAGCAGAGAAGTTAAAGAAGAATGAGAAAATAAGATTGGGGTAAGATCGAGCTTAGCTGCCAGTGGCTAGTAATGGGTTCACAAGGAGACAGTAACAAGCGCATGGTGAAGTGCATAAGTGTTATATTTTACCTACAGCCGAAAAAACTTGTTTATGTGTGGATTTTTTTTCTGTCTAAAACTAAAAGTAAATAATGCAATGGTTAAGAATTTGCTGCAGATGGTGCTTTTCGGAGAATGAAAATTCCTAATGCCTAACTTTATTTAATTGGAAAACCGCCAGAAAAATATAGACCTTTGAAACATTTTTATTTGACTATATAGTAGATTATTTTTCAATAGAGTAGATTACGAATGTAGTTACAATCACGTTTCTTTCAAGTATAGTATAATATATGTATCTCTCTCTGATTGAGGTCTACAATTCTACATTCAGCTACTGTAAAAAGCCCGATTCGGAGCGGCGGACTACCTAGTTTACCGGGGCTTCGGCTCGAAAAGCAGGAATAGAAACGGGGTGGTTTTTAGTCAGTAAGAGTCTGACACTCCCTCTCGCCTCGCCCAAGGCCAGAGAAGTCATTGGATGATTTTATCCCTAAAAAAAGCTACGGTAACAAATATAATATCTTCTTACAAAAAAGAATAGCAACATAAAACTACTTCTACCTCTTAAAAAAGTAACATAATGTTATGAATGATTTACCTACGTCATACCCTCACAAATCATAACAAATATATATTTTTAACTTTACGCAATATCTTGTAGAATGTTGGAAATTCTTCTCATGTACGTATGTATGGTAGAAACATCAAAAGATTGGCAATGTTTTGCTTTAACATCGTATGATGGTTCGTAGTACTTTGTAAAGTACTTCATACGTTTTAAGCAACAGCTGGTCTTATGGACTCTCGTTTCTATGAATATGTGAGATAAACTACTGACAGGAAAATTTCCTGTTTGAGGTTGTAATATTTTTTTGATAATTTTCCTTTTGTTTAAAATTTCTAGCTAATTATTTATTATGTTATCGGCTTACACACGTAACTGTTTGACAAAGAAGTCGACCAGTTTCTAGTCATGCTAGATGCTCATATTCATGAGCAGCATTCCGCGACCCATGATGCGGCAATTGTCACGCTGCCACATCCAGCTAATTGCTAGATTTCCGAATCTTTAGCAAAACAATATTTATTCTATTCTAACATACAAAAATAACTTTTCTATATAAACTATTCGATTATATTTGGAGAGATTACCTCATTTATCTAATTGACTTAATACATATGTATACAGTCTATAGTCTACAGATCAATGTATATTATGGACATTTTCATTCATAAAACCGCCTTCTCCGAATGGTCACACAAGGACAATAATATTGGTGTTATTGCTTTTTTTGTTAATATCAAATAACCACGTCATCTCTACCTACACATTCTAGTAAAAAGACACGATTTTAGTTATGCATTGGACTTAAATATCAACACATTTTAACATCCACTTTACAGTGGCGTGGCGCTAGTGTCGTTTAAAAGGACTTTTTAGTAGACAATTAGTTCGAACTTTATTAGTTCCAATTTCGTCCACCTGAACAGATAATTTGGGACATTTGAGTTGTAATGAGTCTGGGTAATTAGACTTGGAGATAAGTGACGCCATATTACTTTAGACATTAAATGTAAATGCTTTGTTATCTATGGCAGTCGCCATGTTTTTTGTTTGTTATTATTTTTCTATTGTTGTCTGTTTTTTTTGTGGTGTATTTTATTAGAGGAGAGGTTTTAAAGGGATTTATGATTTTCACTGTCTGCTTCATTCATCTTACAACTGTTAAATATGTCGAGACTTATTGATGTCATATAAACATAAAATATGACAAAAATAATCAAAAGATATGTTAAGTAATCCTACAGAATGTATGAAAAAAAACTAACATAAATATTATACGAAAGATAGTTTAAGAACGAAATTAAAATAACACTCGTCTCAAACATAATCAGCTAAACAAACATAACATTACATCATACTAAAATCAACACACAAATTCCAGTACAAAATTATCACTTCACGTAAACATCAAAAGAAAAAAAAACCGAACACAAAATTACCTGTAATTTGATCAACACTTAAATTAGGAACACTCATTATGCACAACACTGCTCACAGGCACAACACTACGCGATCTCAGAAACATGCAAACTCCTGCGCATCTTTGCCGACACTGAATCACTCATTCATACGAAAATTTTCGATCTATTAACTGCTATTTGTTAGGTATTAACACAAACTGTTGTGCAACTAAGTAGCCGCTTTTACTAAAACCGTAAAAAACACTTTTATGCATACATATGATTATTTAAAATCTGATAACGGAGCGATAAAGATGTTAAAATATTGACGCGTCTCATTAAAAAAACACTGGCCACAACGTAATTTTGTCACAAATTGAAACCGACACGCATTCTTTATTTGATAATTTGAATTTTTCGGATTTAAATCTCGAATGCGTTTGAATTATGAATAATATTACACGCCATAAATAAATAAATAATTTGACTTTGGAATTGAATTTGTTTTTTAACGGTTGTTTTAGTTACAAAGTCGGTTATTTTTGAGATTTAAATGGCGGTGATTTGAGTGTACTGCCCACGGATGTAAGAAACAAACGAGTGAGCCAGTCAGTTAACTAAGAATGAGATTAGTTATCAGTTTTTATCGCAAACGGTCGTTACTTGCGTCCTTAAATCGCTGGACGCGTCACCGATAGTGGGCCAGTTATGAACTATTTATTAAATAAGTATGGATGTGGTAATAGTGCTATTTACTTTTACATAATAAGAATAATAATATACGGATAATTTACTATATATTAATAAACAATCTTTGAGTTCTGATTGACGGTAATATACATGACCTATTTTTTATGGCAATTGGGGCTTACGAGCAGACTTGTCACCTAATGGTAATCGATCAGTACCCATAGACACCGGCACCACCAGAGGAGTAACAGGTGCGTTGCCGGCCATTTAAGAAGGAGTATGCTCTTTTCTTGAAGGTTTCAAGATTATATAAATTCAGAAAGTCGTGCTGATTCTTCGGAGATTACAAGGTATTTCCCGAAAATTTTAAGGCATTTGTTATGACCGAATGAAGTTGCAGACATTAACTAGTTTTAAATAAAAATAAACCTTTAACCTGTGTAATGTGTATGTCTATGTCTTATGAATAATGATAACATTGTAGATTGTAGTTATGTACAATTAGCGCCTTAAAAGTACTTGGAATGTGGTATCTTGAAGATTTTCCTGTATTTATAGGTGTGGTTACGATAACATAACACATTACATAAACAAGCAATTATATCTATTCTATAAATAGGTAACTTTAATGTATTATTTTAATAGCAATTTATTATAAAATACTTTATTATACTTTTGAAAAACATGGTCATCAAAAACGTAGTAATATTGTAGTCTCTTTTACTAGGCTTATAAGAGTGACGATGTCGTTCTTTTCCATTAGAATATACACCTTGAAATGTATTGGTTTAATACCTAGCTTTACTGGCAGACAGACTGACGGACTATTATTTATTTATGGTTTAGTTGAAATAAGTACTTTGACTTTGGGTAGATTCTCATCATCATCATATCAGCCATAAAATGTTTACCTCTGAACATAGGTCTTCCTCAATAACATTTAAATTCGACTTACCGACTCCTTTTATTACAAACTTCGTGTTACATAATGATTTAAATAATTAACAAACAAAAATATTTAGAACTTCATTATCTGTTATGTCATTCATCCTAACAAGCATACAAGGTAAAATTCTTTCGTATCTTCACGCCTTTTATCCCCGAAGAGGTAAGCAGAGGTGCCACTGTACAATGTATACCCACTTTTCATCATTTATGTTATAAGTCCCATGTGATTAAGGGGTGAATGTATTGCCATTTACTGGATACATTTCCAGACTCCGTCACAACAGTTTTAGTTAAACTAGGTACATACATTCATACATATCGTCACGCCTTTAATCCCCGAAGGGGTAGGCACATTATGGCACGTAATGCTTATGTACACCCACATTTCACAATTTTTGTTGTAAGTCCCATGTAATAGGTGGTGAGCCTATTGCCATATACCGGGCACATTTCCAGGCTCCGTGCTACCACTGAGAAATTTTCGAAAAACCGAAAAAAGCCCAGTAATAGTAGTATATAGTAATAAAAGGTAGTTAAATGATAAATGATATTTATTTTGCAAATAGGTTATAAAATAACACTTTTACACGTCAAGTTTAAACTAGGTGTCAAATCGAAATCTAGGGTGTGTGGAATTCTTATTACACTAAACCGCCCGGCATAAGGAGACACTGGATCATTTGAGACCACCTCCGCTATACAACACCATATAACTTTATTTCTACAATATTATACTAAGCGCATTTAGAGTTAAAATGTTGTGTATTTGTATACAGATGACGTGATAGTACAGAAATCGTGAAATGATCTCATTGTGTGGGGTTGTCGTAGGTGGTAGACAGTGAGCCTTCTTTGATGCAGCTTTGCAATAATATCGATAGGTATTTACTTAACATTCAAGGTTGTATCGCTTTTAAACTTAGTCCACTATACGTGCCTACATTCGTTTCGTAGCTTGAATGGGATTTGTATCAGATAAAAAAAAATAACATTCTAGATATATGACAGAGAAACTGACCGAGTGTAATGCAACATTTTGCTCTACACTTGCACCATTTGTGAAGAAGACTTATTATATTTTTCATAAATTCAGCTAATTTATACGATACGGTCACTTCATACCTGACTACCTTTTTAGAGGGGAAAATCATCCAATGGCTTCTCTCACCTTAGGCGAGGCGAGAGGGAG
This sequence comes from Spodoptera frugiperda, assembly GCF_023101765.2. Classification (NCBI taxonomy): domain Eukaryota; kingdom Metazoa; phylum Arthropoda; class Insecta; order Lepidoptera; family Noctuidae; genus Spodoptera; species Spodoptera frugiperda. Next base: position 8,784,647 of record NC_064229.1, on the reverse strand, counting down.
TGTCAGACTCTTACTGACTAAAAACCATCCCGTTCTTACTCCTGAGCCCCGGTAATCTATTAGGCAGTCCGCAGCTCCGGATACCTTACTACCTAAGGACGTAAATCAATTCAGACAAAAAAAAAAAAGATTTTCATAACGTAAAAAATATTTTCTAGACATCATAGAACGGACACAAAGTACCAACTTAGATACGAAAACGACTGAAATACGTCGTGAAAATTTTACTACCTTAGTGAAAGTGTATAGGATATTACTAAGTTGGGTAGTCAGCAGAGATAGAGCTCTGCAATTTTTATAGCACTATAATAATTTAACGCTGTTTTAAAGTCCATACTTACGGTGTAATGTGACCATGACTGGTGTAGGATTTGGGATAAGTATTTTAGGTTATAATTGTTGTATTGTCCTATGTCCTGAAACCACCCAAGGTGAAGCCTAGGGTCCTGTACAGGCGTTGTTTTGCGCGGATGGACGTTGGGAAACTTCGAGAGGACGCGTCGGCCATTGACTGGGGATCACTCCTGGAGGCGACCGACATAAACGATAAGGTGAACATTTTCAACGGGACTTTGACTGACCTCTATGATCGTCATGCTCCAGTAAAGAGGGTGAAACTGAAACGCCCTCCTGCGCCTTGGATGACCAAGGGGATACAGATGGCGATGCGACGCAGGGACCGAGCGTTTCGTAAACACAAGAGAGATCGCACCGAGGAAAATTGGGCGGCCTTCAAGATTGCTAGGAATCGGTGTAATCAGATGGTGCGCAACGCTAAACGCCGTCATATTCTCAACACTATCTCCTCTTCTTCTTCTTCTGCCGATATCTGGAAGTTCCTCGGAACTCTGGGCATCGGCAAATCGCAACACTATGACCTTCCTAGTTCGTTTGGTCTGGACGACCTCAATCTCCATTTCTCCACTGTCCCTAAATTGGATCTCCAAACCAAACGAGCAACTCTCTCTTTCATCTCCGGCCTGAGTCGTCCCTGTGTAATTCGTCCCTTCTGCTTTGCACCAGTGCAATTGGAAGAGACCCGGAAGGTTATCCTGGAAGGATATGGGTTGTGATGGTATTTCGCGCGATATGGTCACAACCATACTGGATCTCCTCCTCCCAATCATAACTCATATCCTAAACTTTTCCTTGTACTCCAATGTTTTCCCATCTACATGGCGCAAAGCCTATGTCCGTCCTATTCCAAAGATATCCAATCCCACTCTTCTTACACATTTCCGTCCAATATCCATCCTTCCCTTTTTATCCAAGGTGCTCGAGGCCTGTGTCCATAAGCAACTCTCCAATTTCATTTACCACAACTGTCTTATTAGTCCGCTGCAATCTGGATTCAGGCCTGGGCACAGTACTGTCACCGCACTCCTTAAGGTTATTGGCGATGTGAAGGCAGGAATGGAGGCCACCGAGATCACAGTGCTGGTTTTGGTGGACTTCTCAAATGCCTTCAACATGGTCGACCACGATATCCTACTAGCTATCCTCTCCCATCTTTCGGTCTCTGATGATGTACTGGTGTGGTTTTCCTCATATCTTCAGGGGCGCCAGCAGTCAGTCCACGTCGATGAGAGTTCATCAAACTGGAATCACCTGGAAGCTGGCGTCCCTCAAGGCGGTATTCTCTCTCCTCTTCTATTTTCAATTTTCATAAACCTTATTACACCTGAACTCCAGTGTGCGTACCATCTATATGCCGACGACCTACAGGTGTACTGTCGGGCTAAGCTCGGTGAATTGCCTGAGGCGATCGCGAGGGTGAACGCGGACCTGGCGGCTATACACAACTGGTCTACGAAATATGGAATAGCTGTAAACCCGAATAAATGTCAGGCAATCGTGGTGGGAGGCTCTCGTACCCTGAGCAGGGTTGACGTTGCAGCTATACCGCCTGTTCTGTTCAATGGTGCGACCATTCCGTTCAGCAGTGATGTGAAGAACCTTGGCTTGTACGTTGATAGCAACTTGACCTGGCGTGTTCACGTCACCAGTATATGCCAACGGGTTACTGGAACGCTGCGGTCTCTGTATCGCTTAAGGAACTTTCTTCCGTCCTCCGCCAAGATAATGCTTGTCCAGTCCTTGGTTTTCCCCATTTTTGATTATGCTGATGTGTGTTTTTACGACCTGAATGCAGACCTACTCAACAAACTTGACCGCCTTCTGAATAACTGCATTCGATTCGTCTTCAATCTGCGTAAATACGACCATGTCTCTGCATTTCGATTGCAATTAAAGTGGTTGCCCATACGCCAGCGCAGGGAACAACGGGCGTTAACCACTTTATTCTCCCTACTAAACTCCCCTAATTCTCCTACATATCTATCCTCTTATTTCCAATATATAAGCGCAAACCACAGCAAGTATCTCCGCTCCTCTAATAATCTTCTTCTACAATGTCCAACTCATCGTACTGACTTCCTTCACTCTTCTTTCTTCATACAATCCATTTTGCTGTGGAATGCGCTGCCTACGGATGTCAGGACGGCGACCAGTCGACTGTCCTTCAAATTTAGGCTTCGTGAGCATATATGGAAGAGGCTGACAGACTCAACACACACATAGTACATGTATGTATGTATGTATGTATGTATGTATGTATGTATGTATGTATGTATATATGTATGTATATATTGTAATATTTATTGTATATATAACATGATCGTTATAAATATAATTATAATTTATTTATCTTTTAATATTTCAATATGTGCCTGCTGTTACACCTGCTGTTGTCTCTCTGCATCACCCCAAGGTTGACTGGTAGAGAATGCCAAATTGGCATTAAGTCCTCCTTTGTACAATGTACATAAAGTGTAAAATAAAAATAAATAAAATAAAATATGAAAAAAAAAAATTTTTAGAATTGTATTTTTTAGTAAGTGTGGCGAAGATTTATTTTTAATATATTCATTTTATGGTTTTTTTTTATTGAAAACTATTTTTTTATTATAAAAAATGTGTCAATTAAAAATAAAACGCTCTTTTTTACATCTCTATTTTTTTAGATAACATTTATAATCATACTTTTATTCACATAACAGCACTTCAAAACAATTCAACTAAAAATAAATCCTTACACCATAATCTTTATCAGAAAACCAAAAGTAAACCTCTATTCTTACCTTCAAGAAATTTAGAAATAGCGAGCGAATGTTATCAGAACATAAATATAACATCATAAGTCATAACATCGCTTGAAATAATCCAGTTCCGATAGTGAATGCAGTAAAATTGATCGATATCGATTCCAGTAATTCTGAATCATCAAAATCAGGTGTTTACTCATGAATCTGTAGTTTCTGTGAACGAAGAATGTTTTATGTACCTGTGTTTAGTGTTTTGGTTTCGGTTTCTAGTGCATTGGTATTTGAGGAAATATTGATTATTAGCTTCTGTCAGCGGTTTTGCTTGTGTTTCCGTGGAATAAAATGTGTTCATGTATCCTATGTGTTATTCTAGATCATAATCTATCCTTATTAAATAGACTATAATCTACCCCTGTTCCAAATTTCATCCTGATACCTTCAGTAGTTTTAACATAATTATATGTCCATTTCTTCTACTCAGTACTTAAAAGAAATGAGCTGTTTTGGTTAATTGATACAAGATTTAAGTTAACACAGCATTTTTTTGCGATTTTCTCACACAATCAGACGTAATATAAGCCGCTGATATCTTACTATTAGGTGATCCGTCTGCACGTCCTACTACCTACTATCCTATAAAAAAATCTACATTAACCATGTAATCCACTCAACCCAACCACAAAACTCCCCAAACCACACATAACCTGGTCACCCTAGTCCATAAAGCAAGCAGTCTACACAGCAATAATAAACTCAAGACCGATATACCCGAAAGTGGCGTGTGGTCACCCTGCACAGATGCGCTTCCCCGTATATTTGGAAATAGAACTAGGTTACACTGGAGATATGCTGCTCTCAGTCTGTTACTATGTGAATTTGCAAGTTTATTGGCAATACTGTGTTATAATATTATACAATGAAGGTTGATAGGTAGACGTATACAGTATGGAGATCACTCATATGTGTTAAATGAAATTACAAGTAATAGTAGTCCATAGAAGCATAATACAGCTAAATATTTCATTCGAAGCTACACTTTGGAATGAGCACCTAGCTTCACTGACAATTCAATTTGACGTTTCAAAAGTGCGTAAATGAGAATTAATTGAAATAAATTTGACTATGACTTTGACTTTGACAACGAAAACCAACAAAAAAAAACAGACTTAGGTAATTAATGATTTATTCTAGGTGCTATTAGCACAAGAATAAATAGGTAATTAAAGAAAAGTAAATGCTATATTTCACTGGTTGTATTCATCACTGACATAATTATATTACTTATATTCCATCATTGACTGCATTGCGCGGTGGCTAGCCAGCTGACTGCCGCGCAACGTGTAGCTGCGGGTTCGATTCCCGCACGAAGTAAATCTTTGTGTGATCCACGAATTATTGTTTCGGGTCTGGGTGTGATGTGCATGTGAACTTGTATGTCGGACGAGTATCAAATAATTTGATATCGATTTAAGATGAGCGGTAATTGTCAGTAAAAATAACCGACAAACGATTTTTATTGATACAATTGTAATATAAATAAATATTAATAAATTGGAAACGGATACAGTTTGATAAATATTTACTCGTATAATTACAAAATGTCTTTGATTACATTATCGACACGAACAAAAACACAAATTAGTTAGATAACTATATTATCTTAATGTTTGTTCTGACATTTTTTTTTTTGTTTAAGTAGAACACGAGTAATGTTGCTACAGAGACTTCAGTTTTCATACTTTATTTCAAAAGTATCTATTTATGGTTTAATCGGAATAAATTATTTGACTTTGACTTTGGAAAATCAGTGCAAGTGTCATGTATAGGAAAAGAAAGGATTTCATATGTTAATGGATAGAAAAATTGAATTTAATTTAGCTATTTTAAAAGTAGACATGTTAGTTCATGTAAGTAATATTATTTTTACAACTTTAAAATGGATTTCAGTCGTCGTGAGTGTCGTCAAATCCTCTAAACCTTACAAAATGTCAATTATAATACTTCGTAGTAGATAGATACATATTTATTATATTTATGTTTATATAAAAACAAAAAGAAGCTCAATCTGGTTAGTAATAAATCTTCCTTAAACCTACGTTAGTACTAAACCTAAATCAACACAAAATTACATAGCCTTAAATTCAAATGGCAAAGTTGACTCTCCACACAACACATTACTCGTCACCACAAAACCAAGATGGCGGCGATGATTATAATGTAGCGAAGCATCAATCATCGGCACCAGGTCAAGTGTCCTACTGACGTCTGGTAGACAGCAATTCATGATTATAAATCTATACTAATATTATAAAGCTGAAGAGTTTGTTTGAACGCGCTAGTCTCAGGAACTACTGGTTCGATTTAAATGATTCTTTTTGTGTTGGATAGCGCATTTATTGAGGAAGGTTATAGGCTATAAAACATCACGCTACGATTAATAGGAACCGAGCAGAGCGGGTGAAACCGCGCGGATGTAGCTATTGTAGATATTTGTGTTAGGTAGCCTCTAGGCATCATTTTATAACACCTTGATTCTTTGATTACATTTTTTATTTTTATTTTTAAAGTTGTTACGTGAATCTAGAATTGGGATGAGTAGTAGTGAATTGTTTCTTTATATTTTGTAATCATCAATATACTGTCTATAGTTTATATATATGACGTCATAATTTAATATTTTTGTATTTTTTAAGGCTACCTACGTCTACGTACTCGCCTTATTTATTTGACACGCGTAATATTAGTTTTTGGGTTTTTTATTGTGGTGTAAATATTATGTAGTAGTAGTATATTTAATGTACAATGAAATGATTTTTTTTATTATAAAAAAGACACATTTTCATCTTAATGCGTAGAAAATAATAGAATAGAAAACACAATATTCCTATTCTCAGCTGTGGTAGGCAGACCACCCGACATACTACTTAATCAAAATACATTTACTTAAACAAAAAACAAAATACATTCAATCAATCAACATAATTAGAAATTAGTTTACTGACCCACACATCATACCCAGTTAAACATAACGAAATAAAAATTAAATCCATAATTGACCTAAAAAACTAATTTCGTCAACCAGAGATTAGCCACGAGCCATAACACAAAAATCTGATGTGAACTCAAAATGACAGCAATGATTATCACATTAAAATGTTGCAGGGAACCTGGTATCCGACTTACAAGAGAGGTATTAAGTGTTTACGCTGTAATCCCCAATTTGAAAGCAAAACTGACGTAATCTGAAGATCATAATCAGTGTGGTCTAAGTTAAGAGAGACGCGATTTCGAAAATATTTTATGTTAATGCTAGTGGATTTAGGATAATAGGAATGATGACGGGGTATGAAAATTGAAAATCTTTTTAGTTCGTCAGTTAGGTACTTAATTAAAATATTTTAGAACCGTATTTTTTTCATATAAGATAAAAATACACAGATATTGGGGAATTGGGCCTCCGGTAACCTCACTCACACAACGAAACACAACGCAAGCGTTGTTTCACGTCGGTTTTCTGTGAGGCCGTGGTATCACTCCGGTCGAGCCGGCCCATTCGTGCCGAAGCATGGCTCTCCGAACTTCAAAATTTCTTGTTATTAACTTTATAAGTAAGTAATAAAATCCATATTTTCCAGAATGTTTTATTGTTTTATTAGAATAACAATCATGGAAACTAATAAATAAATTTGTCACATCAAAACGCTACCAAGTCCAAAATCGCTAGCGCCTCTAACATCTACCAACCCTGAACATAAAGTCGTGCACTACCAGACTTCACATGAAGCTTCCGGGTGGCCCGGACGCAGTTTAAAAAGAATTTACCGCAGTTTAAACCCGACCCTACGTACCCAGTACATACTTACAGACGCACATCAACCTACACTACTCAGCGAAATTGATTTTCAACTTTACAGCAACAGGATAAAGTTTATAATTGATTAATCCAAGTAAATAAGTACACTCTTACAGGCGCTCATCAACCTATACTAGACAGCCAAATTGATTTTTCACTCTATCGTGAAAAGGATAAGGTTGATTACCAACTGAAAGAAACTGAAAGATTGGGGTGGGCCAAGTACATGGAACTTTACAGACGCATATCAACGTACTCTAAACAACCAAATTGATTTTCAACTTTAATGTGAAAAGGATAAGGTTGTTAATGGATTAAATAAAGTTGATGACATGGTATAGGTTGATCTGCATGTGTTCGTCGTACGTGGTCAAATAATGCAAGTATTGTGCCATTGTTTTGCAGAAACATTTTCAGTTGCAATAATTATGTAAATTATGTAAGTTTAGTAAGATTAAGATTGTTTATTGTTTGATTTATCATCGTGGTTGTTTTGGTAAGCCTTTGCTATTTGTTTTAATATAATTAGTTTGTTTTTGGGTTTACGTATCAGATCGACGGCGATCAGGAGCGCGACTGTTGCTGCGTTGTGTGTCGCTGCTCATGAATATGAGCCTGTAGCATGGCTTGAAACTAGTCGAGTTCCTCGTCAAATAATTACGGGAGTAAGCCGAAAAATATAATACTTAATTTAGTATGTCTCATGAAAGTTAAAATAAAGATTTATAAGTAGTAGTTATTGAGAATATTAATTATGGTAATTACTGTAATTGACACTTTTGTCATACTTAGAAGATTTACGTTAAATGTAAATCTAAACATGGTTCAAAAAAGAGTAAGTTTACCAAAAATACTATTAGATATCATTGAGATACAAGAAACAATTTCATAGGTATCGAAATATGCGCAACTCTTTCAAATAAATCACTCTAAACTAAGTGAGAAAAGTTCCAATAAATAATCATAAATAGCGGTGAAAGCTAATGAATAAATACTGATGAAAATCTAATAATTATGCATTGAATATTGACATAAACCATTCTATAAACTATATTCACAATACAGAATTGAATAAATTATTCATAAATTTATTTTCAATACATCCAATATATTTTGATTCCCAACACTATCAAGTGTTAAATAGTTTAATAACCATTAAATTGACACGAAATTAAATTCCAATTATCGTTTTTGCAGCTATAATGCTGCGTTCAAACGGGTTTAGCCACTCGCGCAAGTTGCTAGGACCAACAAGAGCGCTGGCCATACCATTTCATGGGTCCCACAGGGTGCTTGCACCATAAACCATGGTACTTCGACATTTTTACGACGTCCCATGTCAAGTTAAATAGTGTTTAACTACATTATTTAATGTTCAATTTAAATACTTTGGTGGGAGATGAAATGTTTAGTGTGGACTGTTAGGTCCCGTTTATGCTGCGTTTAGATAAGTTTTGTTTGTTTGGTAAAAGGAATTTATTTATTGCGGCTAATGGTTTTGAAAAATAATAGTGTATAAAATAATATCGAGTAATTTATTGATATTTTTGATAGATAAAAATGCTGTTATTGGTTTTATTTTAAGTGTACAACCATGAAGAAAATACAAACAGATGTCATAACTGAATTTCCGTTTCACATAATTCGTGTCACTTTTTGGGGCCTGGGTCATTACAAACCACGCCCCTCACTGTTTTCCAACTACATTCACGTTGCCAATTGCCCCCTAAAATGTAAATAATTAGCATCCTAATATACCTATTTATATCTTCTTACCTATACCTACAATATCGTTGGGCAGGGCCTATTCGTTTTGTCACAGCACACGATCACATTATGGCATATCTTTGCTTCATGAGTGCACCATACAGCAAAACTGTGTTGACGTCATGTCTATCTCAAAGTCTCAAATGACTCGGGAATTACCCATAACATTCATTCATTTCTAGATTAAGGATGTTTCGATTCACAACATGTTTGCCAGTTTAGGCATAAGGAAATTCCACAACCGTGAATTTAAAAACAAAAATATTTACTGCATTTCTTAAGATTATAACATATTTTTCTGAGAACAGAATTATTAAGACACAAACCGAATCAAATGTTTTACCTACTGCGTAGGTACACTGACTAACCAAATAAAAATTAATCATAATATTAAAAGATCGTGTTTTTCCCAGAATTTCCTCTCACCGTTACATCAATGAATAATTTATTTCTATCCCAAATGATTCACTTACTCGGAAACGAATGATTTTCGAAAACATTCGGAAATGCCACAAAACAAGCACAAACTCAGATTGGGTTTGAGCTTGTGCAGATGAGGTACTTACTTTTAGTCATTCTACTCGTATGCATACTTGGAAGCAAGGAAACGGAGCCAGAAGCGTGTTTCTTATGAAGATATTCGCAAAATATTTTCCGTGGTGCATTCGACTCCAATCCTTCGTGGATCTTTTTAACAATACTATACAATGTGATAGGGGTGAGACTTCTAACCCGTTAAGGCTGAGTAGTACATCTAATTTTATCGACAAAAGTCGGGGGTCGAAGGGGTCGAATCCCCTTCCCCTAAAAATTATGGCCATTTTAAAAAACACTATTTTTCAATATTTTCAATTAGGGGTTCAACACCCCATATTATTTTTTTTGTCGATAAAATTAGATGTAGTACTCAGCCTTAACGGGTTAGAAGTCCCACCCCTATCACATTGTATACATTCATTTTTACTCTCAGTAAACAAAACAAGTACCTCATTATTTCAAATCGTCACGCCTTTTATCCCCAAAAGGGTAGCCAGAAGTGTACATTATGGCATGTAATGTCACTGTACAATGTACACCCACTTTTCACCATTTGTGTTATATTATAAGTCACATGTCATCCCCTATTACGAGACTATTGCTATATACTGGGCACAATTCCAGACTCTGTGCTACTATTAAGAAGTTTTCGAAAAACCGATAAAAGATCATTAATACTTTGCTCGACCTGGGAACCCAAGACCCATCGAGGCAGTCCTCAACAACAAAACAAGTTCGTCATCTGCAAAAATTCTTTAATGAACATAGATTGTAGAATTTAGTTTTTATAATCACTTAAATTTCGATTTTTCCAAGAAATGAAAGTATGTTGACACATCATTGGCACGTTGGCCTACATAGGGCCAATGGCCAATTATGGTGCACCCCAAATATGGCCAACGTTTGGTTCAACAATCAATGCAATTATGTGCAATTTTGCTGTTAATTTGTATTAATTGTTATTACGGAATGTAAATTAATTTTGTTTGTTTTTGTGTGGTCGTATTTTGTAAAAGGGAAGTTCGAATTAAGGACGGTTTTATTTTAATTTTGATCAATTATTTCTTTAGCCGTAACGGAAACGCAGATTGCATGAAGGAACTATACTTTTGACAGAGACCGGTCAGAAGTGCTCTCTGATAAACCTGAACCTTTTATACTGTGATCTTCAATCTGTAAACCCTCTTATGCATATGCGTAGAAGACTCATAATCCAATAGCAGACTGTCACGGACCGTTGATGACGATGATTAACACTTTGACTACCAAGATTAAAATGGTGAAAGTCAAATCTCCACAAACTTCCACTAACGTTAGGCACCAGTGACTAACGTAGCGCTCTAAGGGTTAATCACAACTCCTAAACTGCTAATTTCTTTCATCAATACACCAACATCAAAAAAATACAAACTCCAAGATCAGATGACTCAGGACCTCACACTTACAACATCACCAACACAGCTACCGTGCAATAAAAGTAGCACCTAGCGTTACTCATAAAACCAATACACAAACATTGCAGCCAATAATTTTCCTCAGTAGGTCAATGGTCAATGTTTGGTGAAAACATTTGTTACATAAACGCCAACATGGTGTGACCACAGCTGGCCAAATGGCCGTTAAAATTCACTATAAACAGATGACCAGTACTAGGCGTCAATTGGCTATAAATTCTCGTATCGTTGGCTTAGGATTGTGGTGTAGAGAAAGCTATTAAATAGGTTAGGTGAAGCTATAAATCTCATTGCGTTTTTGGCGAAAGAAAAATGTATTAAAATGTAATAAAAAACTAAAAATCAAAAAATACTATTACGATTATAACTACTGATAGGTTAAAAGCCCGTGCCATAAGTTTTTCATAACAAAATTATTCATTAAAACCTTATTAGATACCTAATATGTAAGCTGTTTATAATTTTATGCTCAGTAAGTTATATTATTTTGATAATTATGAGCCTCCTTCTTTTTTGAAATCGGTAAAAATAAAACAAGTACAAGCAATAGACTTTTATTGATATTAGAAGTTTTTATGTCAACATAATGTTTATTCATAACTTTTTTAGGGAAACAACATATTATATAGATTTCTGTTCCAATTATCTCCCGTGTTACTGCTCGTAACTTAATCCCCACACACGTAAAGGATGCGCCCCAACACGCAAGGATTATGTTCACCGCATTAGAAAAAGATCACAGACACGTTTCTTTCTCAATTTCCATTCGGGTAATTAAACAATTGCCTACTTGGTCAGTGGTTATGTATTGTTTACTTGCTCTGGTTTATTTTTAACCGACTTCAAAATAGAGGGGTCTGATTTTCGTTCTATTTTTATCTATAGGTATATTATATAAAGTAGGTACTTTGGTTAGGTATTTTGACCTAATTAAGAATTACTCTCGTGGAATTTTGATGTTTTTTTTTAAGTGTTATTGAAAGGGTGTGTCATATGTTTATTGGCTTATTAATTATTTTCTAGTAAGCTAACTAAAATTACCACTATTGAATTAAAATGTTTAATTTGTTGGTTATCTTTTTTAGCATTCGATATTTATGGAATATTAGCAAACAATAAAATATTCAGTAAACTGATGATAGCAAGCTTCACTATCCAGTGATATACATAAGCTGGTATCGTCATAATAAACATGTAGTCATAGTTTCAATAAATAATATTATAGCATCAAGTGGATGCCAAGCTTAATCATCTTCACTTTCCTTAGGAATTTGTCGTTCGATTTATGACGGTCATATTATTATTTGTTTTTATGCATTTCTAACATGTTGCTATGATTCTCTGTATTAACATTAAGTGTCCATTTTAGCACATATTCTCACATGGCAATAAAATTTATTTTATTCATGGAATATTTTAATGCTTTTTGACTCGTTTGCCTATCGAAAAGTTTGTTTGTAATATTTTTATTGCATGCTTTCCTAACTTTGAACATTTTTATGTTGTTTTTATGAATATAACATGAGTATTTATGTTGCTATAAGGTTTTCTTGTTTGCCTATTTATTTGTATACGATACTTATACAACGGAGAATAAATGATGATGACTGTTAATCTCATACATTTAAAGTAGCCAAATGGACATGGAATATCTTAAATTAATTCTTCTTTATGTTTTGTGGTTACTTTCTCAGACGTAAGACATTGATTGGGAATTTTATACACTTTTTAACTGACTTAAAACTAGGGAGGGTGATGCCTCAAAGAGCCATCAGACCACCACAGATGGGGCCAGTAGGGCTGATGCCGGAGCTGCGGACTGCGGGTTTACCGGGGCTCCATCGCCCGGCTTGAAAAGCAGGAGTAGTAACGGGATGGTTTTTTGTCAGTAAAAGTCTGTCAGGTCATTGGTTGATTTTCCCCTCTTAAAAAGGGATAAGAATTGAGATATTTGTTATTGTTAAATTGGCCTCACATAATAACCTACATTTTTGATGTAGGCTTGAAAATATTGCCCCCACACAAAATATCCCCATTCACAAAGTTATTCTATCGACACCATTGATTTATGTAAGTAACACACAACATCCTCCCATTGCCTACAAATTCAATACCCATTGTCTATTACATTTAAATAGTACCTACACAAGTACACTGTATTGCAAAATAATTGGCTGTGGGTTAAGTTGAGGCGTTATGTTAAAGCTGGGTAGTATACCTACTTGGTATGGCAAAAAACAAGCTGAAAATATTAAAAAAAGTAATATTAATTATTATGTTATCGGCTTACTCACGTAATGTTAAGACGAGGAACTCGACTAGTTTCAAGCCAAGCTAGAGGCTGATATTCACGAGCAGCATGTAGCAGCGCGACAATCGCCGCGTCGAGAGTCGCGGAATGCATTCACACAAAAAAAACAAATATTGAGAGCCTATTCCTTTTTGAGCTGTCGGTTAAAAAGTAACTAAATGCTAAAAAGTAGCTAAGGCACTAAATAAATCACTAGAAGAAGAACTTGACAGTAAAACACCATCTAGTTCTTGTTTTAACACTATTGTAGTCCACAATAGTCCTTTACAATCCTATGTACTCATATTTTCCACACATATATCTCTCACTTAGCCAACCTAACCACCCAGGCACATTACTCCTATTACTCATTCCCTATGTGCTGTAATTTCTCACTCATCAATTAGCATAATTTCAAATCATGTTCATGTTTTATGAATTCACCTTTGCGTCTAAACCGCGCGCGTGGGATGGTACAAGTGTGCCCTAAGCTTTATGTTAGAACAGGGATTCCCAACCGGTGGTCCGCAGAAGACAAAGACTTTCAGGAAATGAAAAAATACAAAACAACACTTTTGAGGGGCGAAAATCATCGTTATCCCGGCTTGCGTGAGTCAAGAGAGTATGTTAGACTATTTCTGATTAAAACTACCCTGTTCCTACTCCTGCTTTGAGCCAGAGCCCAAGTAATCCCTTAGGTTTTCCTCAACTCTGGATACAAGACACCTCTGTCTAGTAAATACTACGGTAAAAATTTATTTCAAAGGAGACAATTAAGTCACTATTATTATGAAAACGAACCCTAAGACTCTGGAGAAAATAATAGTGAGACTATATGAATAGTAATAGTGGTCCCTAATATAACAACAATGGTGTAAAACTTGTTGTTGTACAAGAAAAGGTTGAGAAGCCCTGTGTTAGAATTACCATCTGCCTACAACAACCTACGTGTGACGAACCTATAATGTTATTAAGTTAGTTAAGTTATTAGTTTAAGGTTTGACTTAAACCTATTTTGTGGGGAAACACTTATATTTTAAGGTTATTTCAGTAAATTATTCGTAATTTATGTTGGTTTTGTATTGGACAGAAGTGTTGTGGGTGGTGATTGACTATTGGTTGTAGGAAAAGATGGAATTTTGTGCTAAATATATGGGCAAAATTATCGAAAATCAATAAAACCAATATAACCTGTCTTCATCTCCACCCTGCCAAAATAAAAGTCCAAAATAATCAAGAATTACTAAGCAAGCTCTGTATAAATGGGATGTCCATTATTTGCTCTTTCTTTAAGTTTATGATCATTAGCATTACTAGTTGTTGATTCAATAGCATGCCCGCCTCTTTGTATACAATTCTTTCTTAAGCTTTTCGTATTCAATTTATCCTAGCAGCTACTTGAGTCCTAAGCTGGAGGGTGCTCTCAATTACATAGGTGTGGTTTATCCACATCTATCAATATACTAAAATCGTAGTTAACATTTCAATAACCCCAATCTAGGTAGCAAAATATAAACACCAAAACATAAGACCTAACAATGAAAAGCCCACACTACAAATAATTCCCCAGATAGCTTCTAGATGACTAACAGTTCCTATAGATTTACATGTCAAGGAAAACTTGCAAATTAGATTTTGTAACGTTTAATAAGATTTAAAGAGACAGTCAATATATTTGGAAATACGGATTTATGATCAAAGGACTTAGGGGCCTGTTACATTAGGACGCTGTGCTGGTAGGACCGAATCGTTCAACCCAATATTAGATTTATGCAATTGTGTAGAGCAGTGATGTATGCAGTGATTCCAATCGCCAATTCCTACAACCCTTAAATTCCTAACCCCCAAAAGGCCTGTAACACCTCTGGTATTACGGGTGTCCATGGGCGGCGGTGATTGCTTACCGTGAATCACCTGCTCGTTTACCGGCTTATACCATAAAAAAATGACAAAAGTTACAGTTATCATGACTATCTATTAAGTTTTCTGTTTACTGTATGAAGTCAACAGCCTATTATAGCAATTGGCAACATGTCACTACATTCTGTTTGTTTTCTGTATCGGTTTTTTATCAAAAAAAACGTTGCCCCGTTTACAAACATAAATCTTTGTCACATTGGTTTCTAATTAGAAGTCTCACTTGGTTGCTCTGATACCACAGTTGCTCGACTAATCGCACGACCAAGTTGTCCCAATGAAACAGCCCTCTTATAAATAGAATAACCATAATTGGAAATGTCATTATTGCAAGTCGTGATGTGGACAGTGGTGTGAATGGATTAGGTGATTGGCAATAGATTCCGGTAGTCAATTGCTATTGTTTTGTATGTCTATTTATAAGTGATTGAAATTGGGTGTAAAACTTGCTTTGCTGTTATTGGGCCTTTGATTAATTGGTTAAGCTTTGGGTGCATGCGATTTTGGTACTTATAATGTACCTAGATTTAAAATCGTAATTGATAAAGTAGCGCACCCGGAGCTGTGGACTGCCTAGCGGGTTACCGGAGCTCCGGCTCGAAAAGCAGGAGTAGAAACGGGGTGGTTTTTAGTCAGTAAGAGTCTGACACTCCTTCTCGCCTCGCCCAAGGTGGGAGAACTCATTGGATGATGGTCAAAAAAGTCAATTGTTTTGTTTGATTTCATTCGTTTGTCACCTTCTTATAACTTTTTTTATTTCCACCTTTCCTTATCTAAAGTTATGTCTTTATCTTCATAATAATTTTGTACCTATCAATAATTGAACATAGATGTCATATTTTTGTGTTATTTACTTTTTCTGCCTGCCATTATCCTTACAAATACTATAAATATAATATTTGCTAATTCTAACCGCAAAATGTAAACCTTCACACTTTTCAATTAAACACGGAATTCATAATTTCGTAACAGCCACTCCTGCGCATGTGGGTTTTAATTCCCCTCAGCAAACGTTAAATCTTAAACAAACATTTGTACTGAGATGAGTGACATCATGTTGCGTGTACGCAGGTTTAAGTTATAAGCGAAGATACACAGAAACAACTTAAAATTCGATGTGATGGTGTCTGTACACCACATTGTATTTTTCATAGTGGATTTCACTAACGTTATTAATCCCATTCGGAACTTTTACCAAACTTGAACACATCCCTTGAACTAACTTAACGAAAATTCGAGTCCCGTTTCGGACCTTTTACTAAACTTGAACATAACCAGCTCTTAAGCTATTTCCCTACCTATTCGAAAATTGTATCAGCCTGACTTGAGGATTAAATCCTAACTAAGAGATACTCCGTAGTCACATTGCCAAACATTCAAGTAAGGAGCTTTGGATAATTATATTAGTCAACTGTTTTTACTTATGGTCAGGATTCGTATAAAATTATGACTTAATATACACTTTTCTCGCTTCCCGCTTATGACTTCTACCAAAAAATTCATATTACATCAGTTGAGTTGCCGTACTTACGAAATGTTTAGCGAATTTTGTTGTTAGTATAGTACATACTTGTACATAGTGTACCTACTAAGGCTGGACATTATTGTTTCATGTTGTTTTATTTTTAGATACATTCATTATCTTTAACTGTATCTTTGTGTAATGGTTTCAAATATGTCTGATAAACACGTGGTTCTAGATTCCTCAGATCAAAACGATATCAGAGATAGATTCGTTGTGAGAGGCAGATATAGATTTTTAAATTATCTATGTTAGTTTTTATTGTATTTCGTAGAATCGTAGATGATGTTTTATAGGCTAAAAACATCCTCGATAAATGGACTAACCAACTCGAAAAGTACTATTTATTTCGGACCAGTAGTTCCGGAGATAAGCGCAAATACGACAAATTAGTATTGGAATAATATCACAGCCTTCAAAGTCAATGTCAAAATCATTTATTCAATTAGATCAGGAAACTTTTGAACGTTAAAGGCACTTTTGAATGACAAAGTTTGAAACTAAGCTGGCGTTTAGATATAATAAATTCATAACTATTTATCAGTCCACTGACTGATTATGCCTTCTATATCATATTGTTATGTGCTACTATATTTTTTGTGAGTAGCTTTATACATTGTTAAATGGATACTTGATTGACGTATGTCAACGCCCATCTGTGTTCAAAATCTGTAGTTACCTATGTGAATGAAGGAGGAATTTCCGAACTAGAGAGTTGGGGTATTCCCGACAGAAGTGTTACTAAGTGTCTATACCTACTCCATAATAATAACCTTGTTAAATGACTGGTTTCGGGAACTGCAGATCAGATAAAGATTTTAACAAAATGTATCGAATTCAAAATTATTGTCAGACTCGGCATGAAATCTGGAATAGTACTTAACACATTGAACGCCGTGGTGGTCACTAGTGACCGACGTTAGCGGAGGATTTGCCTTTAACAGTTTTCTATTGGCAGTCAAAGACTTAATGATAGCTAAAATACACTTACTGTTCTAATACACTCATACATACTGCAATTATACTAATAATAAATAGGTGGGCATAATGTGTACTATAACAAAGCGAAAGACGTAAGAATTGTAGCAATAGTCTCTGCCTACTCCCATGGGAGACAGGCGTCAGATTATTATGTATAGGTATGTGTGCATTATATGATAAACACATACTTTAGGTATCGTTTCAAGGTGTAAAATATCATTCTATTATTAACAGTTTGACTGAATCACCGAACTCAAACGAAATAAAAGTTTAATTATGTAAAACAGTTTAACTACCCCGCTATGCCCCAATAAGTGAGTCCATTTAATTAAAAGAAAGAAAGTTCAAACAAAATTAGCTCCTATTAAAACAAAGGGCCGTTTATTTTGACTGGCAACACTTTTAACTTGGAGTTAAGTTTAGAATACACGTGCGCGCGAATAATTTTATTACTTGGGTTATTTAAGGGTAAGTAGAGATGTGTGGTCTTAAAAACTTATGGTCATACGTTTTTAGACCTTATCTAAGACGATATAGGTATCATATTCTTAAAACTGAGAAGATGCCTTTGCTTGGCAATGGGATAGGTTCAGGTTGACGATGATGGTAAAGAGATGCACGTTTCATGGAGCTATTAAATATGAAACCTAATTAGTGCCATAATTAGGGATCATATTAGAATAGAGATCTAATATGATGTCATACACTGGACATAGTTTCAATATAAATTCATGGTTTTATGTAGTATGGATGTGTAGCCATCCAACCAACTAAGACTTGGATCAAACTATGTCCTAAAACTATGATCAGCCAATGTAGGATAGACTATATGTAGATAGTTTCCTTTAAATTTCCTATAACCTAATTGTAAATTCCATATCAATAGGGGATTCGAAACGTGTTCATGATACGAAATCTCCTATAGAAAAGCAGATTTTTATTCAGCTGTAGATGTTGATGGTGATGAATCAAGACTTATTTACTCAGAGACGTTTAATGTATACTTTAAATATTCCTTAGTAACGATTTTGTTCCGAAAACAATTGCTAAGGACTGGGTTAAGTAACCATTAAATGACTCTGAGTATGGCGGATAAGGAATCAACAGTGTCTTTGGTATCGAAAACTTACCTAAAAACACAAGGTAGGTAATATAACTCTAAATACAAAATCGATACTGCCAATTAGGTGTGTATCTATGCAATCAATACATCAGATCGGCGCCATTTTGCAGTCAGGTGATTAATCAAGCAACTGAGGTGTCAGTCTGTCTGTCACAGCAATATTAGATTACCTACTACACGAACACCGAAACTTGATAGTTTGTGCCTAACTTTTTTGGTGTCTGGTCAATTTATTAGTTGACAAGATCAATGATCTTTGGGTTTTAAGTAGTCTTTGATACTTTGAAGTTTATTTTTTACGAATACACACACCTATTAATATAATTGTGATTTCCTCTGGTGTTGCGGGTGGCTGCGTATCAGGCAGCGGGTTCGATTCCTGTCAAGTCATGAGCAAGTCTTTGTGTGATTCACAAACTGTTGTTTCAGGTCTGGATGTCATACAGCGGACATATATGTTTGTAAACGCACCCACGATGCAAGAGAAAATCCTAGTGTGTGGCAATGTTTAAAAAACATACCAGAACAGCGGAGAAAAATATGAAAGGTATCGAAAAGTGCCTAAAACTTCTTCTCTTTAATCTTTAATTTTTACTGAGAAGAAAGTAAATTCAAATACCCACATCGAATTTGAATATAAGCCGGGAGAAAGACTGAATGAGATAATTTTATCGATATTACATTATTTTTTGAATATGGCAAGAACGTGCCATTAATTTTAAATATCGAAAATTACGAACGCAACGCTTCCAAATTCAAATCGTTAAAAATAAATGAGCGTTGATTTTATGAATAAAGAAGCATCTTTTTATCGTAGATTTGCATAATATTTCGCAAATCTGAAGGCAGCACTTAAGTTCATTTGGATTTATTTATTTTATTTACTCAACCATCCCTAATGGAATGTAAATCAAAGATAAATATAATTCAGTGAGACATAATTTCGAATAAAATATCATATTTATATACAACGTGTAACAAAATACCCATATACATAAAGTAGCGCTGATGAATACAGGATGAATAGAGTCTCTAAACGAAGTTTCAGCTTAAAATACGTTTTAAAAAATTTTTACCAAATACTTGGTATCGCATGGTTCTTGATTTTAAATCATACAAACGTGTCACAACACTACAGGGATCACTCGCTAATATTACGAAACATTTCTTCTGTCAATCTGATCGCCCAGTACCTGTCTACCTAATTTTGAAACACGCGGCGGCGCGATTTGAAAAATTCATAACTTGGTACTATGAAAATATGAGTTTAAAAAACCCTTACCGCATTGTTTGTTATGTTATCTAGAAGCTGTGCACTTGATATGTATACCCCCTTTTTGTTACACGTTGTATATATAAAAAAATATTAAAACATCCAAAAGTCTAATACGATAGAATTGCTATTCAAACAATAAGGATGTCACTCAAAATATCGATATAATTAATATTCTATTTATCGACATGATTATAAATAAACCAGTCACTTTTACAATAGGCGATTAAATGATCGAAAGTAGATATCGATTGAAATGAATGATCGATCGATCAAATGAAAGTATTAATCGGTATTTGTGGGCAAATAAATTTGAATATAAATTATAACAATGTGATATCGTTATTTATATTGTCTATAAGAGATTAATACAAGTTTATTGATACGGCTTTGTTTGGAAATTAGTTGTATGTACTCATGTTGAGCTCATGAATATAAATAAATGACCTATAAAAAGTAGCCCGTGACAGTCCACTGCTGATCTATGGGCCTTCACTACATGAGAGCGTTTGCTACAATTTCTACGCTTAGCAGGCCTTCAGATTTATCAGACATATATGTATAACAGAGCCTTGTTGCCTAGTTTCTGGTCGCAATTCATTATTATGGAACAGTCTTGAAAAAATCCGACTAAGTCCTTTTTAAAAGTTTATGGAGTTTTGAGTGTGGAAGAGACTTTGGCACGAACGGGCCGACTTGATCGAAGGTCTTCTTCTTCACTTCACAGAAAACCAACGTGAAAAGTGGCGGCGGCGATTGCTTACCATCAGGTAATCCGTCTGCTCGTTTACCGGTTTATACCATAAAAAGTTTTATATAAATTCCCACCAACGTAATGTAAATTTCAAAATAATAACTGTAAGTAACGTTGCATAGGTAAGCACGCTTCAGTCATTATGCGTCAAACAATTCATAACTTCATCAATATTCTAACAGCCCACCCAGGTTTCCATGAAAGCCTTTCTTTATGTGCTAAACCGTAAAACAATGAAGTAAACATTTTACGAGCAATTATTCTAATAATGACTTTAAGATTCTTGAAATAATCTGCATATTATAATTGAAAAAAAATCTATGGGGATTCTTTCTATGAATACGGTTAATATATCTATGCTATGACAGCTATGAGTTTAAAGTTATACATATGGGACGCCAATGGAAGTCCACCACCACCTCCTAAAACCGCTACAACTCCTGTAAGGCAGAATGTACAGTAAATACAACCATGAAATTACCAGAAAACTGAGATCCGTCTAATGAAGTGAATTACTGTCTTGAATCCCGCAACCAAATAAATCAGAAGATAATTATTATTAGAGGAGAAACTTATAATTACATTTTTGTCTACATTAAACAATTTTGTGTTACCTGACAATTGAACATGTAAACTCAATCATAACAGCTATACAAAGCAAATACCTACTAACAATTGAAAACACAACAATATGAGAAAGTGCGCAAAATTCACACGGCAAACAGGAGTTCACGAGAACGCAGTCACAAATGCAGACACAAGCACATCAAGCTATACCATACTTCACATTCCCTTCAATACGAATTCGACTTTATTACCAAGGAATAACATTGAAAATATACTTAAGTCTAGCTTAAACTCTGTTTAAGTAAATACCAGTGACTGACCTAAAGATTAAGGTAGCTCAAGATTGTGTACCATACCCTCTTTTCCACGGTGATGAATGGACACAGCATACGATCCTGTTCCCACAATTGTACAGAATTCTCACGGAAGTGCATTAGGCCAACTATCGATATGTCGATGACATACGAGTGGCGTGGTACAGCACTACTATCGCCCACTGGTACCAATCGTGACTTCTCGTACAAATTTCGGATTTTATAAAATATGTATATTGTATGGTTTATTTCAACGTTGTATTTATTTAGGTACATTGTTGAAATTATGTTATGTAGTATCAATATTTGGTTTTGTGATTTGTTTTTATGTATTAATAAAACTATAGTCGCTTGTTCTTGTTTTATTTAAGGTTATAAGTCAAGCCAAAAATAAATTTTGATTGAAGTTTATTTTGGGCGTAAGAATACTTAGTTAGTATTACACTTCTAATCTCTGGATCATTCTGTTTAATAAATAAATAAAATAATAGTAGGTTTTTCTTTTATCATATTTTTGCTAACCCGCTTTGAGCAAGTGTGGTGATTAATGCTCAAACCTTCTCCGTATGAGAAAAGGCCTTTGGCTAGCAGTGGCTACTTATAGGCTGATCATGTGATATGATTATTGAACCGATAATTTCATTCAAAGTATTTAATGAGAATTTTATTTCCTAAAGACATCCTCTACAATTTGTAAACGTAATTTATTGCCAAACCAACACCCATAAATTGTCCAGACAACTTAATACAATAGAAATATAACACCGAACCAAAAATATAGCAAATAGCTATTCAAGACTATAGGCATAATATTTTGTATATGTCAAAACACAGATATTTTTATCAAACAAAATGAAGTGTATAAGAGCATCACTAGTAGCCTGATTAAACAATGGCCTTTTATAAAGGTGGTCTGCCGTTTGTCAAGTTTGTCTATAATTTGTCAAACATAGTCTGTCATTTGTCAACAGTGGCTGTGATTTGTCAATTTTGTCTGATAACTGGCGACTGTGGTGGTCCTCTACTGATGGTATTCAATAGTAACTGTTCCATGCGTAATGTGATCGCTTTTAGATTATTTTTGCTCGATTTTAAGTGGTCGTGATTTTGGTATTAGAATTGTTTTGTTTTATGAATGGTTAGTTTCGTGATTGACCCACTGTGTCACTGCGTTGGCAAATTAGGTTGCTTAGTAGGAGGTCTTGGGTTAAAGTCCACAGTTCGGGAATTTGGGTCAGATTTCAGAATAAAAAATTACAATATTTGGAATTTGAATCTTTAAGTTAACTATCGTGAGACATACTAAATTAACTAAAAATCACGGTTTACTCACGTAAATTAATGGAGAAAATCTCTACTAGTTTCGAGTCACAGAGGGACACTTCATCATGATCAGCGTGAGTAAGCTGTACAACAACCAGTAGAGCTTTTCTCCATTCATTTACGTAATTAATTTATCTTTAAGTTCACACTATACCCTTTTCTTTTCATTAAATACCTAATCGTCACAACAACTTGTAGACAAGTTCTGTCAACATAACAGAACAAAATGAAACATGTTGCCAGCATCTTTATCCCACTCAAAAATCAAAACCCAAATCACAAGCCCAAGTAAATCACTCAATAAATAAATTTCTTAGAACAGCTACATGATACACCCACTCGCAACAAATGAGTATCATTACACTGTGTTGCATAAAAACGCATTGAAATTTCAAGCGCTGATGTTTTATTCATGGCAGGCACTGTATTGTATTCAAATATAGACTTTCGCCGATTGTAATGACTAGTGCTTTCGCGAGTGAAGCCAGGGTACTACACTAGTGGGTGTGCTTTAGAAACTATGAATTAAATGAGTCAGTTCATAGTTATGGTTTGGTTTCGTAAGTTTGAGAGGAAAGTGTTAGCTTGTTATTATGAAATGTTTTCCTATAGTTTTTCAGGAATAGTTGGCTCACATCACATTACACTTCTCTTCGAGATAATAATAATAAAAATCCAGCACTTAAGAATCTAGGTTAATAAATACACGAAATAATCCTGCATTTGTGACATAATTGATCAAAAGTGTGTATACCTTCTATAATTACGTTTTACGTTTTATTTTTAGTAAACTTTGCCCCACACTGGGATTTTCTCCTGTGTCGTGGGTGCGTTTACAAACATAGTATAAGTTCACATGACACTCAGACCCGAAACAACAGTTTGTGGATCTGAAAGAGTTTCTTAATGCGAAAATCGCCCGCTCCGTGCGGGTAATCGCCAGCCACTGCCAATCGTGTAATCAAAAGTAAGAAAGACTTTAATTTAAACAATATTATTCAAAGAAGAGAACGTAGGCCTTTACAATATTTTTAATGAAAACTGACCTTTAACTTAGAAATACTTTTCATAGAAATACTAAGACAGAACTGTAGATTTTCTGTTTCTAAATATTACAGTTCGTGCTTAGATAAAATTCCCTCAAATAATACAATACAAACCTTTTTGCTAAAACAAAATGTAACAGGTACAGAGATGTTATATTCAAAAGATTTTTCACATTTAACTACTCACAGTAAGTTAAATAGCCATCAGGTTCAAGTTAAATTGAACCGAATGGGAGATGTTGAGAAAAGTTCAACTTTCTTACAAGTACGGTAAGCGAATAAGTTCGAAATTGCGACGACAGTTATTTTCATTTTATTGTCTAAGTTCTCGTTGTTACGAGATAATTTTGTTACAAAAGTTCAGCATATTTTGGAGTTTGTGTGTGGTACAGAATCAGTACTCTTAGTATGAGTTTGCTTCGTACGAGTACGAGGGCGCGTTCGGCGCTCTGATTGGCCGGCTCGAATAAACCAACCAATCAGAGCGCCGAACGCAAACGTAAAGCAAACTCGTACTAAGGGTACAGGTTACTGACTCTTCTTGGTAGAATGTTTTATTAAGTTAATTAAGAAAGTTATTATGAAGGTTAAAGTTGAAGCATTTCTGTCATTGAGAATGTCTTCTGGTATATTTTGTATGTTTTAGGATGTGAGGATACGTGATTTAACAATATACAGACGGAGAATTTGCAGCATTATATTTTTGTCAGACATTTTTTATTTCAACATTTATTTATCTCTGGCTACAATACAAAATCCAAATTTCCATATTTAGCTATTTGATTGCACGGTTGGCTGCGGTGGCCGACTTCCGCGCAACGTATAGCGGGTTCGATTTTCGCACGGAGTACTCTACCCGTGTGTCCGTTGTGTGATCCACAAATTATTGTTTCGGGTCTGGGTGTAATGTGTATGTGAACGTGTATGTTTGTAAATGCACTCACGACACAGGAGAGTATCCTAATGTGGGGCAACGCTTTTCCAATAATTAAAATTCTCTAAAAAATAAACAAAAAACTAATATACTTTATACTTGACAACGGAAACAATGTCCCTCAATTTCATCAAAAATTAAACTGACAGTTTCAATTTCATAAGCTTGTAATAATATCTTCAATTCTGGCATCTAAATTGGTTGGAATTTGATATTTAACATTTCACAACTAATAAATGAAGTCGGCCCAATAAATTGAAATTGTTTCAAATATCTTACAAATACCTTTACCAACCAATAGACGGCTTTAGGGGAAATTCTTGATATAATAATATTTGTTTTCGATTATAATCTTGGGTTGCGGTTTTGAAGAAACCCTAAAGTTATGGGGAACTGTGAAACTGTTTTTGTAATAATGCAAAGAGGGTACTACTTATCTGTAGAAGATTTTTTTAAATAACTAGTAAGTACGTAAGTAGTCTAGTAGTACTGTCCTTTTTGCGCCGTGTATACTTTTATTTTATTAATTTTTTATCAATTATTTATGTTTATTATTTTTGTAATCGGTGCAAATAAACTGATTTTCTTGCTTTCTTCTTTCTAGTAATGATAGAATAGTCTTTGGTACAACAAAGGGGGATTTTATTCTGTTTGGTATATACAATCCTGAAATTACACCCATGTCAATAGACACGGTCCCTTCAACTAGAGAAAAGTCGATGTTCACAATAATACGTACATATCTCTACCTATCTCTTCGGGAATTAAAGAGCACTATGCCACGCCTTATACTAAGTCGAATTCAATTAAGAATTGTATGCACCATCAGTCTGTAACTGCCCCACTGCTAAGCAAAGGTCTCTTCTCACACGGAGAAGGTATGAGAGCATTTAATGCACAAAGAGACAAAGGCATTTTTCCAGTTTTGACATCCACTACTCTGACCCCCATAAATACAGGTAAGCCCAACTTCTCAGTACTTTCCCAACTTGAACTTGCAGACCATACAAAAAGGTTTCTTTCCAAAAACGCGTTGAATTGAATGCAGGCTTTGCGGACGTAATGCCTTATAAGGGTTGCCATGACTTAAAAAACAGTTCCCAACCGAGTGTAAGCGGTTTAAGGAACAGTGTTTTTGATGCTGGGTTCTGGCTAAAAGATTTTTGATAATAATCAGTTACTTGGATGATAGATGAAAGATGAGAAAAATATTTATGGCTTATGGATTCTGTAAAATACTTGAAGAAAATTGAGAAAAACCTTAGTGCAAAATACCTAGTTAAAATCTGTTTTATTCAGCTAATTTCAGTTAAACCTTAATAAAATAAAATTATAACGTTTACCTTACCTAAACTTTACCTTAGATATACTATTCACATTAACTACCTGTAGCTAATTAAATTACTATAATAATTCTAGAATAGTACCCGTATTTACGACCACAAAACCGACGAAAATTAAATCATAACTTAGTTTAAGAGATTACTTAATTAAGACACTTCTCAAAGCCCTTACAAACCTAACTTTCGTGAAGTTATTTGAAAGTCTTTGAGGAGACAATCGTGTTACACTATGGAAGAATTCCTGTGGTTGAAAATATTAGGGTAGGATTATTTTGTGAATTTGTAAAGAATAGTTTGTTTGAGATTTGGAGTTGTAACATCATTTATTTTATGTTAAACTAGCTTCTGTCAGTGGCTTCGCCCGCTTTCCCGTTGAATAAAAAGTATCCTATCACCCAAGTCATCTCATACCCTGTCTGTAAACCAGATTTCAGCAAAATCCGTTCTATAGTTTCAGCGTGATTGACGGTTAAACAACCAAATAAAACTTTTACATGAACTATATCTAATGTTAGTGTATTAGTGTAATAATACTTGACTTAGGTCAAGTAAAATTAAATCTGGCAATGTCATTATTTTTAGAAACTGTATTTATTAGTGGAAATATATTTTTAAAACGTTGTCAAGGAACCCTAAAAGCCAGCACGACTGTTGAATGAGTGACCAACAAGGCTCATCCATTTCCCATCTCCCTTTTTAAAACTTTAAACGTCTGAATGAAAAATACATTATACATTTTTCCTTTAGGCAACATTGTAAGAAAAAAGTTGCCAGGCGAATTAAATTTTCTTTTTTTGTTTTTAATTGTCGTTGTTCGTGATCGATTGGGTTGGCAACTTGGCACTCGGGTTTTTTGGGTAGCCATTGGACCAATGTTGAATGTCAAGTGAGGAGTTGTTTTTTTTTGTGAATTGTTTAAAGTACAGTTATCGGTTCATTCAATTGTAATTTCTGTTGGTGACATTTTTTTTCGTTGGGAGTTGAAACGTGGAATGAAATAAGTAATGTTGGTGTCGTTTTATTGGGTAGCTTAAGGCTTGTTTTGAAGATGGTAAGTCTGTTGTATTTTGAAACAAAAATGCAGTATTTAATCTACTAAAAGCTAGTTTTGGACGAAATTTATTTGTGATAATATAATTGATTTTTAACTGAGAATGATTTTAATCCTACAAATTATATGAGTTGCCGGTTTAAAAGCAATAACAGGCTTTTTAACAGACTTCAAAAAATAGGTTCTCAGTTTGTGCACGACTATTTCGCGTTTAGCTGAATCGATTTTGGTGCAATTTCAGTATAGTATTTTTCAGGCTCATAAATTGGGATTTAGGTATATAACTTGACTTAAAAATGGATGCGATAAAGAAAATTGAAAGGAGTTCCGTTTAAAAAAAATTATTGCTCTTGAAAAGTTTAATAATATTGTAAATTAAACAATTCTTTAAGACCCTATCTTAGCATCTATTCAATTACTATTACTATATTTAAAAACAGATCTATTTAATTTAATCGATTCAATAGCCAATGTAGGTAGATAAAAAAACAAAATCGATTCGACACCGGTTTTACAAAAAACCGATAAATAGCCAATGAAAATTTAACAAGACAAGCCTTATCGATTAATTAATAAATTAACGAGGCGATACATCGATTAAATAAGAATCGATGGTATAACGAATCGATTTTTTGTATCGATTATTGTTTTTTTTTTATCAATGAATGGACCATGCAGTATGGAATATGCGCAGTTGATGCGCATAGTTTTTGCTGTGTTGTTGAATTTGATACATATATTTTAAGTTTAGTTTAGTATTTTATGTAACTTTTTAATAAATCGGTTTTAATATTGGAAAACTAAAGTATTCATCGGTGCAGTATCGATATTTAGTTTAGATCTTGTTATTGTTTTACTGTATTTATTAACTGATAAAAGTGTCATCGTTATGTTGTTTTACAGTGCATGTTGTGACACCTTAAAATGTTGTGCATTTAAATTAAAGCATTAACTGCCGAAAGAAAACTGTTGAAGGCAAATCCTCGGCTAAGCGTCGCGTCTGTCACCAGTATCCGGCGTGGCGGTTAACGTGTTAATTATAACATTAGTGTTTAGATGTAAGTCCTAATGTAACAAGTACTGGTTGTTTAAATAAATAAATAAATTAATAGTATCTCGCACTATAAAATAACCGCAAATATACTTGACTACTACATATCCGACTATTACTGGACCCTAGACTCATAATGGCAACCAAACAAGCGAACGTAGACAAGACAATAATTAAAAAAGTAATTCCCACAAAATAGGGTTGCCAATTCACAGGGAAAAAAGTACCCAAAACCGGTACGAAACCAACTGTACTGAATCCAACATTACATTTATACAATTGACGAGAAAATATTTCCTTTTAAACGTTTTTTGCTGATCAAGAATTTCTGAGTTGCGCGCGCACTGAATTATGTATTGTGCGCAAGAGTTGACGAGTGCGCGTTCGATATTTGAAACGTGGGTTCCGTTTGTTTTTTAAATTTACTACCTTATCTTGGCTGATGATCAGGTATTTGAAAGTGTGATGGGCTTTCTTCATCGTTCGTTGATTCATAGGCTTTCTATGTCTACTTTATGTCTATCATGAAGCTTGTTATTATATTTTATGGTGGTTCTGTACTGTTTTACTGGTTTAGACTTTGACGTTGATACGATTTCCTGTTGCAGTTTTGATTTATCTTTAAAGATGTACTTCAGAAGCTTCTTGTTTGGTCTAATGGCAATTAAGTTATACCACTATCTAATGTACTGTATAACAAAACAATTCGATTTATGTACTAAACACTAAAAGCCCAAATCATAATACATACGTCATCTGCATTAATATGATAATCAAACAAAATAGATTAAAATTATTTCAGCACTTTTGTGTTTATCTCAACAAATACTTACTGTTAAATTATATTATTATACAAAAATCATAACATAATAAGTACTGTACTTATTTGTTTTTAGAAGGTTTCCAAAGCGTGACATTTCGCTATAAACACACAATTGCACTATCATACCAGAAGCAACATTGTTAGTAAACAGATTTGATTCATAGCTCTGGCATTTCAGTTCAATTCAATCGGTTGTTGTATGAGCCCGTCTAAATATAGCCTCGACTTATTACAAAGTTAGAAATAACTGCGGAATTAATTGATGAGCGGAGTTGTTCTGTTGTCTATTTTGTTTTGTTTGTAAAGGATTCTTGGTGGTGTTTCTGTGTTTAGTTAGTTAAATGAATTTCTAAATATGTATAATTATTTTCTTGCCAAATGAGATACTAAAGTTAGGAGCTTGCACATTGAATATACAATATGGGGTACTTTAAGAAGGATATATCTATGCCTCATAGTAAAGATGCTGTAAAAGTGTATCAATAATAATTCAATCAATACCAATCATCGAAATTTTATCAATAAAAATAAAAAAAGAAGGGAGTCAATAAATTTCTTTAGGGTCGGCAAAGCGCATTTGTAATGCATGCAATCCATGTGTTGTAGCGTTCATGAGCCACTGTCACCACTTACCATCAGGTGGGCCGTGTACTTTCTGGACACGGTCGTGGTATAAAAAATATTCTACACACGCCAAAGGTCACATAGTAATGTAAACTTTTCGGTATTTACTTCATTGGTGATAACACATAATAGATCTCGAAGAAACATTTGAAATTAATTCGTTTCTATTTGTGAAACTTGTTTTTCTTGGTATAAAATAATACACAAATGAAATATATTTAACCAATATAAATATATTTTGAATTAACTTAGTATGTTTAACGACTCAGTTCGTTCGTTCATTTAAAATTTTTCATTAAGGAACCCTAAAAAGCAACAGAAGCATTGGTATTTTCGTTTATTTACAATAATTAATTCGTTTTTACTGCGCAATGCGAATTAAATTTCAACATACGTAATTATACTTTTCAACGGGCTGCAGAATTTTTTGTGAGGACATTTTGAAACAGTTTTGGTCCTGCATTTTATGTGGACTGGTCCTAGGATCACTTTTTCTAGTAACTTTGTTAACTGGGAATTGTGTTGAGGATAAAAGGACCAAAAATATTATTTTTTGTGGTTACGAAGGACCTACTTCAAGTAGGTATGTTGGTGATCGTAGTATTGTATTATTTGTTACTGTTATTTATAAAAAAATAAATATTTTTTACGAAAGAGAATGCACAACTGGGAAAAGCCCAGTCGCCAAACACCACATAATAACATTATATGTATATCACACCTTATTTATCGAAAGATCGACACGCCTTTTATTCCCGAAGTGGTAGACAGAGATGCACATTACGGTACGTAGCGCCGCTATACAATGTACACCCACTTTTCACCATTTATAAGTCCCATGTTATAGGGGGTGAGTTTATCGAAATATCAGTTATCGAAATATTTAAAGAAATCTATTATGTTTACATTATATCTTATTTTGAAGCCTAAAACAAAACATTTCACTCAATCCCTTCGAAGCCTTAAACAAAACGTTACACAATACCTCTTTTATCTTACGATATCCCATTTTCTTTTTAGGTACGAATAGTCTAAAAATAGGTAACCTAAACCTATGTTATCCATTTATATCGTTAGAAGCAAATGTCGGATCTGTCCGTCAAATGTCCTGATGATTGATGGTTGCTACCCTTTCTGGCATGCAGTTTGTAGTCTAGATCGGTATTTAGAACAATGTCGGTTACCTAGAATCTAGAATCTAGATCTATTTTTCGTTATTTAGTCTCGGGATTAAGAATACATTTGTTAGGGACAGGGGATTTTCTGGGTTTTTTGGTTGACAGTCCATTTTGTGTTGTGTGTGTTACAATTTGGTTGCTATCCCAACTAAACACACACAACTACAGAATATAACGTAGGTATAGTATGATAATATTTTTTTTATTTCTTGTTTTTTTTTTCGTCTAGGTATTTCATTTGTGGATTTTTTGGTACCGAATACCAAAACTATTTTCCTTGTTGTTATTTGAAAATGTATGCAGTCTTTACTCAAATTCAACACCACATAACTACAAACTAGATGGGGCCCAGTAGGGCTGATGCCTGATCCGGAGCTGCAGACTACCTAGCAGGTTAACCGGGGCTCCGGCTCCAAAATCAAGAGTAGAAACGTTTAGTCAGGAAGAGTCTGACACTCTCTCTTGCCTCGGTCAAGGCGGGAGGAATAATTGGATGATTATGTCCCCTCAAAAAATGATACATAATGACAAACTATGATTAATTGTATCGTTTCTATATACTTATAACTTATTTACACGTAAATAATCGTTATAAAAATCCACACACCTCCAAATTTATTCATCTGACCTAACATTTAATATGTCCATAAGCCACAGTCCCGATAAATCAGAGTTACATGGCCACAAATTAATTTATACAACAATGAAGCCAGTTTAAAGAGGTAGGCTAGGCAGTAGCGTCCGGAGGATTTGAATACATTTTATATTTATTAGTATAATCCTCTTATGGTAAATATGCGATACGGTGAACTTGATGTGTATTTATTGGTGTGGTTTGTCAAGAGGTAATTTAAAATGTGCTTTGTTTAATCGTAGTTTAGGGTTGTTATTCGCTTAAAGAGTTACGCAGGTTTTTAAAAGGCTAACTTATCTTTCTCTACTCGTGTGTAACCTAAACTAGTATTAGAAGGAGGCTAGTCTAAACTTTTTTTTTTGAGGTGGGAAAATCATCCTTTGATTATTCCCGCCTTGAGCGAGCAAGCTAGAAGGAGTATCAGACTCTTATTGACTAAAAACCACCCCGTTCCTACTCCTGCTTTTGAGCCAGTAACCCGCTAGGTTGTCCGCAGCTCCGAGTCGGATAGTCTAAACCTAAACTCTAGCAACTAACGTCAGTATTAGCGCCTATTAATAATGTTATTACAAAAAACAGGCAATTTTCAAAGATCAAAATTGAACTCGACTAGTTTCAAGCCATGCTAGAGGCTCATATTCATAAGCAGTATTACGCGACATACGACGCGACGACAGTATCACAAAAGTTGTAATAAAATTCAGCAATATTTCTTACAGCATAACCAAAATAGGCAAAAAAGCAAAGAAAAATAATAAAGATTGAGAACTTTGAGAACCCCAGTCAAAATCAGTAGCCAGTATATGAAAGGCAATTTGTCGGCAATCACATAATCCATAGCCCATTGTCGATGTGAACGTTTGAAGAAATATTTTAATCTTATTACCAAATCTTGTTATAACCGAACAAGCCCATAAAAGAGGTGTTCAAGCTATTTTAAACTTTCCTGTATACACAATAAAGATGGAATTTAAAAGACATACATGGTACTTAAAGTATAATCTTATTTGGTTACAATTAAAAGATTGAACCCAGTTGCTATGCCACCAAAAATATTTAAACTTAGATGTATTTGTATTTAATTAAAAAAACACTCAGTTCCCAGGCACGGAGCCTGAAATTATGCCCATTACATGGCTATAGCCTCACCTCCTATTACATGGGAGTTTAATACAAATAGTGAAAAGTGGGTGTACATTGTATAGCGGTATTACGTGCCATAATGTGCACTTCTGCCTACCCCTTCGGGGATAAAAGGCGTGACGTTGCATTATACTGTAACTGTAAATTTCAGTACAGTTACATTGGTTGACAAAACCTTATTTATTCAGCAGGTTCTGGTTGGCAGTTTCAGGCTAAAAGCCTCCGCCGCTGCAGGTAAATTGGTTGAAAGGTTTTCATACCTGAAACAAAAAATAAACACAACCTTAGTGAGTGTTACAATGTGAACTATGTTACATAAGTGTAGGTTAGGGCGGGGTGTTGCACACAATGAACGAGACAGGGTTAAATCGAGTATATTGAAGAACCAGGTAGAGGCACATTAATTCACAGTTATAACACATTTCCAACAGTACACTGCAGTCTTAGTGAAAATAGGCGGGAACGTTAGCGTTTTATATTGTATACGCTCTCAATAAGACATACATTAATAATGGTTAGTGTATAAAAATATATTTATTATATTGTAATAAACAAATATCTTTAACCTGGGTACACAAAAAAAGACTTTCCCAACTAAATATTAGAAAAATCTGTTCGGAACTCATAACTAATTGTATTTATTTGTAGCATTGCCCCATTGGTGTGTTTACAAGCATTTACAAGCGTAAGAGTAATCCTCCGTGCGGGAATCGAACCCGCTACACGGTGCGTGGCAGCCGGTTGTCATTTCATCCAAATATATCAATAAATCAATAAAAAACAAAACAAATCTAATCTAATTACCGGATCAATTAAATTCAATAAAACGATAAAAATGTTTATTTTTCTCTTCAAATGCCTCTAATAAATATTCACTACAAATAATTGCCTACTATAAACTAATTCCGGTTTCAAAGGAAATACATAATACGGACATTACATAATGCTACCCTAACTTGTAATAAATCTCTAATATATATGAACCTTAAAATATTGAAATAAAATTGAAAATGTACCTAGCAACGTGACAATTACGGTATCCAGCCATTTTCGTGTATTCGCATCCAAACTTTCAGTACGGTATTCAAATTGAAATAAACTTTCTTACTAAAGACATAAGGTAAAAAATCGAATAGCTACAAATATGAAACAAAACGGATACTTTGACATGCTGCTGTCTTTACCTTTAAGCTGCTAAGTAGATGGGAGAGGCACCTGATCCCTCATTGCTTTTGATAACTATCGTATAAATCAACAGTCGCATCGTAAATCCATCACTGGGCCGCCCCATAAAAACGACCATGATTTTTTAGAGATCCGTTCGTTAAGGTTATATTGTGTTTTACAATTATTTCATAGTAGTTACCGAAGTAACTGGTATGAAATAATCTATGCCTATACATATATCACTATGTGACAGTGAGGGAGTTATGAGTAGTATGTTTTTAAAGGAATAATAATATTATAGAACTTTTAACATTATACCTATCGATTTCTTACTATTTTATTGATATTTCTCTCTTCTCCTCTGCTGAAGAAGTTGTTAAAAAGTGGTGTTAAT
This sequence comes from Spodoptera frugiperda, assembly GCF_023101765.2. Taxonomy (NCBI): domain Eukaryota; kingdom Metazoa; phylum Arthropoda; class Insecta; order Lepidoptera; family Noctuidae; genus Spodoptera; species Spodoptera frugiperda. The sequence continues at coordinate 8,750,480 of NC_064229.1, read as the reverse complement.
TTTCACTATTTCTACATCATGTTTACGACGCAGGACTCAAACCTACGCGCAGCGTATTAGCGTGCGTGGCGGTGCTAGGTCTGCGCATGCTGCTCATGATGAAGAGTCCCTCTATGACTCGAAACTAGTAAAGCTTTTCTTTATTAATAATACGTGAGTAAACCGTGTGTTTTAGTAAAGTCGCATTATTGACCGAAAATCAGTAAGTTTAGTTTATATTAATTTCAATTCAAATAAAAAATCGACGGAACCAAGAAACGGTTATAAAAAGTCAAAAGGATTTATTTCCCAAACTTTTAAAGTAACATCAAAGCTGTTACCAAGTTTAATCAGCTTAACAATTAAGTCGATATCACGTTACACTGATATTATCATTTTGGGTACATCACACAGCACTTTTTTTCTTATTTGCTGAGTTAAAATAGACTCTATTGACGCAGGTATTACCATGTTAAAGGGTGAAAGAATTGAATTAAATTTCTGGTAATGGTGAGCATTTTGTTACATAGGATAAGAATTTTTTTCAGTATGCAGACTAAAAGGCGTGGATAAGAGTTTTAAAAAGAAACTAGCCACAAAATATTTTGTACCCATCATTTAAACCGTCGTAAGACTTACAACAAATAATTCAAGACCATAAATTAGCCAAATCAATTTAGCCGATCACGCGTTTTAGTAAGACTAACAAACAGCAATTGATTTTTAAATAAAATAGAATAGAGATGCCACAAAAAGATGCGGTTTTTAGCATAGTAGGGGAAAGTGCAAATAGTCTAGTAATTGAATTTAATACGATAAACGACCCTACATTTACACATATTCATAATAAAAGGAAACACATACAAGAAATACGAGAACCATTAAAATTTCCATTAAATGAAAGGAAAAAATTAAATCCTTCCTAATTCAAATAAATGGATCCAACCCGCATATGATTTTAAAAACCGAATAAACTAACATCCTGTTACACCGTACAAAAACTAACTCTGTAATAGCATATTGTGTTCTATCAGAATGAGCTATTGTCTGTTTCCTAACAATGTTTTGATGGTAACTTCATTCACACAACCCCTTATTTAATTTACGTGGAATTGTATAAATAGGTGGTCCATTTTTTCGTCCGGTGTAATAGGAGGAATGATTGGCGTTTTTTTTTAATAGTATTTTAATAATGTATGATTTATTTAAGTTTTGTTGAAGAATGACTAGCTTGTTTGTTTACCGGTTAGTTGCAACATGGAAGTATGGTACTTAGTTAGTTTCCTGGGTTGGGCTTTTCCTACAAAAGAGAAATATGAAGAGCTCCTTTACTAATTATTTTAAAGAATAATAAGCATGATGTCAAATTAAACCAAAAATACAATTTTGAAAATCGACACATTGAAATCTAATCCATTGGTTGGTAGGTCCAATTGTAATGCTAATAAATAATGTTTTGACAAAACTAACATAACGACTCTAATATACAAACCCAATATTCGAATCAACTTCTTGAAAACAAAAGCAAACAATTACATCTAAAACAAAACAATAGAATAGGGGCTCACTGAAAATCTACACTTTAATGAAACCGCAAGACGTTTTGAGGACTTTACAAATAGATTCACAATCAAAATACTAAGTATGCGTCTTAGTTAGGCTTAGAACCGAAGTTGTGAGCAAATTTTCTGTTTAACATGCAAAATGGTTACATTGTAGGTACCTAATTTTGTTGAGAATTCGTCGTGACACGAAATTTTAAGTTCCTTTTAACAATCTATCCGCCGGACTCAGAGTAATTTAATGGTAACTTAACCCAGTCCTTAGCAATCGTTTTCGATACAAAATCGTTACTAAGGAACAGTTTAACTAATAATTAAATGACTCTGAGTGTGGCAGTATGAGTTTTAAAAGGCGATACTTTAGGTAACTTTATTAGTCTAGTTGTATTGTCCTTTTGTTTATTCTGTGTAGTAGTTTTGATAAGGGGACAGAAGAGTAGAAGACATTTAATGTTGTTATTTTTTCTAGTCTCATAGAAGTCAGGGACTACACATTAGACAGCATCTGGGCAGTTGCGCGTTTTGATAAAACAAAACTGGAGGTATAGATATGGAGATATCCGGAGCTGTGACTTACCTATCGGTTTTACCGGGGCTCCGGCTCGAAAAGCAGGAGTAGGAACGGGATGATTTTTAATCAGTAAGAGTCTGACACTCCCTCTTGCCTCGCCCATGGTGGGAAAAGTAACTGGATGATATTCCACCCTCAAAAAAAAAAAGATATGGAGATATACCGATACCTTCAGTAGTATCTACTACTGTAAAAATCTACACTGATAATGATTAAAAACTAGTTTTCGATTCAATAAGCCCAATACCTTACTCCAAGATTTAAAAAACGCAATATCATATTTATATATACTAGTGGTCGCCTAGTGGTTGAAATTCAACCATATACGATTTAATTTAGAATACGTTCAAAGATAATTTTTATTTAACTCAAACTCAAACAAACTCTTTTATAAAACTCTATTCATATGAGACGTCAATATCATCGCAATGTCTATCGATTTTGACATTTTGTCAAATACGATCAGATACTATGCATGTGTGTGTAATGTTTTATTTATTGATTTAATGTACTTTATAAGCATTATTTTTGAAAAATATTAGCGTTCTGCACTTCTCCTACACATCTATACTAATACTAATATTATAAAGTTTGTTTGTTTGAACGCGCTAATCTCAGGAACTACTGGTCCGATTTGAATAATTCTTTTTTTGTTGGATAGCGCATTTACTGAGTAAGGTTATAGGCTAATTTAAATCATCACGCTATGACCAATAGGAACCTAGCAGAGCGAGTGAAACCGCACGGAAGTAGCTAGTAAACTATAAGTGTACCAAATTTTATGCTCCTACGTCCGCGCAATTTTCGTAAATAGCGGTCCAAAGTTTTTGCATCACGTATTAATATATAGATGTATGTAGCTATAACAGTGGCATAAAAAACAAAACAGAAAAATAATAACAGAGCACACCCATTTTTAACTAAAGAAAGATCAATTAACAGCGCTAATCTCGAAGCCAGTAAATAACAGTTCCGTGAGATGATTGCACGCAGCATCTTCCCGTACTTCCCACAGTATCAGTTAAATTTGGATGGCGGTGAACCTTTTTAAACTGTTATCTTTAAAGAGAGTAATAACGATCTTATAGTCACGAACGCTGATATGGGTAATGTACAGAGGTGCTGTTTGTCCGGTCAATAAATTTTAAGTCTTATTATGACTGATTAGTGTCGTTATTGTTATGAGTGAGATTTTTTTTGTGACGCGAAGATGTAACACCTACTTTTAATCAGTTTTAATAGGTATGTTTTGAGTGCCTGGTAGGAAGAGGTAGGCTATTTTTTTTTTGTTGTCATTTACCAGACAAAATATGTAATCTATGCCAATATTACCTGCCTAGTTTTTTGCGAGTTTAAAATCTCACTTTATAAGTAGATACTTTAAGCCTGACTCGAGTCAAAGATAGTAGCTAGGGTTAATGACCAGGAGCTACGGACTATCTAGCAGGTTACCGGGGCTACGGCTCGAAGAGCAAGAGTAGGAACGGAGTGGTTTTTAGTCAGTAAGAGTCTGACACTCCCTCTCGCCTCACCCGAGGCGAGAGTCTTGGAAGATTATGAAAAAAGAATATGTCTCGGGACAACCAAGACTTCCTGGTTTAGCAATCGTACTTGCCACCACTTGCTCAACCAATTAATAATTTAGCATTACTATCAACTATTGTACCTATACACAAAAAAACTAAACAAAACGTTTCAATACGGTACCTAAAATGTTGTGTAAATGATAGCATAAAAGTAACTTTATGAAAGAGGGAGTAAATTAAATTTGTTAGAGGCGCCCTCTATTGGCAGTTTATGTAAGTACCATCGACGTTTTAACTGAAGACCTGCCGGGATCAATTTGAGGAACAGTTTTGATGTAGGTTAAGATATTTTGTACGTGTTTTATGATACTAATGCTCTCCTATATTTAGTATCGATTGGTTATGTTATGATAGATGTGTTGTTCAGAGGATGGGTAGAAATGTGTGTGTAATTTGTTATTATCCGAAGAAGACTGAGGTAAACTTTAGTCAGTGTACCTAGATATTTTAATAAGTATATCACAGCTATGTGTTAAGTTATCACTTATTATCAAAATTGTTGGTTGATTTGTAATTTTTGGCTGCATAAGCCCAAACCTGATTTTTTATATATTTACTGTACTTAATACTCTTTATAAATAAGATATTGGTATACCTTTAATAAATACATAAATAATAAAATTGGACTTCTGTTTCACTGAACAACTGACATTTACCTTAAAATATTGCCGATTGCATTTCTTCAATCAATCAGAGTTTAGATTTCGTCACGCTTCATCACCTGACATTTCAGAAGCTAATGTCAATATTAGACATTTTGATTAGTAATATCTACATAGCAATCACAAATATCGAAATCGTCTAGCTGACTATAGACCACTTTGATCCGGAGCTGCGGACTACCTAGCGGGTTTACCGGGGCTCCGGTTCGAAAAGCAGGAGTAGGAACGGGGTGGTTTTTAGTCAGTAAGAATCTGAGACTACCTCTCGCCTCGCCCAGGGCGGGAGAAGTCATTGGATAATTTTCCTCTTAAAAAAAACTATAGATCACCTTACGTCTCTCCTTTTTGTAACCATTTTATTCAATTTACTAATCTGCAAATAGATTATAAGATTACTTCGAAGAAATGTCAAAATCTATTTGTCAAAATATTATCTGAACGTCACATTGACATCTGTCATACAAAGCATTTTGACAAATTCTTTTTTTTATTATCTACTCTTACGTAGGCAGAAAGAATTCTTTGAATGAACGTTGCTACATAAATTCTATTCGATTTTCAAATTTGAATTAGATTATCTGTATTTAAGAATGTCATTTGAAATATTTTATGGCTTTTTATGGAATTGGAATTATGTAACATAATAGAAGTAGGTAATAAGAAATAGGATAATGTTCATTATTAAGAAAATATTTGTGATAGAGAGGTGATAAATGTTGGAACGTTTTTGATAATTATAATATTACTGACCAAATGTCACAACTTAATATTCGAAGGAATACGGACAATAATAAATGATACCAATAAAAACTTTTCACCAAAATTTTATAAAGAAGTTTAGTTTTGGGTAATGCCCAAAAACACAGAAAAATTAAAAACGCATTTTCCATTACATTTTCCGTTTAGTTTGTTCATCGTCTATACTATACTCCAGTCCGTCACCACACACGGACAAATTGCAGCCAGTGCACAGATTATAAAATTCTTACGTCTAATGCTAATATTGAGAATTGTGAATCGGAACAACCAATACAACGCTCTAGTTTCCTGATCAATCAAAATTATGTAATCGAACAATCCTTGACTGATACAATGGCTTTAATTCATTATACAAATTATTTCAATAGCCACTAAAAGTTGCTTTCACATCACACGTTCAATTTGAATCCTTAAACAATTAACTTGTTCTGAGGGCTTAGTACGAGTTTGTTTTACGTTTAACTAGATCGAATCGAGAGCGTCTACGGCACTCTGTACCCTTAGTACAAGTTTGCTTTACGTTAAATGAAAACGAAACGAGAGCGCGTTCGGAGCTTTGATTGGCCGGCTCGAATTAACTAATCAATTCCTCAGTACGAGAGTTTGCTTTACATTGAACAAAAACGAAACGAGAGTGTGTTCAAAACCTTTAGTACGAAGTTGCTTGGCCGGCTCGAATGAATCAACCAATGGTACTGATTAGTTGATTCATTCGCACCGACCAATCAGAGCACCAAACGCGCTCTCGTTTCGTTTTCGTTCAACGTAAAGCAAACTCATATTAGGATGCTGATTGGCTGGCCTGAATGAATCCACCAATCAGAGCGCCGAACGCGCTTCTATGTCGTTTTCGTTTAACGTAAAGTAAACTCGTACTAAGGTTACTTAGTTAAACGTCGACACCACATGTTAAACTGTTCAGTCCTTGGTGTAGAGAGTAACTTGGTTTAACTTTGATGTCGGAAACTCTTTGATCTCAACTGTTACAGGTAAAGGTTAAGCTAGCTTCCGTTTAAAGGCCGTATTTATTGTTTTTGAAGTTTAAATAGTTTGTGAAGAGGTGGTTTAAAATAGGGTTTTAAGTTTTGCTAGTTTTCTTAATGTCTTGTTGCGCAAAATTTTTAAAGTGATGTGCAAAGTTAATTTAATGCAACTCAAAAGTTTTGGGCTTTGACCGGATGAGACTTAAAAAGACTCTTAAGCAACGGAACCGAAAAATAGTTTATTTATTGTTTTTAATATTAAAAAAAAAAACAATTACGCATTCTCATGTCGAAGTAGAAGAAAAGAAGTGAATTAATTGTAAAATGGATCTAATACGATTTTTGCATGCAAAATTATTGTGCCTTATATATGTACATAATATACCTCAGCTGCTATTTCCAGGACAACACAAACAATGTACCGACACATTTATCTATCAATATTTTGTTACTAGACCCATTTAACCATATTTTTAGATAAAACCTCCATATTTACATTAAAATTACTACCAATCCATCATGGCGGTGTTTTCTAACAAACGCTATCATCAGAGATACCAAGATCGATGGGCACCGGGTTCGATTCGATGTAGGCCAACTTGTTTATTTGAATTTTAATTGTAGTTAATGATATTCTCTAATCAATGTTTTTAATTATGTGTAGGATTTACGATGTGTTTTTGGTGCTTAAGTTGTTTATTTATTGAGTGAAATTCTCGTTTGAATGTAGTGGACTACTGAGTGTTCGATTTCTGGGTTAGACAAGATAAGTAGGTACCTATACATTTAATTTTAATTTATTATGTTGTTAATTAATAGGCTCGCAACCTAATCTGTGACAAAACTTTTACTTATTGTATGTTGAGCCCCTACCATGGCTTGAAACCAGTCCAGTTAACTCGCAAAACAGTTACGCGAATAAGCTATAAATCATAATTAATTTAATACTCACAAAACACCATTTATAATTACTAAGTAGCATAATTCCCAGTCTCAATTAGTATCCGTGGTATGTTTCTTCATAGTAAGTACAGATCTTCATGGCATTTCTCACACCATAGCACAAAAAACAATGGGATAGAAACAGTACAGTTACGCTATTATTACCATAAAGAGCCCATAATTATAATTGTGTAACACGGAGCGGCAACTCTTACGCAATTGTCAAGAAGAAATATGTTTCAGAAGGTTAACGTAAAAGTATTTTTGATTCTAATGCATGTAATTAAATATTCACATAAAAAAGACAAAGTAGATATTAAATTACATTTCTTGTAATTGTAATACTAATACTAATTCGTGTGTTTCAGAAGGTTAACGTAACATATTTTTGTGACTTGCACAGTGTACGAAAAATTTTCCAAGAAGTTTTGGAACGAATAAATTCCTTTTCGTATCACACTATAAGGTGGCAAAAGCTATTTATTATAGGTCAACCAAATGAATATAATATTATGCCGCTGCTTGTAACTGACTAACTGTCAAAAGTGAGTGTGTCTATGTCAATCTCTTTTCTACCTTTTTTTTTCAGATGAACACCAGATTGACGTCACTGAGTACGGTGCGTTTCCAAACTTTGTGTCGAATGGATTTAAATAAAATGGTTTTAGCAAATCTCAAAAAAATTCTAGTCATTTTTCTAAAATAACTTGAATGGTTTGATCCTTCTGTTAATACCTGTATTGTAACATCAGCAATAGGCGCACGCGCATCATATCTAAGCGATCTGTATGCGCGGGAGTGAAGCCGTTACGGCCAGGGTTGGTAAGTTTTTTATCAATTTCCGATGTTGAGTTTTTTGTTTCGTTATTTATAAGTAAGGAAGTTTAAATTGTTATGGCTTAGTTGAATGGTTTAGTTATGGCTTATTTCTTTATTGAATTTGTTAAATGTTAAATGGATGGTGTGTGGTATTGGTTTTGTATGTATGGGATTAGGTATAGATCAAAAGTTGTGATGTTACTACGAAAGGCGATGCGATAGTTGTGGTTTTAATTCTATATAGTTAAAAGTAGCTAAATGTGTTTGACATAGTATTTTGGCATTGAAATTAGTATAAAATACAATTTAAGGCATTTGCACCAAAAATTTCAAGTAATTAAAAACGCTAATGTGTTTTTTGAATTTTAGGGTCTGTTTCGCATTATCTGGATAGCCACTGTGTCCCAGATAAATTTGAATTAAGAACGTAATTTATATGAACTATCTGTCACATAAGTTTATCGGGTACTTATATTAAGGTGGTAAGACAAGCGCTTATTATATTATATTTTATAAACCTGACAGCCCTACTTTGAACTTTACCATTTTTTGTTGCACAGCAAAAGATGAGAGATTTCTATCTTGTTACATATTTTATTTTAGTGTTAAGTTTTTATGAATAACGCATTATGTATGAAATATTGAGAAAGAAAGAGAACTATTGTTCCATACGAAATAAGCAAGCTATTGTTTGGCATAAATATATTTGTATATGACATTTTACGGCATATTTCATCTGACAATATGTGAAATAACCACCTACGTCTGTGCTAAGTTGTTTTTTTTTTATGGATTTGGAGGCAAATGAGCAGACGCCCCAGCAGACCATGAAGTTTCTAAACTTTTTTGAAGTCGGGTGTACTCTCTATTACCAGGGGTCTCATATCTTCAAGCGAGAGAATATGGCCAATCCTCATATCTCTTATGTAGAGTAGCCTTCTATGGTGATGATGTGAAAATGATTTTCCTAGATTTTGATAAATAGTATGTCGTCATAATATGACCATATTATTTACGAAAGAAATATATAAGGCGGATATGAATGGTGCCGTCAGTAGAGAGCGCCCTAGACGGACATATAGATACCAGATTGGCGATATATTAAAGAAGGGCCAAATTAAAAGTACCCTTAACCGACGAGCATTCATGAAAAGACTGTTGACTGTTGATGACGCGAAAGAGGTGTGTAAGATTCGTAGCAATTGGCGTTCCATTGTCTCTGCCTATGGCAGCCTATGGCAGACGGTTATGTATGCAATTTACAAAGCATGCACCATCAGCAACGTACTGATCAAGACAGATGACGTACTCTTTCTCCAACCGTAATGCATTGTTATCAACGCATATTCACGTCTATCCATAACTTAGATTAGTCAACAAATAATTCAATGTCAAACGATGCAACGAGGCCAAAGGTTGTAACGGTGAATAAAAGACAAGTTGCCGAGCTGCAGACAACCGCATGTGAACCTACCCACAGTCTCTCAAACACCTTCAATCAATTTTCAACCATACCTCTTTTGGAATGAGGTTGGAAATTGTGTGATGGAATTTGGTAGTGGGTGTAGGTTGATGTGCAGTCTGATCGTCGTGTGGTGTCAATCATTTATGAGATACAACAATGGTGTAGCACGGTGACAATAGAGGAATGGTGGTTTGATAGGCTAGTAGTTTGGGATAGGCAATTCATTGTGCATGCGTTTTGTTAGGCAAGCGAACAGACGGATCACCTGATGGTAAGCGATCCAAGCCCTCTATGGACATATTGGGCACTCGCTACATATCGTTTAGTACGGCTATTGAATTGTTGCATTAGCGGTGTGTGCTGTCGAGTTTTAGGGTTTCAGTTTAATCCCAGAGTACGGCATTAGTAGTTACCCATCCTCAATCTTTCCAATCCCCAACAATCTCTGAGCCTCAAAAGACTGGCGACGCACTTGTAACACCTCTGGAGATTTGGGTGTCCTGCTTACCATACGGTGGTCAATCTGTTCGTTTTCCAGCTTGTACCACAAAAACACTCATCCATAAAACTTACAAAAAAGCAATCGTCATCAAATATAGTGCAGCTTTTTACAAGACTAATTTCACTTCATCATCATCATCATGATCAGCCAGTTTCCGTTTAAAACTGGATAAACGACTCTCCAAAAACACGAGTTAAATTAAAAATTCAATCATTTGTTTCAATTAGGTATACCGAAACTGTTTGAAAGTTAAATAAGAAAATTAAAAACGTCTGTCAATCAGTCAGTCCCTGTATTACATTAGAACACATTACTACTCTGCTCACCCCAAAAGCAGATCAGGCGTGAATCCAATCCCACCTGTGCATTGTAGGAAGTATAATGATGAGTAATTACGTGCGAGCGGAAATTGCTACGGACATCAATCATTGTTGGCCATTTGCATTCATTGCTGACTCAGGGGCTAGGGTTTTGTGGCCCGGCCCGAGGACTGGCTTGGGGCTAACGGAAATTTTGAGGTGTTGAAATTGTAGAGATGTAACTATTTACATCTCGTAACATAGGTATCAGAGGTCTTAAACCTCTGATACATAGGTATCAGAGGTTTAAGACTTCTGCATCTCATTCATGAAGGTGTTACAAATGGGTTTGAAACCTACCAACGGCAAGTACCAATGTGACTTTTTTCCGAGATATATGTAATTTCAAAGATTATGTAGATACCACTGACTAAACGGTGAAGAAATACATCTCGAGGAAACCTAGGCTTATATAATTTCTAATTATAAGTTAAAATTGTCAACTAGCGTTGAGCAAGCGTGGTGATTAAATCTCAAACCTGCCTCGTACTAGAAGAGGCCTCTAGTTAGCAGTGCCCACTTATAGGTATACTATATAGGTTGTTAATGTGAAATTAGTATGAAGAGAGGTTTGTAATAAATATCACAGGAGAGATAAAAAAGAAACCATTCTGTTGAAATCATTATCAAAATATGGTTAATGTACCTAGTATGAAAACAAGATGTATTACTCACTCACTTCATCAGACACAGAAAAGTGAAAACATGTTTATCATGTCCTGTGGTAATCCCCAGCTAATCCAAAGGTAGTTTATAACTTAACTAAGTAAAATTTCACCGGACAGAAGAGAACCAACTTCACAAACACTAACTTCAGTAAAACATTAGACCTACAACCAATAATTTCTTTAGCAACATCTTATTCAAATGTACAATCGACAAAATGCCCCATGTTATTGTAGCGGCTGGCACATCGGCAACGATGTTTATAATAAGCCTCGAAACTTGAGACGTACCTTTTAAATATACAAAAGAGTAAAAAGTAGTCTTCGTAGTATTTAAAAAGAAATTAAATACCCAACTTAATGTTTATTTTTGCAAATACAAGAAAATTAAGGATCATTAATCTTTATGAGTTAAATATTTCTATGTTATTTCAGATTGAACGAAATTTGGAGTATCTACCTCAAAGTAAAAATTAAAGCATTTATTTCAATGAATCCTTAATTAGGTACTTTTCAAACGTCAAATTGAATTGTCTATCCGTGAAGCTAAGTGCTCGTTCCAAAGTGTAACTTCAAATAGAGAAGATCGAGCAAGAAATCATCATTACTCTTGTCATACCTAAACTAGATTAAAAAAATTGTTCTACTTTACCCTTCCTACTAAAGAACATCAACAATATTTACAAAAAAACATCTCTTGTTCGTAAAAAATACTATCTCCCTACCAAGGCAACAATTCGTCGATAGTACCCAAAGCCCCTAAAACACAACATTTCGTTCCGACACCGGAGGTTACATTATTTATGAGTTAATTCGACAACCGAATATTGTTTAGCAACAGTTGGCCGACAATACAACGTAGGCGTCCCATTCAAATAGTCACGATAAAATAGACAACGGCAAATCAGTCTATAAACCATTTAAATTGATCCCCCGATGAAGAAACTATCGAACGAATAATAGTTCAAGTTATATTGGACTATAATAGACTAGGTATATTTTACGGTATTAAGTTTTGAAACAAATTTTGAGCGGTGTTTCCTAAATGTGAATGGGAATTAGTATTGAGTGAAGTTCTAAATGAATGGATTTTGCATGTCTATGCGTCTGCTTCGTTAGTCGTATTTGTGTATCTCCTATTTCATAGATGAATGAAGTGTGATTTAATTTGGATAGTTTAGTTTGACATTCTCACTGCGATACAGATTTGCTTGAATTCACCAGTTGCAGTAGGACTATAGCGATGCATATTCGCATGGTGGCTTTAGGGGGAAACAGGTGGTGCTGTGTTATTTTCTTATCATTAAACTAGGCCCGAAACGCTATATCTATTGAAAAAACCACATCAAAATCCGCAGTGAAGTTTTAAAGATTTAAACATACATACGGACAGACCGCGAAAAGCAACCAGTCATTGATTTTGTTTTCTAGGTTTGTATCGTATGTTTTAAACTATGCAGTGACTGTTGACGTATTCTTTTGTAATAAATATAAAAATCTACTAAAGAATAGCAGTTTATAGTTCCTTGATGAACTAGCGTCTATAAATAGACAAATCAATTATGAATTTCACGACCGGCAAAATTAGCAAGTCACTTTGAACCTTATCATTATAATCATAGGCATGAATAATGGTCAACCGCTACCAACGCTGATTGTAGATGTAGAACCCTTCATGCATAATGAAGGTACAATCAACATTAGTTGTCTTCAAAAGGGATTGTGATATCAAAATCTATGCATATTATATTGTACTGTCTCATCATTGGTTTATGCCAAATTAGAGTATCAGTACTGATTCCAGGTTCAACAAGGAGTTTCACGTCATTCACGAAATTCTCAGCTGCATCACCGAGTCTGGAGTCATGTCATGTTCATGAAAATGAGCACGTACATATGTAGGAAAACTTAAAAAAAATATACGTTGCATTTTCGCCTCCATCGTGGAAATGTTCCGTGCGGTAATCAAAACAGCTACACGTTGTACGGCTAGCCAGTTGCCCAGCCATCACGTCAATTGTGCAGTCGAATTTGGCTTCTGTATGAATTGTTATGTTATTAAGTTCAGTTTAATTCATCTTCTTCTTGCTTTAATTGCTGCTTGAGAAGCGTCAACTATTTCTTCTTCCATTTTCCCATATTAAAGTTCTATTGCAAAATATTACTTAATACCATTTCTGTAGTGTCTCTTTTAATTTTTCTTGTTTATCTTTACTTTGGTCTTGCTGTTTTTTCTATTCTATTGCTTTGGTACTATATCTATCTAAGCATTTGTTATTGCAAAAAATCCCTAAAAAAACGAAAGCAAAACTTTGCGGTATAAAAATTTCATTATTGCCTTTGGATAGTAGCGTAACCGAGGGTATGTTTTTGTTACGTCAGCGTGGGTAAAATGCCTGTGGCCATACAAGCTCTCGGTTCGGTGACAAAATATATTCAAATGTAGCGAAAAGGTTGAATAAATGTTTAATATTCACATAGAATTCTGACCAAAAATTTTATGATCCTTTTTTGAGTAGGTTTGTACTGAAGTTATAATTAAATTTTCAGTCATCAATCCAAATGTATGTGTGTTTCTTTTTAATTTACGTTTGTTAGTCCTGTTGCTATTACTGAGAATATCTTACGAATATTATTAATGTGAATCTTTGTGTGTATGTTTGTTACTCAATCACGTCAAAATGGCAGAACGGATCGGGATGAAATTTGGAACAGGTAGATTATGATCTGGAATAACACATCTTTTTCTTCCTCCTCATACCTCTTAGAGACCCCGCAGATTTACAATTTCAAGTTGGCCGACTAAATCGCAGAGTATACGAATAGGTATAGTGACATATGCTAGCCCGCACATCTTGTCCAACTAAATCGTCCAACTACTTAATAGTAATTAATCAACTAATTATAGTTGGCCAACTTACAATAAAATTGTATGTCTGCGGGGTCTCTTATACATAAATTTTTTGTAAAAGAGTAAGATTTTTTTGAAAAATTCATAATACTAAACTTGCCTTAACCGACCAACTAGACACCAAACTCCCCACCCGATACTCAGGAACTAACATAGAGAGCATTCATGCATAGCACACACGGCATGCATTACACATGAACTCAGGAAACGGATGGACGGACAGACGTACGACGTGTGTAATTGTGTATGTATGAACACAGACAGACGGACAAGTTGTACGGAAGTGATGGAGTTGAGGAAGATTATGGGTAGATATTTAATAGCGAACAATTTTGTTTTTTTATCGTATAAACCGGTAAACGAGCTCACGAATCACCCAAAACACCAGAGGCGTTATAAGTGCGTTGCTGGCCTTTTGGGTGTTAGGATTTTAAGGGTTTTTGGGAGAATTAGGGATTAGTAAGATTGGGAATTGGGGTTAATTGGGCCACCGGTAACCTCACTGACACAACGTAAGCGTTGTTTTACGTTTGTTTTCTGTGAGGCCACTTTATGGGTGGAAGTCCTACGCTTACTAACACACATTATCGTCAACAGTTTGTAACAGTTAATTGCTGGAATATCTATGAAAATCCTTTAAATGACAGTTTTCCATAACATTCATGCTCGACTGGAGCCTGGAGATAACAGTTCAAATGGTGTAGGGTTGTCAGTGAGTGCTGCTATCCAGTCTTTGTCAAATGTGTAGTCAACTTCTGATGTTATAATATTCGTCACCACGTTCAATACTTCAAATAGGAATGTTAAGTAATAATTTTATTTCACCACAATACAACACAGTTATTTACTATTATTGAAATCCCAGACATATTGGACATAGAATATTTCAAGTTATTACACCATAAAATGTCATACTAAAGACAAAAGAATCTATAATACATACGTGCTTAGAATTTTAATGAATCGCATAAATTTGGGATTGTTCTTAAACGATTTTGTAAAGATGGACGAGAGATGACTAGTAGAATCTTGTATTTTTTGTGGGATAATAAAAAATCATTCAGAAATGTAGACAATAGACATAAACTTTAAAAACAAAAAGGCGTCAAGGAGACGCCATAGATCATTACTATTCACCCTTTTCATCCAATCACTACCTTTAACCTCATTGACATCACAAGTCCCAAAACAAAACGTCACCCGCACGTCGCCTGCGCACGATTTGAATTGCAATGAGCATGCGTGAGCGCATAACGGTACACACGACTACACATCAAACTCTACAAAACCAGTATAAACTGGCCTTTGAACGTACTAAAGGACCGTACAAAGCGAGGCCATGATATATTGGTTGTGTTATTCCATGTTAGTATGTACATTATTGATTCGTTGACATTTCGTAGATAGGACTATATCAAGGGTATTCGCGTGGGAAGAATTTGTTAAAGTTATGGGGCAATCATGCGTTTACATAGTTGAGGTTGAAGGGCGATTGGTGCAATAGTAATTGTTGTACATAGTTCTTGCCTTGTAAGGTTTTAAAGTCATTATTTGTGATTGAATATATAAAGGATATTTGGTGACTACGTGTGTTGTCATAGATTTACAGACCGAGCAGTTTTAGTGCCTTTAGACACAAAATATTATCATAGGTCAGTTACTGTTGCGTGTTAGGGATGAAAGAGATTTAGATAGATTTAGATTTATTACTGGTTTCTGTATAGTCCAAAAATGCTGTATTATGGTTTCTATGAGGGCTTGTCATAATTTCCTTGTTTGATACATCGATTAATAGATCACAGTTTACCAGAGCTGATATGGAGCTGCGGAATACCTAGCGGGTTTACTAGTACTCCGGCTTGAAAAGCAGTAGTAGGAACGGGGTGGTTTTGGTGGTTTAGTCAGTAAAAGTCTAACACTCCCTCTCACGTCGCCTAAGGTGGGAGAAGTCATTGAATGAATTTCCTCCCCAAAAAAATAGGTTTATCAGAGACTGTCTTGATTTCATCAAAAATAAGTCATCAGTTACGACTCGTGTAGAATAAGTACACTTAAATACGACTGTATTTTATCATGCGTATTCCCAAACCAACACGATAGATCTGTCCCCAAATCAAGTTATCAACACACAACCACTAACATTAAGCACAATTAGACCACAAACGAAATTTGGCTTCGCTTTAAATCGTTCGAACAAAGCGTATAAGCGTATAAGGCTGGGGGCATACAGGGTACAATTACTGGCTATTGTTCATGTGCAACGATTGGTTCTGTCTGTGACTTCGTAATTATACGCTTAACCGACATTTGAGGTTATGCTTGGACAATTTGTTGGTTTTAGTGCGTAGTAGTTAAAATTATCTGCCTCGTTGGTCGAGTGGTCGCAAATGCAACTGCCGGATAAGGAGTCACGGTTTCGATTACCGGGTTGGGCAAAATATTGCTGGGCTTTTTCCGGTTTTTCGAAAATTTCTCAGTAGTAGCACGGAGTCTAGAATTGTGCCCAGTATAAGGCAATAGGCTCACCCATTACATGGGACTTATGACACAAATTATGAAAAGTGAGTGTACATTGTATAGCGGCATTAGCCGTAATGACGTTGCACTAGTTAAAATTATTATCCTACACATTACCACTTTTTTCTGTCTCATGTTCCGAACAGTCCATCAATAAAATGATCCATACCTGCAACAAAAAGAAAAGACAGAATTAGCAAAAGAAAAATAATCTTTACGACTAACAAAATACAGTATGATAACGAGTAGAAATTCTTCATCATGTAAAAAACAAAAATACTTCAATAACATAATTGCGAATGGGCTGGTACGACGGGAGTGATACAACGGCCTCACAGAAAACCAACGTGAGAAAACGCTTGCGTAGGTAGGATATGGTCAATGCTCCTTTTGTTAAATAATATAAGATATTATCTCATATTCGCAGAAATAAATGAATTTGTATTTGTAGTTTATTGTGTTGCCAATTACCTCCTTCCCAAGCCCCGATTCGCTAGTTAGCGAATCCGTCTGTTCGTTTATGGGCTAATACCATAAAAAAACCTGATACACCACCTCTGTCTATATTACTTCTGCGAATACTAATCAAAGCTTTCCAAGTACCAGAAGAAACAATGGACATGTAACATTAAAATTAAGTAGTTTTCTCAGAAGATGTTTTCTATCAAGCGAATTAATAGTTCTAGCTGTGCCAAAGTAACAGAACAGTTGGCAGGAAATGATCCATTGTACGTAACTGATATATGCAAATATACGTACGGTTTAAAATATAAGCCATAAGCGATTTTGAAATAGGTGTTCAGAAAAGCTACCTCATTTATTAGTGTCAGTTCATCTCAACTCTTTTTGTTGATATCGTAAGAACTGATTAGACGATGAAAATTAATTAATCTGTTGATTAGATGTTAATGCTGTCAGTTGTCAAAAATCACAGATAAGTTGGGAAGTTTGAACGCGCACGCGTTGTTTGTTGAAAAATCTGTTTCAATAATCTTTAAGTATTGAGTTTTACTTAAAATTAAAGCTACATTATATTATATTTGATAGAGATCGGGCAACAGTGCTCCTCATTTTTTGAAACCACGGAACTTTTTCAACTGGCTTGTTAAGATCCGTGAAGAGATTATGGCAAATCCTCTTATGTAGAAGAGACTTTCATTGGAGTAGACTCATAGTCTCGCTGAGGACTGTCCCGAGACTGTAGATGATATTAATGATATATTAGTTGACATATAAAAGGCTTGTAGAATGTAATTTATTGCTAAATTTGTCATTCAAAATTGATACCAAACACAATTTGATTACGAATTAAAATCGCAAATCGCTTAAGTTTGTAACTTAAGTCCCATCCAATAATGATATTTTGATTGATTCATTATTCATATTGATGTATAAGAAAATCAATTACGTTGATGACTTAAATACATTCTGCTTAAAAACGTATTAGGCAATGTTTGTATAGCGCGTATCATATAATATTTATGTACTTATTAAATTGATAGTTCTGTATCATGGTTAGTTTGAAATTTAATTCGTTTTAAATTATACTTAGAGTATCTAGGTTGGACTGCCTTTTCGTGTAGTTATCGCAAGTATGACTGTAAGGCAAGGGGACTCGGGTTGGATTCCCGCGACGGGCAAAATATTACTGAGTTTTTTTTTAAGGTTTTCGTAAAATTTCTCAGTACGGGTCTGGAAATGCGTCCGATATATGGCAATAGGCTCACCCTCTATTACATAAATAGTGAAAAGTGGATGTACATTGTACAATGGCATAACATGCTATGATGTGCACCTCTGCCTACTCTTACACGCATAAAAGGCGTGGCAATATTTATTGTATTTTACCTAGTTATCATTTTATAGGAGCTTCGGAGTTAGTCAAAACTCAAAACACACAATTTCACAACTTTTAACAAAGAAAGCTATGTACGCGATAACTTTCACACAATCAGATATATTATATATCTGCCGTCTACCAAAGAACAATGCGTGAACATATAAAACAATAGTATCGGCTTAATCATCTCATTTATTCGATAAGGCGGTAAGCTGTAACATAGGTGTTATCGATAGAATTATCATAATATTAATTTGATTCAATCTTTAAGTTCACACGTGGGCTTTTGTTTTGGTCTTTCGTAATCAGATGGTTCGTTTTGTAATTGAAGTTGGGTGGAAGGCACAGGAGATACCTTTTATCATTATGGAGTATAGAAGTTAGATATTTTGTTATCAAGAAAGTAGAATGGAGTTGTGGATTTCTAGATTTTCGATATTAGACTTATATTATGAGCATAAAAAGTCAATATTGGCTACGTGAGGATCCTCGCGCATGTTACTCGTAATTATTGATGAGCTCCCGTTATAGCTTGAAACTAATCGCGTAACACCCTCGAATACTTACGAGAGTAATCTTTATCCCAGTCTATTTACCGTATTATGCTATTTATTTAAACTTAAAAGTAAGAATAATGTATGTAAATTGTTCGTTCGTTTGTGTTATAAGTCCCATGTAATAGGGGTATATGCCATATACTGGTAACAATTCCAGACTCCGTTACAAGTAAGAAATTGAATAATTCTTTAATAAAAAATATTATATTAAAGCTGCCCAGAGGCAAGATGGACGAGTTATCTCATTCAGATCGTTATCTTAATACAGATGAACAGGAAAGCTTTGAGCACTTTTACTTTCATGCAGACATAGTGCAAACATCCATTAGATATGATACATTTATAATTGATGATACGATCATTTTATTGTTTAATATCTCTCTCTTTGGTATTAAGTCACTTATGTGTGGGAGAGCCATGCTTCGGCACGAATTGGCCGGCTCGACCGGAGTGATACCACGGCCTCACAGAACACTAACGTGAAACAATGCTTGCGTTGTGTTTCGTTGTAGGAATGAGGTTACTGAAGACCCAATTACCCCCTTTCCCAATCTTCGCAATCCCCGATTTCCCAACAACTCTTAAATTCCTAACCCCCAAAAGGCCAGCAACGCACCTGTAATGCCTCTGGTGTTTCGGGTGTCCATGGGCGGTGATGATTGCTTACCATCAGGTGATCCGTCTGCTCGTATACCGGCTTAAACCAAATGATATGTCACGATTAGCATTCGCATATGAGTTCACTCGACCAACGAGACAATTCTATTTATAATAACAATTACAAAACAAAAGTACAATTCCTCCTAATTCCATATTTTATCCTTCATCCTAATAGATCAACAAAAACATTTATAATAAGTCCGCCTTTTGTTAATAGGAGATTAAAGCTTAATGCTTTTAAATTAAGGACTTAATTCGCATGTTGTCCTTTTGTTGTTACGCTGTTATTAATCTTCGCAGACGGATATCACTTTAATAGACTGGATTATGCTCTGTGTTCCCTATTGTACTTGAAAGACATTCTTAATTCTAATTAATTAAGGTTTATATTACTTTCTCGTGACAACAACATATTATTTTATATCATGTTTTAAGGGTTAGGCAGTAATCGCATGTGTCTAATATGGCATTATACGAATTAAAAAAAAAACTATTTTTAAAACTCCTCCCTTCTTTTACATAAGACTCCTAACTATGTTCTTATGTATTTCTGCTCACTCCTGCAGGGAATTAAAGGCGTGATGTTATGTTTTGTTTTATCTTAGCTTCGATTATTTTATTTATAGAGAGGGCACTAGCCGTTCCCACTGTGCGGTTCAGGAGGGCTCTTCTTTATAGTGATGAGATAAGTAGAGTTGAAATTTAACGATATAATTGAGAGTATTTTGCTAATGTGCATCATTCACACTATCACACTGATATTATAAATGTGAAAGATTGTTAAGATGTTTGTTCGTCAATCACGCAGAAAATACTGAACGGATTTTGAAGATGATTGGTATACAGACATGGTATGAGCTGAATTGGGTAATAAGATACACAAGAACGCAGGCGAATCGAGTTCAGAATAAATATAGCTCAAAGAAAAAAGGTCCACTCAATAATATATGTTCAAAGCTAATATAATAATGATGATGAATACAAACTCATCTCAACATCAACTATGTCATACTTAATGATATTTATTCCTACAAATATCCTATAAAATATCCATATCAATATTACAGTTTCCTGAAAATATTAAACTAGCATAAATCTGTAGACGATACCTTTTAATGAAACAACTCCACAATTCCAAACTTCATACCATAAAATCGAAATAGTAAATAACATTCCAACCCGAAATCTTCCTCGACAGTCACACACTTGTAAACAACAAAACAATACACATAAGCACCTATCTCATAAATCTTGTTTATTCCACCCCTCTGTCAAGTCATTCATCAAATTTTACGTCCACATCGACATGGGATAAATTATGTTTTATCGACATAATCCCATCCCTAGCTCGCGTGTAAGTAGTGATACGAAACTATTTATAACTCGATGGACTCGGCCACACATCACAAATGAATGAGCGCTTTGTTAATACACTGGATTACTACATGTTTGAACTTTTACAGAGCTTTAGTTATAGTTTTTGTGTGGTCCTTTTTATGTAGACACCATTTTTATGTTTCTCTTGAGTCTTTCTTACTTAGGTTTTTCTTTAAGGGGGGAAAATCATCCAATTCTCGTCCCGCCACGCACTAATTTCGCACAATTCAATGGCATCAACAACCCATGACAATTCACTGTGCTGGATTGTGGGTTTTTCTTCATAAGCAGAGATAAAAATCTCCCGATTTGGTCATTCAAGGACATAAACTTAATCGGCATAGGTTTATCAAAGAGCGCTGCTACCTGTCTCTGTCTAATCCGAAGCTCCGGCACCTAGCGGGTTTACTGGGGCTCCGGCTCGAAAAGCAGCAGTAGGAACCGGTTTGTCGGTTGTGGTTTTTAGTCAGTAGGCGTCTGATACCCCTGTTGCCTCACTCAAGATGGGAGAAATCATTAGATGATTCCCCCCCTTCAATAACACCCTTTGTCAGCTATTACACATCCGCGGAAAGATAGGAAAACAGACAACATTAACACTTAAACTACGTCACACACACACGGCATATAACAAACAAAGAAACAAATGATTATTAGGCATTTAAAACACAAAAATGCAAGTAACCAACAATTAAAATTCAACCGACAAAAGCACTTTCACTTACATGCCCCTTATACGAATGAATTAGAGTCGTAAATGCCAATTAAAATTGATGAACAGAACCCACATAATAATAACGAACTTCCTACTAAACTGCTACACCCTTTCCAATTGTTAGCGAAATGATAGCAATAGCTTATGTCATTTAATTATGAGGGCGTTGACCTAATTCGTCATTGACAGTATACAGAGTGATGTACCAACTTGGTTGAATATTTATAACGTTTTAAAGGCACTAAAATATTTGTTTTGTGAGCTATTGTATAAACTGAACTATATATAGTGTTTGTAAGATTCAAGTATTTTGTTATAAATAGAATATTAGTATATTTTTTCATGTATAGAAGTTAATTTTATTTTAAGTTACTTTGTCGTATCGATCAATATCGTAATGGCAAATGTAATATATGAAAAAAAAAAATGTTTGGTCTAGTAAATGTCCGTCTAGTGGTAATAGAGTAAAATACATTCTTTCACCACTCTGTCTTTCCGAGTGTTTCATAAAAGCCGATATTGTTATACTACTATCGGTAGCATCAAAGCGTAAGGCCAATCTGATAGTAATTGATACCGTAGACTAACCACACTTCTAACACCAAACGACTTACTACATAATCAAGATGGTTGCCTTACCATACATAACAATAAAAATGTCAAAACAACAAACACATTTGCATATAAACATCATTAAAACTATCAGTATTTCGCATCAATACTTAATTTCTAATTTCCATCAAAACACCATTTTGTATTACAAAAACAAAAGCATAATCACTACCAATTTCCATGAGTGTCGATTACACGTAATAGGTCCAACGAATAAAAACCGTTACGTACAAGTATTTGAAATTCGAACATACTCGCAACTACTGGCCCCTATTACGTAAACACGATATTCTTAGCTATTGACAAGTAAATTTCTATTGCTGCTTAAATGGTTTTCTATTCATGACACGTGTATTTACATACCAACGATTTGAATTCAATGTAGGAGATTCGACTATCAATATTAGAAATGCTACCGTTGGACTTACTTTGAGTAACATTGCTTTAAGGTGCGTTTACATTGTGCTAGTTACTTGCGTGAGATATTTTTGATTTTTGTTGTAACAATAGTGTTTGAATTTGTCAATTTGTTTGGTAATCTGTTTTAAATCAATGTTTAAAATATTCATATGTTTCAAGAGTGCCAAGAATAAAGGATTATAATTGAAATAAATAATTTGGCTTTGAAATAAAATAACATATTTTAACTCTATTCTTTAATAGTTTTACCTTAATATTTTCCAATTCTTGACAATTTTGCATGATGATAAATGACTTTCAATAGATATAATTCAATACCAATAAGTTCTAATTACAAATAAGCAATAGTTTTAGCACTTTACTTGTTCCAACTAGTTCTCTCCTAAACTACTCGACTAGCATCTAAAATCAATGTAAACGCAGCTTCAGTGACAACTAAATAGTCGTAGTGATCGGTAATCGGCAAGTATGTAGGAATTACGTGTAAGTAATGGGAAATTGGTTACAACGAGGCTTCACGTTGTGTAAATACTACACATTTTAAAGGACGTCTGTTGGTTTGTTTGTTTAATCAAATATTAAAAGCACGAAAAATGCTATTTAGTCTTCTATCATAGAGTTTTTCTTAAAGTATTCTAATGAGTAAGAAAGCTTTAATGAGACTCTTGTATTAATAACTAGAATGGCAATTATATGTGTTTGACTGTGTGATTAAGCATGAAAATCTTAAAAACTACTGAACCAATATTCATATAGTTTTAACAGAAGTACAGAGTGCTTTTAATTAGGCAAGCCAGTGGACAAACGATGATCCGTATCACATTAAAAAAAAAAAAAATGTAGCGTATATTTATAAAACTTTGTATTAATATATAGCAGAATGGATGAACCGTGTCGCTAGTATATTTACATGGTTACCATAGCAACGAGCATTGGTTCGGAAAATTGATTGGATGAAACTGTTCAACTTTACAAAATGAATAAAAAAGTTGTCCTTTGTAATACTTTTTTTTACTTTTTTTATAGAGCATTGATTAGGATCATACCAATTTTTTTTAAACAGTTTTATAGTTGAGAGATTACAAAATTTGTAATATAAGTTTTTTTTATTTGTTTGGATTATTTCTCGATCAATATTATTGGAATTATCTTTTAGGCATTTTCAATCATGGTTTATACCTGTCATCAAAAGCCTATAAGTAGCCACTGCTGATCAAAGCCTTCTTCTTACACGGAGAAGGTTTGAGCATCACCAGGATTGCTTATTACGGATTGACGATTTGGTTCGGTGATTATAAGTCACGACACTCTATTACTACTTTAAATTCTATTATTACTTCCCAACACAAACTTAAGACAAACACATAAGTACCTATGTGTGCTTAGCCAAACCAATAAAGTTGTTCTAGGAAGTTGCTCATGCGCAAGTTGAAACCGAGATCCATGGTAAAACCACAGATTATACAAACAGTGGGAAACTAGTTCTAATCTTCACATCGGATATCCATGTTAGTATTTCCCGTAATAAAATCGATACTAGCCAATCGATTTCCGAATCGAATAGTGTTGTAGAATGTTGTGATGTTCGGGTATTAATTGGACAAGCTACGCTTAGGCAGTCGTAAGCAATGTGATAGGAGAGCAAAGAAGAAAACACACCCCCTTGCTTTTTTCTGTATTTTTTAGATTAAGGTAGTGCAATCATTTGTCTGATAGTGAATTTACTAATGATATAATTTCTAATTATTACTTTGAAATCGCTAACCCGCATTTAGCAAGCATGGTATAATCACCATACTCAATCGTTCTTCGGCGGAGAAGACACCTATGGTTAGCATTTGCTATTTTTAGGCTGTTGATGTGATGCGAAGTTCTTACTGACAACATCATTTACCTTACTTGAGAAACATTTAACTTAAATACATATTTTATTTCTGATTCAGTATATTTCTTAAATCAAAGCGCAGTAGAATTCTAAACCATTCTGTTCCTTAAAATAACCAGCTGAACACTGCTGTATAAACCAAGAAGCGTTCTACATAACATACATACTCTAAAGGCACTAAAACTGTAGATATCACTTTCATACCGTGGATGGTAGTAATGGCTCGCTGTCAATTGTCAACACACCTTTCTCAATCAGTTTCACTTCAAACATTTATGTTCTGTCCGTATGTCCGTCACTCGGTTTTAATGTAGTGTTTGTTAGATTTAAGATTTGACGTGTATTAGTGTTTGCTTTTACTTGAAATTGTTATTAACTGGGTTGTTTCTATTTTGGTTACAAAAGTACTTACCTACCTGTTATTTTAAATAGTGTTTCCTATACATAAGAAAATTTCGTACTAAGTTATTTATCCTTCCACTCCTCTCTTTTTAAATCTTTTTGCGGCCAATCCTTATCATACATGTCGAGTTCGTCCCATCTCCTTTTGTGAGGACATCTGTGGACGTTGAGCGGATTCCACTCAGTAGAGTGGAAGGAGGGTAGGGAGGCCTTTGCCTTAAAGTGGGACGATCATGGATGAAATCTAAATCTAAGCTAAACTATTTATCACAGTTATGCGTTGATTATGAAAGACCTAGTGATCATTCTGAAGTGTTATTTCTATATGACACATTAGTTTTATTTAATAAACAGTTATTTTGTTGATACAAATAACTTTGTCATGTACCAAGACCCTACAAAGTTAGAAAATGGATAGAGAAAGTAAAGGGCATCGTAAAACAAACAAAAATACGTCTCACAGAGAAAGTAAACAACTCAGAATAAAAAGAAAACCAATGGAAATTGAAGAAACTGCATTTACTTTAGAACAACGACAATCACCACACGTTTCTATTGACAGAACAAATTGCACTCACTGTCAATTTAGATAAAATTGGAAATCGGATAGCAGAAAAATATTGAAGAATTTTCAAAAGAAAATGATATGCTCGATCAGCAATTTCATTTTTAAGTGGACATGTGAGTGGTGGCTTCTTACTGTGCGAGAATTTTATCACATCAGCTTATGATACTGTCCTGACTGGAACTGCGGATGACCTAGCGGATTATAAGGTTACCACGCTGCTGCGGGTCCGTTTAGTATCCACCAAACATATTCATTGGTACACATAGCTTATCACTGGTGGAAATGGACTCGGCATTGCGTACTCGAGCTGCACATCTTCGCACAGCTACATAGCTTAATATCAGTGAACACGGTCACATAGTTTTACTGCTTAGCTATTACATCTTTATCCCTGGTAGAAAAGCACCCTAAGAGCCTGACACATAACAAGCTCATGATAGTGTTACTGCTGAACTATGTGGCTTCTGTACATAAAACAATGTTTGCACTAATATCTACCCTTGACAAGCGAGTTAAAGATCGCAGTTTAAAAGGTTCAGGTTTATCAAAGAATGCTGCTGCTACCGTCACCATATTTTTATCATATCGCCTGCAGCAAATCGATTGTGATTTTCAAACGATTCCTTACTCGCTAACTCGCTACCGTTGCTTATCGATATATTTTTCGCATCACTACGTTTGTAGGCACGACCGCTTTTTGATCGCTATCATACCGATTATGAGGTTTAATGATATTTCTTATAGATAAGTGTCACTTTTACTTTTAAAGTTTGCGTGGATGGTTTACTATGAAAGGGAGAGTTTTGATTTTTTTATAACATGCTTTTATTAGGTCGATCTGTAACGAACTATGTAATAAAATCTCATAATCTAAATTACATGCACTTGCAAGTCTTTTATTGTCATGAAACTTGGCAACTTTAAGAGCATCAGATGATATTACAATATGTTAGAATTGTCGAACTGGTTTGATGATGATATGATACAGAAGATGACTGATGGAACGGTATGCTATCCTCTGGTGAACACATCGAGTGTGGGCTCATTAGATGTGTTTATTTCGTCTGATGATGAGAAAACTAAATATCAAATATCCCAGACCAAAAAATTTACAGTCGATTTAAAAAACAACAAGTATTTAAAAAAATCCTGTGTCGTGGGGGCGATTACAAACATACAAGTTCACACGCACAAGACACCCGGACCCAAAACAACAACTTCTGGATCACACACAGAGTTGCTCCGTGCGGGAATCGGACCTGCTACACGTTGCACGGCATCCAGTTGCCCAGCCACCGCACCAACCGTGCAGTAAAAAACTATTAAACTCAAAATCTAATACAATAAAGGATGCAAGACGATAACAGCTCATTAATACTAAGATAACTAAAACAGCATTTAAAGTTTTAACTAATATAACAGTTTTCGAGATTCATAGCTCGTTTACCAAGTCTTTAAGTACTTTAAACTTCAATCTTAACAGCAATAGTTAATTTAATTTAATCTTAAACTTTTAACGGTTACCGCTCTAGGTTATCGGTTTCACGGTAACTTAAACAGTTAAGGTATTAAATAACTTTTTTATAGATTAGGTAATTGTGTAATAAGGAAGTCTATGGATACTGCTATAAAATAATACGATTGGTATTAGCACCAAAATTTTATAACTTGAATGAATTTATCTTTGAAATGTGTTTAACTAATGATTATTATTAAAGAAATGTTTATAGTTTACCGGATGCTATTTCCTTACTAGATTAGATATAGGTAACTTTTATTTTAATTAATTGTTACAGGTTAACACCAACCCGCATTGAGCAAGCGTGGTGATTAATGCTCAAACCTTCTCCGTGTGAGAAGAAACCTTTGGTCAGCAGTGGCCTCTTATAGGCTGTTGAAGTTACAGGTTTCATAATCGTTACGCCCATTTATTTTTTCTTTATAGGAGGCTAATGATCACCCGTTTATAGTTTTATTATTCCAAGGCTGTAGGAACTGTTTTTTTTTTTAAATTAATGAAGAAAGGTATACAACAAAGTTGAAAGCCTTCCTTAAATTTTAAATCGAATTAAAAGCTATTACTCAGAGGCAAACCTATCTAGATACTTAAAATGGCGAACAATATACAGACAGCAGCACTTTATATAAGACATATAATAATAGAGAGAACGAATAGCTATTGTCGACTTATCTTCCAAGCCTACCCAAGCCGGAAACTTTAAACAATAAAAAAGAAAAATAAGAATCACAACATCACGATTCCTCAACTGACAATTGACATGTTCGCACGAAAATACCGATTGCGATCTCGATTCGGAAGCCGATTGTATCGATAACTGGCATTCGAATAAGTGACACGACAGTGAAACTCCGTCGCATCGATTCTTATCGATACCTTTGTTGGTTTACTATGATCGATATAGTTGTAATAGTGAGTTTGACAATGAGTGAAAAATAGTCGTAGAAATTGTTGAATTCGGTTTGTGTTTTAGTTTTGAAAGTTGGTAGGCATTCCAAGATCGATTTTAGAATCACCCGCGTGATCGAGGGAAATAAATAGTCATATGCTTTGGTCATATATTGCACCTGGTGTTAAGCGATGATGTGGCTAACAATGGAGCACATTACTCTTTACCCATCTAACCATCTTCTGACATAAAAGTCTACGTTTTAAGCCATGCTAGAGGCTCAAACAGTTACGTAAGCCGATAACATATTCATTAGTATGTCTTACAAAAGTTATAATACAATTAGAAAAGTCAATAGATACATTAAGTAGGCATAAAATCACTATTGCAATAAAAATAGACAAACGTATTTTCGCATAATAGTACCTAGTTGCAAATAGAGAAAAGTGGCAAGCTAACTTTAAATGTGCATCTCTCTGTCCGTATTTTCTCTAGTTAAAGACTCAGACCAACTCCAATTTACCTCTGGTTAGCGAAAAAGCTAGGTAGAGGAATATTATTTATTTAAAAAGTAAAATGTTTCTAGCAGCTGCATAATTTAGGTCACGATTCAGGATAACTAGAAACTGTGGAAGGTAATTGGCTTCGTACCTTTTACAGACTCATAATTTTACACTTCGAGTAGTCGCGGTGTATTTTCCTTGCTGTGGTACAAGTTGTGAGAGGATGGGTGAATTTTCTTTTATTTTTAGTTTAAAAGTTAATATTTTTGTTTTTTTCTTAAGAAAATCGTCTTGTTTAGTGACGTGCCTTTAGAGAGAGTTATGTTAGGTACTGGACGAAATTGGGCTATTAATGATTGATTAAATAAGGAACATTGTTTTTTGTACTACACAGTACTTCTACTTTAGTCGTAGCTTACCAGCTACCGTCAGTACCAGCGGACGAAGAGCATGGGTAGCTTGCCACCCGACCACAATCAGATCGTCATACGACGGACATTGGGAGCTCAAAAAGCTTACCAATTAAAAAACTAAAAAACCCGACTGCGTTTCTTTATAATATTAAAATGAAAAAACCCTAAAACAAGAAAGTCATCGTAAAATTTAAGCAGTCGGGACCCATTCTAAATATGAAGACTTAGTGAGGGCTGGCTTTCTAGAATGGGTCCCGACTGCTTCAATTTTACGATGACTTTCTTGTTTTAGGGTTTTTTCATTTTAATATTATAAAGAAACGCAGTCGGGTTTTTTAGTTTTTTAAATTACCTTTTTTTATTTAATTTTTTTTAGTTTTATTATTTTTTTATTTTGATATATCTAGTGTCACTCTCACAGTAAATACGAATCAAACGACCCCTATCAAGCGGAAATCCATCAAGTCGTTCAGGCTAGAGAGTGAGAAATATTCGAATTTGACGCCAAAAATCCGCCATTTTGTTTTCTTATTATTTTGATATATTCAGTGTCATTCTCACAGTAAATACGAATCTAACGACACCTCTCAAGTCAAAATCCATCAAGCCGTTTAGGCTAGAGAGTGAGAAATATTCGAATTTGGCGCCAAAAATACGCCATTTTGTTTTTTTATTATTTTGATATATCCAGTGTCACTCTCACAGTAAATACGAATCTAACGACACCTCTCAAGTCAAAATCCATCAAGCCGTTTAGGCTGCAGAGCGTGCCAAACAATTATACATACATACATACATACATACATACATACATACACACACTCGAAAAACATAACCCTCCTTCTGGCGCAGTCGGGTAAAAAGTACAATCAAAGTTACCAAACGCAGAAGACAAAAGCACACTATCTTCATAACACTCCAAAAGTGACCTTTCACTTATCTACTATAGAAATTAAAAAATAAACAATACCGTAACATCCAGTCTACATTTTGACAAGGCCGAGTATCAGTCAAGATTTGTTTTATCTCAGCTATCTGTATCGACAGCAAGTAAAAGTTGATCGCAATCGCCTCACGATGATTTGTGGGCACGTATGAACACGCCATTAGTTTTTAAGTCGCTAGGATACGTTGTTAATGTTTTTATTTTTACTTTTGTTTCAAGTTGAAGTTCAGATTCACTTTCGTGAATGAATTCGTGCTTAAAGAGATAGGAATTAGTTCTTATCAGATTTATTAGATCAACGGTAATCGAAAGCAGTTGTCTTAAGAGGAGTAATCTACAAATAAAGTCTGTTCTGATAAAAGATTAAAATTCTGACTCTGGTAACGTCGTCAGAGAGCCATGCTTTGGCAGGAATGGGCCGGCTCGACTGGAGTGATACCACGGCCTCACAGAAAACTGACATGAAACGACGCTTGCGTTGTGTTTCGTTGTGTGAGTGAGGTTACCGGAGGCAGAACTACCTCCATTCCTAATCTTCGCAAATCTCGATTCCCCAACAACCTTTAAATTTCTAACCCCTAAAAGGCCGACATTGAATTTGTAACGCTTCTAATGTTTCGGGTGTCCATGGGCGCTTACCTACAGGTGATCTATCTGCTCGTTTACCAGCTTATATCATAAGAAATCTACACACTAATAACATATTTCCGAGTCTCTTTTGGGTCGCTAAACAGCAAAAGGAGCACTTCAATCTAACCTCCTACCATTTACACCACAAAACAACAATAGCTGTGTCGCGTTATCTATGTTGGAACACCACGCGCACGCGCACCATCACTGGGATCTCACGGATACTTATCTATGGTATCTCAGCATCGTTAGTGGTAAGAGTTGATCGCAATCGCTTGCGTGTGGATGATTTGTGGCTGGCTCTGAACACGGCTTTATGTGTGACATTGTTGCTATGGAGCTTGATTGGCCGTTGGATTCTGTTAGGTAATTGTTTGTTTTTGAAAAAAAAAATTGTATTTTTCATGTTTTTCATATAAAATGATAAGTCAACTTATAAATGATAATTAAAAGTAGATAAGAGAGTAGTAGTAGAGTAAAAATAAGAGAAGTAGTTGATAATAATGATGCTTAAGTTTACTTATTTTTTTTTTTACTTTATGAGATTAATTTTACGTTTAAAGTTGAGAAATTAATATCAATAATAGTAAAGTCCTCTAGTGGCACAATAGATTGTGTGAGTTCAGATTGTTAATTTATTTTTATAGTAATCTGATTTCATACCTCTCGCATGGAAAATGATAACCAGATTTAACAGAGACATATCAATATTTGACTTTTCAAGCACATTCCCACGGTAATAAGGTAATTAGAAATCAAATTGTTGACACATCTATATGTTTGTTTATTTATTCAACCTATCAAATATCTTCTGTGAACCCATATTCTATGTAAAGATAATAATTAATTCAATCAAAATCAAACAGTTTACATCCTAAACCCACGAATTTATTCTAACCACTAAGCTACTAATATGGAACAACCCAAAACTTCTATAATATTCCACCGAAATCAATTATAGAATTAACAACTCTATAAATATCACAAAACAGATTATAATCGCTTAGCACCACACCGTGGCACACAACTAATAGTGATGTAAATTACCTACACAATAATTTATCGATAACTGAATTAAATCGTAATGGGAGTTGTTAAGGAAAATCGATTGATATGGCAATCGATTCGAGATAAAACCTTGTATCGAATACTTTTTGCTGTTAACATATACTCAAGGATCCGTTCTAGATTTCACACGAGAAACGGTTAGAATGTTGTTTTTTGATGTATTTATGTAATTGTTGGTTTTATATGTTATTTAATGTTTTCGTTTTATATCTAGACCATCTAATATATGTCTGATACATATAAATGCTGATTTTCATCAATACATAGTTTTGTTTATTTTATAATTTTATAAGGCTGTAAACGAGCCGACGGATCACCTGATGGTAAGCAATTGCCGTCGCCTATGGACACCCGAAACACCAGAGGCGTTACAAGTGCGTTGCGCGGCCCATTCGTGCCGAAGCTTGGCTTTCATGACTTGGCTTGGATCACTTATATTGATGGCTATGAGATCATATAGTACATATTTATCTGAAATCTTACAATTTGACAACTTCGAGATTTGATATAAGCATTTGTTTTTAGATCAAAATTAATCAATTCACTGATTTTGAATTTAAAATGTAAACTGTATTAGAAATAAAATGAAAAGATTCATCAAAGATATATTTTTCTAATTAAGTAAAATGTCATCTATTTTAAGAGTTTTTCATCCATTAATAATTAACTTCTTTTGCTTGAGTTTAATTAAGTGTAGTTAATTGATTTTTCTTTTATACCAATTTAGTTAATTTAGAAAAACATTTGATCATTCTTTGTAATAGGTAATTAGTAAAAGTTCTTTTAATTGTCTAATTTGTAGTTTGTGACTACAAACTTGACTTGATACTTGTGAGGGTTAATTAGTTTTTAAAGAGTAAAAATAAGAATTAATAAGAGTTTCTATATAAATACTTAGCTACTGTGGACTTCATTTGATCACTGGATTACACTTTGACACATGAAATGATAGGAAATCGTAACGAACAACAGTTGGATACAAAGTTCAGTCATATCATCTGGTCGGAGAATCCTCCTTTTCTTAGGGAACTATACTCTTTGTTCCCTAAAATACCATTAAAATACGTAGTCTATCAAATTTTCTTCAATGTATGCAATTTCTTAAACATAATTTATACTTTACTTTTATTGCATTTTATTATGATTCTAATAAAGGAATCTTGTGATACCATCTCATTGCTTTAACATCTTATTTAGTAATTGCACAGCTACGAGATTGATCAATTCAAACCATTACATAAACAAATGTAGTTCAAATACTTATATCTAAATCTGCAACCTTATTCTCGATTACTAAACGCAATGCATTAATTCACAAGCAACAAAGTTTGACATCAAAATGTCAGCAATATACAAATAAATATCTACATTACAAAATATTCACAAGTAAATAAACAGCAGTGTGAAGTATTTTAGCAAATTTTATGTGTGTAATTTGTTCTACAAAATAGAGAGACAGGATAGCCGGTGTTTTCATTGTTGGGAAACTAACGATGTTCATAAATAATACAATGTAGAATATTGTAATGTAGACACAGCACGATCTCGCCGCGAAGTGTGTTTTGATATTTGTTTTGGCACGATATCGATACTGGGAAGTGAGGGGTTTTCATCGTGTGAATATTTTGGTTTGGTGCTGCTTAGATTTGTATATCGATACTTTTAGTGGCACGTCACTAAATTGAGTTTCGGTTGCATTGAAATTTTTTGGTATTTTTCTAATATTTTATAATATATTCTTTTATTTTATAATTTTGGGTGTCCCAGCCCAATGTCCCAGCTAGTAAAAAAAAATATTTGTTCATACGCAAGTATATGTAGAACAATAATAAAAAAATCAGAGAAATATTACTTTGTAGGTATATGTATCTATATTAAAAACAACAAATACTAATAGACGATGGCACAAGCTTATCATCTTATCCAAACGCAAAAATATTACTCTTCAAATAAATCCTAGTCCCAAATTCCCAAACCCTAAACTTTAACTAATTCGATATCATAACTTATTAATACCGAGAAAACATAATACATAGTCGAAGAGCCAGAAACGATAAATACTTAACTATCAAACAAACTTCACATTTACACCAAGAGACCTACATTGAGAACAACTGAACATCGATAAATCGATTCCCATCTTGATTCAAACTCCAATCGAGTGGCTGTCAGCGGATCGCGATACCGTCGCGTGTTTACCGATATTCTCTGTTGATACAACACTAGAATGTAGTGTGGGGAAACTGATGAATCGATACATTGTTAGACGGGTTCCAAGGGAAATGGTAATGTTAAATAAATAATATTGATATTCTTTAAGTAGGGCAATTGATTTTTTAATGTAGATTGTTGTATGAAGGTGTGATTAACTAACGCTTGTGTGAAGACGTATTTAATCTTTTCTTATTTTATTGAACAAATCTGATATGCACAAACGAAATACATTCACAGAACAAGTAAAAGTTAATATGTTTCAAAGTCAATTCATTTATTCCAATTAAACCATAAATAGGTACTTTTGAAATTTAGTTAACAAATAAGGAAATAAATTATAGTCTGATATTCTGTATGTCAGTGAAGCTAGGTTTGTATACATATGCGTTTGATGCAAGCAATATAATGTATATTGGTATATCATAAGAGAAACAAAAATCAATGAAAAGATTACTTTCCACCATGATCAACATCAGCAATACTTCTCCTTAAACTTTTCCTTTTCCTTGGCGTTAAGCCTCAAATTAACAAATTATCCAGTTACAAACCTAACGAACAAAAGAGAAAATCCAACAAAAACAGGAACTACATAGAATTCCATTATAACTTTTATATTAAAGTTGTAAGTGAAAACCGAGTTCTCCATCACGTACTATGAAATTGGCTGAAATTCATTCATTTGAGTTTCAATTCCAATATTCTACGTGACCATCGGTTAGGAAAATAATTGTTTTGTAACTTAATCTGTGTTGCTGGACTGGTTTAGTGGTTGATAACTGTGCTATGATCAATGATGACGACAGAATTAAATGCATTTGTGCTTTTTTTGAGGGATTAAAATCGTCCAATGTCTTTTCCGGCCTTGGGTGAGTTAATGTCAGACTTTTACTGAGTTAATGTCAGACTCTTACTGATTACATCCTTCTTGCTACACCCGCGAGAATAGCAGAGGTAGGGACAAATAACAGGAAGCTGCGGACAACATAACAGGTTACCGGTGCTCCGGCTCGAAAAGCAGAAGAAGGATCGGGGTGATTTTAGCCAGGGACACTAGCCAAAGGCTGGAGTCATTGGATGATTTGCCCCCTTAAAAAGAGGGCTATCATAAGTTTAAGAGAAGAAGAAGAATTAATGGTTTTTTAAGACCCAATACATAACAAGTTCTCAATCTGTGATTAAATTCAATATTATAAAGAAACTATATAGTTATATACCTACTGATAAACATAAACAGTAACACACATACATAGACTTACATATAATTACATAAGTACCTGCACACAAGTACTAAACATGGCCACCATAAAGCTAATGGCACATTAACTCGCACAAAATAAATTTAATTTAAATGAATCTTGCAAATGGCTTATGGGAGTCGAGTAGAGACTGGGCTCATAAAACGTATATAGGTAATTACTTTGGATCCCGTACGTTTCTGCAAATGGTTAATGTACAAGTTGGTTAAGTCGTAGAACCCAGTAAACCCAGAGCTAAAAGCCTAGAAAATTATTGAGACAGTAATGAGTTGCTGTATGTATATGTATTTATTAATATTTAGACTTTAATTTTGTTCCAAAAAAAGATTCGTGATTTGGAGATGAATATTGTTGTTATGTGATTAATTACCAAATTCGAATATTCTTTACTAATATAAAAATCAATTGCTGTTCGTTAATCTCGATAAAACTCGAGAACGGCTGGACAGATTTGGAAAATTTTGGTCTAGATTTATTTGTAGAAGACCATGTTTAAAAGACGAGAAAAAGTGGTTTGAGGCGGTACAAAGTTGGCTAGGTTAGCCTATATTATTTTTTTTTTGAATACAAAATTTCAACGGCTAATATATCAATAAAATAATTTCATTATGGTATAAAACTATATTTTTAACCAAATTATAAAAAAGTAAAAGTATCAAAGGTTTTGTAATCACATTAAAGATGCGACGTCTCATGCGCCTACGCAGAAAATGTACACATCATAAACTTTACAATAAATTGTCATTAAAAAACTATTACATTTTTTATTATAATAATGTAATATGATACATTTGACATTATACAATTCTAAATAGTAATAAAATATGTGTAAGTACGTCTCAGAATTTGTATTATTTTTTCTTGTACATATGTAATGATTATAAATAACGATCAAAAGGTGAATGACCTCATCCATGGTGTTACCAACTTTTTTGGCATTCGCCATTATAAATTATTAAATTCTCCATAGAATAGAATATCATGAAAGACTCATTTACTGACTACATGAAGAAAAATAAGAACAGTTTAATCTTCCCTTCCCAAGATGGGTAACCAGCTGTCGCACAACATATAGCGGGTTCGATTTCCGCACGCAATAACTCTTTGTGTGATCCACAAATTGTTGTTTTGGGTCTGGGTGTCATATGAACTTGTATGTTTATAAACACACCCATGACGTAGGATTAAATCCAAGCGCGTCCAAAAAAATCTGTGCTCTTCATTTCTAGACGAACTAAATAATTTGGGAAATTAAAAAAGCTAATTTTCCCTACACTCTGTATACCTAAAGGAA
Source organism: Spodoptera frugiperda (assembly GCF_023101765.2). Taxonomy (NCBI): domain Eukaryota; kingdom Metazoa; phylum Arthropoda; class Insecta; order Lepidoptera; family Noctuidae; genus Spodoptera; species Spodoptera frugiperda. The sequence goes on along the minus strand of NC_064229.1, from coordinate 8,714,430 downwards.
AAATAACGAACACAGGCATTAAATAAATAATGAAAAGCCTTCACAAATTCTTTGACAGTCAAATGGACGTTTGACTAATGGCGCGAATAGGTAAGTACATATTTGAAAAAAGAATAATTAACGCCTAAACAAATTAACATAGCACCAATTAATTAGCTTTGACAGGTGACGTCAACGGTTTTTTTTTGAAAAATGGAACGCAAAATTACAAATGGCCGGTATTATATACAGGACGGTTAATATTAAGGTCGGGCGGGAGTGAGGAGTACTTATTTGAAAATGGAACGAATTTTTATGCCAGTCATTATTACGGCATAGCGACCTGCCCAAGGTTTTTTATGTAATATCTTTCTTTATTATTTTATTTATTAATACTCTTTAGAATATTAGGATATTCATTTTGTTGGAGGAAAATATTATATTTTCTGAATTATGTCCATTTAATTTATTGATGCTATTATTTTAATAATGTTTATGAGTTCTACTCAATGTTTCGCATTTAGGCTGTTATTGACAATTCTTCACTAATAAATCTAGATAGTAGAGGAACAGTATTTGTTTTTCCTATGGCATACTTTTACACAGTTTCCTATATAAACAATAACTCATTATTACTAAAGATTACATAAATTTTATCGTCATCGAAGTATAGTCTAAAATATTCCACCATTACTCCACGTGCTAAAACCTATCCTTTTAATCCTAAAACAAACATAATAAAGAAACACGTGTTAGGCTTTTAGCCCTAAAACAAATAGCTTGACCAATGAACGGATGTGGAAAAACTTTAAACACCTGACTTTACCGTTTTATTTGCCCTACACGTTGGTATTTATGTGTTTAGTGATGGCCCTTTTCCTGTCGATAATATCCGCGATGAATGCGATGCATTTTATCGATAAGGATTTTGGAGTTAATTGCGTGGTGGTACGTGAGTGATTGTGAACAATTTTTGGGAGTCGAATTTTAATGATGGTACTAATCTTCGTCAAAGAAATGAGAGTGTGTTTTGTAAGGTTTTAGTACTTAAGTACTTAATATAAATTGATGGATATAATATTCTTATACCTTGTATACGTATGTTATGCGACTTAATATATTTACTTTTTTTGAGGGGGAAAATCATTCAATGACTTCTCCCACCTTGGGCGAGACGAAAGAGAGTGTCAGACTCTTACTGACTAAAAACCACCCTGTTCTTACTCCTGCTTTTCGAGCCGAAGCCCCGGTAACCCACTAGACAGTCCGCAGCACTTTTCACTACCTGAGAACGCATCACAGACCTCTTTCTCATCATAAGTACTTATGACCATTACATTTACTATGTCAATAAACGGTTCTTAGAAATTAAAATCGAAACTTAATAAGCAACCTTATAATAATAACACTAAGATATAAACTCTATCCATACAAGGAGAAATCAAATTCCAAAAAAGGACATCCCCTATTAACGAATGCAAATATTTATAAACAAATTCAATTAAATCCGAGTTAAACGATTTTAAATCGTTTTTATAGTTACATAATGATCGTTTTTATTTAATTTATTGATCACTACAGGGGTATTAGAAAGTTTTTGCAAATTAATAAACACTTAAATTAATTAAAATGGAATGACTTGCTGTTTTAATGGGCGATGGTTTTACGATTCATTTCTGTCAATGGTAAAAGTTTGGATGGAGTGTAGTAAGGCGATTATAGACTGTAAAGCAGATGATGATTTTGATTATAAAGACACACCCTTGTGTCTTGTTTGAAGGAAAGGTTCCGTAGATGTTAATGTAGAAGAACAATGTTGGGGCATTTCTCCAGAATTTTCAGTACAACTATTTTTAATTATTAAAAGCAACTATTTTTATAACTAATAAACTTTGAGAACTTAAAAGTAATTTTGCAAAGAGTTTCATGTACGCTGCTATCATCAATAGATATGCTGAATATCTCGTTTCTGTCTATACGTTAGAATTTCTTCTTTATTTCTTAAAAGTCTTCAAAACCAAAAACGTTTCCTAAAAAGATGTTTATCTTTTTAGTCACAGCTGAGCTGGATAGTGTTCGATTACCAAAATTTTGCTTACGGTACCCTACAAAATAATACTTCAGACACATTTTTAAATGTGATTGAAACATAATAGTTTTTACTGACAGCTCGGATTGAGCGATCAAGATATTAGTGTTTGATATGCTTTTAATTTCATTGCGATTTTTGTTACCTATACTAATGGTTCAACTGTTTTTTTTATCAGTACCCTTAGTACGAGTTTGCTTTATGTTTAAAGTAATCGAAACGAGAGCGCGTTCGGCGCTCTGATTGGTCGGCTCGAATAAACTAACCAGTCATACTAAGGGTTACAGTTTGTTAATTAGGTTTCGCAGCATTACTTTACTCTCTCTGGTTCATTCCCAAATATTCCTTGAATTAATATATTATGTAAGAGTCAATAATTTACTATAGTTTTTGTTTAATTTTGTCAATCAAGTAGGACTATTCCTCCTAATAGGATTATTACTCCTACAGATTAAACCAGGGTAGAAAATAAGTGTCCTTTTAATAACATACTTCTGCTTATACCCATGGTATAAGAAACGAGACAATATCGAATGAATCATAGAAAAATATTCCATTCAACTAGTACCTGAACTAATACAATGATTTACAATACACACAATAAACAAACTTACATATGCACACACAAAACTCAAATTCCCATACTAAAAGTTCTAGAAATCAACGTTCTGAACAGCAAATTATATGTTTGTCGTTCATTCTGAGAACTCATTCATTTATTTCATTCATGATCTCATTCTCACAATTGAAGTCTTTGAAAAAAACAAATGAGTAACGCTCATTGATTGGTGCGAGTGAGAAATAAATCAAGTGTACTGTTTATTGAGTTTCGTATTGGTGTAGTATAATAATATATAGGTGGATAATATTGTGGCGTTTTCGTTATAATGTACTAAGCAGATATACCAACTTAATATTTCTTCATTTTTTTTTTTTAAAGTTACCCCACCCTTGTGCGCCTTATAGAGTCATCAGACCACCACTGATAGGGCCCAGTAGGGCTGATGCCTGATCCGGAGCTGCGGTCTACCTAGCGGGTTTACCGGGGCTCCGGCTCCAAAAGCAGGAGTAGGAACTGGGTGGTTTTTTAGTCAGTAAAAGTCTGACACTCTCTTACACGATCCCATGATAATACTCCGAAATACACGTATGATTTTCTCCACACAGTTTCAAAATCCTAAGGAATATGGCGTAAGATTTACATTGAATGAAAATATTCAAATCAGATACCTACGATTCAGTGACACAGTTACACCGAACTCGATAAACTTTGACATTGTACATCATTACAACTGTTGCTAATGTTGTTTACAAATTATTATCGATAGCTATTTATATCTACTTACTAACATACAAATCCAAATGACTGATAGAAACTGTACCATTCACACAAAATCAGTCATCTTTATATTTTGAAAATGGTGTGATTTTTTTCGTTATTGATATTAGAAATTTACCATAGAATCCGGAATTGTATTCGTAGTATAGACATAGCACCTAATACCTGTACATAGAACTAGAACCTACACCCGAAACACCAGAGGCGTTAAAGGTGCGTTACCGGCATTTTGGGGTCTATAAAGTCAAGGGTTTTTATGGAATCGGGGATTAGAAAGATTGGGAATGATTGGCCTCAGGTAATCTTACTCACACAACGAAACACGACGCAAGCGTTGTTTGACGTTGATTTTCTGTGAGGCAATGGTATCACTCCGGTCGATCCAGTCCATTCATGCCGAAACATGGCTCTCCCTCACTTAAATCTTTGTGAAGGTACTTCGAGGACATCATTGATAAAACATATTTGAATCACACAATACTTACGATTGCCATCTGCACCAAACTAAACAATCGAAAATAAAAAAAAATTAACTTTATCGCCGATTTAATGTTAATTTTATACAGAATTAAAAATCCAACCTCTGGAGGTTTGAAAGTAATTAACTGACGGAGTCCCGCGACCTTTCTTGACGAGATTACGGCGAGATTGCCGCGATGTTACCGTGATATTGTTACTTAGATTAAATGGAATTCTTCTTATAGAATTTTCGTATTAAAATAAATTATGTTTTTAAATCAAATGTATGATGTAGGTTGGATTGATTTTGGACTTTGATGTTGTGTTTTTATGACATAATAATATAATAACATAATATAATGTTCATATCTTTTAATCTGGTAAGGGATAACCAGAGCCACTCATTAACAATTATCAAGCAATTTATCAATGTAACACCTAAGTTTCATCAGTATTATGTGAGTCCTATGTAGTGAGCTAGTTTCCAAAGATAAATTGGATATATTTTAGAGTTTAGACATGCCCCATACATATAACTTGTAATGTAATCTATGTTTTACAAATAAATACTTTGACTTTAGGCTCTGCACAATTACCTACTTAGAATTTTAAGATATAACACCGCCCGATTTAATCAAACTTATGATCCATAGTTCAGTTATAAAAAAGGGTCTCAGACAGTCAGCCAAAGGTAAAGGCATTGTGACATTTTTTACTAAATAAATATGAACTCAAAAATCAAACCCACACCTTGTAACTAGTAAACCAATTAAACCTTTCTTCAAACAAATTCGTAACCATTTCAAAGCCTATAAAACATCATTGTTGCAATTACCTTAAAACTCTTTAACAGTACAATGCAATATAAACTTTATTGCTTCAAACTTAAGCCTTATTTTAACAACGAATGAATGCCAGAACAATCAGGCCAATTAAACGGTATGGACTGAATATTTCAACCTTGTCAATATAATTATAGAAATTGGTATAATCGAATTATAATTTGACAAATGAGAAATTAATTGATTGATGATTTTAATTCAATTGTTATTTGTATAATAGGGACAATGACACGGCATGAAAATTAAAAATGTATAAATTAAGTAATCAAAAATATTAGATGCGTCATCATCATCATCATATCGCCTGTGATCTTCGAAGGGGTAGGCACGTAATGCCACTGTGTACACCCACTTTTCACAATTTATGTTGTAAGTCCCATGTAATAGGTGGTGAGCCTATTGCCATATACCGGGCACATTTCCAGACTCCGTGCTACCACTGAGAAATTTTCGAAAAACCGAAAAAAGCCCAGTAATACTTCGCCCGACCCGGGAATCGAACCCGAGACCCCTTGCCCGGCAGTCGCACTTGCAACCACTCGGCCAACGAGGCAGTCATATAAGATACTTAGATAAAATTTATAAAAGACTGGATATGTCACCATTCAATGGACTCTGAGTAAGGCAGTAAGATCATTAGATCAATGAGGACATTGTTGACCCATATAATATAAACATCGACAAGGAAAACATACGTACTATATCCGACTAGATTGACCCTAGTATTGTTTTCTTAGAAATATCAAGGCAAGAGGAAATTAACATAACAACAACACCTCTATTTCTAATCTTAAAGCTTTTGTGATTAAGTTTATAATCGAATAACTTAAGTTGAAGTTATAGGGTATTTTGATGTGCTGTCGTCTTAGTATAATCTTCACAATATCTCAAGTTAAAGGTTAATTAGATTAATAGCTAATAACTGATGCTATTGTGGTAATAATCATTAGAGAAAATTATAAACATGCTCGTAAATAACACATAATGATTCGTTTTAATATAACTTTGTAAGTAGGTTATACTACTTCACTGTAGGAATCTAGGTTTTAGGACAGGCTCCTAGTTTTATTACTAACTAGCTTCTGCCACGATAAAAAGTAGCCTATGTTTTATTCCAGATCATAATCTACTCCTGTTCCAAATTTTATCCCTATCGGTTCAGCCGTTTTTATGTGATTGAGTAACAAACATACACTTAACAAGATTTTAAACTGTGACTTCTCTGGTGTTGCGGGTGTTCATGGGCGGCGCTGATCGCTTACCATCAGGTGACTCGTTTACTCATTTGCCACCTATTCTATAAAAAAACTAAAAAGTTTGTGAGTTTGTGTATGTGTTTTTTCCATGCTACAATACGTTAAAATTATAACTTTAATAGCAAAAATACAAGCATAATAATAATTATTATGTAGGTAATATTAATCCACTATTATTATTTGTTATCTCACAACTAACATACACATATAAACCATCTAAAAATAAAAGCTATACTGCCGAGTATACATAGTACGATGTTTTCATTCAATTTACTTCCATTACTACACACACATACATACATACAAATACTTCATACTACATACACATAGCCGTCAGTTTCCAATCTAAAGTTAATTTGATTAAGTTTACACTGGCACAAACAATAATGTCAGTTATCCAATCTATTTTTTATTTACCAAATATTGTTCGGCTTTTGTTTCATTTTTTATGTAGCCATATATACTGTGAATGTTGACTTGAAATTATGGACACATGTTTTTAAAATTGATTGTATATTTTGTCGATTTTTTTTATTTATTTTTTAGAGGGCGGAAAGTCATCCAATTACTTCTCATGAGCGAGGCGAGAGGGAGTGTCAGACTCTTACTGACTAAAAACCACCCCGTTCCTACTCCTGCTTTTCCAGTTGGAGCGACGGTAAACCCGCTAGGCAGTTTCGATTTTGTCCAGTTAGTTTATTAATATCTTGTTGTGATGAAAGCATTGAGTATCAATCTCAGAAACTTTGACCTATTGTAATTTACTTATGGATATGAATATCTGTTCTTAGATAAAAAAAGACATCTTATTAAACTTGATTACATACGAATTAAATCACTTTATATAAAAAAAATGTGTTTCATTTAGATTCTAAAGAAGTTAGAATCTCATTAAAATTGAAAAAACAAAAACTAAACAATCTCACTTTCACATTCAAAATATTAGTTACAAATAAAATATCGAAACAAATCAATAACAACTGACACACTACTTCACTTACAATGAAATTATATTTATCTTATTTTATCGATACAATCTTATCGATAACCACATCAGTGGAGCGAGTTACATCACTAAATTATTTACCGTCTGCGTTTGCAAAAACCACAAGATCTACGCGTCATACAGTCTACACAGAGCTTGCATAAAAAAAAACAAATAACCAGATTACCTCTACATACCACACAGGCAATTCTAACTCCTATCTCAACGTAATAAGAGCTAAAACAACTGTATAACATAACATGGTAGCTACGTTCCGAGACAAAGTGACGCCGATTGCGTTTAAAGGAAATTGGACTTTAAGTTTAATGACATAAATTCGTATGGATGGTAAAATAAAAATAAGTGAATAGATTACACTTAGCATTAATCATTGAGGCAATGGAATGTTAGCAAAAGTTAAATAACACATAATAAGTATTATTTATTAACGAGTACGTAATATTTTATTATTATTAAAAAAAAAGTCTTGGATTTTTCCATGAACTACGTAGGAACTATGTTCAACCGTTATTAGGGTGTTTTTCTACCAGAGATGTGCTATGCTATGTTGCTGTGGATGCGTTTGGCTTCCACCGATCATATTCATTGGTAAACATAGGTTAGCACTGGCGGAAACGGACTCAGCCAAGATATGTTTTTTTTTTTTATATGGAAAGATGCGTGCTATGGATTGCTTCCCTACTATCGATACATCGCATTCTGTTTGTTTGTTTGTTCTGGCTAATCTCTGAAATGTTTGGACTGAATTTTAACGTGACTTTTATTGGTAGGTACCTGATTTACTAAGATGTAACATAAGCTACTTTTATTAGTTACAAAATCCTTTATCCACGCGAACAAAGCCGCGGGCGTCAACTAGTTTTAAATAAGTTACTAAGTATCTTCAGCTATTAATACAAGAGCAGGTGCAAATTTTACACCGTGGTGCCTCGCTGTCTATCCAAACCAGTTCACTAACTATTTAATATCATGTACTGTATCTAGATTCTAGATTATCATACCACAATACCTCATTCCAGCCTAAGGGAGTCATTTAAATTCTATTGCTAAATTGGAATTCCTGGCAGCAATGTGATATGCTGCGTGTTTCAGATAATAGCACAGAAATCGGGATAAATAGTTCGAGCATTGTTATGCTTATGGTAATCTTGAGTGATGGGACTGATTAGTTATTTATTATCTTAAACGGTATTGATAGAATTTTATGTCATATCATTATCATCAACAGCCTATTAATGGCCACTGCTGACCAAAGTATTGATAGAAAGATATGAGACATCATCATCATTATCATCAGCCTATTAATGGAGACTGCTGACCAAAGTATTGATAGAAAGTTATGTGACATCAGCATCATCAACAGCCTATTAATGGCCACTGCTGATCGAAGACCTCTTCTCAAACGGAGAAGATTGATTGTATCGCATTGATCACAACGCTCGCTCAATGTGGGTTGGCGATTTCAAACTTATAATCAAATTTCCTCACAATATTTTCCTTCACCGTTTGTGAGTAGTGTCTAAATAATCTTAGAAAGTACATAATTATAACTCGGAAAAAGTCACATTGGTACTTGCCGTTGGTAAGTTTCGAACTCGCACTCTCCTGCACTTGGAATTTTACAAAAACTGTTCCAAGCTCTAGCTTTGAACCTAAAGTCTCACGCTCAGTCTCTGTCCCCAAGACTAACGAGACTGTCATCATCATCAAGTACACTAAGTAATTTTCCAGTTCAAGTGCTGTCTCTAACAACTTAATGACGGGAAGAGACCGTATTTTTTCTTGTGTAATTCCAAAACGGATGTTTTTTAGAGTACCGTATACTTCAAAGGAAAAATCTTTAATTTTTTTCTTTGTCTCGGTTTCTGCCAAAAAATCAAGTAAAAATTCTATTATACTTTCTAAATACAAATCTTCACCAATTGTACCTACACTAAAATCCTTAATTTGGAATTTTTGGAATGATGAAGTCTACATAAAATGTTTTCAGCCCTTTTCATTCCACGGTTGGCGCGTTTGGCTCTGGGCAACTGGCTGCCGTGTAACTTGTAACGGTTTCTATTCCCGTACGAAGCAACTCTTTGTGTGATCTACAAATTTTTGTTTCCTGTCTGACTGCCATACATGTGTATGTGAACTTGTATGTTTGTAAACGCACCCCCGGCACAGGAGAAAATCCTAAAGTGGAACAAAGTTTAAACAAAAAAATATATACAGAACATCCAATTCACATCTCTGATTTGCACTTGTCAGTTATTTTTTAATGATTGTAAAGTTGTAAGTACCATGTAATGTCGTCTTCACTTGATAATGTAATGATGTAATTTACTGGCTCTTACATTGTGGGTATAGTTTTACCAGTTTCTGGTAATTACACACAATTTTGAAGGTAGATGGGCTTATCACGATTAAGTAGAAAGTATGCGATGGAATTATTAGCTTGGGGTTCGTGAACATGGCTTCTCCAAATTGATATGAAATCTTTATTTTGTATGTAGGTTGTGGGAGATTGAATTATGGGAGGTCTCAGTTTTTGAATGTTTTTTCTTTAACGCTACAACTTTATGTTTGAGTTCAACGTCATATTTTATTTCCTGAATTTGTATTGTAGAACATTTACTTTTGCTATGAGTTTGTTTTGACATTATTTGTGTCCGTCTGAGAATGTCTGTCTGTTTAAAGACAAATACTTTCTCTAACCTTAGAATTTGCTCTAACACCTGAGAAATTGGATAGGTTTGGGACTACTCAGAAAATCTTTTTTATATTAACACATATTTATATGTATATCTGTTGGGATTAAATCTGATTTCAAGCTCTGTTCCCTTTTCTGAACGTACACGATCCTAATAACCGTCATATCATAAAACCTTACGATTACTGAGTTGGGTTATAATTTGCAATTCTACCATATTAAGGCTCCTAACTGAGTAACAGACACTAATTCCAAAATCCATGTTAGAATAAATATCATCAATACATTCCCGCATATTGGAACGCCCGCTAACAAGGCACCCACTGTCATCATTTGCCAATATGTCGAACACAACACGATTTCATTATAATTAACCCCGCTAGCTATAATTAAATATCACTTAGCCTCTCAACAGAGATTATATCGAATATTAATGGCGTCTCATTAAACTGAAATACTCATACTGTAACATAACGCCTCTTATTCCTCGAAGGAGGGTATAGAGTTGAGAGTAACTTACGCTCCCTAATTGACTTTCTCATTGGTTAAGTGTGCATGTATATTGTATAGTAACAAGTTGGAATTTCTCAAATGAATCTCTAGTTGTTGAAGAACAAAATAATACTTAAATTGATCCAGATCGCATAAACAGGTTCATCATTTTAATCAGAATGTCTGAAATAGTGACTGGGTTTGGGCAATCAAGTTCTTCCTCTATCATAGTGGAATTGAAAATATTATGGCAAAAAAGGGAATATTACAACTAATTCGAGCGACCCCATTCAGAAGACTAATAAAGCAGTACTGAATGAAACGCAACTCAAGAACATACCACAATGATAGCTCTAACACATCTAACACTAATAATTATCAATCTTCTAATGTAACCAAAATCCATTTACCATAATTAAATCAGCATACATAATAAAGAAGAGTATTTGCTAAAGTGAACAAACCCAATATTACATTTCATTCAAGACAAATTAGGTCAAGATCCAACTGACTGGGAAGTATACACCGACGACCTAATTTTGCCAATTAATTATTTTCTATGTCACAATTCCTTTTGTAATTTAATTAAAGTCGGTGAGAGGATTAATATGTTCAGTGACTTGAAATCTTAAGACGATTTTGAACAAAAAGGAGATGTTCATTTAAGACGGTGTTGAAATGTTTTAGATGTTATTCGAAATTGGGAATGTCTTGATACGATTTGTTTAAGTTTGAAGTCAATGAAATCGATAGTGACGATCCAATTTTACACATTGGTAACGTACTTATTATTCAAGAAAATAAAGAGTTTAACGTACAAAAGTGTACCAAATTTTCACCAATTATTATTTACTGGATATAATTTGAAACTTACTACACAATCAAATTACTCTATTCCGAGAATTGAATTCTAAAATTCGTGCTCTTAAGTGACATTACTGACCATAAGACAAGTGAGGCTGCTATACTTAAACAAAAAGACTTCTATAATAAATTACATCACTAACCTCTTATTTTTTATCTCATTCATAGTCAGTAGCTTCACCAGAAACTGTCCATCTCCCAAGTTAATGTGCCTACTAAACAAACCTCATGAATTATAAGTCCATCGTCACTATCATTATTTATAGTGTCCATTACGCCGTTACTGAGTTAATGTCTTATATCTTTGGAGTAAACCCGTCAATGAATATGAGACAATGAGATATCGTGCGTTTGACGGACCAATCAATTTCCTACAGCACGGGCCGTAATTGTTATGGTTTCCTTCGCGACTGCACTATTATCTTCACGCATTTACACTGAATTATTTTAAAGTCAAGCTGAAGCAATAACGATGTGGAATCCAGTTTCTTTATAGGCAGTCCCTCATGATATTTCCTTAAGTGATTGTGAAATTGTGTGAACATTTCATTTGGTAAGCGAATATAATGGGAAATAACTGTTCGAACATGATAATGCGTTTGATAAAGTTTATCTCATGGAACGGTCAGTAAGGCTATAAAGTTTCTAACTGTCTATTGTATGAAACGTTGATAAATTCGTGGTATTGCTTGCATTTCGTTAAATATCTGTTTAAGTATCATAATAACAGTAAACAAATGTAAATACAGAGGGTAATAAAGGGGCGTATCTCAGGGCAGTATCCTGGGGCCACTGCAATTCAATGATAAATAAATGATAAATGATATTTATTTTGCAAATAGGTTATAAAATAACACTTTTACACGTCAATCTCTTAAATAACTAGATGAGGCCGGCATTTCCTATCCGACTACTCTGAGAAGAAATGCCGAAACAAACTCAGAGGTCATGTTAAATTGTTCTTTGTTTCCAAATTACTAAAGTTACCGTTTTATCTTGAGTTTCTCCAAAATGCAGTTAACAAACGAAGGGCTCAATTACCTGTAACAAAATGAAATATTTGATTAGTTATATGAATGTCTTATTATAGTTTTCGAAGTAATTTTTCTTGATTAAAATAAAAGCAGTTTGCGTTTGTTTCGTGAACAAAGTTCTGTATACGTGGTTGGATACAACATACGAAACTTTTCCATAGTTTTAATTAAACAAATGTTTTACTGAAACTTGTTGTTTTCAGGAAATTAGTTTTAGTTTAGAACATGAGAGTTTAAGTATTTTGTGGCTGCTACTTTATAAAAGAGATGTTTAGCTAGATAATGTAATTAGGTGTTTTATACTTTGTTTCTTGTTGGATAGTACCCAGCCAGTTTTGACAAAAAATATAGTATTTACTACATAGTAAAATATATTATGAATTACGATGTTTGCTTATTCAGTTTTCCAGTAGTTGTATGCAGTTTTTTATCATAATTAGGGATCTTGTAACAAGAAACATATACCTTATCCTTTAAAAGCGTAAATCATTTCAAAATCTCTCACCACCATAAACTCATTTAAAAATCATTTCCATTATCAGTTATTATGAATCAAACACTAATTTATGTCTAGTTTACATTCACAATTAGGTCTATTAAAATAAGCTCTAATTATTACATCTGTGTTCCTTATCTTAACGGCTGCGATAACACGGGTGACGGCAGTTAAGTAAATATGTATAATAATAATAATATTATTGGTTATTATTACTTGTTCTATTATTAATGTTATCGCCGTTCATTCATTAGTTAAGTATATTATTTATTAATCTAAACTATCGTAGCGAGCTGTTTTAAAAGCTATTTTTGGAATATGAATGTTTTAAATCTTATTGAATTTGTTTTGAATTTTGATTTGATTGATATAATGCTATGAATGAGGTTTATTTCTATTGAAATACTGTTCTGTATTAAATGAGTTTTTTTTTGTTTCAGATTTTGGAAATAGCTGTCACTACCATACCGTGATTAACCTTTGATCTATATAATAACTTGAACGAATTCATGAGATGTAATTAACAAGTTGTTTGAATTACTACTGACATAATAATTAAGAAAATATTCTATTTTTAGGTATTCATGGACATTACAAATCGATTTTTTATACCAATAAACGAAAAATTTTCTAAAAATAAAATTACTTTGACTGAATCACGCTGAAACTACTGAACGGATTTCGATGAAATTTAGTATATAAACAGGGTATGAGCTGACTTGATGCTTATATCCTAACAGTCAAGTATTTCACTTTTTATCTCACTCGAATAAAAGCAAAGCTGTTAGCAGAAGCTAGTTAAAAATAAAACCAGGATACCAAACAAATTTCCTTGCAACATACTACTCATGCAAGAAGCCTATTGAATTAAAATTATTAATTACGCTCGCACGCCTTCAAAGGGGATGGGCAGAGCAAATCCTCTTAGCTACCACAAGCCTCTATTGGAGTATACGAGGCTAGATTGCATACGTAATGACCGACATGGCTAGGCCTTAGATGAAGTAAACTAGATAACTTAGGTGTAAGGTAGTATGGAATTGCCTGATGTTTCAGAACAATTTAACATCTCTAACAACAATCTTATATGTATGTATAAAGCTGAAGAGTTTGTTTATTTTTTTTTTTTTATAGGTTAGATAGTATATTTATCCAGGAAGGTTATAGACTAGCAGCACGACAATCGCCGCATCGTGTGTTGCGGAATGCTGCTCATGAATATGAGCCTCTAGCATGGCTTGAAACTAGTCGAGTTCCTTGTCAAGCAGTTGTTTCTCTACTATAACATCGCTTGTATTGCTTTATTAAATATCTTTTCCAATCGTCCACAGCTTAATTTTTTAAAATCATATAAATTTATTTGCACCAAACCCAAAACTGCAGTTGCCATCACATCCTCGCACATCTAGTTATGCGATTCAATCGTCTTCATTGAATATAAGTATATGTAAATAAAAATAGCGATATCTTTGCCTTTAGAAAGCCCGTGATATAGGCCAAGGACAGGGCGCAATCTGTGTTCAGATTAATTAATTATAAAAGCTGATGAAGCGAGATTGTTCAGCGATTTGCGTAATATTTTAATTAAAATGTCTTAAGGATTTTAGTTTCGTATTATCGTATTATTGTTTCTATAAGACAGTAAGCTCCGGCTAAAATAGCAGAAGTAGGAACGGGTGGTTTTTAGTCAGTAAGAGTTTGACACTGCCTCTTGTCTCGCCCATGGCGGGAAAAGTCACGGGATGATTTTTTCCCACAAAAAAAGGTTCATAGGAATAATCAGCTTAATATAGTATCCTGAGTTCATTTTCTGTATAGAACAATTATTTGTATAAACAAATTGGGCTCCCAAATCAAGGTGTCAAACGATATCACTTGCTAAGCAATCAGTCACAGAACTGTTATTAAGTGCTTACTGACTTTAGAATTTTGAACTGTAGCGTCAATATCCTAAAGTTAAAAAGAACAAACGTAAATTCTCCAACAAAATGGAAACCGTGATACAGTATAAATTTTACTATAAGTAAACAACAAACATTACTGAAATATTATCAAAGCAGCTACACAAACTAAACTGTAGTCAGTTGCAATATGCTATGCATAAATATTCTCATAAATTCTAGGCAAGGATATGATATGTCTAGACTAGACAGAGAATATTACTTGGAACTCTAAGATAATATTTGTGGAAAACACAATATCATAACTTGCTTGGTTTACTTTGAAAATAAAGAATAATGAAACGCAAGCAAACTGGTGTACAACTTGGTAGTCGGTTATATCTAGAGAGTATATTAAACTTTGTAATAGATCATTGGAATGAATATCGATCTTCCATTTATCAATTAAACATCAACTTACTGCAAATCTCTCACTCTTGGAGTGTTACGCTTGCGTTGTGTTTTGTCGTGTAAGGTTAGAGGAGGCCCAATTACCCCCTCTTCCCAATCTCCCCAATTCCCCAATAATGGTCAAATTCCTAACCCCCAAAGGTCGGTAAAGCACTTGTAACGATTCCAGTATTTCGAGTGTCCATAGGCGACGTCGATTGCTAACCATCAGGTGATCCGTCTCTCTACATGCACTTAATTCATAATTTCACTTACAACATCTCTATTCAAATAAGGAAGAAAACTACAAGCAAATAATAAGAAATTTCATAATATACACGGAAAACAAACATTAATTTACATCCACTCAAAATCTATGCACAAGTAGTGGGTGTGTGCACTAGTGTAAAACACTCTCGACCAATCACGTGCCATTTCGATATTCGAACGTTGTCAGCAAAAACAACATTGTTAGCAAATATCGAAATAAAGACGCCAAGTCAGCATATCAACCTCTTCTAAATTTTAATATATTATATACTCTATTACAACAGGTATAGCGTTGAAATTTCAAATTTAAAATTGGTATACGTTGATTTGCATGTGTCTGTACAATGTTATTTAGAAAATAGCTATAATATTATGTTGCTATGGTTACGAGTTTGATCAATATTAGCGAAGTATTACGACATATCAGCTTCAGTACACAGTTTATGTACTCACATTATGTAAACGTCACTTTCAGGGTACGTAGGAAATGTCTATTGTACATAAGATTGTGTTTACTTATACATTATGTTGTATTAGATAGTGATATGCTTCTGACTTTGTTTGTGGGAATTCCTATTATACGTAAAAATAGTTATGTAATAATAATAGCATTTATTTCTTCCTAGTATCAATTCCTTGTTGTGGGGACGAGTCCAAACAAAAAAAACATTAACTACTACCGATACTTAGTAAAGATAGATCGCACCCTTTCTTTTGTTTTTTTTTTCAACGTTGCCCCACACTAGGATTCTATCCCGTGTCATTGGTGCGTTTACAAACATACAAGTTCACATACAGATGACACCCAGACCCGAAACAACAATTTGTGGATCATACAAAGAGTTGCTTCGTGCGGAAATCGAACCCGCTACACGTTGCATGACACCAACCGTGCAATTAGATAGATAATCGATTTGGCAGTCTGAATGAATTCCACTGTTACTTATTTATCTTTTATTTTAAAAAACCTTCTCTCATAATAGGTATTAAAATATTCCTTAAGAAATGCTCAAAGAAACTAACATCCGAACTCAACAAGTAACTTCATTTAAACTCCAACTTATCACACTGCAGATATTACAGGTTTATTCAACTTGGAATTGTGTGAAACGCCTGCAACTATGAACTGCAAACTAAAGTGAGGAACGCAACTAAACTTTGATAACTGAGTGACGTCAAGAGATACTGTAGGAAAACTGGTACAACATCTCTTTATTATAATAGTGTAGAACAGAATAAACCCCTAAGTTATAACAGATACAATACGTGTTTAATGTTTTAAAATAAGCTACAAGTCGGACATTAAAATAAAAATTAGTAATCTACCTTATAGGGCCTCCGATAACCTAACTTACACATCGAAACATAACGCAAGCGTTGTTTCACGTCGATTTTCTGTGAGGCTGTGGTATCACTCCTGTTGAGCCGGCCCATCCATGCCGAAGCATGGCTCACCCACATTTCAACTATCACAAATATAATAAGTTTTCACTCAGTATAAGTCCATGAATGCTTCCTAGAATCCACTGCGGATGGTACCGCTAAACCTAAACTCTTTCAGGCATTTTCATCCTTACATCTTACTAATGTTATTAATGTGAAAGTTTGTGAGTTTATGTGTTTATGTGTATGTTTGTTACTCAATCACATCAAAACGGCTGAAGGGATCAGGATGAAATTTGGAACAGGGGTAGATTAAGGTCTAGAATAACACATAGGATACATTTTACCACATGGGAACGCGGGCAAAACCACTGACAGAAGCTAGCTAGTCACTTATATCTCAAATAAATTAAATATCGACCTCATCTAAACGTATTCTCACTTCAGTAACACCTCTGTCTACCCCAAGGGGGGTCGTGCTATAGTAGACAGTTGTTTACATTGGATTCTGAACGGTAATTGTTACAGTGGGAACTGCCCTAAGGCTGACTTTAGCGTGAACTATGATTTGTAGGGTCATTGTCTTGTGTTTGACGTATATTAGAGATCTTATAGTTCGTGTTTCTCGCCTGATTTTCCTGGAAAGGTTAAAAAGATCTCTATAGTGTAGTACGTATACTACACTATAGAAATCTAAGAGAGAAAGACGTATCTTTATGTCTCAGTCGAATTAATTCTTAAATAAAATGTAATTGATTTTGTATAAAGGGCTTTCTAAAGGGCTAAACAGTTTCTTATTCTCAAAATAGTAGTCAAAGGGTGAACATTCAATTGGTTATCAGAAAGCGTAAGTACTTTACAGCAAATTAATATTTCGTTTTTAATTTTTTTTTATCTAAATCGTACAGACATGATAGGTTTCATTTCAGAATTAGTCAATTGATATAATTAATTATTATTAATGTGGATAATCTTATTTAGTACTGTAGACAAGTATAGATCTTTCAGTCTCTTTCTGAAAATGACAGCTTTTAATTTAAGTATGCGAAAACACAACCCGAAAGAATAAAATTTCTACACACAAACCGCTATCACAATCAAAATTATACCTAATACACATCAGCCATAAGATAAAGATTTGAATCACACAAAATAAATGACTTTAATAACAAAACACATTAGTAACCTTGGCTTGGTGTCAACATATGGTCATTGTCCCATTCCTTTCACTTTTCATTGCCCAATACTAATTATCTAATCTCAATCATTAATCTGGAGCCGGCCCCTACTACTGGAACTGTTTAAGATGTGAGATGTGTTTTAAGTAGCGTGATAAAAATTGCATTAAGTGAGAAGAAATTGTAGTTGGAATAGACATTTCACTCAGTTAATTGTTAGATTCTACTGTAAAAAGACAGTTTCTAACGTTTTATGTCATACTGCCAAACGTCGCATATTTTTTTAGGAAGAAAAAGTTATTTCTTCGACTTGTAAAAAGAACTGACGACTGTTGACTGACGTATCTGATTTGGTTTTCTGGTTTTTTAATAACCAGAAATCTTATTCGGCTGACGTTGACGTTTAGATTTGGTAGTTTTTCAAGAAGTAAGAAATTCTCAATAATGTTGAGTCTTACAAAATAAATAGCAAAAAGAGGTAACGTAACGCAACTATAGTATTGACAGTTTTTTGAGGAATTTGGAACAAAAGCATTCCAAAACTGTCCCAAAGGTAACAAAAACGAAATAGAAAATGGCTATAATAAGAATATTGGGGAAGACCCAAAAAGTCTCGACGATTTCAAAGCGACTTCCAATCGAAAACAAACAGTAACACCAAAGCAGTAGTAACTATAATTGTCTGCTGTTCGCAAATAGGTAGATAATTTTCTAGTCAATGCACTATTGTGTCTGCATGTCTGTATGTTATATGTTACTGACTGATACGATTAATCTCATTTATCTAACTTTGATTAATTCTGTCTGTCTAAAGATCGGATGATAGGTTTTTGTTATCATTCAATTTCAGTTATGCAAGGGTTTGGAATTGGATTCTTTTGATGTAGTGTTGTCTTTGTTTGTTTATTTTTTATCTAGACTTATTTTCACTAGTCGGTTGCATTTACGTAGGTTAATGAACAAAACTTTAGTCTAAAAATCATGATGTTCGAATTTTTATTGTAGTTTTGAAAATGATCTATATCATAACATTGTTATGGATGTTAATTAATACAGACCATAAAATTGATTGAAAATCGGCCAATGTCTTCTCCCGCCTTGGGCGAGGCGAGGGGGAGTGTCCGACTTTTACTGACTATCAAAACCACCCTGTTCCTGCTCCTGCTTTTCGTATCGGAGCCGCGGTAAACCCGGTAGTCCGTAGCTCCGGATCAGAAACCCGCTAGGTAGTTCGCAGCTCTGGCTAATATTCACACTAAGTAAGCAATTTGGAGACGGCAGTTTAAAAGATTCAGAGATAGAAGCGTTGCTGCTCGATTTTTTTTTCAAATGTGAAGTAATTTCCTGTATATTTTATGACTATGTTAACCATAGGAAGAGGAGAGGTGTTGACAAATACAATCCTATATTATCTCTGCCTTCACTATTAATTTATTATAATAAACTTTATTACCTACCTAATAAAGAAGACTTTCATTAGGTCAGTGAGCAGGTGTTTGAAACTAATTAAATTAATAGTTTATATATCAAGTTTATCATCGATTCCCATCGTTAAATTATTAATGATGTTCTTAATGAACCAATAAAATCATCGGTAGTAGGTTTTGAGAGCGATGACAACTTGTAGTCATCAAATTAGCTTTGAAATTAAAATGTAGAACTGTTGATGTTGATTAATTTGGTTTGAGAATGTTGCGATGGATTTAAGATTACCTTAGAAGAAAGATCGGTTCTCGGTTAGTTGTGGATTTTGTGACTTATTTATTTAGATTCATTTATTAGTTTATTTTTAAATCTTAACTAGTTTAGGAACACCATCAGAGAGGTAAAAAGAAATAAGATATCAAAAATAATAATCACAAATCACACTAATATTATAAATATGAAAGTTTGTTTCTTTTTATCTCACGGGAAAGCGGGCAAAGGCGTTGGCAGAAGCTATGTAGTTTAAAATAATATTAGATTTAAGTCTTTTACCGTTTTAAAACTAAATGTTGCTACATACATTGGTATAGCTTTGCCAACTGCTGTTATGTAGATTTTGTCCTCTATCATATTTTTCTCTAAAATTTTTCGTCCATTTGTAACGAATAAATGTCCATATTTCGTTGTCTCTTAAATTGAATCAGCAACCGTACCAGCCAATAACAGGGTTGTCACTCATTTTTCCGACACAGAACCTTTATGAAATTACACACGTTGAATGTCCAACCCTAGTACGTTACAACCAGAGTTACATGAAAAAGCACTTTATAGCCATAGTTACAGAAATGCTTTTGCACTGTATGTGGTTTTGTTCGAACATGTAACAGATTTTTATGATAGTCTACTTTATTTCTTTAGCTATAAAGATGCTTTTGCGGTGATTTGTAAATAGATGAAGGTATTTGTATGGCGGGTACGTTCAGTTCACACGTGTTCCCGATTTTAGTTTTTAGTTCACCAAAGTGTTTCATGAGAAAATGGAGACCGACTTTAATTTGTGTTGGATAAAAAAACAATGGAGTAACAACTGTTCTTTGATTGTTTTTCCCATTATTTGATAGGTTTTGAGATTTCACAGAAAGATTCTGTTGTTCATACATAGTATTACACTTCTTATTTGCAGAATGCATACTAACAAACAACTTATACTTACAAGTAATTTATGGTAAAGCCGATAAACGGGCAGATGGGTCACCTGGCGGTAAGCAATCGCCGCCGCAGATGGACACCCGAAACACCAGAGGCGTTACAAGTGCGTTGCCGTTTTTTGGGGGTTAGAAATTTAAATGTTGTTGGGAATCGGGGAATAATGTATGTGAAATGTCATATCCTAGAACCACGTTAAGGGGAGGCCTTTGTTCAGCAGTGGACGTCTCTCGGCTGATGATGATGATGATGATGATGAAAACCACGTCAGGAATAAAATCCAAAAGTTCTTTTCATCCAAGCCATCTTAGCGCCTGTGCCTACTAGACATTAACCCATTAATTAATGGAACAGCACGATAAATGCCAACTGCTTGTTATACATCGAAACCGTTAGAAATAATTGAAAGAATCAGGTCACTTCATTTTCATTAGCTATGTCTACTTTTGAATTATTATAGAGAAAATCATCCAATTACTTCCCTTGCCTTGTCAGATTCTTACCGACTAAAAACCACCCCGTTCCTACTCCTGCTTTTCGAGCCGGAGCTCCGATAAACCCGTTAGAAAGTCCGCAGCCCTGGATCAGGCATCAGCCCTACTGAGCCCCATCTGTGGTGGTCTGATGGCTCTTTGAGGGTCTGGTTCTGTTAGGACGGTGATCAACTACCCTTGCTCGCCGTCAACCCTACGCCCGGAGTGTCTTTCGCGACAGTTGAAATATAGTGTACCTTTATAGTCAAGTCTGGTCAAATTCCCGTGGACTATAACATGGGTTTTGGCAAAACTATTCTTCTCTGTATACAGAAGGCTACTTATATTTCATAGGTTGGTAACTTACCACAGCCTAAGTAACGCAGATTAATACCAAATTCCTAAGGTGTCCACTCAGTAAATAGGGCAGACACAAACACTCTTAACCTTTGCCTCTCGTATCTGGTACGAATGCCGGCCGAGTTCCCAAATGATACAAATTATAGGTCACTCCTTGAGACCACTTTCCTAGAAAAGCCAGACAAATTGAATATTTCTCGTCCTAGATGCTTGTTGCTATGTTGTATCAATTAATTTGTATTGTGTCTGGTATTTGGTGTCTGGTAATAGACTGGTGTCTGGTTACTTGGAGCTCGTACTGTAAGTGGTGAAGAGTTAGTGGTAATTTTGTTAATATGTGGGAATACTACGGTGAAATCGATGACCGTTGGGGTAAACATGGTCTAGAGTGGAGACCGCGTCTAGGCAAACGTAGTTTAAGGCGACCTCCAGCTAGATGGAGTGACGATATCTGCAAGGTGGCTTGTGGTTTGGATACGTAGAGCTGAAGATCGTGCTCAGTCCAGCAGTAGACGAGAATAGGCTGATGATGATGATGAACTCTTCAGCGGGTAAAAGTGGTGTTGTGATGTATGATTGCTTTGTTTATGAGGTAAGCAAGGTATTGACTTCGTTTCTCTACACACACACCACATAATTTTTCGGACTTTTTAGTAAACGTGATTTAACCAGCCAGTCTTCTTTATCACGATTTACACAAGGATAATAATAACACAGCTGTCAATGAACTTGATTTTCTATTTATTTTTAAACAGAAATAAATTCATTTCTACATCAAATTATAGTAGAACTCATCAAAATAATAACATGAACATAAAAACGATAAATCGAAAATCATTATGTGTCATCATCATTTGGTACAGTTATATTATTTACATATAAAAAACTTATATACAGTGGCAACACTAGTTTCTTGTATACATCTTCGCCCACATAACATTTTGATGATTTTGTTCTATTAAGCCCCGATCATTTTACTGCACGGTTGACGTGAAGGCTGGACAACTGGCTGCCGTGCAACGGGTAGGGTTCGATTCCCGCACGGAGCAACTCTTTGTGTGATCCACAAATTGTAGCTTCTCGTCTGGGTGTTATCTTGTACGTTTGTAAACGCACCCACGACACAGGAGAAATTCTAGTAACGTAAAAAAGAATATACGTGATCATCTAAAAATATCGAAATAAACAATAGCCAATGTGACTGACCTTTGCAGTGGTAAAAGAATTTTTCAAATAGTCAAGTAATTTCAGAGCCTATTTAATGAAAACAAACAAACATACAAATCTCCTCTTTGTAATATTATATACAGTATACATAGATACAGATTATGTAAACCGTTTATTAAATTGGCAATACCGTTACACATAATTTGATATTTAATATGAATACTACCTATAAGCAGTTATGGTCGACATAACCAAATAAGATAACATATTAGGTATGTGTTGATAGAAAATAAATATCGAGTAGCCCACGCGTTCTAATATTTCATATTGATTAATGTATCGATGTACTTAATCGATATTTTATACGTTTTTTTGAGTGGGGAATATCATTCAATGACTTCTCCCGCCTTAGGCGAGGCGAGAGGGAGTGTCAGACTCTTACTGACTAAAAACCACCCCGTTCCTGTTTCTGCTTTTCGAGCTAGGTAGTCCGCAGCTCCGGATCAGGCATCAGCTCTATTGGGCCCCATTTGTGGTGGTCTGATGGTTCTTGGTGCTTATGGATGGGTCTGATTCTGGTCGGGAGGCGTTTTGTTTTTTTTTTATTGTAATATTTGCTTTGACATTCAAAAGTGACTTCTTATATCCAAAATGATTAATCGAAACATGTCTGAAAAAAGAAATATCCCTTTTCTTTTATACATACAAAATAAAACCTTCTCATATCATCTTTCAAATACCTAAGCGCCGTCATTCAAAAACATCGACCACTCACAACACTAGAGGTGCCCCACACAACTGATTGATAGATAAACAAATTTTTATTATAGCAACATTACTGTATGACACCTCAGTAGCAACAAGTGAGTGGATGTCTTTTGTTAATTGACAGTGTTGATTGAGGTTCGATGATGGTTACTTTGGCTGTTGACTTTTAAAGTGTAATGTTGGAGATATTGTATTTTTGATAGTAATTCAATCAAAATAATTATATGCTCTATGTTAAAAAAAAAAATAGGAAACTGGAAAGTACTTTAGGTAGTCTAACTGCTATCCTTTTTTGAGGGGAGAAAATCATCTAATGCCTTCTTCCGTCCTGGCTGTGGCGAGAGGGAGTGTCAGACTCTTGCTGACTAAAAACCATCTCGTTCCTACTCCTGCTTTTCGAGTCGGAGCCCCGGTAAATGACAGCGCTTTATTCTGAAAAACCTATGAATATAAGGCTTGAATAATCTTCTGCGAATAATTAAAAATCTTTAGTATTTTTAACTAAAGCACTACTCCAGATTTATTTTTATTTAACAACGTAGCTTTTCATACTAGTTGCGTTTTTACATACGCCCAAGGAATAATGGGTGTTTGATACATACATATTATATATACAGAAATTCTTGGTAGGCCGATGTTTGGGTTTACGCACGGTTAATGGCAGTGGGCTCATCCCCTATTATGTGGGATTTATATAGGGGGAAACGAGGATTTACTTAACACGACCGTCGAGGACCTTCGGGGAAAAAGTCGGTAATAAAATATTTTTTGTGGCGTACTTTTCGAATGTGGCTTATAAGTCAGAAAGTGTATTTGTTTGTCTATTTTTAGACATAAAATGGTGAATTGATTTTCTTAAGTTATTGCTGTAAGAGTAATTGATTTTATTTTCATAATTTAATGATTATTTAAACTATTCCTTAGTATATTAAATTAACTAAAGGTCAAGGTTTATTCATGTGAATTAATAGAGGGAAGCTCTACTCATGATTTTTAGTTAATTTAGTATATCTCACGATAGTTATTATGAAAATATTCCTAAGTATACGTAACAATTTTGTACCAAAAACAATTGCTTAAGTTGGACAGGGTTAAGTAACCATTTAATGACTCTGAGTGCGATGGTAAGACTTGACTAGAGTATTTATTACTTTTAAAAACATAAATCTTCAACACCCTTCAAAACTAAAACAATATTTGAATACAGAAAACAATCACGAAATAAATAAATCGATAAATCATAACACTAAACAAACAACGGGATGCACAACGAAAATCGATTTTAAATCGATTATCGGATCAAAGCTCCGAATCGATTAGACACAATTTATGTAGCATTTTCATTGCCTTTTTATTATTAGATCAAAAGCTTTTACGGGACCATAATCGATAAGATTCGGTAGCCATATTTGATTTTGGGATTGTAAACTATGAATAGCGTAAGGGTCGGTTATTTCTAGAAAAGATTCAGGTCATTGACGGATAATGTTCGTTCGTTCAGAGTGATTAGGGAACGAGTGAATGAATGAAACCGAACCGTTGACATGAATAGGTGTTCAAGAACGGAATGATTTTGATTGATGGCACTTTAATCTGGTATTTGAAAAGATTTGAGAAGCTTGTTAAGTTTTCTTTTTAAATGTAAGATGGAATAGTGTTGTTGGTGTAAAAAGTGTGTTGTTTGTGATGGATAGGTACCTTGTATTTTTCAAAGGAAATTGGGTCCTTTTCGATAGGAAAATACCTTATAATGAACAACGATGTAAGTTTTTTTTTTTTTGAGGGGAAAATCATCTAATGACTTTTCCCGTCTTAGGCGAGCCTTTGGGTGTTCCTACTCTTACTTTTCGATATTGTGCTCCGATTTTATTCAAAATGTACTTTGGAACTATTGCATTAAATAAAATGTAATAAGTTTATTTCTCGATTACACAAAGTTTCTTTGGGCAACATAAATAATATGCAAAAGCTATGATCAAAGATTACACTGCAATATTATCTTAAAATTCAAAAAACACTATTCCACAAATCCCTGAAAATAGAACCAAATCATATAAAAATACATATGCCTTCTCGACAAAAAACCTCGTCCAAATCCCTCTGTCGCCTATTCTTGTATTTTCCATCACTGAGAGGATCCAAATCAGATTTATTTAGATCATTAACGTCAGAACAAGATGTATGGACAGACATACCGATATTAGTATAGACATTTCTCCTTTGAAATATGAGAAAGGGGATCCCGTTGCTTAATTCGATACTG
Organism: Spodoptera frugiperda; assembly: GCF_023101765.2. Classification (NCBI taxonomy): domain Eukaryota; kingdom Metazoa; phylum Arthropoda; class Insecta; order Lepidoptera; family Noctuidae; genus Spodoptera; species Spodoptera frugiperda. Next base: position 8,689,056 of record NC_064229.1, on the reverse strand, counting down.
GTAACCCAATTTCCAGTATTTTAGTAGCAATCTTAAATAGATTTATTATCTATACGTTTTTAAGTAAGTAGGTGTTGATTTCGGAGTTCATGTTTCTTATTAATTGGTTGGATTTATTGTTTTGGTTATTTAAAGCTTTGGCTGTTTCGTTGGTTGAGTTTGGTTTCTGATTTTTTGTTTTGGGTTTTCTTTAAATTTTCTGTTTATTTTAGTGTAAAATTTAGTCTTTTTCTTTTCAGATTTTTTTAGTATCCAAGAGCAGACCAATCCTCGTCCAAACCGGGAGAAGAAATAACATGAACCCATGAACCTCTGAACCAAATTCAGATCCATTCGATGGTGTTTATGTGAAAACCTTTATTTTATTATATCGATTAATAGAACTAACTTCTTTTTCATGGAATAAAAAAATCCTATATGTTATTCTAGACCATAATCTACCCCTGTTTAAAATTTCATCACGATTCCTTCAGCCGTTTGACGTGATTGAGTAACAAACATACACATAAACTCACAAACTTTCGCATTTATAATATTAGTAAGATAAGATTAATATGTAGTCATATTATAGAAGTAAAAGGTTGAAAATATTACTCTTTGTTGAAAACACAGCACCTTGTTACAAAAATTCTTTATAAGGTTCCTTCTAAATTGAACTATATTGCAACGTAATAAACTATATTGCAGATGTTGCTGGATATATTGCTCTCATTGCTTTTCACCGTGCCCAGTGTACCGTATCTAATGCATCCTGGATTTTATCCTGCATTTTCTAAAGTTAGTGCTTTAGTCTGGTTAGATCTGATGGTTAAATTGAATTGGCTAGGAAATAAAGAGTTTAAATTGAAGGCTTCAGTAAAGACTAGAGATACGGTTTTGAATAGAAAAATCCGTTTTTAATGCTACTTCAAATATTTACATAAATGTTCCTGTAAGTAGGTCTGGCAATATAAACTAATGATAATATATAATTATTTTTTGGTACTTTTCTTCAGTAACCCACGAATCGACAATATAATGATTACTTAGACTATATCTTAGTAAAGATTTTGTATCGAAAACCATTGCTAAGGACTGGATTAAGTAAACATTAAATGACTCTGAGTACGGGGGTTAGACTAGTAACAAAATTTTCATCCCAACCTGATCGAAATAAATGACGTAGCAGGAATATTCCTTAGCTTAAAATAGGTTAATGAATAAAGAAACTATATCTCAGTTACAATCAATAACTGATTTCATTAAAAATAATAATGAAACCTTCATAAAGCAATATTTAATTAAATTACAGACAAACGCCCATTCAAGCATTAAAGGTTGGGACATTCATAACAAAGTACCAACTACACACGAAATAATCGATACATCATATCGATTTAATTTAACTTTTAAATCGATAACTTTCCACAGTTTCTCTAGTAAATCTTTTTTATAATTTACGATGGCAGCATCCGCTACTTTATTGGTAGTTGTTATTGAGTAAATAAAATCGATTTCGAGATTCTAATCGATATTTCGACGTTTTAGGTAATCGGTATTCGTTTTTACGACTTTATTATAGCTGTGCCTTGATTTAGTTATTTTCGCTTGCTTTGTATGGATTTGATGTATAATGCCCAAATTCGGGTTTTAATGTTATAATTTGATTATGAATTGGAGTTCATTTATTACGCAAAACTTTTAGAATTTAATCAAATAATTATCTTTGAAGATATTCGAAATCTTTCCATCAATACTTTTGTTACTATAGTCCAAAAAAGGTGTGTTTTGAATAATATATGTTTGTTAAATTAACACGCAAAAATTTTAAAAAATATATATTCCCATAGTCGACGATGGCATAACATCCATAGTATCAACCAACTCAGACAATATCACAACCAAAGCTAGTAAGAATAACTAACAAAATAAATTACCAAACTAATCTAACCAAACTTACAAACAGATTCAGATATAAAACAGATAAAACATCTAATACTAACTTCAAACTATAAAGTAAGACGATTAAAAGTATCAAATACAACCTTGGTAATATAATCGAGGAGGTAAACAATCTGGATGAAGATGTTAAAGTAAATGTAGCTATTGATGATAGAAATGATTGTGAAATGGGAAGTGCTGGAGGTAACACTAGGCGTGATATTGATACCCGTGAGCTAGCTTGTGGTAAAAGGCATGGAAGAGAGGCGTATGATGAGAAAATGTAGGTTTTTGTTAACGTACTAAGTTAATGTAAGTAGTAGTGTATATATTGAGACAGATCTTTGGTGGTAATTTAAAGAAATTGACCGTATACTAACCCACTATTTGCGGTAATTTGGAAGTTAGATTAGGTTAAAAAGAATATTTTCAATGAATCGTAATTGTCAATCAATTAATATTACTTTACTTTCGTTTATTGTAATTCAAATTAGGTATCATGGTTTGTAATTCACCATCTTCGAAACATGTTCTAAAAATATCATTATTCATTACCTGTATTATAGTATAAGCTATTACTATCTACCAAAATATTTACATTTAACCAACCAATACACAAAAATTATTCCAATTCAATAGCTTATAAGCTATCCATCATGATCTTCAGAATTAATTATTATGTTATCGGCTTACTCACGAGCAGCATTCCGCGACACACGACGCGGCGATTGTCGCGGAATGCTGCTCATGAATATGAGCCTCTAGCATGGCTTGAAACTAGTCGAGTTCCTCGTCAAAACAATACGTGAGTAAGCCGATAACATAATAATTAATTTAGTATGTCTCACGAAAGTTACAATCTTCAGAATGGGATTAAGACAGATTTATAAGTAACTTCTTTGCTTGCTAAGTTAATAAAAATAGACAAATAAATAAATCCCAACCACCATCGAAGATTTATACCCATTTACCTTCTTAACCTAACAATACCACTATTCGTTATATTTTTCAAAGTCGTACCCAACTAGATGATTTAATACCTGAGCAATCCAATGATATAAATCATGATTTGTTTAGTACAGAAATACTCAACAGAATAGAAATTGAAGATTAAGATAGACTTGTTAAGGAAATGAAAGATGTTTATCTGTCTGTGTGAAATTTTGTAGCTCGGTTTTTGGTGATGAGAATTTGGTATTTTGATCTTTGAGTTTTTAGTTCTTATTTTATGTTTTGATGCATTTGGTTTTATGGATTGATCTTAGTCATGCTTATTGTTTTACTAATTGGTGTGGGTTTTTTTTATGATATAAGCCGGTAAACGAACAGACGGATCACCTGATGGTAAGCAATTGCCGCCGCTCATGGACCCCCGAAACACCAGAGGTGTTACCGACCTTTTGAGGGTTAGGAATTTAAGGGTCGTTGGGGAATCGGGGATTGGGAAGGGGGAATCCGCATCTTACGAACGCAGTAACCTCAATCACACAAAGAAACGCAACGCAAGCGTTGTTTCACGTCGGCTGTAAGGCCGTGGTATTATTCCGGTCGAGAAGGTATGTGCCAAAATATGGCTTTCCCATACTCAAGTAGTAAGTTATTAAACATAAGCAACGAAAAGTATCAAGTGCTGTTGCTATTCCTTCAACAACCAAACGTTATGACAAAACAGTTCCCAAAACATCTTCTTTATCAGATAATTCAGTATTACTGTCCTTATGTAACTCAGTACCATCTGAGGCGAGTCATGTCTTTCCATCAGCCAATCCTATATTATCAGCTGGTCGATCTTTGAATACAACATCTGTATTGGAATTTCATTCTTATCCTTTTGTGTTAAAGTCGAAATTCTTTTGAAGGTGTTTGATATTTTGGTGTACCTTGATGTGCTGGTGAAATTATATCTGTTGGATCTTCAACACTGTTGATATTGTGTTCAGTGTCAATGTCTCTGATGTAATAAAGGTCAAGTTTAACATTTTGAAGTTCAATAACTTTGTTTGGTTTGTTTTGATTGAGTCATATTATGTGAAGGCTTTTGAGAAGGGCAGAGGTACGAGTAAGTATATGTAAAAACGTAACATAATATATCCTTTTTGCAGGTTATGGTAATTCATTTGGGATAGACTTCGAGGTTGTTAACAAACATCGGTTTTCAGTAATTTAGTTTTAGTATCGGCTAGGCTTGAGTATACTAATACTCGAGCTATACATATAGAGCTGAAGATCAAACTCAGTTTTGGGTTATTAAAGAGACCTATGTCCAGTAGTGGTCGAGGACAGGTTGATGATGATGATAGTATGTATACTCAGTTACTTCAGTGCTATTTTGATCATCATAATGTACTAGGTAGTCATATTGCTATAAAGGCACTGTAAATCTAAAAATATAATATTTCTATATCAAAATATTGGTTCTAAAACCCCGCACTCGTTAGAACCACTACTCACTTGTCGCAACAGTGTGACAGTAATGAAGAAATATTTCACGCAAAAGGACATTTGATAGGATTTCACATCTAAATACACTATCAAGCAAACATTAACGAGTAAGTTATGAAACACACCAGTTAGTATATTACTTGCCCTTTCAAAATCTAGCTCAGCAAGTCAACAGTTCAACAAACTATACTTGCGTTAAAACTAAAGGTGAGATATATCAGTACACTCATTTTTTTGTCTAGTATAGAAACTCATAGAACTGCGTCCACTGATCCGCATCGTACGGACGCAGTCAATCCGTTTGATGCGATCCGTCCGATGCGTACGATGCGGACCTGTGAACGCTTACCAATATCAGTACACTCACATTTTGATGTTATTAGAGGCCCATTTCCCTCCTTCCCTATCTCCCTAATCCTTAATCCTTAAGCTCCAAAAAACAGTTATGAACTGTAACACCTCTGGTGCTACGGGTGTCCATTGGTGTGATAAGTCAGATTATCTTTTCGGCATCAGGTCATCTTTTATGCCAAAAACGTTGTAATATCCGATGGTTCAAACAAAACATGATCACCATCATCATCAACAGCTCGAGATAATTATATGCTGAACTATGAGCCTCTTCTATAATAGAGGGGGTTGTCATAATTTGCTCATATGGCTGACGAGTTGAAGAATGCAGTTTAAAAGATTTATATCAAGGTCAAAAACACTGATCGAGTAAATAGAAAGTTTCCTCAATGCATCATAAGGTTGTCGCAGATTTTAGCGATGAGTATTCTGATCATGCGTATTATTGTGATCTCGCCCTAATGGACCTCCGCAAACTAGACGTACACTTGCGTGCAAAATAACTAACCCAACACTCGACAATTATCCACTTTAATCGATTACGAGTGACATGAAAGCGTTCAGATAGAATCGATCGTAATCAGCACTATTAGTCGGGAATCAACCGAGATACGGAATGTAAATATCGATGTTAATCGATACCGATTAATCGGTAAAAATGCACTGTATTTATGTGATTTCATTAGTGCGTTTCTTACTACATTCTGAACGTTTTAATTTAATCTTGTTATTTTAATGGATGTTGCGTTGGTCGAATAACGTAAGACGGAAGAGCGCAATATTTCGTGTTCGCAATGTCGGACGTACAACGTTTTTTTTTTATGTATTTGCAAACTTTTCTGGTATTGTTTAGACTTTACTATGTGTTACTGCCACATTCAGAGACAATTAATTAAACCTTAAACTATCCCTCAGTAACAATTTTATATCGAAAAAAATTGCTAAGGGCTGGGTTAAGTATATAACCAGTAAAATACAATGCAAGCGTTGTTTCACGTCGGTTTTCTGTGAGGCCGTGATATTACTCCGGTCGAGCCGGCCCATTCGTGCCGAAGCATAGCTCTCCCACACTTAAAGTAAGTTCGATTGAGTTCCTTAAATAATAGCTATTTATTTACATCCCTTATTATAAAAGCAATGGAAAATCTTGTCTTTTTAAACTTTTAGATAAGTTTTCAATTTGCCACAAAGTTTGAGAAGATACAGCTGTGTACAAAAGTAATTATAATTAAATTGATTACTTAGTAAACAAGAGCTTGGTAGAGTAATACCTACTTCAGATTATTTTGACAAAAGTCGGTTAAAGTTAAGAGTGGTTAAGAATAAATTCTAAACTTTACTGCATGTATTTTTAAGAGTTAAAATTGTAAATCATCTATTGTAAAACTGTATTTGTTTTAGTTTTGAGTTTTTAATGTGACATGAGGATTATCTAATGGTCAGCTTAGTTTATATTTTTTTTTCAACTTTGGGGCATACACGGGTTTTCTCCTATATCATAGGTGCGTTGACAAATATACAAGTTCACATGCACATGACACCCAGATCCGAAACACCAATTAATTGTGGTCCACACGAAGAATTACTGCGTGCGGGAATCGAACGCGCAACACATTGCACAGCAGCCAGTTACTTAGCCACCGCGCCAACCCTACAATTATTTATAGGTCTGTATTGAAATTAAAATAAAATATCTACGATTTTCGAAATATTTGTTTGTATAACAATACCTGTACCATTACCGAAATAAACGAAAATTTGCCCAAACATTTGCACGACAGTGTAGTGAAGTTTTTTTAATCAACGCTTGTTTCTGTGTACGTGCGTACAGGATTTTTATTAAAATGTTGGCTCACATATTGGGTGGCATTCTGCCCGTGTGACCTTATAGTAGCTTGATTGTTTACACTTGATTGCTATAATTTGTATACGTGTTTTTGTTTATAAATAAGTAAACTGAGAAAAATATCTTCAACACAATATATGTATTAAAATAAATAAGTCTTGAACATGATATACCACGCCATTTATTCTTCGAAGGAATACGCAGAGGTGTACTAATATTCGCGTTCCGCACGCGCCTCATAGTGCCATCAGACCACCACAGATGGGGCCCAGTAGGGCTGATGCCTGATCCGCAACTGCGGACTAGCTAGAGGGTTTACCGGGGCTCTGGCTCGAAAAGCAGGAGTAGGAACGGGGTGGTTTTTAGTCAGTAAGAGTCTGACACTCCCTCTCGCCTCGCCCAAGACGAGATAAGGCATTGGATGACTCGCACTCTCCCACAAAAAAAAATATATATAGTTGCACTATTATATCACCCACTTTTCACCAGTTAATTATGAGTCCCGTCTGCTTTATACGAAAAAACTAAATGATACTTCGCCCAACCCAGGAAAGAAAAAAGAATCCCATCAAAAACATCCTGTAAAAAACCCAAGTCTCGCAGCTCAGTCTTTCTACCGTCAAAAGTTGTGAGATCCATGTAATACCAAGTCGGTTAATCTATTTAGTGTCTACTTGAAGGACCTTTTGTCTTAAGTTATTACATAAGTTATTATCATGCCAATATTAAAAATATTTAACGTTTTAAACAAATAGATCGACTTGGACATCGCTTGATTTGATTATTAGTATGTATCACACTACACAGCACGACGGGCCAGCGACCAACAGGAACGAGAGTTTCAATCGCGTGAGGCGCGAGAGACTAAAGAATCTAATATAATATTGTAATATTCATTTTGTTTTCATGCGATGTCCAAGTCGATCTATTTGTTTAAAACGTTAAATATTTTTAATATTGGCATGATAATAACTTATGTAATAACTTAAGACAGAAGGTCCTTCAAGTAGACACTAAATAGATTAACCGACTTGGTATTGCATAAATAACTTTGTAATCCCATATATTTATATGGGATTACAAAGTTATTGATGCAGTTGGTGTATTTGGAAAACTGGACCGAAATTACAAAATATTTAAGTTTTCCCATGATTAAGACACTAAACTCTATATGTATTCCAAATATGAAGCTTCTAAGTCTGCTAGAAGTGCCTTGGACTTTTGATGATCGGTGAGTCAGTGAGTGACAAAATTTAGAAACTTTAACAAGTTGTCATTCTTAAACTACTGGTTCAAATTGACTGAAATTTTAAATATTCCGTGTTTATACAATGCCGGATTAGTTACTAAAGATTCAGGTTTCTTGCTTTATCCACAACCGAATTATAGGGGGTCGAAAAAGGCCCGAATTGCTTCGAGAAAAGGATGGTACGGCCGTGCCGCTTTTTTTTTGCTCGACTTGGCGGGGGCACTGCCGTGCCCCCAGATAAAATTGTATTTGAATATTTAAAAAGAAATGTTCCTCTACTCATACCAACGTTAGCACTTAAACATTCAAAAATAGAATTATACAAAATGCGGCCACGAAACCAACACATTCTGTCTCCTCTGATAACGTGTTCCAAAACCAAATTTGATACAGGTAAAATACATTAAACTCCGTCCATAATACGTTATATGTATGTAAATAGGTTGCTTTACTGAACAAAACCTTCGTACATTAAATTCAATTTTGTTGGTAATGTTAAATCGATTGGACTCGTTACAAGAGCTGATTTGCATTTTCTTAATATCTTAATTCGTATGTTTAAGGGCCACACACGCTTTTACGTTGGCGCGCTTAAGATCGCTTCATTTACTTTTAAATTAAATTAATTTATTCCAAATTTAAATTGAAATTCGAATATAGAACGTTACTTTTTATTTTTTATGGAGCAACTAATGCTTTTGACTGCTACATAGGTACGTGCGTATATGTCGTAAGTAGTGTCACATCAGCTTGATGTTTTAGGTTCGATTCTCAGATCGACCAAAGTATTTTTAGTTTTTTTTTTTATAATTTCTTAAGAAACTCAACATCAATTTCGTAGTTTTTAGTTGTGCAGAGTGTAAATAGGCCTCTTCTAAACGAGAGAATTTGTCGTAATCTTTTTTCCATAGAACACGACACTCTTGATCACCATACGGTTCTACCTCTCCAATACTTCATGTAAAAAAATAACTGGCTTACATAATAATTTAAAACTTTAAACCACTTAAGTCTTAAAGCATTTTATCGTAAATACTTTCATGACTTCATTTGCATTACTTAATAACTCAATTTGTAAGTAAACGGCCACACACGATGACCGGTATTAAGACATTTAGTGATGGGAAACGAACTGTCTTTAGAACCTCCACAGACCCGCATCGCACGCATCGGACGGATCGTACGCAACGGATTCTAGTTCATTTTGTACGAAAACTCATTCAACAGCGTCCTCTGATCCGCACCGTATAGACTGCACTTCGGTAATGCCTACATATGATGCGTACCGATGACGTCATACGGAATGCCGATGCCAAAAATCCGAGTGAAAATGGTATCGGCAATTCGATTGCTGATACTCGCGTCGGCAATCCGAACGCAGTCGATACAGTGGACGCAGTCTGAAAAATTTATCCGTTTGATGCGATCCATGCGACGCGTGCGATGCGTACGATGCGGGTCTATGGACGCTTACCTTTAATGTTTGTATGGTTTATAAAAGTAACTGTTTAAAATAAATGATTTTACCTTCAGTGGTGATTATTTTTCTAGTGCCTATATAGAGACGGGAATCTAGAGTACCTAAGTGTATAACGATAAGCTCCCTATTACCTACTTGAGATGAGTGAAAAATAATCATTAACATATTAATACCGTGTTCCTCTGCCTACCCTTTCGCGGAACAAGAGACATTATGTAATGTTATTTAATAACTTAATTTGTACGTAACGACCACACACGGTGGCCGGTATTGGGTCCTTTAGTGGTGGGAAACGGGTCTTAAAGGCCTCAGTATCGGATATGGGACTTTGGCCTTAAGGTGGCCTTGTCATGGGATTTTGGGATTATGGGGAACGTGTAGGGAGTAGTAAGGATTATAGTCTTAAGGGTAATTTTGATTTGAATGCATTTTGAATGGTGTGTTTCTTTATTCCACGGGAATGTGGGCAAAGCTGCTAGCAGAAGCTAGAAATTATGATATATTCTTAAAACAACGTATTGTCACGCCCTTTTATTCCTGAAGGGGTATGGATGGTGTAGATTACGACACGATATGCCACTGTACAATGTTTCAACACAAACACCCACTTTTCACCATTAGTGTTATAAGTCCCAACTTACAGGGCCTATTGCCATATATTGGGCACAATTCCAGACTTCAGGCTACACTTGAGAAATTTTCGAAAAAGCATAAAAACCCAGTAGTATTTTACACTACCCGGGAATCGAACCCGAGACCCCCTGCCTAGTCCGACGAGGCAGTCTTTTGAATTCTTAAAACAATTCACAAAAAAAAAAATTGTTCAATTATTTTCACATCACTAGGTACGCGTACAAGTTCAAGTCTTTTTGTTTTACCTCCCATATAGGGCCGTACATAGCGTACCGATAATTTTAATACAACATTTATAATTACGGGGAAAGTCTGTATGCATTGTAGTGGAAAATTATGTCATTCGCATTTGGGGTAGGCAGAGAGATGGGCAGATTGTTGTTTGGAGGTTTGTGTGAGGTAAAAATAAAAAATATCGCTATGATGGGCTTATAATTTTAACACATTTTGCAAGATACGTAAGAACACTATCACACTATTATAAATGTGAAAGTTTGTTTGTCTGGATGTTTGTCCGTCAATCATGCTGAAACCACGGAACAGATTTTGATGAAATTTGCTACACAGACAGGGTATGAGATGACTTAGATGATGAGATACTTTTTATCCCAAGGAAACGTTAGAGACGTTAAACGGGCAGAGCCACTGGCAAAACCTAGTTAGTGATAATTTTAACAAAAGATTAGAGTTTACTTATTGGCATACTACAAGTACACTGAGCGTAACCACTTGATTGCTGGAATATAAACATACTAGCTTCTAACAGACGATACTTTGACGAATAGAAAATACTTTGTGCCTCATATAATATGGATTTACGTTCAAATTTATTATTATTTATTTATTTATTTGAATAGAACGGTACAAGCCAATGACACTAGTCAACACTTTACAAAAATTTAAAAATAAAAAATTCAGAAAATTAATATAAATATTAATTGTTAAATATTCATTCATCCATCTCTTTCGCAAAACTTCAAACATTCCGACAAAAATAATCTTCTTTCACTCGAAAACACGTCACACTCTGATGACAAAAGACATATTAAACCTGTCATTTGACATGACCTGTCAAATGACAGGTTAATAAAATAATGATTGATGAACGACGCATCTGCAATTTGGATACATCCTAACAAGTAAGTGCCTAATAATAAAATCTGATGTAACCATAATGCAAGGAGTAAAACAGAACCCTAAAAACAATTATTTATCCCTTGAAAAACAACCCAAACAAAACAAATAAAAAAATTACAATGCCAAACACGAACAATTACATATTGCAATCAATATAACATTAAAAACAAATTATGCATCAGACGAACGAGTCGCATCTGATGTATGAAATGCTTATAATTATTGTTGTATGAATTACATGACAGAAATTATTAATGTCATACATGATATCACGATTGAATGGTTTGTGAATGAATTAAGAAGCTGTATATGGGTAGTTTGTTTATGTGATGGTCTTTTATGGTCTGATGATCCCTTCAGGGAACAAAAGGTAGAGTTGGATTCAGCAGTTATACTATGGGACTTTTTTTTACAGGCCACAACCTCCCAAAACCGCTGCAATTCCTGTAAGCCAGGATCTACTCTAGATACATCATTATTAGAACTTGAGACGGGATATTCATGATGTATATATCATGATCATCCGTGATCATGGTGCTTGCAACAGTGCCGAAATATCGGAAACTCATCGAAATAAATAAACATGGTAAATATCCCGTCTCAAGTTCTAATATTAGTGTTAGTGACCATGTTAGTTTAAAAACTAGATACATCCATGAAAATACCGAAATACTGAAGTCTCAGAAACATGAATGACTGTCACGGATCCCGCAGCGAAATAAATCAGAAGAATACTAGCGGAGAAGGCAAAAGAAAACGATAGTTTCTTCTTCCTTCGGTGAATTTAATGCAGAAGACAGTGACATAGGCCTAAAGGCACAAAAGAGATTGCACAACTGGGAGAAGCCCAGTCGCCAAGCACCACGGAAATTTTACTTAAAGTTAAATACAACGACCCAGTAAAATACAAATACTCAAATATTGATTAAAACCTCATTTCATTGGTTCTGAACATTATAGAGATTCATTAATCTAGACACACGGCAGTGTGTCCGCCAAGTTCGAGCAAAAAAACCGACACACCGGCCGTGGGTTATATTACACGAACCATTTCGGGCCAATATAAATTAATACGACTGTCATACGAAATTCCGATAGGTACACATTAAAGGGAACTTCAGCGGCTTTGTATTCAAATATCGGTGTTAATGTAATATTAATACGAGTGTAATTTGATTAATATATTGAAGAGGTATTCATTATATTGATGATCATGTTTCTGTAGTAGTAATGTGAAGTTGATTTTAAGGGCTAAATGTTTCAGGATTGCGAAGTGTCGAATTTGATTGCCGATTCGAGTTTTGATTTCATCAGTATTATTGACAAAAATACTCTAAAGCTGATGATTTTTCCTATTTAGGTATGTATACTTCTTGTTAATCGTTCGCAGTACATTTATTGACCAGAGAGTAAAACTCCCTAAGAAAAGAAGGATCTTCCGACCAGGCGAGGTGAGAAATGCCTGGCGGGCTTTCTGCCCAACTATTGTTCGTTGGGATTTTCTATCCATGTTTACTCACATGTAAACTACATATGTACGTTGATTTGATCGTCTATGTGTAACTTCTGTCATCTGTCACTTGTCATAATGTCGCCACATATATATTAAAATTGAAAAAATGTATTTTTATCATTCGGAATTAATATAAAGCAGACATAGCCTCATCTAGAACACTTAATTCTATTCCAAACACCATGTAGACGATTAAAAAAAGAACGATCTTTTAATTCGACACCAAAAAACCCAAGCCCAACAGTCACTTGTTTCCACTTGACCAAAGGCAATATACTCAAAACGTTTGTCATGAAATCGACATACAATATAATTAGGGGTATCTGCATCAATAATTACATCGCATTGCAAGTTATGTCGGGTGTATTCGGGTGCCGTCGGCTATCCTCGGGCGATCATACTACTTTCACCTTTCGTCTGGAACGGCGTGATTTAGAGTGCAAGGTATTTAGGTTGAGTTCGAAAAAAAACTTTAATTTCGTATGTCGGAAATAGCTTTGCTTGTTGTTTATAATGTTGTCTCGGATTGTCAAAGTTGTACTTTGAGAATATCAAGTTTCGGTTTCGATCTTCGTGGTCACATAAGTTATTACTTGTGGTTTTAACATTTTGAAGTAAATGGAGCTAAATAGGATGAAGATGGTTTGCCCCAAGAATTGATTTTAAAAAAATAATCTCGACTGAAGACAACCCGATCAATGAAGCAGTAAAATTAATTCTATGGTCATAAATCGAATTGACACTAAAACACCTCATCATCAAATACCATTTTTGAGGGGAGAATATAATCCAATGAATCTCCTGTCTAAGAGAGCGAGTGTCAGACTCTTACTGACTCAGCCCTGCTGAGCCCCATCTATGGTGATCTGATGACTCTTTGTGACGCGCGCAGAACGCGACACATGCTAAGTCGGGCGGCGAAATATCAACGTCAATAAATAAAAAACAAATCTACTTCAAAAGAAAAAACATTATTATTTTCTCTTAAAATCGCAATTTCACCTTCGTAGGTTCGATGAAAGACAAATTCTTTACAGGTATATTTTCTCACAATTTCCTGTTGGAATAAATGTATTAAATTTCTTCTTAGACGTGTATCCATCTTGAAACGTGTCTTGAAAGTGAGCGATATATTGTAACTTAGAGGATGATATCGATTTTAAAAGGTTGTGTATAAGGATACTGCGTGGCAAAACACGTAAAGGTACTTTTTATATTACAACTTGAGATTTTTCCCTATAAACTTTTGCAAGGATTAGGAACTGGTGGATAGAGGACGTCTTCATCATCGTCATCATACTACAGATTAAACAATATATAATAGGAATTCTGTAAAACTACAATCTCCAACCCGCCTGTTAAACCTCTCTTTTGTAGTGGAGACGCATAGACCAGCAGTGGACTCTTACGGACTGTGGATAATGATAGTGATGTTAATCAGAAATATTTCAGACTTCGTTGTGATTATCGAAATATTTGTCTCCCTCTACAAGTCTCAAGACCTTTCAAGACCCTCAATTATGAGGGCCCGTAAGTTCATAGTTTGGAAACAATATCTTTGTCAAAATAATACGAGCTCAAGTTTTAGCAAGCCATATAACCATAACAATATAACATACTCGTAAATAGGCTAACTCCCCTCATATACAAAAGACTAAAATAGGCAACAGAAAAACAAAATAAAGACTACAAAATAATCCAGACAATTCCTTAGGCACTTTACTAAGCATTAGCCAAAAAAATAAAGAAAATAATATGAAAAGAGGGACAGGTTCAGACATAAAAAGTCCTGTACATAGTAAGGCACGTGATACCTACGAAATGAGAGATACGACAAAAGCTAATAAAGAAAGGGTCTCACAGATATATAATATACAAGGTTTTTGCTAGATGGCGTAGGTTTAGTAAATAACGAACGTAAATCAGGTACTTATAGCTACTTTTCTTACGTATTTTATGAGACAAAGAAATGCTAACCTATACATTATAAAAATATTTTCAATATAATTTATGCTTCATAATTTTAAAATTTTCCTATTTTTCGCTGTTTTTTGAAGAGAAACCGGCAATCCGTCTGTTCGTTTGTTTCACTTGTCTCTTGTCCTTTTTGTCCAAAGTTCACATCAAACAATTTTTATATTATTTAATGATCATAACTAACTTATAACATATTGTCTTCGCAACACCTAATAAAGGTTTACAAGAAAGAATGCCTGTGACATTACAGCCGCTTTGTACCAAAATTGTGCAATCAGTTTCAATAAATTAATATATTTTATTTTGTGGAAGTGGCCTAAAGTCCTAAACTAAAAGACTGATATTATATAAAAAATAAATTCAATATCGATAAATTCATTAAAAACTGGAATGAACATATTTCAGTTTTCGATTCTATTTACCTTAAGCATCGATCAGTATACAAAAGTGCGTTCAATATGCGCTATCTAGTAAAGTTCTACATCTCTGTACTTTACTATTATCCTAGTTATTTCTACGTTTTATTACAATCCCCCAGCTTTATAGGACTTGAATGATATGTTCGAGGCTGTAGGTAAGTGTATATGCTAGTTTACATTTACTTTTCAGCTCAATATGTTTTTCTAAAGTAGGATAGCAATAATTTTTTTTTCTGTGCTATCACACTAATATTATAAATGTAAAAGTTTGTTTGTTTGGATGTTTGTCTCAAAAAAAATTATATACAGATAGCGTATGAGCAAGTCTAGTCTAGCTTACGTTTAATCCTCCGGAAACGTAGGCGAAACCGCTGGCAGAAACTAGTGGTTTCTATAAATTCAAGTTGTTATAAGGTAAGACGGATTTTATTTTCCATTACTATTTTCAGCCTAAGTTCAGTAGTAAATGTAATAAATCTCTTAATTCTGACTAGAATAAGGTTGCAGGGTGCCAATGGATACAAATCGCTTTCTATAGGCTCATCTAAACTCGTGGGGACAGGCAGGGTTCTAAAGTCAGCAATACACGTCTTGTGATTGATAATCATGATGACAAATCACATCCAACCAAAGCTTAAACTCCATTTAATCAAGGACAAATAACTCCAAAAGAAATCAAGAAATTCCCTTTAAAAATCACATCAGTACTGACATTTCCCAATTACAAGAAACAAGCTTCGATTACCAATATTATCGTTTACATACAGACAGACACATTAAGATATTTTATAACTATAATAACGAACACTTTACGTCCATTAAATAATTTTTAAATGCAAAAAATTATATACGATGTAAAAGTACTGGGTTTTATGTGAAAGCATACGGTTTTAAAGTTCGTCGATATTTTTCGGCAACATTTTATTTTTTGAGGAGGGAAAATCATCTAAAGTGACTTATTCCGCCTTGGAGAGAGGCAAAGGTCAGACTCTTACTAACTATAAACCACCCCATTTCTTCTCCTGCTTTTCGAGCCGGAGTCCCGGTATCCTCAGCTACGGATTTTGGGTACCTACAGATATTACGAATACATATATTTATTAATTTTATCAAAATTGATTCAGTGATTGATTTTGTATATATTGATTCAATACAAATATTATACAAATATTGAAACAAATTTTGTTTCAATATTTGTCACACAACTCCTAAACCACTGAATCAATTTTGATAAAATTAAAACAAATATTATGTTTCAATAAATTAAAAACAAATTTTGTTTCAATATTTGTTTAATATTTATATAATAAATGAAATAATGTATTTAATATATTATTGCATTTTCTATTTTTCACGGAACAACACGATCGATTATTTCGATCTCGCTCGTAGGTATTGAATCTCTTCTTCAAGCATTAACAGATTCCCCAAAAACGTATTTACACCTACAATTCTACATCTCTATCCATCCCCTAAGGCACTGAGGTGTGATGTTATGTTTCTCAATCGTAGGCCGTTGTGTATCTATCAAATTATTTGGGGAATTGCTAGGCATTGATATGTTTACCTACACTCCTGTCGAGTCCCTTGGGAAATATAGACGTGGTAATATTTGGTCTAATTTTGAAGGGTATCATGAATATTAAAAGGGTGTTTATAGTTGAGAAGGTTTATAAAAAACTAATCGAGATACATTTTACAAATTAATACAAAGTAACTGACTGTTGACTGTTGATCAAGCCAAAGAGGTATCTATGTAAGAGTCGTAGCAATTGGCGGTCCATTGTCTCAGCCTTCCCCCATGAGAGACAGGCGTGAAGTTATGTATGTATACAAAGTAATATCTAAATTAGGATTAGTGCGTTCAGCCTATAGGTGCTTTTCCACCAGAGATTTGCTATGCTAAGTTGCTGTGGATGCGTTTGGTTTCCACCAATCATATTCATTGGTACACATAGTATAGCAAGTTCAACTAAAATATGTTTTTTATATGGAAAGATGCGTGCTAGATGATGAGTGATCCATAGCACGTATACAAATGTGTACTATGTTATGTATATAATATGTATTTTGATCTACATAAACTGCATCCCCCCACAATTATGTGAAAAAAAAACAATTACTGCTTTGCCTAACTCAAATACAACAAAATTAATTAATGACACATAAGAAATCAAGTCCCAATCATAATAAACATTACGATAAGATAAATCTAGCCACTAAGTCGAGACATCAGTAAAATCTAGTTCTTGAAATGGTCAAAACAAGTTCGGCCTTACCATGTGCTGTCTTGCATAAGTCCAATGACCTGATTCAACGTATGAACAGCACATCAAGATATACGTTTTATTAATTCAAACCTTCTCACTTTTGTGATAGAGTGTAAAATCGATTGTAGAAATTGGATTGTTTGGGGTATCTTGATGTGAAGTATGGTATACTTATGTCATATAAATGTCATTTATTTTGATAGATGGTGTGATTTAATAATTCAATGTGTTATCTTTGATTTAAAGTGTTAGGAGAGTGTGTGTAAATAATAATTTATGTGAATTTTGTAAGTTGTGTGAATATCTTAAAAACAAAGCTTTAGTAAATATTGTTACCCCGTTACCACATCACATAAGATATCTTGAATCCTGATATAAAACCCAAAATATTTTTATTTATGATATAATCCGTTAAACGAGTAGACGGATCAGCTGATGGTAAGCTATCACCGTTGCCCATGGACACCCGAAACACCAGAGGCATTATAAGTGCGTTGACGGCTTTTTGAGGGTTAGGAATTTAAGAGTTGTTGGGGATTACGAATATT
This sequence comes from Spodoptera frugiperda, assembly GCF_023101765.2. Taxonomy (NCBI): domain Eukaryota; kingdom Metazoa; phylum Arthropoda; class Insecta; order Lepidoptera; family Noctuidae; genus Spodoptera; species Spodoptera frugiperda. The sequence continues at coordinate 8,671,271 of NC_064229.1, read as the reverse complement.
GGGAAAGGGAGTAATTGGGCCTCCGGTAACCTCTAAGCCGAAGCATGGCTCTCCCACACTATATAGAATAATATACATCATAAATATTTATAGAAACTTATACAGGAGCCTGATAAAAAGAAAAACTATGCGTTTCAGTTTCACGATCGCATATTTATGATTTGTGAAAACCTTTTCACCGATTTTCATGAATATTATTTAGAATACGTTACGTAAAGATAGAAATAAATTATGGAAGATGTTCTTAAAAACCTTTTGTATAGAATAATGAACAACTGGCCCTAAATCCATAGTACAGACAATATGGGTGCTTTTCTACCAGAGATGTGCTATGCTACGTTGCTGTGGATGCGTTTGCTTCCACCAATCATATTCATTTGTACACATAGCTTAGCACTGGTGGAAACGGACTTAGCTAAGCTATATTTTTATATATGGAAAGATGCGTGCTATGGATACGTTCTTACTCGAGCTACGCATCTTCCTTGCACAGCTATATATCTTAGTACCAGTACGTGGAAACGGTCTCATAGTTTCACAGCACAGCTGTTGCTACATAACACATCTCTGGTGGAAAAGCAACTTAAGTAGCATATACATCTCTTTCTAGCCTCGTTAATTATATCAGCTCAGAAATCATGTCATAAAAACGCTGAAAGAAAAACAACAACAAACACTGTTTTCTAGTCTGATCTAGACTATCTTGACTGATCTAGTCTAGATCTAGGTTAATAAATGAAATTAGAGTGCCTCTGATTTTAATATTAACTTTACTAACTTTTTACTTACATGCGTATGCGTGTAGTAAAAATACATACACCAAAATAATATTTTTTACATTTTTTTCAGCCTGTCTGTCTATTTATTCTGGCTAATCTCTGAAATAGTTGGCCTGATTTCGACGGGACTTTTATTGACAGCTACTTTCATTAGTCTCAAAGGAGTCACAAGTTACCAGTTAGTAACTTAGGTTTCTTTTATTAGTCATTTGAAGTCAGTATTCCACACGACCGAAGCCGCAGGCATTAGCTAGTACTACCTATAAATACAACATAAATAATCCTAGTACATAAAAGTATAGAACATACCTACCTAAGTCATAAAATAGCACTTTGATGAATGAAAGCGTTCTCCAGCTGTGACCCATTTCACCCAGCTGTTTGCAGCTCGCACAGAATGGGAATTTATCGAAAAATACCAACAAGACCTGAATTTTATGTCCTAGATTATTGTCCTGGGAGGTTTGAAAAGTTCTAGAAATAGGAATTGGAAAGGTTCGATTTGTTTTGTGTTTTTAAGTCTAGATACTTATATTATAGGGTTGTCATATAAAATACCAATACTTAAATAAAACGAATCAACGTTTTATTTTATTTTATGTACGTATACGTGTAAAATGCATCTAGTGAGTGTGACGTCACGCGATATTTCAAATCGATATATCTTCGAAAGAATTTGTTTCCGTAAGAAAATAAAAAATACGTGTCTAATATTTTAAAATAATCTACAAGTCGGACATTAAAATAAAAATTAGTCATCTTTATTGAAACTAGTGGTCGCCTAGTGGTCGAAATTCGACCATATACGATTTAATTTACAATACCTCTTAACATACGTTCAAGGATAATTTGTATTTAACGAATTGCTTGCTATTAGTTTTGTAAAATTCAAATTAATATATTCCGGCGCATCATGAATAACCAAACCTCCTTCAATTAGAAACCTCTTTTCATATGAGACGTGAGAATACCATCGCAATGTCTATCGATTTTGACGTTTTGTCAAATACGATCAGATACTATGCATGTGTGTGTAATGTTTTATTTATTGATTTAATGTACTTTATAAGGATTATTTTTGAAAAATATTAACGTTCCGCAATTCTCCTACACATAAACTATAAGTGTACCAAATTTTATGCTCCAACGTCCGCGCAATTTTCGTAAAAACTGTTACAAAGTTTTTGCTTCACGTATTAATATATAGATAAATGATTTTGACTCTAACTATATAAACATAGTAAATAGTTCTGTTCTATTTACGAGTAGATGCCATGAATTATTCATAATACCATAATAATGCCTCAATAGATTTCCTTTCATTACATAACACATTGCAGTCTATATACTATACATACAATATAATATATTATATGTAGATAAATATATCTACTTACCTACATCGAAGTAATGTGGCAATTTTATGATTACTTTCGTCACATAAGCGTCACGATATATCGTGAGTTGTGGACCGCAACTTATTAGACACATGCGATAAACATCTTGCGTTTTATCAAATTCGGTTCAGTTATTTATGAGTTTAGTTGAGTAATGTGTTTTATGCCATTATGAGGATTTTTGTGATGAAATATACACTTAATTCACATGACACACGATTTCGCTTATTTTCCAAAGACGACTATAACGAAACACTCATTCAGGAGTTGCGGACTGCCTAGCGGGATACCGGTTATCCGGCTCAAAAGCAGGAGTAGGAACGGGGCGATTTTTAATCGGTAAGAATCTGACACTCCCATTCACCTCGCACAAGGCGAGTGAAGTCGTTGAATGATTTTCCTTCCTTAAAAATAAAAAAACGAATGACTAATACTTCCAAGACTTTTATTTTACCCAGGAGCATACTAAAATAATAATGATGGATAACATGGACATACTAACTTTCAACAGTTCATCACATTAGTGAAAATAATCATGTAATATGTATCTATAGAGAGCTAACTGCTCATAAACTCAAAGTTAAAGAAGTTATTTTAATTACAAACACTGATTTACATACAGACAGATAGACATTTCGTCTTCAACAGACACAATTTCGAAACATAAAGTCCCCAATAACATTCAAATGAAACTAGAATGAAATGCCACAGATAATAAAATGTACCAATGTACCAATAAATAATGCAACACTTGGTACGAATACAGAATACATCCCACGCGTTCTTAATCATTGATTACCGTTCATTATTAGTTATTACGTTTCATTATGCCATGTCAAGGTAAACTGGATCGTCTTGCACCGTGTTTTGGACGGATTTGGGCTAATGTTGGCTAATAATGAATATTATTTTGTGATGATAGTTTTTGGAATGATTGTAGAAGAGATTTTTGTTGTGTTGTTTTGTTATTAAATACAATTTGGATGCAGATAAACCACTAGTACAACAAGTTTATTTTTTTCTTTGATGGGGGAAAATCATCGTAAAATTTTGTGGAAATCGCCATGGGTGAGGCAAGAGGAAGTGTCAGACTCTTACTGACTAAAAACCAACCAGTTACTTTCCTTGTTTTGGGCCGGAGTCCCGGTAACTTGTAACATTGTTCGCAGCTCCGGTACAACTAGTATAAGGATAATTTAAGTACCTACACGTAATATTATGTCTTATTTTTATAGCATACATTTATGATAAAGACTAGTAAGAGTAAGAGAATGATGAGTAGAATAAGAAAATAAGAAATAAAATTATACTTAATCTCAATCATCTTTTGGTCGAATATCAGTTATCAAATTTCCAAACCAAAACCACTTCTAACAACATACTCATATGGTCTTAATTTCACCTAATACACATACCTTTACACTTTCCTTTTCATAGAAAACCTTGTTCACATAAAAAGTAAACACCATTGAACCAAAGTCCAAACAAACTTCAGTAACAAATAAATTAGATAGAAAAACTATGAACCATGGTCAATACGATGGGAAACTTGAGTGTTAATCATTGATTCACGAATGGAGAAAATGCTCATGTGATCCCAGAAGTCAATTTGTCATTTTCAACTCTATGTCAAGAGTTTAAGGTTGGAAATCACTTAACAGGTTTGACTGAAGAGGGTAGGTTGATAAGCTGTCATCTGCAGGCACATACGATGTTTTTGTAGTGACGGAAAGTGTGGTAACGATGCCACCGTTTCTAATAGCAGTTATGATATTTTAGAGTTCCGTGTTCTTTGGAAATTTGCAATAAATATAAATATCTTCCTTTAGACTTTAACTGCCTCGTTGGTCGAGTGTTTGCAAGTGCGACTGCCGGGCAAGGGGTCTCGGGTTCGATTCTCGGCTCAGGCGAAGTATTGCATAATGGCATGGCATTTTCGGTTTTTCGAAAATTTCTCAGTAGTAGCACGGAAATGTCTGGAAATATGGCAACAGGCTCACCACCTCATATTACATAGGAACTTACAACATAAAATGTGAAAAGTGAGTGTATATTGTACTGAGACATTATGTGCCGTAATGTGCACCTCTGACTACCCCTTTAGGGACAAAAGGCGTGATGTTGCATATCTTCCTTAAGAGAATTGTTCCTTAAGAGAGTTGATGTTTAGAGAAATTCATGATGTCATGGTTTCTTGGAAGTGTGTGTTTCTTAGTATGACGATACAGATCTGTTTAATATAGATATAAATCAAGACGTTGTACTTCATAACGAATGACTTTAATTTCCTTAGGGATATAAAATTACCTTGAATTGTAAGCAGAAGAGTACTTGTAGAACTCCTGATAGTTTTCATAATATTCTCACATTTTTATAAAGTTTATTTGACAAATATAGTAGGTAATTCTATCAGGTTGATGTTAGATATTTTTTATGGAATAGGAAAAACGAGCTAACGAATCACCTGATGGTAAGCGATGAGCAATACCCATGGACACCCGCAACACCAGAGGAGTCACATGTGCGTAGCCGGTCTTTAAAAAAAGGAATACGCTCTTTTTTAAGGTTTGAAGGTCGTATCGGTTTGAAAATACCGCGAACGAGCTCATTCCATAATTTGATGTTATGAAAATTTACACTTTTCTTAACTAAGAATTCGAAGTTTAGCAAGTTCAGTATTTACACTTTAACAAATTTGTTTTTCACGGACTAGTAGAGTCCGTGTTCTTGTCATACAACACAGAACCTTAGTAAGCCAAACATAAGAACCACTAGCCACCACATCATCCTCATTTTCTAATGAGAAATTTCTTACATTTTCAATCAACCGCGTGAGGAGTTTCTTACAGTTCATTTATTTATTACTATGATGCTTATATATGATGAGCAGATGGGTTTCCATCAATCATTACTGGTTCATTGAGTTTTGGATTAACCCCATTGAAGTTATCAATGAAAGAGATTTGAGGTACATGGTATATTTGGAAGGTCACCTTCTAAAATAATCTTGAGAATTTGTAATGGAACTTATATACGGATTGGGTATGTCAAGTTCGTCAACCCTGTCAAGCTTTAAAATAATATTTTTCTTCTCCTCTAATAATATCTTCTGATTTATTTTGTTGCGGGATCCAAGACAGTTATTCATGTGTCTGGGTTGCGCCGGACTTCAGTGTTCCGGTATTTTCATGTTTGTATCTACTCCAGATCCTTATTGCTTACAGGAGTTGCAACGGTAGGGTAGGATGTGGCGGGCTTGTCCAAAAAAAATGCTCGTCTATTTTTTTATGGAATAGGGGGCAAACGACCAGACGGTTCACCTGATGGTAAGCGATCAGCGCTGCCAATGGACACCCACAACACAAGAGGAGTTACAGTCGGTTATAAAGAAGACGACAGCTAAGTATGAAGTCTAAAATTGTGGTGGCACATGAAAAAGCAATATTCTATCTATTTAATATATAAGTATCTACATTCAAATGCATTCCTACCAATCAGAGAATAAGAGACATTACGTCTATTTTATATTCATATCCCCTAAATTCCTATTGATTGGTTGTCAGAATTTATTAATAGACAGTAAGACAAATCGACAAGGGATTGATTTTATAACGAGATTCCAATATAATGCCTTTACGAGATTCACATTTCAAGAACAGAGCTTTTATTTTCTTTATTAGCTGATCTGACAGACGTCACTCTGGTAATGGTAACTGGATTGGGACAGTCCAATGGATATGGTAATGGTTTGTTGTCTGGGACTTTATTTTTTTTATCAATCTTTCTAGAACTTCCAAGGATCAATGAAATGAAATGATTTTATTTTTATGTAAATAGGCTACAAAGGAGCACTTTTACACTCAACATTTTTATATAAAGGAAAATATCTATATGAGGCCGGCCAATGGATCTTTTTCTTATTATTTTCATTGAATAACTCCAACGCAATTATAAAGTTTTCAATTTTAACTCTTCTTACAAATTATCTTTGTTTGTACTCAATTCAAATCTTAGATAATGCAGGTCTGGAATCTTAATAAGCCGAATCTCTTTCCCAACCTTAAAACGCATCCTCAATAAATTTTCTCTTCAATGGAATTCTCTGATTCACCTCATCATCTTACAAATCCTTCATTAACTACTAATTAACGTAGTTTCACTCTTTATACGCGTTAAAAATAAACATGTTAACGTCTTTGTTGAATTTTAATGTCTCTTCATTTATTTCAATGACGTGTACAATGGTGGTCACATGCGTTTGACCACCAGCAAGTTAATGTTTGCTTGCATCTGATGAGATCCGCTCTCTAGCCCCGCTCCATGACTTTGAATTGACGAATAAAACGGGGTAGTGAGTGGTGCCGCCGCCGGTGCAGGTAGCTAAACAACATCAAACACACCACTGACTAAGGGATTACACGACTTGTGTCACTAAACTGCAACATTATCGTTTTTCTATTAGATGAGACATTTATGCGGCTTAATGTTTTTGCTAGGTTCAAGCAACAACATTTTTAAATGATCAAGCGGATCTGTCCTCCACTGTACATCCTTATTCATTACGAGTCAACGTTCTACTAAGAGTATCCTTGGTCTACTCATGTCTTTAACTCCTATTTCATTGAAATCCTCTGTTTAATTATTTATTTCTTTGTCTTCAATTTGACTATTGGATTTTCCTTTCAAATTGTCATTCATAGGACGTGTGCTACGGCTATTAATGTTTAAATGTGATTTTGATGTTACTTCTTTGATAACGCCAAATAAGAAGTTGAAGGTTACATCTTTTATAGTTAGATTTGTATTCTGCTTTTGTACCTTATTAGCATTATAATAGGGTTCATTATCTCTATTTGCCTTGTGTGTATCTCATGAGATTTCCTTAATTACGAAATGAAGCTTTACGATTAGGACAAGGCACTTAATGCGTTGTGTGTTATATGGATGGAACTCAAAATGCCTTCATAGTTCGTATGTACGCTTTAACAATGTTATTAAAATTAATTCAACCTTATGAACTGTCAATAAATTACGGTACTTTAAATTTGAATTTTAGTCATTTGTTTAGATTCTCAATGACTTTTCACATCAACAATCTATAGTTCAGTAGCCACTTCTGACCAAAAGGCCTCTTCTGGCACGGAGAAGATTTGAGCATTAATCACCACGCTTGCTCAATTACTTTTATTCACCAGTGTGTCACTAATAAGCAAGAAGAATATAGCACATAACGAAGTAACAATCCATAACACCAATAAACTTCATATAACAAACATGTCCCTTTTATCCACTACACTTAGTAACATGTATTTTAACTACCGTAGCTAAGCCAACCAGCATCATCGCTCCAGTCCACAACTTGTGACAATTGCAACCGCAACATGGCAGCTGTGGTTTCACTAATGGACCCCATGTAATTACTTCCTCGTTTACACTGCGTTTCCATGTGAATCGCTTTGGTTTACTGAACCCAAAATCATCATTAGTGTCATTTTGATTTTGATTGACTCTTGATGGCATGAATGCGATGTCATCATCAGGTTTGGTTAGATTGGTTGTACGATTATGTATGTATGTGATGATATAAATGAATGCAATATTGTACTGTTGCATACATTTGTCACTAGTTTTATTTGTTTATGTGTGATTGAGAAGAAGATAGATAAATCTGATACAATTCTAGATTAGAATTCACCTAAAAAAGTGAATGAACTAGTCTGTTACCTGCCACATTTCCATTGTAGATTAAAGTAATTCAAAACTAGTACTTGCCTGTGGCTTCGCCCGCGTTTCCATAGGACCTACAACGAAGTCAGCTATCAAAGTGACAGTATACCAAATTTCATCAAAATCCGTTCAATATTTTCAGCGTGATTGACGGACAAACATCCAAACAAACTTTCACATTTATAATATCAGTGTGGTATACTTTAACAACAATTATTACCAAGAAACAATTTCAAACCAACGAAAACTGGACAATACCAACAGCTTTCCTTCGCAAAATATTTCTTCACTAACCAACGACAAGAACTTGGAACAAGCGAACCTAACAAAGAACCTTAGAACTCAAGAACCACAAACTTCAAAACTCAGGGACCTTATACGAGAGGTCTGTTTTGAACAGCTTATTGACAGCCATTGAACGGGCTCTGCGTTTGACGTTATTGTTCAGCACACGAGCAGCGAACACAATGGACGGGAGACAATAATATGAGCACATTATTATACGAACTATTTCAATCTACGCTTGCTTTTATTTAATAACTGGGTTTTGCGTCATTACAGAAACTTCTTCTGTCCTAGTCTATAAAGTATGATGTGAAACAACGCTTTTGTCGTGTGAGTGAGGTTACCAGAGGCCTAATTAACCCCCTTCCCAATCTTCCCAATTCGCCAACAACCCTTAAATTCTTAACTCCCAAAAGGCCAGCTACGCACTTATGACGCCACTGGTGTTTTGTCTTGTCTCTCCCAATGTCTTGCTTTAGGTTTGATTCTTCTTTAGAACTATAGAGTTTAACTGTAGAGGTTTAACACTCTTACTTGGCAAAATTGAACATCGTTACCTATCTATTCGGGGTCAAGAAATAAAAAAGTTAAAATGATGTTCTTCATAAAGATTATCTTTAGACTACAATGTTGTATTCTAGTAGCGGAAAATACCAAGAGATCTAATATCGGAATGACAGGGTACCGCGTTTAGGCGGGACACAGATGGTAGTTAAACGGTATGGGTCCTAACTTAGTGTTTATTGGGCAATAAAGTATCGTGTGTCGACGCCTTTAGGACTAGACTAGGGATCGTAACCTTTTTTCATTCATTTTGGTTAATGAGCTTAGCTTAGCCATAGTTTTAATGTAATTGTTCCTTTTTAAAACGTTGCCTGTAACGATTTTTCCTGTGAAATAAACAACTTTTCTTCGAGTGTGACATATTACACTCACATTATAACCCAGACCCAACATAATTAATGACAAATAAATTGTTCAGAGCGGGATTCAACTCCGCAATGCATATAATCGATCTTGAACATATAATGTAACAGGATGACTCTATTGCCAAAGTTTCTTTAAACCGCTACAAAATATATCTTAAAGACAACATTACCGACAGAACCTTTTTTTATTTCTTTATTTGTTGACATTTCAAAAATACCTATTCATGGTTTAATTGGAATAAACGATTTGACTTTGACTTTAATAAAATTTCCCACCAAACAAAAGGACTCGGTCCCACCAATGGACACCCACACATTATTAAAACAATGGAACCTACATGACACATGTTCACATTAATGTCCAATATGACTGTAACATGGTGCCTTGATTTGATGGACTCGCCCAAACAATTTCTTTGATCAACCTTAACACCTTGTATGAATGATTTTAAATTTCCATGTTAGAGCCTTTGTTCTCTTTTTATTTTGTTTTGGTTAGAAGGATTGTTATTCCCACCCCTACTGGGGGTACTATGTTACAACTCCCATGTAGCCATGTAGTCATGAGAGTTGTAAAATAGCTGGTGAAAAGTGGCTGTTCCATTGAATTTGAGCATATCTTCCTACTCCTTTTTATGATATAAGCCAGTAAACGAGCAGACGGATCACCTTCGGGGATTAAAAGATATGGAGTCATGGTATGTATTATTGTTGATTTTACTGTCAAATAGCTAGGCTGTATAACCTATAGAATAGCCTTTTTTAAGGGGAGATACTCCTCCAATGATTTCTTCCGCCTTTGGCAAAGCGAGAGGGAGTGTTAGACTCTTACTGACTAAAAACCGCCCCGTTCCTACTTCTGCTTTTCGAACCGGAGCCCCGGTAAACCCGCTAGATAATCCGCAGCTCCGGATCTATAGAATAGCCTAGAAATAGAAGTAAGCTCCAAGTCACCCTGTGCTATTTGCACTTCACTCATTTAATTTTTTTGCCTCGTATTAAAAGGGCTACCTATCGCAACAAACTGTTGCCAATTTAAACCCCCATATTGGTGCTACTAGTAAAAGATAATACTTGTAATTATAAAAGACAGATGTTTGAAACAGCTGACACATTTGCGAAATATTACATCTGCTGTCTTTATACCTTTGTGGTATTCATAATAAAAAGGTACATTGTTGAATTAAAACTTGTATAACTCGCTTAAAAGGTGCATCGAAGTTTTTTTATGTAATTATTTTTAATCCTTATTAATCCTACTCATGTTATAAATGCACACACTTTTAGTTTTAGTATTAATTATTAAAAAACAGCCATTAAATACAATTTCAGTATAATCACTATCGAAGGACATTAAATTAATTATTGTTTTTAAGACTTACGTAACTGTTTGACGAGGTATCTCGACTAGTTTCAAGTTACGATAAGGGCTCATAGATCATCATTGCAACAGCCGATTGTCCAGTCACTGCATCATTCATACAGTCATTTAAAATACCTTACGGTCGTCCTTAAGATCATTATCAATAAGAGATAATATATGTTGTATTTTGTAATCCAACGGTTGTTGAGTGATTGCAATCAGTAAGCACATTCGTTCACCCTATTCAGTGTATAATAAAGTAAAATAAACAAAAAATAATCGCACGCCAATGCTGTAATACAGCTGGCGTTTTATGACATATAGGAGAGAATTCAGAAGTTTAACTGTGAGTTTTTGAATTGTTTTTTTTTAATACCAGGAAAATGAAGGAAGCTAATATGGGATTCATATAATATTAAGTACTCTGGGTGTAAAAGGACCGAAAATGACGCTGCTTTGCTTAAAAAAATTTTGCAGTTTCATAAGCTAGAAAAAGATTTTTTTGGTGTTTTTGTGTTTTGATATGGATTAACCTTATCATACCACGTTTTACCACGTTTTACTAATTTACGTACTTAAAAATTATTATTCTTTTCAATCGTCCCTTTCCGTTATTTATTGATTAATCTAAATACCCTTTTATCCCAACTAAACCTTCTGTTTCACATTCCTACACAACATTTACCCACGTGCCACGGCGCTTTCATTCACGAACACACCACCTGGCATTCACTCTAACTTTACCTAACAACCTAAATCCAACCCTAACACTCTCCTATAAAGGTCCAAACTCCCAAAAACCAGGACTCTACACAAAAACTGGACGGATTTGGGAATGGGTCTCTGAACCTTTTTTTTTTTTTTTGTTTTTGTCCAAGGTCATTTTACCGCTAAAGGTGGGCCGTGCCGGGTGTAATTTGTAGGTCAATCTGTGTTGCCTTTGTTGAATGTCGGAGTTTCGAGAAAAATGCGGCTTTTGATGACGTACCTGCAACAAAGAGGGACTTTTTAGTTGATGAGGATCTTTTTTAAAATTGTGGGTAGTGTCCTGTTTATACATAGTATAAAGGATGGTTGGTTAGTTTTTGGTAGTGTTGGTGATTAAATAAATTAATATGATGGACTGATAATGTGATTTTTGCACCTGGTGGAAAGGCCACCTGCTTCTGCTTAATCGTCATGATTTATCACTCATCATCATCAGCAACCCGAGTTAAGCCTCTGCTGGATTATAGCCTTTTCTACACAAAATTATTTACTGGTGATAAGGCGGAAATTTGAGACTATGACTTTTAGTGAAAAGGCTGATGACTGTTGATAAAGCAAAAGAGGTATGTAAGATTCGTAGCAATTGGCGTTCTATTAACTCTGCCTACCCCCATGGGAGACAGGAGTGAGGTTATGTATGTAGGTAAGGTGGAAATTACAGTATAAAAAAGGTTCCTATAGGTTTATCAAAGATTACCACTACCTGATCTTTGGCAAATATGTAATTCTCTAGTTTTCAATGTATTTTACTTACTAAGTAAACTTAGTACATACTACTAAAAACATAAACAAACCGTATCAAAATGTTCCAAAGTAAATTTGATCCTTAGCAAGTCATTTGATCCTTTAAGACAAAGGTCCCTATCTGTCTGTGTTGACCAGGGAAGTGTACTTAGAGGGCACGACCTGAAGGTCCCAACATGGGTGTAATATAAACCCTTATAGGTTTGACCCGTGTCCTATAGGTCTCGATTACATAGCGATTAGGATTGGGTGAATAAGATATTGAATTTATTTAAGGTGATTAAAGGAAAGTGGTTTTTAAAAATTGGTTTGTATTATTAAAATTGTAGTCCTGTTTCGTTTTGTTGTTCTTATGTAGGAGTAATTTTATCATCGACTTTTTTCTTAGAAGTACAAGAGTCCACAAGACATTTTTATCTTCGTTTTATATTTCAGTCTATTTAGCAATAGACACCTATTGCTAATTTTAGGAAAATGACTCGCACAGAGGCTGTCAAGAGACGGCCTATTCATAATGCCTCTCTAAGAAGGTCCTGACATGATGTTCTTTTAGTTCATTACTTTTTAAAACATAAATGTTCACGCTTATAAAACGTTTATAACATTACATAAAGACAAGAAAACAAACATACTTACTAATACATTTTGGAAACAAGTTTTTAAGAAAACACGTCATGTCCGTCGCGCTACAAATTGACCAAAAACTTTAATTAACTCGTTACCGGTTTGTTTTAATTATGTAGTGCGATTAGAAAATAATAAACTTTTACTTTTTTATGTGCGAGTATAGTTACTTGTAGCAATTATAGTATGTATTCGGGAAATTGAGGGAAAGTGTATTCGTTGTGCTTGAGGTTTTTTATTGACTTTAGTTATTGCAAAGCACGTGCGCTTTTTTTTTTGAGGGGGCAAATAGTAGTTTCTAAAGCTTGTAGTTACACCTACTGTTGTCTCTCTGCATCACTCTAAGGTTGACTGGTAGAGAATACCAAATTGACATTAAGTCCACCTTTGTATAATGTACATAAAGTGTAAAATAAATAAATAACATCATTATTGGATGACTTCTACCGCCCTGGGCGATGCATGCAAGAGTAAGTGTCCAACTGTTACTGACTAAAAACCACCCCCTTCTTACTCCTGCTTTTAGAGCCGGACCCCGGTAAACCCGCTTGGTACTCCGCAGCTTCGGCGAGCTGGTTCGAATAGAATAGAAAAAGAAAAATAAAATAATTGCCGAACAGTGGCCATCGTTCTATGTAATTTTCTTTCAAGGTACATGAAGCGTATTTTTTACGTCCATAAAACTTCATGAGTAAAAGTCACAAAAATCGTCTTTTCCAATAACTCTATATTAAGGGAACATCTTTGATATTGCTCTTTGCTTACAAATTGATCAGCCGGTCGTATTACTCATTTTTTGTCCCTTTCACTCTTGTTTTTATTTCGTATGTCCATCTCATTTCCTCTCCGAACGGATATAGACTTCCTATATGAACGTATGGAAGCGATTCTGGGAGCGTTTTGACTATTTTTATTTCTTGTTTGCTTGAAAGGTTTTATTTTTGTCATATAACGTGAGGAGTGTCTCCTAAAAAGAAGGGATGAGACTACATAGTATAATATTGTAGTCTTTCGGGAGTTACTGTTGCTGTTGTGTCGTGACACAGGAGAACAAATAAAAACAATTTCTTTAATAGATCCGATTAATTTTGAATATTTCGAAGTAAAAAATTCTAGATAATTTCGCATTAATTGAGTATTCAACTGAAAATGTTAAACATAGAAGTCTTAAATGCGACAGATTTATAATTATAATAAAATATAAAAAGAAAAGACAAAAACATTTAATCATCGGCTCATTAAATTACACACTTAAATAACTCTTAATTTCCATTAACCAACCCACATATTTTCCGTTCCCACATAAAACTATTTCATACAAAATTTTCCGGTACATCGATCGTTTAAAAAAAGATTAACTACCAACAATGTGACGCATATTATTAAATAATTACTCACAATTACTCTTTACTAGTAAAAGTCAAATTTATTAACTTCCTACAAATCAATTTATCAATGCTCATTAGAAAGAAATTGATTGCGTATCTAAAATGCCATACTAAAGCATATAAGCAAAAGTTCCAGTTCGTAAAATTATCGAAAACAACTCGTATTTATGTGACATTGAGTAATTTAAGTCTAAAAATTTCTACTAATAGGAGATAGTCATGTAAAGAAATCGATAGCTAACCAAATGTAAAGTGAGCGAATGAATTTATTATTATTTTGATTTAATTGTGTGTCTTTTTGCTACAGCTAAAAATGTTACAGTACATCCAAGTGTACATAACCGTGATTTTTTAGTTAATTTTGCATGTGAAAAATATGGATAGATACATTGGCAACACGCAACATCAAATACTTACCAAACGAACTTAACCTTCTGTTTTATTAATTTTAATGTAAATACTTAGTAACATTATTTATTGTCAAAATAATCCGTTTTGATGGTCGATACATCGTTCAGTTACGCTGTGTTATGTTCATAAAACATGCATTAATCATTGGAAATTTCAACTCCATAATTTATTGCAAACATGTCAAAATGATTTTCGTTCGTACATTTGAAACTTCTCGTGTGAGCTCATAATTTCTTTAAGTAACAATCGTTTAAATTAACTGGTCATTATTTATGTTGTAGGGGCCTTTTGAATGGGAAATATTTTTGATAGTTTATATACAACGTCACGCCTTTTTATCCCCGAAGATGTAGGCAGAGGTGCTCATTACGACACGTAATGCCGCTATACAATGTATTTTTATTCACTTTTATTCATTTGTGTTACAAGTCCCATGTAATAGGAGGTGAGCCTATTACCACATACTGGACATAATTCCAGACTCCGTGCTACTACTGAGAAATTTTCGAAAAACCGAAAAAAGCCCAGTATTACTTTGCCCGACCCGTGAATTGAACCCGAGACCCGTGGTCACAATTGCGACCACTCGACCAACGAGGCGGTCCACAGATCACAGATCTCCCAAAGCTTACAGATCTATCGATCACAGATCTATGAGCTTTACAGTACAGACCTCACAGTTTGTGTGCTTAATTATTAAGGCCGATGTTGCATGAATAACTCGAACGAAAAAAGAAACGAATGAACATTATACAAAACACACAATTTTTTAACGTTTTTCGGGAGCGTTCCGACTACACTCAGTAGTTACAGTAGATTATAAAATACGGTTAAGTAATAAATCTTCATTATTTATTGGACAGGTGAAAGAGTGCATTTTAATTTTAATAATTTTATGCAAAAACTAAATTGAAATGTAAATTATTATCTAATAGATGTTGAGTCGATGAAAGTGCAACGTAAAAGTAGATTGTGTTAAATAGTAATAAATTACATCGATTTAAAAAAGATCTTAATTAAAATGAAAACGTCAAAATCATTAGTTTCAAAACTATTTCTTTTAAAATTACGTGTTAACCAAATTGACTAAATTTTTTCAACAATAACTATTCAAGAGCAATAAGATCAGAATCCTAATAATGAAATCAATATGCCATAACAACATTAAAATAAATATCCCAATCATAAACTCCGGAAACGTTAACAAAAAAAAAAAATCAATGAAATCTACCGTAATTAATTAGAATCATAATAAAATAATGATACAATCACAAAGTTGTATCCTAAAACAAATGAGACAACATAACTTGTAAACTATTATAATAATTAATTCTATTAAATTAATTAACAAGTTTTATGAAAGTTTAATATCCTTAGTATCCCGCTGTGAGCCACCCGTCTTCCGAAATTTTTATTTATTTTATTTATTTATTTTATTTATTTAATATTTGGAGGACCAACAGCATTAACATTAAACAATTATAAAGCGACTTATGTGACATGCAGCCAATTATAGGTCCCCACTTTTAAACTATTGTATACTATATAATTATATCTTGTTCATACATGAGCATTAAATTACACAGTAATACACAACTACAAAGCTGAATCAACCAATACAATCAAAGTAGATATTTTTTAAAGAAATCACGGCTCAGCATCCGTCTCACTGTCGCATGGTTAGCATTAAATATATCAATGTCATATGTTTTACATGATGCGTTAATTGACTTTCCCGCCCGCCTCATAAAACTATTCTGTCTATAATTTGATGATGCTAATGGCAGATGGATCGGTTTATAATGTCGTGTCACTATTGCTGGAACATTTATGCAAATTTTTGAAAGAAGTTCGGGGCTGTCAATATTATTAGCTAGTATTTTTAATAGAAAAATAATATCAGAGATTTCTCTTCTATTTGCTAATGGAAGGAGATGAAACTTAGCACACAGTTTTAAATAGTCACTGGATATGTATTCAGTCCTGGTACGGTAGCATAAGTATCTAATAAATCTTTTTTGAATACTTTCTAATCGAATTATATATTTATCATATCTGGGGTTCCAAATTTGGGATCCATACTCTAATATACTCCTGACAAACGTACAAAACAATATTTTAAATGTTTTAGCTTCCTTGAAACAGGACGACATTCGCATCACAAACCCAAGCGCTCGAGAAGCTTTTTTCACAATACTATCTACGTGTTCATCAAATAACAACTTACTATCAAATATCACCCCGAGATCACGAATTTTGTCGCATTTACTAATTTTCTGACCCTTCAAGGTGTAGTGAGAGGAAATAGTGTTTTTCTTCCTGGTGAAAGTGACAACAGAGCACTTGGACGGATTCAGGTCTAACATATTTTTAACGCAGTAATCATCAAGGCGTAACAAGTCAGCTTGAAGTGCCTGAACGTCATTGTTAGATGATATAGTGCTAAAAATTTTCATATCATCAGCAAAACAAAGTAACCTGGAAGAGTGAAAACAGTCACCAATGTCGTTCACAAAGATTACGAATAGTAATGGGCCCAACAGGGAGCCTTGAGGGACACCGCTAGGCACGGTTACCCAGCTAGATATATAATTTTTTATAGCAACTGCTTGTGACCTGTTAGAAATGTAAGATATGAACCATCTCAGCAGGTCTCCCCGTATGCCCATTGCACTAAGTTTGTGAATCAGAGTACAATGATCAATTCTATCGAAACATTTACTGTAATCAGTGTAAACGACATCGATCTGCTTACCCCTGCACATGTTATCAGTAATGTAGTCCTCTAGAATTACGAGGTTTGACACTGTAGATCTACCCCTAACGAATCCATGCTGATAATCATTAAATGAGTTCCTCAATGCAGCATATAATTGAGCGTGAATAACCTTTTCGAATAACTTAGCTATTAAACATAATTTAGAAATAGGTCGATAATTTGTTACATCAGTTTTTGAACCTTTTTTATGAATCGGGGTTATAAACGCTAGTTTCCACATTGACGGCATGGTACACTCATGTAATGACTTTTTAAATAGCAATGAAATGGGCAAAGAGATAGTATCAGCACAATTTACTAATAGGATGGGAGGCACACGATCTGGCCCGGCTGACTTATTAATATCCAATGACTTTAATAATTTAATGAGTTCATTACGTTCAATCACTATGTTAGAAATATTGACGGCCGTTTCATCATAACTATCCAAATCAGAAGAAGATAGCGTGCGAGAAGATGGTAAGAAAGTCGAGTAAAAATAATCCGAGAACAGATTGCAAATATCATTACCATCAGCCGCGACTTTATTGCCGTAAGTTAATGAACTCGGCATACTAGAAGTGTTAGACCGTGATTTAATAAACTTCCAAAAATATCCCGGATCAGTCCTAATAGAACTTTCTACCAGCTTTATATGTTTAAGGTAACACTCACTCTCTAATCTTTTTACTCTCTCCCTTAATAATTCAAAAGTAGCCTTATCCGACAAGTTACCATACGTTTTGTACTTTTTAAAAAATTTATGTTTTTCTTTTAATACTTTCTTTAGGGCAGCAGTATACCAGACAGGGTACGTATCATTCTTACATGTTTTGGAGGGTATATTCTTATTAATAATAATGTTTAAATTTGAATAAAAACAATTCACAGCTGACTCAATAGATTTATGTTTAAATTCATTATACCAGTCAATCTCAGAAATCTCCTTATTAATTTTATTGTAATCACCCTTAGAGTATATATATTTTGTACATACTTCCGGTTTTAAATAAGTGAGTTGAAAGAAATTTACATCAATATTGAGTGCATTATGATGGGGATCAATGGTGACTAACGGGTCCTGACACTCAGAAACGATGACAGTATCATTTGATAATACTAAGTCAAGTATCCTCCCGTAATTATTTAATATGCCATTATATTGACTTAAATTGTGGGTATATAATAAATCTATTAATGAGTGTTCATCAACACTATTTACATTACCAGGTGACAAGGATGACTCACCGGTATTCAACGACCACGATATTGCGCTCATGTTAAAATCACCTATGATTAAATACTTTTCGTTTGGTTTATTTATTAAAATATCATCGAGTTTAAAAAGAAAGTTATTTAATTGGTTAGAGAAAGATAGGCCTAAATTTTGTTTGCACAAGTATAATACACATATGTTTAAACTAACCTTAATCGACGATCTAATATTACGCTGTTTAATAGACAAAGTCAACCATAAATCTTCCGCGGTAGAACAATAACACGGTTGAGGGGTCGCATTTAAATCTTTACGAACAGCAATAAGCACACCTCCTCCTCGTGATTGTCCCGTAACAGCATAGTCCCGATCCCTACGCCAAACTATATAACGATCGTCAAATAACTCTGAGTCACTCACACCAGGCATTAACCACGTCTCTGTTAATATTAAAATGTCATAACTACTGAGACTTAAGTTACGATAGAATTGCATAGTTTTCGATCGTAATCCCCGTACATTCTGATAATATATCTTTAAGTTAGATGAATCCACGATTACAATACGCGTTTAATAATAGATCAGGTAAAATATTAGGAATGAAATAGTGGAATATTATATATTCCATACACAGTATAAATAACCGAAGACTAATAAGTTTACACCAATTGACATACAAATACCGACACGATGTAGATAAAATAAAAACTTTGTTGTGAGAATATAAGTTAAGAGGGTGATTTTATAATTAATGCCGTGCATCTTCAAACGGACAGCAATAGAAAAGTACAGTGGTGCAAAAGAGACAAATATATAATTAGTATAGCTTGCTTTAGAGTGAACGGTGCGACAGGTAAAACAAAATGCATGCGGTGACCAATAACAAAAGCGAAGTGTTAACGCGCCTAATGAGCCAGGGGTGCTGAACCTGTTACAAAGTAATTTGATTGAAGACGTTAAATTAGATAATATTATGTGTAAACATGTTTTGTAATGCTTATTAATAATATGAAGAATTGAAATACTTTTAATAACTTTGAATCTGATTACACTATTTTGTTTAAATCTGATATTTTATTAACAATGAAGGAATTAGAAGTTTCGTTTTTTCTTACGTGAATTTTACCAAACTTAACCCAAACATAACTATAGTTTTTTTCTTTACAAATTTGTCTAGTTTTATTTAGCAAAAGTTTAGATTCAGCGGTCAAATGGTCATTAACAAATATTTTACCAGAGGAATCTTGAAAGCCCAGATCTTCAGCTTTTATTATCTTCATCTTCCGTGCAGATGCTATAAATTCTTCCTTCACATATCTATTAATAAAACTCACGATAATAGACTTCTCCTTCGAATTGTACGTAGGTATTCTAGATATATAATTTATTTGGGTCTTTGGCAAATTATATCCCACTTTCATGCTGATCTTTTCCACGATTTGAAACAGGTTCTCATCCTTTTTCTGAGGCACACCCTTGATCTCAACATTATTAAGGCGCGACCTCTGCTCACTATTAAAAACTTGCGTCTGTAACTCGCCGACAGCTGAGTCCAGTGCAGTTTGTTTTTGTTGCACTTCTAAAATTTTTGCCTCAACCGAACACAGTTCGCCTGCGACTTCTTCCACCCGAGCACTCGAAAAATCACAGGAAGCTTTGAGGTCCAGAATTTCTTCCTTTATATCCTTGATAGTTTCAATTAAGGAGGGGAGCTCCGTTAATTTGAGCTTTATATCCTGGAGCTCTCTTAATATGCTCTCTAAAGATACCTGTTCCTTGCTAGAAGCCGGGGCAGGTGAAGTAGGTCTGCATGATGAGCATTTCCAGGCCGCCCTGCGATCAGAACCCAACCTCTTCCAGCCAGATTCGGTAATGCCGGCGCAGTTGAAGTCCAGTTGATTCCCACATATAGAACATTGAGCGCCAATGGAGACACATTTATTCATTGTGAACGAAAAAAGAAAAAAGGTTGACGATCTCTGACAACTTTGTAGAAACGTGCCACTTAGACGAATGCCCACACGATACTGATTGTTATTATAATAATCATTATTATGATAACAATTAATAATGTATTATTAAACGCATTAAAAACTTGTAATGTCCGTAATAATACAGGTAATCTTTTACGACGTAATAATTTATTGTGACCGGTATTATTAATGTAATTAAAATAATAAGATGTTGTTAGTTTATTATGATTATTGCATTTTGTCTTTTTACGAGTATAGGCCGGAGCATGATTCGTTTTTTGAACGAAGTTCTAAGTTTGATCGTTGGATCAAATTTTATCTTTTTACTCTTTTTGTCCAGAGTAAACAGTAAGTAAGTTGG
Source organism: Spodoptera frugiperda (assembly GCF_023101765.2). NCBI lineage: Eukaryota > Metazoa > Arthropoda > Insecta > Lepidoptera > Noctuidae > Spodoptera > Spodoptera frugiperda. The sequence goes on along the minus strand of NC_064229.1, from coordinate 8,650,548 downwards.
AAAGAAATAGTTTCTGGGATTGTCGTCGTAAGTTCCATTTCTGTTTTGGTCAAAGTATAAATAAATAAACTCGCTCTCTATTATAAGATTTTCATAATATAACTGTCGAAAAGTAGGTAATATTCTTTATCTATTATTAAAACAGATTTTACACGTTCTTTACGAAAAAAAAGTTTGTCCAAACATAAATTTCGCGTGGATTCACATTGGAATAATATTTTCGATAATTTCTTCAAACACTTAATCTTTAAGGAAACTTGTGAATGAAATTCCAAGTAGATATTTACTGAGTTAAGTAATATTTTTGAGGAAAATTTATAGATAGGTATTATCGTAATCTGGAGACGTTGTTGGAATATCTTTAATATTTAATTTTGTGTACGTTATTAGACACGATTATTTTAATCTAAATATTATTTTGGTTAAACTCAATTTACTTGATTTAAAAGCTTACTTGGTATTTTTTATAATAATGACCGTGAGATATCCAAATTAATAAAACATTCCAGTCTTTTTATCCTACTTCTGCTCTTACCCGTTAGAAAATAACAGAGAGAAGTAGGTTACATAACTAACTACAAAAGTTACTAAGACTTTGTAATATGCATAACAAAGAATAATATTCTACTTTATACTTTATAATACAAAACTTATAGTTTATTTCACAATGTCCAGTTGTGAAGTTCAAAGCGTGACATGTCCCCTACTGCGATAGCTTCATACTTTCCATATTTACACCGTATTACAATAATGACTAATTTATTAAGAAGTTTAATTATTATGTAATAAGTCGTGGAACTTACTTCGGTGTAATGAGAGGTCAACTCTCCTATAAATAGGTTTACGACACTTTCAAATTAATAATAATAATTCACTTTCTATATTACATTGAACACTTTAGAAAACTTAAGAATATTACAGAATTTACAGACTAATTAACAATTAATTAACTTGTCTGTAAAACATATTATAGTATTTACAGACTGACTAACAATGAATTCACTTGTCGTTAATAAAAATATTCGTGTTTTTTTATTTATAGAATATGAAAGTCTCGACTTAAGCTGGATTTTTTTTAGCATTTATTAACCAGACAACCATTAAATGATATTAAAATATTAGTTAAAAATTACCATACCAAAAAATTATATTAACCCATACAAATATTAATCTTATCTCATCAAAGTAGAACATTTCTTCATTAACGAACCGTGAGTAAACCGTGATTTTTATTTTACTATTAAATGATATTAAAGACATTAGTCAAATCACAAGTATTCTATCAATCCATAACCTATCAAAATTACAAGCCTATTAATTAAAACTATCCACTTAAAATACATTATTTGTATTTTACTTCAACAAAAACTATAATAAAAAAAGAAAGAAAATAAAATAAACGAAACGTATCTAATCCTGTAGATACCACACGCATCGAAATGAGATGGTTGTCGTGTCGTCTACCATCAAGTAGGGAGTTTTATTTTTATACCATAACGAGAAAAGTTGGGACATTAATTAAATAAACAGTTGCTTTGAGTGGTATCTTAGTGACATATATTATGTTTTTGTAAAAGGGTGCAGTGTATAATGTGTATGTAGGGGTTTTTTTTAGTAAACAAAGCATTAGATTAGGTTAAACTTAACAATTTGTTTGTTTTCGTTTCGTTTAAGTTTTTAAAACAATGTTGCCCTACACTAAGATTTTCTCCTGTGTCGTGGGTGCGTTTACAAACATACAAGTTCACATACACATCATACCCAGACCTGAAACAACAATTTGTGGATTACACAAAGAGTTGCTTCGTGCGAGAATCGAACCCGCTACACAATGTTCGGCAGTCGGTTGCCCAACCACCGCACCACCAAACGCGCTCTCGTTTCGTTTTCTTTAAATGTAAAACAAACTCACACTAAGAGTACAGTTTTTCTCAGTCACACACGACTACTGACATCATCAAAAACAGTTCACCAAATCGATATCGACGGTTAAAAGGAAATAGGGAATAAGCGAAAAATTACATGAATTTTTGTCGGTTTTGAAAAATAATACTAGGAATATGTTTTTTTTTGCTAGCGCATAAACGCCAAAAATGTCATCGTCGTAGAGCCATGAGAGTAAGCGCATTCGAAAGAGCGGAAAAATTTACGTAGGATAGATGTAAACTCATTTTTGACCAAAATGTCACTTATAACCTACCTATTTCCTTTTAACCGTCGATATAATTCTACATAACATTATATTTATATGCCAATTAATACATAACAATAACGTTACATAAACACCTGCCATACAACTCAAATCAATTATCTTAATCGTGAACATTTACTTTGATTGCTATGAATATTTAACAAGATAAATATCTACTTTCATTCGCAAATTGAATATTAAGTAATTAAGTATTCAAGTTTATTGAAAAACAAACGTTTTGCAATATTTTATGTTTTGATTGTTTTCGCGAAATTATTTTGTTTATGTAACCTTGGTTTATTGATTTATCGTAGTGGACGCACGTCGACCACTGTGCAAAAAAATCTGTTTAGATTTTTGAAACGAATTTATGTTCTTTCAAGCCTACATATTTTCATATTCAGGTAAAACAAATTTGTATTAAAAAATCAAACGCATTAATAAGACGTCGAGTCAAATTGTAAAACAAGCCATTCAAGTTTCTTGGAATATTTTATATTGAAACAATCAAAACATCTGATAAAGTTTAAATCACCCAAAGTAACACCAACGATACGAACATACGAAAACATTAAAAACTTTATTTTCCTCTTTAATATTACACCAAAATACAAATAACAATCAATAGAAAACATAAACTTTATAATAGTTCAGTTATAGCTCCTTCCAATAATTAAAATAAACATTTTATAACAACAAATACAGGTATTTATGAGACGAAAACAAAACGTTCGATTATGTTAATACAAGACATGCGCCTCGCGTCTAATTTTTAATCTTTATTGACTATTAAGCTTAGCGTGATATCGGATTATAGACAATTTATTTACTTTTAGCTTACCACTGTTATGACGTACGAGTACTTCTGTTTTTATGAAATTATTTTTAAGTGAAGTGATAAAGTCTTAGGTTAAGTATTGTTTTGAATTTTTTGTAGATATCCTCCACCAGAATAGAGAATTTCACTTCGTACGGTCAGAGCTGCGGACTACCTAGCATGTTCCAGGGCTCCGGCTGGAAAAGCAGGAGTAGGAACGGGGTGGTTTTTAGTCAGTATGAGTCTGACACTCCCTCTCGCGTCGCCCAAGACGGGGCTTGGATGATTTTCCCTCCTCAAAAAAACCTAGCGGTTCTTTTGTAGGCAACGCTACTATTGATAAAGAATGCCTTTACTTACAAATCGGAGAGAAGTTTGTTTTAACAATCAATGCAGATTCCTCTTACCTGAAATAAGAAACAAATAAAATTAAATACATAAAAATCAGTGCGTATATCAAGAAAAATCTTAGAACAAAGCACTTATAATAAGAAACTTATGAAAAAAATAATAAGTTAACCCATTTTAATACCTTTATCTAATGAATTATGTCAAAGTATATCAGTAGCAAAAAAAACAAAAGATTAACTTTGCTATACACCTCTGCCTATCCCACAGACAACAAAATACTCTGATATTATTCTATTCACACACAGAACCACATACATTACGCCCACAATACGTCACAGATCTTAATGTAATTGTGTAAGTAGCCAGATGTAATTATTTAGCGTTGGATCCCCCCCGGAGATCTGTTTTAGTGATCCATGGGATATCTTGTATAGTTGCCTGGTTGATAGTATTTACTATACATATAAATAAGTAAAGATAATACGTTATTGAACTAAAGGATACTACTTCTAAAGAACTTCTACTAAAAGTCACAAAAATATAAGTAAAGTGTCTTTCTCCAATCAGTTTTGTGATATTATTGGATTTAAATAGAGTAGATGACTATTTTTTATTTTAATGTCCGTCTAGTAGATTATTTTAAAATATTAGATACATAAATTTATTTTCTTAGGGAAACAAATACCGTAATCGTATATCGGTTATTCGGTTTGAATTATCGTGTGACGTCACTTTTAAGTACGTTTTGTACGTAGAAATGAAGTATTTGCTTCCACTCCAAACTTTAATTATTTTTATCTCAGTATTGTTATCTTATATAACAAAATAAAAAAATAAGTGTCCAATTTTCATACCCCGTCATCATTCCTATTGCACTGATATTGATTCTCTCTCTTATGATAACCGCTATAACTATGGGAATAATAGGGATGGTGACACCCGTTCGATAAACGAAGACTGCTTCGTTAATCGATACTTATCGACATTAACCAATAAAAAGTAAACAAACATTACCTAACAACAAAAACTTAAAAACAATAACGTTTTCCTTAATGCCACTATAAAAGATACATTGTATCTTAATCGAACTATATCTTTTGTATGATATAATCGTAACGTAGGAGTTCAAAACGTTTGATACGCCGCGTTGCGCGTACGCAAACAAAGCGACGTTGTCCAAAGTACCGATAGCAAAAAATGTTGCGTAATGCGATGAAAAAATGTACCGTTGCTTCGTTACAGTGGATTGTGCGAGCCATTGCTATTGTGTTTGGGGTCTGTGCAGACGAGCTGCGCGAAAACGCGCGTTTATTTTACGTGTCCTTCTATAAAATGTCTGGAGAGGTAATACCAATTATATTATAAGTAATGAGTCCAATAGCCCTATATATTTAGTATACATTATAGTAAGTCTGTTATTGCAGTAACAAAAGGGGATGTACATTGTACAGTGGCAATACGTGCCATAGGTACCTAATGTGCACCTCTGACTAGTCTTTCGGGGATAAAAAGGCAATGCACACGTCTGCTTCATTTTATAAAAGAAAATATCACAGTTTTTCCAAAGTTACTAACATCTACAAACAAACCTAATCAAATACATGATATCCTGTGTATCAAACACAATATCCGGACTGTCAGAGACAATATTTTTACTTTTTTGCAATTGATTTGACAGACGGAAATTGTTGCTCTTCTAAATATAATGATAGCGTAGAGAATATTTTGAAGCGTTTCTATATAGAGTGTTATTTTCGGTTGCTATGGCTAAGGATTCCTAATTATATTAAATTTCTATTAATAAATTCTGTGTTTAATTTGACTATAAGTGATTAAACGACCAAATTACTTTTTTATATTTTTTTAAAAAACGTTGTCCCTCATTAGTGTTTTCTTCTGTGACATGACACACATGACACCTAGACCCAAAAAATAATTTGTAGATTACACAAAGAGTAGATACCCGCTACACGTTGCAGCTAGTTGCCCAGCTACCGCGCTAACTGCGCAGTCCATTCATTCAACCCATTTCATTGGAAATTAAAAAACATAACAAATACATATTATTTAACCGACACCAAATCCCGCAGCGTTAAAAATCTCCCGTCTGTTCAGCCCTTTACAAAACCTCGCCCATTGGCCGACAAAACGGCACAAAGCATTGACGTTCAGAAAAATAGATGTCAAATGACCTCGGTAAAACGTCGCTCTTGATGACACTACTGCCGTAATGTGCAGCATACATAGTGTAACATTTACTACAACTTAATATCTCTATAAAATGTATTTGTTTATTTGTATTGAAAAAGTCTTGTAGTACTTTACTCTGCGCAAGGATGATACGCAAAATCGTGAAGCGTTCCACATTTTGCATGAAGCGCTTCGCTTCAAACTTCCTTGTGCGAACTGCTAGGAAGTGGAATACTTTGCTAGAGTCTGTGTTTCCTGATGGGTATAAACTGGGTATCTTTAAAATCCGAGTAAATAGGTTGCTTATGGGCAGACATACTCAATCGTAGGCCGCATCATCACTTACCATCAGGCGAGATTGCGGTCAAATGTCGACCCATCAAATGTAAAAAACAAGTATTTCGTAAAACTTAAAGCTACTATTTTTCCTGATATTTTAACTGGACCGGGGGCTATTTGCACCAAAACTTCTTATTTATTTTTTTGAGTAGATTTACAAACAGAGAACTAGTAAAACATACAATACATAATATTATGTTAATGGAAAGAACATCTTCGCTACACTGCGAGCAAGAATAACGGGACGCATCTGTTCATGTTTTGAATACAATTTTTTTGTCGTGTTACGTTTTTGGTCGTATGTGTAAATAAGTTGGGATTAGGGCTAAACTGGGAGTATTTTCAAACATAGCATAACATTTATGTTGTCAGGAATTTATTGAAACATTTCTGTTTATATTTATTATCATTAGCCGTTGTCTAGAACACACGATTAATGGCGATGTTTGTGGGACAGAGTTGTTAATGATATGTAATAAAGTGTCATATAATTAGAAAATAAAACATGATAATAATATAAATCTAACGAGATTGATTCTACGAGATATCGAGTATTTTTTTTTAAATAAACGCCTTCAACGTTTAAAATTACGAACCCCAATTTTTTTAAGTTACCTTCTCACAAGTCTAAAAACTACTGTGTTGAAAACCACATCATAATCAATTCAGTCAAACGCGAGATAATAGTGCAAAAATAAACACACATACAGGTCCAACCGAAAACCTCCTTCTTTTTTGAAGTCGGATAAAAAAAATAGAAAGAGTTAATTTAATAAATGAAAGTCAAAAATTCCTTTCCTAAGTAATTCAGAAAACTTTACCACTTTAACAGTATTTTTTTTAACAAATGCAACTGTAATACTCATTATTTATTTCGGTACCGACCATCATTCGTGTACTCTTCCGTGACTTGACAAACAAAGTGCTCGTTGCAATAGATGACCAGAGAGGTCGACTTGCCTATTTTTTGGTCACAGAACTGGCATTGTTATTAAGTATAGCAAGATATTTTTTATTGCGGCAGTGTTGTGGCTTGTGATGCTTAGTTTTTCTGGTACAAGTAGTATAAACGTAGATCAAGGACGGATAAAGATTATCCAAACTTATCGTAGCAGATGTTTAGAATATTATGTAGGAAATTATTAAGTTGTTTTTAGCAATAATATTTTTTTTTACAGATATTCTTCTGTATCGTTGGTTCGTTTAAAATATACATTTTCACATGCACAAGACACCCAGACCCGAAACAACAATTTGTGAATAGCACAACTAGTTGTTCCGTGCGTGAATCTAACCCACTACATAATGTACGGCAGTCGTTACCCAGCCACCGCGTCAACTGTGCAGTCAATGAGTCAATCGTTAATCGCTTTTTGTGTTACAGAATTATGCATCTTCTAAATGCTACCTAGTCTATAATGCTACAAACTGGGTATAAGCTCTATACAAACCCATTGTTCTTTTATGTCTGTTCCAAAAAGACTTATCCCAATCTTATGGAAATCAATCATGGATACAAAAACACAATGAAAACATAGCAGATACTTGTAAAGATAAACAGCAACCAGAAAAAAAGCATGACCCTCTTTCAGAACCTATCATAATAATATAATTAAAAAACAATTTGTCAGTCCTTTCAATCCAATCAGCTCATGTCACGGATCACAAACACTCACGTATACTTCAATTGAATAAATAAATAAATATCTCTATAGAGGACAAATCAGGCCTACCGTCATCAGTAAAAGTGTCAATAAGGTCAAGTGACCTCAAAATATAATGGTCATTGAACTGCCAAGTGGCAAGTGTCATGGCTACTTATTTTCACCAAAAATATTGCTACCAGCGGAAATTAATAATCGATTTCTATTCCAAATCTTTGCTTCTAGCTCGATTCTCAATATTAGTTTTGTAAAATTCCTCTCAAATATTTAGTTGGATCCAGAGTTTTTAATTTTGAGCACTAGAGACACCCTGAAAATTTGCTGCATTCTGACTCTATTACTATGTAAATTGTTCTTCTCAATCTTGCCATTATTTTAAGTAATTTGAGGTCTCTTTCTCTCTGCATACTATCTCTTAATATTATTTAATCTTCACTTACTTAATTCTTTTTTGATTTTAAAGTCCAAATCGCACTCGCTTCGTGATCAAAACTACTGGATTGATTTTAATCATTTTTCAGTGAGTGACATAGGCTATAATTATATGTTATACCCGTGCGAAGCCAGAGCAGGCCGCTATGTTTTTATATACAACGTTCACAGTTTTTCTGTAGTGTTTTCTTTACTATCAGCATTGCACTCGTGCGAAGCTGAGGCGGGTCGCTAGTATGTTTATATTTTCATCTCTCTTTATTACATGTCAATTGCAAGAGAGACTGAAAACTTTCAGCTTCTCAACAATTATCGGAGTTTCATGGTTAGATTAGTGTCAATAATGGATCCAATAAACCTTTATTAGATTCATTATTGACCCTAATTTCTGTCTAGACTATTTGGACAAGCTTTTCAATAATCGTGATCGTTTCGTTTCGGTTATTGTAAAGGATTGACACTGGCTTCTGTATTATCACGTTTACCATGATCATTGACAACAATGATGATTGTGATGAAGAATACCACTAGTCTCAGCTTAGGTTGAATGTCAGATTGATATCTGGTTCCTCAAAAACCTTTGAATTCCTGACCCCTAAAAGGCCGGCAACGCACTTGTAACGCCTCTGGTGTTTTGAGTGTCTATGGGCGGCGGCGATATTCTCTTCCCATCCCATCGACCAGAGAAAGATCAGGCTTTACGTGCTTACCGAGGTACGTGGGTGAAACACCGCCGAACTTCCTGACTAATAATGTTAATTATACTCAGCAAATGCAATTATCACTTTTAGGCCAGCGCAGAAATCGAACCCGCAATACGTTGCACAGCATCCGGGCACCCAACCGCTACACTAACAATGCAACCTTCACAATACTGGCTACTCTAGTAGGTGCACATTCTTTAAACAAAAACGAATCGTGGGTGTGTCATATAAATAAAACAGTATCAGTCCCCACACTATAAACAAAATACTGCCATAATACAGTGGAGGCCACAAAAAATTAGTCACGAATGCACCATAACGTATACACTGCTACTACAAGCTATACAAAACCAATATAAGCTGACCGTGTTATACGTAGAAAGAATATAAAAAGCGAGGCCAAGATAAACTGGTTCTGTATAGCTCCACGCAGCAAACTAAACAAATCAGTATAACCTGACCGTCGAATGTGTGGAAAGACCAAACAAAGCGAGGCCAAGATAAACTGGTTTATTATAGCTCCACGCAGCAAACTAAACAAATCAGTATAACCTGACCGTCGAATGTGACGAAAAGATCATACTAAGCCAGACCACGATAAACTGGTTCTATATAGCTCCAAGCAGCAAACTAAGCAAACCAGTATAACCTGACCGTCGAATGTGTGGAAAGACCAAACAAAGCCAGACCAAGATAAACTGGTTAGTATAGCTCCATGCAACAAACTAAACATTCCAGTATAAACTGACCTCCGTATGTGCAAAAATACCAAACAAAGCCAGACCAAGATAAACTGGTTATCTATAGCTCCATGTGCTGCCGTGTACACAACTGGCCACTAGAACTGGTACAAATGCGTGCAACTGTCATCATGGAATGTCAACGCGTGTGGTGATTGACAATTGACCTTTTAAGGAGACGCTTCGACATCAATGTAAATATGACCCGTCTGTTTGTCTTGAAGGATTTAAGAAAGTATGGCGTTTGTAAATAGTGTAAGCGCTCTGTAAATATAGGTTTACGCTTTGCTATTTGTTAATGTTTTAGCTTAGTTGTGTCTTTGATTGGTTATGTAAAATCTGTGTTGTATTTGTACATATTTTGTAATACATAATTTGAATTGAGTCTAATGGTTACTTAACTCAGTCCTTAGCAGTGGTTTTCAATACCAAATCGTTACTAAGGAATAGTTAAAGTAATCATTAAATGTCTCTGAGTGCAGTTAGAGGTATAATAAGATCATTAGTTTTAAGAACTTATCATAGCGTTTTAACGTCACCATTATCATCTGAGGTTAAATCTCTGTATCATTTAATTATTTTTTATAAGGTCGAAAGCAAGCTAAATCTATTAACAGTTTAGTTGCTTCATTGTACTATGTACTAATTTTGAATCCTATAATAGGGCTGACTATTCTTATACGAGAAAACCTGATTTTACGAAAAAGACCTACTTATAAAAAATAATTTGAAAGTGAAGTTACTACATTTGTTTGGTAAAATGATGACGTCATAGATTGAATTAACCAAAGAAGTAGTTTTAACTGTCACTGACCATGTCAATATGTCCATCACATTTAAGCTCTATAAATCAACAACATCCATTAAAAAAAATCTATTAAATGTGATACACGTACTACAAAATCCTGCCATCCTGAACATAAAAAGCCTACAATCCTAACATAAGACAACAAAACCGTTATAATCTAGCCCTTAAACGCCCATTTAGTTCTAAACACACAAAGAACCAATAAAAAACAAATAAAATATTACTTCCAAACTATTTAAGCCCAATATTTATGCGGAACCCGTCGCCATTTTATAACCTCTTTACTAGGAACACAAGAAGCCGACTGACATTAGAAACGTCAGATTGTCAGTCAAAACTCGTGCGCATTCCTTTAAAAGAAAAAGTAATGGCGCATGCGCTAACTTTGAATCACAAAACCTGGATGTGAATCATAGGAATCCTGAATTGAATTTAATGGCGTACTCGGAGACATTTAATAATTACTTAAACTATTTCTTAGTAACGATTTTATTCCGAAAACAATTGCTAAGGACTGGGTAATGCGGTTATTAGACATACATTAGTGGATCACATAAAGAGTTGTTCCGTGCGGGAATCGAACCCGCTATACGTTGCGGGAAAGCCTACCCATCCACTGTGTCATACATTGAGTTTTTTAATGATTGTAATGTTTGTTTAAGACGTGTTTTCTTAGTCTAAGTCTAATAGTTTGTACTAGTAAAGGTTCGATTCTCAACGAAACTCTTACTTAATAATTATGTAGGCGCCTTTTGAAGGTTTTGTTCCGTCAACGAAAAGAAAAAGATTATTCGAAACACCTTTTACATAATTTCTCATTAACGAAATTGCATATTAGCAATTTTGCAACATTTTGCTTTTATACAATTCTTTCTTTCAACTCAACTTTTTTCCCATTGCAACAAAAAATTCTACAACAAAACAGACCATCGTCATTCGAATCCGGTATTCAAGTAGCCACGTAAAGCACGTGTGTTATGAATACTGTGACGTCAGCGTCAGCCATCTTGTTTTGCGTGCACATACGTCACGCTTAACCCTGCCACACATTGCGGTAAGTCAAGATTTTTAGTGTGACGCAGGTTCGTCTTAGAATGTTGTGTTAACTACGTTTGTGGGTTGGAAGGCTAGTTTGGTATGCTAGTAAAGTCATGGTTAGTAGTTATTTTGAGTAAAGACTGTGGGTAAGTATTTTGTTAGTGCATATAGTCATAGGATATAATTATAGATATAATTTAGATAAGTGTGGGAGAGTCATGCTTCAGCACAAATGGGCCGACTCGACCGGTGTAATACCACGGCTTCACAGAAAACCGACGTGAAACAATGGTTGCATTGTGTTTTGTTATGTAATTGTGGTTACCGGAGGCCCTTTTCCAATTCCTTAACAACCCCTAAATTCCTAACCACCAAAAGACCCGCAACACACATGTAACCTCTGGTGTTTCGGGCGTTCATGGGCGACAGCGATTGCTTACCATTAGGTGATCCGTTATAAAAAAGACTACGTATTGAAACAGAACATTGATTCAATAAATAAGTGGCCCTTCTTTAGTAAAAAACTATTTCCCCAATGCAAGTTGTCTCTCCAATTAAGTCAATAAAGTTATCATCCACACTATAATATAATATGAATATCACTATACATCCAGCAGCAATTCATTGCTCAAATACCACTAATAAAACATCTATTCTTCATTACAAAACGCTCATTATAAAACATTTTAATTTTATAATTGCTTTTGTGCATTTAGAAGATAATCTTGACCCCTCAGTGTCATGTTGTACTTACAGTTGATCAGCACTGACAGACGGACTGACAAACGACCGTGAACTGTGGGTCACGGCTCCTACACTATACTGACGAAGCGAGAAAATTTCGTAAGAAAGGTACCTAAGTATTCAGTGCACGTTTAAACTACTTGCCTGTGCTATGAACTAAATGGGGCTTCTGGTCCAACGATTGAATAGAAAACTTTAATGTGTGGACTTGACGTATATTTTGAGGTAGTCAAAATCATGTCAGTGTCAATGTCAAATTTTTATTACCTCATTTAGTTATCATTAAAATACCATTTGTTTAGGCATAGACCTGGGGGATCGTCGTCAGCGAACCAGCAGTACATCGTACTTTTCACTAAGTCAACTGTAGGTATTATATTTTTTTCAATACCTATGTTAAGACCAATATTTTCCCAAAGTTTCATATTCTGAATGAGGGACTCTTGAAAGTCACAGAACCATTTTGAAAGTCACATAAGCAAATTAATCACAAAGGCAGTATAAGTTCCCAATATCTTAGCAACGATTACCAAGTCAAATCCACCAAATCAACCCATACTTAGAACCATTAATAACACCAGAACAAATAGCACTTACATACATAAAAAGTCAAATAAAATGCTTATCTTTGCCTCAGGAAGAAGTAATTACGATAGAAATCTTTTAAGTCAACGGACCGTGATATAATAACATAGCGTCATTCAGTCTGAAGGTAACTTTAACAATAAATATATGTATAGACAGCAGCACATCAACCTACCCTATTCTGATACAATTCACCAATGGATTATCAACTTTATCACATAAGAATTAGGTCCAAAATTGTAAACATTAAATGTATATGTATAGCAGCATATCAACCTATCCCATTTTTACAAAATTCTCCAATGGATTATCGACTTTGTCACGTGAAAATTTGGTTCAAAATTGCATACATGGAGTATACAAGGTCAGAATGTTAGTCAAATATTTAAACTAATCACAGTTTTGTTTAAATGTCGCTTTTGGGATATGTACTTAACTTGTGTATTTGTATAGAAATAAATCTGCGTATGTGTGTTTCTGTGTGTGTGTAGGTACTGTGTTTATATGTGTGTGTGTGCGCAATAAATCCTATTGTTGTCGTAATGTAAATTCGTTTTAAGTAATTTCGTTGTTTTTTTTTCTAAATAAGTAAGTAAGCACACTGCGTAGTTCTGTTTTTGTTGAATGAAATTTAATTATTTCGGTCTGCAAAGTTTGTTTCATGTTGTATTGTACAATATACTTACATAGTATACGTTATACTTTTTGTATGTTAATTTGTTAATGGATTTAATATTAAGCTTTTCAAAGCATTTAATTGTATATCTACGTAAACCATATAATCACACTAATATTATAAACGTGGAAGTTTGAGATGTTTGAATGTTTGTCCGTCAATCACGTTGAAACTACTGAACGGATTTTGATGAAATTTGGTGAACAGACAGGATAGATAGATTTTTACCCTACGAGAATTCGGGCAAAGCCGTTAGCAGAAGCTAGTTTCAAGTATAAATGAATCTTAAATAACTTATTACAAAACTGCATTTATCAACAAATTTTGATATTCCATCCAAAAACACCAGATTATTTGGCCAAAAAACTAAAGAATATTATAGGTATTCTACAAACCGATACCTACAACATAACGGCGAATACTCTAATTTACATTTACAACGCAAATTACGCGACATAATAGCGTCTACGTCTATTCAAATAAAAATATCCGTCTAGACTCCAGACAAAAAGAAAAATAATAATATTCCTAAACGATCTGAAAGAGAAAGTTTTCAATATCCGATGCCAATTATTTTCTCCATTCTACTTTATTTAAGACACCCGAATATGGCAACGCGAGACAAAATTAAAAAAGTAGAAATTAAAATTAAAATTCGTACCAAATTGAAATTTGAAATTTGGGAACCAATTAATGTAGTTCGATTGTGGTATTTAATGAAGTCTGCTAATGGATCAACGTTTTAATTGTTAGTTTTTGAAGCTGATATTTTTTTGAATATTGTACCTAACTATTTTATTTTGGCAATAAAATATTCTGTTGTAGGTGGTCAAGGGAGTGCGGAGTTGCGGAAGACTAAACGAGATGCCGGGACAACGGCTCAAGGAGCAGGACTAAGGGACTAAGGTGGTTTTCAGTCTGTGTTTGAGAATCCCTATCGCTTCATCCAAGAAGGAGTAATTTGGCTGATTGTCAAGGGTAAACTCTGTACGAAAAAAAAAAAAACTAATAATCAATCATTTAAATTTACTATACAACACTACAACCGTGGCAGATAATTTTAGAACACCTTATATAAATCTACTTCATTGGATACTTATTTTTTTTCTATAAAATACCAATGATTATCTTCAATTATCTCAATAATTTGTACAACTTATGGTACATAATATTATATCAACTCAAAACAAAACAAATTGAACTGCCAATCATTACACTTAACCAATTTCACAGAAAGCCTACCCAAACGAAACCTAAGACAAATACATCAATCACTTTCCAAAACAGCGTTTACAAATCTCCGTATAATCAAAAACAAGCCAAAATAAACACAAAACAAATTAACTAATGTCCTCCTGTTAAGTAGATACACAATCATTAACTAACTTAATAGTAGCTGTACAGACTTACGACAGTAAAAATAAGGTCCGCGATACAGTTGCGACATGTCGTGGGCGGTCTGTTTGGTCGCCAGATGGTGCAATGACGAAATCTCAATGTATTTGTCTTAGAGCGTGCATTTTTCTAATGCACTTCGCTTCGGTCATTCGATGACACGAAGATTGCCGAAGTTTGACAACTGTGACAAGTTTGACAGCTGTCAACGATGACATTTTTTGAATGTGGAGTTGAATGTCATGTTGTGTTGTGTAATGATTGGGTTTGGTGATAATGTTTTTGATATTTGGACGGTATAAAAAAATAAAATGTATTGGATATTAGATAAAATATTCCAAGAATATGTATTTTAAGAACCATAAGACGTTTCACTTTAAGTATCTGAAAGGTCTCAGTCGGTTCGGAGAATTTCTATTAGGATTAAGTAGTCCCAAATTAACATAAAATCATATTCTAAAATACAGCAAATTTATAAAACTAAACTCCAAACCTATCTACAATGTTGTAACAGTTACAGTATTTTATTACATACATAGTATTCTAAATGAAAATCGATAGTGATTTCACATAAAACACTTAATCGATTTCAATTTATTGGTTCCGTTAAATAGCTTGACTAAATAACTAACAGTCTAGACTATAATACTTTCACAATTAAAAAGGATATAAAATCGATATCAATTCCACTTTCGGAAACTATCGCCATTTTGTTTAAAAAACAAAGAAACAAAAACAACGATCACTTCATACCAATTAAAATTGCAGCAAAACATTGTTTTGAAAAAGCCAATAGAAAAGAAGGTGAAGTATGAGTTGTGTTTTAATGAATGTGATTCAGTATTATTATTATTTTTTTGGTTCATTTTATAATGGTACATGGAAAATAAAGTTAGTTAGGTTATGAAAAAATATAAGCCACGTATTTTTATTTTGTCAATGCTTAGGATAAAACGAATAAAATTTTAGGAGTGGGAGCAAATACGTATTTCTACGTTTTATACATTTCGAAGATATATTGATATTTCAAATCTATATAACTTCGAAAGTATTTGCTTCCGTAAGAAAATAAAAAGTATGTATCTAATATTTTAATATAATCTATAAAATGGGGACATTAAAATAAACATTAGTCGTCTTCCCTATTGTGCTATTTACTTGGGTAGATAGTTATTCTAAAAGTCACATAATATAATCCTCAGTATTTACTTGGACATGCCAACACCAGATTGCGACCGCATCTACAGACCCCTAAAAGTTTAATCGAACAACCAGTAGTTGGTATAACAAAATGCAACAACACGAAACATACCATTTTTCACTGGTTTAAAAAAAAATAAAAGCACTTTTTAAAACTTATAACAACGTTGTTGGATGCACGGCACGGACGGTGTTTTTCGACTTTTTAAAAAATTACCTTTGACCGAAAACAAAATTGGACTGAGCGCAGTTTTGAGGTATTTTTTTAATCTCTTCCCGGGTTTGTTACGAGAAATTGAGTTTTATGCAGGTCCATTTGTAATTATTTATGGTGTTTCTTTAATTAGTAGGCAGTAAATCATGTTTTTTAGTAAAGTGTTATTTAACAAATGAATGCAATTGCCTTTAAGACACGTTTTACTGGACGCCTAAAATATCATGAAAACTGTTTTTTTCTTTAAACTTAATTCCTTTTTTGTTCATCTTATTCCATTTGTGCTTAACACTTTACTTATTGTATAACTATATGCCTTTTTTCACTCATAAATAGACCCCTTATTTGGAAGCAAGATAAAATCTGTTCAGTTCGGCTAGCATAAAGTCCAACCCATCTTCAACTCATAAAATTAAAACACTTCAGCATTGTCTTTCGCAAAGCAAAAGTATAGAATGTGAAAACCATAAAACCAGACAAAACCACATGCTCTCATAAATCAAAACCACTGACGACTATAACAGACAGCGCGTCAACTCATGCCAAAGTGATTATTTTCGCGTATGACCTACCGTTAGGGCTGGCCACAATAAAATCCAAGAATAAACGGAGCGATAAATCACTTGGCAATACCAAGAGCGGTGTTACCAGTTGCAAGTCATAAAACGTAATTGAATAATACCGAGCGTTTGTTAGCCAATATGGTTGAAGCTATAAAAATTAAAAAAGGCATTACTTCGACCTTCGATTTGAGAATTCCGTATAAGGATGGGAATGCAATCAATGGTGTTATTAAAGGTGCTAATTGTTTCATCGAATTCCGGTCTTTGTGTTCGGATCATTCGATTGGGAAAATGTAGTGATTTTTTACTTAAAAGAAATAGACAAAGGGCAAATTTTTTCAACGCTAGATAACTTTATCGGAGTAATAATTTAGAATTTTTTGTAAGATTTTCCATAAAAAACTGTCAGGTGTTAATTTTATTCTATGAATATAAAATTATCTGTTAAGTGATCGAAAAGTTGGCCCTAAGTTGTTGCACCTCACAAATGGTTTATTAACATTACCTATATCAAATTACGTACGATAAGTAAAGAGTGAATTCAATTTTTTTCGCTTTTTTATAAATATTAATCTATTTACAAAAATAATCTATTTTCTTCAAAAGAATTTGCCGAAACCTAACCAAACCTCCTAATTTCAAAGATTTTTATTCCACAAACCCTACCATTCCTCTTCGCCACATCTCTGTAAAAATCTTCAAAACAAATCATCCGTCATCACAAACAGCCTGTCTTGAGCACGGGTCCCCAAAATGCCCCTCATAAAAGCCACAAGGATCTCTTACATAATAAAACGAAGAATTCGCGCCAGGTATGCGATGCCGACAAGGTGTTTTATCGAGTCGATTTCGCGGGTCGTTGGGTTGCCTTGTAGCGGTAGGACCTTTACACTGTATTGTTAGCAATGGGAAACTGGAATACGTTACTATGGTAACAAACAGGCATGGTCAAACTATTTTCTTTAACTTTTTTTTTTCATTTCTTTTAGATGTCCTTCGTACTATAAAGGAGATCGCTTTTAAAAGGGATTAAAGAGACTAAGGCATTCTTTAATCATTGAAATATTAAGACACAAAATGGCTTGAAACTAGTTGAGTTCTTCATCGTGAGTAAGCCGATGAGGTATTCCACATTGGGCACCCGTTTAAAAATGCAACCAAACTCATGATACCGATGATGTTCCACATTGGACACCCATAGCTATTTTTCGAAGCGATAACATAATAATTAACACAAAATTAGGTTAGAAAACTAACCCAATCCATAATCACATCAAAAAAACGCTGACACAAATTCTCACCAAACACTTCTAAAGCAAAACAATGAAAAATTCAATTAAACAGAAGCTCACTAACTCACTGAACTGAATGATTACAATTCCCATAACATAATAATTGACAATTATCTTCAAATTAGCCACGACCACTACGGCTAATCTAATCTCTTAATGCTCTATAGTCGTTCCATTTCGCGGTCTGCTGGTCTTACGTTGCACCAATGGCCTTAAACTGGGTCCCGAGTGGGCACTTGTAAGGCCAAAACTGGGCCCTATAACAGTCTTGTGACTACGATCGCATAAAAATCAAATTTAATGTAATTTATAGCGGAAGACGATACAGCAACCTGCTTTTTATGTGTTTATGTTTCTATGAAGTGTCTCTTATCACTTGTTGCATAGATATTTTCTATTATTTGAAGCTGTAGATGGTAACATTAGGGACAATTTATTAGATTTTGAATAAGATTATTTACATAGTTGTCTGGTCTGAAGATGATTTTCAATTGGCAAAGAGATTTTGTAGTACATTGTTGTCAAGTTCATCTTATTTGAATTATTTTGTTCTTACAATAGATTTTATTATGTCTGTCTCCATTTTAGAAGCTCTATTTAAATCGGCGTCAATTATAGATGTATACAATACAAGTATATACTGTATATTTGACTGGTCTATTTTAATCATAGCTTTGAAGATTTAATTTCTGAAATGAGGCTTTAGGTTATAAGATCTAGTAGGACTATATTTATGAATAAAATCATCTTTATCAACCTTTTATTTGCAAACTAGTTTTCGGAAGAAATGTTAATTAAACAATTTTAAGATGACACAATATTGCAATTTACTTACACATACGAGTAATACCGATGCGTCGAAAATATTTTAAAAAGATTATTATAAATACACTCAATAACATGGCACGCCTTTTATACTCGAAATGACAGGTTGATATAATAATAGCAGTCAATTTGGGCTCCCAAGAATAATTTGTTTGCTTTTGAGAAACCTCAAAGATACCGGCAGCCGTTTTGAGGTGTAAGCAAGTTTTTTGTCACGTAAAAAAGTGTTTAAGGCAAGTGGGTTAAGTTAAAACACTATTGGTGGCTTTCTTACCTACTTTAATAATTTGGATTTTTGTGTTGGTTGGTTGTGATGAAATGTTTGCAGATTTTGTTAATGCGGTAGTGTGCGTGTTTCTGTACCTAGATTTTTATTTAGCATGTCGACGATTATGTCTGTTATTTGACTGTTTGTGTTAGCTATCGCTTTTATTAAAAAAAAATCATAAATGTCGTGGTGGCCCGGTGGCTTAAGACGTCAGCTTGTCATGCATGAGGGTGTGGGCTCGAAACCTATCAACGGCAAATACCAATGTTACTTTCTCCGAGTTATATGTACTTTCTTACTGATTAAATGGTGACGGAAAACATTGTGAGGAAACTAGGCTTATAATTTCTAAGTCGTATAAATTTGAAATCCCCAACCTACATTAAGCAAGCCTGGTGATTAATGTTCAAACCTTCTTCATGCGAGAAACCACCTCCTTTGTTCAGCAATGGGCACTTATAGGCTGTTGATGTGATAATGATTTTTTTGATCTTCAAACTTTAGATACAATTTCTTGACGATTAACATCAACTTTTGCTACACTAACCACTAGACTTAAATCTACATCGTCAATAACTATATTATAACAAAGTTATTCCATATCTTAACTCAAAACCAACATAATCTTAAACTAAATACCTATTCAAGTTTCCACATGTCCAAACACGAGTTCCCCACATGTTAGGAATCCCGTAAGCTCTCAGAATTCGTATATACAAAGTCGGCGTTCCTTTACAAAGAACATAAAGGCTAAAATCGCATGATACCTACTCCACCTGCAATGCAAGGCATTTAGGAATATGCACGCGAAGGCTTATAAAGGAAATGAATTCTCAGGCTCTTTCCAAAGGATTGGAGTTTGTATACGTAGTGAGGTTTTGAGATGTAGGATTTTGGTCTTTGGTGATGTTTGTTTATGGTTTTGCTAGGTTGTATTTAAATAAGTTGAGGTTTTATGTGTGTATTTTTCCTTATTACATTATTTCGTCTGAGAGCGAAAGAACAAGTCAGAAATGAATAGATTCATTATCAAATATATGCTAAAAAATCTGTTACAAATATTGATCCTCTGGTCAAAAGTTATATCAGAAATTCTTAATAACAATATAACACAAAAACTATATTTTTACAACCACTATAATTGTTTTTATAACCAATAGATTTTCTATCAGAAATATCGATATGATCATAAATTTAATAGCTTACAACACTATATTAAAATCCATTCTACACAAAACACCATAAAGCAAGGGTAAAGGCTCTAAATACATCACTAGTGCGTTAAAATACCAATAATAGAGTACAGATGACTTTACAATGCACAAAAACGTTTTATCGATGTCAAATTCGACACTTATCGATGACAGGTCAAGTTTCGACATCGAACGTTCACATCTCTATTATGTCGATGTATGACTCTATTTGCGACCACGTGTTAAGTAGTGATGTAATATGTTTCGGTTTAAAATGTTGTGCTTAGTATGTTTGTGGTCTACGTACTAAGTAATTATTGTGTTAGAAATCCACAATAGACATTTCAATAATCATTATTTTCAACATTGCGTGACTTTTTACTGCTGGTCTACAGACTTCATTTATATAAGAGAGATTTCTAATTTTTCTCCACATTTGACAAGCGAGTTAGAAAATGCAGCTTAAAATGTTTATGTTTATCAGGGAACGCTGATGCCCAAACTTCGTCAAATGTACAATGGTGGTCACATGCGCGTAACCACTAATAAGTTAATGTTTGCTTGCACCTGATAAGATCCGTCCTCTAGCCTCGCCCTATGACCTTGAATTAACATTATTCAAGTAAAATGATCAGGTGGATTTATCCTCCACTGTACCTATAGACGTCTCTTACATAGGAAGAGTAAGAGTGTTCATAAATAAATTCTACTCTGCTATCACCACGTGGAAAGGGTTCATTGTATATCTAACCAGAATTATATTCATATTCTCATAATAATCTGAATATCTAAGTGATCAATATTCATTGTTCAACACGCCCGCCTAACTCGCTCGAGGCAATTCCAAAGTAAGTGTTAAAATGTTCAATAGGTATAATAAGCCCTGTAATTCGCGAACACGCAAGCTTTGGTTCGTATAGCCAAAGGGATAACCTTATTATAAAATGATTAATGGATTGTTTAAAATTATATTTTTTTAAATAAAATTTTAAACAATCTATGTCGTTTCTAGTGCTAGTACACAACACAGATAAAAGTAAAATCTTTTTTTTAAGTTACAGGAGATGTTTAAATATAATAGGTAAGTTACAGGAGATGTTTAAATATAAAAATCAGTTTAACTTAATAATTATACAATGTGATAGGGTTGGGACTTCTAACCCGTTAAGGCTGAGTACTACATCTAATTTTATCGACAAAAAAAATAAAATGGGGTTTGAACCCCTAATTGAAAATATTGAAAAATAGTGATTTTTTCGGTAAAAATAATTCACAAATGATTTTTTTTCTCACCAAAACATTATCAAACATATGAAAAAAGTAATGAATTAGTTAGCCAAGGTTATTAGCTACCGTTTGTCGTTTTTTTTTGTTTCTACGATGCATACAACCTTTGATATCAAAAAAAGTAAAAAAAATATAAAAATAGCCATAATTTTTAGGGGGAGGGGATTCGACCCCTTCGACCCCCGACTTTTGTCCATAAAATTAGATGTAGAACTCAGCCTTAACGGGTTAGAAGTCTCACCCCTATCACATTGTATAACTTAATATAACTTCATTGGTAACTATAGGTCTGCGTATTTTTAGCATGAAAAGCAAGCCCAGAAAACTAAACGATTTTCGGAACATAATTCTATAATAATTTATTCTTCGGTCGTAAACCGCTCAATGACCGACATATTTCGATTCATTACATAACATTGATAACATTAGACCAATATCAAAACTAAAGGGTCAAAATCCGATAACTATCGGCAATATTATCGACTATTTTATAACTACTAATGACCCCATCCGATTATTTAATAATCGTTATAATCGGTATGTTACAGCTTTGCGAATTTATCTGACGTAATATATACGGCCGTACGCAATAAAAATATTGCGTATAATTGCTGGTTTTAGTGTCATTAAATATATTTTATATGAGAATTTGATAACGTAATATAGTAATACTGGTGCTTATGGGGAGAGTAAGAGAAAAATTGTGTAATCAAAAAGTATTGAAAATCGTTAGTAGGTTGTATACTTGTTGGCAATTTTCCTCAATAAAAGTGTTGTAATTAAGGCCATAATCACAATACGAGTACATATTACACAAATCGATGACAAAACCCGCAAACGAAACAAACAAACAAACGATACCATAAAATTTTATTACACTATTATCTTTTCAATACATATTTAACGTTTTAAAAAGAAAAGCATTTTACATAATCAAAATTTACACACAACTGCAGTTTAGTAAAAACGTGTTAAAGGAAAACAGACTTTAAACCTACGAGATAAAGGTTATGTTACTGTCAATTGTTAATAGGGATGTGCACTTCATTCAACGTTTCGTTTGTCGACAAAAAATCTGTAATGTCAGTGACCTGAATAATGCAAGTTACAGCACAGAACAGTAGTCCGATTGTGAATCAACGAGGAAGTGTTTTTGAACGATATGGGTCAGTTCTGGGGGTAGGGAAGGGAACGTGTCGATAGATGAGAGACACGCATGTCGATAAATAACGGCGGCTCGGTAAAATGATTTCCTTGTTCGGTTTAGTGGCGTTGTGTGTTGAAGGAATTCAAGATTTATGGGATTTATTTGTTACCCTGTAACGTAAGTAGCTGATTGTATCTACATTTTATTATTTACCGACTTTAGTATCAAATGTCTTCGTATTGGAATGTGGTTTCATTAATATTGTCGAGAAATAAATTACGTATCTACGTAATTGAATAATGTTTGTCTATCACCATTAGTCGCCCTGTCATGCCTCACTTTGTTGAACTGTCGTAAGATTTCCATTTGATATTTACCTGTGAACAATAAAAAGAGAAACGTTAGCAACAGAGTCAAATTCAAATAACTTACCAAACGCAGATAAATTAAACAATTGCAAAACTACAATCATAAATCACACAACTCTACTAATAGAACCACGCCTTACTAATTAAGAAATAATCGACAAATTAACATTAACAAAAGCCAACTATGAAATGCAATACATCATAGACCACGATTTATCATAGACCAATATATCGACATTGGACGTCCCTAACTGTAACGAATTGCATCACACTAGCCATCGACAGAGATTTAGAGCGGTGTTACGTTGGTTTACCTAATTTTTCTTTGTGGTAACACTGCTTCAAGCGATCTCTCATTGTTTAGCCGAACAATGACGGCTTTGACTCCGTTCTATGCCGGAAAATTATTAATTGGGGACGCGAGGTCATTGCGTTCGGCATTTTTTGAGAGCAGACGCCGTTGTCGACCACCGGCATCCCATCACTAGCTGTCAGTGTTGTTTTTTGAATTTTTAATGTTTGTAGCAGAGAATTTTCTTTTGAATTCTGTGTCGGTGCTCGATTATTTATGGTCGGCTTCGGATTGGCTGGTTGGAGTTTGTAGGTTTTGCTATTAAGGCTTTTAAAGTCAAGTAATAGGCTGGGTTTTATTTTACTGAGTATCTACTTCAGTTATTGAAGAACGAAATAAACTTTTTTTTTTTTTTAAGAGTAATGATTGTGTTTCTGTTATGGAATCTACATTTTGACGATTCAAAAGTGATTTATTTAAATTTACTTTGTATTTTAATTTTTATTTATCTCAAGTGAGGAGAGCTTATAAAATACGGTTTAAAATTTTCGAGAGCATTCGCTTGTGATGACGGTTTAGCATAAACGAATGATTTTCACGCCCCAATTATTTTAAAATGCAAATTGCTAACAGTGTGAAGGGAAACACATCGCGTTGGTGCTTTGATGATGTTTTTTTCCGGTGTCATTATTGTTTAGATTGTTATGTAAGTAAATCAAGGATTTATACTCTATTTTTGTAATAAAAACCTCTTTTTGAAAAAAGTTATTAATAAAAGAATAAATAAGTAGTTATAAAATAAATAGTCATAGGCAGAAAATACAGCAACAGGAAAATTTACTGAAATGAACCTAGTCGATTAAACAACGAACAGACATATTTTCATAATAACTATCGTGAGACCTACTAAAGTAACTAAAAATACTGGCTGCGCGGTACGAGTGTCGCGTCTGTGAATGCTGCTCAAGATTAAGAATCCCTCTGTGACTCGAAGCTAGTAGAGCTTGGCCCAGCATATTTACGTAGGTAAACTTTTATATTTTTTAGTTAGAACAGATCTTCTGGTGGTAAGCGACCTGCGCCGTCTATAAATACCGGCACACCAAACGAATCACAAGTGTGTTATCAGCTTTTTAATTAGAAGCACTCCCTTTCTTTGATTCAAACATCTTATCGGTTTGGAAATATAACCAACGATAGTCCATTCCACAGTCCACAGGAAATATACCAATCTAAGATGGTGGTGATGCAAGCAGGAAGCCGGTCTACAGGTTTGCTATGCAACCATCAAATTAAAACACGAAATATTCCCATACACATTTCACTTATATTAAGTTTTACTATCGAATTTATTAATGTCATCCGCTTAGTCAACTGCCCTTTTATATCCGTTAATGGATTACTGATTTTAGATAAAATCGTCGTTAGAAGATATTAATTAGTTTATTTTTGTACTGATTAATCTTTCATCAAAAGCTTATAAGTGGTCAATGCTGAGCAAAGGCTTTTTCTCACATGAAAAAGTTTTGGGTAATTAATCACTACGCTTGCTCATCGATTTTCGAGGCCATTTTCAAACTTATAATTAGAAATATTAAAGTCCAATTTTCTTCACTATGTTTTCCTTTAACTTCATATTTTCTATCATATAAATATAATAGCTACAAAACACTACCGAAAATGTAGGCGTGATATTTATATCAAAAGATACAAAGGGCATTTTGTTTATTATTTTTTATAAATGTGGAAATCTTCTCGAAAGCGTTAACAGTCAACATATTTATATGCTAATTTCATTTATACCTTTCTAATTAGAAGGTTTTATCTTAAAGTGTGGGAGAGCCATGTTTCGACACGAATGGGCTGGCTCGACCGGAGTGATACCACGGCCTCACAGAAAACAACGTGAAACAACGCTTGCGTTGTGTGAGTGAGGTTACCAGAGCCCAATTACCTTCCCAATCCCTGCTTCCCCAACAACCCTTAAATTTTAACTCCCAAAAGGCCGGCAACGCACTTGTAACGCCTCTGGTGTTTCAAGTATCCATGAGCGGCGGCGATTGCTTACCATCAGGTGATCCGTCTGCTCGTTAACCGGCTTATTCCATAAAAATGGAGATTGGTGACTTATGACTTTTCTCTTAGAGGCCATCATTAATGTTGTCAAGAGTCATTTTCTTTATGTTTCGTTATTGATAGTAAATTAAATACGTCCACCGATACAATCAATTAAACGATTTATTGGTTCCCTTTCTCATATTGACGTAAACAGGTTTTGTGTCATATTTCTTTTATTCTAATTTTCTCATTGGTTTTCTTGATAATTTTAGGTTAAATATTTATGTAGTTTTTTAGTTATTTATGTTCATAGGTCTACGCTTGATTATGTAGTTTGGTGGAAAGCGATGATGCGGTCAGTGATGGAGCTCGTCTGCCCTATAAGCAAGCTATTTCTTCGATCATTGAAGGTGTTTAAGTTATATAGGAAACAAAGTCTGAGATCATTCTCCTCAATTTGATTCACAAAGGGTGGCAAAGCGTTGAGACAGAAAGATTGATTTATGATTTAAGATTTTCAACAAATTGAATGATGATGATGATTTGATGACTCAAAACTAATGAACAAAAATGTTAACAATATAATAATTAGAACCACAAGAAACAATAGGTTTTTTTAAGGGGGAAATTATCCAATGACTTCTCTCGCTTTGGGCGAGACGAGTCATTGTGTCAGACTCTTACTGACTAAAAACCACCTCGTTCCTACTCCTGCTTTTCGAACCGGAGCCCCTGTAAACCCGCTAGGCAGTCAAGTCAAGTCTAGACGTGTAAGCAGCTAAGAAACAACAGGTAAGTACATCAACATAATTCTATTGAAATACAAATTATTCAACAGCCCACAATAAGTTAGAACAGAACAAGACCTTAAATAATAATAGAACATTGTCAAAAAATTGCCAGCTGAGTCACAAAGCACTCTCTGTGACATAAAGGTCAAAACTATAATTTTGACCAACCAAGGGCACACCATTTATGACCATGAACCGCACTCAAGCGTCGATCAAGAAATTACAGTAAGCGTTGAAACCATATGAAGCAATAACGCATTAGTAGGAGATTATTTCGGATTGAAATGCATTAAAGAAAGATGGATTCCATTTAGCTAAAATGGATAAAGGCAATGGAACGGCAAATGCATTCGTTAATTGAGACTTTGTTCAGCTGACAGGCAGTTTTGGCTTTGGTATTCTGTAATCATTTTATTGTTCGATCGGAATGTCTCGTTGTGTTTGTGGTAATGCAATTGTTGAGTACAGTAATTTAATGGTTTCCTGGTTCGGGATTGTGTTATTAGGTTTGGTATTTTGGTTTGGAAATTCTTGGTAGTAATACGTAGTAATAGTAGTAGTACGTAGACGATGTTGGAATGCTTAAGTCGATGGTGAAAACTAGAAGAAACCATTAAACTTAAATGACCCTGAGTACGGCGGTTAATTTTCGTTCCAATCTTTGTATCTAATTATGCAAGAGATTATCAGATATTATTAACCGGCTTTCGAATTTAACACATTGATCGCTGTGGAGGTCACCGGTGACCGACGTTAGCGGAGGATTTGCCTTCAACAGTTTTCTATTGGCAGTCAAAAACTTAATAATTCACAATCGTAACTACAATTAAAAAAGCATTCAAATCACCAATTAAAAGCTATGAAAAGACAACATGAAACACCTTTAAAGAACAAGTCATCGTTGAATTATAAATTACAACTAAATAATGTCTTGACTCATGATTATTCAATAGGACAGACTCACAGACCTTCAAACACAACTGTGCCAACATTAGTTGACTTTGTAACAAATTGTTTTAATATTTTCTTCAAAGAATTGAAATAAGAAGTTGTTCAAGTGTTTCGTGTTATAATATTTATATTGGACGGAATTTTTGATATGACTTCTGTGTGAAGTATAGTGAGTTTATTTTTATTTTAAGTTCGTTTTATTTGTATTTCTATTTGATTGAGATAAATACTGCTTTGTAAGATTTTTCGTAGACTATGCTATGGTACGAATTGACCGACTCGTCTTGCAGAAAAACAATGTGTTTTTTCTTTCTTTTCTTTTTTTAAATGTTTTACAAACATACAAGTTTACATACACATGACACCCAGACCCGAAACAACAATTTGTGGATCATACAAAGATTTGCTTCATGCGGGAATCGAACCCGCTACACGTTACTTGGTAGCCGGTTGTCCAGTCACCGCGCCAACCGTACAGTCAAACGGTCACACAAGTCATCAATGTGAAACAACGCTTGTTTTGCCGTGTAAATGAGGTAACCGAAGGCCCTTTTAGTTACCAAACTCTGGGCGCAATTTTAATTTTATGACGCAGCAATAACTCTTGTAATATTTATATGTAGAATATTTACTCACATGACTGACTCTTTTTATGTGATCCGTCCCTAATGTAAAGTTAATTACATTTTCAAAGAAGGTTCTTTTAAATACATTCGTTACATTGTCCATGAAGATTCAACCAAAACACCAAACTTCCCTCTTTTTGTAGTCAGTCAAAAAAGGAACACCGTTCTTAATTCATAACCAAAATAAAGATACGCTTTCATAAAGGCTATAAAACCTTTACAAAGTAATATTGCAAGGAGGACGATATAGCGGCCATGTTTTTTTTTTTCATTATATACAACATTAATCTTAACTTACTTAGAAATAAGTCTTGGTTTTGTTTAAATTCGTAATGTATTAGTCTTTTAAATTAATTACGTTGCGACGTTGAAACAACGCCATTCTAATTACTCGGGATTATTTTAGACGATTAACAACAGTCTTGGTGCAATTTAATTTTCGTAGAACGTTTTTGTCTGCTTTTCTCTAGAGGTAGACTGTTTTTTCGTGGTAAACGAGCAGACGGATCACCTAATGGAAAGCAACCGCCGCCGCCCATGGG
This sequence comes from Spodoptera frugiperda, assembly GCF_023101765.2. Taxonomy (NCBI): domain Eukaryota; kingdom Metazoa; phylum Arthropoda; class Insecta; order Lepidoptera; family Noctuidae; genus Spodoptera; species Spodoptera frugiperda. The sequence goes on along the minus strand of NC_064229.1, from coordinate 8,622,257 downwards.
CACCAGAAACATCAGACACGTTACAAGTACGTTAGTGACCTTTGGGGTTAGGAATTTAAGGTTGGGGAATCGGGGATTGGAAAGAATCGGAATGGGGAAGTTGGGCCTCCGGTAACCTCACTCACACAGCGCAAGCGTTGTTAAACGGTATGTTTTCTTGCAGATTTGACAGAATATCAATATATTATATGGGGTTATTTTCCGTCTGCTCTTCACAAACCACTTGGTGATACCAAATTTTCTATGTCTCTCAGTTTAAGCTAGATCATTTTATTGTATCTTATTACTTAAAATACAACAGTTTCTTATCAAAACCCTCAATAACACTTTCCCAACTTAAAATCTTGGGAAGACTCGAATTTCCACTATTATCAATATGCTGTCGAAAACTTTTATTTAGAAGATCATTCAGATATGAAAATAACATCGGATCAACACTATCATCGTCAGTTTCCGACACCCACGTCACCACATACTTTGGTACTATGTAAAGTATGAATAAAACAATATCTATATCTGGTATTGTTATTTATGCTTTATATTCAACACATTTGAATACATTTTTGTCCTTCAGACGTTATTATGTGTTCTCAGATACTGTAAATGTGCCACTAGTCACTGATAACGATGTTTTTATGTAATTTTGGTGTCGATTGAAAATAAACACCTACTTACATGGTTTTTTTAAGTGTGTGTTATTTAATTTCATAATAGTAGTTTTTGTTCAAATGCTATATAGTAAATGAGTTTGTCGAGTGTAAGGTTTTATTCGATTTAAGATCAGTACCCTTAGTACGAGAATCTTTATGTTCAAAGTAATCGAAACGAGAGAGCATTTAGCGCTCTGATTGGTTGTTTTATTCGAGCCTGGCCAATAAAACGTAAAGCAAACTGTACATAATATTACAGTTAAATACCAGAATACCTTTATAAATTCTACACTTCCAAAAATTAGAATAGTTCAATTACTGAACAAAACCTAAGCTATAATAAAAATACTTAATTTGACTTAGGTAAGATGAGGTCCAATCATGAAGCAAATACAAAGAGGAGATGTATTTTCGAACATGCAATCCCATACTACAAATTTTAATGTCCCACCTTTTGAGCACTTATAACCTATCTACACCTTTTACTAACACTACCATTGAGTAGAGCAAATAGCACCTCCTCTTTATACTAGCTTCAAAGGTCAGATAGACCTTAGAATCAAATAACTCTAGACCTAATATTTTACTCACATTTAATAGCAAAAAAATCGTAATGATTCTATTCAAACTATTTGATGGCTACCAATTTGAGACCATCATCAACATTGTATTCTGAGAAATTGTTCATAATTTCAATCTTTTGTTAGATCTAGAAGTTACGTCATTTATAAAGTCAGACATCTTTGATTGTGATATTTGAAACTGTAGCTTTCAGGTTACAATGTCTCCTGAAATTTCGTAGACGAACAAAAGAATAATTCGTTATTGAAAAAAAAAATGTGTTTTTGTCAGCTGTTTTTTTTCTAGATTAGTCTGTATTTCTTTCTATGTACAAGGTTGTAGTATCAAATAAATTGTGTCTGGTAGATAGATATATACAAAAAAATTGTCGTAAAGAAAATGTAGGTTATGAGTATAGTCGATTAATCGCAACTACGACTGCCGAGCAATTCAGATTTCGGTTGCGATTCCCAGATCAGGCCTAAATACTGCTGGGTTTTTTTGGATTTTGGAATATTTCTCAGTACTAGCACGGAGATTGGAATTGTGCTCAATTTGGGACTTAAAAAACCTTATGATGAAAAGTGGGTGTACATCGTACAGCGGCATTACGTGCCATAATGTTCAACTCTGCCTACCCATTCGGAGAAAAAAAAGACGTGACGATATAAGAAATAAATTTTATCACATTCTACGAAAAAATTGCACACTTAATAAAATCGATGCGACTATGATTAAGTTAATTACCACCAATCAATTATAGATTCTATTTTCTTTCCATTAAAGTCCATGATAAAATTTCCCTTTTTAAAATTGTGTAGGTACTTTTTTAATTAATGTCAATAATTATGAATAGTGGTGCGGCATTGAGTCGCGTTTGAATAAACTTTATGAGCTCAAGTGTCAATTGACATAAGTATTTAGGCCATGTGACTACATTAGTTATAATTTATGAACTAATAAAAACGAATTTCATATTATTAATGCTGACTATACTTTGATGTTTATCATGCTTCCGAAGAATCGTCACGTCCGGTGTTAAAATCGACTAATTTTATCGATGTTGACTGTTGATGTGTTTAATCGATTACAACTTGTTTAAGATTTAGGTTGAGCTTTGCGTATAATGAAGCAGTTTCTTTTATAGAGCGACCAACGATTTGATGATCCGTAACGTTTAGTCTATCAGATTCATAAAAAAAAATTGAATCGTTGATTTTATCATGCAGCGTATCGATTTCACAAACTCGATATAAAAACATCAAATCGATTCCCGTTACAACCCTAGCTGTCATTCTTGCATGCGCCACACGTTTCAAATTTCGAATTTAGAATCCTTTGGAATAACTTTACACGCGTGTTACTGGCCATTTACAATCAGTATATCTACGTAACAAAAATATGTTTACTGTTTAAAATAACGTCTTGCATTCTTATAATAATGGGTTAAGGTTGAAAATCGATTGTTTTTGTGTTAGACGTTTGTAAAATAAGTTTGTAAGTAGTAAAAACAAAATTTTACTTGCAAATGTACAAAGGTAGGTAGACAGGCCCCGTTAATAGTTGCGTATTGAATAAAAACTTCCAGACGTGTTGGTAACCTTCGCATAATAATATTGTATCGATGTTTAAGTCGATTTGAATTGAAGTATCGATTTATAATACTTAGCGTTTAATTTTTACTGTCACAAAATTAACAATTATTGGGGCTGACATTGTTATTTAATAATCATAAGCTTCTGAATAAATAAAGATATAAACAATTTAATGTTACTGACCTGGAAATCGATTCTAAAAATCTATGATTTTTTATCGATAAATTAAATAAACAGATTTAGGTATAAATTCCAGAATAGACGAATTGCGTATCTTTTTTAAAAAAAAAACAATATTTAGATTGATGTTTAATAATCTATTTGAAACCACGTTCATGTTTTATTTAGGCACAAATTGTTAAAAATCTATTGAAAAAACAAAGACATATAAACATTAGTTATAAGAAAAAATAAAGACACGTAAACATTAGTTACCTATAAGGACCTGATACTTATTGCGCAACTTTCCAATACATTTTTATTACAAAAATAATTACAACATAAAGCTATCTGAACAATAGCGACTAGGTAATTTTACTGTCGTAATTAAAATATCAACGGTATCATTAAATGGATGTTCTGAGAAAATAATTAATTATTATTATCGTTAGTTGACTTGTTGCTCCTTGCTTTATGATGCCAGTGTATTACTATATAGCCATTCACATTAACACATCAACAGCCTGTAAGTGGTCATTGCTGACCAAAGATCTCTTCTCGCACGAAGAAGGTTTGAGCATTAATCACCACGTTTGGTCAATGCGGTTTGGCTGTAGCTGTTAATTAATATTTAATTAATATTAATACACTCATTTATTTCACAAAGGGTTGGGCACAAAAGCTTATTAAGATGTTACCTCAACTTTTCATCAGTTATGATAAGAGTCCCAGCCCCAGTCAAACATAATAATAATAGTAACTATTGTCTGCCAGCGGCTACGTCTTTCATCCAAATCCATCCAGTATTTTTAGCGTGATTGACTGATCCAAACAAACCAACTTTAACATTTGTATTATTAGTATACTATCCCCAATCAAACGGACTACTATAGCAATATTCACAAAACCCACACAAGGAATTAAAACATCAACCATTAGAGGTTTACTGAGAATCGACCATTATTTCACTCCTGTCAATAATTTGCGAGGCATTTCAATTCGTTCTCACGTCTCTTGCGCATTGTACAGACACGGATTAAACGCGTGCGCATTCAATCTGAACTGATTATTGCTTATTGGTAAGTTACCTCATAATCTGTTAGTAATCCAGGGATTGTGAACATTCAATATGTTTTCTTGTTTGGAGTTTAAAATATCATGCTTCTTTTGTTTTCCACAAAGGATACACAAGATATTGTTTTCGTGTTATCATTCATACTATAATTATTGCCTTTTTATAATAACTATCGAGAGACATACTAAACTAACTACAAAATATGGTTTACTCACGTAAATTAAAGGAGAAAGGCTAGCTACTAGTTTCGAGTCACAGAGAGACTCTTCATCATAAGCAGCGTACGCAGACGTGAGTAAACCGTGTATAAATCGTAATTTTTTGTTAAATTAAATACTGAAATAATGAACCGATTAAAATAAAAGGTATGGAAATATTTGAAGACTCTGGGGGAATGACACGGAATATTATATCGAGAAGACGTTACCGTGGACCAATGTTCCATAGTTTTAGCGAGATAACCTGCTTTTAGGTCAAAGTTAGTATTTTATATGAATATTTTAGCTTAAAATAAAGTATTGGATAGGCTCCTAAGAAACTGATTACAAATTAATACCGACCTCAACCCAGTTGGCAAGAAACCACTTTGAAAGGCTTTTGGCATCACGATATGCAACCGTCATCAATTAATCATTAACTTACGATGATACATCGACATTGACCCTTTCGAAGATATAATATGGTGAATATTACCAATGTTATTATCATTATGACTGCCTCGTTGGTCGAGAGGTCGCGAGAGCAACTGCCAAGCAATGCTGGGTTCGATTCTCGGGTCAGCAAAGAATTACTGGGCATTTATTGGTTTTTCAAAAATTTTGGGGTAGTAACACAGAGTCTGAAATTGTGCCCAAATATATAGCAATAGGGTCACCCCCTGTTACATGGGACTTATACCACAAATGGTGGGTGTACATTGTACAGTGCCATGTTAATGATTTTTAATGGGATTATTTGATGTTACTGCCACTTACTTGTTGCAATATTAGTCTGTTTTTTTTGAGATACTTTCGGCAGTCAAGAAGACGGATCAGCTAATGTTATGCAATCGGCGCCACCCATGAACTCCCGGACCACCAGAAGAATTATAATAGTTACCGGCTTTTTGGGGGATTTCAATTTGAGGATATTGCTTTGGGAGATGTGGGAGAAAGATTGAGCCTCCAGTAACCTCTCTCACACAACTCAAGCGTTGTTTCACGTTGAGTTTTCTGTGAGGCCGTGGTACCAGCCCATTCGTGTTGAAACATGGCTCTCGCACATTTCAATATATTTTTAAGTATAGCCCATAATGACTAAATACAATAATGGCCATTGATTTTGAGTTCAGTTCAAAGCGTGGGCTGATGTATAATGGTTCTTATAATACTAGGTTTGTTGATATTAACCTTATGGAGGTGAAAGGATTGGTTGAAGGATGTATTGAGTTGTTTCAAGTTGATTGGGAGTCGCTTTTATTAGTGTTAGGTTGAGTTAAGAAAATTGGCAATTGGATGTTAAGAAAAGTGGCTGATAAATGTTGAAATTGTGGTTTGACGTAGTTGTGTGGCAGATATTTATAGTTAGTATTTTTTGAAATATAAAGTAAGATATTATATATTTGAAATGCTTTATTTAATTTGATACTGTTGTATTAAATTCGAATTAAACTATATTCTATGAACCTAAATTGATTCTTTCATATGCAGTCAGTAAGTCCTAATAAAATTATGGTACTTGTTTATTGCTAAACTAAATGTGTTATTCAAATAAGAATGATATCGGTTAATTTGACGAAATCAAGATTGGATAAAACCAATTTACCGATAATATTTCGTTCCGAAACAAGAATCGAACCCGGAAATCCACCTCAGTGTCTAACACTAAAAATAAATACTATAGATATTTAGTTAGCGGATAGGTAAACGACTACTAAACTAATTTGAACACGTACAATATATTTGTATGGCCTACAGTCATTTCCGGTGTAGATCACATACATACATACATATTTACTTATTTACATAATATATGTAAATGAAGTCACGACACAGAAAGGTTTTAGTTGAATATTGTATGTTTATATTTGGACTGAAATTATATGATAAATTGAAGTACATAAGACCTCTATATATCTGGCGTAATATTCAGGAAATTATATGAAACTAGTTGGCCCGGCAAACTTCGTACTGCCTCCAACATAATACTTTTGTCATCTTTTAAACCTTCCGTAGATCTGTACAAATAATTCAAGAACACTATCTATCATATTAGTCCAACAATTCTGGAGTTTTAGTGAGACATAAACATATCATCATATCAGAGGAAAATCATCCGAGGGCTTCTCCCGCCCTAGGCGAGGCGACGGGGAGTGTCAGACTCTTACTGACTAAAAACCACCCCGTTCCTAGTCCTGCTTTTCGAGCCAGAGCCCCGTAAAACCTGCTAGGTAGTCCGCAGCTTCTATACCAAGGTAAAGACTATTATAAAATAAAATGTTATCAAAGAAAATGACCCAAATCAACATACTATCTTCTAGTAAAACGCTTCGTAAATAATTATGGTTACAATATGACTAACATCTTACTACAAGTACTAAATATTTACACTACAATGACTAAGGCCTATTTATGTAGTAGAATAATAAATGTAGACACTATATCTGCATCATGAGATACTGACGTGGGTAGACACTAGAGTACAACTGTGGATACGTATTGGATATGTAATAAGTATAGGCTATATTGAAATTTTGCAGGGCTCAAGAGAGAAGCAACACTTTGGAAGGAGCAGCTAACTGAACCAGCTGAGCTAACTGATGGCCAGACTGATGAATTATTCTGTTTATTAAGTAATTTTTTGGGTATGTTCTCTAACAAGTATCACACAACGGAGGGTGGGATAAACACAGTCTTTACTATATTTCTGTATATTAAGACCATGAAAGGCCCAAAAGGAGATAGCGAGCTGCGAGACGAACTTGACACCTATGACAAGGATTGGCCGCAAAAGCTTGACACAGAGAGAAGTGGAAGAAGAGCAGAGAAGCCTTGTCCTGCAGTAGGACAATCATGGCTGAAATCTAAATCTCAGACCATGAAAACTTCGACAGGTAATGCAATTGTCCGACAAAGAAATCGAAACCGTGGTGAGACCTACTCATTTAAATAAAGTACTGAGCCTTTGTTGATCAATATGACAAAGTAATATCGTTCGTCATCGCTTATGATACATACATAAGGGTATTATCATAAAAAAAACCCTTATAATAAATTCAGGGTATTTAAAAAATTGCATTGAGTCATCTTACGTTTGCATATTTTATATAATTAAAGTAGCTTTAGCACGCGACTCTCTGACACGATTTTATTTTTATTACCAATACACGTTATTCAGCAGTAATTTATGTACAACACAATCATAATATTACATAGTTAAGGTAAATAAACAAAACAAAGGCGATTTATAAAAGTAATGATAAAATAAAATTGCCCTGAAACTGGTAAAAAACAAAAGAAGATAAAAAACACTCATTAAAGAAGTTGTACAAGTTCATTTGTTTTTCAATACCATGTTTTTTTTTTTTGAGGGAGGAAAATCATTCAATGACTTTTCTCACCTAGGGTGAGGCGAGAGAGAGTGTCAGACTCTTACTGACTAAAAACCACCCTGTTTCTACTCCTACTTTTCGAGCCGGAGCCCCGGTAATACGCTAGGTAGTCGCAACTCTGACCCAGGTTCAATATCCTGTTAGATAGTAATGTTTATATAAACTTTCCATTACCAATACCATTAGTTTTATTTTCAAAACATCTTTGAACTCTTACCTTTAAAGAACCTCCGCTTTGTTTGTACCTTAAGCCGAAGAGTCAATGACATTATACGCAAAACGTATCATTACATAAATTATATAAATTTATATGCTTCAATAAACAAAACTAAAACTTCTTCTAAACAAAACGTGTAACTTTTTGCAATGAACCTCAAAAAAAATTGTAATTGAGAAATTCTTTTCATCAATTGTAACTCCGTGTAATTTTGGAACGGAATGTTTGGTCGACAATTTTATTATATTGTGGTTTCAATTTGATCTGACATTATAATTATTATTATCGGAATATCAATGATGAATTTGCGGAGTGATTTAGTACATTCTTGGCCATAATAAAATTAAATAAAGTTTATAAGACTGAGATAATAATTAAGCTTAGGGCTCTTACTAATGGTCAGCAGATGTGTTGCTCTAATTGGCGATACTTTATTCATATTATGTAAAGAAGTACTCATATTCAGTTCCCAGTGTAGGAGCACCATGCTTCGGCACGAATAGACCGGCCCGACCGGTGTCATACCACGGCCTCACCGAAAACCGACGTGAAATAACGCTTGTGTTGTGTGATTGAGGCCCAAGATATTTCTAGTTAATAGATTTTGAAGCTCTATTTATTTTTAAGTTTGCAGCAAACATTAGATACAATATATATCATAATATATAATCATAGTAATATAATATAATCATATAATATAATATCATAGGATCGAAACTAATAATACGAACAAAATCAGAAATAAAAGTAATAACCGAAATATAACAAGTACCTAATAACAAGTTATATTATTTATTATCGATACACTTGATACACATAATAATATCATTACATAGATATAATATTTGTATCCACTTCACCTTTTTCCTTCGAATAATAATAATTTACGACCAAGTACAGGAATTCAGGACTGCTTCGATGGTCGAGATGGTCGACTGTTTATATTCATGAAGACTTGATACCTAGCCTACCTTGGGGAGAAGAGTGTTGACCTTTTCACTACTATCTCAACATCCATTTATCACCAATTATTCTATGAGTCCCACTTAGTAATAAACCCTCCAATTAATACCAGCCTCCATGCTACTAGATACAGAGAAATTATCTAAATACCGAGAGACCCAAAATAATAACTGCTCTTGCTTGTCAGTTCTGCTTGCGACTACTTGACAAGTAACTTCTTTATAAAATCACTGGAATAAACAAACATTTATACCAATGTTCTTGCAAATAGCGATATAGTTTTCACTATTTTAACGATCAGACACGACAACAGCAGAACAAACTACCCCATTCTTATGAATTCCTACAATAGACATTCATCTCTACTACTCATACATATAGAGACGTAAATTGCTTGAACACACTTTACAAAATAGGGTACCTTGTTGTGCTTCGTGTCTGTACTACGTTCGGGAATGTTAGCATTGCATGGAATGCCGACATTTGGCAATCTCATAAGGTTCGGCTGCGGCCTGAGAATTATCTTCTTGCCTTGTTATATCCTTATTGGTAAAGGTTGAATTTCTTAGATTCTCAAGCCTTTTGGAGTCAGTTTCATGTTTCAATTGTCTTATTTTGTAACATGATTAAGGGGTCTGAGGTTCAATTCTTTAGGGTGACTTGTTATTATAACTTATCATAAATTACTGTTGTAAGCACCTTAAAATCCGGGGCTGCGGACTATCTAATTGGTTTACCGGGGCTCAGGCTCAAAAGCAGGAGAGGGAATGGGATGGTTTTTAGTCCCAAGGCGAAGGAAGTCATTAGATGATTTTGCCCACTCAAAAACAGACACCTTAAGATACACTAAGTGAATTTAAACGTTTACCAAACTCACATTAACACTTCAAAAACAGCTCAACTAGTTTCATACAGCTCATAATTAGGTATATGAGTCCCAGAGTGGTTTGAAACTAATCGAGCTTTGTGTTTACGTTCTATAGTGACCTCTAATACGTGACTCATAACATAGTTGCGTAAAAAAATAAATATTCATCTATAACAGTCACATAATATAGACAAAGGTCTAAAAAACAACCAATAAATACCTAACAGGGTAATTTAATATTATAATTTAAACAATACATTAACAACTAGCTATGAGTCAACACCTACTAAACCACATACCTTCTTAGAAATCATTGAGGAAAAACATATACACTGGCTAAAAATGGCGTATTATTGAATGGAAAATATTTCTTTAACAGGAATACATAAGGTATTCCCAACTATTTTATCAAAGGAAAGATTTATACGGAGACGGAAAAGATTACCTCTATGCTAATAATATAAAGAGGAAACATGATGTTATTTTGTTTACATATTTCCGATCTGGATTTCGTTAAAGAGGCCTATGTTGTTAGTAGTTTTACTCCTGGTAGGTTGGATTCTCGCACGGAGCAACGTTTAGGGTTATCCACAAATTGTTGTTTCGGGTCTAGGTGTCATGCGTATGTGAACTTGTATGTTTGTAAACGCACCCACAACGCTGGAGAAAATCCTAGTACGGGGCAACGTATATTATCAGGAGATTATAGGAATGAGGAAAATGGTTGCTTATAAAGTTGATCCATTCAGTCAATTGAGGAATGTAACATACCAGATCAAAGAATATTAGATATTATTACGTTTGTGGTTATATTTATGTAATCTTTCTTCTCACTTTTGTAGATTCCTGACAGAATAAAAATTACATATTATTTTTTAAACCATTACCTCTGTCTAGTTATGTCGTGGTTGTGTTTTCAAACTGGAAAAATGGATCACACAAAGAGTTGCTCCGGTTGCCCAACCACCGCACCAACCGTGCAGTCGAATCTACCTTCAGTTTATATTTTCTAAAGCTATACATTTCTTCTGCCATTTTTATTTAGCTTAGCACTTACGTCAGTTTGTTCGTCCGCCTCCGTAATGACTTTCAATCCAAGATCCTTATATGTACTTAAGTGCCATGTATGTACATGTACGTTTGTATGTATGTATGTACCGTATCTTGTTATTAGATAGTTTTTTTATTAGTTTGGTTACCAAGAGGATGAAATACTCGAGATTACTTAACGCGTGGGTTTGCTTAGAAATTACTTGAAAATAGAAATTCGTTTTTTGTTGCAATTTCTACAGTTACTAAAGAGTTTGTGGTCAGTATTTAATGTGTATGTACTTCATATTTTAGTTTGTTGATTGTTGTGTTTATTTCTGATATTTCATCGAGTTTATTCGCGATCATAGCGCTTGCAATAGTGCCGAAATATCGGAAACTCATAGAAATTGATAAACATGGTAAATATCCCGTTTCAAGTTCTAATGATATTGTTAGCTACCATATCTGAATGAATAGTGTCAATTTTGCATAATATGTTGTAATAGGGAAAAAATAAGATTATTTGTCACAATTTTATTATTATCATCATTAAGTAAATATGTATAATATAATCGTGTCATTCACCTTTGACTTCATAATAATTGATACCGGAGTCTATTTTTTCCCGGATTCGAAAAAGAAATACCGAAGCGTCATTATTTTTTATTTTTATTACAATATCGATAAAACGATATACAATAATGGTAAGCGATTATTTTGCGTGAACGAGCGACGTCGATTTTTATATCACCCGTGTAGCATTTATTGTCTGTTATGTCACGATTTTTTGATGTTAGCAACTCTATTTTGTATGCTCTGAATGTTTTTTTTGGTTAGAAAATGTTGATATTGTATTTACAAGATTTTTTTAAGGTTATTGACCTCTTAGACGAGTTTTATTCAGAATAGAGAAAACATATTATTATCTTGTAGTTTGTTTTTTATATTATACAAACGTGAAGAAAAATATGTTGTAGCCTTACCATATCCTCATTTTGAAACAAACAACAAGCAAAACAAATGCTTAGATCCCAAATTCCCATAGACGTAATCAGACAAAAATGCACCTTAGTAGAGTAACCAAAGAGTTTTAAATCCAAAACATGGTCAAACAGTCTAGTTACAACCTTCAATATCCATTATAGCAGACCAAAAATAACATGACCTTAATCACCATCGCATTATTTCGAATGATCCTAATGAATCGCATGCGCAGATGACCATATTAGTAAGTTTCTAATCCGTTAGTATGTCCGTAAGCTTATTGTTTCGTAGCAAACATTTTTTGTTCCAACAATTATACGCTTCGTTAAGTCAAGAAGACAAAAGGACTTTTTATAAGTCTTAAAGGATTTGCGAATAACCAGAGAGTCATCAAAACAACTTCTGTGGTGGTATTCCTAAGCGAATCATTCAAAACATGTACCTTAATGTCAAGGGACAGAGTTGAAAATCGAAGATAAAGATCGTCGAATCAAGATATCAGCGAACAATTGAGTGTATCATGATTGACTTTATAGTCGGTCACGCCCAATTTTTTTGTCAGTCAGCAAATTCTTTTATGGACCTTATTACATGGGTGTTATGAGTTAAAATCGAGTTTGTTAGCTGTAAATTTAAGTGTGTGTATTAAAACATGAAAGCATTAATACAGTGGATGGTTAATAACGTCTCGATTGACATTAATTCTTCCTTGTTGCGCTTCTGATTTGCATAATCTTTGACATGTACTTGTTCTTTGAGAAAAAATTGGCTTTTATGAATGAGAATCGCCAACACGCTGTGGGTTCTGTACAGTAACATATTTTATTAAAATAATGCAGATTTTTAATTTTTCTTGTACCACATGTTATTTGATAACCTCTTTTTTATGGTATAAGCCGGTAAACGAGCAGGCGTATCGCCTGATGGTAAGCAGATAACACCAGAGGATAGGAATTATTGTTGGAGAATCAGGGATTGGAAAGATTGGGAAGGAGGGAAATTCGGCTTCCGGTAACCTCACTCATACAACGAAACATAACGCCAGCGTTGTTTCATGTCGGTTTTTCTAGTTCAATGGGCTACCAATGGGTAGAATACTAGGTAATACAAGATTTAAATGCATTAAGGATATGAGCCAAACACTGGTAGATATATAATAACCAAAAGCCTGCCATAATCCGATCTAATTATTCAACTAATGCTATTGTCACCATAGTCAATGTCAAATGTAGGTATCACAATAACAATACGTAGGTACCTAAGTATTCGGTCGTGATGTGATAATCAGATATCAATGTATTGACAGTGATGCTGTAGGTATGTAGGTTCTATTCGCGAGTCACGATCAAATTCTCGTCTAATGTAATGTTATGTTATGTAGTAACGTGTCATTATGGTTGTTGTTATATTTTTATAAAAACTGTCGTGAAACATACTAAATTAACTAAAATAATGACGGTTTACTCAAGTACATTAATGGAGAAAAGCTCTACTAGTTTCGTGTCACAGAGGGACTCTTCATCATTGGTAGGCTGCGCGACGTAGCCGGGTCTTGAAACTAGTAGAGTTCTCCATTGTTGTACGTGAGTAAACCGTGATTATTTTAGTTAATCTATCCATTCTATTAATATCATTATGTTTGCCCAATAAAAAACATAAATGGCGATAAAATTAGTTGTCTGTAACGACGTAATTTGTGTAATAACGCAAATATTCTCAAATTACAATTCAATAAAAACGTATTTAGCACATTGAGGTAACTTAAAATAATACAAACAGTGTGTGGGACGCGAAATTGTCACTTTCTAATGTTCGCACATAAACATAATCAAATTATGTGCAGTCAACATCGGTGACCGTACTTTCGGTGAGCAAATATACCGTAAGGGCGCGGTCTTAGTGTTAGCGTGGAAACTGGACATTGGGCATTGAACGTAAACATTTGTATGTTGGTAAAGCGGTTGGCTAGACACATTGAACGCCGTGGTGGTCACCGGTGACAGACGTTAGCGGAGGATTTGCCTTCAATAGTTTTCTATTGGCAGTCAAAGACTTAAGTTTAATGGTAGAATGTTTGTTTAGGTATTAGATGTGATGTGTGGTTTGATGTGTGTTGGGTTAAATCTTACTCTTAATAGGAACTATTGTTTAACTGTTTTGTTGTCCAGCTAGCTAGCTTAGCTAGTTTACGGTTGCTAAGTTCGAGTAAAATCTTTTTCCACTTAAAGCAAATAAATTTTGTTTTCTATTTCACAATGTACACAATGATTCAATTTGCCTATGCTATGCTTCGAAGTATATACTGAATCAAAAATCGTATCATAATATTTGACAAACACTACAATCAACATAACATCATTTGTTTTGGATTGGAATAATAAACACTCTTCAATAATCAAAATTACACACTTATACACATAAAGTCACTAATTACATCACCAACCACCAGAAACCGACCACACAAACACCTGATTACGTAACCAACAAATCGCTCATCGATCACTGTGACCCATTCCTTAAGGCACAGTTCAAACATACTAGAGAGAACAAAAACGGTGAAATTCTCCACGGACGTGTGAAAAATGGTTTTCATTTCAAGTTTATTTGACACCTACATTCTTGACTCTACTGTTTTGTTTTAACGAGATGGTTGAATAACCGGAGAAGTTGGTTAAATAACCTATGAAGTCGGTTGCATCTGTTATCCGGGTCGGGAAAAGTATTATTGAGTGTTTTTAATTGTTTTGTCATTAACCTGGTTTACAGACCTATTCTTTAGCAGCTCAAGAGATGAAACCACAACCAAATATCCCTATCTATTTACACATTATGATAAAAAAAATTCATAGAAAAAATAACACTAGTAAAACAAAAAATCTTGAAAATAATTCCACCTTTATTGCATAATCATTATAAGATTGAAAATCAAATAAGACTTGGAGGTACAATATATTATGTTAGCTGTTTGTGTCACGCAAATAGCACATGCCAATACGATGTTATGTTTGAAAAACACCGAATATGCAATATGACAAATAATTGCATATTTGTGTTATATGCAACTGCTTGTCTTACAAAACAAATACTGGCCTTTTTAAATCCTGTCTGTCTGTATAAGCAAATATTATGTTCTGTACGTAAAGTTGTTTTATATATTGATTTTGCTATCACTGCAAATTCAATATTGCAATCAATTGGATTTATGTCTAACTATCTTCTGCCAACGGCTTCAAGCGCGTTCCCGTGGTGTAAAAAGTATCCTATCACCCAAGTCAGCTCATACCCTATCTGTATACCAAATTTCATCAAAATCCGTGTGATGTACTTAACAAACAAAATAATTTCGAATACATTACAATCTGTTTAATGGTAGTTTAACATCAAAATTGGTAAAGCAGTTTCGGAGATGAGCGATAACAAATAAAAAAATAGTCATTAAATAAATAGACGCAATTCAATTATTTTTTAAATTTTATTACATGTATTTATTTTATTACAATCTATAAGTATACAAAGCTATAAAATGAACATAAATAGTTATGTAAAATATAGTTTTATGTATGTATGAGTAGTACATATTGACTAGGGATGCCAACATTTTTTTGTCGAAATATACATTTTTTTCAAACGTGAATATAGTATGTTTTATAAAAATATGATACTTAACTGGTGAAGAATAAAACATAGACTTTGCATTTTTCATACGTATTATATCAACCATTACATATTATTATTTGCAATTTATACTTACATTTTTATTTATACTATTTTGATTAAGCAAAGGGCGTACTGAAATATAGTATATTTTGCGTACTAAATATTTTTTCAACGGTATATAGTACAGTTGGCAACCCTAATTATGGCAGATATGATTGTGCAACGAACTCCCGAATTAAAACGCACAATATTAGTGTTGTTCCACATACAGGAACATTGCCCGTTCTAATATTAGGTATTAGTAACTGTTACACGTTACACAATCCTACCTACTTTTACGATTATCCGGTTTTTTATGTACAATGGATTACTGATGAGTGTTTGACCTGGATTGATTTGAAGTTTTGTTTGTTATAGATAGCTATAGACCTTTTTTTGAGGGTAGAAAATCATCCAATGACTTCTCTCGCCTTGGGTGAGGCGAGAGGGAGTGTCAGATTTTTCGTGACACCTCATGCTTACTCCTGCTTTTCTAACTGGAGCCCCAGTAACCCGCTAGGTAGTCCGCAGCTCCGGTTAGACAGCTATAGATTTACTCCTATTATGTGGGCATTATAATATAACTGACGTAAAGTGATGGGCCTGATAATAGGCACACCCTCTATTACGTAGGAGTTATAACATAACTGAAGAAAAGTGGATGTAAGTTATCTAACAGAATTAGACAAACTAAACACTCAATAAATAAATATTAACTTATACCTAATAATAAAAATAACATTCTATCGAAGACCTAACTGAATTTCTTATATAATAACATGTAAATCCCAGCTCAACACACAGTTTTCTCATAAAATCTACAACTTACAAATCCGAAACCTATTCCATAAGCTTATGTCATTACATTTCAAGATTTATATCCGTCATTTGTCAATATTTACAATTTTCTTAGTAAATCAATAAAATGGACAGTGTTTTACGACGGGAGACGATGCTGGGACCTTTGGCCAGCAATCTGAAACTGCTTGTAATAAACCTTTGTGATATAACCTCTTATCTCGTTAGTATAATACCACACAAGTTTCTTGAGTTATATTATTAAATATTATGTGTTTGCGATTCAGTTTATTGTTTGTAGTTATCTGTTATAACAGGTTATAAACCTTAATTGGCTATGGGGTTCCTTTAACACTACTTGATAGTCCATTGCTGGACCATATTTTTTAAGGGAAAAAGACGTCCAATCGTTTCTTTCACCCGGGTGTGAGATTCTTACTGACTAAAAACCACCCTGGCCAAACTCCTACTCTTGCCCCGATAACGTTAGGTTCCACGGTTCCGTATCGGCATCAGCTCTACTGGGCCCCATCTGGACGCGCCGTACGCTCGGGTCTGGTTCTGGTCGGGCGACGAGCTACCCGTGCTTGCTGTCTGCACGCCCTTACAGTGATTGGAAATCATCTTGTGATCCCCGACGCCCGGAGTGTCGTTTGTGACGGCTAACTTTACTACACTATAAGAGAAGAGGTGATAATTTTTAGGTGATGTGTTCAGCAAATAAACCAAACTACAAAATAAAAATATTATTAGGATCATAGGTATTAAACACAATCTTCAAGCATTTAGTTGCAATTGTCTTTTTTAACGTTTCAATCATCATACATTAGGCGTATCACAAACACTAAAGTCATGCTCACAACCCGTAGAAAACCGGTAACATAGTAATTTAATGACGACATTGTCAAAGGTCATAACAGAACGCACATCAAGCTACATCATACTATCAAATCTTTTCAATGAATTTTCAACTTTATTACATAGTGATAACGTTGAAATTGTGTTGAAAAACTTTGACCTAATGGGGTAGGTTAATGTGCGGCCACACCTGTGAACAAGTTTAAGCGATTCTGCTATCAATTTGAGGTGTGGTTCTTGAAGATAAATTAACATACAAACTTAATATTACGTCTTTTTAATCCATGAATTGATAGCTGCCATGTAACTAGGTACCTATGTATATCTTATGTAATAATTACCCACTTTTGGGTAGTTTAGAAATCCCTTGCAATAGAAGGCTGACTATTTCCCATAATTATGAACACAATGAGTAATTTTTCGATATGACTAGGCCAGAAGAAATTACCCCCTTTCAAATCTTCCCAATCCGGTTCCCAACAACCCTTAAATTCCTAACCCCCAAAAGACAGGCAAACCACTTGTAACGCCTGTTTCGGGTCTCCATGGGCGGCGGCGATTGCTTAGTATCAGGTGATCCGTTTGCTCGTTTACCGGCTTATACAATAAAAAACCTGAGACAATTTGTGACACATTCTTAGATGTTTTATTACAAAAGTGATATACCTATTGCAAACTTAATGTTTGGCATACAAGTCGAATTAAAAACCACATCACTTACGCTTGCAAACACTAAATCAACGTATAAAACTATTTAGACTAGATTCACAAATGTTTAAGCAAAACTAGTCTCAGTTTGAAGGTCGTTAAAGTCAAATATTGCTTAACATTAGATTAGCATATACCTACAGACGTTTCAAATGTTCTTTGCAGACATTACAAGCATTCATAAATTATTTAATAGCTATATATTTTTGTTAAGTCGTAATACAAGAGGATTTTTTGCGAATCATTGTGTTAGTCAATGGCTGGCAATTATGTATTGGCTTATACTAAATCATGTATTAGTTAAATAACTTTACTACGTTTAAGAATTGACAGGCTTGTTTGTTTATGGTGTTTAGTTTAAGGTCGCAGATTTGCGCCTTGATTTGGCAAAACGGTCGTAAAATGTTGGCAGTGTTATTTTAGTAGTATGTTATCTGAAATAGTACCAGGCATAGGAACTTATAACATATTTGGTAATGTTGATTTTATCGCTTTTGATTACATATTTCGTATAAGAAAAGGCCTTAGGGCTTAGTACGAGTTTGTTTTATGTTTAAAGAGATCGAAACGAGAACGCGTTCGGAACTGTGATTGATTGATTCATTCGCACTGGCCAATCAGTTCACGCGCGTAGCTTCTTTCCAGTATCAGAAATTAAAATTATTTGTGCTAAACGTTAAGTAAGACATGCAAATGCATATTAATTACAAAATCACTAAAAATGCAGACTTAATTAACAAACAACATTATTGCATAGCTTGCACTCAAATATTCTCTAATTGCACACATTTTGAGTTGCATAAAACTATGCAGCTATTGCAAGAAATTTAGGTTATGCATTAAGAAAGAGATTGTTTTAGTGTTTTCATCATTTCAAATCATTTTTCTTAATATAGCTATTCTTTACTAGCACTTCGTCACCCGCATCTCTGCTCGGCTTTTCTTCGTACAGCCTATAGCTTAAGTTATTAACCTCGTTTACTTTTTATTTGTAGGGCATCAACATCAACTGCCCATTATAGTCTGCTAGACTAATGTTCTTCTGTACTAAAGAGGATTTACCATAATCTTCTTGATTGGTTGCAGATGTGGAAGCAAGTTTAGGTTCATCAGAGATTGCAGCTGCCTGATCTCTTTTAAGTGTACCCTATTCGGCACGTAACCCACTGGAAGAGTGGTGATGGCAGATGCAATTTACTCTGTCCTCACCAAAAGGCTAACCCATTAAACAAAATAGATTTATACCAGTCTAATTTCAAGATGCACCAAAAAAGGCAACAGAAAGCAGAATCAGATGCAATCGATACTCAATGTGGGCAGTATCTACTCGATAAGGCAAAATCCTCCTAAACAAAACCGAATACAGATATAACAGAACCAACAAATGCCTGAGACAAATCCAAAAATAACAAATATCGGATTAAATTTAACAAAAATAGCCAAGTTTATGGCTGAATCGTGACCTAAGCTGCAACCGTCCAGGTTATAGAAAATATATTCAACCTACAGACCAAAGGGGCTGGCATAACTGTTGCTGCTTATAAGGTATAAGTATTGTTTACATTTCCAAAGTAGAATATGGATACAATCTGTGGATTTATCGATGGATCCCGTTTAGTCACGGTGGTGGGTCAACCTCTAAATCTTGTGACTTTAAAGGGATTTATGCTTTTGCAAATGGTGTACTAATGCTTTTTAGTTGGTTGAGACTGGTGAATGAATGCCTTTTATGGGTGCTTTTCCACCAGAGATGTGCTATGTAACTATGCTATGAAGATGTAATAGCTGTGATTATATGTGACCGTTTACACTATTACTAAGCTATGTAGCTGAGCAAAAAGATGCGCAATTCGACTATGTAAGGCACAGTACACATCCAAAGCACGCATCTTTCCATATAAAAAATAGCGTAGCTGAGTCTTGCTCCATTCCATCATTAGGAGGATTTTTTTAAATCTGTCCGATGTCACTTCAAATTATGAACATAAAGGAAGAATTTACTGGTACACAACTTCCAAACCTCAATGAAATCGACTCACTAAGATTGTAATCGATCTTAGGACACTATAAATTCTAATCAGATATTAAAATAAATTGATACAAATACTCTACCAGGCCACCACGACAGTAACGAGAGAATATAATTGTAACATCTCAAGTTCTAAGTCGTAAAGACCAATAAAAACATCTTATCAGGCTGTTGTAATTATTTACGACCAATCAGGAGCCAGTGTCATCATTCATACAATATTGTCGTCTTCTTCAACGTTGTGAAGTTTACGAGAGCCGTAAAAATGATCGTCGGGTATAACTTTTTGGTGCTTTGGGACACCACAGTCAATTTTAACCTTTATAATATCTCTGTTTTAAGATCGGTTTTTGTTTATCAGAGTTTTGTTGAAAATGGTGTAATGTCTGTTACGGATTTTTTGTTTTCAATTTGAGTGCTTTGTCGGTTCAGTGGTCACAGTTATTAAGGAAGAGGTACCGGAGGCATTTCTATCTAAGATCTTACAAAATTTAATTATGGTAAAAATTCTCAGTTTCTTATAGAATTTTGTTTTATCATAATATGCAATAAGCGAAGACGGCGAGCAAGGGCTGTTCCTCGTCCGACCAGAAACAAGGCCGTGCGGACGGTTCAAAGAGACATCAGACATCAGACACCATAGATGGGGTCTAGTAGGGCTGATGCCTGATCCCGACAAATCTGCTAGGTTCCAACTCGAAAAGCAGTAATAGGAACTGGCTTTTAGTCTCAGCCTGACACTCCCTCTAGTCTCACCCAAGGCGGTAGAAGTCATTGGATGTGTTTCCCCCTCAAATAAAAAGGTTGATTGGAATTACAATATTTTCCCCAATAACAAAACAAAATCACATCTCATCCCATTGCATCAGATGCCAATATGACGTCATTTTTCACCAATCACCAGCCAGCATTTTAGAAGGTTATTTTTTTCAAAGAATCGCCAATAAATTGAAGAGTTCCTAATGTTTTTGTTGTCCTCCTTGGTTCAGGTTTTTACGCAATGAATCAGAAGTAATCTAATTGCTATCTGGTTGAGGCATTCCCGGAATCGATGTTTGATGTCATCGATTTAGTGGTCAATGAGGACCTTTCAGTTGTTTAGTAGTTCGTTTTAGGATTTTATAAGGAAATCTTAGTGAAAAAATGGGTATTATAGGAATTTACTTTTCGCCAGGTATATAATAAGTTTGATGTAACATCATACATTGGACTCAAATCACATCATCACACCAACACTCTACGCATCATCATTCCACGATATTACTAAGAATTCCTAAACCAATCAATTCAAACACCGTACTTTGATTTACTCAAAGACATCCTATCGCCAGTCATACTACAGATCACACAACCAACAGCATCACAACATAAAAATAAAATAGAAACTCGAATTTCATTTCTAAGAACCAAACCCCATTACTTATTCCCCGTGACGGAAAACTATCAAATTATGTAAATAAAAGGGAAAACATAAAAAATATGAGATGAGTAACACATCTCATAGCAGTGTTAGTGTCCCTTACCGCCGTACTCAGAGTCATTTTATGTTTACTTAAACCAGTCTTTAGCAATTGTGGGAGAGCCATGCTTCGGCACGAATGGGCCGGCTCGACCGGAGTGACACCATGGCCTCACAGAAAACCGACGTGAAACAACGCTTGCGTTGTGTTTCGTTGTGTGAGTGAGGTTACCGGAGGCCCAAATACTCCAACTTCCCAATCTTCCTAATCCCCGATTCCCCAACAACCCTTAAATTCCTAACCCCCAAAAAGCTGGCAACGCTTTTGTAACGCCTTTGGTGTTTCAAGTGTCCATGGGCGGCGGCGATTGCTTACAATCAGGTGATACGTCTGCTCGTACATAAAAAAAATGTTTTTGGAACAAAATTGTTACTAAGGAATAGTTTAAGTAATCATTAAATGTCTCTGAGTGGGGCAGATAGAGTTGTGTGGCTGTCCACACGTAGTGTTATGTGGTACTGTGTTTGTCCCACATTCCGAAACGCGTTGAAATCTTGAATGAAACCAGTTTAACGAGATAATAAGAATACTCCAGCTGATAATCTTTGTCAAAATACTCGATTTGTAAGGTCAGTTAACGTTCTAGTTCGTGTATGTTATGGGAGACGGTTTTTTTTTTTCTTGTAGTGTTATGTAATCACGACTTTATTAGCCGAAGTGGTAGGCAGAGGCATTGCAGTAACACACGTTAAGGTAAATTCGATATTTTTATTACTTTTAAATAAAAATTTTGCCCCACACTGGAATGTTTTTCCTGTGTCGTGTGTGTGTTAACAAACATACAATTTCACATGCACATGGCACCCAGAGTTGCTCCGTTGAATCGAACACGCTACACGTTGCATGGCAGCAAGTTTTCCAAACGCGTTGAATTACAAAAAATCGATTCTTCTACTGAAATTTTCAAAACCAAAAACCTCACTAATACTTTATCCAATCCTATAAGTAAACCCGAGACAACAACTGCGACAGTCACTCTATCAGTATTCAACCACAAAGGCAAATTAAAAACATAATACGTACATAAAAAAACATACTAAAATGTCTTAATCAAAGGCTCAATGCATCGAATTACAGGAACAGTAAAGCAGCTCGCATTTCTTACTCAAAACAAGAGTTACAACTTTATCTAATTAAACGGGGTCAATGAACCGTTCATAAATAAGCCCACTAAGTGTATATACATTGTTACAAAAGATAAATGTAAATAAAGGGAAAAGATAAGGATGTAACACGCGATCCGTTTCAAAGGAATTTAGAAAAAGTTAACTCGACTACCTTAAGTAATTTTGGATTTAAGATGGTCTTTGAAAGAAACTATGAGTCAAAATGTATAGGTAAATGATATTAACTCTCAAAATATTACGGAATGATTCTGACGAATCATGTCAAACAGCTGAGGACTATTTCAAACTATAAATAGGAATATTTATATAATAATATAGTTTTTAGCTATTGCAGTTTATAAACTCAATATTATAAAAACAAAAGGCTTGACTCACACCTTATGCTAAGGTCTCATTATTATGAAAAAACAATGAGCATTTTATTCGAGCTGAAAGCAAAAACAATTCAACTCTAACGCTTAAACTGCTGTGTTGATTGTGATGTATTTTAATTTAAAAAACACGAGAGACAGTCAAACTATATCAATAAGAAATAGAAAAACAGACAGACAATGTCTCTATAGAGTCAAACGAACTAATTAAAAGCAATTAGCACATACAACTGTGCCTTAGTTTCCAAAACCTAAAAAGGTCATAATTAACACCTAATTTACCAAGCAAATTAGAACTTTCCAACCACTTAAAACAAAGGGTTTTTAGAAAAAATCGTTTGTATACTCCGGAAGAACAGTAACTTGTAGATTGCATAAGTTGTTATCAATCAAGCTTCTCAAGTCACACTGGAATGCGACCCGCGATAAGAAAGCATCTGCTTGTCCCAGTTTTCTCAGTACTTACTTCGAATATTATAAGCATTGTTTTGATAGCAGATTTGATAAGGGTGTTGGGTTAATTTAAATCGTACGATGGTTCTTATGATACCTACTTATCGAAGAATAGAATTGATAGCATTCTTTAGTGACTTCCCAAGTTGTCCAGAATTATTTCATTATTCTGTCTAATAGGCAGTGGCAGTCTGCTGTAGGTCTATGGACAGGTAATAGAGTTTTTCATAAAACTTCCGCGTTTGACGGGATGCAGATTCTTAGTTTAGAAGGACTGACTAAAACACTTATCAAAGATATGGCTTCATGCGCGTCCCCGTGTCATAAAAAGTATCCTATTATCCAAATCATTTTTTTGGTTCATTCCCTGTCTGTATACGAAATTTCATAAAAATCCGTTCAGTAGTTTTAGCGTGATTGATTGCATCGGTTAAGGGTCCTTTTAATTTGGCCTTTCTTTAATATAATTAGCAAAATATGTCTTGTACACTGGGAAACTAGACGTAGTTATAAATTAACGTACTATATGCTGCCCTCACCTCATGACTTCAGCAATATTTCCATAAGACAGCCATAATATTACTATTCAAGCCACACTATCGGCTGTCAGACTAACTATAGCCTTCTAATAATATGCTACTATTGAGTATAATATTATACATATACATACAAAGATTGCTCACACGTCTGTCCGTCAGACAGCATGATATCATAGTTTGTAACTTCCTGCACGTCAGTTAAAGCTAGCAATTATCATGTAGTACTAATTACTGATATTGCTTTAGCAAATGTCTTAGTAAGTATGTAGTGTGGTAGTCTTATTTATTTTACTAGCTTCCGCCCGCGACTCCGTCCGCGCGGATGTCGGTCTTCACATGGAAGTTTTATTTCTCAATTTTGAGTTACTCTGACAATGACATCTTATAATTATAAATATCTATCGGACCCAAATACGGCGAGGCCCATAATAATTAAGGAGATCGCTCTATTGAGCTACTGCTGTTGAGCTCGCGTTCTGTAGAATAAAACTGAATAATAAAGCTTTTTTCTACGTATTTTTCCAGGATAAAAAGTATCATATTTTATGCCCAGGATAATAAGGTATAATTATACCAAGTTTCATCGAAATCGAACCGTTAGTTTTCACGTGATGCCTGAATACAGACAGTCAGACAAAAAAATTTTAATCACATAATTATTTGGATTTGGTATCGATCCAGTCACACCCCCTGCTATTTATTCTTTCAATATTTTCAATGTACAGAATTGACCCTTCTACATATTTATTATAATATGAATGAATGAATGAATGAATGAAAGTGTTATAAACGTAAGAGTAGACAAATATAATCAGAAAGCTCCGAACAGCTAAGCTATCAGGAGTTATACGTGTTATTGTGAGTCAACCATAAGAGATAGACATTTGCTGTCGTGGAATATTTTTTAAACAATTTTAAGGAGAACATTTCCGTCATACATTATTTCTGTCTATCTTTAACCATTAAGGCTGCACACGCGACGGAAGCTTAAAAAAATGTGTAAATTCTCCTGTTTTCCCAACATTTTCCTTCACTGCTCTGCTCCTATTGATCGTAGCGTGATGAAAAGTACACTATAACCTGCCCAGAAATATGAAGAACAATCGTACCAAGTTTCGTTGAAATCTGTCGAGTGGTTTTTATTTCTATAAAGAACATACAGACAGACAGACAGACAGACAGACAGACAGACAGACAGACAGACAGACAGACAAAAAATTTTCTGATTGCATTTTTGGCATCAGTATCGATCACTAATCACCCGCTGATAGTTATTTTGGAAATATATTTCATGTACAGAATTGACCTCTCTACAGATTTATTATAAGTATAGATGTAATTTTGTTGGGTGTTTACAACTGTGGTTATGTGTGAAGACAAAATAAATGTATGTCATTTTGATTTGACGTACGTTTAGTATATAAGTTTACTGCTGAGTAAAAGGTCACGGGTTTTATTCCCGTTTTTTTATGGGGGATAGTCATCCAATGACTTCTCTCGCCTTGGGCGAGGCGATAAAAAGTCGAAAAACACCCTGTTCCAACTCCTGCTTTTCGAGTCGGAGCACCGATAACCTACTAGGCACTAGGCAGTCTGTAGCTCTGGGTCGGTATCAGCCCTGCTGGGCCGAATCTGTGGTGGTCTGAAGGCACGTTAAGGCGCGCGTGAAATAATGTCTTCTTTAGATTCTAAATTTAACTTGCCAGATTCACAATCCCAATTTTATTGTGACCACCAATCTACGACAGATCTCGTCAAATTATTCTTCAAGTGCCATCTATGTACAGTCCGGATCCTTGATCGTATTCATACATATAATATGTTTACTCACGAAACGGCGTGGCGTGATTCTTATTGAACAAAAATTGACCATGAACCGACCTTCAAGCAAGCATTAAGAACAATAATAATTACAGTTATTTTAAAATTGTTTTATTTTGTTTAATTACTTCGGTTCAATGTCGAGATTGTTTCCTGATTTGTGAGTTGCAATATAAATTTTAGTTGATTATAAAAATGGTGTTAAACCATGAAGAACACAATTTTGCTATAGAGATGATAACGTAGTATGAAAATTAAAAATCTATTTAGTCAGTTAGGTGATGAAAAAATATTAGACAAGTATTTTTTAATTTTCTCGTGTAAAATAACAATACTTAGATAAAACGAATAAAGTTTAGGAATGGGAGCAAATACGTTATTTCTACGTATAAAATGTACCTAGAAGTGACGCCACGTCTTTTTGACTTTGACTTTAACTTTTTATTTTTATATTCATTTACAAAGAGTTCATTTAATACACCACAACATTTAAATATCATTATGAGATCATCAAATTATGCTACCATACATGGGTCTGTCATGAGCCAATATGAAAAATAACATTGACTTTTTGTACCCCTCTGTTCATCCCCTCCGATGTTTTAATACTTCATTACGTAGACGATCCGCTCTTCCGGATACGAACAAAAAAGCAACAATTTACAAGGATGATTAAAAACTACAGCAGCTCGTAAAGCTTGCTATACATTTTAAAACCCTATTTCAACGTTGAATAAAAACTAAAATTGCTTGTGAAGTATTCGCGAACAATTCGCCATGCAGTATTACCTAGTTATATCGGAATTTGATACAATAATAAAATAGCGATTCGTTTTTGTTTTTGCATTTTTTTTTAAGCGTGGATAACGTGTATCTATTTAATTGCATATTTTAAGTGGATTTCTGGAATATTCTCTAGTGTTTTAAATATTTTTTTTTATATCCAACGTATAAAGACGCTTATATTAAATGTGAGGGTGCTTTTTTACCAGAGATGTGCTATGCTACGTTGCTGTTTGGCTGCCACTAATCATATTCATTGCTACATATAGCTTAGCACTGGAGAAAATGAGTTCAACTAAGATAATATATGTTTTATATGGAAAGATGCGTACTACAGATGTGTGCTATGGGTACGTGCTATGGATGTATGCTATGGATGGCTTCCTTACTATCGATACATCGTACACTCGAGCATCTTCCACTTTACAGCGGCACATATTCATAGCACATTTTACTCACACCGCTACATAGCTCTAAATCAGTGGAAATGGTCACATAGTTTCACAGCTTAGCTATTACATCCTCGCAGCATAGCTACATACTCTGGTGGATAGTACCCTAAAGAGGTAACAAAGAAACAAACAAACTTACTATAGCATTTATAATATTAGTTTGATTTTAAAGTTGTGGTTCATTATTGTTGAACCGTACTGTACTTATGATTGATAGATTGACAGACAGGATGTTGCAAAACAGATGAATAATTTTTTCGTTGGTCAGTAATTAAAAATAATGCTTTTTTGCCGTGTAAAAATAATTAAGTACCTACGTAAGTAAATGTTTAGCAAGTTCTCTTACATTGGTATTCAATTGATACTTTTTGTTACATTTGTTGTCACAAAAATAACTTTATGGTTTCATCATTTATTTTGATACAAGTTAGTTTAACTATTTAGAATTAAACTAATCTTACAGACTATTATAGGTATAAAGCTAATCTGCAAATCTCCGAAACTATACTAAAACATCACGCTACAATCACTAGGAGCCAAGCAGAGCGGGTCAAACATGCTACGATTAAAGATCGAAATGAGACCGCGTTTTGATTGGTTGGTTTATTCGAGCCGACCAATCAGAGCGCCGAACGCGCTCTCATTTCTCATACTTTAAACGTAAAGCAAACTTATACTAAGGATTCAGACGTTCAACCTATAACTCCCCTCTATATATTAACGTAAGCGGTTTAAAAAAAACATAATATTAACAATATACGAGTAATAATACATTATAAAATAATCCGTATAATAAATGCATACTCATTTCCCAGTAGCCACGAGTCCTAACCAGATGACTGACTAATAAAGATTAGCTCAGCCGCTCTGACGTACTATGACGTCATCTCTGCCTCATGCTAAGTTTGCCGCCATGCTTCGCCCGTCAGATTAGCACTTCAACTTCCTGGAGTTAGCATCGTCTGTTATAAGATAATTGGGTCGATCATACATTAACGTGCTTGCGAATATTGCTTGAATCATTTAATGGGTTTAGTGGTTATTGGGCAAATTGTTCTCTGTGCCAAATTATGGGCATTCATTCATTTGGTTTGATAGGACAATTAATTGTAGAGTATGTATAATTTTTTTGACAGTTTTGTGTAGAAAGAAATATAGGAAAATCCCCTTCCCAATCCTCAATATCACGGATTCCCCAACAACCCTTAAATTCCTAACTCCCAAAATGCCAGCATCGCCCTTTTAACGCTTATGGTGTTTCTTGTGTATATGAATGGCGGCGATTGCTTACCATCAGGTGATCCGCCTGCTCGTTTACTAGCTTATATCATAAAAAAAACTTCAAAATAAATATAAACGCAAATTGATTGACATAATTCAAAATACTATCTATCGGTACACGAAATCCCAAAATGGAAATCATTCATTGCAACAGTCACGTTATTTTACATGAGAATCATCACACAACTAAGTTCTGCAGTCACATTTGCAACTACCAACACAGTCATTAGCATCTCATAGAAATATCAGTTCATTCACTCATAGGTAACCTATCTTTAATTACCTAGACCTAACTAGTAATGGGCACTCGTTAAACACTTAGGTTTAAATGTTCTAGGTAGTAATTATGGTGCTAGAAATATACCTGTAAGGTTATGAAGATTAGGGGCATTAGTGTTCAACCTTGGTAAGACTTGATATGGATTTTTAAACGAATACGTGTGTTGTTTACCTCATAATGTGTGCTTGTTCTTGAGTGAGATTTATGGTAAATCTGCTTATTCTATCTAGGAATGCGATCTTGACTGTTAAGGATGAGATTTGAGTGAGATATTCGAGTTTGACTAAGACGAATGCCCTCTAAAATCGTACGGTATCCATATTCAACAACAAAAAATTACAAAAAAAAAATCGGATATATTGCAATTTCAACCCTAATAAAAAAAAATTCATCTCAAGGTCATTCTAACAAAATCCTTCATTTAATACAATTCCCATCCATTTTTGACCTCATAACAAAAAAAAAACATCTAAAAATTTTCAACATGTGCAACACAGTTTGTCAATACACGCAGGTGCACACATAAACCTACACAAAACCAATGTATCATAACCTATAGTATAGCTCGATATGAAGCTGACTCTACTTCAAATCGGTCCGACATTCCGTCGGCCACTTGTGAGCGGTTTGAAACTGTGTGCACGTGTTATAAAGCCGCTGTTTACTATTCATACGCCGCCTCGACCTACGCGGGTATGAATGACATCATCGTTAGACCATCATTCGGATAAAGGCGTGTCTAAATGACGGTGTTTCTTTTTTGTTTAAGGTGAAAAAAGTTTTTTTTTTCGTAGTTAAATGCTTGCAAGTCTTTATTTATTAGTCCGTGCCTGATTTAAAATTCATTGCAGGAAGCCTAAGTTTAGCAGGGGATTATGGAGAAGCCCAGTCGCCAAGCAGCACGGAAATTTGACTTAAAACTAAGTGGATCATATGTGTGAGCTGGACTATGGACGAGTCCCTTGATATATATAAGTATGGTGAAAGAAAACATTGTGAGGACAATTAAACTTAAAGTTTCAAATTCATCATCATATCAGTCATAAGACGTCCTCAGCTGAACAAGGGCCTCCCCCAATAACTTCCAAATTTCAAATTAGGTACAGGTTTGAAACAGCCAATCCGTATTGACCAAGCGTCGTGATTAATCCTCATTCCTTCACCGTGTAACAAGAGTCCTTTATCCAGCAGTGATACAGGTTGATGTTATATTTCACAACAAACTAAACAACAACACCAGCCAATATTGCAAAGATATTATCAAACATAATTTATGTTTACAATAACCACAAGTCAAGTCAGCATATCTCAGTACAGTGCTCTTAATCAATCAGTGTTTGCAAACTAAATGTCATGGTCATACTGAACGGGTTTTAAAAAAAATCGTAATCATTCAATGTGTGTAGTAATGACGCTGTCGATTGGTATTTTGTGCATAGAATTTGTGTTGATTAGTTAGATCATGATGTGGTAATATTTTTATTTAGGTTTGGTCTTTTGCTGTTATAGTTTTGAATGACTGTCTTGTTTTTCAAGGGGGTAAGGCGTCTCTGGTTCGATTACCAGGTCGGGCAAGGTGTGGTTGAGCTTTTTACGGCTTTTCGAAAACTTCTAAGTAGTAGCATGACTCAATTCCAGAGACTAGTGCCCAGTAAATAGCAATAGGGTCGCCCCCTATTACATTTGGGCTTACAACACAAATGGTGAAAAGTCGGTGTACATTATACAGTTGCATTACGTGCTGTAATGTGCACCCCTGCCTACCCCGTTCCCCGAACGGGGTAAGGTAAAAGGCGTGACAATACTATAGATTTGAACAAACTTTATAAATCTTTTTAAGAAAAGCAGTAAGCATTTTTCACTCCTAAGGTTACATTTCACCAGCTATGTTATAAATCCTATGTTTCCCCACATATTTGGGAGCGAGTTTCAATTATGTCCAATTGAGTAAAAAATATGCAGATAGAAGATGTAAAGTCTAATAAAATAGACACAAAGTTTCCAAGGTTATTTAATTATTAAAAAAGAGACGTAGATATTTTTCCTTGTAAGTAAGATTTTAAATGCATTACAATTTTGAATGAGACGATTTTTAAACAGAAAATACCTACTGTCTGGCTGGGCAGATACATACATAAGCATATTAAATAGGTACTCAGGTACATTTAAAACATAATTTTAATATATTGTTTAGTTTTTGTGGTCCCGTCTTTTTGTTCGCCGTTTTTGTGCATAGTCGGGCCAATTCATAAACAAACTACATTATGTATTTAGATAAGTCTAATTGTACTACAGATTTGGTATTCTGATGAACACATGCATGCCTTATACAGGTTATAAGCATAACAATAAGGTCTTATTAAGTTACCTCCATGTTTAAAAAAAAACTTTAATAAAAACTAATGTTTTTTGGCTGCTTTATCTTTTATTACTGGTTTTTTTTCGGTTTTTCGAAAATTTCTCAGTAGTAGCACGGAGTCTGGAAATGTGTCCGGTATATGACAAGGCTTACCACCTATACATAGGATTTACAACATGAAATTTGAAAATTAGGTTTACAATTTACATTGTACAGTGGCATTACGTGCCATAATGTGCACCTCTACTAACCCCTTCGGGTATAAAAGGCGTGATGAAATTTTAATAAAAACTGAGTTTTTTTACTGCCTTATCTACTTTTTATCGTAGTTTTTAACATAAAAAAGGTTTGATATCAATGTTTTATCTGTTCACCTAGACAAATAAAGGGTGAGTCTACACATTCGGTGGTATGTTTAATATTATAAGGGGAGGTTACACTATTGTGTTATTAAGTTTTTTATGATTTTTTATTGATCGATATGATTTAAACGGATAAGATAAGGGTCACCTATTATGTCTATTATAAAAGTATTAAATTACATTGTAAGCTCTACTTTTTTTTTATTGAATAAGAGTTTTGCTTCCATCAATTTTATTTTATGAAGTAATCCTATAATGGGGCATTTGACATTGCATTGTAGATGTGTACATAAGTACGTATGTGTACATTTATCTCTAAAAATAAGCAGATGGTATGATGTTATGTATGGAATGAGATATACTAAATTCTTCTTAACATATAATATGTTCAATCATAATATGGTTTGCTATGTATATTGTGTACAATGGATTGCTTGCTACATTCTTTTTAAAAATTACAATCATAATTATGGATTGTTAATATATTATAGTAGAAAAGAAATTCTAGTCAGTCAATATACATGCCATCAGCGAAAAATAACAGAATACTAAGATAATATTTTTAGAAAACGTAAATAAAATTGCCTACGTTACGAGTACACATACTCGTAACGTAGGCAATTTTAGACGCACTCAACCTAGTAATTTAATTCATAATTCAAATTGCAGACAATAAGCCACACTTTTAACCAAACCAGCACACAAAAATAAAACCACCCAACATTATAATAGCATCGACCAAAAAAAAAATCAACTACCGCTAAAAACACAAGCGAATTCAACCTTCAACGCAACCACCCAACTTTATTAAAAATATCTTAACACCTCATTTAACAGTGAGCCATGCAATCAAACTTCGCATCGTTGTAATGAAGTTCTTTAACTCGGCTCAGCAGCTTGCAAGAATCCTGCTCGCCTTGGCTATTTCCTACTTGTCCACTGCTTTTGCTCGCCTCGCCACTCGATACCAAAGTTATCGATAAAATTATGATCGCAACACTTTTGTTTATTTTTACAGTCTATAAGTGACCACTGCTGACTACAGGCCTCTTCTAGCAAGGAAAAGGTTTGAGCATTAATCACCACGCTTGCTCAAGACAGCTTGGCGATTTTAAACTTATAATTTGAAATCATAAGTCAATGTTTCTTTACGATGTTTTCCTCTTACCTACCTATGTATGCTTAGGTATTCAACAGATTTTGATGCGATTTTTAATAGATAGGGTGTATTAAGAGGAAGGTTTATATGTATGATACTAGCTACTTCCGCGCGGTTTCACCCGCTCTGCTTGGCTCCTATTGGTCATAGCGTGATGTTTTATAGCCTATATCCTTCCTCGATAAATACACTATTCAACACAAAAAGAATTATTCAAATCGGACCAGTAGTTCTGGAGATTAGCGCGTTCAAACAAACAAACAAACAAACAATCAAACAAACAAACTCTTCAGCTTTATAATATTAGTATAGATTGTAGAAAAACACTAATGAACGTGTGAAATCGGGGCGGATCGCTAGTTTTATCGATAAAATTACGATCGCAGCACTTTCGGTTGTAGTTACAGAAGCGATACGGTAATATCATATCGATGCTTCTTGTTCTTGGTACGGGGATTTCGGAATTGTGTCCAGAAATTCTTTGCTTCTTTTGTTTTTTGCTGTGTTGTGTATTGAGAGTTCGTAATGTTTGCTGTAGTTTAAACAGTATGAAGTTGATTTCTGTTTTATTTTACGGAGAAACTGGGATCGTGATAATAAATTGAATTGCAGTTTAGGCAAAGGTTACATAGGTAAAATATAATTATGATGTGTCAAAACATAGGTTTTGACACATTTTGTAATTATATTTATGTGCTAATACTTGTTCTTGTTTATGTATGTATGTATAAGTTGTTTCTTGTATATGTAAAATAATAAACAGACAATAATAAGCTATTTTAAACACGTATGTATTTATTATTACACGTAATTAAGTAAATTCTCACGTTCGTAACTAAAAATGACAATTTCACGCAACTGTTTTTTTCTGTTCACACGTTTTTATTTCCTATACTATTAAATAAATCCGGATTTTTTCCCTCATTATAACAACTTTAATCTTATCTTTTAAAACACTTTCCTTTTACCGGATTCGGAAATGACAAAAAAAATATCGATAACGATGAAGGAAGTCCCTATTAGCGGAGAAGTGTTAATTTCTAGTCAAAAGTTGGTAATCATTTTGGCTAACACAAACACACAATATTGTGGAATTTCATATCCTTATGCAATATGAATGGTTACTGCGCAGCTTCTTAGTAGGTTAATAGTACTTTGGAATAGTATTTGCGAAATAAATATAAATGACTTGTCTCATGTAGTTGGGTGTATGTATCGGTTTTATGACTTTGTGTAAGGTTCTGATCAAGATGTTTATGTAAAACTAATGCGTCATTGACTCGCTTTCGGGGTTTCGATTGTCACATGCGTACATTTATTAAGAACTTTATAGACAACAACTTAATAGGTAGAGGGTCGATCTCGCACGGAAAAAGTCTTTGTGTGATCCACAAATTGTTGTTCCGAGGCTGGATGTCAGGTGTTTGTGAAATTGTATGCTTGTTAACTTACCCAGGATACAGGAGAAAAACCCTGGTGTGGGGCAAGGTTTATGGGGTGCGGTGCCAGAAGACCTCCCCGTGGTGCACCCTGGGTACAGGTAGTAGTCCCCCTAACGGGGGTGATAGGGTTGGAGTGGCTGTTGCCTGTAGCGAACTTCTGGACGGAGCGGAAGAACCCGAGATGGGTTCCGAAGGAGGCAGGCTTTGTGCTGACACATGGCCTGCGCCTCCGAGAGAACGTCTTTCCGCCCGTCTCTCTGAACCTAGCAGAGAGCGTGGCGGAGAGGCAAGGACGGTGCTCGTTGTGCACTTACCCTGCCAACGAGCAGCATCGGGGCACAAGTTGTCCTCGATTGCAACCGTTGATATCGTAATCCGTGAAGAGGTCATGGTCATGTTTTATGACTCTGAACGGAACGAGGGTCTTGGCTTGGCCGCCCGGACCGCGAGGAAGATAACCTCTATAAAAAATTCCTCTAATACCAAGTTCTGGTGCGCGGCGAGGGTATGCGTGGCTGAGGAGTAGTGTCAGTCTCGAGCGCACCCCCAGCTAGGGGACCGGTGGACCCTCTAGTTGGGATACAAATATACACTTACCCAGGTACAGGGGGCACTGCCTGGGTGGACTGAATATTTCCCCCATACTCGTGGGAACTTTATGGAGTCATAAAAAAAAAAAACAAAACCACCAGAGGAAAAGAGGGCAGGTGAGCTCAGTTCGCCTGCAGTAATAGTTTTAGAGAGCCCTAGTGGCTCTGGTGCCCGAGGGGAGGCGCTGGACGAATCCAGCAGGCCCAACACACGGGCTTCAAGTCGGAGGGAGTCGGGCGCGGAGTCCGACTCATCTGCATCCGCCGTGAGCGGAAGCTCAAAGCGTGTTACAAGGGGGGCTTTTAAACGTCCCAGGGTGGAGGATGGCCAGGGACATTCTTCGTCCTCCAACACGCAGGGGCCTCCAGACCCTCCTAAAATCCCTACGACCGCGCGGGGTAGAGGCAGAGGGAAAAGAAAGAGGTTGGCACACACTGCACAGTCCGAGCCAGCTGAGCAACTGGCCGCTGAGAGTGGCGCCTTGCAAAGTGGCGCCCTCTCGGACTCCTCCGTAATGGAGGTAATAGAGGTCGCGGGTTTGGAGGGCGAGGCAGAGAGTTCTGTGGCGCTTCGCCAAACTATCAGAGAGGAGCTGCGCAGGGTGGCTGGCAAAAAATGCCAGTCTGCACAATTAAAGTCCGTGGAGGCGAGCATTATGGCGGCAATATTTGAGGTGTGCAGCGTGCCTTCGGCGGCTAAAGTGCACCAAGAGCTGGCAGAAATGCGGCGGGAGTTGGTGCGCTTGTCGGCCTCTAATGCGCATCTGGAGTCCGAACTCCGGTGCGCCAAGGCTGACCTCGCCGTTTGCCGAGGAAGGCAACCTCAAGCTTCGACGGAGACCGAATTGCTGGGGCTGGTGCGTAGAGAGATGGCAGTTTTCCAGCAGCGTTTCGACGTGCTGGAGAGTAGGTTCCTCCGTCCTCCGCTAGCGGCCTCGAGCTCATATGCGGCTGTTGCGGCTGGGTCCTCGACCTCTTCGGGTCAGTCTGGCCACGGCGCTCAACCACGGGCAAAAACACGTGCGGCTCCCGCAGCGAGAGCCCCAGCGCCACCACCTGTGCAGGCTCCCGTTGCACAGATGGCAAACGGGACAGTGGGACAAGTTAATAAAAAAAGAGGAGGGGCACAGCGGCTCAGCAGACTGCCCCAGCCACAAGCGAGCTTATCCCACCGACAAGGGATTTAAGTGGTAGTGAGTGGCAAGTGGCCGGCGAGGCGAGGAGGGTCGCCAAAGAAGCGAAGAAGCGCCGCAAAAAAGCGCAGCAACAGCGGCGGCAGCAGCAGCGAAAAGAAAAGCGCGCGGCGGCCTTGCTTCTCGCCCCAAAAACCGCGGCTGTAGTGATAACACTACAGCCCGATGCGGTCAAGAAGGGTGTGACATATGGCGACGTCCTCGCCAAATTAAAGGGGGCGGTGACTCCCGCGGAGTTTGGGGCCCCTAACGGGTTCGCAATGAAAACAACCGCGACAGGAGCCCGTTTATTGGAGGTCCCCGGCGCAACCAGCGGCCCGTCCGCTGACGCCTTAGCCGAAAGGCTTCGGGCGTGTCTCGGTGCGGACGAGGTTCGCGTGTCCAGGCCCACCAAGTGCTTGGATTTACGAATAATGGGCCTGGACGACTCCGTGACGGAAGACGAGGTGGTGGCCGCTGTCGCCAGGACAGGAGGGTGCCCTGCTGACCAGATCAGGGCAGGCACCATCCGTCCGGACAACTCGGGGCTGCGCACGGTGGTCGTGAGTTGCCCCGTCACAGCGGCCAAAAAGATTAAGGAGGGCAAAAGGCTCCTTGTCGGGTGGGTCTCGGCGCAGGTCAAACTGCTCGAGCTCCGGCCTCTGAGGTGCTACCGCTGCCACGTGGGCGACCACGTGAGCGCTAAATGCACCTCGGAGGTTGACCGCAGCGACCGCTGCTTCCGCTGCGGTCAGCCCGGTCACAAGGCCGGCTCATGTACCGCCCCGCTGCACTGCGACGCATGTGCGGCGGCCGGCAAGCCGGCCAATCACCGGGTTGGGAGCAAGGCCTGTTCCCCGCCTACCAAACCCAGGGGAAGGGTAGGCCCTCCGCCACCCCCGTCGTTTCCACCGCCGCCACCGTGGCAGTCGCCACTGCCGCCGCCGCCGCGGTCACCGCCAGCTGTAGTGCCGCCAGGGGGAGGTCGTGATGGATTGCCATTAATGAATCCATTCCGCCTCCTCCAGGCGAACATTAACCACTGCGCCGCTGCTCAGGATCTCCTGCTCCAGAGCATGACGCAGTGGTCGATCAATGTCGCCGTAGTCTCCGAGCCGTATTTCGTCCCGCCCAGGGATCACTGGGTTGCGGACTTAGACGGCTCGGTGACCATCATCTCGTCGGCCGCCGCCGGTACCCCGACTCTCGAGAGTGCTCGGAGAGGCCGGGGTTGTGTCGCAGCACGGTTCGGAGAGATCGCTGTGGTGGGCGTGTATTTCTCTCCGAACCGAACTCTCGCCGAGTTCCACAACTCCCTGAGGGAGTTGGTCGCCGTCGTCGTCGGGTTCCGTTCCCTCCCCGTGCTCGTCCTCGGGGACTTCAATGCCAAGAATTTGGCTTGGGGTTCCCGGATCACTGACACGCGGGGTAGGATGGTGGAAGACTGGGCTCTGGAGACAGGCCTAGTCGTCCTGAACCGGGGTTCTGTCCCCACGTGTGTGCGGATGCAGGGTGAATCGGTTGTGGATATTTCGTTCGCGAGCCCTGCTCTGTCACCGCGTGTCGTCGACTGGTGTGTCATGGAGGAGGTGGAGACATATTCCGATCACCGGTACATCCGGTTCGATGTTTCCGCCGAGTCCGCGGACCCACCAGTCAGACAGGCCCCATGTGGCCCGCGTTGGGCGCTGAGGCAGCTGGACCGGGAGCTATTTCTGGAAGCCGCCATCGTGCAGGCCTGGGTGATACCACCAGACAGGCCTGCCGACATCAACGAGGAGGCGCGGTGGCTCCAGGACGCCATGTCCAGAATTTGTGACGTGGCGATGCCCCGGGTCCGTCCAGGACAGCGGAAGCGCCAGATGTACTGGTGGTCGCAAGAGCTGGCTGCTCTGCGCAATGCGTGTGTTGCTGCGCGACGCCAGTACACTAGGCACCGCAGGCTTCGTATCCGTCCACCGGACGCGGAAGCTAGAGAGGCGGAGTTATATGAGGGGTACAAGGCGGCGAAAGACGCCCTAAAAACGGAAATCCGGCGGGCCAAAAACCAGGCCCGCCAGGAGATGCTGGAGACTCTGGACAGAGACCCGTGGGGACGCCCCTACCTAATGGTGCGCGACAAGCTCCGCACACAGGCTCCCCCGCTGACACAGAGTCTCCGGCCAGAGGTTGTAGAGGAGGTGGTCACCACCTTGTTCCCCCAATCACGGAGGGGCTACATCCCTCCGTGTATGACTCCGCTCCCTGCGGTGCCCGATGCGGGCCACAGCGACGACGACGACGACACAGCACCAGAAGTGACCGAGGCAGAGCTGAGAGTGGCGGTGCGCCGGATGGGCGCCAAGAACACCGCCCCGGGACCCGACGGATTGCCTGGCAAGGCGTGGGTCCTGGCTTCGGAGACTCTCAGGCCTCGACTAATTGGTCTCTTCAGCGCATGTTTGGAGAGGGGCCAGTTCCCGCTATCATGGAAGGCGGGTAAACTGGTCCTTGTGAAGAAGCCAGGGCGCCCTGCGGACTCTCCGTCCGCGTACCGGCCCATCGTGCTACTCGACGAGGTGGGAAAACTGTTTGAAAGAATAATTTCAAACCGCCTCGTCGCGCACCTGACGGGAACAGGGCCGGACCTCGCGGACGGCCAGTTCGGCTTCCGCAAAGGGCGCTCTACGGTGGACGCCATCATGCGCGTGAGAGACCTTACGACGGGGTCTGCAGTGTCCAGGGGTAAGGTCGTCGTGGCGGTGTCTTTGGACATCGCCAACGCCTTCAACTCTCTGCCCTGGAGCTGCATTTTGGAGGCACTACGGTATCATCGGGTGCCTGCCTATCTCCGTCGTATAGTCGAGGCTTATCTGACGGATAGATCCGTCATCTACCCCGGTCACCGAGGTGAGTGGAACCGGCGAGAGATGTCGCGCGGTGTTCCACAGGGATCGGTCCTGGGACCGCTCCTGTGG
This sequence comes from Spodoptera frugiperda, assembly GCF_023101765.2. Lineage (NCBI taxonomy): Eukaryota > Metazoa > Arthropoda > Insecta > Lepidoptera > Noctuidae > Spodoptera > Spodoptera frugiperda. The sequence continues at coordinate 8,583,807 of NC_064229.1, read as the reverse complement.
AACATTGGCTACGACTGGGTGCTGCGCACTGACCTCCCGAACGGCGTCAGCGTGGTTTGCTACGCTGACGATACGCTGGTACTAGCACACGGGAGGTCACACCAGGCGGCGGCCGACCTGATGATGAGAGCGGTTGCGATAGTCGTTGAAAGGATCCGGCAGCTGGGACTCGAGGTGGCGCTTCATAAGTCCGAGGCCATGTGTTTTTATGGCCGCGGGAATGCGCCACCTCCGGGTGAGTTCCAGATCATGGCAGGAGGGGTTTCCATCGGCATCGAGGTGACGATGAAGTACCTGGGACTCGTCCTCGACAGTCGGTGGAAATTTGAGGAACATTTCCGACGTTTGGCTCCCAAGTTGGAACGGACGGGGGCTGCCCTAAAGCGGCTCCTACCCAACCTCGGGGGACCAAACGCCTCCTGCCGGAGGTTATACGCGGGGATCGTGCGGTCCATGGCCCTCTATGGGGCCCCGGTGTGGGCGCCACATCTAAGGCGACGACCAGCTCGGGCGCTGGTTTCATCCCAGAGGGTCATGGCCATTCGGATGATCCGTGGGTACCGCACGATCTCCGGGGAGGCGGCTAACCTCCTTGCGGGATCACCGCCGTGGGATCTGGAGGCGAAAGTGCTCGCGCACGTATACAGCCTACGTGCGGAGGCGCATCGCCGGGGCGAAACCCCACTGCCGCGTCAGATTAGTGCGTGGCGGGATGAGCTCCGGCGCGATCTCATGGCGGAATGGAAGCAGCGACTGTCGCAACCGAGGGCTGGGCTCGCTGTTATTGCAGCGGTAAGTCCCCTCTTTGAGGAGTGGCTAGAGAGGCGTCATGGCGTCCTCACCTACCGCCTGACGCAGGTGCTTACCGGACACGGAAGTTTCGGTAGGTACCTGTTTCGGATTCGGCGGGAGGAAACGCCCGGGTGTCGTCATTGCGAGGATCACCCGGAGGACACGGTGGAACATACAGTAGCGGTGTGCCCTGCATGGGCTGAGCATCGCCGTGTCCTTAGGGATGTGATCGGCGACGGTGACCTCTCGCGTCCGGCCCTGGTTCAGGCCATGGTGCGGAGCGAGGGGGAATGGGACGCCGTCTCCTCCTTCTGCGAAGCAGTCATGCTAGCTAAGGAGGAGGCGGAGCGCGTGAGGGAACGATCCTCCTCACGCCCCAGCCGCCGCAGAAGACACTCCGAGCGTCGGGGATCGCGTGACGATCTCCGGCCACCGTAAGTGCGGGTCTGCGGACGACGAGTAAGGGTAGCTCGCCGCCCGAACAGAACCAGACCCGTGCGTACGGCGCGTCGCGTTCCGCGCGCGCCTCAAAGAGCCAGACCACCACAGTTGGGGCCCAGTAGGGTTGATGCTCGATCCGGAGCTGCGGAAAACGTAAAAGGTTACCGGGGCTCCGGCTCAAAGCAGGAGAAGGAACGGGGTGGTTTTTAGTCAGTAAGAGTCTGACACTCCCTCCCGCCTCACCCAAGGCGGGAGAAGTCATTGGATGATTTTCCCCCTGAAAAAAAAAAAAAAAAAAAAAAAAAGGGCAAGGTTTATAAAAAAATATAAAGATTGTGATTATTCTCCTACTCAGACCCTTCTTATGTAGAGGAGTAAGAAAAGGTCCATAGTCCAGCAGTGTACTGTCACGGACAGTTAATGATTATAATGATTGTTTAAAGTTATGAAACTCAATATTTTAATACGAAAAAACGGTACTCAAGCAAAAATCCTTCAAGATTTATACACGAACATTAATTCTTCGATAATTTTAGGACCCGTTTATCTATAAAGGCTATCAGGTAACAACGTAATATTTTATGCATGTTTAATAAAGATAATGTCGACAAAAAGAAATATACAGATTCTGTACCGTACCTGTTTCCTAGAACCAGTGTCATGACCATGGATTATGGAGGTAAGGAGGTACCATCTTACGGGAACGAGAATTGCAAAAGTATGACGCTGATATTCGAAGCGCTTTTCTTCCGAAGCAACTGAAGTAGCTGCTGCAACGCATTTGAAAACCTCTTTGAAAATTAATTACTATGACTTATTGTTATAAATAATAAAAAAATGTTGATAGTAACTATTGTGTGACATGTGACAACTGCTTAGTAGTTCGTAGTCGTCGCGTCTACGCACGCTACTCATGATGTAGAGTCTCTCTGTGACTCGAAAATAGTAGAGTATTTCTCTATTTGAGTTTTAGTTAACAAAACAAATTATTTATCTTAAACTTAATTGAGGTTATCGATGTGGGCATTGTGGACATATTAGTGAATGCGTTTTTTTTATTTTCCTTGTATCCTACGGTAGACTCTCCTTTTTAATAAATTTTTAAACACACAATACACACACGTTTAATGCAAACAGGTGTGTACTGGTACTCCCTATATCCATACTCCATGATTATGTTAATTATTTTCCGTACATGTTACAACTTGTTCGTAACTCCGAACAGCTGATGGGCAACTTTGTTTTTACAACACTACACGTTCATTAAACACTTAATAGATATTTTTTAATTCAATTATCGATACTTTAATGTCCTTTATACGAGGTATCGATATTATAAATAATTATCTACATCTCTATTAAAAAAAGGACTTTTCTGAAACCGGTTTTATCGATATATTTTATTGAAATGTTGAGGACATGCCTATTAAATATGACAGATAATGTTTTAATCTTAAAAAGTTGTACTTATTGACATTTGACCAATGTCAGTTTGAGACATAATTATCTCAAAAGTCAGAGATATTTTAAAATACTTAATAAGTTATTTTTAAAGACATTATTTTGTATTCCTAAATTCTGTTTTACATACCTAATATGTTTTCAAACACATTTAGTTATCATAGAGGTAAAGCCACTTATTTCAAAACATAAATTCCCTTTTAAACTAACTAGCAATACGTCTAGTTTCTAGATTCTAGGTAATATCATAAGACCTTAATTAATCAAGTAAGTCAAACAGCCGTTGAGTTGTTACAAAATTATTTACATAAATTAAGTAAGCCCTGTTTTCGTCAACTTAGTTGCGAATAACAGATAAAGCGAGACAAATCAACTCAATGTCAAATATTTTTTTAAGAATTGATCTTTTATTAAGTTGTTTTTTATGCTTATCTAAGTATTTTATTGTGGCCATATTTAGACTTACATTTTTATTTCTGTAAACATGAGTGTTTACTCTACATCTCATAAATGTGTCACTTTACTTTTTTAGTAACGTTTTGTGTACACATCATGTTCTCGTTTTGTTTGTAAATATAGAATGTCAAACATCACAAAACGTGATTGCGTCTAACTGTAGAAACCGAACTTGCATCGTGTCAGCTGTTCCAATGACCTTGGCTTACGGTTCGAACTGTCGACTCGATTAGCTACTGATCCAAGACAACTCTATGCAAGCAACAGATGTTTATTTACTTCACATAAAGCTCTATACAAATATGTTGTATATAAACAGACACACATTAGCACTCATCACTTAGTAAGCAAGACCTTACCGTTTTGCCACGCTAGTGCAAAGGTAGTGCAATCCTCGTCGCGAAGCCATTGTAGTTCGCTAATTATAGTAGACATATCAGCAACGAACGACATTAAAACATGATAGCATAACTCCACAACACATCGAAATCACATCACTAGCACAAAAAACCCGCGAACCAATCAAAACGTTCCATCAAATCACAACACTATTACAAACATCCACAGAAATACTTAAAAATCTTTACAAAAAAACACTGAAAAACTTTCGCTGACAACGAAAAATCACCGATATCACGTTACAATTGATGTTACGAAACGTCAGCTTGACAGATCGTAACTCGGGGTGAACGAACGGCGTGCGCAAACGCAGCATACGTGCGGCGCGGGCGATCGATGCCAACCGACTGGCTCGACAACTCGAGTAAACACAAGCGCAGCGGGGGGCTATCGATAACCTTCCGAATATCGACAAACAACATCACTAGTGGTAGTCCGCTACCTCGTGTGAAACTGAAGGCCGAATTTTTACGGTTTAACTTAAGGTTAATGTAACTTGTTCGGTATTTTATTGATGATCTGAATGTAATGTGAGGCTCTGAGATTTTGTAACTGCCTGGCCTTTCGTCGGGTTAATTATTATTACGGTTATTTTGTCGTTGCTTTTATTATTATTGTTTTATTATAATATGCAGTTTTGTCATTGTGTGCGCTATAGATTGGTTGTTGAATGCGTGTGTGTGGAATGTCGGTTGCGTGTTTGATGCCTGTTCGACATTTTTTTATTGTGACCTACTATTTCCGTTCTGGTTGTAAACTGTAACCGAACTGCGTTACAAATAACAAAAGTTGCGTATGCGCAATGCGTGAATTGTAATGGTGACAAGCCAAACTCAGATTTAAAACTCGCAAAAATTTATGATAAATAGCATAATTTCAACTCTATTGTTATTTTCACTGAATTTCGTATAAATACCAGACTTGGCGTGATAAAATCTAAACTCTTCACTCAAACCAGAATAGGAATCAAACTCAGGATCAACAATACCTAGCCACAATTATAACCACTGAACCCAGGGAGCAGGCAACTAAAAATATAATGTAAAGAAAATTAATTTCTTAAAAAAGAACGACCCTAATTAACCTTTGACCTATCCAAGTAATTAACTTTATAATTAATCTCCCAATTTAGAGCAGATTTTTTCGAAAAAATAACAATTTTACTCAACGTACCAAACATTTTTTTGTCTATAAATCGATAGCGCTTTAAATATTCCATACATTTATTTAAACATCATCTAAAATTATATTTTTAAATACTACATAGACAAGATGCTGATATGACGAGGGCAGTGATAAATTTTTTTATGGTATAAGCCTGTAAACGAGCACACCGTTTACCTGATGGTAAGCAATTGCCGCCGCCCGTGAACATCCGAAAGACCAGAGGCATTACAAGTGCGTTGCAGGCCTTTTGAGGATTAGAAATCTAAGGGTTGTTGGGGAGTCGCAGATTAAGAAGATTGGGAAGAGGAGAAATTGGGCGTCCGGTAACCACACTCACACAACGCAAGCGTTGTTTAACGTCTTTTTTCTGTGAGGCCGTGGTATCACTCCAGTCAAACCGGCCCATTTGTGTCGAAGCATGGCTCTACCACACTTTTCAAAGTCTATTTTTAACATCTTTTATCTGTAACCATTTCCAACCTCTTTAAACATTTATCTTAATTTTAACACAAAACTGAGTCAAACAATATAACTAGATGACACAATCTAAATATAAATATAATTATCTATGTTTTTACTGATAACAAGTTGTAAGTCAAACAAATCTTGAATTTGGGGTGCCCGGGAGTATGTCATCATTCTTGTAGTGATAATAATTATAGCTGAGTCTGATGTAAATGTGTTTTAATTTTCTTTGCTTTAAAAAAACTTTATCCCACACTAGGATTATCTCCTGTGTCATGGATGCATGCAATGGATGCAACTTGAATATTTGTTAAATATTCAAGTTAACATAGACATGACACCCAGACCCGATACAACAATTTTTTGATCACATAAAAAGTTTCTCTGTGTTTGAATCGAACTATCATCATTAACTTATGTAAATACTTAAATTATTCCTTAATACTTAAACTATTCCTTAGTAACAATTTTGTCTCAAAAACATTTGCTAAGGACTGGGTTAAGTACCTAATCATTATTAATTGACTCTGAGTATGGCAGCATATCTCTCCACAGACATTAATTACACCTACTTAGCTATATTTGTGTTCATATTGTTAATTTACCTCAAATAAGTCAAAACAAACAACTAATTAAATCTTTCCTTTTCATAACATTAAGTATACACTATAGACAATGAGGTAAGCTCTTATAAATCTCAAGCCAAAAATAAAAAACTAGCCTCTAAAACTATTACAGTTGTTACTTGTTAGAACCATCTTTTTTGAAAAAGCCCGCCGTATCATTAAAGTACGCTAGCTTCCATAATAATTCGCGTGAAGTTACATATTATAATGGCTTGTAACGACCAATTATTTTGCACGGAAGTGTATAATTGATGTGCTGGATGCTCGCCAGTGTACGGACGGCTGCTGATTAAGCTATACTTTATTTTAAAACGTTGTTATTCTCTATGTTCTCTTTTTAACGTTGCTCGTCTCTCTATGTTATCTGTCTTACTGTGGATAACATATTGAGTTAACTAAAAATCACGGTTTACTCACGTAAATTAATGGAGAGAATCTCTACTACTTTCCAGTCAGAAAGGTACTCTTCATCGTACAGCCTACCGGACTAGTACTACGTGATTCGAAATTAGTACATATTTTCCCCTTTTTAATTTTATTTGTTTTGTAAAAGATTAACTTTTTCAATTCTGAATAGGCAAGCATAGGACAGATTTAGACGTGCTAATGGTTCGCCATCCCTACCCTATAGATCTGCGGTAACAGGCGTTGAACTTCAAAGCTAGTCTATTTGCTATGGAGGACTACGTATCCCTTGCTGGAACTGATGGTGAATATTGACCAATGGGAAAATTTTAGTGAGGTAACAACTTCACATTTCATTGTTTTCCTCCTCAAAATCTTCTTCATACAAGAAATTATAAGCCACTACTAATCTAACAAGTTCCTTTCATAGATTTACAACTCTAGTATTTTAAAAATAAAGCTGAAAATGTATTGTTATAAGCTTAAGTGGCTAAGCTGAAAATTATTAATAGAATCCATTTGTAAGCTCACTTTGTTTCTTTGATGTCTTTGTTATTGTTAATTAGATTTAAGGAAAGAGGTGTTTGTTCTTCTTAATTCGTTAATTTGTTTAAGGTAGCTTACCAACTTTATTTGGATAGTCAGATTTAGAAGAGAATGAAAATAAAAGGCATGGTAGGTATCGTAGTCCCAACAGTGTACTATCACAGAGTGTGTTTGACGACGATCGTGGTATAATTCAAGTGTGGGAGAGTCATGTTTTGGCACGAATGGGCCGGTTCGACCGGAGTGATACCACGGCCTCACCGACAACCGACGTGACGCGACGTGAAACAACGCTTGCGTTGTATTTCGTTGCCAGCAACGCACTTGTAACGCCTCTGGTGTTTCAAGAGTCCAGGCGGCGGCCATTGCTTACCATCAGGTGATACGTCTCCTCTATTACCATTAACGTGTTCCATAAAAAAGTGCATGCCCAATTACTTGGATAGTCTGCTTAGCGCTAGCTACAAATACATGCCATATATATAGAGCAGAGACGAACGTACCATTGGTTTGCGATTGAATGCACGCAGCACATAATTTTAGGCAGGTCCACGGCCTCACCGAAGACCGACGTGAAACAACGCTATGCGTTGTATTTCGTTTTGTGTTTGAGGTTACCGGAGGCCCATTTCCCACTTTCCCAATCCCCGATTCCCCAACAACCCTTAAATTCCTAACTCCCAAAAGGTTACACAAATGACTCTACTTCAGCGTGAATTTTGCTTAAAGAAGTATCAAACATTTTTTTTTATTTTGATGGATCATAGGCACCTCGTAAAATATTTCTGTAAATAAAAGGCACTATGTTACGTAAAGGTTCGCCATCTCTAAATAGACAGTCGGTATTCATCAAAAGTATATCTCCAGTCCACTATACCAGTTTTTATGCAAAAAAGTCACACTAATTATACGAATAATTTATATACTATTTGAGTTATAATATATTAATTAACATTCTCCACTTTCTAAGTTAATTAATTAAAATGTTAACGGTAGGCACAGCTAGATGTGTATCGCATTGTTTCACTATACGGGCTGTTAACAAGTTTATATCATTAAGTTGGTTTACCAAAACAATTTTAACTACTATAATAGTTATATAAGTTCATAGTATTAGCAAGTGAACGCAAAATGTGGGAATATAATACTTATAATTTAATAAAATCTGTAATATTTACCGTGATATTAGGTAAGTAACTCGTAGATTTGTCTTGAAAATAAAATGCAAAGGACATTAATATTATTACGGCTGTAATTTAGTTTAAAAGGTTTATAATGTGTATTCCAACTCTATAACATACCTTCACGCCTGTAATTTTACAGAGGGGTTAGCAGAAGTGCACAATGTACAAGTTTATTGTTTTATTTTTAAGGAGGGAAAATCATTCAATGTCTTCTCCCGCCTTGTGCGAGACGAGAGACTAAAAACTAGCCACGTTCCTACTCCTGCTTTTCGAGCCGGAGCCCTGGTTAACCCGCAGCTCCGGATCACAAGATCAGTGTAACATCAAGTTTACACGTAATCAAGTATCACAAGTCACAAGACTGACTTGATTAAGTCAGTCTCAAGTAATAGAGGAAGAAACCTGTTATTTTTTCAAGCATCTGCACTACTAAATATAGACAATAGACAAGCATTTCTTTGACAAGAATGAGGATAAACAAATGTAACTGAACTGCTTAACCTTATCAACAGTTGATCTATCTGACATTATCCTTCTACAAGAGCTCAGATCCATACAATTCTTGTTTTTTCCTTTCCTTTTAAGTATTTTTACATAAAGTGGATTTACATAGAGCTCGGTTCGGTCACAATCTCATTAGATATGTATGTCACAAACATACCGTGGTGTAGCTGCCTCCCCGCTCAAATCACAAAATCTATTTACCCATGCTTTTCACTAGTAATGTTTGTGTGGTCCAAGTTATAAGCGGTTGGATGTGGTGCGTGAGATGTGATGAGTATTATGTAGTGTTTTTTTAGTTTTATTGTACAGATTTTGAATTTTAATAGCGACCTTTTTTTCACTTAAGTATATTTCAATTGGTTTCGAGTATAGGAGAATTATTTTGCTTAGCGTTCGTCTCTCCCAACTTGTATTTTTTTAGTTCAAAGTCAATGTCAAAGCATTTCTTTCAATAAACCCTAAATTAGGCACTTTTGAAATATTAAATTGAATTGTCCGTCAGTCTGTCTATCAGTGAAGAAAGGTGCTCGTTCTAAAGTGTAGCTTTGAATTGAAAAGAATGAGCATTAAACTTAATTCCTGTTCAAAGTAACATTTTTAAACATGAATATAATGTACAACTACCGACATAATTTTTAAACCGAAAAAAAAAAACGTTAAAACCGTAGTTTTAATTAAAATTAATTATTAAACTTTATACTTTAACTTTGTTGTTCTCCATGGAGCTAGACGCAGTATTTTATTTAAAATACTACTTAAGTAATTCTGAGAAAATATTTCCCTAGAGAACGGTGTTGAGTGTACACTTTTCAAGAAAAGTTTTCATTAAAAGCTGGTTGTAAAATACTTTATTATTATTTTAAACACAAACCTTAATGTGGACGAAAACTGGACAAGTTGAGAAAATTACCTGCAACAGAGACAACATAATTAAGTATAATAAAAAAGATTCAAAATTAAATCAGAATAAAAATTTCTTAATTAGGTATTGCTGTCGCAGAGATTTTATCAAACCACCAAGGATGTCAAAATAACAACACGATTTTATCATTTCCCTAAACAAATCTGGTGATTTGACGAATACCTAAATTGATTCAGTGAAATGATAATGCTAGTGAAGTGAAAAAACCGAATCACTACAAAACAGACTGCACGTAGCCTAGTCTGCCCTACCCCTAGAGTGTAATTTAAAATTGCGTAGGTGCTGAGAAGCGAGGCGGCCCGCGGGCTGAAGAGCAGGCTAAACTTAATATTTGTCTAATTTAACATTCACAACATCACCCTTAATAATCGCCATAATCTTCATGACAGAATCAGATAGCTATTTGATCACAGTTTAAAGAGTTTAGTTTTACTAGAGAACACTGGGAAGCGACAAATATTACTCAACTCAATTTTTTTTTTTTATAACCCGATTACAAGCATTATCATATAATCGTGAATACTATTGAAGCAAGTTGACGGCTATTACTCAAACGATTATATTTTTGCAGCAACGTAAAACGCTAACCATTTAAGACTCGACCCACAACCAAACGGTACAATGAATTTACGCCTCAACATTACGCAACTTGTTAACTCATTTACTACGGCCGCCAGCCTTCAATTGTTTCCACGATACGCGACACAAAGTATCACATAACTATAATAGCTGTTACACAAAAACAGTTTTGCCTAACTTCTTAAAGAAAAGAATATAGTACTTCCTACTTTTTCTTTGAGAGTCGGTCAGAATTTTCATAATATCAGTTTTCTGGCTATGGTTAATGTTAAGTTATGTACATTTTTTTTTATTTATGTTAAAAATATTTACTAATGTTCTTGGGAGGTTGTAATAGATTATCGTCCTAGAATGTACTTGTAACATAAATCTAGTTTGGTAACTCTTAGATCCGGAGCTGCGGACTACCAAGCGGGGTTACCCAGGCTCTGAGTCAAAAAAGCAGGAGTAGGGACGGGTTGTTTTTTTTTTCAGTAAGAGTCTGACTATTAGGATGATTTCCTCCCATAAAAAAACAGGTTGGTGACTCTGTTCAGGTTTCAGGCTACCAATAAAAGTTTCAAGTTGAGAAATAAAATATTTCCAAGTATTCAATCAAAAATCTACCAAAATCGCGCTTACTCAATCGAATGCATAACCTCTTCCCATTATAGCAAAAATCAGCAAACTATCAAATCAAAACCGCTTTCCGCTCACAACTTGCCCCATAGACTAAAAGAAGGCATAATCTGAATACGTCTCAGCGTTTCTTTTGTGCCTTATTTGAGTTGATTGCGAACGAAAGAGGCTGTCGCCTGCTCTCTGAAATTAACACTATGTGGGCGTTGATGTAACATAAAGGCTAAAATAGAATATTCTGTTTGTATTACTCCCAATTGGAATGGGGTTAAATTTAGTTAGGCCTTGTATAAAAAGAATTTTAGATCTTTCTTTTTAATAAAACTGTCGCGTAAAAGAAGATTTAAAGGTAGTAGGTATTAGTTATCTAATGTCTCCTTTTTTTCAGTTGCTTTATATGTAAAAGCAAAAAGTACCCTAAACTGACAAGTATGTATGAAAAGACTGATGGACTATTGATGAAACAAAAGAGGTATGTAAGGTTCGTAGTAATTTGCGTTCTATTGTCACTCCCTACCCCTATGTAAGACAGGCGTGAGGTTATGTATGTACTTCATAGGTTCGAATTTTTAGGCCTTTGCCTTAGGCAGGCAAAATTCTAGACTAACCATGTAATTACAGTTTCCAAAAACTTAAAAAAGTATGAGTAATACTGTGAAAATGTTTCTTAATCTAGAATGGTTGAACGGTGATTTTTTTTTTATTTACATATGTACGTAGAAAATATTGTAGTTTCACACTACAATAGTGTACAAAATGGTGTTTCCATTGTGTTAATTTTCCACCGGCACGCAAGGAATTTACTAGCAGAAAATGGCGGTGACATAAATTACATTTCATTTAATTACAACTTATATAAGGTGTTCTAAAATTATCTGCCACGGCTTTAATGGCAGATAGTGTTGCGTTTGTAGATTATAATAGTGAAATTTCGTACGCCGGATCAGTTAATTCAATTTGAGAACATAAAAAAATTAAACAAACATTGACTCTACTCATAAAGTGGTTCACAAATACGCACGATGTGTCATTTCGTCAATGAAAACAATAGACAATTTTCATTGATGAAGAGACAGAGACAGTGAATGAGATACTTATTTCATAACAAACTCATACGTAGATAAAATTGTACAAAAAAAATGTGTAATCCGAAATGTATATTTATAATAGTAATCTTCAAACACAACACTACCTCTCGTTAAAGTCGTGGCAGATAATATTAGAACACCTTATGTATCCACCTGAATAAAATAAAACAGTTTTATTAGTATATATACATTAGGGTGTCCCAAAAAAATAAATGTCGTTATTTTTGAACGCATACCCTCTAATTATTTTCGAATAGTGTCAACATACACGTAAATAAAGTTTCATACACCTAGAAGCACAGCAACCCGTGCCGACTTGCCTTGATACATCTCAGTACTTGCATATTTTGACGCGTCGGAGTTATCGTATCGCAGTGCTTGTTATTACTTGTTTATTTATTAGTGATCATATTGTTTACGTTTAGTTAAGATGTCAGGGGTATTACCCACTTCTAAAAAGTACATATTCTTCATAGTTTATGTAAAACATCAAATTACCGGTTCGAAATTATTGCCCTCCAATGGCCAAGAATTGGCAATTTTGTTTTACAACATTCGCAAAGACAATATAATCAATGAAAATGCAATCCTAACTATTCATGAGTGCATTATTTATTGGGAAAAAGCCCGTATATCAACTAAAGCATTACCGAACTGTGTTAAGAAGCTAATGACCTTATACCAAGTTTCGAGAGATCTACAAAAAAATGTGAATAAAACCCAAGACTTATTTAAACGGCGTCGTCAAGTTTATTTCTAATTTGGACAATTTATTCGACGTTGCATATCAGATTCGATGCTCAATAAAGATAGATGAAGATAGGATCTTCTTGCAGCCTCAGAAAGAGTCTGGCAAGCCTGGTCAATTAGCTGGAGTGGACAAAAACCTGAGCCTCGGTAAACTCGCTAGGTAGGCCGCAGCTCCGGATCAGGTATCAGCCCTACTGGGCCCATCTATGGTGGTTTAATGGCTCTTTGTACCGCACGGGTCTGGTTCTGGTCGGGCGACGAGCAACCTTTGCTCGCCGTCCGCAGAACCGCACTTACGGTGGCCAGAGATCGTTGCGCGAGCCCTGACGCCCGGAGTGCCTCTCGCGACGGCTGGGTCTTGAGGAGGTTCGTTTCCTTACGCGTTCTACTTCTTCCTTAGCTAGCATGACTGCTTCGCAGAAGGAGGAGATCGCTTTCCAGTCTCCCTCGCTCCACACCATGGATTGAACCAATGTCGAACACGAGAGGTCGCCGTCGCCGAGCACATCCCTGAGGACTCGGCGGTGCTCAGCCCATACAGGCCATACGGCCACCTGTACACCAATATGTTCCAACGTGTCCTTCAGACGGTCACTATTGAGGCACTTGGACTCAACATTGACGATTATTCCATATGTAACTCCTCCAAAAGCAAGGCCTTGTTCGATGATTTTAAAATTGATGACAGTTTCCTACACTAGGTCCTATTCATGGTCAAAGAATGTTATTTTTCTACAAGTAAAGGCTCCAATGTTAATACTAAAAGCCGTTAATGATACAAACAATGAAGGAGCAGTGAAATTAATGCAATATTTCAACGAAAAAATCACACTTGAAAAGGAACAAAAAAGTTGTTACTACATTGCGCACAGGAACACAGACTGGAATACCCTGACTGTAGAAGAATGCCATTAAAGAGGAAATTTTATATATAATATTATTTTAATAATAAATAAATATTTATAATAATAAAAAATATTAATTTGTAACATTAAAGCTAACTTTAAGTGATTTTCCTTACAATCTCCATACAAATTATTTCTTGAAACTTTGACATCAAGTCGGCACGGGTTCCCGTTATCCGATACCAATGATATTTTTTATTTTAGTTGTTATGGTCAAATAGAAAAAATATAGAGGGTATGCATACTTAAAATCGAAAAAAAATTTTTCGCCCTTGTTGGCTGGGACACCCTAATATACATATATACTACGTTAAATAAACAATAAAATGGAATGATTAAAATTCTTCTCATACTGTTTACACAATTCAGATTAAAAATGAAATAGATTCAGTTGTTTGTTAACTATTGTTTATGCGTATTAAAGTGGAATGTTTGTGATTGCGTTTATAATTGAAAAATGTGATTGAAAAAAGAAATCTGTGAACATAATACGTGTAATGCTATTAATTCTTATTTGAAGTGCTATTTCCAATTGTTGTATTGTGTTTTTCATTCTTTTGCACATACGTTTTTATGTATTTGGTAGGTATATAGATACAGTCCCGCCAAGAAGAACCCTTGGGGTCGCGGGTGCATAGATCGGGAACTCTAGGTGCCTAGGTACCCAGTGACCTCAGGAAAGAAGGTAGCACAGTGTTCACGTGCTGCTGTGCAACTTTCACAGCGAGGCTTATAGGAGGTACATGACTCCGGGTGCCAGGTGTTGCCAGTACCAGGTGCTGAAGGTGGCCACTGGGGTGGTTTTAGTGAGGTAAAAATCCCACACTCCCTAGTCTTTCTCCCCAAAAAGCTAGGCGCCTTTTGAAGGTGTCCCCCGTCATAAAAAAGGTATATAGATACAGTAGGCATATATATAAACTTGATACTTTAGGAGTTTGTTTGTTATGAGTCCACAAGGACACAGATATGTTTATGTTTTACACAACAGGCTTTTAGAATTTTCACAAAGTCTCTAGATGTAATCCCTAGATTAACTAAAGTAATTTTAGACTACTTTTTACTTTAGTTTCTTTATTTTACTTAGTATATAGCAACATAGTAGTTACTTAAAATAATAATAACTATGGTGAGACATACTAAATTAACTAAAAATCACGGTTTACTCACGTAAATTAATGGAGAAAAGCTCTACTATTTTTGACGAATAATGATGAAGAGTCCCTCTGTGACTTGAAAGTAATAGAGTTTTTCTCCATACTTACGTGACTTAACCGTGATTTTTAGTTAATAATAATCCGTCTGTGCCAGTTTCGGCTACGGCGACCTTCATTAAACAAGAGAGCATTTGTTATAATATCCACACCTCGATAAAAACGTGTCCCATAGGGAACCCTTTTGCCTATTTTATATATAATTTTAACAACAGCCATAACGAAACTTAAGTCCGCAAATTCTTATAACTTGCACCACACACAAGAATATGACGTATCAAGTTCTCACATATGACGCACGAGTGTCGTTGTAGTCACGTACTTAACGTACTACCTCGCGTCGCCAACTTACAAGGAGCTGAAATGTACTGAAGTGGCTTTTCAGGTACAAATGCCATTTTGTAACTTAACACATACGTTTTAAGTTGGATATATGACTGTACTTAGTGTGTGGTGTGATGTGCGTTTATATATAGCTGAGAAACTAGCTAATGCCAGCGGCTTTGCTCGCGTGAATTGTGGATTTTGTGACTAGTCTACAAAATTTACCACATTTTGTGGTAAATCGACATGAAACAAACGCTTGCGTTGTGTTTTTGATTGTGTGAGTGAGGTTACCTGATACCTCCATCTTCCTAATCCTTGATACCCCAACAACCCTTAAATTCCTAAAGGCCAGCAACGCACTTCTAACGCCTCTGGAGTTTCGGGCGTCCAAACCATAAAAAAACTCACTTCTATCAACATGACACATAAAAAATTAAGGCCAAAGGTGAAATTGTGCGTAACAATCGACCTTTAACAGGTTCATAAACAATCAGGTAACATTTTTATGACACGCGTGGGAATTACAATAAAGTGCCTGTTTTTGATGAGTTGCCAAGTAAAAAATGTTGTATGTATGTTGTAAAATCCCTCGTTGTTCGCCCGAAATGGGCGTTAAGGATTTCTGGACAAAATAAACATAAAAACTCACTTTGAATTAAAATTTGTGTGTATACATTTTGGGGTTTTACGATTTTATATAAAAAGTATTCCTTTTACTTAAACTTATTGCTGAACAATATGAATACCAAATCAAAAGTAAATTTTGATTTGATAATCACTGAGATTTTCTACTTAGAAGATTTTTTTACATATGATCCATGTAATAAATAAATACTTAAATAACCTTTATTGTACACCTTTAAATAAATTAAGCATAAGTTAACATCTTATAGGATGAAAGTGCACAAAGGCGGTACATACATGTATTGTTATGTATGTGTGTACCTACAATAGTATATAGTAAGTAGCATAATTCAAACTCGTAAAATTTCAAGAAATAGAAAAAACTACATTAATATTTCTTTTATTCTATTACTTCCAAAAAGAACAAACACAACTCAAGGACAAGAAAAATACCACCGAATTATAATTCCAGGGAGGTTGTAAACTAATATTCTGAATTATATTTTCAGTTTCACGTCGACACAATAAAACGAAAATGTCTGCAAAGGGAAGGAAAATTAAAAGAAATACATTTTCGGAAACGTGTTCCGCATTCTAATGTCATTATGTCAAAACCTTTTTATAACAATGCAATATAAGGAGTGTGTAACCCCAGCTCCATTTGTTGGCCATAACATTGGCCCAATGTTTCTTGCCAGGGTAATACTTTAAGTAAGGTGAGAGCCATGCTTCGGCACGAATGGGCCGGCTCGACCGGAGTGATACCACGGCCTCACAGAAAATCGACGTAAAACAACGCTTGTGTTGTGTTTCGTTTTGTGAGTGAGTTTACCGGAGGCCCAATTACCCCCCTTCCAAATCTTCCCAATCTTCGATTCCCCAACAACCCTTAAATTCCTAACCCCCAAAAGGCTGGCCACGCACTTGTAACGCCTCTGGTGTTTCAATTGTCCCTGATCAGCGGCGATTGCTTACCATCAGGTGATCCGTTTAATCGGTTACCGGCTTATTCCATAAAAAAATAATCAGTCCAACATTGGGGCCAATCATATTTTGTAGACATACACGTTGGGCGAGTTCGTTGGGGCCAACGTATGGAGTCGGGGTAAATAAGGGAAAATAATAAAAAAATAAAAGGAACAAAAGCCTTATAGAGTTTTGCTTAAGGCTATGTGTTTGGCATTGTATACCTCGTTAGCGGAGAGATTGACATGACTGATCTTGATGAGTAATGGTATTAGAGGATAATGAGATTTTCTAAAAAAATAACAAAATGTAAGGTAAAGAAGTATGCTAGGATCAACCAAGAAGGGGTCAAGGTTGTTTGTTTGTACGTAGGTCTACATACAACCGAAGTCTATCTTAAGTCTATTAAAGTCTATTTCACATCTTTTTCACTTCTACGGAGCGTTTTTTATCTGCACATAATTTTATTATGAGTATTACACAAGCGAGCCGCAAGTAGGAGCAAGCAACATAGCAAATAAATGAATATGAATATGAATAGAAGAATCCTGTGGCCTTGCCCAGTTTGGGAAAACCTTGGTGAGTTGAGCATTTACCTGGTCTATCTACACCTGAGCCAACAGCTTATGTTGTTAGGCTTGACATTACATTCAATCTTACAACACTAAATCAATTCATTCTGGGTTTTATAATTTTATTTCAAATTCATATATTTTTTGCTTTAAAGACTAAACTCTCCCTTTTTAAAACATATTGGCACGACCAATGAGCGGAAGTTAAAACACAGGCTATCAAATTACAGCAGGAAATTGACATGGCGGCGGCGCGTGCGCGAAAGTAAACCAAACTTGACTCACACGGGGGTGCGGGACAAGGCATGAGAGTTAGCGGGTAGCGAATTATGACGTTGAGGGCTTTTTGTGTAAGTAAGGAAGAAAAGAAATGTTGCGTAAGGAAGGATGACTATATTAATGTGTGTTGAAGATAATTGATACAGTAAAGACTAGATTTCAAATTTTTCTACATGTAAGTACTGTAAAATTAAACGAAAATATATCGAAAATGCATTAAATGTAGCGAATTTTACAATCTTTTGTCGTTATTCTAAATATTGTGCTATCAATTCTAAAATATATGAAGTTAACTGTCCTATCAAGAGCTAACCCTTTTTTAAGTGGAGAAAGTCATCCAATGACTTCTTTAGCCTTGGGCGAGGTGAGAGGGAGTTTTAGACTCATACTATACTCGTACTCGTAACCCGCTAGGCAGTCCGCAGAGCAGATAAACCTACGGCCTACTCGACATTAAGATCAATACGACAATTTTAAATCGTTTTTCTTGAAAATACTTATTCATTGTATCTAATCGCTCTCAGCTTATAACACAGACCCATTTCTCATTAAGGATTTATATTACATGTTACAGTAGGCTAGTGTTACTGCGAATTAAAAAAAAAACGTACCGATTAACTTCCTTATTCTGTGTGAACGAGTCACTATTTCATTACAGACTAACTCTGTCTCTTTCTAACTCTTACTGAAAGTGAAGGACAGGTGATAAGTTAGTCTAAATAACAGTTTCAGAATAGGCCTGTTTATTTTATTTTTTTATACAGATGTCCTTGTCATGAAATATGATAGGCGGGGGTTGGAGTAAGGAAACGCATTGAGTAGGCTATTGTGTGTTTTTTATAACGAAAATTTTGCAATACGAATTCGTGACTGACCAAATAATTATTTTATTGGTTGTAATAGGACACGGAACTTCGGTGACAGATCAGTGTTTGATATCTTTTGTCCGATATTAGAATGACACTAATTCAATTATTATTTTATTTTATAAATAAAATTATTTGTTGTAAGTTAATTATAGAATAAAGTATAAAGAGTACGTTTAAAACGTTGTATTGTGGTTGAATATAAATATTTAAATTACGCCAGCCTTTCGGTATTTTTCCGGATTCATTTCGGTGTGTGTGCGGGGGAATTTCACAACTTGATTCCCCTTAGTCCTTTCCATCATCGAACCACAAGATGCGGGGCGTCCCCGCTTCATGGTAGATGTCCCACCCACTCGTACGAAGCGCTTTGCTTCAAGGTTCCTAGGGAGTGGAATTCTTTGCCGGATGGGCATAAACCTCACCCAGGTTTGCTCTTCGAGCCAGAGCCCCGGTAAAACCGCTAGCTAGGTACTCCGTAGCTCTGGGAAGTTAGAGAAGTCTTTTTTTGAGAGGGGAAAATCGTCCAATCACTTCTGCCACCTTCGGTGAAGCTTTTTCTGCTTTGAGCCGGAGCCCCGGTAACCTGTTATGTTGTCCGCAGCTCCTGATCGGGCATCAGCCCTACTAGGCCCGATGTGAAGTTGGAAAAGTCTAGGAAGAGACAAAAAGAGCGAATTATGGAAAATTTGTCACTAGTTATAATACAAATCGTTTTTGGACATTTAATAAATTCTTCACAAAAAAAATGGTGTCATTATTAACCCTTTCTAGGCTGTTAATTTTTATCATCGCTACAACGATATTTTTCCCTACATTTATTATGTAAATATCCACCCTTTAGTTAAAAATTATACAGAAACATTTGTATTTTTAAATAGATGTATTTTTCTAGATTTGTACGTGTATATTATGTTTTTCGTACTAACCGTATCCTGAAAATGCGTAGGAACCATAATATTTAATTTTCAAATTACCAGTTACTTGTTTTTTTTTAGTACCAATTATCGGAATTTTCTTGAGGTCAGCAATAAAATAAGCCTCATTTCAAATATCTTTTTTATGGTATAAGTCGGTTAACGAGCAGATGGATCAGACAGAGGTGTTACTAGTGCGTTGCCTTTTAAGAGTTGTTGGGGAATCAGGGATTGGGAAGATTGAGAAGGGTGATAATTGGGCCTCCTGTAACCTCACTCACACAACAAACTCACGTCGGTTTTCTATGAGAACTTGGTATCACTCGGGTCGAGCCAGCCTGCCAGTAATACTTTATAGTACATACTCCTTATTACACAAATTAGTTAGTATTAGGCTATTGACTCGCACGGTAGTAAGAACTAGTGTAACCAATGATGGAACACACCTGTAATATATTCACTCGGAACTTTAACAAACTTGAATACTCCACAAAAACCCCTTTCAATTTTCACGAACTTATGACTTTATCTTCCCTTTTTTTTACTCATGGTGTATACCAAAACAAACAGTACAAGTCCTTGAATAACTCGCGTTAAACGGCTCGCATCTGTGTCGGATATTGCAACTCAAACAAGACCTCTTTGTATCTAATTACAGAGTAAAATAAAAGAGGTGGCCTTCAACTTGCTATCTGACTCATGGAGAAGTGTTCTGCGTGTTTTAAAGTGTTGGTGTGGTCACTTTTGTTCATTGATGTTGGTTTTTTTGTGCTACGTCGTGACTTGGTGACTTGGGTGCTTTTAACACCTGGGACAATATTGTCTGAATCATACATGTAGGTACATTAATGGCGTAAGGAGTTTGGTTGTCGTAGATCATAAAAATCAACATCAAGATCATACCAATAATATTTATTTGTACACATAGCTTAACACTGGTGGAAATGAACTCAGTTTAACTATGTTTTTAGTATGAAAAGATGTGTGCTGTGGATGCGGGCTATATATGTGTGCTATGGATAGCTTGCCTATTGTCAATACATTGCAGACTTCGAGCTACTCATCTTCCTTGCACGGCTACATAGCATTCGTATCAGTGGAAATGGTCACATAGTTTCACAGCTTAGCTATTACATCTTCATAGCATAGCTATATAGCACATATCTGGTGGAAAACCACGCCAAACATTAAAACCAGTCAAACACACAAAGCTTCATAATCTCAACATCTGATTCCACGCACACATACAAATGTACCATACAAATTCAATATTACTTCAACCTTACAAAAATATCTTATATCTTTTTTCTTTTCTTTTTGGTTTTATCTTTTAGCAAAGATATTTCCACGTACAAAAAGATGGGACTGTTAATTGGATGCTGAGTTGTACACTGTTCGTTTCTTTTTGCTAAATGGGCAAATATGAGTCCTTTGAATCTTTTCGTTGGGTATATTATGTACCTTTATATATTTCTTGGAAGAAAATTGTTGTGTAATTTTGTTACAAAGGAAGGGAATGGTTTTATAGGGATTTGTACTAAATGGGAGTTACATGGCTTTAGGATAATCTCCAGGTTTGACTAAAGGGTTGGAGATCGCTGTACTAAGAAGTCAAGCTTCTCATAGAACGTACGTACGAACCAATTCCTGTTGATGTCTAAAATCCAGAAATTTTGGATAAAGATAGGTTATTAATTTCAACTGTGTAACAGTGGACGTCCTGTTATCTTTGGTCTAACAGTGGAAGTCCTCCAGCTGTTGATAATAGCTACGGACCACCTAGCGGGCTTACTGTAGCTCCGGCTCCAAGAGCAGAAGAAGGAACGGGGTGGTTTTTATTCAGTAAGAGCCTGTTTTTACACTCTCTCTCACCTTTTATCCTCGCCCAAGGCGGGAGAAGTCAATGGATGATTTTTCCCCCTCAAAAAAAAAGCTGTTAATAATGACGAGGATTTAGTTCTTATTACAAGCAAAGGTGTTTCTTAAAGCAACAAACTGTCAAAATGTATTGACTTGGCCTAGTGACAAACCGCACATGGGATACGTTGAGATGCGGTGCGGTGCGGTTCGGTGCGAATGCGATGAGATAAGGGAACTACTTACTTACTCACATCAAAAACTCCAGCGTCACCATAGGACTGAATTTGAACGTGTCGATCTTCATTTATTTCTGTCCTTTACAATAGCTGTTACAGTCATTACCTTTTCATTGATTTATCGATCCGGCTACCTTGGAGTGTGCAATCTAGTGGCTAATCAATATTTCATAGCTAATAAACCACACGGAATTACCTTTTGCAATAAGCTGGGCTGGTGTAAGAATATAACTTTTATAAAGTGGTAGATCAGTAGTTTTTAATTTGGTTTTTGGAGTAGGCGTTAAGCCAAGGATACACTAGGGGTACACTTGCGATACACTAGCCAAGGATACACAAATGTCCTGCGACAAGAGTCACCAGCGACGTTGCGTGTGTAGCGCGACGTTGCGTGTTGTAGCGCGACGTTGCCGGACTTTAGTCGACATGTCTGGCAACACGACATAGCTACCGACATGAGTCGCGCGTTTTCGCCCTATATGTCGTGGGACATTATTTTGTCCGCTAATATACACTTGCCTTTACATATTCTGAAATTGAGTATACCTATGGTTTGGTTTGGTCCTGTGTACATGTGGCTGGTTAATCCAACAACTACAAATTTTCAAAATTACATCTAGTGCATGGCTCTAAATTATCAACATGAGATTCGTAACATAGTCAGCAAAAAATACATACCGTATGTGTACCATTTGAACTAGTATAGGTACTTCTATGTACCTCTTTGGAACTATCAACATTGACGTCACCGAACATCCACATACATAAAAAAACACACTCCTATAAATTTCTAACAAAGTCGTGCCCAGCCAATTATACAGATACATATTTGCCGTCCGCTTTCATTCACGTCAAATTAATTATTTATTCTCCCGTAGCTTGTCAAACAAGACATTTAATTATGTACATTAAACCTTTAATTAGAAATTGATAGAGACAAATCGCGTCGCGAATTGATCACAATAATTATCACAACGGAATAATGGGTTGTCTTTGGCGGAATTTGCATAAAGTTGTTAAGGGGAATGCTATGTTATCGTGATAATGTTACTTTATAAAAATACCAAGAAAGCCTTGTATGTATGAATAGATACGTGATGTTACGGCCTTGCAGAAAACTGACGTGAAACAACGTTGCGTTGTGCCCAATTGCCAATGCCTGATTCCTCAAAAACCCTTAAATTCCTGTCCCTCAAATGGCCGGCAACGCACTTGTAACGCCTCTGGTGTTTCGGATTTCCATGGGCGGCGGCGATTGCTTACCATCAGGTAATCCGTCTGCTCGTTTATCGACTTGTATCATAAAAAAAGGATAAGCTGCGTTCACCAATGAATATGATTTGGTGGAATTTATACAACAGTTGCTGAAAGTTTTCCATCAAAATCTCTGGCAAAAAGAAACCCCCTTTTCACCATTATTAATACATTCATTGCCAACACGGCCAATGCTGACCGACATTGCCTTCAACAATTTTTAGTTGGCAGTTAAAGACTTAAGAATGTAAAAATGTAAGTAACTTTGCCTTAACCAGACTTCCTCATATATAGAAAAAAAAACCACTCCACCAGTCGATCTTTGTACACTAATTTACATATCGACTTCCTTTCATTTCTAGTTTTGTGGAAAATTAATTATCAACCATATATCAGGTAACAATTAAGTTCAACTTGTTATGTTATTTATTAAATATCTTATCGCGAAACATATAACATAGTGTCGGATTACATAGTTAGTATGCTATGTAATTTGTAAAAGTCTTATAATAAATTGGTTTCTATGTAATTTGCGAAATTTTATCTTCCTAGCTCTATCATTTCTAGGAATATTGTGAAATGTGAAATTTTGGTTTTAGTTATTTTTTATGATCTGTCTAGTGTCTACGTTGAATTAATTTATTGAATACGATTGCTAGTCTGTTTTGTAATTAAGAGAAAATATTTAATACTAATTAAGTAGTTTGATTTATTAATTTTTGTAGTAGCTATGTTATTTTTTTATGGTACAAGTTGGTAAACGAGCAGACAGATCACCTGATGGTCAATCGCCGCCACCCACGGACTAAAACACCAGAGGCGTTACGAGTGCGTTGCCGGCATTTGGGGGTTAGGAAGTTAAGAGGAATCGGGGATTGAGAAGATTGGGAAAAGGGGTAATTGGGCCTCCGGTTTCCTCAGTCATACAACGAAACGCAAAGCAAGCGTTATTTTACGCCAGTTTTCTGCGAGGCGTTGGTATCTGGCTCTCTCAGAAACAGAATGTAATTATTTAATTTTAAGTTCAACAAGAAAGACAATAGTTAGCAATTAAAAAAAATATCCTGATCCTCTAACTTTCGAACTAGAACCCACAAATTCGCAACTTAACCCACCCACTAGACCACCAGGACAAAACAAGACCCACAATAAATCTCCTAATATTTATCTATAGTCATTTCAATAGAAATTCGATATAACAAATGGACATAGCCGGAGGGTTTAGCAATCTTCTGTTTGTATAGAAAAACTATCAAAATAGCTAAAAGCAACACTATCAAAAGTTTAAGTACATAAGGTTTAAAATCGATTGACTGAATCTTGTGTTTACATAGACAAAGGCTCATATATAACTTAAACTTTTAAACAATTTTCAGCTCTATCAGTGGTAGAGTATTAGGTTAAAAATCTGTTGACTAGATCTTGTGTTTATATAGTCAACGGCTCATATATGTATAACCTTACAACTTTTAAACAATTTTCAACTTTATCACTCGCAGAGTATTAGGTTGAAAATCTGTTGATTATTTTTCTGTTTGTATAAACAGCCTGGCATATGAAGCTACACTAAAACTATCGATATATTTAGTTTAATTTTGAACTTTATTATAAAAAACATATGGTTGAAATTGTATTAATAAAATTAGACAGTTTACTACTAACAAGTCGTAAATCGATGACACTATTAATTATAACAAAATTCGCCTGATTAATTTGATAAATGATATTAATTAGTTATGGCAGAATACTAGAAAGTTAGTCGCAGAAATTATTGCTCACAAGTCCCACACACATGTTAAAGGAAGTCCGACTAAATTGAGATTTATTTCTATTCTTTTATACTTAGGTTACGTTATGTCGTCCTTTTTGGCTGAGCCGTGATGTTCATAATAGGTTAGATAACTAATTTTTACTTGAATGTCCGTCTTGTAGATTATTTTAAAATATTAGACACGTATTTTTTATTTTCTTGCAGAAACAATTACTTTCGAAGATACATCAAATTGAAATATTGCGTGACATCACTTGTAAGTACATTTTATACAAAGAAATGACGTATTTGCTTTTAAACATTGATTCGTTTTATCTTAGTATTGTTATCTTATATTACAAAATAAAAAATACGTGTCTAATATTTTTTCATTACCTAACTGACGGATTAAATAGATTTTTAATTTTCATACCCCGTCATCATCCCTATTAGCAATCTAAAAAAGTTATTGAAAGTCAGATATTACCTACCAGACGCCACCTCAGACAGAGTGGCTCCATAGCAATTTTCCTTTACATAGCTTCACCGTTTTCATTAGCTCTTCCAAGTTTTAATCTAAAGATTTTCATTGGAAAATACTTTAATACACCTAAACTTTCTTCAAATAACATATTTTTTATACAGATATTATTTTTCATCACGACGGACCCAGTAAAGCACATGGCCCACCTGATGGTAAGTGGTTACCGTAGCTTATGAACGCTTGCAACACTTGGGAACATTTTCATTGGAAAATAATTACTGCACCTAAGCTTAATAACATTTTTTTTAATAAAACGACAGAGGCAAGAAAGCACATGGCCTATCTGATGCTAAGTGGTTACCGTGGCCTATGCACCTTGCCGACCCTTAATATACCTAATTATACCCTTCTTAAAGAACCTCATATAACATATACTTCTATCAACAAAACAAACAACAAGACAACGTTGCTTATACTTAAAATAACACACTCACGTTACGTTATTAGAATATGTAACTACAATTCTTCGCATTATTTAATAAATTTTCATACCAGGAAGGATAGATTCGCAGAGATAGTTATTGAAATACGACCTTAACATAACGTAAGCTAAACATGTCGTAGGATAGGCTGTTGCCTAACAATAAATTAAATAAAACATTTGTTGTTGTCTGTTCGACATTCTGTCGGCGATTTCTGATGTTGAAAAAAAATTTTTGGATACATGAATCATGGATTTTTTTCTCCGAAATATGAGGCACACGTGTGTGTCCCACCCAGTATTGACCAGTTATTTTAAATCTCATTTATTAATAGAAAGCGAGCCTATTGCTTAACATCGGACACCAAATCGCGTGATTATACTGATAATTGTAAAAACCAAACACTTATAAAATGTAATTAAAATACGTTTATAAACAAAATTACAGTTTACATTTTTAGATGGCTATGGACCTCACACTAGGATTTCTTGGGTTGTGAGGCCCAATCTCTTCCTATGTCGTGAGGCCCAATCTTTCAGTCAGCAAAAAAAAAAACAAGATGAAATAATATAATGCCACTAAAAAAAGTAATTAGTTTTATAGTTTTCTGTTATAGTCCTTAATATCCGATGTGGAAGTCTTACCTGGGACTTATTCATCAGTCGTACATGTGATCACTCGACCAACAAAGCAAATGGCTGGACAAATGACGTAGTCATTGAGTTTGATTCAAAAGCTATTGTTTCGGGTCTGAGTGTGATGTCTATGTGAAATTATGTGTTTTTAAACGCACCCATTATATCGCACGCATCGCACTGCTAACCAAAGGTCTCCTCTCACACGGAAATGGTTTGAGCATTAATCACCACGCTTGCTCAATGCGGGATGGCGATTTCAAACTTATAATTAGAAATTATAAGCCCGGGTTACGATGTTTTCTTTCACTATTCATCTGTGGTGTCTAAATAATCTTAGAAAGTACATATACCTAACTCGAAAAAAGTCACATTGGTACTTGCCGTTTGTAGGTTCTGTAGAGTTCTGTAGTTGTTAGAATTGTTAGAGGGTCTCTTACATGAGAAGCGGACGTTTTAAACCTCCGGGCAATCACGACTATTTATATAATTTTGCACACTAAACTTGTAAGAGCGGAACCTAACTCTATTTTTTTTTATGTCCACCGAAAGTGTTTTCACTGTCTCGATATTTAATTATAGTAATTTATTTGTGTTAGATGTTTAATTACTAGTTTCTTTACAAGGAAGTGAAGTAATAAACGAGATATAGAAAAAATATAAACTTTCCTTAAAATACATTTGATTTTTCGACTTGTTAATTAGTTGTTTTTATTGCCTTGCCTTGTATCTAGTCCTGTGTCTTGTAATTACATATGTAAAACTTATGTTTATTGCAATAACAAGCTTAATCGGTTGTATTTTGACACAGTTTCGATTGTATGTCATTTACATAATTATGTAAGTATCTAATGGAAGGTAAATTATCACTTTTGCTTTTGATGTCAACTACTAATTTATGAGCTAGATAGCATTTTGCTTCGTTCGTGTCGTAAGAATATCATTATTGAATAGTGTCTGATACTGTAGGCATATTGAATTAATAGTAGAATAAATCTTTTTTTAAAAAGGACATAGTTTTCCTATGTTACCTTGGAAACCTTGTTTTTCCTTTGTAACTTAAAAAGCAGTTTATAAGATCTAAGAAGAAAAGCGCAGGAGCCCTGGACACAGGTTATCCTAGTTAGAGTTACTGAGTTTCCTGACTTATTGTCAGTTAAATTAATTTAAACATGCTTGGACCAACTGATGGATTCGCAACCAATCCAAAACAAACAAACGATTACTTATACATATCTACAAACAATACCAAGTCACATGACTTAAGATATGAAAAAAGTCCGAGAAAATCAAAAGGACTAAAGAGAATTTATAGCTCTGAGAATACCCGAGGCATCCTTGCAATGTGCAATAGAATGCAATGTTAAGGTGAACTCCGAGATGGATAAACAGGGGGCGGGGTGAGCGACCGATGCGCATCGCTGTCTACGATCCTGTGGCCATATTGGTTTTACAAGTGGGATACGTTCTTGGTGCTAAGTAATTTTGGGTCCTAAAAAGTTGGGGATGTAATCATTGAAAGTTTTAAAGTGTTTTGTCTCTTCTATTATTAGATAAAGCTAGAAAATTGTATTTATTAGTTAAAAATACTTTTGTTAATAGATATTAAGTTATTTTATGTGTATGTGTATATTTTGTTAAGGGTCCTATGAAGGTGACATAATCGCTGTGATTAAACCCTCCAATTTATTTATAAAGAATAAAAAAAAAATATTAGAAAGTTTTATTTTAAGTCAAAGTCAAAGTATTAATTTCTGTTATACCATAATTTGTTATTTAAAAACGTCAACAAATAAAGAAATAAATAATAGTCTGTCAGTCTGTCTATCAGTGAAGTTAGGTGCTCGTTCCAAAATGTTCCTGATTCGAATACAGAAGAATGAGCGAGAAACTCCATTTGTTACTATTGTCAATTAAATAATAATGAGGATAGGATGTCATTAGTAATGATTCAAAATGGATAGGGTATCTCAAGTAAGTAGTATAAGAACATTTAAGCAAAATGTGCATAGGTAGTTTTGTTGTAAACTTGAATGAAAAGCATTTCTGATTCAGATTTATTTTCACAAAACATAATTTCAAAAGATTAAAATCCTCAAGAATAAACAATTAAAGACACGACAAAAACACACCCGCATATCTTAACAACTTAATTATAAATAAAATTAGAACCAACACTTCATTTAGAAGGAAGGGAAGATACACTCCAGTTTTCTTGTACATTTTTTTCAATTAAATTCCTTTTGCTTTCCTTAGCACCCACGCCATTTTCCCTCCTGTGCCGTGGGTGCGTTAAAAACACAGCCTGTATAGAAAAATGGCCACAAAGAGATTAATGTTTTTACTTTCCAGTTTAGAATTTCATATCACGTAGGATTTATGTTTTTAATTGAAACATGAAAGCGAAACCTTCGCTTTGTTTGAGTGGTTGAAGAAAAAATGTGTTTCAATACCTATATTATGGTTGTGGTATAGCTTTTAAGTTCCTAAGCTTCAGAGTCTCCTAACACATGTATCTCATAATATACTTAAATGGAGACCCCTAGGTATATGATAAATTATAATAGATTTATAAGATACTGAAATAAACTATTTCATTTTAAAAAGAAATTGAAAAAGTGAGTAAAAATAATAATGAGACGAAGTTTGGAGAAAATATCTCTGCGAATTTAAAATTTATAAACAGAGTTTCTGATTTTCTTGACCTGATTCTGGGATACTTTTATAAACGAATACACTTTTTCGATGGTGACAAACCAACTACAGTGCGTCAGTCTTTATACATCTGTATTTTGTATGACAATATTGATTAAACAATAATACAAATAGGTCTGTTATGTAAAAATTCGAATAAACTTATAACATACCTGTACATAAACAGGACATATCAAACCAGAAAAAGTCCTAAAACACAAAACAAACATGGTGACATCATAATCCTGCGCCATTGATGCGTCTACGCACGCACACATTGTATGGTAATTGTTGCGCATGCGTCGTGTCGTTAGCGCGGAAGGGATACAATTGTTTTCGTTTTACAAGGAAGCGTGTTAGCGACATTCGTATGATGGGCTCAGAAGCGGTCGGACGTGTCGGTATTTGGCTTAAGTGAGACTAGCTTTTTAACGCGGCCTCTCTTTTATGTTTTGATGATTTATATCGCTATGGGTGCATATTATGATAGCCTATTATGTGTGTGTATCGTGGGATGTAGGTATGATAGATAACTACATGTGTATCGTTGATGGAATAGTCGCTAGGAGCCGTAGGTGCAAATCCCGGGTCGACGATTATATGTATATAGTATGTAGCCTGACGGTTTCTCAGAGCTGCCGACTACTTAGGAAGTTACCGGGGCTCCAGCTTCAGCAGCAGGAGTAGGAATAGGAATAGGGTGGTTTTGGTCAGTAAGAGTCTCACATTCCCTCTCGCCTCGCTCAAGATGGAAGAAGTCATTGGTCATTGGATGATTTTCCCCCATTACAAAAAGGCCTAACGGTTTGGAGATCATAGCTTGAAAATTTCAGATTTATCAAAGATTGCTGCTAGCTGCTCTTTATCTCTTAAGATACCCGAGGTAAGAGTAGGAGTGACGTCAAATGTATTCTTAGATATAAACGATGTTAAGACGTAGTGTAACTATTTTTAAACACTGCATTAAGTGACATTTCTCATTTCTGTATAATGTCAGGCGGAAATTGAAGTTTATATTTAGTTAATTAATTGCAGTGACATTTTTCCTTTCACTTCTATTTCTTCTTTCTTTTATGGGACAAGCCCGCCACAACCTCCCACACCGCTGCAACTCCTGTAAGCCAGGATCTACAGTAGATACAACCATGAAAACACCGGAACATTGAAGTCCGGCGCGTCCCAGGGACATGAATGACTGTCTTGGATCCCGCAACGAAATAAATCAGAAGATATTATTAGAGGAGAAGAAAAGAAAACGATAGTTTCCACTTCCCTCGGTGAATTTAATGCAGGAGACAGAATGACTTAAGCCTTAAGGCACAAAGAGACTCCACAACTGGGAGAAGCCCAGTCGCCAAGCACCACGGAAATTTGACTTAAAACTAAGTGGGTCCTATGTGTGAGCTGTTATACTTGCTTCCAATAATAGGTATGGCAAAAACGCCTAAACGCACGGAAATTCGTTCTAGACTCCACAAGGTCCGTATAATAGACTACACCTGATGAAACAATTAAATTATCTAGCATAGTGTTACGCTCAGATTGCCAGAGACCACACTCCCAGAGTATGTGATGGGCGGATTGCTCATGTTGCAACTCCGCTGTCGAACACTATTTCTAACTTCTATTTCTTGTTAACTTTTACTGTTGAGGGGTTTTTTTAAATAGATAGATTGTGTAAACAGGATGGATGTTTGCTTGACTGGTCACGGTCAGTACCCTTAATATATAATAAGGATACAGATCACCTGATGCAAGTGATTATATCAATACTATATATATGTGTATGTAAGTATAATGCTGATGAGTTTGTTTGTTTAATGTTTGTTTAAACGCGCATCTCCAGAACTACTGATTGAAAATGATTTTTTTATGGAATAGGTGGCAAACGAGCAGACTGTTCACCTGATGGTAAACGATCAGCTCCGCCCATGGACACCCGCAAAGGAGTTACGGGCGCGTTGCCGTTTAAATAATTGTTTTTATTATTAATTTATTCATAATTTTATAACAATATAGACTAACAGTTTTACATCAAATCGTCTACATGTTTTTTAAAAGACAATTCTTTAGCTAACTTAATTAGAAATAAAATTAGGTACAAAAATGAGATCAGACATTAATTATAGTATGTAACGCATTATATTTACTGAAATGTACCGTATGTTAAAAGATTCGTCTTGTTATATGTAAATTCTATTGTAAACATAAATACATCTTATTCGTAAACAAACACAGCAAACAATTGAATAAAATCTATCATCTATGCTACCATCAATTTACGGAACGCACTTCGCATACCACCATACCACGCTCATAGCTCGCCCAGTCATTTATACTGACCACTGACCACCTGAGTGGAAATTCAGTAGAAATCCTACGGAAACAGACATCTACGGTCGACATCGGAATCCAAATGGACTAGTGCTAATGGATATTCTAGAATAAATAGAGTCATGTGCGAAGCTGTGTGTGTGGACTTGCTTATGGAATATTGAAGTAGGTAGGTGGTTTAAGTTAATTTATTGTTTGTTTTTATTTTAAGGGACTTTTAATACAAATGTACATGTCAGGTTCATCGGACCTTACAAGTTTATAATTTTTTATGGTATAAGCCGGTATACTAGCAGGCGGATAGACTTAATGATAAGCAATCGCCGTCGCCCATGGACCCGTAACCCCAAAGGTGGTATAAGTACGTTGCCGGCCTTTTGGGGGTTAGGAATTTAAGGGTTGTTGGCAGATTGGGACGAGTTAGGTAGGGGAGTAATAGGCCCTCCGGTAACCTCACTCACACAACGAAACACAACGCAAGCGTGATTCCACGTCAGTTTTCTGTGAGGCCGTGGTATCACTCCGGTCGAGCCAGCCCATTCATGCCGAAGCATGGCTCTCCCACACTTAATACGAAAGTTAAGTATTTACGAGTGGTTGTGACATTAAAAATGTTCATCATTGATACTCCTTCATGGATCAAAAACGTGTAAAGCTATCTTATGTTATGATGTTATCTAATTTACCCCTAAACAACACACACTAAATTGACTACCAATACACGTAGGTACCTATATATACCTACAATAGGTATAGCCCGACAGTTCTAACCACGAAATGCAATTACTAAACAACGAGGTTTACTGATTGACACTGGTAGGTAACTAAACTAGTTATTTAGATTCACTTAATTTAACTAGGTATCTATATAAAATACCTAAGGTATGTTACGTATCACAGATGGGGCCTAGTAGGGCTAATGCCTAATCCGGAGCTGCAGGTTTACCGGGGCTCCGACTCGAAAAGCAGAAGTAGGAACGGTGTGGTTTTTAGTCAGTAAGAGTCTGACACTCCCTCTGGTCTCACTCAAGGCGAGAGAAGTCATTGGATAATTCCCCCAAAAAAGTGACACATGATATATATCTGGTATTTTTATTAAGTGCTAGCTATTCCACTGAATTCACGCACTGCTCGACATCATTCTAGTGATCATAACGTAATGTTTTATAGGCTCACCCCCTATTACATGGGTCTTATAAAACAAATGGTGAAAACTGGGTGAACATTGTATAGCAGCATTACATACCGTAATGTGTGCCTCTGCCTATCCCTTCGGGGATAAAAGGCATGACGTTGTAATGGTTTATATCTTATCTCTATTCCCTCCCTGACAAAAAAAAAACACATTCAAATAATGAAAGAGATAGCGCATACCATAAGTGTTAATTAAAATGAAGTAGAATAGGGAATCAGTACACACTACACAGTTACATATCAACCTATACATAACCAGTATAAATTGGTCGTTGAATGTATAAAAAGATTGTATGAAGCGAGACCAGGAAATACTGGTTCGCTGTAGCTCGAGTTGTAGCCATATGTCCCTCCTATTCCGGAGCTGCGGACTACCTAGCGGGTTTACCGGGGCTCCGGCTCGAAAAGCAGGAGAAGGAACGGGGTGGTTTTTAGTCAGTAAGAGTCTGACACTCCCTCTCGCCTCGCCCAAGGCGGGAGAAGTCATTGGATGATTTTCCCCCTCAAAAAAAAAAGCCGTATGTACCTATGTAAATTTACGTTAAGCTTCAGAAAATGCAAACTGAAGTGAATAACCGTTTCAGCGCTGTCGTCCGTAATGACCGCCATTTTATAAAAGCCTTTTATGAAAGTCCATTTTCAGTTTTCAGGAGGAAATATGGTATGAATATCGCTGAAAGGTATTGTTAACAGTCACTTAGATAGTTCCTCAAAATGAGAGCTGAAAACGAATAAAATTAAAAAAGTTCGTTATAATAATTTCAAAATATTTAGTTGACCCTTATGTCATATAAGTAATAAAATGATTAATAAATGAATTTAATATCAGAATAAAGTTATTTTTATTTATTGAAAGTGCCTACTATAATTTTCAATGCAATCAGTTTTACCCATATACGTAGCTATTATACTTTTGTTAGGCGCTCTTTATGCTCAGATTTATAGTACGGTGCGTACAATTACTTTAACAAAATTTAATTAAGCCTCTGGTAACCTCACTTACACAACGCAAGCGTTGTTTCACGTCGGTTTTCTGTGAGACCGTGGTATCACTCCGGTTGAGCCGGCCCATTTGTGACGAAGCATGGCTCTTCTACACTTAAAAATAATTAGGTACATTAAATCTGCAAAAATCTCTTATAAATAAATAAATATCTGACTTATCAACGTTAAAAAACTCTCTTCAGTCTAATCTTATATCAATTTTGTTTACAAAACAGAGAGAGGGAGCGAGAACAATTCGATTATTCCAAAGTTATTAGTTAGTTTACGTTGAATTCGATACTAATTAGAGAGGTTGTTAACAACTACGAAACAACTAGGTTAGCGCCGAAGTTCCACCCGTATTTGTACTCTTGTTTTGATCGTGAACAAACTAATATTGTAATTAATTATTGTTCTTAGTTATTTTAACGTAATATTGTATTTTAATGAAATTATGGTCGTAGGGAACACTTTGTATTATAATATATGACTATAGGTTGTGCGCATTAAACTTCTAAAAGTTAATTTGTCTTGTTTCAATAATTTAACAATTATCATTCACGATATGTCAAGATTGGTCACATCACACATCAACAGCCTATAGGTGGCCACTGCTGACCAAAGGCCTCTTCTCGCACGGAAAAGGTTTGAGCATTAATCACCACGCTCAATGTGGGTTGGCGATTTCAAACTTATAATCAGAATATTATATGTATATCATTATATAAGCCCAGGTTGTCTCACGATGTTTCCCTTCACCATTTGTCAAGATTGGTCAGCAATCATCATTGTCTAATCTCATATGCGTTGCAGACATTGGGCCCCCTCACTCCTGTTCGTCACCTAAGGAGCGGCCAACTAGTTCCGAACAAATATCTTCTTATTAACAAAAACACTAACACTAAACGGCTTTAACTAAACAGAGGACATCTTATAATAAATATTTTGTTTGTTATGTAAATATCCATTTATTCACCATCAACATCATCCCAATGTACAGCTTATGACAATATAAATTGTAAGAGGACCAATAATATCGAAAGCGCTGCTGTCCACTCAACTCTGACGTCACATCACGGCTCAAATACAGCATATATTCACACATAATATCCAAAAATTCCTGAAGAAATCGTATATAAAACCAATAATACAGCCAATGAACCATTAAAAAGCCGAACTTGATCGCAATCGGTACACTGGAGTGGTCTTGGAACATCGCCAACTCACTTTTAAAGTTTACAACTGATTTTATTTTACTAGGAGCCCCAAGGTCATATTGGTTTATGATTTTAGACCACACGCAATCTGTTATGGCGGCTGGTATTTGCATTTTCGGGTTTGCAAGTTATGTGTTTAGTGGTTGCCTGTTATGTCAAAATGTTTTGATTGAGACTGCTGGTGGTGAAAATGAGATATTATATTTTTTATAATAACTATCGTGAGACATACTAAAAATCACTTTTTACTCATGTAAATAAATGGAGAAAAGCTCTACTAGTTTCGAGATTACTTAATCTCAGTAGGCTGCGCGACGTCGCCGTGTCTGCGCACGCTGCTCATGATGAAGAGTCCCTCTGTGACTCGAAACTAGTAGAGCTTTTCTCCATTAATTTACGTGAGTAAACCGTGATTTTTAGTTTCTTTTTGGTCGGAAGAAAGTCAATATTATTATTTTTAGTCAAACATGCATGAGGTTTCGAAACCTAAAACAGCAAGTACCAACGTGACGTTTTTCCGAGTTATATCTACTTTCTAAGATTATTTAGACACCACTGACAAACGGTGAAGGAAAACATCGTGAGGAAACCTAGGTTCATAGTTTCTACTTATACGTCTAAAATCGCCTTATTATCCTTAATTAAATAAAGATTAATTTTGAAATAAATGCTTTCAATTTGACTTTGACTTTTATTCCAATAACATGAACCCAATTACCGATAAGCTAGCTTTAAATAACACCCCATCAGTTAAATTAAAACGCTCCTAATCCTGATTTTCTAAGAAAATCTTAATAGAAATGTATTGGGACACACTCGATCTCGAATGTCGTATTAACATTTAACAAAAGTAAATACAAGCTAACGAACTGTGCAAATAACTCGATAAAGGTCATTTGGTAAGTATTTGAAGTAAATTTGTAATCCCCAGAATTTAACGGCTCCTAATCGAAAGTGATTTGTTCGTGTTTATTTATTTTATTTACTCTTTCTCGTACCGTACCTAATTCTCGTTTAAATGGTGTTATTTTAGATTATTGGGATTCAACTGCCTCGTTGATCGAGTGGTCGTAGGTAAGCTGTAGCTGCTGCGTTTGAGGTTTCGATATAGATAGCATGATTGATCCAGTGACTGGGTAACCGGCTGCCACGCAACGTGTAGCGGGTACGATCCGTGCACGGAGCACCTCTTGTGTGATCTTGTATGTTTGTAAAAGCTCCACGAAACAGAAGAAAATCCTAGGTTTTCCTACGTTTGAAAAAATGATTCCATGGATTGAGTTTGAATTTTCATTAGATTTTCTAGTATAGTTACGGAATTTGGAATTGTACCCGTATTTTACAATAGGCACACCCCATAATAAATACATTGGACTCTTTACAAACCCAATGAAAAATGGGAGTTACATTATTTTCCACCTCTACGTACCCCCCACCCCCTCCTCCCTGAGATTTAAAAGACGTGACATAACATTAATCATACCCACATAAAATATACCAACAGTAAGATGTAATTACGATACAAACAGACCTGCAGAGAAATGAGATTTCATAGTAGATACGAGATAATATCAAAAAGCGGGCGTACTCGGAAACCTTTGAAGAGGCCCTCTTTGCCCTCCTCACTGAGAATATTCAGAGGGATTTAATTGTACAAAATTCATTTAATCTCAAACCTCTGAGAGGAAAATTCTAATGTCAAGATAATTTTTAAAAATTGAGGAAGTGTATGTTTGAAAGCGATTGATGAAAGATTAAAGGACTGGTACTTTGATCTGATTATAAGTAGGTAGGTACGCCTGCTGAGGAAATTGAGTACTTATGATTGTCATATCGGTCTGAGAAAATGTTACTGAATTTTCCACCTTCACACTACTACTCAAGTTCTTTATTGTATACTAGCTACTTCCGCGCGGTTTCACCCGCTCTTCTCGGCTCCTATTGGTCATAGCGTGATGTTTTATTGCCTATAGCCTTCCTCGATAAGTGGACTATCCAACACAAAAAGATTTATCCAAATCGGACCAGTAGCTCCGGAGATCAGCGGATTCAAATAAACAACACTTTTCAGCTTTATATTATTATAGTATAGTATATAGTATATATGTGTAAAGTTGTTATAAGTGGTAAGTTTTGTTATTTAGCACGGAGTCTGAAACTTACCTCGTGAACTGGCTGGTAACACGCTTTCAGCATGTTCACGAGGCGGACGATTTGGGATTGTAGTCAAGGAAAACTCGAATAGGGTAATTATCGAGTACGTCGAGCCAACCGATATTACGCATCATCT
Source organism: Spodoptera frugiperda (assembly GCF_023101765.2). NCBI lineage: Eukaryota > Metazoa > Arthropoda > Insecta > Lepidoptera > Noctuidae > Spodoptera > Spodoptera frugiperda. The sequence continues at coordinate 8,547,323 of NC_064229.1, read as the reverse complement.
TATTAAGGCCGCGAACGCACAGGCAGGTGGCTTGCTTAGCGCCTAGTGTCTAGCGCGTCACCTAGCGAGTAGCCCAGTAAAACGAACGTTCTAAAATGAACGCGACCGGCTGCACTGCGCGCTTAGCGCCTAGCTAGTCGCTTGGCGTGCATCTATGTTCGCGCTAGACACAAGCCACCTGCCTGTGCGTTCGCGGCCTTACACATTTTCATCATCGTTTTTTTATTACTGAAGGTCGTGTCTGCATAGAAAATGCTTCTATAAGGTACAAGGTCTTTAGTATGAGTGCTAGTTGAGAGCGACACGTTCGTTACACTACATGCGATCCGTCCGATGCGTGCGATCCGACCGATGCGTACGATCCGACCGATGCGTGCGATCCGACCGATCCGTGCGATCCGACCGATGCGTGCGATCCGACCGATCCGTGCGATCCGACCGATGCGTGCGATCCGACCGATCCGTGCGATCCGACCGATCCGTGCGATCCGACCGATCCGTGCGATCCGACCGATGCGTGCGATCCGACCGATGCGTGCGATCCGACCGATCCGTGCGATCCGACCGATCCGTGCGATCCGACCGATGCGTGCGATCCGACCGATCCGTGCGATCCGACCGATGCGTGCGATCCGACCGATCCGTGCGATCCGACCGATCCGTGCGATCCGACCGATGCGTGCGATCCGACCGATGCGTGCGATCCGACCGATGCGTACGATCCGACCGATGCGTGCGATCCGACCGATGCGTGCGATCCGACCGATGCGTGCGATCCGTCCGATGCGGGCCTGTGGACGCTTACCTTTAATACGATTTTGTATTGAGATAGATGAGAGTTAGATGAAGATGATACCATAGGCTACTTTAATGTGCTGTCGACCGACCAATCAATTTTATAATCCGATTTAATTCGGATTATCAACTGATTCGACTGAGATGTACCGGGAAGCAGCTATTTGCCACCTTCAGAAGAATCTAGAATGTTGGTCGTTTTAAGATCCCGGTGTAAAACATTGAGAAATATGTAGGTATAGGTGGATACTGTGAGCAGAATGATACAATCGTATGACAAGCACAACTTATATACGCAGACTGGCGCGGCGGTTAACAATCCTAGACGAGCAGATATTTACTTCCTACCCACTTAGTCTAAATATTAATACTAAATTACCTACATACATCACACCTCTCTTCTTAAATTACAATATGTAAATGAAACAACATTAAGTACACTGAAATCTGATGACCGGTTTCCGAGTTCGCTTTGGGTACACTGTTGGCTGCTGCACTGGGACCTTAGTCTGCTATTACAATTGTGTCAGAATGGTCGATCACTGAGCAGTGCGAGAGGGACGGAGCTATACGCACTGCTCAGTGATCGACACAATTGTAATAGCAGACTAAGGCCCTGATAACTCAGGTTGATCAGACGACTGCTCACCCTCAATACCACTCATCACTGGCCATGTTCGTTACACTACATTATAATAATAGGGATGATGACGGGGTACGAAAATTAAAAATCTATTTGATCCGCCAATTAGGTAATGAAAAATATTAGACAAGTATTTTTTTATTTTGTCATATAAGATAAAAATACTTAGATAAAACGAATCAAAGTTTAGGAGTTAGAGGCAAATTCGTAATCGGCTCTTACTGAGAACAACATTTGTGGATGAATACTGACGAATATAGAAACCAGGAAACAGAAGAAAGAGAACAAACACTGGAAAACTGAAATATTTCCACAAAGGTGAGTGCCTTATAAGCGTATATATCCATCCTATCCTTTTACCTAAAAGCCAGTTTATAAATAAAAGCAGAAATAATACCTACACATACCAACACTATCCTCAAATCCAGTGCCTTCCTAAAAAACCTAAGTAAACACCAGGCTACACTTTTTTCTTTACACGGTAAATGGCTAAAGGATTATAGCGAAATGGATGAGCAGCAGATTTTTTCTCGTTTTTCCAGCCAATCCTTTTAGCTGGTCTTGCGCTTCATGGAACATTTTCTATATACACTAGGGTTTCGCTAACAAGCTAATGTGTGAATATTTTTCAGTATACTGTAAGGATAAATAGTGTTTTAGACGTAGGAGTTGGGTTCATAAAACTTTGTTGTTGGTGAAAAGAAAATGAAAATAATATGTAGCAGTGTTGGTTTTGCTTGTTTATTAACTGGAACATTTTGATTATTTTTTTAAATATGTTAAGTGAAATGGCAGTCAAATTATTGACAGACAATAATATAAATTCAGGCTTTTATTAGATACTGCTAGATAAGTTTATAAAATCAAAGTCAAAGTCAAATTTATTAAACCATAAATTAGTACTTTTGAAATGTCAACAAATAAAGACCTAAATAATTGTCTGTCAGTCTATCCGTCTATCCGTCAGTGAAGCTAGGTATAGGTTATAAACTTGTATAAATAAATATAATATTCGCAACTTTTTTAACCCTAAAATGTATCCTAATACATACTTATACATACAATAGATGCAAAGGTAATCAATACAAAAATATTTTTAGAACTTCATTAAACTTTGAATATAAATAAGGACCTCAAAAATCCCCGCACGCTATCCCCAACACCGACACATCCAAACTTTTATCACGCGAAAAACCAGAAAATTCAAACGAGCGAACTTGGACACTTGAAGTGGCCATAACAATCTTGTCAATTTCACAAAGCGCGACTTTAAGTACAGACATTGAAACGTTGAAACCATTTTATCTATACCACTATAATAGATTTTACGGCTTTTTTTATAGCAGACCCTCCAATCTAATCTAGTAGACCGTTTGATAAACAAAAAAGGGCGTAAAACTGCCTCGCGGAAAGGGCGTGTCCTTGAACTTGGGCCTTCGCGGTTTAGGGCTTGGATAAAAGGTCATGGGTGTTTAAAAATTTGCATGAAGTATCGTTTCGGATTCATCGCGTGATTATTAGGTAGGGATTCCTCAGGGTCGCGTCCTCGGCCCGACGTGTAATTTAAATTACAAGCCACACGATTTATGAGTTTGATCCGGTAAACAATGTTGGATTTTCAACAATGTTTTGTATTATAAATGTTTTACGTTAGCTTACTGATCTTGGTGTGCCACGGTCTGTACAATGACCGAGGAAAGTTTATTAAATTAGAATACTTTGTTATCTAGAAACTTTCCGCAGATAATTAGATTAGACTGCAAAGGGAGAATAAAACTATTTTGTAGTTTAATAACGTAATACAGTCTACTCTTGTTAATTCATAGTTAGAGGGACTCTTAAAATATTTCTAATTACCGAATGTTCGAATTATCAAATTGTCTGTAAAATTTTAACTAGCCTCAAAATACCTATAGGTATTCTGATCCCTGCATTTTCTGCACAATGTTCTGACTCTAACTATGGCCAATAAGTTCGAATTATCGAGTAATTTTGTTACATAGCAATGATTTTTTCATTTGAATTACCAAGTGAATGAAATTGTATTGATTTAGTTCGAAATATAAAGAAAATTTATAGGGACGTCGTGATAACTTCGAATTACCGTGAGGTTCGAATTATCGAAAGTTTGAATTACCAAGAGTCGACTGTATTGTAAAACTGGTCATATACAATATTCAATGCTTAGGTATATTGATAAAAAGGGTCGACAGAAATCTAGCTGTAGTACAAGTTTTGTTAAGATCTCGATATATCTCGATGTTACTGAAATCCAATAACTCTTTACCCAAGGATCAAGCTCTTAAAGTTGGTTGTACACATAAGACGGCACTTGGTATACATAAGTATAGGCAGTATAGGTATCTAAGTCTTCATTCTTATTATTATAACCCAGGCACTAAGCTATTTTCTGACATAATCAATATCATAAGCTCCGTTGAAAGTTCTTTTTACTCTTTGCCTTAGCTGCCTTGTGCCAGCTAAGGATATTTTCTTTTTTAGATTGTATCTACTATGGTAGCTATCAGTTTTTTGAGTTCATGTAAGTACTACTCCAAAAACTTGACCTGCCTTAAAGCTTTGATAAATTTTGAACTTAATTGCACAATTATAAGGACTAGTGGTCGCCTAGTGGCCGAAATTCGACCATATATGATTTAATTTACAATACCACTTAACGTACGTTGAAGGATAATTTTTATTTAATTCAAACTCTTTTATAAAACTCTTTTCATATGAGACGTGAGAATATCATCGCAATGTCTATCGATTTTGACGTTTTGTCAAATACGATCAGATACTATGCATGTGTGTGTAATGTTTTATTTATTGATTTAATGTACTTTATAAGCATTATTTTTGAAAAATATTAGCGCTATGCACCTCTCCTACACATAAACTATAAGTGTACCAAATTTTATGCTCCTACGTCCGCGCAATTATCGTAAAAAGTGGTCCAAAGTTTTTGCATCACGTATTAATATATAGATTAAATTCTATTCTATTGCGATGTTGCACCTCCTTTTTAGCTAACGTGACTATTTTGAAGAAGGAGGTGGGGTCTTTTCAGTTTGTCTCGCCTCGCACCATGGGCTGAACCAGAGCTGACTCGGGTTCAATTATGTCTAATGACGAGAGATTTTCGCCAATGATCGCAACTACACACACCTTTTTTCAAGAGAAGTAAATCATATAATCCCTTCTCCAGCATTGAGCAAGGTGAGTAGGACTGTCAGGCTGTTACCCATTAAAAACGAAACGGGGTAGCCATTCCTACTCTTATTTTTCGAGCCGGAGCCCCTATAGCACACGCATCGTACGCTTCTTTTTCCGTAAAACCACAACGGTATCCAATATTTTTCCATCATTAATTTTCATCAAACACTTCCCACACATTTTGATTAATTGACTAGTCCCTACAAGTTTTCAAGAAACATTCGCCATTTTTATGACGCCCACGAGAAACCTACATAGTAATTAATCTGTTTATCAAAAATCTGATAAATACAAAATTAATTAATTATCAATATGCCAATATCCACCCACAGGGTAGACAAAGGTTGCTGGAAACCGCTGAATTAGGTCACTTCCAACCGACCGAACTAGAACTAATATGGCTTTGAGAGAGGCCTATGTTCCACAATGAACATCTTGTGTCTCATCTGAATGGAAACCCCATTTCTGATACTCCGGTGACAGCTGTCATACTACGTAGATAAGGACTAGAGTGCAGGTGCTTCTGGAGGGTCAGTCGTTAACCGACCGGCACATATGTAGAGCAGTCGTGCGCACACCAGCCAATCACTAATACCTATGTGGAACTACGTGATGTCCATATTAACATAAATAAGTGCTGTAGTCTTCATTAGGGCTGAAGCCGATGCGAAGCTGCGGACTGCCTAGCGGGTTACCGGGACTCCGGCTCGAAAAGCAGGAGTAGGAACGGGGTGGTTTTTAGTCAGTAAGAGTCTGACACTCCCTCTCACCTTGCCTAAGGTGAAAGAAGTCATTGGATGATTTTCCCCACTCAAAAAAAGTGCCGTAGTATTAACATACTATGGGAGAACACTACACTGCACTCGTGTTTGATATCTACCTGAACAAGGCATTTACAAGGCAGTCTTTAATAAGAACTTAGTGAAGAAAAGAAGAGAAAACAATTTTCTAAGAATTTTCTTTAAAACTGCAGAACATCTGCGGTTTCACGTGAAACTCAATTTCGTATAACGAGTAAATAAAATGTTATGAGAACGTTTGGCTGCTTACACGCTTTCGATTTTGCGATTATACGTGCAGTCTTATTATGGTAATTTTCTTACAAAATCTGTTCTAGATTTTTGTCTTTTACAGTCGTAAAAGAAAAGGAGGATGCCAGAGTTTCTATGAAATCTGGTCCCATCTTCCAATAGTTATGTATGTTACATCATTGTATAGGTAAAAAGTGGCGCAAAGTTTCAAATCTTAGGTCGTAAAGAGTTATTCTTTATTAAACATGGTAGTTTTATCAGTAGGATTTGCATCCTCCTTTATTAGTCTCCATCTCCAATTTGGATAATTACCTACAACTTCTGTAATAAATAGCATTTCGAAATCTAAAGCTAACCCAACTTGCAAATCTTCACCTCATCATTGTGTAAGTTATGTAACCGAAGAAATGAGTCGATTCTAAAAATAGAAGACCTTCATACGTCATCTTCTGAAATAATAATATACTCTCAAATATGATTAAATGCTAAAAGCATAAACGTCACACTTCCATAGCAATTTGCGAAACCGTAGGCAGGTACTTTAGGGCCGTTCAGCACTTCGTTATCTCAATTTACAAACACCTACCTTGTTACAAAACCATTAAGGGTTTTAATTACATTTGCATCACCTGCTTCACTCTCAGACATCTCATAAATAATTCAATTAACTAAGTTGTTGTAAAATCGTATTTTCACGTGGGTAAACCAAGCTTTGGTACGTAATAGGTCAGCTTCGACTGAAGTGATACCACAGCCTCACAGAAAAAAAAGAAAATTGGCATGCAACAGCGCTTGCATTGAGTTTACCATGTGATTGAGGTTACCGGAGAGCCAATTTTCCCCTATCCCTATTCTGCAAACCCAAAAGGCCAGTTACGCTTTTGTTACTACTTGGTCAGTGTTTGTCCATGAGCTGTGCTGATTATTTACCATCAGGTAAGACGTCTGTTCGCTTACCGCCCTATTCCATAAGTGACAAAGTTAAAGTATGGTAGAGCCATGCTTCGGCATGAATGAGTCGGCTCCACCGACCTCACAGCCGTGGTATCACTGTGGTCGTGAAAGTTTCTGTGAAGAAAACCGATGTGAGACAACGCTTGCGTTGTATTTCATTGTATAAGTCAAGATACGCCCCTTCTCAATCTTCCCGATCCCCGATTCCCTACCAACCCTTAAAATCCTAACCCCAAAAGACCGGCAACGCCCTTGTATCACCTGTGGTGTTCCGGATGTCTATGGGTGGCAGCGATTGCTTACCATCCATTGATACGTCTACTCGTTTACGCCGCTAAAAAATAAGTTGTCGCAAAATCGCAATCGTGGGTATGTAGACAGCCTTATCCGAAGTTCTTCGTTTCACACAAGCTCATAATTTAGCACGCAAGAGTTTTAGGTGTTTCTTGATTGAAATTGAAAACGTTTAGTATTGTGTCTGTGCTTGTTTGTGTTTGTGTGTGTGTGTTTGTTCGTCTATTGTTGTTGTTTGGTGCAGCTTTCCAAACACTGTTTTGTTTATATTCGGTATTGTTTTTCTTCTTCTTTTGTTTCGTTTCGTTTTGTGTTTATTTTTGTTTTCTTGAAGGAATTTTGTTATGTAAATACGAGTAGACGTGAATAGAGTTGCTGCTTTTTTTAGAATTGTTTTTTCATTAACATTAAGATGTTTTTTTTTTGGTAATCAAAGATCTAAATTCACCTACCTAAATGATTTTCTATTCTACAGGAATCATGTTGCATTTTTCAACCATAATTGGAATAGAGATTCATGATGTTATACGGGGTGTAAACTGAATGCTCACAAATGCCGCAAACAGGTGATGGTAAAATACGAGTTTTATTTTCAAAGAATTAAGGTTTTTAATGTTGTAATCTTAAAGGTTAAGGAGAATGAAAAATACGAAAACAAAAACAAAGAAAATTATAAAAACAAAAGAAATCGGCGTTTTTCGGGAGTGTCCTGTTTTTTTTAACGTTGATAAGTCTGCGTTTGGCCACCAACCCGCTTACTGCCAGGACGGCAAACCAAAAAAGTGGCCGAAGATGGAGCATACAGAGATCCTCTGTTTATATAGAATAGAAACCCTTTATACGAATAAGTTAAACTAATAATCGGTGCCAAATTAACCGGCACTATTGTCACTAGTAAACATTAATTGTGTGTGTCATACTTTAGTTAGACCGGTACAACAAAAGCAATTATTTTTACAACTGTTCCACGTTTATATATGGAAGTCAATAGTCCCTTTGTTATCTATTTATATAGGTAGGTACAGTTATATGTATTATAATTCAATTGAATAATTTGTTTGTTTGATTGCGTGAAGCTACAAAACTACTCAAAAAAAGCAAAAATAGATCGGTAGATGCCTCAATTTTATTTTAATGTCCGTCTTGTAGACTGTTTTAAAATACTAGCTACTTCCGCGCGGTTTCACCCGCTCTGCTTGGTTCCTATTGGTCATAGCGTGATGTTTTATAGCCTATAGCCTTCCTCGATAAATGCACTACCCAACACAAAAAGAATTATTCAAATCGGACCAGCAGTTCCGGAGATTAGCGCGTTCAAACAAACAAACAAACAAACAATCAAACAAACTCTTCAGCTTTATAATATTAGTATAGATTAGAGACACGTATTTATTGTTTTCTTAGGAAAACAAATACTTTCGGAGAAATATTGACTTGAAATATCGCGTGACGTCAAGTTACTTCTATACATTTTTTACGTAGAAATAAGGTATTTGCTCCTACTTTTAAACTTTGATTCGTTCTATTTATCTAGTATTGTTATCTTATAAGACTAAATAAATAATACGTGTCTATTTAATAATTTTTCATTACCTAACTGACGGACTAAATAGATTTTTAATTTTCATACCCCGTCACCTTCTCTATTAATTAAACTATTGGCCAGCCTTACCTCATTACGGTCGTGAGCTAAACATAAACAAAACGGCTTATTGTTCTAACTAATATATTTAAATGGTCGTCGTATTGTCATACAGTCGTGGTTTAATATAACAATCGTATATATATACCTAGTTATTGTCCTGGTCAGTGTGTTTGTTGTTGTTTGTGTCATAGAGTTGTTTATTTATTTATTATTTGATTGGTAAGCGTAATTGTTCTAATTCGGTGAGGTTTGGGATTTTGAAATGGGTAGTACTAATTTTAAGCGTGGTCTTGCTTTGGCACGAATGGTTTGGCTCGACCAGAGTGATACTATGGCCCCACAGAAAATCGGCGTGGAACAACGCTAGCGTTGTGTGAGATTTTCAGAGGCCCAATTACCCCCTTCCCAATCTTCCCCATCCCCGATTCCCGAACAACAACCCTTAAATTCCTAACTCCCAAAAAGCCGGCAACGCACTTGTAACGCCTCTGGTGTTTCAAGTGTCCATGGGCGGCGGCGATTGCTTACCATCAGGTAATACGTAGGCTCGATTACCGGCGTGCTTAATAAAAAAAAATACAGTCGTGGTTTAATATAACAATCGTATATATATACCTAGTTATTGTGTTGGTCAGTGTGTTTGTGTTATTGTTTGTGTGATAGAGTTGTTTATTTATTTGATTGGTAACGGTAATTGTTCTAATTCGGTCAGGTTTGGTTTTTGAAATGGGTAATACTAATATTATTTTCATTTCTTTTACTAACAATTCGATAGTGCAGCAGTCTTACAAGATAATATTTTGTTCTTGTTGCCTAGTTTAATTAACAGGTAAAATATAGGAATACAATAAAGGCTAAATAACAATAGGTACCTACTCACAACAGTTGACAACTATTAATAATACTATGTATATTAAAATGCTAACTAAATCATAATAATTTTGGAGCTTTCATTGTTTGGTTATAGAAAATTGGCTCATATTATTTTGTAACGTAGGGTTTCGTTTTAAGGTTCATTGCTTTATCAACATAAAGATATAATTGGCAAAGTCAAAAAAAAAAGTTGACATAAGTAATTTCGTTTTCCAAATCAAACAGTCAAACTTTTATTTAATACTAGTAAACCCGGCGAACTCCGTTTCGCCACCGCTTTTCTCTTGAATATTTCCTGAATTTTCTTTGCTATACGAATGCAAAACCGTGGAAATCGGTTCGTGCGTTCTAGAGTTATAGCGTCAGGAAGGAAAACTCGACTTATTTTTATATAATAGATTAAATTCATAGAACTTCAATAGAGAACTATTTAATCGGAATACTAATTAGATTAATCCAAGGCCAATATAAACGTAAGTGTGTAGACCGCCTTCTATTACGCAGTCAAATGACGTCATTATTATAAATAATGTGATTCACGAAGATACCGGTCAGTAATTTCAATCCGTCTCACACAGCCCGGCTAGCTCAGTCGGTAGAGCATGAGACTCTTAATCTCAGGGTCGTGGGTTCGAGCCCCACGTTGGGCGCATCTTTTTGCAGCTAATTAATAAAGCACTATTATATTTTTGACATTTTCTGTACATTTTTCAAACAATTTCTGAAAGAAAACATGAAAAAGACATTTTTATTATTCTTACCTGCAATTTTTCGTTCTCGCATCTTCCTCCATAGTTGTTCAGCTTTCCTCATGGGCCAGTTCTCGACTTTCGCGCTGAAACTCCTGAAGAACTTGTATTCCTTGAAGTGTGACATCCTCCTCTCCATTTTACTAGGCGTATGGCCCGGAGGAGGCGGAGAGGGCGCCTTGGGCGTAGTCGACGGCGAAGGCTCATTATTTTTCTCCATATTTAATTTTACAAATTCAACTTTCCAATTCTAATTCCAAAATTAAATTCGGATTTTTAAATATTTTGGTCCCGAATTTAACACTTAAACTTCCATTTAACCGTCAACTTATCTTTTGTTTTACGCGATTCCATTTTCAAATTTTTCTAAATTTATTTATCAAAATACGTTTTATATTTTTTTATAATTTCACGTTATAAATAGAATTCACTTATATAATTTATAATTTGACTTATATAAACTCACTTATACACTATTTAACTTTAAGTAACTAATTATAAAACACTTAGCTGGACCAGTTTCCAATTACGCCGAGTGTTTTCGTTAATTAACCTGAAACAAATAAAGAGGAAAGTTTATTCATTATCTACTTCATTGTACACTATGTTTGAATTGGATGAATAGAACAAAGTGACATGAATATTTATTGACTAGGTTCGATGACTGGGTAAAGACAATACAGTTATTTTGATTAGTTGTAGAGTAATCAAGTATTGTTGTGAACTAGAAGAATGGTTGGGTGAAATTACGTGTGATTAAGTTGAGAATTTGGTCACTAATTCGATTTTTCGGTTGGACAAATGTAGTATTGGAATTGTGGCCAGTCAGTCAAGCTGATTAGAGTACTTTTCCACCAGACATGTGCTATTGCTATGTAGTTATGTTACGAAGATGTAATAGCTAAGCTGTGAAACTATGTGACCGTTTCCACTGGTACTAAGCTATGTAGCTGTGCGAGTAAGATGCCAGCTCGAGTATGCGATGTATCGATAGTAGGGAAGCCATCCATAGCACATATCCGTAGCACGCATCTTTCGATATAAAAACATAGCTTAGCTGAGTCTGTTTCCACCACTACCGCGCTAAGTTATGTGTACCAATGAATATAATTAGTTGAATTCAAACGCATCCACAGCAACGTAGCACGTCTCTGGTGGAAAAGCATCTTTATACTGTAACTCCTCTGCCTATCCACAGAGCTAAACTGGTGTGATATAGTGAGATTGCAGATTTAGGAGAAAATTAAAACGTTCCGATTTCCAATCAAGCTGGCTATTGTAGTGTAAATTCAAAATCCTTTTTTCATAGCCGCGGGCTATCGAAATGATTTTGCCTATAAAGATTTTTTTATCTATTCATTTCTAAAAATAAAATATATCTAGAAATGAAATTGGTATTTTGATTGACTTTTGGAATAGGAGAGCCTACTGCTTTATACGGGACACCATTTCTGGCACCATGTTACTGACAATTTTGTTTTGAAATCAATATTCCAAGAAATACCTTACACGAGAATTGAACTCGGAGTATACTACCAACTAATCAAGTTCAATAATACTGTGTGAATTTCTTTTACAAGGTTTTTGCGTCTAATAACACAATTAGACACATACATACATACAAAACCTCACGCCTGTCTCCCAAGGGGCTACGAATGCTACGAATCTTAAAATACTCTTTCGCTTCATCAACAATCATTAGTCTTTTCATGCATACTAAAGTTACGGTTACTTTTAATTTGAAACTTCTTTAATAAATATATTGGCAATCTGGTCGCTATATGCCCATCTATGGTACCCTCTACCGACGGCCGCAATTAGATATATCTTAGATAAAAATTACATACTCAGAAAAAAAAAGAAAAGCCTTTTCTACTCTTACCTACATGTCATACGTCGTAGCTACTTATTTCTTAGGTAAAAAATATTAGCTAAGAAACGTCGAATATTTTTTTATGTCCACTGACAAAAACTACACAATTTATAGACAAAATCACAGCGGATAAAATCCCTAAACACTTTCAACGACTCCGTGCTCTATCTCACCGAATCATTGGCCAAATAAACAATCCCATCTTTTGTGTAAGCACCCTAAATTCTAGAGAATTTGCCAACAAAGTCAAAATAATATCAAACAGCTATAATATAATAATACAGTATGTTAACTAACAGAGGGCGTTCCTTTAAACTCGTTAATCTATATCATAATAAATTGCAACGTTGCCTTCCTTCAACTACGCGGGCACAGAGTGTTTCTTTTACGTAACGATTTAAAACTTTCGGTGACTATATTAATATTAAAAAAATTAAATTGTTTTGTTTTTGAATGGTAATATTTTTTTAAAGCATGTATGGATGCGGGTTAACAGAAACGCCCTCTGTTAGGTAACATACTGTATAACAAGCAAAGCCAAATTCATTTCCATCGAGGTTTAAAGTGATTTCTGATTTAATACGTTTTGAATCCCTTGCAAATATATTTCGGGGTACCAATTACCGTAACGGTAGGGTTTAGGGTTTCCATTGAACCGTTTCGAATTACGTATGTATGCTGTGTCAATCAGTCAATTCAAATCGGAGGTATTTTTAATTCATCTTTTATACATATTTTGGTATTCAGAATTTGACCTGGTTTTGGTAAAAGGCGATTAAGTTGTGTTTTATTTAAGGTTTGCTCTTATTGGTTCTCGTTTTGTATGATTCTGTGCTTAATACTTATATCTAAAGCTTACTTTATACTTTAGGGTACAGAGAATAAAGTTCCCTAAGAAACGGAGGATCCTCTAACCAGGCAAAGTAATTATGTCTGGCGGCAGGTTTTCTATCCATATATATTTATTTGTATGTAAACTTCATATGTGCGACTTAGGATTTATGACGTCAACAGTCGATTTGCTAGTCGATCGTCTATGTGCGACAACTGTCATCTGTCCCTTGCCATGTGTCGCTACAATGCAGTACACTTAGTATAGCTTTACGGCAATCGAAACGAGAGCGCCTTCGACGCCCTGTCAAGTGTTCAATCAGTTTTCTCGTTTCGATTATTTTAAACGTAAACCAAACTCGTATAAACCACTCGTATACAAAACAAAAACCTGAACAAAAGTTTAATATCGCCTAAAGTCAGTCTTGATTGATAAATAACAAAACTTCGATTGAAATCCATACAAACCGAAATACCTTTGTAGCATTCAAAGGGCTTAGTACGAGTTTGTTTTATGTTCAACGAGAACGAAACGAGAGCTTGTTCGACGCTTTGATTGGTTGGTTTATTCGATCCGGCCAATCAGGACCCTTAGTACGAGTTTGCTTTATGTTGAACGATAACGAAACGAGAGCGCGTTCGGCGCTCTGATTGGCAAGCTCGAATCAACCAACCAATCAGAGCACCGAACACGCTCTCATTTCGATCACGTTAAACGTAAAACAAACTCATACTAAGGCTACAGGTAAGACCACAAAAAAAGAAAAAAAAGGCCAGTAAAAGAAATATTGCTGACAGAAGCTGATTCAGTAATTATTTGAACTTTGGCCTTTGGGTCTACGCTGAATTTACCTTTTGCATAGTAATGAGGCCTAAGCACACAACACGAGTTCAGTGCTATGTTATATGTTCAACATACAACACTGGATTATCATTACCCGGCATTATGTTAGGTTTATATTACAACAGATATAACTGGTTCAAAATCTGCCCTAAAACGAAAACATCTATCTCGACTGCAACTGACACTATAATTAATTAATACCTAGATTTTTTTAGTTAACGTAAGTAGTAAAAAGTAAGCAAAATTCTAATAAACTGTGACGATTTATGTCGTGGTGGCTCCGAGCTTTAAGATGCCCGCTTTTAACAGAAATCAAATTTATATTATTATTATGTACTTTCTAAGATTATTTAGACACCACTGACAAACGGTGAAGGAAAAACATCGTGAGGAAACCTGGGCTTATCATTTCTAATTATAAGTTTGAAATCGCCAACCCGCATTGAGCAAGCATGGTGATTAATGCTCAAACCTTTTCCGTGCGAGAAGAGGCCTTTAGTCAGCAGTGACCACTTATAGGCTGTTAAAGTAATGAAGTAAAAAGAAACTATGCAGTTTATTCTTATTTCAAAATGTGGCTTCAAAAAATTGCCGTAATAACTTTATGTTACTTTTCTTTAAATAAAAAAAAAAAAAACAAGTGACACTCAGCAAGTTCAGCGACCCAAGAAAACAGAACCGACGAGAATAACGAGGCACAAGTAATAAACAAAGGAAAATCAAGAAAAAACACAATAGCTACCCATCAACATCCACCTAAAAGCATTAACAATGTAGAATTAATTAAAAAAGCAAAAGCCTCCCCCTAGGGGCTTTTTACGAAGATCGATGAAGGACTTAAGAAATACGGTAATCCAATATTCTCAAGTTTGATTGACTCCTCGTTTGTGATGTAAAACCTTTATGTGTGCGTTTATTCCAAAGAGCACATTAAAGTGAGCGTGAGTGTATAAGTGAGTGAAGGTTCTGTGTGAGTGAACGTGAGTCTGTGTTGAACCGACGTAAGTTTGTGTATGGGTGAAATGGGTGAAAATTCTTTTCCCAAAGATGTTTGGTTTCCGTGAGGATTTATTTTTACATCTGAAGTTCTTGTATGTAATTGAGTTATCGATTTAACGAGACGAAGTGTGTCTTGAGTGAACATTGAAAGAAAGGTCAGTGTTTTTAAGAGAATTGCTTTTTATTTTCCCTTAGTTTTACGTGTGGTGTTTTTTCTTTTACGCGGTAAATTGGAGTTTATTTATAGTAGTTCATAATTATTGAAACGTACATTTTACAAGTGAGAAGAAATATACAAGGCAGATATGAATGGGGCCGTCGGTAGAGGGCGCCTTTGGCGGACATATAGAAACCAGATTGACGATATATTAAAGAAGGGCCAGATTAAAAACACCCTTAACCGATGAGCATACATGAAAAGACTGACAACTGTTGATGAAGCGGAAAAGGTATATAAGATTCGTAGCAATTAGCGGTCCATTGTCTCTGCCTACCACCGTGGGACCAGGTGTGGGGTTATATATTTTCTAAGGCTACTTACAAAACTTTCTTATATTGTATTGGTTTTAATCAGCCTCGACTATATATAAATTACAACTATTATTAACCATAGCAATGGACTATGTATTTAACTATGAATTTTCATTCTAAGACTTTTGATCGACCTGAATATCTATCTAAAACTGAGACCCCTTAACTGTTGCACTTATAACCATTTAAAATGAAGGGCCCTGGATGAAAAATAAACAGTACTTTTAATAACCCTTACAGCGCCAAAATATTTATCCATGTAAATTAAATAAGTGGCTGGGTCGGAGGGACGGTAAGGGATGACCTATATTTAAAGCTTCTAACTTCGGCTCACAACACGGTACCTTGGGTCCAAGATTTTATTTATGTAGATTTACTTTTTTTTTGCGGTCTGTGCGATCGAATCAGTGTTGAAGGTTTTTAAGAAATGCGTGTTACTGGTGTTGGTCGAGTGGTCTTAAGTGTGACTTCTGAGTAAATTATCTGTATTTCAATTCTGGGGGCAGTAATGTTTACATGCCAGTTAATTTGCTTCGATTTCTCAGCTACTTATAATTAAAAAAAAATACGATTGACTAAATGGATCTCGAATTCAAATTTCAAGTATCCAATGACTTCTCTCTTGAGTGTCAGACTCTAAATGACTAAAAGCCACCCCGATCTTACTCCTACTTTTCGAGCCGGAGCCCTGGTAAACCTGCTAGGTAGTCCTTAGTTTCAGATCATAAAGTATTTACAATTTGATTTTTCTCTTATTAAATAAGTCTGAACATACCTGTACATGGTGTGTAAAAACTTGTAGACCATTACATTTGGTGATGATAACATCTATCAAAACTACGTGTTACATATTTTAACAATTCTATGTAGGTACCTCTATCTATACCTTTGCAGAATAAAAGGTATAATGTTCTATTATGTTAGTTAACTGCTAAAAAGAATTGCTAATGTTAAGTGGCGTTGCTTTTAGTCGCTGGGGCTTAATGCTAATTGCGGTGTCTTATATAAATATAAGAGGTAAAGTGCACTTAGAATTAGATGTGTATAAAATAGCCTTGCACTCTTATTACTTGGTAATAGGACTCATAATGCAAAGGCCGTAAATTGGGTCAATAGTTTATCACGTTAGTTAGAAGACGACCACTGCTGAACATAGGCCCTCGATGATCTCCAGATCCGCTGGTGGGAAGCTACTTGCATCCAGCGAAAGTTGCGTGTTATGTGACATACATAATATCACACTAATATTATGAAAGTGGCAGTTTGTTTGTTTAGATATGAGCAGACAGACAGAATATGAGCTGATTTAGCTTAAAGGTTAGTTAGAAAAAAGCACGACTTTCATGTATGTACGTCCAAACACTCAAACAACCTTTACCTACATTTATACATACCAATCTCATAAAAACCAAAAAGCTATAAGTAATTGAGTATACCCATAATAATATAATAAAAGAAAGTCACTAACACTCTCTTTGGCACCGGATACAGGGAAAATCTCAAGCAACGACGGCTTAACACATCACAAAATATCAAAGAATGACAACCAGCCCTCGTAATTTCGTAGGAATCGTGAAATATGACGTCACAACAAAGGCTCTGTCAATCCCCCCTTATATTATTATGTAAAATACTCTGAACAGCACATCAAGTTACACCGCCATTATAACTTGACCCCTCTGTACATAACAAGTGCATGTGTTAGTAGTTCAAGTTAAGATGGATGTTTAGTTTGTAATACCTATTCGACGACGGAGTTTTTAATAAAGTCTTTATGAAAAGACGAAGGTTTTAGGAATGGCTATGAAGGTAATATGTAGATATGGCTTTTAAAATAATCGTCTACTCTTATTTCAGAAAGGTGACGTATTTAACTCATCTATACTTATGTATTTTTGCTTACGTTATCCTGAATAGTGCTTCAGTAACATGAAATGAAATACAGACGAAAAATTAAAGATTTGTAGCAACAAGAGTCAAAAGACTGGCACAGGGTGTACTTTTTCGTGGATAACACTTAAGTCACTGTCATTTAAAAACTTTAGGACTTAGCTTTTTTTAATATTTTCCTGATAACAGTTCGGACCTCACCTGGTGCCACTTGGACGTCATCTTCATGGATACCCTGTATAAACCTAACCATGGGAACGCGGGCGAAACCGCTGGCAGAAGCTAATGTAGTAATATTCAAAATACATTGTTTAAAATAATATATCTATATTTTAATAGTTTTACAAGAGTCGATCGCGGTATAATGTCACACGCTTTTATATGGAATTGAAGCTCAAAACATATCAACTACAAAGGAATATTAATTTAATTATGTATACAGACCCTATGTGAATACGGAGACATATTATAATAATTATAGTATCAACATCAATCTACACACAACCAGTTTATTTTGGTCTCGCTTTGTTTGATCATAGAGTTTGCTAATATACGCCATATTATTTTTCTAATAAAAGCCGGTAAACGATCAGACCGATCACCTGATGGTAAGCAATCGCCACCGCCCATGGTCACCCAAAACACCAGAGGCGTTACAAGTGCGTTGCCGGTCTTTTGGGGATTAGGAATTTAAGGATTGTTGGGAAATCGGGGATTGGGAAGATTGGTAGGGGGTAATTGGCGTTGTCTCACGTTGGTTTTCTGTGAGGTTGTGGTATCTCTCCAATCGAGCCGGCCCAAACTATTAAATATCTCCACGTTTGGCAACGGAGTCAGAGATTGCAGTTTAAAAACTTCAGTTTTATCAATGTCGATTCAAAATGTTCAGTCTTATAAGTTTTTAAACTGACATGGTCACCAACACTATAATTGGAACTTAAAACGGGATATACATATACCATGTTTTTCAATTATTATGAGTTTTCGATATTTCGGCAAGCGCCATGATCACGGATAAACTAAGTTTATAGTGTACCAATAAAATTATAATGTTCAGTCTCATCTCGAAACTTGAATGTAAATGTATTAGATGTATAGCAATAGGCTTACCTCATACTATACTTGGGACTATTTACCATATCTGATGAAATCTGGATTTATGTAGGTATATGTAAATCTGCCTACACCCTTGGAGAAATTAGCATGTTATTGTTTCAGTTAAGTGATTTTTGCATGTCATTTCATATTTTTCTTTTGCAAATATACCTTACCAAATAGTGCTACATTAAATGTTGCACTAAGATATCAGCAGTTATTAGTTTTGTTTCTTATTTCTGCATTTATGAACTGCTTACAACTAAAAGCTCACGTTAGGCTGAAAACATAAGGAAAGCATAGCTTAAAGTTGTTTTTTGAAATTTTCTCAGTAAGTAGTAGCACGGAGCCTGGAATTGTGCCCAGCATATGCTCATCCCCTATCACATGGGACTTTTAACACAAATGGTAAAACGTGAGAATTACGTGCCGTAATGTACACCTCTGTCTACCTTTTACCAGGGATACAAAGCTATAGTAACCTTATAGGTTACTATAGCTATAGTAACCTTATAGGTTACCTTATAGGTTACCTTATAGGTTACCTTATAGGTTACTATAGCTATAGTAACCTTATAGGTTACTATAGCTTTGTATGGTAAAGCTATAAGCTTTACCATACAACTAGCTTAAAATGCCATTAAATTAACAACTTATTTATTTATTTATGTCTGTTATCTGTTTCTTTTTGATGACGATAGTAATTCGATTTCTGTACGGGTCGCAGTTTTTTCTTACATCCTCTAACTAGCTATTTGAATAAAAAATCCAACTAATCAGACCGTTAGTCTTTGAATGATTAATTAAGATTTTAACAGTTTACATAATTATGATTACTTACATGGAACACAGGTATGATAATGCGATACCTATGTATTTATTGTATGTAAACTTCTATATTTTAATTTACATTTCCCATAGTTAAAACATAAAGATACTAATAGTTTTTGTTATTTATTTATGTTTAACTAACTGCGCATTCAAAACTAAAACAAACGGGTTTGTTTGGCATGCGCCTGAAATATTTCAGAGGCAAAGATTACAATACTGAAATTGGTAGGTTTCATGATGCAGAGCTATACCGAAATTTGAAAGTCAATATATAAAGTGTATACAATCCCTAGCCACATTATTTGGTGCACTCTTGTTTTTTGATCAATCTGTGAGATAAGAGTTAGAATCTGTGTTACATTTAGATGAGTTTAAAGTAATTATTAGTATTGCTTATTTCCTAGACATTTCTAATCCTATTTAATCTTAATACCTTTTTAAATTATTATAGTACTGACACATTTTTTTTACAAAAACCTAAACCTTTTAATTGGCTGAATAACCTGAGTTTATTGTTATTTTTAAGTATCTGTTTAAATCAATTTTATTATAGCTTTCGTTGGACATACTAAATTAATCGCCGCGTCGCATGTCGTGGAATACTTCTCATGAATATGAGACTCTACCATGGCTTGAAACTAATCGAGTTCCTCGTCAAACTGTTACGTGAGTAAGCCGATAACATAATAATTATCTGTTTATTATTCGCCGCAAGTCCTCCATTAATTATAAATATACAAATTAATTAATTTACTATACTTTTGAAAGACAATAACATTATAGAAAGTACCTTTGTCTATCTTCTAACATATGTGTCTATCTTTTAGTAAGTTTACGATGCTATCTATAAAAGAATGAATACTAAAGAAACTCTCTATGATAATTGTATTCCATTGTCTTAGACAATTTCTGTTTATTTTTATTGTTGTTTAATATTAAAGATGTGAAAACACTATGATTGAAATTAATATTAACTGTTAATACAGTTAAACTTTTCTTAATCTTGACTTATAAATAAAATTGAAGTGTCTGTTTTGTAATACTGAAATAATTGATTTTTACTACATGCATAATATGAATACCATATTTTTTACAATTTTATCCTGTCTGTTTGTTTATTGCGGCTAATCTCTGAAATTACTGGACCAATTTTATTTTATTACTATACAATAACATTTACTCTCATACAAAAACAAATACCAACATTATTATTAATTATCTATCCAATTTCCTTTATTTTTGCATACCACAAAAGTCTCAATAAAAACCCACGCGGAAACCATCGAACAGTTCAATAAAAATTTATTATTCACCAAAAAAAATATTGTATCATCCAAATAATATCCACAAGGCCAAAACTATAATTGCAGTGAATCTTTTAATAAATATCCGTTAACGATTGCAAGAGAAAAAGAAAAACACTTCATAAATCACTCATATTTACTCACCTCACTGTATGTCTTTCATTTATTCACACTAACACTAAAACACATCACAACACAGAAAAAATAACACGCATTTATTTACAAAAAGCACTTATCATAGCCGATAAAAAGTTGAATCGGGCGCGAGCTGAAAATCCGAATGAAACCGTCCTAGCTCGCCACGAGAATCTACAGGTCTGACCGCAGTACCATACAATTTCCCGCTCCGACGAGAGAAAGAGACAATAGAACAAAATCACATTGAGCTAGAAAGAGTACGGTATATTTCTCACGTTTCGCGTCTGCGGAAAATCGCCGAAACATAAGTGCGTTAGAAAATGCGACGCTCGGTACAGGAATTCGGTAGCTTATGTTAAATTAATAACTCATTCATTCATTTATGTTTCGTTCTAGTTTTCCCATAGTTTACTTGGTTGAGTTTTTTAATACATATTCATATTTTTAGGTTAGTTGAAAAGCCAGGTGGTCTTTTTTTTAAACATTGCTTACGACGTTCGTTTTTATGTTTTTTCAGTGTGCGGTTGGCGGGTTGAATTTTTAAAATTGTTACCTTTTTCACCGGATACATTGTGTGAAACGGATACAAAGTGTTTTAGCCACAAATTGCTGCTATTTTTATATGTTTGCCTTTGATTAATAATGGATATGTATCATATTTATATTAATGAAGCTTTTGTCATTGTCTTCTTAACGTAATGGGTAGATTATGAGGTGTTATGTGGTGGAAAAAGGTTATTGTGCTTATAATTTCTTTATTCTTGATTTATATTGGTGTATTTTCTAGATACTTTAGCTTAAAATATATTTCAAGAATATTTCGCTCATCGAATGCAAAAGGGCCACAAATCGAAAATTTCTCAAAATCGTTTTATTGCAAAAATGAGGTCTAAACCGACTTAAGTATCATAGTAGAAAAAGACACCCGTCATTTTCGCATTACTTAATCTCAAACCAACTGACTGCCCCTTTTGCTTTGATGCATTTTGTTAGCTAACTTCAGAGCAAAGCAGCCATTTTGTCAGTTGCGACCCGACACTCGACGCGAACGCACGTCAGTTGCGTGCAAAAAGGCCACAAAGCGAAATAATACTGCAGTTTGTGTTCGTAGTTCTCTGCAAAAGTGCCATATTTTGGAATACGTCCGTTTTGCATTCAAACATTAAGTAAGTATGATGATATTTTATAATACAACAAGGCCATTATTTTAAATACGTCTGTATTGCATTCAAACATCGAGCAAATAGTAATTTATTTTTTATTACAACAGTGCCCTTTTTGAATTGCGTTCGTTTTGCATGGAATTACGCGTGGATTGATTACTATTTTTTGAAAACTAGAGTAGAAAGTTCAGAAATGTGTCCTTTTTGTATGGCAAAAATGTATGATTGTGTTATATTTTTTTATTTCTATAATAATCTTTAAGCTTTATTTTTTGTTTTTTACAGCTGTTTTATGGGCAATAAAATACACGCTTTTGTCATTAAACTTAGAATCATATTTACTAATTTTTTACTAACAATATCAAATAATATTTTACACCTATAAGCTCAGCAGTGGATTGTAGTCTGTGTAAATAATCGTGAATTGTGGTTTGAGCATGGCTTGTGCTTGGTTTTTAAATGACGTGTTTAATTATTGATTGCAGAATGAATAGCCGAGCACGATTAATTTTGTAAATGTCGACCGCTACTCAAGAATCAGATAATGATCCACCTTTATCGACCCAGAACATTCAAGACAAACCAGAACCTGTAGATGAACCGGAAACTTCAACCAGTTTGCTCCACCCAAACCCATTATCCAATGATTCTTTAGATACAAACTCCATACCAGATAGCCAGCCTGACCTATCTTTACTTGAGGATCGAGATCTTGATATAGAATCTGTAACACCTTATACGAAAATGGCAGGGAAAGTCGTTGAACCGAGCGACTCAAGTGACTCTGACTCAGACTCTTTTTATGGGACAAGCCCGCCACAACCTCCCATACCGCTGCAACTCCTGTAAGCCAGGATCTACAGTAGATACAAACATGAAAACACCGGAACACTGAAGTCCGGCGCGTCCCAGGGAAATGAATGACTGTCTTGGATCCCGCAACGAAACAAATCAGAAGATGTTATTAGAGGAGAAGAAAAGAAAACGATAGTTTCCACTTCCCTCGGTGAATTTAATGCAGGAGACAGGATGACTTAAGCCTTAAGGCACAAAAGAGACTGCACAACTGGGAGAAGCCCAGTTGCCAAGCACCACGGAAATTTTACTTAAAACTAAAATATTAAATGCTAATACTAAATGGGTCCTATGCGTGAGCTGTTATACTTGCTTCCAATAATAGGTATGGCAAAAACGCCTAAACGCACGGAAATTTGCTCGAGACTCCACAAGGTCCGTGTAATAAACTACACCTGATGAAACAATTAAATTATCCAACATAGTGTTACGCTCAGATTGCCAGAGACCACACTCCCAGAGTATGTGATGGGCGGATTGCTCATGTTGCAACTCCGCTGTCGAACATTGGCACCATGGTGAATCAACGAGTTTAAATGAGAACAATTTGCTTTTAAAGTTGCCATGGCCAGTAAGAAATTGGCTTGACTCAGACTCTAGCGATTCTTCTACATCAAGTAGTTCATCAGATGCTGATTTTTCTTCAGATGACAGTGTAAAAGATCCCATTTATAAACCTAATCCCAATAACAACGGTGTTCTATCTTCTGATTCGGAGGATGAACAGCCAAGACTCAATATAGCAAATTTTAATATTTCACCCACACCCGGACCTTCTTATGTAGAACCTCAGCCATTAATCCATAATATTAATATAGCCATGGTTATTAAAATTTGTCTTATTTTGTGTAGTATTTTGCACAAAATAAGACAAATTTTAATAACTAAACAACACAAAGTATAATTGAATTAGTCGTAGTAGTATGAAGAAGTGTAATAATAAGATTTAAATTACAAAGACTGATTGGATTGCTCAATGATTGTGTTTAGAGTATTATTTTTGTTAATTCACAATTCAATTATACTTTGTGCTGTTTAGTTATTAAAATTTGTCTTATTTTGTGCAAAATACTACACAAAATAAGACAAATTTTAATAACTAAACAGCACAAAGTATAATTGAATTAGTCGTAGTAGTATGAAGAAGTCTAATAATAAGATTTAAATTACAAAGACTGATTGGATTGCTCAATGATTGTGTTTAGAGTATTATTTTTGTTAATTCATGTGTGATTCTGGTCTATAAAACGACATTTTACAAATTAATAATGTTACAGTTTCAGAGATATTCAATTTTGATTAGAATATAGTCACACAATTTGATCTCATTAATTTTAAGTTCAGATTTTTTTGTTGTAGCTGTTGTCATTTAATTAGATAAGGTTTAATTGTCTGTTTACCAACATTATTTTGATTTGTTATTACTAAGAGAGTTTTTAAAACAATTATTATTTCGAAGAAGGTATAATAAACCATTTTTATTTTAATAATGAGTTTTATTTTTGACATAATTTTTGTGACATTGGTCAAAATTTTGAATACAAAAGGGACTTTTGTGCGTTTTCAGCTTCATGGGAAGGGGTTATGTAAATGTTCATATTTCGAATCGATAAAGCACTTAAAAACACATCTAGAGACATATTAACATGTTTTATTATCACGTATAAATGATGAAATATTAGAAAAAATCGTTTTCTAAATTTTGTTTTGGCCGTCGTGTAAAAAATATGCATTTTGATTTGTGGCCCTATTGCATTCGATGAGCGATTTATCAGCTAAAACTAAGTACAGAATGTAAATAATACAATCTTAACTAAAAAAAAACTACGCTCATGATGAAGAGTCCCTTTGTGACTCGAAACTAGTGTAGGTAGAGTTTTTCTCGAATCTTAATAATACGTGAGTAAATCGTATTTTTTTAGTTAATTTAGTATGTCTCACGATAGTTTTTAAAATACGTTCTTCATAAAAATGCACACAACATCAATAAAATATGTAAATAAAATGCATTTTTCCTAATTTATTCATGACTCATCAATGCATTTTCTTAGCACAGCAACTGAATTGTACATTGTTTTCTAAAAGGCTCATCTTCTACTGCTACTCAAGCCCTTAAATAATGAAAATGAAAACAGCCAATGAAAATTGTGTCATATATGTATGACTTAACTCATAATTCACAATAACCCATTATCATACCTGTAAACTATCTTCAGAGTTCAAATTATTTTCATTCAATTTGAAACTTCAGTGACTGCCTCGTTGGCCGAGTGGTTGCAAGTGCGACTGCCGGGCAAGGGGTCTCGGGTTAAATTCCCGGGTCGGGCGAAGTATTACTGGGCTTTTTTCGGTATTTCGAAAATTTCTCAGTGGTAGCACGGAGTCTGGAAATGTGCCCGGTATATGGCAAAAGGCTCACCACCTATTACATGGGACTTACAACATAAATTGTGAAATGTGGGTGTACACAGTGGCATTACGTGCCATAATGTGCACTTCTGCCTACCCCTTCGGGGATTAAAGGCGTGACGATATGTATATGTATATGAAACTTCAGTGTTCAATGGAAATAAATAGGTATTGGCACCAGTTCAAAATAATAGCAGTTACGGTGTGCCATGTTATTTTTCTATCGTATTTGTGAATGACTTTATTTATTAGACGTTGAATTGAAAATTTTCACAGATTTTCACGATTGATACTAAAAAACTAAAATGCCCGTTGTAAAATCGATTTAGATATCAGGAAATTAGTATTAAGGAAAAGTTTTAGTTAAAAAACTAAAACGTGTTTTATTACCTACAAAGATAATTAAGTTCCGAAACCAATTTTATATTTATTTCTTGATTTTCCTCAAATATTTATATTCTGGGGCTTACTCTTGAATCCAATTCCGATCGATCGACATTGACATTGTGTGTACTCTTTAGTTGCAACACTAGCGCTCTTTTCATCCGTATTTCGTGGATATTGAATGAACTAAATGGTATTGAGTATGACTTTAAATTCCGTACTCTGAGTGCTATATTAACCGCTACGATTATGGTTGTATAGTTTTGACAATGAATAATTTTTGAGATTTCATTGAGTTTCAACCGAATTGACATGACATTGAGATTGGTTTCAAGACTACGAGTGAAGTAATGAGCCACCTCTTTGCATACCGTACACTCTCAATCACAATCGAAGATTGAGAACTCGAATTCAATTTTTGATTGAGACAGAAAGTCATAACAGCTGAAGTGATCGGGATGCAATACACATAGGGTACTTTTTATTCCACGGGAACGCGGGCAAAGCCGCTGGCAGAAGCCTATAGATAGTGAAAAATAGAATAAGATATAAATTATTATATGTTGTGTATCCACACTTCTTGTTAACCTTTAGGATCACACAGTATCGATGTTACATTGTAGCCTAACTAGGTCAACTGTATGAACTAGTTAAAATCACAACTATGTATGTTGATACTTCCAATATCAATACAACATCTGTTGCAGTGTGTACTCACTAAGTTACTATTCAAATAAGAGTGCTTTTCCACCAGAGATATGCTATACTACGTTGCTGTGGATGCGTTTGGCTTCCACCAATCATATTCATTGGTACGCATAGCGTAGCGCTGATAAAAACGAATTCAGCTAAGATATGTTTTGCTTTGGATGTATGCTATAAATGGCTTCCCTACTATCGATACATCACATACTCGAGCTGCGAATCTTGCGCGCACAGCTAATTTGCAGCGGCGCATCTTCATAGTACGGTCACATAGTTTCACAGCTTAGCTATAATACCTTCGTCGGATACATAGCATAATTATATCTGGAGGAAAAGCCATGTTTTTTACAAAAAGATGCGTGCTATGGATGGCTTCCCTACTATTGATACATCACATACTCGAGCTGCGCATCTTTAGTATCGGTGGAAACGGTCACATAGTTTTACAGCTTATCTATTACATCTTCGTAGTATAGCTACATAGCACATCTCTGGTGGAAAAGCACCCTGAAGATTGGTTGTATATCTAAGTTGATACTATGCCATTTAGATATATATCTTAGTTTAGTTATGATATATTCCTTCTAGGATTGTTTTGTTAGTCCAATAGTAATGAAGTTCTCGAGTTTAGTTTCCAACTTAGGCAATATGTTATTGGGGTACCTAGTTCGAAAAGTTACCGTTTTGGAGTTTGGTATGGTGCCTGGTGAATGACAATATTACATAGGATACAATTAAATTACATAATGGAATTGGCGTTGTCATTCAAGTGTGGAAGCCATGCTTCGGCACGATTAAGCCGGCTTGACCGGATTGATAGCATGGCTCCACAGAAAACCGACGTGAAACAACGTTTACGTTGTGTGAGTGAGGTTACCGGAGGTCCAATTACCGGGGGTAATTGGGCTTCCGGTTCCCAATCCCCGATTCCCCAACAACCCTTAAATTCCTAACCCCAAAAGACCGGCAACACACTTGTAACGCCTCTGGTGTTTAGGGTGTCCATGAGCGGCGACGATTGCTTACTATCAGGTGATCCGTCTGCTCGTTTACGGGCTTATACCATAAAAAGAAAAATAAATGGACATGTGCACCTTTGCCAACCCTTTCGCACTTGATAGGCGTGACGTTGTTTTGTTTCTGCATAGATCTTATGCATACTTTACTATAGTGAACTCTGGTTTGTATGAAACCATTGTCCTTGTTCGTCTAAACAATGGTTTTGGCAAAACCCCAAGCAGATTGCATTTATCACTACCGACAGCTCGCTTATTGATAATGTGCTTTACTGTTTAGCTGTTAAGGAATATTTTAGAAAGTTATGTAATGTTTAGAAAATGGTAAATTAAACTATGGGTAAGAAGCTATTATACTACGTTAGCGCTGCTGCCCGGCATGCCAAATATATGGATGGTAAATGGTAAATTAAACTATAGGTCAAATTGTAGGTATAATGATACGTTAGCGCTGCTGTTATGCCAAATGTCAGAGTGCTCTTTCACCAGATATATGCTATGCTACGTTGCTGTAGATGCGATTTGCTTCCACCAATCATATTCATTGGTACACATAGCTTAGCGCTGGTGAAAACGGACTTAGCTAAGCAATGTTTTTATACGGAAAGATGCGTGTCATGGATGGCTTCCCTATATATCTATACATCGCATACTCGAACTGTGCATCTTCCTACCACAGCTAAAGAAGTCACATGTCATAAGCAAATTTTCAACCTTAAATTATCCATTACGGAGTTAAAAATCCTTTAAACATGATTACAATCCAAACTAGCTTGATTATTGGACATATACTAAACCTGTATTATGTATGAAATAATAAATTCCATACAAACACAACAAGCGGACATGTTTTATTATTCATGTCAGAGGGTTTCCACTCAGTAACGATAACATGGCTGCATGGGGGTAATCACAAATACAAACAACGCGATATTCAGGCAACAAGCTCAATATATTATATACAAAGCTACAATCATATTGTGTTAAATTGGGTGATTTTCAAGGTTAAAATTAAATTACAAATCAAATCAAATGGTTTTTAGTAGAGCTTATCTCCATTAATGCATGTGAGTAAACCGTGATTTTTAGTTAATTTAGTATTTCTTACGGTAGTTATTATAAAAACACTCGTTTAGGGAACAGAGAGTAAAGTTCCCTAAGAAAAGGAGAATCCTCTGACCAGGCGAGGTAATCAGCCTGGCGGGCTTTCTGCCCAACTGTTGTTCGTTGGGATTTTCTATCCGTGTTAATTCGCATGTAAACTTCATATGTGCGATGCAGGATATTTATGACGTCATCCGTTGATTTGCTCATCGATAGTCTATGTGCGACTTCTGTCATCTGTCACTTGTTACTTGTCAATGTGTCGCCACACTCGTTTCACTCGTGTAATAATGCTGAAAACGAACCTAACACCAGCTCACGTTCAGCATCACACTAAACCACTTAACAAGTAAACAAAAACATGTAAAAACAACAAACAAGAACCATGTTTGGTCTTAATTAAAACACTCTTGTTACAAAGAAAAGAAAAATCTTATTATTCCGTATACATAATTAAAAGTAAACAAAGATTTTACCTGTATACAACGTTTTTTTATACATTCTGTATAAAGGAAAGAATACTCGCTAAGTTTGTTTAAAGGATTTTCTATACCTCTGAGGATTCGACGGTTGATATATCCACCCACACATAGATAACTAAGTAGGTACTTATGTTGAGAATTCGGTTTCATACATTTAACAAACAGCCCTTTTTTAACCTTAAACTACATAGACAGGCATTTGACCGCGATCTCACTTGCCTGATGGTAAGTGACGATGCGGTCAAAGATGGAACATGCCTGGCTAGAAACAGCTGGCTAATGACCACCTTCTTCTACAATAGGAGGAAGATGGGGTTTTGTCAAAAGCTATCTCCACGTTTAACAGGCGGGTTGGATCGCTGTAAGGATCAGGTTTATCGGAGAGAGCAGAGAACGCGGACTACAGATTTAAATGAGTCTGGTCTACTGACCAGATTCATTTAAGAAGGGAGTGGTGTGGTGATATTATGTATTATACAAAAAAGTCGACGATAGATGGCTAGCACACGGTCCTCTTGAGTTGTAGTTGAGGCTCCCATGCGCTTCCAGAGTACTACTCGCCGACAGCGAGGCGGACGGAGGTGTCTCTCCCGCCAGGCGAAACAACGTCGCATCGCTCGCCGTCAGCGCGCCGACTGCAAGCTTGCACCTCGCGGGCGACGCACCGTAAGCACGCGGGCAGCTAGCGGTAGCCACAAGCCGTGCCGGAGCCAAGCTGAAGCCGTGCTTGTTAAATGTGCTTTGACCTCCATTACCGTTATCATACAGACAGTATAGCATCCGGAGCTGCGGTCTACCTAGCGGGTTTACTGGGGCTCCGGCTTGACAAGCAGGAGTAGGAAGTCGGACACTCACTCTCGCCTTACCCTGGCGAGAGAAGTCATTGGATGATTTTTCCCCCTGAAAAAAAGGCAACAGAATAAGAAAATTAAAATTGAATTTACAACACTTTAACAACAGCTTATCACATAGGTATTAAGTTGGTATATTCGAATTACTGAAAGTTCAACGTTTCAGTAGTTTTAATACAAAGCCGTATTGCGCGCCCTCTGGTACATAAAATATGTTCCGTGGCGGGTAGCGGTCACTTTTATAACATTGTTAATTACTAAGTTAGTAGTTTTGGAGTTTTACGAACTTTTGTATATAGTTAGCTACATGACTACATGATTTACTGAGCAATGTAACTAATATTTTCAGGTTAATAGCACATAGGTGGTGTATCCATTTAATCAATCAAGTTTAATCTTATGTTGGGTCTCGTTATAATGTTTCAATGTTTTATAGTCATACTATGCATATTTAAAATTAATACATACATAAACTCACGCCTGTCTGACATAGCCTCTGCCTACCCCCATGCGAGACGTCTCTACAATGGAACGCCAATTGCTACGAATCCTAAATACCTCTTTGGCTTCATACAGTCATCAGTCTTTTCATGCATGCTCATCGGTTTTAATGAATCGTCAATCTGGTCAAATATTCCAAATTATGGTTTCTATTCTTATGGAATAAGTAGCGAAGAAGTAAATTGATCATAGAATGGTAAGTGATCAGTGTTGCCAACATCCACGGCATTAGGAAGGGAGGCGCTCGTAGTGGCTTTTAGGATGTAATCACTACATCCACAATACTGATCACTACACCAATAATAATATAATCAAACCATTTCAATTCCCCCACTCACAATAACATAACCTCTCTCACTTCAACAGTCGGGTAAACAGCTATAACCCTCACAGGGCCCATAAACTGAAACTACCAAGTTTTATACCAAAACTAATTACATTCCTCTGTAGTTCAGACAAAACTATAAATAATAGAGATTTATAGTTTTAAAATGGAAGCTATTTTGTTTCTGAAACACTTATTTAATCTAAAGGTCATTGCTATTATGGTTGACCTTATTTGTTGAGAGTTAGTTACTTCTCCCGCCTTGGGTGAGACGAGAGGGAGTGTCAGACTCTGACTGACTAAAAACCACCTCGTTCATACTGCTGCTTTTTCTAGCCAGGGCCACCGGTAAACCGCTAGGTATTCCGCAGCTTCGGATTACTTCAGTAGGCCCACTGGGCCTCATCTGCGGTGGTCTGATGGTGCTTTGGGTCGGGAGAAGTCATTGGATGATTGACCCCATTAAAAAAAACATATTCGCATAATCGATTGCGCAGTTGATGCGGTGTCCTGACAACCGGCTGCCGGTCAACGAGTAGCGGGTTCGATTCCTGCTCGGAGCAAAAATTTGTGTGATCCACAAATTATTATTTCGGGTCTGGATGTCATGTGTAAGTGGAATTGTATGTTTTGTAATCGCACTCACGACACAGGAGAAAAACCTAGTGTAGGGCAATGTTATAAAAAAAAACTATATTATTATGTTATTCATAAAATAATGGCGGAAAAGTTAACCTTCCCACATTTGTCCTTGAAGCAGAATTTTTCATAAAACGTATAAAGCAACATGTGCCCACAAGATGGATGGTTGGCCCACGGGACTTGAATGCAAACAGCGGTAATGTTATTGTGTACCCTGTTGTTCCAGGAGAGGGGTAGGCAGAAGTATACGTTTAGGGTCCGCTTGGGTTAGTTCTGTTAGTTATTTAAGGTAAATTGAAAATCGGTTATTGTAAAGGCCTGTTTAAAAACATGTACCTAATAAGTGTTAGTTTAAAGAATTATTAGCGACTCATCCCAGCTTCGCATGGGTGCAATGGTAATTTATTATGCATGTATTGTACATATAAACCTTCCTATTAAATCACTCTATCTAATAAAAATACCGCATCAGAATCCGTTGCGTAGTTTTAAAGATTTAAGCATACAAAGGGACATAGGGACAGAGAAAGCGTGTTTGTTTTATACTGTGTAGTGATTTTCATGAAATATTTTTTTTTTTTTTTAAATTTAATGGGTCGACGTTTGGCCGCTATCTCACCTGATGGTAAGTGATGATGCGGCCTACGGTGGAGCACGCCTGCCCATAAGCAACCTATTCACTCGGGCCTTGAAGACACCCAAGTTATACCCATCAGGAAACACAGGCCATGGAAACACTGGCCATACCGCAACACAGATCGGCTGCTTTTCGAGGTAGTTTCCGGTATGCAGCGTCCAAGTGTTGGAACAACATACCTCCGCCAATTAGGAACCTGCAAAGCATGTATAGTTTTAGAAGAAAGCTAAAGGACTTTTTAATAAGCTCACAAATCGACAGTGAATCAATAAATATTGATCTGTCCTTTATTTAAATTGACTTTATTTTATTTTATTTTATTTATTTAGTTTTGTAGGTTCACATGAGTATGACATATTTTTTTTTATCTTATTTTATTCTGACATTTACTTATTATTAAAATCTAAAAATCTAAATACCATGTATGAGTGCTATGTAGCAGCAATGCGGGATACAATAAGTCTAGTAAACTTACCGTCGAGTCCCATGTTGTCTGCGGTAGTTGTTGGTGGATTGCCGTCCTGTGCCACCCTTGTATTTTCTTATTCCTTCCACGCTCGCTCTTTCGCGCACTGTTATCTAGACATGTACATAGTCTAGATAATTTATTCTTTCCCATGGGGTAATGCCGACAAGGCGACTACTTTTCAGGTAGGAGTCAAATGAGTGTCGTGCTGCGGGGTGACCCTATGATCACACACCTACCCACAATATTATGTTTTTCTTTTACCGTGTTCTTTTTAATTGTTACCATTTATTTTTATTTATTTATAGATGTATTTTAAAATATGTGTATGTATGTTTATTTTAATATTCTCCTTTTTATGTTTATTTATTCTGTTAATTTATTTTACTATAATAATATTACTTTTGTGTTTTGTTTTGTGCGTTGTCTCCGTCCGTGGGTCACTGCAAAGGGTGCCAACTGAAAATCAGTGCTGGGTACTTTCGGTGCCCAGCTCATACTGAGGTGGCAACCCTTTTGGCTTGGGCACGTTGCCACATTGTTTTTTTTTTTTACCTGTTGTGTGTTTGTATGTGTTTTTTTTTTCTATATAATTTAAATAGTGCATTTTTGTGTTTTTTAATTGTATTAATTAATTTTACTATTTTTTTTTCTTCTATTTTGTGTTTTGTTTTGGTGCATCGTGCCCGGTGCCGAATAAATGATTTTTCTTTCTTTCTTTCTTTCTTTCTTTCAGACTCCGGCAAGGAGTTTCACTCCCTAGCAGTTCGCACAAGGAAGCTTGAAGCGAAACGCTTCGTGCGAGTGGGTGGGATATCTACCATGAAGCGGTGACGCCTCGCCGATTGTCTTGTGGTTCGATGATGGAAAGGACTAGGGGAATCAAGTTGTGCAATTCCCCCGCACACTCTCCGAAATGTACCCGGTAAAAAACGGAAAGGCTTGCGACCTTGCGCCTGTGTTCAAGGCTTTGAAGCCGGGCCTCCACAAGCGCATCATCGTTGATGAGCTTCTTGGCACGCCTTTCAATGTGTTCGAGCGCATCCAGCTGGTATTTGGCCGAGCCGTCCCAAAGGTGAGAACAGTACTCCATACATGACCGAACCTGCGCTTGGTACAGGCTCAGCAGTTGTTTCGGTGTGAAGTAAATGATAATGATAAATGATAAATGATATTTATTTTGCAAATAGGTTATAAAATAACACTTTTACACGTCAATCTCTTAAATAACTAGATGAGGCCGGCATTTCCTATCTGACTACTCTGAGAAGAAATGCCGAAACAAACTTAGAGGTCATAGTCTCTTTTAAAGTCCAGACAAAATTAAATAAAGATGTCGGAGAACCGTGCATGTTGATTCTGTAGTGGTCTTTAGAGGAAAGAACCACAGTAGTTTGAGCGGACCTGTTCAGATGGCAGCACGCATGTGTCAGTTTACAATCAGCTCAGCTGACGGCTGTTGCTGAATGATCCGACGAACAACACCAACCAAAAGAACATTTGGGTAGGCCACACAAATGCTCAAACTGTCAGAATATAATTTACTAAAAATAAAATGACTAGCAAAAGTCTCACACGGTCCTCAAACTAACAATTTTAAAAGGAAATATAAAAATATAAAAGGAAAAAAAAATATATAAAACAATGTCAAATTATGTTAATGTCAAATTGTATAAAAAATGTAACTATATGTTACAAACATGTCAGCAAGACCTGTGTGGACATTATAGCAGTTCATTCCCAAGCCTGACTATCCTCCAAGTAGTCTTTTATTTTATAAAAAGCTTTACTACAAAGTTTTTCTTTAATAATATTTTTAAATTTACCTAGGTTTAAACTTTGAATATGGCTGGGAATTTTATTGTAAAAGCGTATACATTGACATCTAAACGAACCGCTTATTTTCTTAAGTCTAGTAGTAGGAACAACATATTTATTTTTATTTCTAGTGTTGATATTGTGTATATCACTGTACTTTTTAAATAATTTTATGTTTTTATGAGCATACACTATATTTTCATAGATATATTGAGAGGCAACAGTCATTATATTAATTTCTTTAAATAGTTCCCTGAGAGAATGCCTCGGACTAAGATTATAAATTGATCGAATGGCTCGCTTCTGCAGCACAAAGACAGACTGAATGTCAGCAGCATTCCCCCACAGGAGAATACCATATGACATGATACTATGGAAATAACTAAAGTATACTAGACGCGCTGTATTTACATCAGTTAAATTTCTAATTTTTTTAACGGCATATGCTGCTGAGCTGAGCCTTTTCGACAACTTATCTATATGTGGGGCCCACTGTAGCTTAGCGTCTAGGGTTATACCTAAAAAGATAGCTGAATCTACAGGGTCCAACTCCCCGCCCTTGATTAGCACGCTGGTTTTGACATGCCTAACATTTGGTGTTGTGAATTTAATGCATTTAGTTTTTGATTCATTAAGTAGCAAGTTATTGGCACTAAACCAGCGTACTATTTTTGAGAGAGCACTATTTACATGATCACTGACTAATTGTCCACGTTTGAGTTTAAATAATAAAGAGGTATCATCAGCAAACAGTACTATCCCATGGTTATCCTTTACAAGGTAAGGTAAGTCATTAATATAAATAAGAAATAAAAACGGACCGAGAATTGACCCCTGCGGAACACCCATCCTAACAACAGACCCGGCAGAAATTTTCCCGTTAATCTCAACTCTCTGAATTCTATTACTCAAGTAAGAGATAAGTAGGTCCAGAGAGTTGCCCCGCATTCCATAATGGGATAGCTTCCTGATCAGTGTTTCATGAAGGACACAATCGAACGCCTTGGATAAGTCACAAAAAACACCCAATGCGTCCCCCGAGTCCTCCCACGCGTCATATATGTGATTAAGAAGTTCAACACCGGCATCAGTTGTTGAACGACCCCTTGTAAATCCAAACTGGTTACCATGCAATAATTTATTTCTATTAAAAAATCTTTGCATCTGATTTAGAATAATTTTTTCAAAAATTTTACTGAATGTAGGTAGTACTGAAATAGGTCTAAAGTTAGTGGGGTCAGAAGTACTACCCGATTTAAATAACGGAGTTATTTTACTATTCTAAAGCCGTAGTACCATCTCACCTTCGAGAGGATACCCAACTTCCTACCAGCCAGATGCGCCTTCGACTCTATATAAGAGCCGAAGTTAAGCGTTGGCGATAGAGTTACGCCCAGAAGCTCAAAATGATCCGCTACCGGAACGGACACATTTCGGAAAGTCGGAGCCAGCGGAAATTGACTCCGTTTGGCAGAGAATAGACACGCCTGGGTTTTGGTAGCGTTGAACTTGACCAAGTTGGCGTCACCCCAATCGGAGACCGCCTTCAAGGACGAGTTCAACCGTTCGACCATGGATTCTCTTAGAGACCGGATCTGTGTTCCGCTAGTCCGCGCATCGGACACATACCTTTCAACAACTGTGCTGTCATCTGCATACCCAAAGATACCGGGCTTAAGCAGGTCGTTGATGTGCAGCAAAAAGAGCGTTGCTGAAAGTACTGACCCCTGAGGGACTCCGGCGTTGATGCCAAATTGGTCAGACGAGCAGCCTTCAATGACTACACCTGATGAAACAGTTAAATTATCCAACATAGTGTTACGCTCAGATTGCCAGAGACCACACTCCCAGTAGTCTATTATACGGACCTTGTGGAGTCTAGAACAAATTTCCGTGCGTTTAGGCGTTTTTGCCATACCTATTATTGGAAGCAAGTATAACAGCTCACACGTAGGACCCACTTAGTTTTAAGTCAAATTTCCGTGGTGCTTGGCGACTGGGCTTCTCCCAGTTGTGGAGTCTCTTTGTGCCTTAAGGCTTAAGTCATTCTGTCTCCTGCATTAAATTCACCGAGGGAAGTGGAAACTATCGTTTTCTTTTCTTCTCCTCTAATAATATCTTCTGATTTATTTCGTTGCGGGATCCAAGACAGTCATTCATTTCCCTGGGACGCGCCGGACTTCAGTGTTCCGGTGTTTTCATGGTTGTATCTACTGTAGATCCTGGCTTACAGGAGTTGCAGCGGTATGGGAGGTTGTGGCGGGCTTGTCCCATAAAAAAAAAAAAAAAAAAAAAAGCCTTCAATGACTACTCGAATTGACCGATCCCTCAGGAAATCTGCAATCCATCTCCACAGATCAGCGGGAAGTCCATATGCAGGAAGCTTGCCGATAAGGCTGTCGTGCCAAACCCAGTCAAAGGCCTTCGATATATCGAGAGAGACCGCTATTGCCTCCCCGTGCTTCTCGATGGCCTCGCTCCAAATGTGGGTGGCATACGCAAATAAAACTTAATATGCGTTTGTTAAACCGAAAACAATTTGGTACACAGAATAAATAAACTCAACAGATAATTCTCCTAATTTTTCCTGCTTTTATCACAAAGAGATATAAAATTCTTTGTGATTCAAATTCAGACCTTAGCTTAGAGCAAAACATCACACTAGGAACATAAGTATACCTATCATGTACGGTTTAGTTACTATATAGTTGTAGTGTATATGCGGCATGCCTGTAGGTGGTATCTGCGGTTTGGCACAGAGTGGCAACCCCATCGATTCCATTTCCGTCCACACGTGGGGTGGGCAGTATTGTGCAATCTTAGAATAGATCCAGTGGGTGGTTGCTAACCTTAGTTCAGGGTGAATTTATGTGGAAATTAATACTATTTCTGTTAGTAAATTGAGGTCTTATAGAGCCTATTTTTTACTAGTTACTTATGTTACGAGTCCCAAGAATCTTAATA
Source organism: Spodoptera frugiperda (assembly GCF_023101765.2). Taxonomy (NCBI): domain Eukaryota; kingdom Metazoa; phylum Arthropoda; class Insecta; order Lepidoptera; family Noctuidae; genus Spodoptera; species Spodoptera frugiperda. Next base: position 8,510,465 of record NC_064229.1, on the reverse strand, counting down.
ATTTCTAATAATGTTTTAGATGCAGTGGTATGGCTGAAAAAAAAAACAGTAGTAAAAAACCCTAATAACATTTCACACAACCCGAGCATGTGATCCGAGACCCCTTATTCAGCAATATTACAAGTGATTACTCGACCATTCCAAAACCCACCAATTCACGTAATCCCACAATAATACGAATCTTATATTCAAATCCATAGATTCGCTGTGCCGTTATAACAAATATTCCACATCTATTTGCACGATTATGCTTTCAACATGAAGTATTAACACCAGGGCGGCTAGATCAATCGATGGCTTAACCACTAAAATTAGAACTACGCAGGGCCGTATGATCTCGAAGCGAACCAGTCAATTGGCTAGGGCGCCAGGTTACACATAGGTGGGGCCACGGGCGCTTATAAGAGTGGGGACTCTAGGCGCTCATCCAGTGTCCAAAGTAGAAGACGGTGGCACAGTGGTCACGTCAAGATGTGGCTCATGAAAGACACACGTCTCCCTGCGTGTCCCTGCATGTGCTGTAATATACGTTTCACCGTGGAAACTCCGGAGCAGGTCTACTAAAAGGACTCGGTGCCTCTTACAGGTGTTGAGGATGACCACTGGGGTGATTTTAGTAAGGTAATAATCCCACAGTCTTTTATCTCCAAAAAGCTGGGCGCGGTTTGAAAGTTTCCCCCGTCATCACAAAAAAGTTGACTATGCCTGCACAAAGAGCGACAGCAGTGCACAAATTGGGGCACTTATAAGGTGCTTGCCTAGGGCGCTCTCTAGGTTAAATCCGCCCCTGTAACCACGCAGCTACTGCGCATCTTAAAGCGATCATAGTTATCCATGAATACAACAATGATCGTACGATTTCTATAAATAACATTTCGGTAGGTATGTCTGTGCTATCAAAATATTTTTGGATTTCCGTTGTAGTACGTGCTCAAGTGTTTTTTTGGTGAAGGGAGTTGCAACTATTGAATATGATTTTAATATGAGTTAGATTTCTTTGGTTATAAAACTGTGTTATAAGTCCCATGTAATAGGGGTGAGCCTATTGCCATATACCGGACACAATTTCAGACTTCGTGCTACTACTGAGAAATTTTCGTAATTCCGAACCCTCTTGTTCGGCAGTCGCACTTGCGACTACTTGATCAACGAGGCAGTTTTTAACTATTTCTTATTATATTATGGCTTTTAACGTGTCTAATATCGTCTGTATCTATAATTTAAGGAAAGATTTCAATCTTTTTTATTCTAGACTCCATGAATGATTTCCATTTCATTGAAGAATTCCCTATATAAATAATTGCAACAACTGAACTGCAAATAAATGAAAAATCCAATATATTACACAAAAAACGTAATACTTAGCCACCATCTGTAACTATTACGCAAGCTATAATGCCTCTTATATAAACACAGTTAATGTCTAAAATCGAATAAATGTTTCTAACAGTTTTTATACTGCCGTTAGCGAAATTGTGTGTATGTTTAAAGTCGTATTGGAATGTAATTATAATTAGAATTTTCCGCAAGAAATTTTAACTGAACTACAGAATCTAAATAATATCTTCTTCTTCTTGCCTTTATTGTTATCATCCAGTGACTTCTCCCGCCTTGAGTTAGGCGAGAGAGAGTGGCGGACTCTTTCTGAATAAAAACCACTGCGTTCCTACTTTTTGTTTAAAAACCAACCCTTTCCTAATATTACTCTCTGGAAAACCGAACGAACGAACATAATTATATCGACCATATTGGCAATATATTAAATAAGGGCTAAATTAAAAACATCCTCGATGGGCATGCATGAAAAGACTTGATTTTTGATGAAGCGAAAGAAGTACCTATGTAAGATTCGTAGCAATTAGCGTTCCATTGTCTCTGCCTATGAGAGATAGGCGAAGGTTATGTATGTACGTAAAAACTTCCAGTAATAAAAAAAGCTATTCTAGCCTAAAAAAATATTTCTCGTTTTATAACTTTCATAATATTATGTAAGAAAGTATGAATAAGCTGATTCACACTAAAATTAGGCGCTCACTCATAAAAATACGTTTCATAAAAATTGTTATTAAATCCGAAATTATTGATGGCCTTGATATTGAAAATGTTACAGTACTAACACTAAGTAGTAACTATGGATTTGTTCGTAATTTTTATAGATTAAAATGTTTCAACAATTTTAAAACCAAGCAGATAGGGCACAATAGGGCTGATGGCCGATCCGGAGCCGCGGGTGACTTAACGTGTTACCGGGGCTCCGGTTCGAAAAGTAGGAATCGAAACGGGGTGGGTTTTCAGTCAGTAAGATTCTGACTCCCTCTCGCCTTACCTGGGCGGGAAAAGCCCTCAAAAAAGAGTGCAAAATTTTGTTTAATTTTGTAATTAACATAAAAATCTTAATTTCATTCCCTGTACCACAATACTCACCTTAAACAGTAAATCTGAACGCAAGGAATTTAGTACTAGAATACCTTAAACAAAGGCTATTTGGTAAGGAATTTTCATAATTTCCACTAGAATTCCAGGCGACTAAGTTGTAAAGTAAAATTATGGTTAAATGTGTTCAGTAATTCAATAGTTATTTTGTTCGTTTGTGAAAGACATATGATTTAATTTAGTATCATTTTTTTTAAGTGTGGGAAAGCCATGCTTCGTCACGAATGGGCTGGCTCGACCGGAGTGATATACGACCTCGTAGAAAACCGACATGAAACAACGCTTGCATAGTGTTTCGTTGTGTAATTGAGGTTACCGGCCCAATTAACCAATCTTCCCCGATTTCTCAACAACCCTTAAATTCTTAACCCCCAAAAGGCCAAGTACGTTGCCACTTGTAACGCCTCTGGTGTTTCGAATGTCCATGGGCGGCGGCGATTGCTTACCATCAGTTGATCCGTCTGTTCGTTTACCGGCTTATAAAACAATCTCGTACTAAGGCTATCCTTATCCTATAATCATAGTCTATAGTCATAACTATTAATACAGACAGACAAACAGGCAGAACATAGCACATATTTATGAATGATACAAGTATTTCGTTTATATAACAAAAATAGTTTATTTATTTTAGCCACCAATGATTGTTTTATGCATCTGAAAACGATTGTAGTTTTATTTTTCTTTTATGTGTTTAAATAATCGCATAGTTAAGGTCATCGTGTATTTAAATCACTGTGTTACTATGTAAATAAATGTAGTTTAAATTTATTGTTGCTTGGCTTGATCATTACTGTTCTATTGAAGATTTGAGGCAATTCCCGATGAAATGTATTACATCTGGTGCTGTTAGAGTGAGAATGGGTTTGGAATTGTGTCATGGCGGTGTTTTGGTGTGGTGCTGCTAATTATTGTTGTTAGCTAAGTAATCAGACTTGTTTACCTTCTTGGTCCATTTATTTAATGTAGCTTTCGATGTTTGTTGCAGTATATAAAAGAAAAAGGTACCTGTAAATTAGTATGATTCTTATACAAAAAGATACAGGAAATTAAAAACCAGAGGTGTTACAAATACGTTGCCGACCTTTTAAGATTAGGAATTTAAGGGTTGTTGGGGAATCGGGCAATGGGAAACTAATTGTGCTTCCGGTAACATCACTTACACGACGAATCACAACGCAAGCGTTCTTTCACGTCGGTTTTCTGTGAGGCCGTGGTATCACTCCGGTCGAGCCGGCCACACTTACCTTACTTCATATTTTCTCTCAGACCTAAATTATTAAAAATTAAACTACCTCCTCTCAAACCATTATTAAAAATGAAACTTAAAATCAGGATAACAGTTTCACAACACAGGACATTGACTGACAAACAAAACATCTTTAAAACACCGAATATTTTGACGGTAGGTGTCCGTTAATGTCGATCAGAAGACCACTGACCTTGGTAACTCCTTGAACTAAAAACCAATTTTGATTGAGAACTTTCAGCGACTGTTGTATAAAAGTGTTAATTTTAGAAAGTTCTCGTGTTATCGTAAATTCTATTGAACGTTCATGTCGGTACAGTCAGCTAGGAAAGATTTTAAACAAAACTTCACATAAGATATCTTTCAGTTTTTCATTATGGAATATTAAGTGCAGATTATTATTGATGTAGCTCACGGTCACATTTTTTTGCATTGTGTAAGTGAGTTCCAAATGCCCGATTCCCCAACAACCCCTTAAATTCCTAACTCCCAAAAGGCGTCATCATCAGGGGAGAGACGTCCACTGTTGAACAAAGGCCTCCCCCTTAGCTCTCCACGTAGAACGATAAGCCACCACCTGCATCCACTGGCTCCCCGCGACTCTGACGATGTATGTGATGTGTAAGTACACCACCTGCTTTTTAGGCTCACCACATGGGACTAACAACATAATTTGTGAAAATTGAGTGTACATTGTACAGTGGCATTACGTGCCATAACGTGCACCTCTGCCTACCCCTTCGGGGATAAAAGGCGTGACGATAATCTTATTGTAATCGAGATAGAAACGTAACGCATAACACGTTGAGTGTACCACTGCAAAATGTATCAGAAGGCCATCTATTTCTGTACAATATCAAAACATATTTTGTAATAAATTCTATAATTAATGTTCTGTTATATTTTAGAGTTTGCCGAGTAAAAGATAAGCTAATGAATTCGCATGAAAATACTTTATTGAAAGAGATTTTTGAGTTACGGGAGTTTTATTTTTGAGTGTCTTGTTTTTCGAAAGTAGGTCTTCTGAGGTCAAGGTTGTTCGGAGTAATTTTATTGTTGGATTTGTACACTCATTACAGGAGTTTGTCTTGTTAATTGTGTTTATATTCCCGTCTGATTTGAATTTCTGAGAATATCACCAGTTTACAATACAGTAATTGAATCTGAAATTATAAAAATTGCGTTTTACACGGCATGAAGATTTCGTTGTAAAAAATATGTCCTAAAAAGTAATTCTTATACCTGCCACTGGAATACTTACGGTATTAAGCTCACCTTTTTTGCCGGGGAAAATTATTCAATGACTTCTCCCGCCTTGAGCGAAGTGAGAGGGAGTGTCAGACTCTAACTGACTGAAAATCACCCCGTTCCTACTCCTGCTTTTTAAACCAGAGCCCCGGTTACCCATTAGGCAGACGGCAGTCCGGATCAGGCCCTACTGGACTGCTGGGCTGAGCCTCATCTGATGGAAAAGCAACCTAAGCCTGAGATTTTCCGTAATGGTTGACAGACTTAAACCTTGATAACACTCACCTAACTGTTTCGATTTCAGTCCAAAATTCAATAATATTACCTATTTCAAGTTCGAAATTCCATTAAACACTTACAACCAAATTCAAGACGAAGATTAGGAACAATAAATTGAAAAATGCACAGAAAATTAAGCTCTACTAGCTTTGCAAGTGTCTTGCTTACTTAAGAAATAGATACGGAATAATGTCTTTATACACGTGTCCAACATTTTTATATCATTCTGCTTTAAACAATGTTTACTAGACCAAGAAATACGTACATGCAATCTTATTATTGTGGACCACAAGAATTCTCTAGAGGAGATCGGGGAGAAGTTGATGATGTGATTTATTATTATTTTATTTTACAGCCATTGGGTCGACAGAAATGGAAAACGAAATCATCATCATCATCATCTTATTGGCTGATATTAGCCATGATGGCCACTGCTGAACATAGGTCTCGTCCAATGATATCCAGATAGGCCGATTGGAAGCGACATGCATCGAAAAAAACGAATAAAAAGAAATAAATAAGCAAAATTATTAATTGGTTAAAAAACTGAAAAAAATATAGTGTAACTTAAATATGGTCAAAAGAAAAACTTTATAATCGATCCCTTTAGTTTTTATCCATTAATAAAGTGATTGAGAAAAAACATTTGTCTAACATTTTTGCTTTAAAATTAGCTTCAATGTAATGCTAATGGCAAAAATAATTATGTTTATATCTATATACATATTATCTTATGCGTTACTCTCAGTAAAACATCTTTTAAAAGTTGCAGCTGTTTTTTTAAATGTTACCTTTCTTATATCCTATATTCCCCTCTTTCCTCCCCGCAGCTGCTCTCAGGCGATGTAATCAAGGCAGCAAGACAAACATGTTCTGACCGCCGAGGGTAAAGGGAGGGTATTTTTAAGAGGAAGCCTTAACCGTCGTAATAAATCTTTTTTAATTATTTTTTATTTTGTAGAGAGAAACACTTATTACACTTTAGAACGTGAAATTAGGGGAATGTCGTTTTAGAGAATTGCGTGCTATTTATTTTAGTGAGCGGTTACATTAACCTTTCGTCTGCCGACATAAGAGGCACCATAGAAAACACATTGTGTCTCGCATAGATCAGCGTACCAGCTTACCTTACGCGTATTCCTTTTGAAAAAGCCGGCAACGCACCTGAAACTCGTCTGGTGTTACGGGTGTGCATGGGGTGCGCTGATCGCTTACAATCAGGTGACTCGTCTGCTCGTTGACCCCTAACACGGGTTAAAACGAGAAGACGAGTTTCTTCCATGTATGATGCATAGAGTTTTGTTTTAATGTAGTTCATCATCGTCACTTAGATGACGTCCACTACGGAGCCTGAAAACTGTACCTTTGATTGGGTAGATGACCAAATTTAATTTTAATATCCGTCTTTTAGATAAATTTTATACATAGAAATGATGTATTTTTTCCCACTTCTAAACTTTAATTCGTTTTATCTAAGTATTGTTGAAAATTAAAAAAATGCGTGTCTAATATTTTTCATTACACTAGACTGAATAAATCGATTTTTTATTTTCATACCCCGTCACCATCCTTATTCTCCACACCAAATGACAAACCACCCCGCAGCTCTGATGACGTCCCTAAACCTTTCTTGTGGTGGTCATGACTAGTTTCTAATAATACCACATCCAATTTGTTTATTTAAAGTACTTCGCTTTGATTTCCGAAACGCTTTTGACCATGAAAATTATGCATGAACTTGACTTTGTACATGAATTCGAAGGTCCAAATATAATGCATAACAAGTCATCGCATATTATTTACCCTGAAAGTGTCAAGGTCACTGAATGTATGAAAAACTGAAAGATACTGAATATCCGTATAAAATTTCAGAATTATCTATTCATTGGATATTTTCTATACAGGATTTGCTATTGAAAATATGTTGGAAAATGGCTTAGGGTTGACCATGTCCATTGGTGATATTTACTAGCCAAGTACGTTCTAGGAAACTTAGGAAAACAAGTTCTAGAAACGATTTAACGTATGTTATTGATAAACTCCTGCGTACGTACCTACTTCTTGTAGAATAACGAATTTACACAGACTTCTCAAAGTGGAAACTATCTTTTTCTTTCTTCTTATCTAAAAATATCTTAGGATGTATTTTATTGCGGGATCATCTCCCTGGGACACGTCATTGTTTCGATATTTTTATGATTCATTTCAGCCATAGATGAATTGCAGCGGTTTTTGGAAGGCTGTGGCTTGTCCCATTAAAAAACACATCTACGGTAGCTCTCAACCGCTACTATGCCTAATAATTTAAATAAAATCAAGCGTAATTCGCATTGTATCTAAGACAGCGTCATCAATTTTAATTACCGTTTTCTAAAAACCAAAATCTATGCACGTAAGCGCTAAGCTTCTGATCATCTACCACTCCAGACCATATACTAGAGATAAATAAAAAAACACTAACCACAAGACCTCCCCTTAAATCTGACCTCTTAACACAAGTCCAAAGCAATACGCAACTAGCATTGTTTTAATTTAATAACCGTCACACACTCCCTCTAGAATTGAACGGGACAAACGAAAAAATTACTTGTGACACCCCTGGAGACCTCGCCTACTCGCCTTTCCTTTATAAAAGCAGACCAAAGCTTGGAAGCTTCAGAAACGAGGTAGCAACCCTGAAGTCACTACGATCCTTCATAGTTCGGCTGTGGAAACATGGTCTTAGAGTTAACCGGAAAATTCATGTGAGTATCTTGTGTTCTTGTTTAAAATTCTCCGTTTTTGGAAAGTCGTTGACTTATGCTATATATACTAGCCCTTTCGGACATTTTTTAGCAAATATATATTTTATTTGTGAAGTTTTCCTATATTTCGGGTTAGAAACCAAAAATATCTTTTGGGTTTATGGGGGTTATGAATTTATGACTATTTTTCAATTTCCCCGTTTCATTTTATAACGCATTAAGACCCTTTGAAGAGTTTGATTTTGTAACATTAAAAATTCAGGTATATTTGTTCTTTTCCTAGTATCCTCTTGTTTGGTCATGTTTTATAGTTTAGAAACATAGGTCTCATTAAAAAATATTAAGATCAATTAGGTAAAACTTGTGTTTTCTACTTATATAATCTACTTTGTACCGATGTGTACAACTCACAGTGATACTTTACCTTAGGCAACAGCTTCCACAGAGAGAATAAGGTATTTTCTAAGATATTAATTAATTCTTTGTCCACAGAATCTAACAAAATGCGCAGAAAAGTACAAACGTTTCTCCTGTTCATCCTGATAATAACAACCGACGTCGTCCTTGGCAAAGCAAACAAAACTAAAACTTATAAGAACTATCATAAGAAACAAAATTCTTTGAAAGACAAGTCAGAAAGTGAACGTGTTAAGAGATCTATAAATGATGATGACGACAGACCATTCTGGCCTAACAGGGGCAAGAAACAAATAGGTAATGATCCTGATAACTATAACAGTAAATACGATAACGATTTTGGAGGTAATCAAAAGTTCGCTAAATCTAATGACCAAGTTATGAAGGAACAACCATTTTGGGGAAATAGAGGACGTCGAGACAGCTCTATGGAGAATTTATACGGCTATACTGTCGATTTTCCTGATTACTTTGTCAAACACTGCGAACACTGCACAGAATTTGCTCAAAAGCCAAACGATTACTACGGAAACATAAAAGACAGGAGAGAAGATTTCGTTTCACCATTCTGGGGAAGTCGTGGTCGACGTAACTCTCAAGAATCTGAAGGATCTGAGGAAGATCTCTTTTGGGGCAGCAGAGGCAGGCGGCAAGACCAAGAGCCGTTTTGGGGTAACAGAGGTAGGAGGACAGAGAATGAACCATTCTGGGGAAATAGAGGAAGGCGTGAAGAAGAACCGTTTTGGGGGAATCGTGGTAGACGTGAGGAAATTGAACCATTCTGGGGAAACCGTGGTAGGAGGGAGATTGATGAACCATTTTGGGGAAATCGAGGAAGGAGAGAGACAGACGATCCATTTTGGGGTAATAGAGGCAGGAGAGAAACTGACGATCCATTTTGGGGGAATCGAGGAAGAAGAGATGAGGAACCATTTTGGGGTAATCGTGGAAGGCGGAAGACTTCGGAACCAAACTGGGTTCGCAAGCAAGATTTAAAGGAATCAATTTTGAATGCAATTAATGACGTCGAAGAGGATATTGAAAACCTTTCAAGACTCAAGAAGAGTAATGCTGATCCGAACTCATTTTGGACTGGTAGGGGAAGAGAAAACAAGCTTTCAACGATGTTTAATGGACCTTTCAGAAACAGAGCTAATCTACCTAAAGCTGCTAGACTTCACGGCCAAACTACGGAACCAGGAACAGTGTTGGACAATCGAATGTATGTTGAAGAACCAAATTATATTTTAGTTGAAAGGACTGGACGTTCTTCAGCCGAAGCTGATGACCCGTACTACATATCAAGAGGTAAAAAATATTACCTTAATTATAATTTGGAGCAAGCTGCAAGAGACAGGCGCGGTGCTATTGAAGAAATTGTGAAATCTGTGCGCAACGACCCCTATTACATTGCTAGAGGCAAGAAAGACACTAACCTCGCAAAAAATGGAACTACACTCCACAAGGAGGAATATACCAAAGCTAAAGAACTGATTTGTGCAGCGATTGACTTGATAATGATTAAAAACGATAAAGGCAAAGTTAAAAGGGAAATTGACGATAATGATCGAGACAGGCGTACTATATTGAAGAAACTGGCAGCTCAATTACAGATGGATCCATATTTCGTGAGTAGGGGCAAGAAAAATCAATTATCCGGTGACAAAGATAATCTTCAAGATTTCATTAGTAATGTAGCTGATAAATGTAACTAAAATTAGCAATATAATTTGTCATTTCATGTCGTCAAAGGTATATATATGAAAATTGGTGTAACTTTAATATTAAGTACTTAATAAATTATTATTATTAGTAGTCCAATTATTAAAAAATGTCTGTGACCTGATCAAATAAAATATAGATTGTTTATCACGTCTTCATTCATTTGCCTTTTTCTTCCAAACATTTCCTTCCCATCCACAGCCTATAAGTAGCCACTGCTAAGTAAAGGCTTCTTCTAACACGGAAAAGGTTTGAGCATTGACCGCCACGCTTACTCAATGCGGATTGGCAATTTGAAACTTATAATTAGGAACTATAAGTTCAGATTTCCTCACGATGTTTTAACCTTCACCGTTTGTCAGTGATGTCTAAATAATCTTAGAAAGTACTTGTAACTAGGGAAAAGTCACATTGGTACTTAACGTTGGTAGGTTTTGAACACGCAACCTCATGCATGAGAAACATGCGTCTTAAACCTCCGAGCCACCACACTAAATATTTCTATAAAGCAAATAAAAATCTTCAAAAGATCTGCTATAAATTATAACCTAATTACCTTTTATATTTCTGTACGAAATAATATTTTGTTAACACTTCTATAATTAACATTTTTAATGAGAAACCTTGATATGTTTAATGGTGATAATAAATTCTCAGTAGTTACAAATCTTTGTAAAATAAAACACAGTCATGTTAGTGCGACTTTTTTATTATTCTGCAATACTATAAATATAGGATACATCATCCAAACATCCTATTTTAAAAATATGTTGCTCGCATTTGTCAAATCAGGTAACATTTCCAAAACGTTTTTGAGCAATCATGAAATTATAATTGTTTTTGACCAGATATTGATGACATTACAAGGTACATTCGGAATATAACAGTTGCATGTATACCTACTACTACGCTAAACGAGAAAATATAAATTACAGACAGATTTTGGTTTCCGAAACACATTCCTGATGTTACCCTTGATTACTTTCTCAACTTTCTAGAAGATATCTGTGAAACGTGAATTAGAAATAGAAAGATTCAATCTAAAAGATAGATCTAAAGATTACACCTAAATAGACGAAGAGATCAGTCTAGATTTTTATTTAATATTTTAGACATCAACATCGAAAATCTTGTTGCACATGAGTATGTATATTATTATATTAAGCCAAGATCTCTAGTAGATTATAGTCTAGTGAAAATCAAATTGAGCTAGTAAGCACGAGTAACGAAATATCTGAAAGCTATGACGATGAAAGTAATGAACAATTTAGAAGACCTAAAACCCTTAGGTACACAAATTTATCATTATTTCGATAGCCTACAACAGTTGTAACTGTTCACTACTACTCAGACAACGATAATATTATAAAGACACATACCATGTCTTGATATGGGTTGGATACATGTAAATAGTTCTAAAACACTGATAGAAACGTCTTTAAGGTACGCAACAGGCCATTATACAGATGGTCCAATTTATTTAATAATACTGCACGTTTAAATTAATTTTGATACATTTGGGGCAAATTGATAAAATTCGACATTTCATGTCCTAACGTTAATAATCTCATATCACGCTCACAAGCGCAAAACACAAAAAGATTTATTATACTTTTAACATACATCAACGTTTCCAAATGAAAGCTGGAATAACACTAACATTCATTGACGAAAACATTTTAAAAATAAAACCTTTAGGCTTCCACTGACGTGTGAAATGTACAAAGAATATTCAAAACGTCAATTCTCAAAATCCGTGGCGCGCCGTGCGCCGGAAAGTTCTAGAACCCTGTAGGCCGCAAAATTCGTTCAGACCCTCCACAGTAGGAGATGATTGGTCGAATCTTCTCTGCCTGCGTCTTCTGTCATGGTGGAACTCCTGAAGTCTTCGTAGCCGTCTCCACCAGATATGATGAGGGTTTCCTTGTTATTCTGAGCTGGCTCAGTTTGTTTCTGTAGTTTCTCGGCGTTCGTCGACCTGCGACTTAGTGCCTTTGTCTTCAATGACGTCTGTGTCTGCTTCGCTGGCTGCTTTTGAGCGGCGGGGTTCTCTACGATCGTTAGGAACCTCACGTGGCCAGTATGCCCGTAGGTAATACCTGAAACAGTATTCGTCATTAAATTCTAATTGCTTTATCACATAAATAAACATTTCCTTGTTTGTCCACAAACCGCTGAGAGATAGCTTTAAACTAGATCCAATTTAAAGTTGCATACACATCACTATACCTATACAATCCACAACACCCTAGCAGTTATACGAGATTTCAGTTTTTTATTCAGAGCATCATAGTATATTATTTGTCGAATAATTGCTTTTTATATCTGTCTTTCTTTCTTTCTAATTTAGTTATCTATTTGGTTTTTCTTCATTGTCCTTACCAGTCAAATGAGGAACAGTGAAAGCTCCAGTCCTAGGGTTGGGTGAGTTGTGTAGTGGTGCCGTGAGGAGCACACCGGCACTGGTCCCCACCCAGAGAGTATCACGGTGAGCCAGTAGGGCTGTCACGCGGAGACACGCCGCTTTGTGCTGACGAATTATGTCGTCGCAACCTGCGAATAAAATTGAACAATAAGAACAGAGTTTTTTTTAAAGCGCGATACCGAAAAATTGATCTGGGGCCTCCGGTTCTCGAATCCGAAGTTTCGTTTAATTTTCGGCCGTAGGTTTTATTGATTTACTAATAGAATTACTTGAAATAACGTTTTATTTTTAATTTTATATCAAAATTTATTTATTTATCTTCATTTCATTCGTTCATTTTTGTTCACGAAAGTTCGCAATAAATAGAATTGTAGTATACAATCTGCGAAGTTTCGTCCGAAACTTCGTTTTTCGTTGAATTATAGTAGGCCCCTGATTCTAATTAAAAAAAAACTCCTTGCTTTAAAAAATAAATAATTTTGTGAAATAGATGTGAAAAGCTTTAATAATGTGTTTTTTTGGAAATTTATACCCAGGGAGGTACTTGAGATTTAAGGCGAATATTTATTTAAAAATTAAAAGTAAAGAATATTGCGTACTGCTTACCATGCAACATCTTAGTAACTTGCGGCGTAATATTGATCTCAGCCAACTGCTCGCGACTGCTGGAGTTGTAGCAGCGGAGCTGGGCAGCATTGTGCAGAGACAGCCATATCGTGCCACCTGCCACCGCCATGTGGCTGATCGGCTTCGTCTCTGAACTTATTTGGAATGTTTCGTCCACCTGGAATACGAGGATATTTATAGTAAGACTAGATGTAGAGAGATGAATTTTAAAAGAATAACGCACATAAGCACATTTCAATTAGGTGACTTAACCTTTCGTCTGTGGGTATATGAGACAACAATAGAATAGGTTAAGCAACGAATCAAAAGTTGAAATTCAACCAGTTAATGCCACGTAGGTCACTGGTGACGTGGCTGATGTATAAGCTGAGATTTGGTCGTCTACAGTTTTCTTACAGGGCAGTCAAGGGCATAAAGGATAAAGGTAAGAGGAGAATCCTATACCAATTAAAGTCCACGAACAGGGCCTACTCCGGTTCTCGAATCCGAATGTTCCATTTAATCTTCGGCCGTAGGTTTTATTGATTTACTAACAGAATTACTTGAAATAACGTTTAATCTTAATTTCAAATCATAGCCTATTTATTTATCTTCATTTGCATTCGTTCATTTTTGTTCACAGGTTCGCAATTTTGTAGTACCTATAATCTGTGAAGTTTCGGACGAAACTTCGTTTTTTGTAAGCAATTAGAGTAGGCCCTCAGGTAATAGAAGACAAATACCCGATTAATTCCATTTTCCCATAACACAAAGCCTGGTAAGCAATGTTCAGTTACCTGCAGTGTATGCGGGTTGATGATCTTGATGGAGGCGTGCGTGGCGCACCACAACTTGCCGCTGGACAGCAGCATGCTGCTCACGGGGCTGCTGCCCGTGCCCACCGGGATCGTCGACCGCTCCGTCCAGGAACCATCTGGTGAAGTGATCAGAATCATCATGAACAAGCAAGAGATAAAATGGGCATGAAAGTATGATAAATGTTTCTAGAGTAATCTATACTAATATTATAAAGCTGAAGAGTTTGTTTGTTTGTTTGAACGCGCTAATCTCAGGAACTACTGGTCCGATTTGAATAATTATTTTTGTGTTGGATAGCGCATTTATCGAGGAAGGTTATAGGCTATAAATCATCACGCTACGATTAATAGGAACCGAGCAGAGCGGGTGAAACTGCGCGGAAGTAGCTAGTAAAATATACACGAGAACTTGCAGATTGGCACCCAATTTATAATTTGAATTCTAGAGTTTAGGAGATGAAATCGAATAACTTTTGCATTATCACTTACATTAACTAAATAGTTTTTCCACAAAAACAAAAAAAAAGGATTATCCCAAAAAACTACTACGACTTGCCAATCAACTTATATGACACTCTGACATTTTTTATTGTGTGGCTAATGAGAAAGGAAAGCCGAAAGTAATGGAAAAGTTTAATAGTAAAAGTTTGTGATTTTTGGCAGCCTTTCTTATTATATTGGAATATTTTTGAGTACTCACCAATATCCCGGCAGTATACGACTAGATCGCCGTTGCCAAGTGCAACAAATACTTTTCCCTCCACGTAACTGGAACAACAAACACAAATTATTGAAGACTGGGGGCTTTAAGATACTATTCGAACCAATATTATCTCAGAAGTGGACAGAAGAAGCCAATGATTTTTAGTTGTTTGAGATATTGAAACATATTCATCATTTCATCCATGAGTCACAAGACATCTACCGTTAAATATGGGCTTACTCCAATTACTTCCAAATCAGCTGTTCGGAAGTAGAATGACGTTGGATGTAGGTCGATATTGAAATCTCTCTAATTGAAAAGGACTGTTTATATTTTCCAAACTCCCATAATTTTCAAAGTCAAAATCAAAATTATTTATTTCAAATAGACCAGGAAAGCACTTTTGAACGTCAAAGCAAATATAATAATATTTAAAATGTCTGTCGATCAGTCCTCTAGTGAAGCTATTTGCTCGTTCCAAAGCGTAGATTCCTATAGAGAAGAACGAGCAAGAAACTCCATATGCTACTCTTTTTCAATAAGATTAACAACGCAACTACTCTGACAGACAAACTACATATATATATTTTGTCGGACTATATACTAGTTTATAAGTTCATAATATGTACCTTTTAATAAAAAAAAAAAAATAAAAAAAAATAACTACTTACACAATGGAATGCACCCCCGAATTGTGCTGCAGCTTCACTTTATTCTTCTTTATCCTAATGTTGTCCAGACAATTGTAGACGTGTATACAACCGTCCTCAGTGCCCAGCCACATCGTAGGCTGGTTAGCAGTAGTACCACTATCCTCTGAAGACTGACGACTGGCTGGAGACGAGAGAGTACCTGGAATTTTTATATCGTCCATTAGGAAATTGGCATCATCTATGACTTTGGTGTTTGTGTTGAGCGTGCTTTCTGTGTGGTTGTTTTTATAATAACAGTTTTGGTAAGCCATTTTGTTGGTAAAGCAAGCGGTATTGGTAGAAGTGAGTTTGTTTTGTGAGTAGTGTTTCAAAGTTCAGTATGTCTTAATCACTTACCTGGTCTTTTAATCTATATTTGTCCTTTTTTATTTAAGAAAGCAATTTCATTAGAATATTGTAAGCTTATTGTCTTAATATGAGTGTTTTAGTAAGCGACATTAAAAGCGTAAGTAAGCACTTCACACCATGCAGAAATAAATACAACGATTTTTCAGTATTACCCAACATTGCACGTCCAGTTACTAAGTAGCATTGGAATAGGAAACATTTAATGTAAATATATTAAAGTAAAACATTGATACATAGAATGTGTACATAGAAAACTAACAACAGTTAATAATTGTGATAATGAAGAGATTAGAGATCAAGGAAAAGGTGTAAACACAATTATATCGATAGAGAAAGAAATGACACTGAAGAAAAATCCTCAAATCTACAATAATCAGATTTACTGTGAACTCTAGAACAATTAGAATGGTGATCAAGATACAGAATAATACAACTGTAAAAGATCATTAGTGTACTCAACGAAAAGATAGACTACAATGACACCAAATCACAAACTGGTAATCAAGGAAAGAGATTTAGATTCTAAACAGATAGACAATAAAGTCCAAAATTGCTCACCAGAATTAATCCCCATAGCTTGCTTGTCCACAGCTGGATTGGAGCTGGACTTCATGACGGGATGGACTTGGATGCTCTGTCCAGTATGAGGAGTGCTGAGACTCTTGCTATGGTTTGGAGTCAGCGTGGTGCGATGGTTGCCCAAGCTGGCTGTGAGACTGCTGTGCAGGCGGATGGTGGCGGACTCCTGGCTCCGTTCTGATTGAGCGTCCTGGTTCTCGCTCGTTGAAGAGCCGTCGTCTTCTTCATCGCTGGAGGATGAGCTGTGGATAGTGATAGAAGAGTCAATTAACTGATTATCATTTATTGGTTTTACAACCGCACTCAGAGACTTTTAATGATTACTTAAACTTAACGATTTTGTATCGAAAACTATTGCTAAGGACTGGGTTTGTGTTAACCACGACTCTGAGTACGGCCGTTAGTTCCAAATAAAAATTGAAGATACAGTTTAACGACTGAAATTTAAAGTATCTATTACTCTCTCTAATGAAACGTTTAAAAGCCAATAACAACTAACGACTCGGGAACATTTTATTTACGCATCAAAATCCCCAGCATGTTTGACCACTGCAAGCAGACTATCATATCTACAAAGGCAATAACCTACAAAGTAAACAATCTAATCTATATCGTATCAAGGACAAACAAACGCTTTTATGACCGAATAGTTCCAAATATCGCGACATGGATGCCGTTGTGCAAACAAATCGTGATGGTGGACAAACATACAGACTTGCAACAAATATTTGTAGGGCACACTAATATTTGTTCTGCCACTGACACGCCATTAAGCTGACGATTTCCTACCGTGTCGTGAGGCCATTTGTTGTTAAGGGATTATTGTGTGAAGAAGCATTAGAGACAAAGGTGAATTTGGCTTTTGTGGTTTTGAGAAGGTGGTTTATAATACATTGTAATTAAGTACTTTATGTAGAAATATTAATGGTCAGTGTAGTTTTTTTTTTTTTTTTTTTTTACATTTAATGGGTCGACGTTTGGCCGCTATCTCACCTGATGGTAAGTGATGATGCGGCCTACGGTGGAGCACGTCTGCCCATAAGCAATCTAACTCTTGAAGACACCCAAGTTATACCCATCAGGAAACACAGACTCCGGCAAGGAGTTCCACTCCCTAGCAGTTCGCACAAGTTCGTATAAAATATCTTTGTAATAAGAATAATTGACTGTAAATCTATAATTGTATGACAAGGGCACAGACTCGAGTCCGTGGAGAGCAAACAATTATACAATAAAAAAAACCGATTGTAAAGTAATTAAGATAATGCGTAGGAGAAAGAGGTAATTGTATGGATTGCAACTTTTTATCCTTTATCGATTTATAGGCTTAGTAAGACAAGATGTGAATTTTATTTCAGGAACACTATTTCTAAATTTTATAGTAGTCTAGGCTAGGCTAGGCTAAATGATAAATGATCTGGGGGCACGGTAGTGCCCCCGCCAAGTCGAGCAAAAAAAGCGGCACGGCCGTACCATCCTTTTCTCGAAGCAATTCGGGCCTTTTTCGACCCCCTATAATTCGGTTGTGGATAAAGCAAGAAACCTGAATCTTCAGTAACTAATCCGGCATTGTATAAACACGGAATATTTAAAATTTCAGTCAATTTGAACCAGTAGTTTAAGAATGACAACTTGTTAAAGTTTCTAAATTTTGTCACTCACTGACTCACCGATCATCAAAAGTCCAAGGCACTTCTAGCAGACTTAGAAGCTTCATATTTGGAATACATATAGAGTTTAGTGTCTTAATCATGGGAAAACTTAAATATTTTGTAATTTCGGTCCAGTTTTCCAAATAAATAACTTTGTAATCCCATATAAATATATGGGATTACAAAGTTATTTATGCAGTTGGTGGTTGGTGGTGGTTATAAATTTAATAGGTGTAGATAGGTACCTACCATATAAGGCAAGGGAGAGGGTATAGGGTGGGTAAGGGTGTGTTTAGCCCATGAAACTGAACAACATTATTGACATGTCTTGAAGTACGAAAATCTAATAAAACAATATATTATAATTTAAATCTGTTATATATAAGAAAGGCTCTACAAAAAGAAGTGAGATCCCATCAAAAACATCCTGTAAAAAACCCAAGTCTCGCAGCTCAGTCTTTCTACCGTCAAAAGTTGTGAGATCCATGTAATACCAAGTCGGTTAATCTATTTAGTGTCTACTTGAAGGACCTTCTGTCTTAAGTTATTACATAAGTTATTATCATGCCAATATTAAAAATATTTAACGTTTTAAACAAATAGATCGACTTGGACATCGCTTGATTTGATTATTAGTAT
This sequence comes from Spodoptera frugiperda, assembly GCF_023101765.2. Lineage (NCBI taxonomy): Eukaryota > Metazoa > Arthropoda > Insecta > Lepidoptera > Noctuidae > Spodoptera > Spodoptera frugiperda. The sequence goes on along the minus strand of NC_064229.1, from coordinate 8,491,890 downwards.
GTATCACACTACACAGCACGATACAATATTATATTAGATTCTTTAGTCTCTCGCGCCTCACGCGATTGAAACTCTCGTTCCTGTTGGTCGCTGGCCCGTCGTGCTGTGTAGTGTGATACATACTAATAATCAAATCAAGCGATGTCCAAGTCGATCTATTTGTTTAAAACGTTAAATATTTTTAATATTGGCATGATAATAACTTATGTAATAACTTAAGACAGAAGGTCCTTCAAGTAGACACTAAATAGATTAACCGACTTGGTATTACATGGATCTCACAACTTTTGACGGTAGAAAGACTGAGCTGCGAGACTTGGGTTTTTTACAGGATGTTTTTGATGGGATAATTATTTTCGCAAATACGTTACAATGTAACTCTTTTACACGTCAAACTTTTAGACGTTACTGTCTTGTAACTATGGCTTACCTATCCAGTCGAATATTCTTGCAGCTGTCATCAGGATCAGATATGCTGATACCAGGCTTGACTGAGCTGGAGCTGTTCAGTGAGCTCGTGCTTCTGAAATATAGGAGAATACACAATCAGGTTTTTGTCAATAAAATATTGTTTCATAGTTGCTGCGTGATCCTACTGATCATCCACATAAATCTTATATCATCTAAATAAATCTACAAAAAAAAACTAAAACACCCGACTGCGTTTCTTTGTAATAATATGAAAATAAAAAAACCCTAAAACAAGAAAGTCGTCGTAAAATTGAAGCAGTCATACATACATACATACTCTCCAAAAACATAAACCTCCTTCTGGCGCAGTCGGGTAAAAATACGAATATACTTAGAGCCTTCTACCGACGTCAAAAAAGGAGGAGGTACTCATTTAATGGAGGATTCTAGTATAGAAATCAACAAAGATTTAAATCCAAATACTCAAACGCTACTCAATTTTAAGATGCTCTCGAAACTAGTTCTGTCCCTATCAATTCTTTATAAAATGACACAGATAGCACGATATTTAACTACAACTTAAAATTGAGTAGCATTCCAGTATTCGGGCGTTAAACATTTAAAATTGCAAACTCACGGTATATCAACGGTCTGTTGACGAGTAAGCGCAGGCGCGGGAGGAACGCACGCGACGCACAGGATGCGTGCGTTGCAGACGCCATTGCATGACGTCACCTGAGGCTTGGGCGATAGAGTCAGCACGCACACCTGACCTACGTAGCCATCACTGTTGCACACCTGGAAAATTATGGAATAATATTGTCATTATTGATGGATCATAGTAGTTACTTAAGGGTGAATTAGCACGAAAAAGTATTGAAGACCGTTCAACACCCCTTAAGTCTACTGATGGAAGGTGTTATGAATGCATTTTTTCTTTTTTATTAACTTCTTGGTCTCCCATACTAAAACCAATAACTATGAACTGATTTGAAAAGGATAGAGAGATTTTGTGGTTCTTTCCTCAGAAGACCTCTATAGAATCAACTTGCATGGTTCTCCGACATCTTTAATTGATTCTGTCTGGACTTTAAAAGAGACGGAAGGTCATAACCTCTGAGTTTGTTTCGGCATTTCTGCTCAGAGTAGTCCGATAGGAAATGCCGGCCTCATCTAGTTATTTAAGAGATTGACGTAAAAGAGTTACATTGTAACCTATTAGCAAAAATATCATTTATCATTTGAAAACGAAAGATAATGGATGATGATGATGATGATTCTTACCCAGACATCAGGTGACTGTCCCTTGGGAGGCAGAGTGGGAGCGGCGCAAGTGAACTGCAGCCCAGCACGAGTCTTACGGATAGGAACCGGTGACAGAAACTCTGGGGCTGGACGCTCTTGACCGTACACGCCTGGAAACATGAGTATTTTAATGTCTAAAGTGAGAATATTATAAAAGTCAAAGTCTGTTCTAAGGCATTTTAACACCAGTCGAACAAGTGATTAAAAAAATGTCTTTTGCATATACTGAGGAGTTTCATGTCAATTCCCATTCCCAATTTTCATTTACTTTTGGAATTAGTCTGTAAGCCTTCCTAAATGAACAAAAAAAAATTCCATGCACTGATTTTTCTCTTATCTCAGTGCAGTGACTAACTAGCGCTTAGGTGCAGTATGGCTTCTATTTGGTAGATTTTCAAGTTGAAGGATGTTTCAAGAAGTAATACAACAATTACTGTTTGAATCTGGTCAAACAACTGGACAAACTTACATAATTTCTGTTTAGTCTCATTTATCAATTCCTCCCAGCTGCTCCTCTTCTCTGCTTTGGGATAAATTATTGTGATGTTCTCCGGACCGTTTCTGGAAATTACCAAAATAAATGGGATTTCAAATAAACAGTATAATAATAATCTTATATATGTATACATTATACAACATTAAAGAAATCTTTCATAACACTTTAATTAGAAATCCAAGAAAAGATCGTTATTCTCTTCATTGCCTTTACACACACTCCCTTATTTATTTTTCTTCATTAAACACAAAAAGACGAAACCCTCAAAACTGCATTATCAATATACATGTACATGATATTTTATACTTACGATGTATGCAAACTGATCTCCATGTAACACAGCTGTGTATCACTGTTCTGCCGTTCAGACAACTGCCTGTTTAGCGAGTGCAGCATCTCTCTGACTATCTCTTCCAGTTGCAAATGCTGTGTGTGCAACGCTGCCACACTCTCCGATATCTGAGTCAGTGTGTTCACGTCTTCAGTCAGCGTTTCCACCTCATGCATAATCCGCCTTAGATTTTCGTCCTTGGCTGTTGGTTAGAAATTGATTGATTGATTAGCTGTAGTTGTTTTTGTTTTGGCTAGTATAAGATTGATAGGGTAGCAATTCTTTTCGGTCTATTCGTCTAGCGTAACAGTTGTAATTTTTTTTATAGAAGTTTTAATTGATTACTGAACAGTTCCTGCTTTAACTATTTTCAGAAGAATTCATACAGTGACCGACAATCAAAGTAAAACAGGATATTCGACAGTAATATGTCTAGGAGTTTATAGCATTAATGTATGACTGTACAGTAAAAACTTTACTATTTCTCTGTTTTACTACTTATTTTAGTGTATATAAAAGTACGTATATGCACAGCCTGTTCCGTCTCTGTCTCCCATGGGGTAGGTAGAGACATTGGACCACCAATTGCTACATACATAACTTTTTACGTAAAAAGAACGTATTTTTCAAAATCCACAACAAGCAATGTGGTGGAACTTAAAAATAAAAAGACATGCGGTAACAAAGTTAAGTTTAAGGTCTTGTTTCACAATATCTGGATAGCCGCTATAATATACCTATCAGATAATTTGAATTAAGAACGTATTTTTTATTAAACGGTACTTACGTTTATCGGACATTAATATGAAGGTGGTGAAACAGGCGCTAAGTTTCACAAAAAGGAACGAGATAACTTGAACGATGTAACCTCCTCTTCACTCTTGCTTGCACTACACAACTTCCAAACTTACCTATACAACTCAAACCTTTATCCACAATACTTTGCCTCGTCCAGTGCCTTTGAAACTTTATTATTGATATCGAATCAATATTTCACCACTTACAAACCTGACCCAGTTCCCGCACTTACAAAGCAATAGCAACAATTTCCTTCGCTTCCCGTTTATTTATTCCCAGGATGGAAACTGACCTTTCAATGGTTGCTTCGATAATTTTCTATAAAATATTTTTGTCAACAACCTTTGTAAATGTTGCTTTCATGTTTTATTCGTCGATAGTCTCTTTGTAATGCCTTTGTGGTTTGATTTCTGTTTGCTTTTGTTTTTGAAATGTATTTTTTTTTTATTTGGTTTTTTGTTCTTGTTTGGTCGTTTGTTTTATGGCTTTTTTATTGTTTTTGGGCATATTTTCTTCCCGTATATGTGTTCGATAGCTAATGATTTATTAATAAGAGGGTGAGGCGATTGATCGTCTCAAATCTTAATACGAGATAACTTATTCAACAACTTATTTATCACAGGAATTTTGGAGCAAGATTGTTAACGTTATACAACATTAGCAACTCAAATTTTATGAAACCTTTTCGAAAGTTATTTATTTATTCAATCTTTTATGTAAACAATACAAATGAATAGTGGCACATAAGGCGAAAGTTACTCAAGTGACCCTACTTCTAATATATTTTAATTATTTAAATGAAATTTAAAATAAAGATTACCTTTAACAATCTCGAGATCGGCCAGCGATATCCTCATGAGCAGTTTGTACTTGTTGCCCTCCATCTGACTCGCTATATTACTTTGGTATGTTCTGTAACACAAACAAATAACTCAATCGCTTTGTTTCACAATACAATTTACATCATACTCACTAAGACTAATTTATTAGAGGTTTGAACATATATAATCCCTATTTATTAGCGACAATTTAATGTATGTCGATAAATACCTAATTTCTACTTTAAATACAAACACATATGATGTTGATTTCCGTATTCCTTAATTCAAAGCTACATTTATTCATATCAGCTCTCTACTCTGATATTCGACCATTTGTCATTTGTCCCTAAATTTGGTAGTATCTACAATAAATTTACACGTCTACAGGCCCGCACCGTACGCATCGCATGCATCGCACGCAACTGATTTTAGTTTGTCTTGTATAGAAACTCATACAACTGCGTCCACTGCTCCCCATTGTACGGACTGCATAATCAGCAATGCCTACATGTGATGCGTACTGAAGACGTCACACGTAATGCGTACGAAGCTGGCCTGTGGACGCTTACCTTAAGACAAAATTTTTGATAAACATTTCATAGCAATTTGCAACTTACGGTGTAGGCTTCTTAATAGTTCCCGTCCTCCTCTTAACACTGGTTATCAGCAGAGTATCATTGAAGAGGAACAGCGCTCTATCCTTTATCGTGCCCTGAGCTGATGGCATGGTCACCATCTCATGTCTTAGGAACATTCGATCCAACGATACTAAGTTGGATAGTCCTTCTATCATCTGCTCTAGTTCCCGTAGCGTTTGCTGTTGCTGCTCCAACTCTAAGCTCTCCCTCTCGGTACAATTTATCAGTTCTAGCAGATCATGGATTTCTTTTTGAGCTTCTAGCAGAAGTTTGTGGTCTGGATGTGACTGGTCTGGAAGAAGATTGGTGTGTGAGTAAAGTGTGATGAAGATACATTATAGTAGGATTTAAATTAGTTCCAAAGAAAGATAATGGAGCTTCTGATATCTGAAATGAAGTAGAAGATGCTACAAACGAAGTTTTTGAAGAGATTGAGTAAATAGAATATTTAAAGGGACTTTGTGACAAAGATGAAAATGAATTTATAGCAAGTTTCATAAATACAACTAAGTCGTGTACTTAGAGAAAATTAATTTTGCACCTGCCTTTTGTATAAAACATTGTTTCAAAGCGTCTTTAGGGGAGAGTGCCATCAATAACGAGAAACAAATTACTTGACACTGTCGAGGCTTTTGTTATTTAAGGAAAAAGCTTACGGAAAAAGCCTTCCCTTGACAAATATTGAAGAAATTTTGATATTGATATCGGTAATTTAGATTTTATTTGTAACAGTGGTTATGGTTTATTTATGCTATACATAAAAAAAATTAAAGATACGTTAACTGTGATTTTTATTAAGCGCGTATTGTAATATACTGATGATGTGTGATGTCACTCATATTAATAAAAGATCTGGTATCAATTTTTTATATTTGTTTAGCTTCAAAAATATAGCATGGACTTATAATTATTTAATATCCCCTTTAATTAGTGAACATTCCTCTAGACCATACTAATATAAAGTACGTTCATCAACAAACCTGTATGCTTAATCAGCCTCTGTATCAACAGCTTATAGCTTGGGAACTTTTGCACAGGTTTAATGAGCAAATTGTCCAACGACAGTTTCCCCTTATGGTCCCTGGCCATAGCATCCAGAAACTTGGCGAAGGCTGGTCGTGATGCTGCTGCTGTTTTGATGGTTTCCTTGGCCTTCTTCAAGTTGTTGATGAAGGTCATGTAGGTGTCCATTACCGTGGGTTTTGTGAACTGCAACAAATTATTTTGGTGAGGGTACTGTATCAAGGGTTTTTATGTTAAGGGATTTTATCCTGTTGGTAGTTCTAGAGATAGGACTACTAAAGTGTACTTTCCACCAGAGATGTGCTATACTACGTTGCTGTGGATGCGTTTGACTTCCACCTATCATGTTCATTGGTACACATAGCTTAGTACTGGTAGCAACGGACGCAACTAAGGTACATTTTTATATGGAAAGATGCGTGCTATGAATGGCTTCCCTACCATTGATACATCGTATACGCAAGTCGCACATCTTCGTCGTACAGCTACATAGTTTAGTATCAGTGGATATGGTCACATAGTTTCACAGGTTAGCTATTACCTCTGTGGAAAACACCCTAAAGTTTATTAATAACACTCACACACACAACCATATGTTAAGCCAACATTTTTGTTTATTGTCTAGTTGTTAATATTGTTGGGGTATACTCAGTCACTTTCAAACCATATTTCACTCCTTTATTTCTTAAAATTTGTATTAACTTCTAGACCCGATCTGGACCTAGTTAGGCTTAAAACCTCATATTCAATTATCATGCTTGTGTCCGGTACACCAACAAGGCAGTCTAAGTTTCTAATAGTATATACAAATACCTAATACCTATGCAATCATTACTTTCTCTGTAACAGCAGAGCACTAGTTACATAGCCATGATACATAATATTCTCACATCCGTTCAGTAATTCTATCTCCTTCATTTACTTGAAGTCAGGTTAGTCAACTGGTCATAAGTGCGACTATCGAGTAATTAGTTCAACTCCACCTTTAGCTGATTTCCAGAAATGGTCTGTATTGTATATTTTATCTCTAGTCTTTAAACTGATTCTGGACCTGCGGACTACCTAGCGGGTTACCGAGGCTCCGGCTTGAAGAGCAGGAGTAGGAACGGGGTGGTTTTTAGTCAGAAAGAGTCTGATACTCCCTCTTGCCTCACTCTAGACGGGGGAAATCATTGGATGATTTTCTCCCCTTAGGAAAAATTCTAGGTTGCTATTTTAAAATGGCTATTAATACAAGAGGTACAAAGAGAAATAAAAGGTTAAATATGCCTTTTATAAACTAGAAACCGAACTTCAATATCATCACTCATTTTACCAACCTATTGACTATCATACTGTCAGTCTACAAGGCTGTTTGCAAATATATGATTTACAAACAACCTTTTAGACACCTTTTACTCATACGACGTGCTAATATTACCTGAGGTGCCTAATGTAATTTCTCAATTCCCTTAAGTAAATACAATCAGCTGAATGCCTCCGCTCCATCTCCATCAATCACTATTGAACGCCAGCGTGATTCTGACGCTGCATATAAAGTAATTCTTCATATGGAGGCAGGGAAACGTATGGTTGTTATGGAAAATATTGGGGGAATTTCATCGTAATAAATTGGAAAATCATTGGTGGAAAATATGATGTTCATATTTTGATGTTATTTTGTGATGCATGAAGTATATTTTAGTGTATGTATGTATGTACCTCTAACAGGGTTTAGGGTATTTGTATTAAAACTCTGATTCGTGTATGTATATTTCACGACTAATAGAATTATCCAATTATAATTAAGAAAGTTGTTCTAGCAACAAATCTCTGGAAATATCTTGAGGGTTAAATATATGTACCTATAGGATAAATATATGCATGTTTTATTAAAATTGAAGTATCCATTAGACTAGTTTAGATCAAACCAACTATTTACGTAGTTTTGAAAATATTGAATATTTTTTAACTTCACAATATCTTTAGCAGAACTACATATAAATATAAATATATGAATTTCTTGACAATCTGGATTGTATTAAGGACTTTAGAACTTACCACATCCAAGAACACGTCTCCAACTTTCTGCTGCAGATCCCATTGTTCAAGTCTCCGCCTGAGCTGTTCCAAAAAGACCTGGTGCACGTTCAGGATCCCCGGCACTTGGTAGAAGATCTCGTCCACTAGGAATGCGTCGAGAAGACCAGCGTTCTCCGGACTCTTTAGAGGTTGAAGATATTTCTGTTGAAGATAAGGTTTTGGTTAATAACAAAGTACAGATGGTTATTAAAATGAGAATGGATCCGTAAATTTAAAACCGAAATATTTGTTAAATAAATGGAATCTTCTCCATAGGAACGAGCAAATAGCTTCAAGACTGACTGACTACAAGACAGACATTGTTTATTAAAATTATAATATTCGCATTGACGTTCAAAAGTACCTTCCCGGCCTATTTGAAATAAATAATTATTATTGACTTTAATTTCGGAAACTATATAATAGTGAATTACAGTTAGATATAATGTTTACACTGAAAGCCTGACTATTTTAAAACCACAATCTTATTTAATTTATTGATTGAGAACTTTACAAACATTCTGAATACCTCACCCATAGGTACAGGGACTCTATAATATGTCAGGGAGGATTTATACAACATGTAGGGTGTTTTATCTTCGTTATCAATGCTGAGATGGATTTGTTCGTGAAGGGAACGAATGCGGGTGCACAGACAGATTACTGATCTAATCGTTATGTGTGGGTTTCTTTTGCAAACGTAAATTTTATCATTATTGTGTATTTTATACAATTAGAATAGCAACAATTGGAAACAAAGCGATCTTTAAAACGTCCTTAAAAATGTGATTAAAAAAAGGATTGGTTTTTGCAATTTGGTTTTGCTAATACTTTGTCTCAGTGGGAAAAAAGCAAGATGAAATGAATTTAATGAAATGAAATGAATTTATTTTGTAAATAGGCTACAAAAGAGCACATTTACACGTCAAAAATTATTGTATAAAAAAAACGAAATGATATCTACCATATATTCTAAACCAAAACCTATGGATAATACGAGTAATATGGACACACAATTAAAATACACATACTCCCTTCAGTAGACATTTACACAATTATACACAGTTACAAATTGGAGGACCCACTCGCGCCAGGAGCCGTCTGACGAGGACACTTGAGAACAGCCCTTTCGACAAGAGCGTGATAATGGGCAACTCTTACAAAATAAACCTATACAACAATGTTATTATATCACTCATACGTATTTTTCTAGTTAGGATAGTGTGGAGAATATTATCTGTGTATACGTATGGTTAAGTCTTTTATCCCCAAAGGGGTAGGCAGAGGTGCAAATTAAGTTAAATTAATTGTATACCCACTTTTCACCACTTATATTATAAGTCCTATGTGATAGGGGCGAGCCTATTGCCATATTATCTATTATATTGTCTGTTTGGAAATATTATTAATTAGTCATGCAGATATCTTAAACGAACTCTTTCAATTTTCTTATCGTACAATTCATTTACAAAACACACAACAAAGTTCCGTTGACAGCTCTAAGTACAGCACCAAAAAAAAAGAAAAAAAGAACTCGATGAAACACAAGGAAACCATAATCACCAACTGGCACGAGACTCGATTAGATAAAAAAAAAAACAAGAACGACCAACAACTTTCGCTTGTAAAACTCACAATACCGTTTTTATATAAGTAAGTATTATATTTTATGAATTTTACAACGGCAATAAAACCCCACGGCGATGCCCTACAAGGCTATAAACATTTTTCTACCGCCGAAACCGTCGCCCATAAAAATATAGGCAAAAATTCTTATCATCTGTACTTCGGAAGTTTTGCACCAAACGTGGAATTACTTTGATGTTGGCTGCTGAAGTTTGACAGTTTGGTAACCCTAATCAAAGTGAGGGAAGGTGTAAGAGAGAATCGTACAAAGATATGGCAACAGAGGCTCTTAATGGTGAAGATGGAAATTTAAGGCTCATCTATACAGGCGCGTTATTATCGGTCGATAATATCGTGTGTTACTGCGTTATCTGTTTTTATTTTTTATGAAACACGAGCCGGTAAACGAGCAGACGTATCACCTGATGGCAAGCAATCGCCGCCGCCCATGGACACTTAAAACACCAGAGGCGTTACAAGTGCATTGCCGGCCTTTTGGGGTTAGGAATTTAAGGGTTATTGGGGATTGGGAAGATTGGGAAAGGGGTAATTGGGCCTCCGGTAACCTCACTCACACAACGCAAGCGTTGTTTCACGTCGGTTTTCGGTGAGGCCGTGGTATCACTCCGGTCGAGCCGGCCCATTCGTGCCGAAGCATTGCTCTTAAAACTTAAGACATTGTTACAATTGTGTTTTCAGTTCATTTTGTATTAGGACGGTCATGTACTTACACACTGCTGCGATAATAACTCCGCAAGAAGTAAGACGTTGCGTTTCTCCGTCCTGCGATATTCCGATATGAATTCTAGAATGTTTTGTATCAGGACACAAACGACCGTACACACCTGCGATAGTAACGCGCTGTCTCGTAAGAAATATCGGTCGCTAACAACGCAACTGTGTGCAAGGAATCGGGACGCACTATCGCAATAACGCATGCGATATTATCGGCCGATTATATCGCGCCCGTGTGGGGGAGCCTTTATTTGAAGACGTTGAATTTGCTTATGAAGCGCAAAGCGGAATCCGTGAGGGAATCTTGTTACGTGAATGTGAAGTTGTGGCTGAGTTAGATAATGAGGGGAATTTAGATTAGATAACGGTGAGGGAAATAAATATGAGATTTTGGAGGAAGGGATTGTGAGGGTTTGGGAAGTTTGTCTAGTGGAAAGAGATGTGTAGTAAAATATGATTGGAGTTTCACTGTACGATTGGTGCGTGGTGGCTGGGCAACAAAACGTGTGTTCGATTCCCGCACGGAGCAACTGTTTGTGTCATCCACAAATTATAGTTTCGGGTCTAATTAAAAAAATAGAATAAAAGTTTTTAAATCTAATTACTTAATAACTTTGAATCATAATCGTTTTTAGTACATTTTTGAACGGCTTTATGTATAAGTTGTATAAGAATTTCCACTTTCTTAAAAAGGGAATAAAGTACAAATCTAAACGAACAATTCATAACCAAGAATAAAATGTTCTTCATAACAAACATCTTAGCAGATAAACTGCAAACAAAAGAAAATCTACCAAACATTGGGACAAATGTTGGTTCAAATGTCAGTGGCAGACATGAAACTGGTGTAGAAAATAATTAAAAGTACGTACACGACACATTTCTATGGCCCTCTGTTAAAACTGTCCTTTATACTGACAAGGCTGAGACGTTAGAAGGGAAAGAACAAAAGGACCACTTAAAATGTCACGCGAGATTGTATCTTCTGATTTAGAGGTTAATGTTGAGATTTGTGGTTGAATTTAACGGGTGTTTTGGAAAAATGTTAAAAATAATAAAATGCTGAAGAAATTAATATTTAAACAAAACCAAGAGCCCTTATGGTAGGTAGACACAGGCTATCAAATTAAGTTTCACTTAAATTCTTTAGCGCTACCACCTCCCTAATATTAATCGAGTCTCAATCGTATCTTAATCGTAAGAATGGAGACATTCTAAAATCGAGATATGCCACAACAGCCTTCATTAAATATCCACAAAGGCACAATGACAAAATAATTAAAATTAAATGAAATGAATTTATTTTGCAAATAGAATAGACTACAAAAGAGCGGCATTTCCTAACGGACTACTCTGAGAAGAAGAATCTAAATAAGCAGATTAAAAAAGTAAAAAACCAAAAACTGTTCTAACAGTAAAATTATATTTTTACCTTCTGTCTCTCTCTACATACTGAACCAGGGATGACGTGAAGGGGGGGTACCGGTGACAATAAATAGCCCGACCCATATGATGGAAACGTAGCGCGGAAAATTTGAGTAGGAAAACCACTGTGGATGTAGGGTTGGTAAATTTCATGTTACCATTTTAATCCGGTAGAAGAAAAAGTATGTAGAATTTTGCATTTTTTGTAACCCTAGTATTAATTTCGTTTAGCATGCATTATGATGATGCAGATATATTAATTGTTTTTTAAGTGATCACATTTGTTTTTACGAAATGCAACCCTTTGGAAAATTAATAAACGTAATTATGTAGAGGTGCTTGCCAGCCTAATCGGCCTTACTAGCATTGGTATTGACTTAAGGTATTGGAGGAGGTCTATATTCAGCAGTGGACGTCCTGTGTCTTATATGATGATGATGGTGATGAAGACGTGTGTGGTTTTTAATTTATTTATAAGAGAGTTTACTGCTATGAGATAACATGGCATAAACCACAACCAAACTCCTTTTACAAGTGTTTAAGTGAGCGAAACAATAACAAACTGCGAATTAGCGTAGTTACAATAAATTAATATTACATATTTAAGAAAATCAACAACTCCAAACAATGATGCGTAAACACTCAATCGCAACACCTCCCCAACTTAAAAGACTCTCCTCTTAAACAAAAACACCTGACAAAAAATCCACAAAGAAAAAATGATTCACGACATTGACATCAGAATTACGGACCCCTGTTAAGTAGAGACCAAAAATTCTCAAATTTAACGACCTCTCGACAGCTCATTAGTTGCGGACAAAGAAGACTGAAGAGGACCAAAGAAAGACATTTAATGTTGATCAGAGTAGTCAACGATGATAACCCTGGAATGTCGTCAGGTTCGTAAATATCACAATTTGTCAGTCGTCAGTTCATTTCGGACGGATTAAGACGGTGAGGTGAGGTATTCAGTTTAATATTAATTTTACGAGTTATAATTAATTTTGTATGACTGTAGTGTTAAAGGGTAGATCAAAGGGGTTTTTTATGAGATAAGCCGGTGAACGAGCAGATGGATCATCTGATGGTAAGTGATCGCAGCCGCCCATGGTCACCCGAAAAATCAGAGGTGTTACAACTGCGGTGCCGACCAGATTTGAAGAATATTGGGGAGTTTGAGGAGGGGTAACTCATTCAAACGATGCAAGCACAAGCTTACGTCAGTTTTGTGTGAGGCTACGGTTTTACTCTAGTCGAGCCGGCCCATTCGTGCGGAAGCACGACTCTCCCACTTTTTGTTCTTAATGTTCGAGATCTTGTGTGAATAGTTCTTATGAACGTCTTATGCTTAAGGCAGGCAAATATATACAATGCAACTCGTACTTTTCACCAGTTATCAAATGAATACTATAGAATCTAATGGAGGGCGATCCTATTGATGTAGAAAAAACCGAAAATGTGTACCATCTACACAATTTTCTATTTAATTTTCATAAACCTTATAACCAACCAATAATAATCAGCTACATTAACATTACGTAAGACTAACAAAATAACCCGACATTCTCTAATAATATTACCACCAGATTTTCTTTGTCTCCAAGTCACCAATCTCACGTCAAAGCTCAAGGATAACATAGACGTCAGCTGTCAGCTGTCACGTTAGTCCCTTAAGCAAGGAGTTACTGACAAAATATGTCCCTGAAGCTATAGCCCTGTCTAACATTATGTCAGTAAAATAAAATGTGTTAGGAATTAGGATGTCTTCGGGAATGGGGTTGAAATATTCCCTGTGGACAGGAGATTTGGTATTGGCACTGGAATAGGATAGATAATTTTTATGAAAATGTAATTATTATTGATGGGATTGAATTTTAAACCATCCTACTTATATTATAATTGGGAAAGGTGGTGTTTGTATGTTACTCCTTCACTTCAAAACGGCTGAAGGGATCGGGATTAAAATTGGAACAGGGGTAGATTATGGTCTTCAGTAACACAAAGGCTACTTTTGGTTCCACAGGAATGAAGGCGAAGCCGCTGGTAGATCCGTAGTCTCACCCCTACTTGATGCATCTCACAATATAACTCGACACCAGCAATTTATACTGCGCTAACTCAAAAAGCGTACTTTACAGTAGAGGTGTTTAAAGGGAAAAACGTGATAACTTTTACATTAATTAAGATACTTTTTTGAAATTTGGTATGCTTAATATTTAATTTATTCATTGTAATATCTCATATTTATATTTCCTTAATTATTTCTATTTTTTGATTTAGCGCAAGTTAGCCGTATATAAACGTAATTCATCAAAAAAATGTTACATCTTATACACGTCTAACTTATGTTAGCGTAGTGTAGTACGGGACGTCGTAGTGCATGATCAATCATCTGATGCATATTTCAATATTTTATAAAGAACATGTACTTACTTACAAAAAGAATAGTCAACGTACCATTAATAAACTAATTAATACGTTAACACATAAGTATTTACTATGTAAAAGTCGCTAAGTCGTTCATTTTACAAACGAACAAGTATACACACGTACGCACTAAACTACGCTAACTATGAGTTAGTGCAGTGTTGCACAGACTTTGACCAAAGTGATCCGCGCGCACACTCCGCTAATAATAGTTGGCGTAATATAAATCGAGTGATTTCAAAAAGTACCTTTACTTAGCGTTTTATAAGATTTGTAACTTTCTTATTTTTTCATATTTCTTCTCAATTTTTTTATGACGTATGTAAACACACGTTTTAAGCAACTTGGCATAAAAAAAGTTTTTTCCTCGAGTTAGCGTAGTATAAATTGCTGGTGTCGAACTGGTGAAGAGGTTTACACTACACTTTGCACCTAAAGCCTACTCTTTCATGGATCAAAAGATATCCAACCTTTTTCTAACCCATATAAAGTTCTAAATACCTAACCCATTGCAAGTGTTACACTAACAAACACTACAACAAAACAGGATTTACGATCCAGCGCTCAACAAAACGTGCGAATCGGTTTAAGTCCTAAGCGGACTTAAGAATTATGTTCTAAAAGAGACATTTTCTCTCCTTTTTAAAATACTTTATCCTCCTCTGACCTAGATAAAGTAAGAATGTAAGAGTCCAAGTTTCAATATGAAGTTTGAAACATCTTTGAAAGGAGAAATCCAAGGAAATATGACACAATACTCTTTGATTGTAGTTGTGGAGTTGTTACGAATGTATTGGACATTTACAAGTGGTTTTGAGATACTTTGTATCGAAGGTTCTGAAATGTTCTGCGATTTTCTGGTTTAATGGGTGCACTTGTTGTTGCATTGTTGAGTAAGTTCTTTGATTTGATGTTAGATTTATCTCATTTTGTTTGATAAGAATTAGAGGAGGATTTAGCTGTTTAGTGTATCACACAAATAACCTGAATACAAAAACGAATAGAACTAAAGAGTAAAAATTAACTTTTTACTCTAAATCCATATGGATAACTTTCAAAATCTATTGAAAGACAGTTCCCAGTAGCGTGACATGCTTATGTTCCTGTAGTAAAAAAGTTTATAAAAAAGTAATATTTTCTTAACTTACCTTGACTAATATCTCCAGAGCCTCCACGTATGACTTCTCAGTCTCATACAATTCCACAACCACATGCGTTCGTGTGTCCTGCAACAAACATACACATATACAATTAGCACCGCAATTAAACAACGTAAAACTATATAGGTACAAGACGGTACAAAACAAATGCAGGATTTTTCTAAGGGGTGAAAATCATCCAGCCTTTATCCTGCCTTGGGCGAGGTGAGATGAAGTGTCATGCTCTTGCTGACTGAAAACCACCCCGTTCCTACTTCTGCCCTTCGAGCCGGAACCCCGGTAAACCCGCTAAGTAGTAGGCAGTTATTCAACAATAAATAAAAATAACAACCCAAAAACACTTTCTTATCGACCAATAAATACCTCAAAAAAATAAACATAAAAGTTTTGAATATTCCGCAAAAAAGGTTGAGCTATTACCGAAAGTGGTTCGCTAAAAGAAATTTATTTAAATGAAGCCGTAAGGTTTGCATAAATGTATAGAGGGTTAAAGTATTGGTATGTACGGTTGAGTACAGTTGACAACATAAATATTCATACGCTCTAAATGTGGTTGTGAAGGTAACAGAAGGGACGGGAACGTTACGGTGCTGTCCGTATTTTCTGTGGACATTTTTTTTTTGGTTTTATTTTAGAAGTGTTTTTGTTGTTGATTGTACTTTTAGTGGTTTATTTGTTTATACGATTGATTGGTTAATACTTTTAGAAGGATGAAAAAAGTATAGAAAATTTTAGGTACGTATTTTTTCTGATAAACCAATTAAAATATTGGACTAAGATTTCAATTTCATTACATTTATGCAGGGGAGATAAAATAACATTTGGACCCAAAAATGCATGCTATTATAACTAAGAAAAAAATACGCTATTGTAAATTCATCATTGTCTAGTTGTCTACCCATGAATATAAAACAAGCGTCATTTCATGGCATAACGTATCAAAAAATCTTCTATGCAACTGAATTCCATGTAACTTAGCAACAAAAATGTATGATAAAAACACTCTTTAATTAGACAAAGACCTACTTAGAGCAACATACTTAGTTATAACTTATTTCTGTGGAGTTCTTAAAGTTTGTTGTACAGTGTGAACCTTTCTGCGATTCTCTCTTAATTTTAAGGTAAAATTTCAAGGCTTTCCCAACTTTCTGGAGAAAATCTTTGCTTTAAACGCAAAATTCTTAAGTACTTTGTGTGACTAAATAGAAAGTTTGTTCGGACTTCGAATTTAGTTCGAAAGGAGAATAGAAATGTATATGAAATATTTTTAAGTACTGAAAGTATCGTGGCTATTCCGAAATGTGTTGAAAATGTTCCCAAATTTCCACCACACATCAAAAAAAAAATAATATAAAACATAAAATCATGCATCGTAATCTCTAAAGTATGACATTATACGCTATTTATAATAATAATATATGTATGTATTTAATTATAGGATAATTATAAGTTAAGCTGGTGATGAGCAAAATAGTTCTCACGAACCAGATTCTTCCTGTGGACTTAATTAGGGAACTACGAGACCGTGCTGGAGACCATGCACTGACGTTTTTTATTTTAACAAATTGTTTAACCCCTTTTTGAGGGGGGGAGAGAAATCAACATTGTTTAACCCAGGAACTGCGGACAACGTAACAGGTTACAGACGTTAAGGCAGGAGTAGGAACGGGTGGTGTTTAGTCAGTAAGAGTCTGACATCCCCTTTCACCTCACCTAGGACGGGAGAAAGACATTAGACGATTTTCCTCCTTCAAAAAAAAACATAAGGTCAAACCTATCAAAAAAGGTAACAGAATACCTCAATATCATTACAAACCAACCTATGTGACCTGACCTCCACGATTTGTCCGCATAGCACAGAAACTATGATACAGAATTCGAACACTATCGTTATCTAAATAACAAATGGTATTAGCCCCGTCAGATCAGACATTCGAACCTATATTTATTGCTAGATTCAGCCATTTAGTCTAGGTTTTATAACTATGACCTTTATTACAAAAGCAATAAGCTCGCGTTTCCTGGAAAGTAGAAAAAACGCACCCACGCGTGGTAGGCTAAAAATATGAGCATTAAGGACTATTAGGTTTGGTTTCTGATTGTTAGAAATTGATTTCTTTAATTCATTTCGATGGTATTGATAGCTGAAAGTTTTTGTAGTTCTTTTAAGGATGAGGTTTTGGAATTTGATGTCTATCTTGGAATAGTACCGTATTAGGTTATTGTAACAGATTTCCTGGTAGCAGATTCGGAATCTGAATTTATGGTTGGTATAGGTACTTGTGGCATATACATATTCTGGTAAAGGAATGGGAGAGCCCATTGTTCATATACATTTTTTCTATGTACTATGCTTACATTAAGTGTCTGTTTCACCACCTTCACATAAGTGCCCGATAATCTTATGTGATAGATAGTAAATACAAATTATGTTCTTAATCCAAAGTTATCTAATACATTGTGAAACAAGTCTTTAGCAGGATATCTCATATACTTTTAAAATGTAAAATGAGTAAGTATCTAACAATTGAACACACATTGAACACTTTGAACGCCGTGGTGATCAGCGGTGACCAACGATAGCGGAGGATTTGTCTTCAACAATTTTCTATTGGCAGTCAAAGTATTTCATTAACACAGATGAGAGTAAAATAAAGGAAGAAAATACATATAATATTCATGAAATAAAAAATGTCTAATACAAATTATATCGTTATAATGTCTAATTTCTAAACCTAGCCTTACACCACCCCGTGTCTGCCTACCCACTTAAAGGGTAACTCCACCTCATTATACCATCACCTTTGACTTTCCTTCTAAACATACAAAAGCGTAATAAAAGTGTTATTGACAACCCTAGGGAGCCGCGAACTACTAAGTAAGTGTCATTCAGAGTTACTTTGATTAGGGTTGGCGCGTCCATTAATTTTGGTATTTTGGGAATGTAGTATAATGGGTAAGGTAATATTGGGTGGCTTTTCATGTTAATTTGTTGGGGGTCGATGGTAGCATTGTTGAGGGGCCTTTTTGTGTGAAGAGGTGACACGAGTATTGACCATTTTTGTCAAAGCTTGCTGTTGACAGAATTGATTATATTGTGATTTTTGTTTTTTGTCTGTCTTGTTATGTTTCTTTGAAGCAAAATGTTCTACTGAACAAAGTATGTTAAGTATGTTTCCTTAAAGCAAAAGTTTTACTGAACAGAGTATACTAAGTGTATTGTAATTTTCCCAATGTTTTCGCAAAATTGATAAGATTTGTGATGAAAATCGGGCAAAGTACAAAGTCCTTCTTTGCTTGCAGATTGCAAGCAAGTAAAACGTTTCGGAGCTGCGGACTACTTAGAGGGTTTACCGGGGCTCCGCCTCGAAAAGCAGGAGTAGGAACGGGGTGATTTTTAGTCAGTAAGATTCTGACACTACCTCGCACTGGCGAGTGAAGCATTAAATGATTTTCCCCCCTTAAAAACAGGTAAAACGTTACATCTAACACATAATTATACAATTCTGTAAAGCCATAAACCCCAGACTATGACATAATTTTATTATAACCGAGAGTAACTTAAAACATTTGACACCCCTAAAGAAAACGCACATCACGACAATTATAACACACGCACATTATACAGTATGTAGTAAAACGCGAGTGACAAGTACAGTCATTCACAACACGTTTAGCTCACGATTGTGACACTCGCTTTGTGCGAACGTAATTAAGCTCAGATGTGACGTAAAACAGGGGGCCTACTCTAATTCAACGAAAAACGAAATTTCGTCCGAAACTTCGCAGATTGCATACTACTATTCTATTCATTGCGAACTTTCGTGAACGAATGAAATGAAGATAAATAAATAGGTTTTGATATTGAATTAAAAATAAAGCGTTATTTTAAGTAATTTTATTAGTAAATCAATAAAACCTACGGCCGAAGATTAAACGAAACTTCGCATTCGAGAACCGGAGTAGGCCCCTTGGTTGTATACTGTACTGTGACGTCATAAATATATACTGGTTTTCGTGCTTGTTTCATAATACCAAATTATATACTAAATTATTGACTGCACGGTTGGTGCGGTGACTGGGCAACCAGCCGCCATGCAATGTGTAGCGGGCTCGATTCAGGCACGGCGAACTCTAGACCCTTTGCCCGGCAGTCACATTTGCGACCACTCGACCGACAAAGTAGCCTTTAACACATTGAACACCGTGGTGGTCACCAGTGACCAATATTAGTGGAGGATTTGCCTTCAACAGTTTTCTATTGGCAGTCAAAGACTTAAGGACACTTTGTAATCAGCACTTCGAAGAGGTAGTAATAAATTCTTTATCTATCTTTAAAAAAAGTAAAAACACAAGAAAAATCTAGAATCTCCAACCTCAGGAACTTTCTCGATGCCCTCTACCATATGTCTCCACTACATAATTTTCAATAAAAATAAATGAGATAGCAAACTAGAAAGGAAGATTCAATAAATTGAAATTCCAATACGCGATAGAGGTTTTTGCATTGAAACGACTACATTCTGTCACGGACGACCTCGCCCCGTGAATTGGAAATTATATGTAGTTTATTGAAATCGGATGGATATTCACTACGTCGAAGACCTTGTAATTCTTTTAGGACCTATATTAAAGAACATTCAATGTGAATTCAGTTCTCAAAGTATGTAACGTAAAATTCAATTTACTCTAAACAAAAATCTAGTAGAAACACAACATAAAACAATCGAGGATTGCATTCACATAACAGAAATGCTTCTGAAGTTCTGACTCATCACAGTGTGAATGTGACCGCAGTAAATTTACGAGGCGTACACCAAGTCATCAGGGAGGCCACTAAAACACAAGCACGTGTCGATAACGATAGCCCGAAACGCGTGCATGATCAAAACATCAACATTAATGTACCAATGATTACCGAAGTGCATACCAATAGTGACTCTCTTTAGAATGACTCAGAGCCCCATCAAACGATTGTGATACAAATTCTTGAAACAGCTAATTTTATAACATGTTTACATCTAAATATA
Organism: Spodoptera frugiperda; assembly: GCF_023101765.2. NCBI lineage: Eukaryota > Metazoa > Arthropoda > Insecta > Lepidoptera > Noctuidae > Spodoptera > Spodoptera frugiperda. The sequence goes on along the minus strand of NC_064229.1, from coordinate 8,471,603 downwards.
AATTTGCAAAAAATCAACATGACTCAATTTTTAGATCTAGGCAAATGACTAGCGAATCTTAATTTAAAACTGTTTTAAATATAAAATCTGTTAGGAATCCAGTTTGTTTTAGCAAATGATTCAGTTTTAAGGGTGTGAGCGATGAAATGACGACGGTTGATACTGATGTATTTGTTGTCAATTGTGTGAATATATTTATTGGTATCACCGATGCAAATATTCAAGCCTTTATTAATAGTTTTCCTGTTGATACCCAAATGAAATAAGGTGATGCAAACCTATGGATGAATTATGGAGGAGGAAAATGGGCACCTATCGCAGTTGGAAATAGATTTGGTTGAGTGAGATGCTTGAATGGTCGAAACTGAATGATTTGACGACTGTGGTTTGTAAGGTAGATGCATTTCTCGTACCTGACAGATATTTGCATGAATTGCATCAAGCGTTATTTTCAAAAGATAAAATAGGTAACCTAAATGAATATCCTACTGAAAATGTTACAACAGAATTTCACAACAATTATTAGATAAGCATATTATTATGACTCATACTGATGATTCCCGTGTTCCTTCCGAGAGATGTAAGGGTGTATTTTAAAATATTATTAATCCCAAAATAATGTCCTGTCATTTTGGTACTTTTAACTTCTTCATCATATTTTATTTGACCATTTTTCTATATCTATTACTGATAGTTTCATCAACCCAACTAAGTATTACATGCTACGGTCGCTCCAAGGTTCTATTCTGGTATCAGTAAATAGTTAATGCGTTATCGTAGCAGGTGAAATGGCTGGCCCTAGTTCTCAGGCTATTACGAAAACGTTCGATACTGTTTTATTTTTATCGTGAACCTCCGTATGTAGTAGTACTATAGTAGTTTGTATTCATTTTGATAGTATTGGTGAATTTTTCTTTACTTACTAAAACACGAATGATAATAATTTTATAGTCGTCATTTTAGCTTCCTTGGTGATTATTTTGACACGACTCACAACTCATTTAAGTATTTTTAATCCTATCTACTGCATTTTCTAGCTTGAAGTATATAACTTTGGGGCGCTACTGTCTGGTCAAATGTGAAGTCCCTTAGTCGACACCTACAACACCTGCGTGAATAATAGTGCTGACACTAATAGCAGCTCTTTTTTATGGAATAGGGGGCAATCGTGCAGGCGGATCACCTGATGGTAAGCGATGAGCACCGCCCAAGGACACCCGCAACACTAGAGGAATTACAAGCTGATACAGTGCTGATACTAATTGTTTTATTCTTCATCACCGTCACACCACTCACTAGACTTATCTTTCATTTACATTACAGAATACGAAAGCTTTCACAGTCCTTATAAAAGTATGCCACTATCTCCAGAAAACAACATTATTACTCCAAGTCATCGTCACCGTTCCAGTTCGAAAAATCCTTTAGAGATTTGCGTGTCCTCAAAAATATTCCCTGAAGCATGATCTGGTGTTATCACGTAGCTGCTATTAACACGTTATCAGGACAGTCGGTGACCTCGGTCCACTCGAGCCGGATCGATATGCCATTAATTATGTCTCACTGTTTGCTACTAGTACACTCTGTTGCTTGTTGCGTTACAGGATTGGTGTATGTAGATTGAGTTGGTTTGGGTTAATCTGAAAGGGTTTGTTGGGTGGTGGTTGTTCCTTTCCCTTAGGGAGTTAATGATTTGTGGCAACTTATAGAAGTAAAGTTAAAATATAAATGTACCCATTGGGTAAATAATGCAAATATGCACTTGAAGAAGCGCTTTTATCTTTTTAAATGACAAAAACGTGCATGCTTTCTATTCATTTACCGATAAAATTAAGTACATCATCATCTTTTTAAACGCTTTTGTTTAGTTTATTTGTTTGGGTCAAATTTACGACGACAAATCGATCTGTTATTTAGTAGACACTCTTATTCTTGATGACAATACACATTAAAACCTCTTAACATAATAATATTTTTTATGTAAAGTACTTGTTGATAAACAGTTTAATAGAGTTTTACAAAACAGATTACATTTAAAAATGAACTTAGTATTATAACTACCTATCATAGAAACGAGACACACAACTTTGTATCACTGACTAACAAACAAAATCTCCTATTTGAAACACCCAATCCGATATCACAATCAAAATCAACGCAGAGGGATTCTGTCCCCAACATTTATCTAGGAGTGAGAAAATCCCCAATATCTAATACCACAGAATAACTTAGAAACGGACAGAAACTCTTGAAATCTCCAGAGACGAGCTGGTCATTTCCGACCCGGTCATCGAGAACCAATCGATTATCGGGACCCGCCAAACTCGGTTCGTTGCCGTTTAATAAATCGTAAACTTCGAAACGAAATTATTTGAGGTGATCACATTTTGTAGTGTTTATTTGATGCTTAGGTTTTTTTTTTGGAAAATTAAGATTTTGCTGCAGATAAAAAATACGGTTAATATTTTTTTCAATTTGGTTTGAATGACATGACTGAATTGAACAATGGTTTTTTGTCGAAATTGTCTATACAATGTTCAGATAAATAACATTAGGTACGTTTCTTTGTACCAAAGAGAACTCACAGGTTAGAAAAATCACTGTATTACCACTGATATCGATTCTACCACTAATAATAAGTATGCCGATGTGTAAAGCTGAAGAGTTTCTTTGTTTCAACGCGCTAATATGCTGAACTTACTGGTCTGAATTGAATAATTCTTTTTGCATTGGATAGTGCATTTATTGAGAAAGGCTATAGGATAAACATTAATAAAACATCACGCCACGACCAATAGGAGCCGAACAGAATAGGTAGAACTGCACGGAAGTAGCTAGTCATTTTTATAACCAAACTACAGGAAAATTCAGGACCACTATATTTCCGACTGAAGTCTATTTCGTTCCTTTTTCAATTCAATTTCCATGTTCCAGTTCCATAGCGGGCTTCCATCTGCTGACGTGCTGTCATATGTCTATCATTCAGCCTTTACGCCAGTTCAGCTGTCTGGAATTTCATGCAAATCCTAGGTAGCTTAGCTTAGATTTACTATGTAGGTAGTTGTTTGGCCGAACGTAACATATTGATTTGCTGTCATAGGTATTTGAAGTAAGGCTATATTATAACATGCAGATTTATAGAAATTGGATTTTTATATCAATGCTTTAGTTTTTGTATTAATGCTTATTAAACATCTATATTAGTTATTACCTGGGTGTGTCTTCAAAAAACTTTAACTTTTATTTAACAAATCATTAATCTCCCGCGTTATTAAGTACCCTGATAGCTTATTACCATCCTTACTTTTAGATATTGAATTGGTTGAGAGCAGTGTCACAGCTTAATTTATTTAAAACAAAACTTGTGTTTCAATCGGCAGAATTGTTAACTTTTAGGGATAATGACGCCGTTAACTTTTTGTGACTTTTTTGAAGAATCACCCACCTAAAGTAGTAAGGGAATCGAACTCGAGGCCTCTTGTCCGACAGTCGCACTTGCGAACACTCGACCAACGAGGTAGTCATATTGTGAATAATATATAATTGTTCAATTATTGAAATAAAATATAAGACAAAGGGAACAAATTAGTTCCGCGGCGCATTAAAACAAAATTTTCAACGTCAAATCCGACACACCTGCTATCACTTTCATTTGTTTTACAGCAGTTTTAACTCAACCTTTAATTATCTCACATAACACCAAAATATCATTCCCACAAAGCATGTTACATAACGAAGGTAACTCCACTTGAAATATTCACCAAAAAGTTCTTTAATCATACAAGTAGAGTAGCTTTGTTTACAATTTTAAATCCACAAAGCGTTTTCTGAATTTCGTACTGTTGGTGCGTTTACGAGGTTAGATTTGGGTAAGGAGGCCGAACCAAAAGCCTTCGAGCCGTAAATTATGTTGTTATGACATACTTCGTGAATGTACCTTGTGTAAAAGATTTGATGTTCCCGTTGAGGTTCATTTATTTGATATTTTTTATGCGTTTAACGCCATTTTATGTTATGGAGATTTTTTATTGACTAAATCACAATAAAAGTTTGGTAATATTTATCCGTTAATCATGCTGAAAGTACTGAACAAACTGATTAAAATTGAGTCTACAGATAGAGTATGATCTGATTTGGGTGATAGGATACTTTTTATCTCGCGGGAACGCGGTCGAAGCCGCTGGCAAAATAGAGTTTATAATAATTTTTAAACCTACATAAATTGAAAAAATGCCTAGTTTAATATTGCAACAATTTGTGGATCACACAAAGAATTGTTTCGTGCGAGTATCGAACCTGCTACACGTTACACGGCAGCCTGTTGCCAAGCCACCGCACCAACCGTGCAGTCTGTATTATTTCAGAACTGTACCTATAACACCCAAATGTCTTTATGTCTTTAATTTACCTACATCTCCAAAAAAAAACGTTTCGCAATAAACTTTCCCAGTGAGCAGTCATAACGATACGTATAAATAACTGGCAAGGGTGAGATAGCCCAAGTTTATGGCCGGCCAAGCCTTTCTCTATTATCGGCATCTTGCCCAATAACGTCTTTTGTCAATCGCATTCTTTTCTATAAATAGGAAACTATATTTAGTTCTGTGTTGTTTATGTTGCATAATATCTAAATGAGTAATTCTATTTTTTAAAGGGTGAATGTTTGATATTAAAAGCCCAAAAAAGGAACAAATGGTATAAATTATATTGGTTGGAGAAAACTTGAGATGATGATGAGAAAAGCGAATTTTATTGCAAAAGGATTCGTAAGTCTTTAAACTTAAAGTTTATAGTTATGTATAATTTTGTTCATTCATTCGTCACATCAGAAGATCTCAGTCTTTTACGAAAACAGCTTATTAAATGTACTCTATATTAAAAACAACTTCAACCTGTACCTACCTACATCTAAAAAAAGAAACAAACAAACAATTCACGAATCACATGATTCGAAAAAAAAACACACCCAAACAATCCACCAATCACATGATTGAAAAACTCCAATCCAAACTTCAATATCTGCAGCATTAAGTATTGTTATGAAGTTTAGTCTGAATTTCCACCTACACTAATATTTGTTTGATTGAACGCTCATATCTTCGGAACTTCAAGAGCGAATTGAAAAAAAAACATCCATTTGTTGAAAAATGCTATAGGCCTTAAAACATTACGCCAGATCAATAGGAGACGAGTTGCGGATGAAAGAGTGTATTACATTTGGGACAAGCCCATCAGAATCTCCTAAAACTGCTGCAACTCCTGTATGCAACCATGGAAATAAAGAAACAATGAAGTCCGATGCATCACAGGGAATATGAACAACTGATTTGGTTCCTTAAACAAAATAAATCCTCAAGTTATAAAACATTAGAGGAGAAGAAAATGAAATGGGAAGCAATAGTTGATCCACTACATAGAATAAAACAAAGTCGTTTTATCTGTCCTTATGTCCCTTTGTATGCTTATATCTTTAAAACTTTTTTATATGGAATAGGATGCAAACGAGCAAACGAGTCACCTGATGGTCAAACTACGTTACGGATTTTGATGCGGTTTTTGTAATAGATAGAGTGATTCAAGAGGAAGGTTTATGTGTAATGCATAATTACATCCATTGCACCCATGCGAAGCTGGGGCAGGTCGCTAGTAGTAAATAAAACATTGATAGACAGAATGAATGAATGCCAAGGACCAAATCAGTCTTACGTCAGAAAGCCATAACTCACGAACTAAACTACCAATTTAAAAACTACATGTCGAACATTAGCACAACTGCCAAGATAGCAATAATATATTGACCGATAAAAATAGTTTAAGCCAATAATATTAAAATTCTTATAACCTTGACCTACCCTTGAGTTGTGGATGAAAATGTATCATACTGTAGATAGTAAATAGAACACGCTGTATGCCAAATAATAGGGAAGTATGGTAAGGAAGTAAGCTGAGTCAGTACATATAGGAAGAGAAAAAGTATGATGTAATGGTTCTACTCATTTTTTGTAAGAAGGATAATCATCCAATATCCATTCTCCTGCCTTGGGTGAAGCGAGAGAGTATGTCAGACTCTTTCTGACTAAAAACCAACCCGTTCCTCTACTTTTGAGCCAAAACCCCAGTAACCAGCTGGGGCGTTTGCAGAATGTTTCCACTCTTGTGTCCGTTAACTGATGTTTTAATAAGATTTCGTAATCAATAAACAATATTATGACATTTTTGTAAAACTCCTAGCATTAACACATTAAACGCCATGGGGGACAAAAGTGACCGGCGCTAGCGGAGGATTTGCCTACAATTGATTTTTATTGGTAGCTAAAATCTTTGAATCAGTAAATTGAATTATACTTGTCCTGAATAAATACTTTGTTCAAAAATTAACATCTCAAATCGACAAAAAATAACGTTTATTTAAAAAAAAAACAATGGAAAATTTCCTGAATTATGTGTTCTAAAAAAGGGTTAATTTTCACCAAACTCTAAATACATTGTACAGATATTTTCCGAGTATCCAAAGGCCGGTTATTAACAGGAGTTTACATTTAATTACGAAAGGTCCGACCTACAGTACACTCAACATACATACACACACATACATACACACAAACATATGCCTCAGTTATGAACCTTCCTGTATTATGTAAAAAGTTTCCTAACAATTTTCAGTAGCTACCTTTATCCTGAAAGGGATTATTATTTTATTTTACTTCAGTTTATTTTTGTTTTGTTTTTTCATTGCTTCATTTGTAATTTAAATTCTTTGTAACAGAAGCTAACTGTGAAAATCAAGGTGAAAGCACCATAGCACGCATCTTTCCATATAAAAACACTTTGCTGCGTCCGTTTCCAACAGTGCTAAGCTATGTGTACCAATGAAAATTATTGGTGGAAGCCAAACGTATCCACAGCGACGTAGCATAGCACATCTCTGGTGGAAAAGCACTCTTAAGATCCATTGCTTTAATAAACTGATGATGTTTTGTGATTTTCAAACTACTGATAATATATCCTTCAAAATGAATCTCATTAACTATAATGACCACGTGATTTAATGCATTGGTAGCGAAAGCCAAATTTATCCAATTGTAATGTAATCATACACTAAGTTTAGAACTTACATACCCAAATGTACTACTAGTAGATACTGTGAATAATAAGTTGACTAAACAAACAGTTAGTCCGAACATTTGTGTCTAAGTGTCCTTGTATAGTACTAAATATGACATAGAATATTCTAGCTTTGTAAACGGTAGACCGAACAACCATGGTTTTATGTTCTAATCCCTAAAGGAAATGGTCTACAACGACTGACATATTAACTCGCTAATTATACTGACATACAGTTGTGAAGTAAATAAAGGAAAAATAATAAAGTGTGGTCATCTAACCAAGATATTCTCCAACTCATGGACACAATGTTGATGCCCTACGGTGTTGAAAATGTTAGGAGTGTTTAAGAGTTGATCATGCACGAGCGATGAACGCTTTGGTATAGCAAATGTTGATAGCCTATAATAACTGCCACATATATGACACACTACTCTTTTTTTAAGGGGGAAAATCATCCAATGACTTCTTGGACGAGGCGAGAGGGAGTGTCAGACTCTTACTGACTAAAAACCACCCCATTCCTACTCCTGCTTTTCGAGCCGGAGCCCCGGTAAACCCGCTAGGTAGTCCACAGCTCCTGGGTAGTCCGCAGCTCCGGATCTTAGGATGGCCTACGATAGATATTAGTTCGATTGGTGACTGACTTGTTAATCCATTCCAAAAAGACATTAATCCATACCATCAATTCATGACAGACAACCCAAGTTAATTTTAGATATACAGACAAATTGTGAAATAATTTTCCAGTAATATTTACCTACTACATTAAAATTAATCCAGAATTTGTCATGTAACCCATGATAATTCCTGCAGCTATGACGGCGCAGTAAAATCGCTAAGTAAGGGCCGAAGGGTAAATGAAGCGTGAAATGTGTCAAGTCAGAAACCTTCAGGGAGGTTATCAATTATCTCGATCAAGGTTAAGTGGTTTTACGTTATAGGGTTAAAGTGTTTGATGGTTGGTAACTGTCGTTTTGAAGGGTTACCGTCTTAAGATGGAACGGGTGTAATGCTATTTTTAGTTTTCTTTCTGTGTTTAGAATTATTGTTATTTATTGGTGGTTGGTTTCATCATCATTATTATCATTAATCCACTTTCGTCTGCGGACGGCGAGCACGACCAGACCCGTGCGTACGACTTGTCGCGTTCCTCAAGAAACTATTAGACCACTACATATGGGGCCCAGTTGGGCTGATGCCCGACCCGGAGCTATGCACTACCTAGCGGGATTATTGGGGCTCCAGCTCCGGCTCCAGGACGGGAAAAGACATTCGATAATTATTTTTCTCCCTTTAAAAAAAAAAGGTGACAACATCATTTTTTTCCAGAAAATCATTATAAAGATTTAGATTATGGTTTAATTTTAAAATCAGTACTAGTGTTAATACACTGCCTATTAATCTACACGAAGTTCTGATATTAATACACTTCTTTTTCATCTAAAGCTACACGATTTACTAAACTGAAAAAATGAACTATCTTAATATCTTCCTAACTTCCAAACATTTTACTTCTTGCTACTAAAAGGATATCTCTCTGTACCGTTGACATTAAAAGCTATTAAAACTTCAGCTTTTCAGTGGGACAGCACTGAAGTTACAGGGTAAAATTAAGTGTCCTCAACTCATTTTGACTTTGAACTTTATTTGTATTCATTTAAAGTTGGTTTTTGAACTTCTACTACAGATTCATTAAGAGTGCATTAGGTGTTGGCCTAATTTTACGGAAAATTGTACGAGTAGTAAGGAATATTTGTATGGTAATGTAGAAAACTTATGTTTATTTCATTCTTTAAAGAACTTGTGTATTTTGGATATGAATTATGAATGAAAAAATGATTCATGAATGAAAATGATGATGTTCTAGATTTGATACAAAATGAAACTTATCTCGTCTTACTACGCCTTACATGTAGTTAGGAATTGCATTTTAAAATGTACAGTCGGACTGCACTGCCTTACTGTAAATCAAAGATCTATATAGCCTACACACCTTACGACTAAGCTGTGCAGTTTTAACTGTATAGTTTTATCTATTCTTTTTCGATTCAGTTTAACTATTTGCTCTACACACCTTATACTATAACTGGTGTATAGCCACTATAAGGAATGGGGAAGAAAAAACGATAACATTATATCTTCAGCTTACATCAGAGCTCCTCGCGTGATAACACACATACATGAATAGATACATACTATACAATACATATTACATAGCCGCAACCCCCTTAAGTACCATTACGGTGCCCTTTACAGTCACAACCTAAGCTAAATTGGTTGTCATCTATTAGTAATGTATTCTCGACTGTACGACAGCATGACAGTATGACAGTTGACAGCATAATAGACTGTACAATGCTTATTGCATGCCCGTTTAGACTGACAAGGACTGGCTAACATAATTTTCGTGATTGTTTTAATTTTAGATCTAGAATAGGAATTGTTTTATAGTGAATTTGAATTTGTCTAATGTCTGTTGCTCTACTGACATGTTTCATTGTCAAAACATTGTCTGTTCACTGTGATTTGATTTGTGTTTAATGCTATTTGTATAGAAGGATAGATCAGGGTGCTTTTCAACCAAAGGTGTGCTATGTAGTTATGTTACGATGTAATAGCTATGCTGTGAAACTGTTTCCACTGATACTAAGCTACATATGTAGCTGTGCGAGGAAGATGCGCAGTTCGAGTATGCGATATATTGATAGTAAGGAAGCCATCCATAGCACGCATCTTTCCACATAAAAACATAGCTTAGCTGAGAGTCCGTCCGTCCACCACTGCAAAGCTATGTGTAACAATGAAGATGTTTGGTGGAAGCTAAACGCATCCAAAGCAATATAGCATAGCATTCATAGTCAAGTTGGTTAATCGTTAACGCTGCAGAAAACGTCATAAATGTATGGAGATTTTAATTCTAATCACCACATTGTAACGTAAATAATCCTCCATTTTTGTTAAATAAATCCAGAATACATACCATAATGACAACATAAAAGCAACACATAAAAACATGCCAAGCATAACCAAGAAAGAGTAAAAAAGAAACAATCTTTACATGACGTTCTTTCTTTCAAAGCTATGTTCACTAGAATCTCGCTTATTACGTCGTAATAGCAAACGCAAACTACTGCTAATATATCTCAAGAATTTAATCATAACATTTCAATAAGATTTATAGAGAAGAAACTAAGTCTTCCCTTTCATTCAAAGCAAGAAATACGGGGAAAAAATTTCAATCCAACTTTGAGATGCAGAGTTTTTGCATTCACCGCAAGTAATGTAATTTCAAAGATTTTTCCAATGATTTTATAAATGGAAATTGATTTTATTGGAATGGAAATTCTGCGGCGCATTGCGGTAATATTTTTCTTTAAAACGAGAGGGTAAAAGGAAAAGGAGTGTTTGCTTCTAATGAAATGCAAAGACTGTGGTTAATTAATTAAAAAATGCTTTCTGTTCACTTCGTTGAAATGTTTTTAAGGTGAATTTTATCGTGATGCTTGAATATTTTGCTTGTGAAGTCTTGATTTATTTTAGCATGACTGGGATTTTTGCGCGGTACAAGCACGTCAGTAAAATCTTTTTAGTAATAATTTTATTATAACTTTCATGAGACATACTAAATTAATGATTACGCGTATGTTATCGGCTTACTGACGTAACTGTTTGACGAGGAACTCGACTAGTTTCAAGCCATGCTAGAAGCTCATATTGATAAGCAGCATTCCGCGACACACGGTGATTGTCACGCTGCTATTCGTTCTACTGTGTTAGTAATTTTACATTTAATTACACAATATATTCACAACAATCCGGAGCTGCGGACAACGTAACAGGTTACTGAGGCTCCGGCTCAAAGCAGGAGAAGGAACAGGGTGGTTTTTAGTCAGTAAGAATCTGACACTCCCTCTCTCACCCAAGGCAACAGAAGTCATTGGATGATTGACCGCCGTCAAAAACAAACATAACCAGTAAAATTACAGCCAAAAAACTACATTATGTAAATAGGTAATTACCGTAAATTACTTCCACGACAATTCTAGTCATAATATTAATCTAATAAATTATAGAGCCTAGGGCTTCCCACCGCCTAACTAAGTCACATCGATCAATACATATTTGGATAAAAAATTATACTTATTACGTATGATGGATGGGTGAAGGCGGCACATGTGGATGGATATTTATGGCACACCATAAAAACAACGTTTTGAATGATGGTGACGTATTTTGTATGGGAAAATATGTTTTACCGGTTTAATTAATTGTTTTTAATTAAGGCTGCGTCTTAATTTTGGCGTAGAAATAGATTTTGATGAAATATAAGTTCAAAACTTCCGTTAAATTGTGCTTAATTGAAAAGAGGTTTGATGCATCGGTTGTAAAAGAAACCTCTATGACGTAAAAGTATATATTGTTTACAGGATAAACAGCAAAATAGAATAGTACTAGCTACTTCCGAGTGGTTTCACCCGCTCTGCTCGGCTCCTATTGATTGTAGCGCGATTTTATATATTTTATAATCTTCCTAGATAAATGCACTATCCAACACAAAAAATATTATTCAAATTGGACCAGTAGTTCCAGAGATTCACGCGTTCAAACAAACAAAACACCCTTCAGCCTATAAAACCGGCCAGGCTATCGATCTTCTAACTTGTAAAATGCATTCAATCCAACAATTCTCAAACTTGTCAATCCTATCCAAGACCAACCTAAAGAAAAAAAACACCGAAACCATTTCACTCGAAGATTTTCCTTCTCTTTCCCCCATTTTCCGTTTTCCCCACGATTACAGGTAGCTGTGTATAAATCACGCAATTCCGTTACCGCCCACCTCAGCTACTGCCTTGATAAACCTTTCCTCAACCAATTTGTACAAAAGGAAACCGTTTTATTTTTGTTTTTTATTAATTACTTGGACTTCGTGCGGTGTGGGGTTATTTTGAAATAATTTGGTTCTTTGTGATTTATGAAATGTGTTGGGGAGTTGGTTGATTGGATTCTGTAGATTTTTATAATAATAAAAGGTTTCATTTACTAGCCTACCAAATGCTAATAAATGAAACCGAAAGTAATAATCAATAGATGGATTTAAAAATGCAATAGTAATCACGCCGTTACCAGCAGCTGTTAATTCATTTTTTTTATATGGAAAAGAGGGCGAACGAGCATATGGGTCACCTGATGGTAAGCGAACAGCGTCGCCTATGAACCCCCGAAACGCCAGAGGAGTCCCAAGTGCATTTCATTACTTATTACGGATAATTTCAAACATGAAACTATTACAATGACCGATCAGAAGCTTTGAATACTTTCAAAAACGCTTTCAACATCTGACGATGGAATCCAGCTTCAAGCTTGCAACAAGGCCAATGAAGCAGTTCATATTAATCTTGCGAAGGCAGAGAGGAAAACGGACTTAGCAAAGTAATGGTGTTTGTTTACAACGGAACCCCATGAAGGTAAAAGTATAATATTTTGTTTGGTAATTTGCCTCGTGGAAGCTTAATTGCTTCCTCACTGATTAGGGACGAAAGAAAATATCGTTTACTGAAATAAAAAGGTTAATATTGTACCATTAAATGAGGGAGTTAACTGCCGTAAGGCTGAAATCGTGGACGCTTCGGTAATTGGAAAAAGGAAAGAGAATTCATAACAAAAAAAAAGGAAAAATAAAAAAGGAATGTTTTAAGGCGATCTCTTTCATGTATTTCATCAAATTCTGTATCCACTGCCTATAAGTGGCCACTGCTGACCAAAGGCCTCTTCGGAGAAGGTTTGAGCATTAATCACTACGGTTGCTCAATACGGGTTGGCGATTTCAGACTATAAGCCTAGGTTTCCACACAATGTGTTCCTTCACCATTTGTTAGCGGTGTCTACGTAATCTTAGAAAGTACACGTACCACATTGGTATTTGCCATTGGTAGGTTTAAAACCCAACCTCATGCATGAGAAGCGAGCGTCTTAGGCCTCGGAGCCACCACGACTTCAAACTCTTGATAACAAAATACTTAATTGTAAAACTACACGTGTATGTTAACAGAGAAATAAAAGAAAATGATAACAACGATATAGGAATAATCTTTAAACGTTCTTCCTTGTCGTAGGTGCATTTACAAATACAAACACGTACACATCATATCCAGACCCGAACAAACTATCGACAAACTACAAATATTTGTTTCGTGTGGAAATAAACCGGGGACACATTGCATTGGGATAGTTACTGGCTGCAATAGCCATTTGCATAAAAAATAAACAAATTCACAGTAGTCCAAACTTGTATCGGACTGATGAGGATAAGAGCAAAAAAAGAAATATAAAAAACAAAAATAGGTTTGTTTCTCTATGTATAACTATTTTACTGTACTGTGTAATACACTCATCTGTCGAGGTGGTCCGGTGGTTTAAGATGCATTAGAGTCACTGTTTTCGAGTAATATGTAATTTCAAAAAATATTTTGACACCACACCACACCACACAGACAAACGGTGAAGGAAAACATCGTGAGGAAACCTGGGCTTATAAATAACAACCCGCATTCACTAAGCGTGGTGATTAATGCACAAACCTTCTCCGTGTGAGAAAAGGCCTTTGGTCAGTAGTGGCCACTTATATGTTGATGAGGTGATGAGACGTAATGCACTCAACAAATCCTCTTGAAATCTTGCACACATCAAGTTAAAAGTACAGAGAAGAACATATAATTATTATGGTAAACTTAAAGAGGTAAAACACCAACTAAGTGATAGATATCTCCAACTACAATTACCTGAGCGGCTGTGACAGTAATAGGCAATACATGTGGTTCCTCCATCCCACTTCTTGAACTCCTGCTGCCTCGGTCTGAGCTCTCCTCTTCCGAGTCTGACGCGTGGAACGACAGAGACCCTGGACTTGGATCGCTGAGTCTCAATTTGAGGCAGTCTCGACGCATTTTGAGTCGTTTCAGTATTTTTTTAATTTAGCACTTTACTTGCAACATGTCTTTGGCATTATCTTTGGGAATGTTTAGTTTTCTTTGGTGATAGACTTTTTTAAATTAAGTTTTAAATTATCTTTTATTCATATTTTGTGCTGAAGAAGAATGGTTTTGTTTAAATTTAATTTTAAATCACAATGCGCGGTGCAGATCGGTTTGGCGCTCGCTTTAAACTAAAGCTTATGAGTAAGGTGTGTCTTGTAATACGAAAATACTTTTACAATAATTTTCAGCAGTTGTATACTTAATTGTTCCATATGGAACGCCTAAACAAAATACATACTACAAACACGTTTTGTGCTCCATTCACTAATGACCCGAAAACATGTAGGTGTCTATTATTATTCCCTTCATTCATATATCATGGCGTTCGTCAATACCCGCCGGTGTGTCCCAACCTTAGACACACGTAACGCGACACCTCGCCACGTAAGGACTCTGTAACGTCCTTCCATTGTCGCACTTGTATAACCGGCTTTATTGCGACTCATTCACTGCCACACGTTTCCTTTGCACGATTTTTCTTTCAACAAACAAAATACAATGTTTTGCTTTGAAAAATATTTGATTTATAAAAGCAGAAAGATGAATCGAATTTGTTTTATAAATTATTTTCTTACATATCTATGTTTTTATATTTACGTTTTCGTGAACATTTGGTATTTGGAAACATTTAGTTTTGTCATGTTTACTTTGCGAAGTATTCCTGATATTTGGAGTATTTGTAACGTATAGAAACTATTTGGTCTCGGAGTATAAACACCGATTTGCTAAGTACTATGCTGATTTCAGCCATTGTAATTTAGATTCTTGGATGCATTTAGTTAGTGCGCGTTTACAGTTCGATTATTCACGGCGCAATGTTTCGTCGTGAGTCGTGACATATTTACCTCGTAGGTATCTACATAAGTTTAGAAAATATCAAACAAGAATGTAAGATTTCATTAACTAAAAACACGGTTTACTTTTGTGAATTAATGGAGAAAAGCTCTACTAGTTTAGAGTCACAGAGGGTCTCTTCATCATGAGCAACGTGGGCAGACGCGACGACGTCGCGTCACGTCACGCCGCCTACTGAATGAAGAAGAGTCCCTCTGTGTAGAGCTTTTCTCTATTAATTAATGTGAGTAAACAGTATTTTATAGTTAATTTAATATGTCTCACGAAAGTTATAATAAAAATGTAAGATCATGTGGTGAGTCATTTCATTATTTATTTTCTTAAACAAATCTAATTTCCAAAATTCTCCGGATAATTTCTGCATCCCAACAAGCAAAACCCAAAAACAGTCAGTTTAATCAAAAACGTAGATAAAACAACAGTTAATTTTACACCGCCATTAACCTGTTAGAAAAGGGGTCAAGGTTAAACCGCAGACCAGGTGCTTTTGGCCCAAATCAAAAACTTCATAACAAATCAAGTTTAACAATACACAACAAAGAATCCAAAGAACACTAGTTTCCATCAATAATATACTTTGACTTCAATTAGGAGTCGTAAACAGAGAAATTGAAATGTAAACTACTCCGATTGATTGGCAAATGTGTCTGCATATTCCTTTTGTATACAATGTTGGAATGAAATAAACCAGGATTGGTAAATGTCTAGAAATAATCTATTGTTATGGTTTAGAGTACCTTTGGGTACTTGGGAGCTGTTTGACTCATGCGCTGTACAGCAGAGTAAAATACCTTTGTCTCTAACACTGCTCTTGACGGGGGTGTAGTAAGGACAGATTGCGATATTATTATATTATTTAACGAAGACCAGACAAATGTTGGAGAGCCGTGCTTTAGCACGAATGGGCCAGCTCGATCAGAGTGATACCATGACCTCACAGACAATCGACGTGAAATAACGCTTGCGTTTTGTTTCGTTGTGTAAATGAGGCTACCGGAGGCCCAATGTGCCTAATTCCCGATTCTCTAACAACCCTTAAATTCCTAACCCCTAAAAGGTGAGCCACGCAATTGTAACGCCTCTGGTGTTTCGGGTGTCCATGGACGGCTCTGGTTGCTTACCATCAGGTGATCTGTCTTCTCGTTTAAATGCTTATATTTATTTCATTGCAATCTCCAATCCGTATACTAAGAGTAGATTATGACAAACCCGTCTTCTACAGAAAAGACTCAAATTCCAGGAGTGGACTCTCAAGGGCGGTTGATGATGATAATGACTGCAAGGCTTCCAAAACCAACACATCCTGACAAAGGATAGTCTCAATTCTAAACGATGTGTCATTCATATTGAATATGAGATTTTATATTGAGCGATTGATCTCTGACCTGATCAATTTGTGCAAATTGATACGAAACTCTCGGTAAGGCTCATTGGCAGACTTTGCAAGCTACTGATTGCATGTAATTACTTGCGAACATTATTACGAGATAAGTGTTGTTTGAGTCATCATAAACATTAAGAAACTGCACACTCTTATTCCTAAACGCCTATCCACAAACTACCCCAAAGCTAGGCACAATTTTTAGCTAAGATTTAGCCTCAATTTAGCATTAAATCAATGTAATCTAGTCATAAATTCAAAATATAACTTATTTCTTAGCTACAAAGTTTAATTTTAAACATAATTAACTCAGCAACTACGAACCAATTTCCCACTCGCAATTTGCTAAGGACTGGTGGTTCGTCCCCATCGTGGCTTCTATTTTTCTTGTCATTTGCAAATTGAACCACTTTTTACTCTGGTACAAGTTAATCTAAGTTGGAAGTGCAATTTCCAAGCACTTTCCGCTATCATGAACATAAAATTAGTTTAGAAGTAGATGCTCCGTCACCAGATATTAAAATCTATTCGCTGGGGAAATGCTATGCAAAATATTTGTTGCTTTGTACGTTGAAATTGCATGCAGTGTGCTATAATAATAAAGGCGTAGTATTTTGCTTAGACTAGATAATTGAATGTTTCTTGAAAATATTAGCCCTACCTTTGTTCACAAAAAGATTTCATTTGTAGTTTAATTTATTGCTAAAATAGGCATTTGATTTTTTAACAACACTTGATTAGGTTGTGCTGTAATGCTTCATTGTCATAAATGCACTAACAGTTTTTTTTTAAAACATTGCCTCACGGTAGGATTTTCTCCTGTGTCGTGGGTGCACTACCAGTTGATACAACATCGCCAATTTTGATACCGGTTCAAAACTTTTACAACATTAGATACATTTATTTATTTAATAATTTTGCCCATAATACAGTACAAGGCTGACTTAATGCCTAGAGCATTCTCTCCCAGTCTACCTTAGGATGGTACAGAGACAGGATACATAGTTAAGGAATAATTAAGCTCAAACGATCATAACTCAAACCTTTCTTTCACGATAAAGAACACTACAAATTTTACCCCTTACAAAACTAAATAAACGAAGACAAAGAACCATAATAAAATAATTGGATAAAATGGACACAATAATACAAAATACCGAACAGCGCAATCCGCTTTCCGACTATTGATATTGGAAAATCTGCTAGCAATCAGCAAAGTCCATTACAAAACGAAGGATTAAAGGCAGACATGAGTCGTTTTATTGCCGGATCAAATGAGGGAATATAATAGGAACACTGGGAATTGCAGTCTTTTGTTTGTGGTGAAACAGAGAAGTGCAAGGTAATAGATGAGTAGATAATACTCATTTATCTTGATACTAATTAGTATGACCAATGTAGCAATGAGCTGAATTGTGGTTTCTATACCTCCACGACTAAACATTTCATTATACATTTTGATGCAAATACAGATAAGATTATAAACACCAACGACATTTATTTCTACACAACTCTTCGATAAACCACTGCTACTTGCTACTTGATATTTAGTTGCTTGTAAGAACAAGTGGGTACACAACAAAGACCTGGAGAATCTAATACTACGATAGATATCCATTAAGTACATCATGACAATATTGGTTTCACAAACTTCAAAATGTTACGTACACTCCCGTACCACCTCTTTTTTGAGGGGAGAAAATCATCCAACGACTTCTTTGGTTCTCCCGCCTTGGGAGAGACGAGGAGAGTAACAGACTCGTAATTACTAAAAACCACCCCGTTCCTACTCCTGCTTCGAGCTGCGGTAGCCCACTATCCACTAGACAGCATCGTACCACCCCTAGCAGACTGAAGACGGCAGATGGCCGTCACTTCAAATGAAATATCATTTACTGTTGACATCCAGCCGAATCTAGTTAAGACTTGTGCCACCAACATAGTTGGAAAAGGGCCAAAAACTAGAAGATAATTAACAACAACAATCCTACTAAGTAGGGGGAAATGCATCAAGAAATTATTTCGTTTCTACTGTTCCACCCATTTTGGCAGCCGTTGCATTGTAGATATTAATGGACGTTTTATAAGACGATTTATTACTTATACACTAAATACTGTCAGTAGTTATAAATTACATTAAACGTTCTCTTATGTAGGGAAAAACCGAACGAAAATTCCGGACAAATTGCATAACAGCTAGTTATAATTTGTATGTAAAGAAGTAAGATTTTAGAGAAAACAATAGTGATTCAACATAGCAGTACCAGCTGCGAATAATCGTAGCAAGATAATGGACTGGATCCAAAGCTGATGTAAACGCTATTACTCTTTACTTTTCTTTTAAAAGGTAAAGACTAAAGAGGTACACTTTGAAGTCTTTTATCAATACCAGGTATAAGTGCTAGCTTTGTCATTCAAGATGATTCAAATTATGCTTTTGATCACCAATTTGCCAAAAACCACAATGAAATAAACAACCGCCGATTCCCGCAAATCCATACAAAAATCTCAAAGACAAAAACCGATCGTTTAATCTCAATAAAACACAAATAAATCATGACTAAACACGCGAGACAGCTAATTAAAATTCTGGTATGCAGAATGTAAATACTAGTATCAGAATTGAGGAAGCTGAAACTATAAAACCCACCAGAAAAGATACTTTAGCGTGGCATAACAATGATGCTACAAGGACTTTCTAAATATAATGGTGTATCGTAAAATTATACGGTGTACTGTGTTATTGGGTTGAAACACACTCATCAAGTGTTCTTGGTGAATTACTAAGCAATATATCACGGACTAGATTAGATTTGAACCAGGTGGATGGGGACGCCAATGCGAAAGTAATGGCTGCATTACAGTTTACCTTGAAGAAAAGATTTGTGATAAATTTAACTGTAGCTCAAGTACAGGATTGCAAGTGCAACAAAGCAGATGGTTCGATGGAACAAATGGTAAATTGCTAATGCTGAACCTAAAATTGTTTGACAAAAATATCAGAATAAGGGTGATCCACCAAAAAGGTGCTGTGTAGTTATGCTGCGAGGGTTTAATAGCTAAGCTGTGAAACTATGAGATCGTTTGCACTGATACTAAGCTACGTAGCTGCATGAAGAAGATGCGCAGCTCGAATATGCGATATATCGAGAGTAGAGAAACTATCCATAGCACGTATGTTTATCCATATAATCCGTATGCCTATAAAAACATATAATCTTAGTTGAATCTGTTTCCACAAGTGCTAATGAATATTGGTGAAAGCCAAACCACAGGAACGTAGCATAGCATATCTCAGGTCAGGAAAAACACCCTTAGCCTAATGCGCACAAAGTTACAACTGTCAAATCTTCCATGATACTCAAAGGGAAAATAGTCAACAATAAGAAACATTGTGACCACAGAAGGACTGTCAACCCTGCTAAGAAAAGGATCCCAACTTACAAGTCAGATTCAAATTCAACGGCACACATTGACAGCCTGTCATCCCACATAAGATGGGCTCCTATTCTCAATTTCCTTTCCACCCCTCCCAATCTTCATATCATGACTACCAACGATGAACATGCAAAATTCTTCGGAATTACGTCTCACGGATTATAATTTAATGTAGCTACTCATAATGAAATACAAATCTTTAATTCATTTATTCGCAATGCCCATTTTAAGACGTTAAGCTTAGAATATTTTAATTCGCTTTGGAATTAGTTGAAATAATGAAGCTAGGCTATTTGATTATGATTCTTCTAAGTCTATCGTTTAGTAGAATAACTTTTTGATATTTTTTGTGATATTGTATTGAAATTTGAATTCTTTTTCTGTAGGAATTAAGGCTAATGTCCCATAAGCCTTTGAATATGTAGTATGTAGACTATCTTGTATAAACGCGTTCAGAATCGGATTATGTGGATAAGCGTCGCAAGCACAGGGCTTCCTATCAACAAGGGTCCAAACATTTTCCTAAAGGTATCATCTATATTTAAAGAGTTCCCTGTTGAAAAGGTTCTGAATACTTTATACGGATTCTTGTTTTGAATTTCAGGGTAAAAATGGTACTGGAATTGGAGAAAATTGGTAGCATTGTGTACCTAGGTAAGTGTTAAGATTGGAATTTTCATAAATCAGAACTGTTTGAGGTATTACTCACGTAAAGATTGATTACAAATGTTTCGAAGGCAGCTTCAATCATTTTTAACCCCAATTTTTTATTACAGTGAAAATTTTCTCTATATTTCAATATGAGACTGAAAAATCTACGTTTTCGCAAGTTTGTTAATTTTGACACATTGAAAAATCAACCTTAAACCAATGACAGAAAGATTTATACGTAAGTAATTATTGTGATGTTTCCAGAATCAGATTGTTGGTAACCTTTGGCATTTTAACATTGGACGAGGGTAGTATTTAGTTAATAGCAGCCAACGGGTCTCTCTTTCTCTTGATGGAAAGCAAATAAATGTTCTTATAGACCAAAATGCCGTCGGCTATGTAGCAAATACCCAATCTTTTATTTCGAACCTGGAAAGGTTCAAGATTTCCCTTTATTTTTGTTGAAAAAAGGGTTCCTCTAGGCAGAACAAATTACTATAAATGATACTTACTTATCTGGTAAAAGTCAATTTATAGTAAAAGACATACAATAATAATAATATGTTTGTTGTTTGATGAAATTCAAGGAGAATCAGATGCTCTCTCTCGATGAAGTATGAGAAAATGTCAATAGATTTAACAGAAGCCTTTGATAACATGTAGCATGTCTCTAATGAATAAATTTAGCGCATTGTAATCATAATATTATTTCAATGTGGGTCAACAAATTCTATACATAGTATTCCCGGTAAATATCAAATCGAAAATGGTAGCTACATATATAAATTCCAATCTATTATCAGTATATATAATTACAAAGATAACACTGTTTACGATATTATTGCCGCTCATGATTTCACATTTTAAATTTTCCTGATAATATTCCAGAGTAGCAGCGAACAACATTTAAAAATACTACCATCATACATATGTAAATTCAATAATGTTTACATGAAATGCGTCGGAGGAAAACGTATTTCGCATCAAATTAGGTTTATTTATTCATCCCGACAACCAATTATGGGAAAATTCCTCGGA
Source organism: Spodoptera frugiperda (assembly GCF_023101765.2). Lineage (NCBI taxonomy): Eukaryota > Metazoa > Arthropoda > Insecta > Lepidoptera > Noctuidae > Spodoptera > Spodoptera frugiperda. The sequence continues at coordinate 8,450,096 of NC_064229.1, read as the reverse complement.
AAACGTAAAGGAACGCATTACGCACTTGTCCGATGTAGCGAAATAATCGTCTATTCGGTGAAAATACACCCAATATTTAGTACGCGACCGCCATGCCGATCTGCACCGTAAAACGCTTATAAACACTATTTTTGTATCGTTATTTTGTAAACGTAATCGATTACGAACGTAACACAGATAATAATCACCGATCGTTTTGATCACTCGAGATTTTTTAGTCAGAATATCGATATTTTACCGCTTCGTTTTATATTTTTAATATATTATTTTTCGGATGGCGAGAGAAAAAAGCGCGGGCTTGTATTTGGGAGCGCGTAACGACGCCCACCGTCGACAGTGGCGCCGCGCGCGGCACTGGCTGGAAATCAACTGGCTTCGGGCAACAGGAACGTTCCATTTCACCAGCAAAATTACGAATACGTTGTCGTTGAACCTTATTGGCATTGTTATAGGGTTTATAATTGTTTATTTTGTTGTTTGGTAGTAATATTATGTGTGTCTATATAGGTATCAGGATGTCCCTTTTGTTCAAAGCGTTCTTGTTCCGCTCATTTAAGTAGATTCCATTTTATTTGGGCAGTATATAATCGTTACATTAATTTCTGTCTCCCATTGTCTCGACCTGTTTGTAATATGTAATTCTGATCTCTTTATGAATTGTATACAAGTTCCTATTAATAAACACAGTTGGGTATCTGTTTATTCTATAATGAAATAGTTTGTTTTGTATACCGAATATTGTTTTCCGTAAATACAGAGGTGAATGGAATTTTGAATGGTGAAAATTGTTTTCTTATTATATCTATACATATAATATTATATGTAAGTATAATGAAATTGCATTATTTTAATGGTCGTTAATGATATTTTTTCAATTGTAAATCATAAATGTTTTCTCCAAAAACATATTAAAGTATAATTTTCAGAATACAAAATAACTTGTTTACGTTACGTTTGGATGCATATTTATTTGAATATAAGTCTTTTCGTAACCGTTCTGTATAAAGTACACTGCAAGCATGATAAAATCATTTATTTTCTCAATAAATTATAAATTAAATAGTAGTAATTTTATTATTGATATTTATATCATCGCAATACCATGAAAAATAATAATACATAATGTCACTAACTGATTCTATTTTTAAACAAAATAAAAAAAAAATCTAAGAAAAAAGTAATATTATTTTATTATATCATTCCAAAAACAGTTTTAAATTAAGTAATCTGAATAATTCAAACATTCCATTCTAAATTTAAAATATTTCAAAATAAGCAACATTTTCTCTCAAGCCAGTGTTAATACGAACGAATGCTTTCAACGACCTCTCCCCCCAACACCTCTGTTGTGGTGAGAGGAGGGAAACCGCTTAATTATCTAATTAGCGCATTACCTAAGTAATACTGAGAGGAAAAGATTAATATCATTAGAAAAGCTGTTAAGTTCATAATAATATTATAGTAAATTCTTAAAATATTTTCTAAAAGGAGTAAGACATAGCGACCAGTAATTTTAATTTAAGATCTAAGTGTATTGACTACCTATGTTACCCAAATAATAAATGATTTATGATTATAGTAGAAGGACCTCTGTTGTCTTTAGTATGATGGAAAATCATCCAATAACTTCTCCCGCCTTACGCGAGTTGAGAGGGAGTGTCAGACTCTTACTGACTAAAAACCACCCCGTTTCTACTCCTGCTTTTTGAGCCGGAGCCCCGGAAAACCCACTAGGTAAATAAGTAGTCTGCAGCTAGGTAAAGTATCAAAGGACCAATATTTAAAAAAACTGCAATAAATATTAATTACATTATTGTCTAATAAAAGTTTCATTGAAGTAGCCCTTTTTTGGTAGGTAAATGTAACAGTAATTTTTAATCAGTCATTATATTTCACATAATTGTGTTTATAGAGGTTGAGCCTATTGCCATAGACTGAACGCAATTAGGGAAAAATTTCGAAAAACTGAAAATTGCCCGACGAGGTAATCAAACCATAGCAGTTGCACTTGACTAACGATGCAGTATTATTTGTTACAAATTATCAATTACACATCATTATTCCTATTTGCTTTCCCAAAAGCTTACCTACACGATCTTTAGTCGAACCAATGAATCACTACAAGACTAATAACACCAATAAACTATTATTACGACTTTTAATAACAGTAACTAATATAATAAATAACAGTTACTATTTGTATGACCACCCACAGGTGGTTACGATCTTAATGGTAGGCGTTAAAAACAAAATGGCGTTCGTAGCAAAACAATAATATTTTTCGCCCTACATTTCTTTTTGTTTTTATGTTTTGGCTTCATCATTATCAACAGTTTGGGATAGTCTACTTCTGGACTATAAGCCTTCTCAATATAATAGGATTTATAGTATTCTATAACGGCCAATTTCAATAATATATAGATCTGTGGATTTGCTTACTAGAGATACAATTTTAACATAAGCTCCATACGATCTGTGTCAAATGTATTTGCCATAATCTCCACATTGATATAAGTATCGTAACGCGTTTTATCCCCGAAGCGGTAGGTAGAGGTGCACATTACAGCACGTAATGCCACTGAACAATGTGCACCCACATTTCACCATTTATTTTAAAATAAGTTTAGGTCTAGTACAAAATGCTAGTGCCTGCATTCGATACTATTCGATATTTAAAAACTCATAGTACCTACTAACGCTATACATCACCAAAAAAAAAATCGAAGAATACCTTTCATAGAACACACTTCCAATTTCAAAAAATATTGACTGAACATTAACCCTACAACTGCCGACCGCCGGCACAAAAGACCAAGCTACATTATTATTTGGTTTATTTATAACCGACCCACTTCGTTCACCCACCTGTCATATCGTATTATTAATCTATCGATGTCTGCGACGAATATTCATTATAAAATGTACATTCTATTTACACTCTATTTGACGTTAATGTGTTTGGAATATTTTGAAAGGAATTCATTAAAGGTAAATATATCTTTGTGGGTAAAACGTATTGTGTAATAGACAGCTTTTATATGTGAATTTGCGTAATTCAAAGCGTGTTATGGTTGCGGATTGGGTATGGTAATTGGTGTTGATTGGAATGTTTTTTGTCGTATTTTTGTTTGAGAAATAAGCAGTAATTATTGTATTGTATTTTCTTTATAGTAGAAGCCTATTCCTAAATGATGGACTATAGCTAACTTGTAAGTCTTCTAAGTACTACCAGTTATAAATAAGTATTATGTATTGCCATGGTACATTTTTTACATTCTGAGCTTCTGTAAAATTACCTTTTTTCTATTACAAATAAAAGGCGAGTCGTAGCCAAACATAACACAATTTCAACACAACACCGAAACCACTACTAAAAAAATTAAAAAAAAAACTTACCCCAAAACTCAAATAATACTTTACCCTTTCTAAAATAGAACCTAGGGTCTCGTAACAACGAGGCAAATTACGTAACATCACGTTCAAAACACGACGGTCGTCCCCAAACCCTTTTTCACCGATTCAAAAGAAAAAATAATATAATGATACTATTTCAGTACTTATTTTGCAATTCTAATTTTACTCGAGAAACTTTATACACAATTTTAGTCCCTCAAGCTGTGAAGGGTTGTTGTTAAGTAACCCTGTTCTGTACCCTTAGTACGAGTTTGCATTACGTTGAATGAAAATGAAACGAGAGCGCGTTCGAGGCTCTGATTGGCCGGCGTGAATAAACCAACCAATCAGAGCGCGCTCTCGTTGAACGTAAAGCAAACTCGTACTAAGGGTACTGTTGAAAACTTGTCACTTCATGTTCATTCTATTTAAGTGTTGATGAAATCCTCTTGTGACATTATTTGTTATATTTATTTATACTATTATGCTTTTTGATTGAGTAATCTTTACTATGTCGTGGTGGCCCGAAGGTTTAAGACGAAAAGCAGACTTTATGTATGGTAGGTTTCGAACCGGCACTGGGTTTGAAACCTACCAAGCAAGTACCAATGTGACTTTTTCCGAATTATATGTACTTTCTAAGATTATTTGGACACCATTGAAAAACGGTGAAGAAAAACATTGTTAGGAAACCTGGGCTTATAACTTCTAATTATAAGTTTGAAATCGCCAACCCGCATTGAGCAAGCGTGGTGATCAATGCTTCAAACCTACTCCGTGCGAAAAAAGGCCTTTGGTCAGCAGTGGCCATATAGGATGAAGATGTGAAATGTTATAACTACTGAAATTATACACAGTAACGCATAAAAAGTTGTATATGAAAAAAATAAACTCACTTTTAAACGATTCAGTAAAATAAATTAGTATATTCTAAGAAATAATTATTGACTTGGCCGTGTAATTAATATTTAAAATGGAGCTTCCTTTGGTCAGGCCTGCGTTGAATTCTAAATGAATTAATTAAAAGTAGGGACTTTTCATTACTTATAGATCTTTCAATTTATTCAGAGCTTTGAGGTACATGGAATCTATTACCCTTTTTAATACTAAATAGACTATTTGTGTTTTTAATTTAACGTGAAATTAATAGGATTTTGATTTAACCAAATATTTTAAGTAGTTAAAGCTAAACGCTTAAGTATTTGAAGTAGACGAAGCTAATGTAGTGAAGCTAGCATTGCGACACATGACAAGTGACAGATGACAGAAATCGCACATAGACGGTCGACTACAAAATCAATAGATGACGTCATAAAATCTAATATCGCACATATGAACATTACATACGAATTAACATGGATAGCAAATTCCAACAAACAATATTTGGGCAGAAAACCCACAAGGCATGATCACCTCGCCTAGTCGGAGGATTTTCCTTTTCTTAAAGAATATCACTCACTGTTCCCTAAACTAGTATTATTTTATATTTAACGACAAAGCTCTTTATAACATTGTCACAATAATAACTTCATACGACACAAAATGAAGTGTTAAATACGATTTAATAAGCCGATGATAGCCTCATTAAAAAACTCAAGGCGACATAAATCTAAAATATCTTCACTTAATAAACTGGGAGTTTCTCATACCTTATAATTTATAATGTCCACAAATTTAGTTTGCATCGAAGACCCTTCACACTCAGAATGTTAATGTCAAAAACTTTTGACAGATACAAATCGTCAAAGTAATTAATAATAAAGTGAAAATATACCCCGGGCCGCTTCATCATAACTCGAGAATTTTCCGCAGCGGTAGAAGGGTTAAGTGAGATTCAATTATTGTGCGGAAGAGAAGGGTTCGTTGTTATGGTAAAATAATAAAAGGAAATAGTTTTAGTTGGTTTTTGTGTGTGTGGAAGAAATAGCATGCCATTGTCACGGTTAGTTGTAGAATTTTAGAACATACTTTTGATGTGTTAAGTGTGGGAGAGCCATGCTTCGGCACGAATATGTCGGCTCGACCGGAGTGATACCAGAAAACCGACGTGAAACAACGTTTACGTTGTGTGAGTAAAGTTACCGAATGTCCAATTACCGCGTATTGGAATAATCTTCCCAATCCCCGATTCCCCAACAACCCTAAAATTCCTAATCCACAAAAGGCCGGCAACGTACTTGTAACGCCTCTGATGTTTCAGTTGTCCATGCGCGGAATGTTCTTAATTATAAAATTAAATTTTCTAGAATACAATTTATTTTAAAGGATATTAAAATGGCATACCTACATTTCATTACGTAGATACATTCTGATAGTCTTTAAATTGGGAACACTTCAAAAGCTCCAATATTTATAAAGGAGACATATTACAGAGGTGAAGATTTTTCTCTGTATGAAATCTAGAAAATACATAATTCATAGCAGTTGCAAGGAATCATAAAATTTACGGACTATTAAAAATTGTGATTTCAAAGAGGAAAGCCTATTAATCTTATTCACTGAATAAATAACTTAGGCGCCATGATATGACGATGTATCAAAACAAAATAAATTAACAAAAAACAATCATAAGAAAGTTCGCAAATAATCTTTATAAACAAACTATTTTCTATTTTCCCTTTGTTTAGATTTGACTCTGGAAAAAGGTACATATTGTAATATTTTCACATTAATCTGATAATTCCTGTATATAAGCCGGTAAACGAGCAGATTGTTCATCTGATAGTATAATAATTAATATGAATCTTAACAAAAAAATTCATTAAACTGAATAAATGATCAGATTTATAGATTTCTGAAGTTATAGGTATTGCATCTCTCATCGACTACTTTTTAACACCATATGCATCCTTTAGAGATAGCCAATTTCATGTTTTCACCAAGCTGTTACATACCAATGAAACATACCCTTTACTATTACCAGCAATCAGACAACGGACATTTGACGGGATATTGATGCAAACCTCCTACGTGTGGACGTCAAAACACGATGATGCAAGAAAGTGGGTGTGAGACACCCCTCCCCCCTTTCATCCCAGTCAGGGAGGGGGGATCATGAATAGAATCACGTGTCTCTCTATGTATTATCTGATCGATTTTGAAATTGCGATTATGTTTCTGTTAGTTTCATTTTGTTAGAGAAAAAGTGTTGAGTGAAAATTTTATCTAGGATAAAGTTTAGCAAGATATGTTTGGGAGGAGTTTAGCCTTTTTTAGGTCATGGGTATCTTCTGGCTGATGATGTTTAGTTATATTTGATTTTTTTGCTTTGCAACCTATATTTCAGTGATAAAAAAATGGTTAATTTACTATATTTACACAAGACGCGGCGACAGCAGCCTTTGACAGACGCCGCGTCGTGTATCGCGAAATGCTGCTCATGAAAATGAGCGTCTAGTAAGGCTTAAAACTAGTCGAGTTCCTCATCAAATAATTACGTGAGTAAGCCGAAAAACATAATAATTATTTTTCAAATAGATGCTACCAAAAAATAAAAGGAAACACTGAATTAATACATATATAAGTACTTTTCTCTTAACTTTTCTCCTACCGTACTTACTAAACACATCGGTACACGCGCACTAAAATCAAAATTTTGAAGAGTTACTTTATCAACAGACAACCTTCCAAAAACCCATATCTACAAAACGTGTCACAACAATATCAAATCGTGAAACGGATCCCATCACGAAGGCCTCTGGTTATTTCCACTGGACCTAAGGCACAAACAACAGATGTTACCTACAGTTACTGCTATCACCTTCAAAATATTCCGTGGACAGTATCGTTAAACTTTCAGTTATACTTAACTGTTCGCGATCATGACCCCAAAACTGTTGGCAGTTAGTCAAACGATTCGTATAAACATTATGTTGATATCGAAGATCTGACAGGCTTGATGGAATAATGGATGGAAGGTGATTAGGGGAATAGATAGATGATCCTAGTTGGAGGTAGGTGTAGAGGATCCGGTGACCTCATTTTGGTGCTCATGCTGGCTACCGGGGTGTTTTTAGTGAGGCAAAAATCCTAAACTTCCTAGTATTTGTCCCTGAAAGCCTAGCTTTCCTTATCGAGGTGTCCCCTCTATTATCAAATTAGGTATGTGATCTGTGGACGGCGAGCAAGGGTAGCTCGCCGCCCGACCAGAACCAGACCCGAACGGCGCTTCGCGTTTCGCGCGCGCCTCAAGGAGCCACCAGATCACCACAGATGGGACCCAGTAGGGCTAATGTCTGATCGGGACGGGAGAAGTCATTGGACCAAAGTCAAGGAATTTCTTTTAATTATATCAATAAAAGCACCTGAGTGGTGGTTCACTTGCATTCATCAGATCAATGAAATCACCTGAAAGTATAATATGTAGTATCAGTGGACGAGCCTTTTTATAAAAATCGAGGCTCAGTACCAAACACCATTCCAAAATAAGTCAAAACAACAAATCTACCAAGGCATAACACATCTACATCTGCAAATTTTATACAAAATCCAATTACTCTATAATATATGAGTTTGTATCATCACTAGCCACATAGGACTTTACAGCTCGGCAGTGGGTTAACAACTTTTCTTGGAATGTAAGGAAAACAAACAGAGCAACTAGCATCAACCTATTTTAACATGACATGAAACTTTTTGTATTACAACTATGTACTACTACAGAATATGTACTGAGTTTAATAGCAAAATATGTTTGTGAAGAGTATTAGGCACTACCTAGTATTTATAGGCGCTCCTCGTCTATCGATACCGTGATTTTTTTAGGACCCCTATCATTAATTACGAATTATATTTACAGTTAAAGAATAAAGTCCGACTATCAGTAAAATTAAATTACCATTCCACTTTTGCGCAAAATTAAAAAATCACGTACATTAATGGAGAAAAACTCTACTAGTTTCGAGTCACAAAGGGATTCTTCATTAATTTAGGTTTATTTTCATATTTAAATTTTAACAATTATAAAATTGAGGTATTTTTCGAGAGTTTTATCTAGAATACGATAAAATTTTAAATGATGAAATTGAATAATGAAGTCTACAATTCTGCATCTTTAAAGTTAGATATATTCCTTGGTTATTTTGGGCTTGTATATAAAAATTAATAAAAAAATGTACAGTATACACAATGCAAACACGTTTGATCCAAGACTGATGCTTGATTGATTGAGTTCTACCTATGAGTAAGTGAAATTAGTAAACACAGACACTTTTCTTAATAGCAGAATTCAAACAACATTTTCACAACATAATCTATTATCTATACTAAAATATAAGGCTGAAGCGTTTGTTTGTTTGTTTGGACGTGCTAATCTCGGGAACTATTGGTCCGGTTAGAAACAAATCCTTTTGTGTTAGATAGTCCATCTATCGAAGAAGGTTATAAGCTATAAAACAACACGCTTTTTTAAGAGGGGTATATCATCCAATGACTTCTCCCGCCTTGGGCGAGGCGAGAGGAAGTGTCAGAGTCTTACTGACTAAAAACCACCCCGTTCCTTCTCCAGCTTTTCGAGCCAGAGCCCTGGTAAACCCGCTACGACCGATAGGAGCCGAACAGAGCGGGTGAAACCGCGCGGAAGTAGCTAGTAATTTAATAAAGCCATGTACCTATGCAGGGGCATCGTTAACCAATATTACAGTACATTATTAGATTAGGACGCTATAAATATTTTAGGGCGGTGTGTAACCGGCTTTACGAGCCAGTCGCCACAATGAAATCACCGTGGTATTGTAAATCATTTGATCATCGTATCGTCATCAATGTATTTTCGTTGACTCTTTCTTATTAATGAGGATGTATGAATGAAAATTGGTTTGAATCACGTTGTATTTTTTTAATGGGACAAGCCTGCCTCTCTCTTCCATACCGCTGCAATTCTTATAAGCCAGGATCTAACCGGAACTGTGATCTATCTAGCGGGTTTACCGGGGCTCCGGCTCGACAAGCAGGAATAGGAACGGGGTGGTTTTTAGTCAGTAAGAGTCTAACACTCCTTGTTGCGTCATTTAAGGCTGGAGAAGTCATTGGATGATTTTGCCCCCTCAAAAAAAGCCATGTATTTGTGTTTAGAAAAACTTCAGTAGGTAATCTTCATATTTCCTTCTTTTATTTATAAACTCCTCATTGATTCCACGGCTTATTACATAAAGATTTGAAAAAACAAAGCGTGCCGTGACTCATACCGACCGGTTGATATATTGGAAAATATTTTTACCACGTTTTAAACCGTTCAGTGGTACTTGCGTAATATTTGGTCGAATACCTTGGCAATGACATTCGACTGAAATAGATAATGCATACTCAGATGCCGTCTTTAATAATTTACTATAGAAATATTTGTATAGACATAAAAGGGTGTTTTTACCAAGTCAAAGATGATAATCTTCTATGAATTTTGTACCAAATATTTTTGTACATAATTTTTCGTATCAATTTATTTAACGTATTACTTTTCTGATTTTTCTATCAAAATTCATATCGTTTTTTAGATCTTGTTTTTTTTTAGAAAAAAAATTATCGTTTTGTTTCAATCAAAGATACATCTTTAAAATGTTGCAGTTCTATATTTAAACATTCGCTAATATTTTGAGCATTTTTTTTTAATAGAATTCTGTTTTCAATCTTTATTTACGTACATTATTTGAAAATGGAATTTTTATTTTGTTCTCTTTTGACCGTAGTTTGCAAGTTCTATTGTGGCTTTAATATTTTTTTAAATTATACAAAATTGATGACAAAATGTTCCTGAAATATATTTTCTTCAGCTCTAAGCAAGTAATTCTGAATTATAACTACTAAATAAACAACTTACAGCATAACTCTACTTCCCTATACTACACGACAAAATTAAATTAAGTACCACACACTACACAAAAATATGCATAACCCAAGAAAAATCTCCATCTAATCAAACCCAGACATTAAAATCCCACTCCAAAGTCTCTTCAAACGACACGTGAATACTCAAAGCTAAACGTAGTTCACTAGAAACGCTTATAAAAATAGATACAAGAAATAAATACGTAGACACTCCATCTATTTTAGTTCCCAGTTATATTTTCGAAGTATTTCAAAACACACTGCCGTCAGCTGATTTTGACAATTCGCTGACACATAGACGAATTTAGAGGTTGGGGAAAAAGAAGGATGGATGAAAGTGAATACTTTTTTTAAATCTTTTTCTTTTTTACTGGTTTACGATCACCTGATCACTTGAGGTTAGCAGTCAATGCCATCTAGCGACATTTGCAATATCAAATGGAGTTTAAGGTGCGTTACCGGCCTTTTAGGGGCTAGGGATTTGAGGATAGGGGATTGTGGAGATTGGGGTTCCTGTAATTTTACTCATACGGCGAAACACTACGCAAGCGTTGTTTCATGCCGGTTTTCAGTGTCGCCATGATATGACTCTAGTTCAGTCGGCTTATTTATTTGATTATAAAGATATATATGATTATTTATTTAAATTAATTTGGCTGAAAACCTCTGTTGGGTGATGGGATATCTTTTATACCATGAGAACGCGGGGCGAAGCCGCTCAAAGAAGCAAGTAAATAATATTTTCAGAGATTTAGACAGATTTCTAAAGACAAATTGGTTTAAAAAAATATGGAATGAGGAACTTTTCTGTTTGTCATTTCATCGTTTGATAGTGGACAAAAATGTTGTTCGTTTAAAAAGAATGTATGCGTTCTGGAATTTATATAGGTACGTAGTTCATTTTTATTTATTATGTATTGGAGACAGTTTTATTTTATGTATGGTGAGTTATGTAGAACGATTAATTTAGTTAATTATTATGCATATTATACATGCCATCTACTAGATAGTTTATTTTATTTCTGGAAGTATGTCTAATGAAAGAGATTCTTCATTTTTCTAATTTAAATAAAACCTAACAAAATTTTAATGCAGCTATCTACTATGCCGCGGAGGACTGGACGTTAACCTGGATTGTAGGGGCTCGGTCACAAAAACAACAGAAGGAATAGGGTGGTTTTTAGTCAGTAAGAGTCTGACACTGCCTCTCGTCTCACCTAAGGTGGGAGAAGACATTGGATGACTTTATGCCTTATGTACTCAAATAAGTATAGGTTAACTTAGCGGATAATAAAATCTTGACCATAACATTACATAACGAATTAAATGACCCAATAAACAACTACCAACCAACTGACATAAACGTATTTAATTACTTCATTACGGATTAAAAAAACAGGTTTTAATTAAAGTCGAAAAAGTGTAAAAAGCCCACAACTTGACAGGTAGGTGACAGTCAATAAATTTATGGTTTTAAGAAGTCATTATCGGTCGAGTTTTACGTAATTTGTCATTGTGACGCCATTGGACCTGGCGTCTTGTCTCTGTCAGAGAGAGGCGGTATTTATTTACAAATTATTATTGTTACAGATTTGTTATTTTGTCATTGTTTCTGTTAATTTGTTTTATTGTTTTATTTTGTAAGGTCATTATTTATTTTTTTTAGGTTGCCATTTATATATCCGGAGCTGCTTTACGGGTTACCGAGGCTCCAGCTCTAAAAGTAGGAGTAGGATCGGGGTAATTTTTAGTTAGTAAGAGACACTGTTTTGTTTTGAGGGGCGAAGACATTGGACGATTTAGGCCTCTTAAAGAAGACCTATAAAATGAGACATATTATTGACACATTATGGCAAAACTTTAAGTAAATGTATGGGCATTGATTTTTATATTTTAATAATAATTTGATTTGAAACATTTGGATCAAATCTAAAATCAAATTCAACACCTCAAAACCAATAGTCACGTTTAACGGAACAATCCATAAGATAATTTCACAATTATTTATTTTTCTCCCATCATTTGCATAAAACCTCTCAACACCACGTGATCAGACGCACTTAAGACCTTACTTAAGAGACAGAACTGACATCTATGGTAATGACACACTCCATACTACAGTCCTACATAACAATTCTCATAAATAGCAACCTTATTCCTTTTTAATAAGGGTGGTTTTACTAGTTAAAAAGATCATATTGAAATGACACATTGACAGTCTTCAACTCAATTGTAACAATTTGATGGGAAAAACTACCTTATTGGCTTGCAATAAAGGTGACTTTAGTAATTGAAGTGATATTATTGAAATGCTGTATTGTACTAGGGCAGCAGACTATGGACAAGTCACGCGGACCGCGCCTTGTACCACCCGCTGATTGGGCCGGTAAAATGACGCTTTTAATAAATTGGCAGATATTAAATATTTTTGTATGTAGATACTACAGGTCTGCCTTAATGCTCGAGTGGTTGCAAGTGCGACTGCCGGAAAAGGGGTCTTAGGTTCGATTTCCTGGTCGGGCAGAGTATTACCAGGATTTTTTCAGAATTTCGAAGATACAGCAGTGGTCAAAACGTAACATAAGATGCTACCTTTGGGAAAATTCTTGAGGTAGCACTTGAAACAATGCAGTGCGCCAATCAATATCTTACCTTATGCATTGGTTATAGTATAATATTCAATTTAACGCGAGCGGCAGTGGTGACATAGCAACATTTTATTGAATTTACTTCGGTTTTCGATCTACAACTTCACTCATGCAAAAAAAGTAGATCATAGCCCTGTAACCCATATTTGTGTCAAAGTATAAGCGGGTAACGTGAGGGATATTTTTTGAACTAGGACTACATTAATGATTGCTCCTGCCTCCTGAAGGAGAGGTAAGAGGGAGTCTCAGACTCTTACTGACTAAAAACCACCAGGTAGGTAGTTCGCAGCTCCAGATCAGGCGTCAGCCCTACTGGGCCCGATGTGTGACACCCAACTTTTTCTCAATTTACTAACAGTCCCATATAATAGATGTATAGTGTAGACTATAGAGCCTATTGACAAAATTACTAGATAAACTATCAGTGATTTATATTTAAATACCATAATATTGTTCCCTTAAAAATAAACACATTTTAGCGCCCATACTCTACCGAACAATAACGATAGGAATCCAACCGGTGTATTAAATAATTATGCTATTATTACAATCAAAATTAACGCTTACTAATCATGTTTAAAAGGTCCATTATTGAACTAATTAAATCGATGAAAACGATTTGATTGTCTTTTGTTGCTGCGTTTAAGAATATAATGCGAGTTATTTAATGAGTGAGTTTGTTGGCTTGTGTGGTGAGTCAGGGAGTGTTTAAAGGTTAGTGACGGTAAAAATATTGCAGTAGATGGTAATGAGCTGATGGTAATGATGAAGAGAAAATGCTGACTGCCTCTTCTGCCATGTTGAGAACTTGACTCCTATCAACAAATCGGAAAAGCTATCATTCTTGACATAACTCATTTTTTCTCTGCTTAGATGATGCTTAATATAAAAAATACCTACTATCCACAACAAAAATGTGTATCGTCACTCCTTTTATCCCCAAGGAAATACACATAAGTAATGCCTCTTTTCACCATGTGTGTTATGAGCATATTTCCACATACTGGACAATTCCAGACTCCATGCTACTACTGAGAAATTATAAAAAATCCGAAAAAAGCTCATATACTGAGCTTCTTGCCCGACCCAATAATTGACCCCGAGACCCTTTACCCGGCAATCACACTACCACTACGACTAACGAGGCAGACCAAAACAAAAATCTCCTATAAAAACACATATACACATATTGTATTCAAAATAAACAGAGAATATATTTGAGCTCCAACTCAGTACAGCGTCACATGTTCTGTTCCCGAGATCACAATGCTTTCACATACAAAAGGTTTCAAGTCCCTCCATATGTACATATGTATGTATGTATGTAGCATACACAACCTTATTGTTTGGACCAAAACATTGTAACTGTTGAGTACAAAATAAATAGGACATTTGTAACAGAATTTTACATTTAAAAGGTGAAAAGTGGGTTTTTTTTATGGTATAAGCCGGTATATGAGAAGACGGTAAGCAATGAGCACCTGATGATTAGTAATGGGCGCCACCTATGGACACCCGAAACACTAGAGGCGTTACAAGAGCGTTGCCGACCTGTTGGTGGTTAGGAATCTAAGGGTTGTTGAGAAATTCAAGAAGATTGTGAAGAAATTACTTCAATCACACAACGCAAGCGTTAATTCAAGGTGGGAAAAGTTATTGGATGACCCACTCGAAAAAAGGCTTATAAGGTGTTCTGCTACCATTATATAGGGTCACCTACTATTACATGGGACACCTCTGCCTTAGGGTATAAAAGGCGTGACGTTTCATAGTTGCACATCATTGTCTAGTTTAGTCCATTTAATTGGTAATACCCACGGGAATAGCAGGGGTGGTAATTTTCAATCTACTGTCACCACACAATTTCCAATCCCCTTTTCAAACTTACATTTATCTTTAACCCACTTCACGATAAATAAATATTACACAACAGCGTTGAATACAAAACGAAACAAAACACAACCCATCAGGTTCGTGACGTCATTGGCTGACGTCATGAGCTTAATATATTTACAATATCAGCGATTGTGACGGTCAAACATCTTTGTGTATGACATTCAGATGTCCATTTTGTCTGAAAAGTCCGATTTTGTCCTCTATTTTGAGTTTGTATAGGGTTGACAATGTTATGAACTGATTGTTTTTGTCTATACTCATTGTTATAAACTGATTGTTTTGTTTTAAAGGTGGCTGTTATTAGTTCTATACTAAAAGTTAGTAAGTGCACTCAAATATAATGCCCTTTAGAATACTTTTCCACTAGTTGGGGTACTTTTTCACCAGAGATGTGCTATGCTACGTTGCTGTGGATGTGTTTGGCTTCCACCAATCATATTCATTGGTACATATAGTATAGCACTGGTGGAAACGGACTCAGCTAAGCTATGTTTTTATTAGGGAAGATGCGTGCTATGGATGGCTTCCCTACTATCGGAGGATAGAGAGCACCCGTACCCTGTCTGTATACCAAATTTTATCCAAATCAGTTTAGTAATTTCAGTGAGTTTGACGGACAAACATGCATCCAAACATGCAAACTTTCACATTTATACTAATATTGAGATAGTATGATGATGTCAATCCTTTCCTTTAAAACAGGCCCTATACGTTCATAAAGTACGATATTATCCATTACGATAAAAAAGTCTTTTAGGTACCACCTATCTACTCGACAAAACAGCTGAACACTCTCATCTGTCAAATCATTAGAAAGATCACATTTTTCTACTGACCTCTAGCTCACATTAAAAATGGACCTTACCAACTAATAAATTAACGAACAAATTCCACCATAACCTTCAAATGAAGTAAAGTTCAAAATCCACTGGCAAAATGTCCTTGCATTCTTTAGATCTAACTAAACTTCTCTATTAATACTGGAAGCTTTAATTGATTTAGTTCCAAAATGTCTCAAACACAAATATATCAACAGGTACTTAAAATCCTTATATATAGAAAGAAAACGTTTGACCGTTTGTGAATACGCTATAAATAAACACGTTTCCGCTTTGAAATTGAATGTTTTTTTTGGAAATTTCATTCTGAAAATATCTTCAATAGTTCTACGTAAATTTGAAGTTTCATAAATGTCCAAGGAATTTTACAAATCAAAGCACGGAATTGTTTGTTTTGGGTCTTATAATACTGATTAACAATTAAGAAAATGTACATGTAAATACGACCCTTGTAAGGTTTCATTACAGGCACAATATTATGAATGATTAATGTTAAATCATTTTTGAATAATTTTCGTGAAAATCCATTACAGCTAGGCTTTTCTGTACCTTTGAATACGAAAAATCTAAGTAAACTGCAATTAATATTCATTCCCAATTTTCATTCCTGTACCTAAGGATTAGTGTACTAAGGCAAGTAAACAAGCAACAAACAAGTAATCGGCGCTCTGATTGGCCGGCTTGAATAAACCAACCAATCAGAGCGCCGAACGTGCTCTCGTTTCGATTACGATAAACGTAAAGCAAACTCATACTAAAGGTACTGTATAAAGAACATAACCTAGTCAACTGGATAAAGAAACCTGCCTACCTTCATAACACACACATGTTACTATAACTCAAGTAGTACAAGTCTAGCTAAGATTAAAACATTATTCTCAAGAAATATTTACGCGTATACTCATACATATGTTTTTAGACGGCGCTGCCTAAGATTAATTGTTTTCTAAATATACTTCTTCTAAACAGTGAAGACATATTGTTTTCACTTGTATTTTGCTTTTAAAAACGATGTTTGTTGATATATTATTATGTGATGTGTGTTTTAAAATAAATTGTTTAGTTCCATTTCGGGTTTAGAACTAAGATTTTTGTAAAGAATTTAGTGATAAACTGTTGAGAAGAATCTTTGTTTTTTAAGGATGGAAAGTCATCCAGTGTCTTCTCCCAGCTTGGGCGAGGCGAGAGGGAGTATCAAACTCTTTCTGACTAAAAACCACCCCGTTCCTACTCCTGCTTTTTGAGCCAGAGATCGACTAATATGTTGGAATTAACCACACATGATAAATATCGTTTTATTTAACAAAAGTGCTCCATTCATATAAATGTGACTACATTGACAAAAACTACTAACACACAATTAAAATGGAACGACATAACTACTAACTCATCCTTAAAAAATCTCATATTTTTCTAAACACTAAAAAGCAACCGATAGGAATGTACAAACAAAACATTGCAAGGACATAAAAACCAGCATTCTTTGACAGAAACCGCGGGCAGCACTAGTTTAGAGATGAGGCAAAATGTAGTGCGTGCGAATCCGCACTTGGACACAAGCCAACACCTCTTCCGTTGCGATTGACGAATAAAAACGGATAACGACCGACTGCAAGGGATACGATCTTGATATCACACTAGAATACAATTTAAAGTTTCATTGATTCAATTGCATTTGCAATTTTTTACAGAAAAACGGAGGATAATACCTAATTGTACGTTGATTTTCACCATTTCCAAATCAGGAATAGGGGAAAGCGGGGTGATTTTTAGTCAGTAAGAGTCTGACACTCCTTTTCGCCAAGCAGGCCAAGCCAAGGCAGGAGAAGCCATTAAATGATTTTACCCCCTTAAAAAAAAGGCTATCATTCCTGAATTGATCAAACATTAACAACAAATTTGCCTTTGCACGCCAATCTCAAATTTTTCAAAACATTCTTAGTCATAAAAACTTGTCTCATGTATCATTTTAGAGGCAAATATCAGTACATGTCATTTAGAGATTATAAAACACCTAAAACAATGAATGAGACAGGAAAATCTATAAAGCCCTCCTTTTTATTAAGGGGAGAAAATCATCCAATGACTTCTCCCGTCTTGGGCGAGGCGAGAGGGAGTGTCCCTTACTGACTAAAAACCACCCCGTCCTTACTGCCTGCTTTTCAATCCGGAGCCCCGGTAAACCTGCTAAGTAGTCCGCAGCTATAAAGCCCTCCTAACAGCTAATTTGCCAAATAAATCTGATAACATTTTACCTTGAGATGTGAAAGGTTGAACACTATCTAACACGCCTAAAATTCTTCAGTTTAACACCCTGATTACCGTGAACCACGGTCAAATTCCCAATCACCTTTTGATTGCCTATAAAATTACCATGAAGGTCTATAGTTAGCAAACACAATATTTTAGGGGTCGTTATAATTCATTTAAGAATTACTGCTCCGATTGCAAGAGGTCCTAGATGACCAAGGTCACGCAAAGTTTGGATGAGATTTTTGGATTTTGAAATTTATTATGTAGGCCTTTTAATCGATATTACGGCGTGTCGCGTTCCACGCGCACCTCAAAGAGCCAGACCACCACTGGGGCCTCAGTAGAGCTGATGCCCGATCCGGAGCTGCGGACAACGTAACAGGTTACCGGGTCTCCGGCTCAAAGCAGGAGAAGGAACGAGGTGGTTTTTAGTCAGTAAGAGTCTGACACTCCCTCCTGCCTCACCCAAGACAGGAGAACTCATTGGATGATTGTCCGCACTCAAAAAAAGGCATTCTAATCGATTTTGGTTCTTGCATCTTTTGTGAAACTACCTAGGCTTCGGCAAAGGAACAGGGTGGTTTTTAGCCAGTAAGAGTCTGTCACTCTTTATTGCCACATCCAAGGCGGGAGAAGTTATTTGACCATTTCTCCCCCAACGATCCTCTGCGCTAGACACGATCAGCCTATCTGCAAGTCTTTGGGGACGCCTATTTTCTACAGTGGACCATTTCTGGTTGATAATTTTCTGATAAGTATGCCTTACCTATAATCCAATATGTTATGAACACCAATTATCCACTTAACTGCTTTTAGTGATAATCTATGCACATTACATGACAGGTTTCTAACTAATAACTCGAAAGTTGCCAATATAAAAAAGACAAATTAGCCTATAAATTGTACGGGTACATCGAAGGTGTTGCCAGTTTTTTACAAATTATGGGGAAATCAAGACTTTTTTACTGATGAAGCCAGAATGTGTGTTATGGTGGAGCTTTATAATATTCTTTCACATTGTCATTGTAGTAGTACACTTCTAAATTCAAGTATTTTATTAAACGGGTAAATTGGGCAACCGCCTGCTTCACAACCTGGAGCTGGTTTGATTCCCGCCGGTAGCAACTCTTTATGTGGTTCACAAATTGTTGTTTGGGGTCTGGGTGTCATGCGCATGTGAAATTGAATGTTTATGAATGAACCCACAATACAGGAGAAAGTCCTAGTGTGGGGTAAAGTTTTAAAAAAAGATAAAAGCAATTTAACGTCACCCTGGCTGTTTTAATTGCAAGGCAAAAACAAGAACTTTTATTCTCAGATCAGATTGGGTGTGAAGATCATCAAAATCAGCATGTCATGTAATATTATATATTCTTTTTTACATAAAACATTTACTAGATATAATATACAACAATAAGTAGAGAAACACAAAGCTCATAACTGTGGAAAAGTAGGCGTTATTAAAACTTCCACACGGTATACTCGTAAAATGTAATCCTATTATAAAATTGCTGTTTATTTTAACAACCATGTTTATAGTATTCGAAAAAATGGGTCACCATTATAAACACCTACATAAAAATACTTACGAAATAACTCTCCAGTACTAATAGGCAAGGTAAAGATACCGCTATAAAAAAAAATAAGAAATCTACCAAATCATAATATTTTAACACATAAATAATAACTTCAAAAAAACGTTAAACTAAACTATTTCAGACGTCCCCATTAGAATGTTACGAAAGCGCAATAACTGGGATTGTAACGTGCGAATTTGTACGAACTTGTACCAATTCGTATAATTTGTACGTAAGTGTACCAACTCGTACAATTTACGTAGGTACGCAAGAAGTTAATTAAATAGAATACAAGCATTACTATTATATGATTTGAAACTACTCGTACCAAAACATTTTATAATATTTGCAATCTCTTTACAGTGTAAAGATGCAAAGCTAATGGTAACATTGGTGAAACTCGCCGCGTTTTGTTTTTCGCTAACAATCTTATAGTATTGGGGCGTATAAGCCCCTGGCGTGGCTTGAAACTGGTCGAGTTATGTCGTCAAAGGGAGATTCAGCCATAAAACATAAATAATTTATTAGATGCCTAATCAGTTATTAATGCTTATAATGCTTAATTCTAAAACAGGCCCTTAGTACATGATTGAATTTGGTGGTTTGACGAACTTTTATTTTATCATACGGGTCTTTAGGATACTTTAAATACAGCTGTTTTAAATTATAACACAGTGCCCAAGGACACACCAATTTATAATGACGCACATATTATGTCCCCATAGCACTTCCTGAAATTTCAACGAAAATAATAAATCCTGATATACTTAAAATAATTATTATTACCAATATATGAAATGACACGTGCAATCAACAAACGTTTTCCGTGATTTCTTGCTTTTATTGAAGATTTGAAGATCAAAAGAGTTTTTGAACATCAAGGAAATCTATTGCGTTTGCCGCGAAGAAAATTATTCATTTCATACATTTAGTAATTTATTTATCCTTTTATAATGCTGTTAATGTGAAAGTGTGTTTGTTTGTCTCTAATTTGCGTTCAAAAGGAGCGATTTCATTAATTGGTTTTTGTTTTCTGATGCTAGGTTAGAGGCTTTTTTGGCGGGGGGAATATCATGCTCAATGACTTCTCCCGCCTTAGGCGAAGCGAGAGGGAGTGTCAGACTCTTACTGACTAAAAACCACCCCGTTCCTACTCCTGCTTTTCGAGCTGGAGCCCCGGTAACCCACTAGGTAGTCCGCAGCTCCAGATCAGGCTTCAGCCTTAGTGGGCCTTATCTGTGGTGATCTTTGGCTAATTAGCAATTTTCCTACCGATTGGAGCTTGGACTGGTGAAAATGTTCGTGTTGTTCGTTTTTCTAAAATGAATCCGTATTCAATACAAACGCTACTACATTTCACGTTAATTACAACTACCCAAAACCCCACAGAACACATTTCTAACTAAAATCTCCACAAATTCACACAGCATTCACGAACGGATTGCAACATTCTCACACACAAATCCTCTGCACAATATTGTTTGAATTTACTCGAGAACATTTCAGCGCAAATTGGAACACGCCCTATATTCCTCGCAGAATCCCTAAAATTCCTAGTAAACTTGCAGCTCAGTACAAATCAATACCGTTGCTAGGTATCCTGTGTACTTGCACATACATATATACCTATTTAATATACATATACACCCTTTGATGGACTTTATGCGTATAAATGATTCCGCAATGGATTTTAAATCGTATCTCCTGAGTCCAGAGTTGGTTTTACGTTGCAGGAATGAGATGCAATTATTTGTATGTCATCATTTGCTCCCGTTCTGTTTATGGTTGTTAGAAAGGGATGGGTGTATACAGTAATTACGTCGGTATCTTCAGGTAATGGTATTAATTTGTTGTGCTTGTGTGACAGACTGTTATAGATTGTGACGCAAATCTTAGATGGTTTATTGGTTATGGATGGTTGATTTTCTAAATTGAATCTTATTAAGTACGTCATTTGTGGTAGTTTTGTTTGTCAAAGTGTAACATCTTGTTTGTTTCTGTAACAGAGTGATATAATCAAGTTCTATCTAGAAAAGTAAATTTTAATTAACAGTGAGACATACATATTTCGCTATCAAAAGTTTTAGGTTATTGAGGGCTGAGTACTAGTTTGTTTTACGTTGTACGAAATCGAAATGAGACCGCGTTCAGTGATTTGATTGGCGAGCTCCAAAAATCAACCAATAAGAGTACCGAATGCGGCCTCGTTTTGATCTCGTACTGATATCGTACACTTTTGCAAACATTTTACAACCAAACTGTTATTAGACATCATAACATAAAATCCTTAATTTATCCAGTTCCTTAAAACGAGTCATACATTCAATAGCTAAGTAACATTTCCCTCACATTCATATTCATAATTGTCACAAACAAAATAAAATAACAGAAATTAAAAACATAAACAAAACAAAAGAAGCTCAACAAGCCTTTACAAAGAATCTAGAATACTACGAAGGACATACTAATCAATAATAATTCCTTCCAATAACAACGTTCACCTTATAATAAGTTTATTCCAATAACAAGAAAATGTGATCGATAGAGTTCTAGGGACGCTTGGTGCAACGCTAATTTGAAATATTCCAGAACTTTCCAGTCGACTTGTCGAGCAAACTGTTTGGTGTAGTTGTTAAGGAAGTTGAGTGATTTTACTGCCAAGATTTTTTTAATATTTGTGACAGATTCATTGGTGGATGGGATAAGATTGATGGGTGAATAAGAGGTCCAGTTCTATTGGCAAAGGATTTTGGATTGTTTTTTGAAGTGGTAGTCGATCATAGGAAACGAAATCTTCCACATATGGCTCAATTAATTACCTATTTAACTTCTAGCTTTCTTTTTGAGGGGGGAAAATCATCCAATGACATCTCCTGCCTTGGGCGAGGCGAAAGGAAGTGTCAGACTCTTACTGACTAAAAATAACCCTTTCTTACTCCTGCTATTCGAGCCGGAGCCCCGGTAACCCGAATAAATAATCGATCGTAGGGAGTATTCGTTTTCTTGCTACTTCTACATGACGTAAGGTACAAGTATGATTACCTAAATATTTTATATCCTTTAATATGTTCCTCATGCTCCTAAAATGTGTAACGTCGAGTTTTATAAACTACTTCCAAATGCTAGTGAAGTTCCATCCACATTTAACTCAGAAGACAAGAACCCATCTACACATCACAAGAACAGTTCTAAATCCGTCACCGATAAGTTCCAAGAATATCTGGAATAGATAGAATTGGTTAACAAAGCGACATCCAATCAGCTTGCACCAATTTCCAGAAATGCATTGAAGTTTACCTATCTAACCAGCAGACGGGAGAGCGATCACACTTTGCCGCTGACCTGATTCCACAATGAATCACGTGTTTAGGCTATGTGCACACTTGAGGGAGATATTGGTTTATGAAAAGATGAGAGGTTTTTCTGCATCGAATGATGATCGTGATATTATTGTGTTTAGGCAGTCATTTCTATCAAACAGCTGACGTTTTTAATGTTTTTCAGTTTCAACTATAGGGCCAAAATGTAAGCTGCGGACTACCTAGCGAGTTTACCGGGGCTCCCGCTCGAAAATCTGTAGAACCGGGGTGGTTTTTAGTCATTAAGAGTCTGACACTCCCTCTTGCCTCGCCCAAGGCGGGAGAAGACATTAGATGATTTTCCCCCTCAAAAAAAAATTAGGTACTTATATTGAGAATTCGGTTCGAGAATGTTGAAACAATCAGACAGAATTATACTCGATATTCGACTATTATATCTGTTTATTTACCTAAAACTCCACTAAAATTATAAAACCTCTCGTGTGTAACTGGCCTAACCAGAGTTTGGATTGCTGAACTAGTGTCGTGTAACTACGGTAGTTTGACAACAGAAAACTTTATCGCTGTATTCGTGAGAGAGGTACGAGTACTCCTAACTACGTGTTGGGTTCCTGTACACAAGTTTTTAAATGCAGGATGAGATAGCAGTAGTCGTATTTTTATCTGAGATATTTTCGCAGTTCGAGAAAATGGTATATGCTCGAAAATTGCTGTTATAACCTGTTGGTTAGAATGCTTTTCTACTAGAGATGTGTTATGCTACCTTGCTGTGGATGCGTTTGGCTCATATTCATTGGTAGCACTGGTGAAAGCGGACTTAGCTTAAGCTATAACGTTTAGACGGTTAAGCTTTTGTGCGAGCTACGGATGTGTACTATGGATAGCTTACCTACTATCGATTCATCGCATACCCGAGCTTCGCCTACTACATAGCTTAGTATCAGTGGAAACGGTCACATAGTTTAACAGCTTAGCTATTACATCTTCTTAGCATAGCTACATAGCAGAACTCTGGAGGAAAAACAGCGTTATGACGACAGAGCATATACATTTGTCAAATTTGTCACCACCCTCACTCATCTCGCGAGTGTCGTGAGTGGTTAAGAGACTACATTTTTGAAACCTGAACCTTTTAAATTTCGATCTACTCCACCTGCTTGGTGGATGAGGCTCGCAGTCTAACCTCGGATACTGATAGGCTGTTATATGATGAGATATACATAGTTTGATATACTGGCATATTCTATTCTTCGACCAAACAGTCTGCACGTGTACCATGCGTGGGCACATAAGTGATGTAGGAAATATTCACATGGTAGCCAATGGAGCAATTTCCTTAGCAACTACTGCAGTTTGTATGGAACAAGAAATTCTGCCAAGATCATTACCAAATGCCTGGTGTACGAGTATATCTATAGACTATTGTACATAGTTTACATATTTATCACACTGACTATTATAAATGTAAACGTTTACTTGCTTGCTATGCTTACATGTTTGTACGTCAATCACGCTGAAGCTACTGAATGCATTTTGATGGAATTTGGTATGAGCTGATTTGGGTGATAGAACACTTATTATCCCGTGGGAACGTTGGTGAAGCCACTGGCTGAAACTAGTTCTTAATATACAGTTGCCTCTTAATAGGACTTTTCTTCTGTATTGTGAGAAAACACACATAACATTTGTGGATGTATGACTACAATATATCTACGACTATAATGCAATATGTCTATGACTATGATATGAACTCAAATATTGTAATTATGATATTTATAATGGTGACTTTAATTTGGAATGTTAATACTTTGCACGCTTGCTTGGCGGCAGAATACAATGACTTTTAGGCTGTAAGATCTTCCTTTGTAAAATGTGTATTTCTTGCAAATAAATGAATTGGAATTTGATCACAAGAATTATGTCTTGTGGTAATCGATTGTACACATTGTACCAATCATGCAGTCGATCTGAAATGAACATTTCCCTCAAAGCGTTCAAAGGCTTTCACTAAACGCTGAAACTACATGTTATTCCCTTTACACAATATTCTAAACATGTTAACACTCGATCGAACATGTCGCGTTTGCTCCCGTCTGACTTCTGACACGTTTGACAATCGGGCAGCTCTTGAAGTCAGACTTCGAAGTGCACTTAAGACTTTATTTGAAAACTTTGTCTGACAAACGTTTCGATGTAGAACATCTTGATTTTGAGAGTATTTGTAAACTGTTATTGTTGGTTTGTGTAGTCTAAGGTAGTGGTGGAAGTAGTGTTCTACAATTTTAATATTTTTGAACGAAGGTGGGTAGAAAGTAGGTACTTATATCTGCTTTATTATATTCTCGAAAAAGAATTGTTACACTAGGGTTTCATTTAAATTTTGTCGTGATCAGAAAGTGTCTGAATCGATTTTGATGTGGTTTTCAGCATAGTATTTTCACACTAAGAGAAGGTTTTGATATATTACCCGAGCTAAAAGTGGAACAGTTCAGCTTTTCAAGGGGTTTCCCCGTTTTAAAAAGAAGTAAATATTATTTACAAGTTAACTTTTTATTGGGCTGAATCTACCATAGCAATCTAACTCATATCTTGCATTTGTAGCATTCGCCATCCCCACCACTCGATCAATGTGTATTCCTCTCCCTCTAATGCATGTCTCACATCATCCTAACAGCACTAAGTAGCTACATACATACACACATACATACATACATATCTATAGGTAGACGATATGATTAATTACAACCATTTAGCACGAATAGGTAAACAATAGCATACAGTGGAAATTTCAAATTGAAAGACACTGAAAGATGGATATTGGACCGACTATAAATACGTATTAATGCGTGGGTTTACTTCTGTATATTTGTAGTTTACTCTAAATAGAGAGCCATTAGCTTATTGTGGATTTTTTTTTTGTAAATAGTGCTCGGTTCTGAGTGGTTGCAACGTGTTACGTAGTTTTTAAAGAATGTATAGGCATGTACCGTTAAACGGCGTGAATGGAATTCAAAGGATGAATGGATACAGGAATGGGGTAAATAGATGTAACAACATTTTCCCAACATTTATTCAACATTTATTTCATTCCTTTTCTCTATCTATTCATCCTTCTGTACCTATTATCCAGGGGCCTTAGTCTGCTATTACAATTGTGTCAGAATAGTCGATCATTGAGCAGTGCAAGAGGGACGGAGCTATGTAGGTTGTATAGCTGCGTCCCTCTTGCACTGTTTTACCGTACTTATAGTGCGTAGCATCGCGACAGTCACCGTGTCGCATGCCGCGGAATGCTGCTCATGAATATGAGCCTCTAGCATGGCTTGAAACTAGTCGAGTTCCTCGTCAAATAATAACGTGAGTAAGCCGAAAAACATAATAATTAATTAATGTACTTATGTTTGAGAAATCTATAGATCGAGGTGAATGGTAAAATTTTCTTTTAAATGAGATGCTAGTGTGGTGCAACGTTTTTTAAAAACACAACATTGTTGTGTGCTATTGGAAAGTCCTGTACTCTAAGTAAGAGTTTCTTTCGTCGTCGTTTGTCGTTGCGTTCGGCGCTCTGATTGGTTAGGTATAAATAAACTAACCAATCGGGGCGCAGAATGAGCTCTCGTTTCGTTTTCGTTCTACGTAAAAGCAAACTCATACTAAGGGTACTGATTGAATTTTAGGTACAACATTTATTTGAAATTATCACTCAACAATTTTTCTGTAAACAATACGAAAATAACACTATAGTTTGGAAAATCCAACACATCAAAAATATAGTTTTTAATATCAATACTTGAATAATATTTTTATTGTCTGTTAACAATTTTTAAAGTGGGAAAGTCCGATATGCCATATTTTTATAGGAGTTTTAAAGTACCAACAAATACTTTTTTATTAGCTGTTGACGATGGGGAAATACCATATGGAATAATTTTAAAGTCAACAACCAACCAATCACAATAAAACCTAAAATAATTTATAAAGAAGTAAGTTAGTAAAAAGGGCCTTGTGGGAATTAAGGCCTTTTTTAAAAAGACCAGCAAATGAGTAGACTGATTACCTGATGACAAGAAATACAACTCATGGAGTTACAAGACTAGAGGAGTTAAAGCGCGTTGCCTTTTGATGGTTAGGGATTTGAGGATTTGTGGATTAGGGAGATTTCGGAGGAGAGAAATTTGAACTCTGGTAATGCAACGAAACATAATGCAAACATTGTCCTACTCCAGTTCTCTATGAGAGTACACAACACAACTAATTAACATACAAACCATTTACATTACAATATTAATATGTACTACTAGCTTCTACGAGCGCCTAGCATCACTGACGGACAGACTGACGGACAATTCAATTGTGACATTACAAAAGTGCCTAGTTAAGTATTAATTGAAATAAATGCTTTAACTTTGACTCTACCAACCGCTTCGTCGTCATTCCCATGAGATAAAAATATGACCTGTTTTATTCCTGACCATAATCCAAATTTCATCTCAATCCCTTCAGCCGTTTTAACATGAAGGAGTAACAAAACAAACAAACACACATACAAACTTTAGCATTTATCATATTAGTAGGATAACTGAAGCATAATAATAATTACACGCGCGATCAATGTAAGAACATTCACAGTCCGTTAGTATCTAAATATATAAAGAAGAAGTTTCTTGACCTAATGATTCATGCGTATCTGCACGGTTTAGAGCAGCGTTTCTCAAACTTTCGGCTCTAGGAACCCTTGTTAAAATTTCCAAGTGACAGCGAACCCCTTACTAAATCATGAATATGTAATAATGGGGAGGGGCTCCCGAAGAAGAAACACTCGATGCAACTATTGTCGCGCTGCTACTGTAGAAGGCTACAGGAACTCTTGTTCAAATCTCCAGGTGACAACAAACCCCTTAGCAAATAATGGATATGTAATAGTGGGGGTAATCTCCCCAAGAAGAAACACACGACGCAGCGATCGTCGCACAGCTACTGTACAATTACCGCGTCGTGTGTAGTGGAATGCTCCTAATCAATATGAGCCTCTAGCATGGCTTGAAACTAGTCGAGTTCCTTGTCAAATAGTTACGTGAGTAAGCCGATAACATAATAATTAATTAAGTGTATCTCACGAAAGTTATTACAAGGTTTTTATTTGAATAAAAGGTAACATATAATGTACCAAAAGAAATGTCTATGTGATATTAATGTGATGGGTGTCGCAAAAGGAGTACCTTTGGTCAATTTTAACCTTAATTCTGACTCGGTATCAAATCAATTTCTATATTTACTTTTTATCATAAGCAGGTGTGAAAACCCACTTTCTTATAAGCCATTACATTGAATGAACCCCTTCGCGTATCCCAGTTTGAAAACTTTTTTTTGAAGGGGTAAAATCATCCACATCTCTTCTCCCGCCTTGGGTGAGGCAAGAGGTAGTGTCAGACTCTTACTGACTAAAAACCACCCCGTTCCTTCTCCTGCTTTGAGCCGGAGCCCCGGTAACGTGTTACGTTGTCCGCAGCTCCGGAACTTTGAGAAACCCTGGTTTAGAATATTGTGAGATACTGATTGTTCGAAAAATTCTAGTTTATGTGTTAGGACATGTGTACTTAGCCTAGCTAGTGTAGTCTAGTTAATACCAGTGATTTGTATATCTGGCTTGTTGATTGATTGGCTACATATACGACTGCTGTTTCATCGCTGAAAGCTGTTTCCGATTCGCATGTCTGATTCTAAAGATGGGAGGGGATGCTGACGTGCCTTTAAGTCTATTCAAATAATAATAGTTGATATTTTTTGAAGATGGGTAGAGGTAAATGAAAACCGATTTAATTGTGGAATAACTCAACTGAAACGTGTTTGAAAAGGTAATATATGTAGGTACACAAAATAGGGAAAAACAATTACTTAAATAATGTGTTACATAAGGCACATTACAGATTCCAGATACCGGAAGAAATACAAAAAAAAATGTGCAATTAGCCAAATGAACGTCGACCAATCAAATGTAAAAAAATTGAGAATAACATTATAATTGAAACAAAGAATTTTAAAACGCATAAATCTTAGCATTTCGTCCACCGCCCTTGATTTTAAATAAATATTTCAACAGAAACCAACTTCAAACAATATACCGGACCTAATTAATCAAAACATAGTAAAACCTAACGAAATACTAATAAAACCTATTTTCACTACACACGAACAAAATTCGAAAATGGAATACCTAAGCTGTGACGTCACTATCATAAATCCTAGATTCTTGTGTACCTACGTACGTTGAAGAAACATTTTAGAAACTGGATGACGTCATAGACACCGTGATGTACTGGAAGAGTATGTATTGAATACATTTTATATTAAGGTGCTTTTTCACCAGAAATGTGCTATGCAGCTATGCTGCGAGGATGTAATAGCTAAGCTGTTAAACTATGTGACCGTTTCCACTGATACTAAGCTATGTAGCTGTGCGAGTAAGAGTAGCTGCACGAGGAAGATGCGCAGCTTGAGTATGCGACGTATCGACAGTAGGGAAACCATTCATAACACACATCCATAGCAAGCATCTTTCCATAGGGTTTGGCCTATACCATATACTATTCCACAGGACTGGCTTGTTAGAAGCATGCTTTTGAGAGGTCCAGTGTCTCTGCACTTTCCACTACTGATATGTGAGTACCATCCAACAAATTATTTTATTTTGATTAAGCATTGAGCAAGCGTGGTGATTATTGCTCAAACCTACACCATGCGAGAAAAGGCTTTTGGCCAGCAGTGGCCACTAGAAAGCTGATAATGATATTCGTCTAGTTTATTATTTCTTTTTATAGTTATCTCAATGTAGTTGGAAAAACCGTTATTCAATCAGAGTACATAAACTACAATAAAAATTGATTGGTAGAATATGATTATCACTCACCTATTAGGTTTTTCCCAATAAAAAATAGTGAGTTAACCGTTTTCCTTAGCATGGGAAGTTTAATGTATTAACCGAATTATTTCTTAGTAATTGAGGTTCCTAAAAGTTTCGTTTACAGAGAATTTGTAATATATTTACCAGTTTTCCATGGTAGTATGATGATTTTATAACAAATCTGGTGATTACAATAAAGATAAATTAGCAGTTTTTAGTACGAACTCTTTCAAAGAAAAAGAAAAGTTCTTGAAATCATGAATTTGAATTTTCTTAGGTATTGGTAAATAACCATTTTTAATCATACAGATGGTTGAGAGTACAGAGGAGGACTATACTTAGATCACCTTTCATGGTAAATCGATGAAGAAACACTACTTTCAAAGAAGAATCATGACGTCTCAGGTTTTATTCCTACATTAAAACCAAAATAAACTTCGCATTAAATAAAGAAACTAAAAATACAACGTTTACAATGAAACGTAATTTGAATAAAAAAAGGAAAGTTGTATACTTCCCACGTAAATAAAGACATTGTAGTGGCGCCATTATGTCCAATTTATTTAAAAAAAAATAAAACTTCTGTTTAATGTATCGCTAATTATTAACTGATTTACTCATCAACAGCCTATTAGTGGTCACTGCTGACCAAAGGTCTCTTTTCAAACGGAGAAGGTCTGAGCATTAATCACCACGCTTGCTCAATGCGGGTTGGGGATTTCAAACTTGTATTTAGAAATTATAAGCCCAGGTTTCCTCACGATATTTTTCTTCACAGTTTTCAGTGGTATAACTGTACATAGGTCATCTGTGACCAGAGTCAGAAGACTACCTAAGAAATATACTTTCAACAGTTTTCTGATGGCAGTCGAAGGCTTAATCACAAACTAACTATTTATGTAGTTACAGAGTTGAACAATGAACATTTTATACTGAACATTTTACATAATGTAACACCCACTTTTCACCAATTATGTTATGAGCCTCAGCTATTGCCATATACCAGACCCAATAGACACTCCCTATCGCCTCTCACAAGGCGCGAAAAGTCATTGGATGCTTTTCCCCTCTCAACGAAAAAAGCCCTGTGAGTCGCTCACTCAATAAACCAAAAAATCTTCATAATGCATTTTCTGAGAAACGAACCAGTCTTACTATGACTAGCAAAAAATATTTTAATAATGCACTACTCCTTACTACCTTCATTGAAAAACAACCTCCTCATACTAGTCTACATCGCATGCAAAATTAAACCTTATTATAAAACGACAAGCTTTATAATGCCTCATCAATGATTACCCGTGTTCTTCGATCACAGTGTTGCAAGGAAATTCAATTTTCCCTCAGTATTATAGAAACTAAGCTTGGAATTTCAGTGGAAAATTATATTTTCTTTGAAATCTCGTTAGTAGGGTATAAGCGATGAAAGAGTGTGCTTAGTGTAGCTCTTAGTAAATAAAGACGCCTTTGCAAGTAGGACTGAGGGACAAGGGTTTTCGGGTTCGATTCCCGGGTCAGACAAAGTATTACTGGACTTTTTTTAAAAATATCTCAGTGGTAGCACGGAGCCTGGAATGTGCCCAGTATTTATATGGCAATAGTCTGACCACACTTCGAGATAAATTGTGAAAAGTGGGTGTTGGTACATTGTACAGTGGCAGTATGTAGCATATTGGCACCTCTACCTACCCCATCGGGGATAAAAGGCGTGACGATATAAAAAAACGCTTAATACAAGTATTATTATTACATACAAGTTAACTGCCGTATTACGTGTTTAAAAGCAATATTATTGCTATATTTTATGCGTTTTTCGAGTGTTTATTGCATCGAAATCGTAAATCGGTTCTGATTGGATGATAGCAACAAAAAAAGTTGAGGTGTTAAAATTTCTAAAATAAATATAAAAAAAAAACTTTCGATTGTAAAACGACTTTTTGAGCCTTTTTATTTTCGGAGCCACGGAAGACTGGTTGAGTCTTCTGGTTTGAGCTCCGGATCAAAGAGAAGAAATAGTTAAGGGGTTTTTAGTCAATAAGAGTCTGACACTCCCTCTCGCCTCACAGAAGAAGTCCTGGGCTGATTTACACCGCTCAAAAAACCACTTTATGTTTTAAAAGCACACCTTTAATAAAGACCAATCTGCAGAATCCGATTGTAAAAAGAACTGTCGAGGGTTCGATTCCTACATAGAACAACTGTTTGTGTGATGCACAGATTGCTGTTTTGAATCTGGATGTCATGTGTATTTCACAAACACGTATTATAATGTTTATAAACGCGCCCACGATACAGGGGAAAATCCTAAAGTAGGACGTTTCGAAAAAAGAAAGAAAAACCGTGGGTTTTATACAGTGTTCAAAAAAAGTACCAACAAGACAATTTTAGATAAAAAAACACAATTTATCTGTCATTTACGAGGCTATTCCAGTGCAGCAAACATCTACAAAACCCAGTCACTGTCACATATCAAAATCACCCTCTAAACCCATTTCCATATGACATGTTTAAGCATCAACCAGTTCACTCATTGCAAATACATTCAATGCATTCCTTGTCAAAATTCCTTTGCAAATTACTCTTGTTTTCAAATACATCTTTGATTTCTCTTATAAACATTTCAGTATCACGAGGTGGCAGATTCAAATGTTCTTACGTAGTGAATTGATTTTCGATACCTACGTAACCATTTGCCAGTTAGATGTTTCCAGGCTTTGATTTGAAAGCTATATCTAATGTTTCATCATTCTGTTTATAATGATTTCTAGTCGATCTACTGCTGAGAACATTTTTGAAAGAAAATCATTTTCGCTGTTAAGTGCCATCAAGTTTACAGATTGGTTTTGTCTATAATTTGTATTAAAAGTGTCTAATTGTCCATGATCAACCATAACTATAATAAAGTATTTTAAGGCAAGGAATTTAAATCGCTTCCTTGAATAGTTTGAAACAAACTCATCTCTCGGAAATTCAAATGAAAATATATTTGCTGTTTTATAATTACGATTGAATAAATTCGAAACGTATTTCGAGGAACCCTTGATCTGAACCCAAAGACTATCACGATCACGACAATTAAGAAGGAAAACAAACAAGATATGTTGTCGTCTCAAATTGGAACTGGCCAATATTCTGAGCGCACATTTGTGCACCCGTCCTTTACGATTAATCTCGAGTTTAGTGACAGTGATTTAAAATAAACACGATTGCCCTTACGATTTTTAATGCCCCTGGAACAGCTGTTGCATGATTCACGCGACATTGGCCCGAGGAACGCCGGGGAACACGAATACTATATTTATATACGACACGACCATGAATATGATCGCGGATTAACAAAAACTGCGACCGAAATTGTATATTCCACTAGTATTCGTTCGCACAACTGACAAAAATCTCAACGTATAAACTCAAATAAACTTTGGCAATAACACAAGATCGTTTGTTCTTAAGCTATTTTCTGCTGTGATAAACATCATAACAGAATTTGCAGCGTTTCACTTTGTTGCTCTTTTTGCGGATGTAATCGGGGTCAATAGCAACTACAAAGAATGTTTTAAAAGTACTCACATTGTGTTGATGTAGCGTCAGGACCACGTTGTCGAATGTGGACGAGTTCGAGAGAGCTTCAGAGCTGCCTCGGAGCAGCTCGGCCAGCAAGTCAGCTCCAGGCTTCACTCCAACCAACTTGGAAGGCGATGAGGTTGCTCTGACGTGAGTCGGACCCCGACCAGTGGGCCGTGTTGATGTCATGGCCCCGACACTAGTTTTGCGACAAGGCACTGTTGCGTCAGACAAACTCCTCCTGCCCACTTCAACTGACCGAGTGCATGGGGCCTCCAAGGTTTTACCATAAGGCCCTCTAGTAAATTGCTGTCGCCTTGCTTCTACATCTGAAGTATCAGATGGACTAAAAGGAGATGGCGATGCTGTCCTGTCTCTAGAGCACGTGTCACTGTCCGCTTCAGAAGGTGAGTCGCCATATTTCCGTCTCGTTCGGAATGAGTCGTCATCTCTTTCATCCGAACTTTGTTGGTAAAACCTTGCTCGCCTCGCTTTTAACTCTTCAGACCTCGGCCACATCGGCGCTACTCCCTCACACGGACTTGGAGGGCCGTTAGTACATGAGTCATCTGATTTATCACCGAGTAGCGATGAAGTTCGCGTTTCTGCTGAAAGACGCATATCTTGTAGCGAAGCCTCACTGCTCTCACGTTTGCAACCGTTCACTGAAGGTGGCCCTTCTTCTTCCCCACCATCGTCACTCGGCGTTGTGATGTATATTCCTTTCCTTCTCTTAGTTTTATCTAGAGGTCTCCGTCTTTCTCTAGCACCAATAGGAGCGGGCGTGCAAGGATTCTGCACCGCAGCCAGTAAGTGGGCAACTTGTTCACTTGTTATGGTTTCATCTTCCTTATCTCGATCCAGCGATCCATCAGACGCGGCGTCTGACCGCTGTGGCTCCTCCTGCGGTAACTCCTTCGACCACTGTTTCACTATACACTCATACACAGGCACAGGTATAAGATTTTCTTCCGGACACTCTTCTATCGTATTAGGAAAATTCGTACAATCACAGTCCACATTAGCACAGGCGTTCGTAGGAGGTTCAGGGAGAGGAGGGAAAGCAAAAGGCTGGGGTTCTAGTGGTGAAGTACCTTCACTATGCGCTTGTGCACTGTCGGCTTGTGAGCCATCACTTTCTTCACGGAGTTCGTGTAAGACACGCGGTGGTGTCAATGCTGGCAAACTACCACCAGCTTCGACCGCGCCCTCCTCCCGCACTGGAGGGATTCGTCGCGGCAGCGGGTGCGTCAACGAGCGCGCACTCAGCTGCTTGTGAGGAGCATCTGGCGGTGGGGATCTCGGCGCAGGCGACGCGTGCGCGAGCAACCCCTCGTCAGACCCTACCGCGGAGTCAACCGACGCCACTGACCCGCCTTCTGTCGTATTTTCATCGGTATTGAGACTTACGGTCTCGGCATCGCGACGTTTTGCACTCGCGCACTCAGACACAGATTTTGCAGGTCGTTTACCGAAATCAAAAATTGATTGATTCCTATTGGGCCTATAATATTTATCTTGTGCAAAATCACCTTGAGAGAAAGACGCACTACGATACGGTATAGTTTTTTGTGCATAGGATCCCACGATAGAGCGAGGCTCTACGCGAACAAGTGTGATTTTATCCGTGTCGAAGTCATCACACCGATCAACAGAGACACCGCGCGGCGGGCTGTGTCGGTGACGGGAGCGTGGTGGTGGCACTGGTGGCAGCACGGGGGCGGAGTGTGGCGGTGGCGGTGGTGGCGGTGGGGGCGGCGTGGGGTGCGGGCGCGGCAGGAGCCGCTCGGTGAGGGCCTGCAGGCGCTGCTGGCGCGAGGGCCGCTCGTCGCGCGAGCCGCGGCCCAGCCGCCGTTGGATACGATCCAGCGTGCGTCGATCGGGCTTGGCGCGGCCGAGGCACGCCGCCACCGCCTCCTCAGAGCAGCAGCGGCAGGGGCAAGCCCGCGGCGGCGGTGCACGGCGGACAGCGTACCGCACCGCGCCCAGCGTCACGTACGGGGACCTGCGCACACGACGCCGATATAATTAGATGCGAGAACGACAGCGCGCGCGGCTCGCCGAAAAGCTTGGCGGCAAGTGCGACCGATTTAGAGTGCGCGAGCTTCCCCGCAACTCGCCGCTGAATTCCGGGAGGATTCCCCGCGACCCACTCCGCCACGGTTCAACAGTTATATTGGAGCAGATGACTCTTGTCTGAAATGCTGCTTGGAAGCGAATAACACCCGATATAATTGACAGTTGCACGGTAAAAGATCCACATGCTAGCGATGTAGTGCAAACATTAGTAAGCGTCTGGGTAAGAGCAGGTGTCGGACAGACAGACGGAAGACGCGTCGCCTATAAATAGTCGAACGTTGGCGATTTGGCGACACAGCGACCTCGTAGCAATGTTTACAATTTTCGTGGTCGGTTGCTGTGGGTGATGTTTGAAAATATTCCAGACTCTATAAATATTTCCCAATAAAAATCCATTTACTACATTATTAGTTCTCCTTGATTCCTTGCTACTTACTGTATATGGGGAGAATATTCTGTTTGTTTGTCACCTGGAGTATTCTCGCCGCCTCCTGGCGCCATCTGCGGGCTCGCTGGGGCGCGCGTCCGACGCCATGGGTCGTCACGTGACCCCGCGCATAATGCGCCCGCGTCACTCGTGCTGCAACAATAACAATAACTACCTTAGTACCGTGCCTCTGGACTTTGGTTCGGTGATAAAATACTGTTTATATTGTGCTGACAATGTGGGAACGATTCTACTTAATCAATCCCACTGCTATCCATTATTTATTGCAAGAAATCTTTTATTTCTTCATCTTAGATCTTAGTATAGTAGTAAAGATTTCGAAATTAAGTTGAAAACTGCAATAACATTCAAAATTTACTCTCTTCACTTAATTTTTCCCACCTTTTACACTTTTATTAATAGAAAGGGAAGGACAGTGAAGCACTACAGTCTTGCGAAATCCTAAAAAGGTTGCCAAATCCCTCTAGGGATATTTTTTATAATAAGTACTTAAGTAATTTTTCTAAAACATTTTCATGTAATAATTTTGATTTAAATAATGAATAAAAAAGAAACCAATACCAATAACATCAAAATCCTCTACCAAATAAATGCTAACATACAACAAACGACATCTGGTGAATTTTCTGTGAACTATTTTAGAGGGCGGGCGGCAAGATACCGTTTAGCTTATGGTGTTAACTGGGCGGGCGGTTATAAACTGTTGCAGTAGCTCGATAGATGTCGTTACAGTTGATTCTTTAGTTTATTAGGGTTTAATAAATTAATTAGTTAATTGATTTAGGATGTAAAGTATTGAGAAACTTGTTTTCCTGGAAACTTTTTAAAAATAATGTGCACAATGCCAAATTCCGTACTATTATATAATAGAGAAAATTTTGAGAAGAGAAAAAAGCCCAGCAATGCTTTGCCCGATCCGGCAATCGAACCCGAGACCTTGCTCGGCAGTCGCACTTACGACCACTCGGTTAACCAGGCAGTCCCATCCCTGAGGCAGAACTATCTTCTTACTTTTTAAATAACTAAGTAAGTACCAAAGTGATCCTCAATTCAAACGACAATATTCTTTGTTCACCATAAACATCCGAACAGTTACATTGTACAATGATCTTTACTGGAATCATTATACGGTACAAATTCCATTATACGTATATTTCTTCGCTAATTAGCCATAAATTGTGCCCATATTTCCGTGTACCAAAACACAATTTCCATTCAAATTAATTGACCAATAAAATAATCCGGGTTATGATCTTAAATTGAAATTTATTGTAATACCGTTTTATTATAAAGAAAATAATCGTTTCGAATTGATTTCAAAGGACATTGCAACAAACTTGTGATGTTTAATTAAGGATCATATTGGACTTGTTATTCTTTCAAAGTAAATATAAGTATAGGTATTTTGTTCATCTTGCAAATCGGACTCATTCACTCAACAAGCAAGCCATCCATGAAGCAAATTTTTGAGTGTGAGAGAGCCATGCTTCAGCACGAATGGGCCGGCTCGACCGGAGAGATACCACGGCCTAAGAGAAAACCGACGTGAAACAACGCTTGCGTTGTGTTTTGTTGTGTGAGTAAGGTTACCGGAGGCCCAATACCCCCCTTCCCAATCTTCCCAATCCCCGATTTCCCAACAACCCTTAAATTTCTAACCTGCAAAAGGCCGGCAACACATTTGTAATGCCTCTGGTGTCCATGGACGGCGGCGATTGCTTACCACCAGATGATAGGTCTACCCTATTATCCCTATTATCAATTAACATTATTATTTTTATTATAACTACTAACAAAAACGTTTTGTCAAAAACTAAATATACCTAAATGCAGTAGGTTCTTCAAATATCCGTTCTGACTAACCTTTCGAAGAATTACAAGAATAAATAAGAAACCAAGCTTTCGCTAGATCATTTCGGTGATAGCAGCATTTTAATCATGGCATCTGGTTTCTGTCTGTGTTCCAGTAATCGATCGACTTCTCGTAATATGCTGGAAACTAGTGGAATTACTCATTCTTTTAATACTAAGAAAGAAAGACAGTTTATTTGTACCGATTGCAAAAATAATTAAACATGAATAATTGATAAAATAAAAATAATTTGTTTCCGTAAGAACCCTTAAAATACTAACCCCCAAAAGGCCGGCAGCGCCCTTGTAACGCCTCTCGTGTTGTTGGTGTCCATTGGTGGCGGCAATTGCATACCATCAGGCGATGCGTCTGCACTTTTACCGGCGTATATTATAAAATAAAACTTTAACCTCTAGTAATAGACTTAGATTACTGCTTATCCCAATTCCTCTTAGAACCGTAATGTTACACCTGCCTATGTAAGCCAACACTGTACGTTGAACTACAGCCTTGTACTGCGGCTGAGCAAACCGCACATTATGTTATATACCTAGGTGCCTAGACAATCGCGCTAGTATTATTTTAATCGTTTTTCATTTATATTCTTACTAGCTTTCCAACCGATCATAATATTATGCACCTTTTTTGAGGCGGAAAGATCATCCAATGGCTTCTCCCGCGTTGTGTGAAGCAAGAGGGAGTGTCAGACTTAAACTAACTAAAAGCCACCTAGTTCCTACTCCTGCTTTTCGAGCCGGAGCTCCGATAACCCGCTAGGCAGTCCGCCATTTAACTAAAATAACGGTTTACTCACGTAAATATATTGAGAAAATCTTTACTAGTTTCGAGTCATAGAGGGACTCTTCATTATAGGTAGCATGCGCGACGTGGCTAACTGCGTCCCGCAGTTTACTGACAGACATAATTTAGTATGTCTGGATAATTATTATAAAAATTTTGCTCTGTCTCTACCAAACCTATATTACACCACACAGGAATCTCACCCAATTTCCTATTGTTCTTCATTCAATTAAATGCCATTTTACAATGAACTAACTGATCACTCAGTCTAACGTTTCAAAGGGCAAACATAATGGATTATAAGAGAATGTATCTGATCTTATAACATTAAAATAACTGTTGAAAAATAAGATTGATTGATATTGCCTCGTATAAAATGTTTTGTTTGATCTTTCATTTCATTGAAGTAGCAATTTGGAGCAGTGTTTTAAAATGAATAACAGTTTTGAAATGTAGTTATAGATATGTCTTGCAAATTATGAAGTAGTGAAGTCGTTGTGAATCAGATATAATTATAATACCGGAGAGGAAATAGACATGACTTAATTTAACCCACGTAAATATTTGTTATTATCTTGGCTCACATAATATGTATACGAAAAATTATCGAAATAGACCCTAATAAAGTCTTCCGTTATTCTCTTTGAGCTGATTTAAACACTTATAATATGGACGAGTTCTTCTTGTAGTTTCATTAAAACACATAAGTGATCTCCATACCATATATTTAGAATTGGCAACGAAAAATCTAGGTGGATCTAAACCTTACTATACTATAATCATCATTAGTGAGATGGAAAATATCTACTGTCGACCACAGAGGAATCCGAAGGAGACAGTTTTCTTACCATAAGCTGGCACTTAAGCTAATTAAACTGCTAAAAAGTACACTCAAAGATTGATAATATCTATTATCGGCAGGATTATTCAGGATGAACTAGAAATCATACCCAAAACTCAGGTATTCAGTAGTTCTGGCCAACGAGGCAGTCTTATATCAATATTTCTTAGAAATGCTCATAAATAAAATATATGTATACATAGTAAGTACCAATATAATCGTGTTGTTTGTAAACAGTATGTCGGATGTGGAGAAATTATGGTTTGTATGTGAAATATATCAGTTTTTAGAAACATGGTGAGTGGATGATGGGTTTGTTATCTTACCATTATCAATAAACCTATTTTGTTGATAAATTTTTCCACCAAAGGTAAAATAATAACTTAAATCATTACAAAATGTTAATTAATGTGTTTTTCGGCTTACTCACGTAACTATTTGACGAGGAACTCGACTAGTTTCAAGCTATGCTAGAGGCTCATATTCATGAGCAGCTTTCCGCTACACACGGACCGTAGTGTTTCGCGGCATGCTCAAATAGTAACGTGAGTAAGCCGAAAAACATAAAAATAAATTAGTATGTCTTATGATAGTTGTTAATATAAACATTGTAAATTGTGTCTGAATTATATATCTATTCTATTTATTTAAAACATGTAATTTATTTTTTTATGTAAAATAAGTCATAAAACCGTATTTATGCCAAAATAGAGGTTACTTAAATAGCTAATAGGTAAATAAAAGTTAGTCATTAAACTACTTCATCATCATCATATTAGGCACAGTTTGTGGACTACCATGGACCTGCGGACTACCTAGCAGGTTTACTAAGGCTCCGGCTCGAAAAGCAGGAGTAGGAACGGGGTGGTTTTTAGTCAGTAAGAGTCTGACACTCCATCTCGCCTCGCCTAGGGCGAGAGAAGTTATGGTATGATTTTCTCCCCCTTTAAAAAAAGGCACAGCGAATACCGACGACTAGGCAACTGAACTACAGATCGACCTACTAATATTACACTAACAAAAATATGCAGTCACTACACAACCCAGTTCTCAATAAAACATTATTTTTATATCACAAGGACGATTCACTGAGTATCGAGCAAAATTTTATTTTTGAACCTCTATGTAAATATTTGATAAACATCGTGACTCTGTCTAGATAACATCTATCTCAAAAGCTTCAATTTAAATGCTAGAAGTTTAGCCACCGTACTCAGAGTTATTTAAAAGTTACTTAACCCAGTCCTTAGCAATTATTTTCGATACAAAATCGGTACTAAGGAATAGTTTAAGTGATCATTAAACGTCTCTGAGTGCGGCAGTTAGAGTTTTAAATATATTTTAATAGCCATTGTTTTCGTATCAAATCAACAGCAACACAATAATTTCATCAAAGTCAACCCACTCAATTAACATACTAAAACAAAACACATCTTTTTACATCTATACTAATATTATAAAGCTGAAGAGTTTGTTTGTTTGTTTGTTTGTTTGTTTGAACGCGCTAATCTCAGGAACTACTGGTCCGATTTGAATAATTATTTTTGTGTTGGATAGTGCATTTATCGAGGAAGGCTATAGGCTATAAAACATCACGCTATGACCAATAGGAGCCGAGCAGAGCGGGTGAAACCGCGCGAAAGTAGCTAGTCTTATATACATATCTAAAAAAAAAACAATAATTTAAATGGCTTCCTAAGAAAAGCGTGCATTCGACCAATAAAATAGATGTTCGCGGAAACTGAGAAGTTGGCACGAGGCCATAGTATCGCATCGTGTGACAGACAGACCGACTCAATTTATATGTGTTAACAGGTAAAACTTCCGACTTCATACACTAAACTATTCGATGGATGGGATCGGAATAAACTGATCTTCTGAGAGACTAAGATTCTGGGAATTAAAGTTCTTTGAATCGGTTTGGGGAAAGTATATTTAATAATATCCTTTGTGAGCTTATTGCCTTATTTCAGACACAATCCAGACTTCGTGTTCTAATAAAAAAAAAGTGGAAAATACTCAATTATTTTGACCGACCCAAAATTCACCCATTTTTATCAACTTTTTTTTAAATTAAAAATCTCTACTACCTAAAGCTCTACTAGTTTACAAAGGAGTAGGCTGCGCGACGTCACCGCGTCTGCACACGCTGCTCATAATGAAGAGTCCCCCTATGACTTGAAACTAGTAGAGCTTTTTTCCATAAATTTACGTTGAGTAAACCGTTAGTTAATTTAGTATGTCTCACGATAGTTATTATAAGACATTTTTTTTGTCATGAAAATCCTTAAACAGTCAGATTAACATAAGTTACATATCTCCCAACTGGTCTCTAACAAAACAAATTGGTTCCTAATTTGGAAATTAACAAACAAATAAAAAAGTCAAAGAATCAAATATGGCTCCGGTTCATTAATGGTAATAAATTCTAATTTACGATGTTAGTGTGTGATATTCAATTTGCATAATCTTTTATACATAATAATATAATGTATCGCGAGACCGTTGTTCGAGAGTTTTTAGGATAATTCCTTTAAGAATGCGGAAACTCATATAATTTAGGCTAGTTTTTTTTTCTTATATTAATAAATACAATCATGCTGATTCTTAGAACTACTGGAATATATTTAACGGCACGGTTGACGCGGTGGCAGAGTAACTAGCTACCGTGCAATGGGTATAGCGGGTCCGATTCCCGCACGGAACAACTTTCTGTGTGATCCACAAATTTTGTCGGGTCTGGGTGTAATGTGTATGTGAAATTGTATATTTGTAAACGCACCCACATTACACAGGAGAAAATCCAAAAGCGGGGCAACGTGTTAAAAAAATCTATTTCGGTCTTTAATGACTTTTCATAATTTATATTAAGAATCCTATGCCATGTGTACGTATAGTACTAGAAACTTCTAAATTAATAACATGATCCCATGGATCATACTAAATATATTGATACTTATTGATTTTATTACCTAACAGAAGTTTGGAGTTCAACATTATGACCTAATAACAGTTTTACTGGTCGCCAACGACGTACAAATCTTGAATCTTAGTCATAACTGTCACTCCAAAATAATATTATCGTGGGACGAATTTCACATTCCAATATTTTGATTATTAAGTTACAGAAATAAAATTTATTACCAGTGTAAATAAATTATGGAGTAAAACCAGCACTATAACTACGTTCTATAAAACAAAGTCGCTTTCTCTGTCCCTTTTTATGCTTAAATCTTTAAAACTACGCAACAGATTTTTGATGTGGTTTTTTTAACAGATAGGACTAAGATAGAGTGATTCAAGAGGAAAGTTTATAGGTAGAATACATTCATAATATATCACCATTGCACCCTTGCGAAGCTAGGGCGGGTCGCTAATATACTTATAAAACAAAATATCCGTATGCACACTGCGCAATTTCATCTCTGTCGTGGACAAAATTGTGACGTAAAATTTTTCGGTGAAAACGACACATACCGAATTTAAACTTTGTTCTTGTTTATTTCTGTACGTAGTAAAGCGTGTTCACTGTCTAATATTGGCCCCGTAAGGCGTGGGTGAGAATGCATTGCTTTGCTTTTTAAAACACGAATATAAAAAGAATTTTAGTCTACACCTTCTGTCGAACAAATCTCAACTTTATTTCCTCAGTGTTTTGAATGAATTTGATTTGTTTCATTTGCGATGACGACACACAAACTCTGTGGGTTTTAAGATTTTATTAAGTATTTAATATAATAAACTAAAATATCTTGATATCTAACGCGTGTCATGGATGCTTATGAATAAAAATTATAGATTTTATTATAATCTTTATGTACGAGACTTTGAATGTGAAACGTCGTATTTTATGATGCTCTAGTATTAATTTTCGATTCATACGTCATCCAGTTGTTATAACAAAATTATGTCACTCTAGTATTTATTGATATATCCTAGAATCCAACCGAAACAACAATAAATCCTATCTCAAAGAACCATAACAAAAAAACTAGATGCAAAATTTCAAAATAAATTCACAACCGAACAAATAAATTACAAGTAAAATACGAAACAATATTTGTCTTAATAAATCTTCTAGTCTTAAATCTAGCCAAACTAATAAACTAGAACTATTTCTAGTTCAGCCCATTACTTTTATTACTTGAAAGTCATTAATAACGCTAACATGTAATTGTTGTCTATTTTAGTCGCACGCGCA
The DNA here is from genome assembly GCF_023101765.2 of Spodoptera frugiperda. Taxonomy (NCBI): domain Eukaryota; kingdom Metazoa; phylum Arthropoda; class Insecta; order Lepidoptera; family Noctuidae; genus Spodoptera; species Spodoptera frugiperda. Next base: position 8,406,661 of record NC_064229.1, on the reverse strand, counting down.
TAACGAGCCGAGGTAAATGAGTTACAACTGAGCTTGTAGACAGAGTGGCAACCTATTGATGTCTTGTTTAAGTGGCTACACGTGGTTGAGTACACTTGTGTGCTGCGTTCGTTTTAAATGTTTTATTTTTTCAATTTATTTTTCTTAGAAAATGCTTAGTGTTACTTTAGAGAGAAGTTTATGAATTTATGAGTTGATTTTCGGTTAAAATGAAACATAGACAGACATAATACTTTACGTTTATTCTCATAAAATACAAAAGAAAATAATGAGATAGATATTTATGACGTCACAATTCGTTATATCCAACTAATCACATTATTCATGAACAAATTTTCATAAATCACATTTTGGAAAACCATTCACATTATTGTCGACACGTTTGATTTCTAATTTGTAAATTAGAAGTCGTAAACAATACATATTTTAAAAAAAAACCTCACTCAATAGCCAATAAATATGAGATTTACAACCGTTTGACAAAGACACCGCCAATCTTTGCTACTCTCAGATCGGCGCCTCACCTCAAAAATCCAATCAAATAATTTTCAACCAATTATATCTTGGTACCTATATAAACAGTTATCCTACCCACAATAATACAACGACCGTTTTATTGTTTTACGATAGTTTGAAAGATTAATGGTATTTTGGCCAGACATCCTACATTCCACCCACTGGGCTTATTGTCACTTGTGTTCGGAGTAAAATTTTTGTGAGATATTTTCTGGAAGTGCAGTAAAATTGGACTGGATTTTTTATTACAAATGATTGTCAGTAAACTTGAAGTACAGTTAGCATAATTATTGTGTTACTTATATTTAATTTTGTAGAATAAAAAAAAATATTGGGCAATAATTTGTCTTGTAACAATAGGATAACTTCTATTCACAGAGGTTGTTTATTTACCACCTCTTTAGTGCTTTAGTATTTACGTTAAACATAACTAAAAAACTCACTCACACATTCGTCTTTTTTCATAGAAATATTAATTTGTCAAAGCTCAAAGTTTAAGTTTATTCATAACCCATACTAAAGTTTATCACAAGATATAATTATGTATCTACTATCACAGTAATTATATTATAAACATGAAAGATTGTTTATTTAGATGTTTGTCAGTCAATAACGCTAAAACTACTGAACGAATTTTGATATACTGGTGACTTGGGTGATAAGATACTTTTATTTCACGGGAACGCTGGTGAAACCACATCCAAAGTTAATTTCCACATAATTATTATTAATATCCTATTACAATGGTTTTTCTTTTTATATTTAAGTAAGACTGTAATAATAAGCCTACGTAACCATTCACATGCCGTTATATGAGTAGGTACTCAATAGGTATTCAATAGGTTTTGTGAAATTTTCTCGCCACACAATATTTTACTCACAGTTATTTTATACTCTATTAAAACAATAAACAAAACAAGTTTAGAATTATATAGAAATTTATTTTCTACACACTTAGGTGAACCAGATACAACATTATTGGCATGTTTATTACTCATAACGATGGTTTAGCGGTTAAGCAGAGTTGAATGAGGCCGGTGAATGGATGGGTTGTCCAGTCGAATCGATTATTGGCATTGTTATGATAATTTAGAGATAAAAGAGTAGCTGTTATTATGAGAAAAGTTATTGTGTTATTTAAATGAGGTTAGTTTGACTCGTGTTGTGTGTGTAATGTAGTTTAGGGCGATGACTGTACTTTGGATTGAGTGATGATAGCCTATTTGGGCAAGCTATCGCAAATATGATGATGTTGTATATAATCGGAATAGAGAAGATAACGGGATATAAATATTAAAAATCTATTTAGTCCGTTAGTTAGGTAATGAAACTATATTAGACACGTATTATTTGGCATATAAGATAACAATGCTGAATTAAACGGATCAAAGTTTAAGAGTAGGAGCAACATACGTAATTTGTACGTATTACACGTAACGTTAAAAAAAATAGTTATCTACCCTATTGAATGAATTGAGTTAGAAAGTCACAGTATTCTTTAAAGAAATAATTAAAGTCTGAATGAATGAATAAAAATCGATTAGTAGTTTTTGAGTTCATCGCCAACACGCAGACATAATTTTGGTAAGAAAAAGAAAAGCAAGAACTTCGTTCCACATTAACATGACAAGGAAACATGTTGGACGAACCTAAATAATTCAAGATACATGTATCATTTCATAATTATCATCTCAATAACCCAATTTTCTCCAAAAATAATTACCAAAGATTAAAATCTCACTTTCGGTAGATAAATCTCATTTTTGACACTTGGTTCCAAGCCAAGACAATACACAAACCGACCACAGATACAAATAGACATAATAAAAATGTCTTCGGCATAAAAAATCACTTCAAATTATCATGTCATTGACAAAATGTAAACGTTTAACTTCGAAAAATGAAAATAAACAAATAAATGATTTACATTTAAAATTTGAATTAATAAATGTTTATCAGTGTTATTTTACATGGACATTTATCATATTTTTATTTATTATTTTTATAAATTAAATGCAGTGGGTGTTTAATAAATGTAAATGAATAAAAATGTAAGTGGGTTGGAGACGAGTGTAATTCTGTGTCGACAAATAGTTTTGAAATGTATATTTTTGTGTTAGTTTACAAGTGAACTGGCTCATTAGTCATCGAGTTGAAATGTTTGTATTTTTATTCGGCCTTCACCTTATTTAGAGTTCAATGGAAATTTGCTACAAGGAAAATATCTGAAGAAATGAGCAGACACTTATTTTTTTAAGGGGGAAAATCAGTCAATGACTTTTCCTACTTTGGACGACGCGAGATACAGTGTCAGACTCTTATTGACTAAAAACCACCATGTTTCGTCTTTTGCTCTTCTTAAATATAATTTTAGGCTTTATTATGGTATAAGATGTAAACGGGCAGACGTATCAGTTGATGGTAAGCAATCGCTGCTGCCCATGGACACCCGAAACACCAGAGGCGTTACAAGTGCGTTGCCGTCCTTTTGGAGGTTAGAAATTTAAGGGTTGTTGTGCCTCCGATAACCTCACTCACACAACCAAACACAATGCAAGCGTTGTTTCACGTCGGTTTTCAGTCTGGCCGCGGTATCACTCCGATCGAGCCGGCCCATTCGTGCCGAAACATGGCTGACCTATTGAAATGAATGATATTTGTGATCGAATGTTGTGTAATATGAAACAATACATATAGTCTGTCATCTGATATACTATGTCTGGCTAAAAACATAGATGGTATTATTATTTAAAGATGGTTTCATAACTGAAAAGAAAAAGTATTTTTAAAATAATTTACTGTAAAGATTTAACACTACGATTGCACAATTGGTGCGGTGGCTGGCTCCGCTGCCGTGCAATGTGTCACAGGTTAGATTCCCGCACGGAACAACTCTTTGTGTGATCCTGAGTTTGATGTTCCGGGTCTAGGTGTCATTTGTATGTGAAACTGTTTGTTTGTTAGCGAACACACAACACAGGAGCAAATCCTAATGTGGGATGGTTTAAATAAAAAAAAACAAAATGGTTTCTAATAAATAAATATTATTATATCCCTTACAAAATCAACAAACCATTAAAGGAAATTCAACCATAACACACTCAAAATAGAAATCTTTTACGCTTTTTATTATCCTATTCGTTACATGCACTTATCATCTAATTTTAAACACTCCACGTCTTCGAACATTTGTCTAGCGTTCCAGTAAGTACCGTGTTTAAATATACACATTTAGAAGTCAATAATCTTGATACTTTATGAGCGTGTCTAATGTCGATCGTTAATAGATTCTCACTTCCTAGTTGATTGTATATGTGTATGTAGTTGCAATTCTGACTTTATATTATAATGCGAGAGTGTGTTTGTTTTTATGTCGGAATTACGTCACAATAAAGTTTATTTATGCCATATACATCGGGTTTAATTTCAAACTTCGTGCTACTACTAAAAAAAATATATAAAAAACGCCCCCTAATACTTTGCCCGACACGGGATCGAACCCGAGGCTCCTTGCCCGGTAGTTGCGACCACTCAACCAACGAAGCAGTCAATATATTAATATAATATACAAAATAAAGTGTATTATAGTTAGTATGATTTTTAAGGCTAAGTACAGGAAGCTTTGCAAACCATTTTAGATTCCGTACTACATTACAATAATTTATATCTAAAACCCCTAATACTATTAAGAGTTTTACTTCACTTATAAATCGAAGCAAGACGAGAGGCGCCCCGCTTTGTCTCTCTGTTTTTATGGCCAGTCCGATCTACTAGAACTAGAATTTAAATAAAAGAAACCCAAGATTCTTGAATGAAACCAAATAACTGTAATTAATAGTTCCTAAAATAATAAAACGTCGATGAAATTATAAAAATAAATAAATAAATTAAAGTATATCAAGTCATTATGTAAATTTCTATTAATACGCAAAACTTAAGGTGCTTTTCCACCAGAGATGTGCTATGTAGGTAGTCCACGAAGATGTAATAGCTACGCTGTGAAACTATGTAGCTGTTTCCACTGATGTGCTATGCGAGGAAAATGCGCAGTTCAAGTATGCGATTTATGAATAGCAGGAAAGCCATACAGCACACATACATAGCACGCATCTTTCCATATAAAAACATAGCTTAGCTGAGTCCGATTCCACCAGTGCTATGCTATGTATACTAATAAATATGATTTTTGGAAGCCAACCGCATCCACAGCAATGTAGCATAGCACATCTCTGGTGGAAAAGCACTCTTAAACATATGAACCACATAATATATAGGTAGAGGCGTGAAAAATTAACAAAAACTAACGATATATTAATTTAAAATAATCGATTTAACATATAAATATCGATATTATGTTAACGAACCTCTCGATTATTATGTAAATCGGATTAAAATTATGGGGGGTCTCGCTAATTAATTATAATTTTTTGCTTTTCGTATATTTTTTGTGATGATCATGATTAATTCGATATTTCTGTATCGATTATAGAGCGGAAATGTATCGAATCGATATAGATGTCAATTAATAGTTTAGTAATGATACTTTGTGTGGTAATTAGATGTTTATCTTTGAATAGTGGCAATTAGCACTATAATTATGAAAGGTCAATGACCTCTTCATGGGATTATTGTAACTGCATAACTGTAGATGTGTAGACGGAAGACTGTTGTATATTAAAGATATCGATTAATTGATTAAAGGAATTAAAGAAATGGATTCTCAAAGTAGGAAATAACATCTTAAGTGTGGAAGAGCCATACTTCGGCACGAATGGGCCGGCTCGACCAGAGTGATACCACGGCCTCACCGAAAACCGACGTGAAACAACGCTTGCGTTGTGTTTGAGTAAGGTTACCGGAGGCCCAATTCTTCCCTTCCCAAACTTCCCATTTCCCGATTCCTTAATCCTTTCACTGCCAACAAAAACCTGTTAAAGGCTATTCCTCCACTAGTGTCGGACAACGTTGTCCGACATGTCGTCTAATTTGTTAAACAACCCTTAAATTCCTAACCCTTAAAAGCCGGCAACGCTTGTAATGCCTCTGGTGTTTCAATTCTCCATAAAAAGTTCCATAAAAAAGCCACCGCGTCAATCACGTCTCAGTTTACTTACACGATGACAATAATTTACGAGATTTTGATAAGTAGTTCTTTGAAAAAGAAAATTGGCCAGCCAAGAAAACAGTCTAGAAAAATCAGTGCCACAAGTCACAGCTATGTAAATAGACAGGTATGCTGAAATAAAATCTGTTAATTTAGACTGACTTGATTATGCTATCTGACTGACATTTTGCACCCGGCCTGTTGAATATACAAACACATATATTTTCTTTTGTCTTTTTTTTAATTTAGACCAAGGTATGTCAGTTGTTCTAGTATTTAGTGCTTAAGGCGTGAGATTTGGTATTTAGAACGTTTTTAATGGAATTATTATTTTTGATTGAGATATAGGTTAAAAGTGGTTTTATAAAGACAGTTGGTTTAAAAGCGCAAATGTCGAGCAAGCAGTTGCAAGATCGATTTGTTTTATTTTTTGTGAAGAGGATACTTTACTATGGGAAACCAATCACTAACCCACTCCTGCTATAAACCAGGGTCACTGTTACGTATATGATACTTTATGCATAACCTTGGCCGTCCTGGCATTCCTAGGTTTAAAAGAAAGTGTTAGTTACACTTTTCTATTTTCAAAAATCACTCGACTATCTAGAGGTGTCCAAGGCAAAATTCTAATTATCATATAGTAAACATCTAATCAACTGTTATTTCATCTAAATTCAGTTCAACTACTACATACATACTCTTACAAATACGCACCTACTAAAGCGATAATAAAAAAAAATAAACACTATTTCACTGAACAAGAGACCATTATAAAAGTCAAATGTCATAAAACGAACTGTCATTCATCGTTTGAAACATGTCAATTTCCACACCAGTTCGACACAGAGTAAATTATTAACACATATTATGTTCAATGTGTCTGCGGTTTTATATGTAAGTATCATGTGTAAACCTGGCTTTATAGAAAAAAAATGTGACAAAAGAGTGGTTATGTGATTTTGGTTACGTAATTTAATAATAATGATCATGTTACATTACTGATGCTAAGTGAAGACGCGGCATACGATGGCACACTTCTGCCCATAAGCAACCTATGCACTCGGGCTTTGAAGACACCAAGGTTATACCCTCATATTATATACATATAGCAGTTCTCACATATGTTTTATTATACTTATACATACGTTTCTTTTAAATAATTGTTTACTTTAAAAAAATTAAAATATGCAGATTTTTACAATCGAAGCATACATACGTCATCGTAAGCCAATCTATTTAGTATGCAGTTAAGAGAATACAAAGATTGATTTAGTACAGCGATAATGACCAGAGATGACCACACAAAATGTTAAACTCACTGTTAGTATTAGTCAAATATAATTTATTGGCTATTAAATAACAAAAATCAAGTATATCGCCATCAATTAATCATCGGATAGGAAATTTAAGTACCAAATTCTTTACTAAACCAGGAAATCGAACCCGAGACTCCTTACTAACAGTTACACATATGACCACTCATAACGAGATAATCTACGGTTCTGATTTTAAATTATTCTTACCGTTTCCCATAGGAAAACTAAAAAATATTATTAAACAAAATAAAAAATTAAAAGAAAATCCAGTAGCCGCCCTGTCAACCGTAACATTATCGATGACGATCAAAACAAAATGATTTATGACAAGTTTATTTTTTCATAACCTCTACCATAATTAATGTTTTCATAACCACTAACTCACATTACCGTTATCACACCTATTTCTTGAATAATAAAGATCAAATTCGATTACCAATTGACACGTTTAAAAATACACAACGGAGTATTAGCATAATTGGTTAAGTGATTTTAAGCCTTGTTTGTTAGTGTGTACGTTTGAAAATTGATTGTTGAAGGGTAGGGTTGTCAAGAACAAGTTTGAGTTTGGTTGCAAAGAGTTAACGAACTTGCGGTGTGACCTTTTATGTTGGCTGTACAAATTGTTTTTACACATTTATTGATTGTCCAAAGAGGTTGTAAGAAAAGCATTTTTGAACATCGAACGCGTTAGTTTTTTTCGAATCCGCGGTTATTTTGACAGCTTCTGTGGTTTTAGGTTGTGCGTAGATACGTCAGCGTCGGTTTTTGTTTTGATTTTAAATTTGAAAATGGAATGGTTTCCATTTTGATAAAAGAACATTTTTTTATTCTTTAAAGATTGTGTTGCTAAGCAAAAAGCACAGGAGGGTTCTGAATTTAATTTACGAAATATGGAATTTAGTGGTTAACGCTGTAGGTAACGACAGAATATAATAAATATTGCGCCAAAGAAGGTACCCTTAACCGACGATCATACATGAAAAGACTGATGACTGTTAATGAAGCGAAATAAGTTTTTAAGATACGTAGCAATTGGCGTTCCGTTGTCTCATTGTCAACCCCCATGGGAGACAGGCGTGAGGTTATGTTATATATAGTATATTGTCACCACCTCCACTCAACTCGCTGGTATCATAAAAGCCGACTAAGGAACTATCTACACTTCTATACATTTAATAAAAACTATTCCGTAATACTCTCTCATACACCTGACATTTTTAAATATTTCTAAGCACATGGAAACCGCCAGCCATTCGTGAAGGTAATGAGACACCCTCTAATATAAAAAAATGCGCACAAAAGAAAAATTAACCGAGAAAATTTAACAATACCTTTTTCCCTAACCCAGGAAACGAATCCGTAACATAACAAACTTACAACAACTTATTTAACAAAAAGGAAGTCAAATAGTATTAGAATATTTAATGAAGACATCCTTTCGATCTATTTTAATGACTATCTAATTGATAAAATGTCCAAATAGCTAATAGCAAATGGCTACCGGATAATCCCGTTTATAATAATTTTATAGACACTAAATTTCATTTACAGACCACAAATTGCCAGCTAAATTAGTTTACGACTAGAAAAACTATAAAAATATTTATATAAATAAGATTTTTATATATCTATTAAATTGTGGATATTGTTAATTTTAATATAAATTAATTGTTAAAAAATAAATTGTTAGTATTTCTTTTCGATAAGCCGACGGAAAGGATTGTTAATTTTTATTATTTTATGGCATAGTCTTGTTAATTTTATTTATAATTTAATTAATTTATATAAATTGTTTTTATAATTTTATTGGCTTGTTAGACCAGTTGTATAAATTATTGATAATTTCGATTTCCGGCAATATTGATGAAGGAAAAAGAACCTTTTTAAAATAGCGATAAAGACAAAATATATTTTTTATATTCACTAGGACACTTGCGAACCAGGACCCATGTCGACCGATTTGACTGAAAGTACACTCTTGGTAAGTCCTGTTTATCGTTCAATTATTATTATTAACCCTTTTTTAAGGAGGTAAAATCATCCAGTGATTACTCCCACTTTGTGTCACGCAAGAGGGACTGTCAGACTCTTACTGACTAAAAACCACCCCGTTCCTACTGCTTTTCGAGCCGGAGCCCCGGTAACCCGCTAGACAGTCCGCAGCTCCGGTTTTTTAATAACACTTACATTCTAATTTCCAACATAACACATAATAAAATACATATAATGATAGGCCTCCGACCCTAATCTCCAACTGACCCTTTCACAAAGAAAACCCTACCGTAACACCATAAACACCTCATTTAAAAATAATTTGGAACATGCTTTACAAAAACCACCATAAAAATCGATTACACAAAATCGTTTCTCGATTACCATAATGATAACACTAATATATGCTAATAACGTTATTATAACCTCTAATAGTATAATAAAATAATAATATTTAAAGAAAAAAAATAATCTTAATTTCTTTATTAGAAAAGTACCGCGCGGTCACGGCACAAACAGGTTCTCGATTCGAATCGATTCAACCGAATACATTAGTATCGAATGATGAATCGATTTCTACGATCGAATCTTGTCGATGATTTTGTATTTTATTTCTCATTGAGTTTTTTATGAAGTCATGTTCTTCAATGATTAATTTAGGCTTTTAAGTTGATATTTTTTTAAGGTTTTTTTAAAGGAAGGTGACAGATTCTTATCGGGTATCGCTTAAAAACTGCTTATGTGAGGTCAGGGTGCCTTGCTAAGTATAATTTGATAAATAAGGAGTCACATTACTACTTTTGCTGCGTCGTTAAACTCGATAAACGAGGGATATCAATAATATGGATGTGACTTTCTCGTTTATTTTTATTCATCGTATAAAAATTCATTGTTATTGTAAAGTTCAAGTTTGATGTCATACCTTTTTTATACCTTACCTTAACCATTTCAAGTACCTTTGTTACAAGTGCAAAATGTCTAAAGAATTAAGAAAAAAAATCTCAAAATACAATACACCAGACAATGCCACAACTTCACAATGAGACTCATGTGACATCATAAGACCCAGTTCACCTCGAAAATGACTCAGAAAAATTTACATCAAAAGAATGGTCAGGTCACATTCTGAATAATGAAATAATCCTCCCAAAACCTACAGAAAGACCCAACCATATTTGGTAATGTCTTCATAAGTATAAATTAATTTTACCAAAAAAATTGAGTGAGCTAACAACATCCTCAAAAAGGCCGTCGCACCTCTGGTGTTATGTGTGTCCTTAGATGGCGCCGATTGCCCACAATCAGGTGATCTGTCTCTTCGTTTGCCAACCTACCCCATAAAAGTGTGAGAGAGTCAAGAGGAAAGTCGAATGCGTCGACTCGACTGGAGTGATACCACGGTCTCACAAAAAACCGCCGTGATATAAAACGCTTGCGTTGAGTTTCGTTGTGTAAGGTTACCGGAGGCCCAATTACCCTATGTTTCCAATCCACGATACCCAACAACCCTTACATTACTAACCAATAAAGACGGCCCACAATGCACTTGTAACGCCTCTGGTGTTTCAGGTGTCCATGGGCGGCGCCAATTGCTTACTATCAGGTGATCCGTCGACTCGTTTACCGGCTTATACCATAAAAAATGGTGTTACCTTAAAAAGGCTACTTTACATTACCAGATAAATAGTAACAAATTAACTAAAACGTTGTACATTAAGCTTTTATGTAAAACATGGACATTTGTGACCAAAGCCGGTTCACTCAGACATATTGATTAATGTGTTAACGATAATAGTGATTTAGAACTTAATCTAATTACAAACAGCGGTGAATTTCGCTTGAAGGGACCTTGTTGGACAATATTTATGGGCTTTTAAATCGTGAACTCTTCACCTCTGACTTGGTTTAAGAATCGCTTTAGTTTGAACGATTTATTAGCAAGAAACTTAATATAAGTTTTTAAACTGACATGGTCACCAACACTATCATTAGAACTTGAGACGGGATATTCACCATGTTTATTTATGTCTATGAGTTTCCGATATTTCGGCACTGTTGCAAGCGTTCCTCCGTGTTCATAGCGCTTGCAACAGTGCAAATAAACATGGTGAATATCCCGTCTCAAGTTCTAATGAGAAGAAAATTAATAGCAGCGCGACAATCACCGCGTTGTATATTGTGGAATGCTGCCTCTAGCATGGCCTCTAGAAACTAGTCGAGTCAAACAGATACATGAGTAAGCCGATAACATAATAATTAAGAAACTTAATGTTTTCAATGTCTTTGCTTAAGCATTATAATACTTTATTTCCGCAGACTTTTTATAATCAAATTTCATCAACCTAATCCAAAAACCAAGTCCAGTCGTTCATGAGTTTAAACCAGACTAACGATCAGCTACTGACTTTTTTATTGGAATACATATTGCAGATTCAGCGAAAGCGAGTTCCCTTCTGGGAATCGACTCGCTCTAGAGAGCGTCCTAATTACTGTGGTCCTTTGATCTCCAATCCTGACTGAAGGAGTTGTGACGAACTGTTTAAAGTCACACTTTGACTCTTCAAAATAGAACTAAGCTTGGGCAAACATGAGGAAATTATTTTTGATCTATTTAAGCATATTGGACTTTCATGGAATTGAAAGTCGGTCATATTTCCGAATCAATACCACCTTTAAACCTTCAAGAAAAGATCGTGTTCCTTTTTAAAAGGCTGGCAAAGAACCTGTGACTCCTGGTGTTGTGAATGTCAATAGGTAGTACTGATCGCTTACCATCAGGTGATTCGTCTTCTCGTTTGCCTAATATACCATAAAATAAAAGCAATCTATTGATATTTTGAAGTTTATAGTTTTGATTTGCCATTAATTACTGATAAACTTTGCTGCTGCTGAGATGCTGAGATCCATGATGAAGAATTAACATACAGCACCTTCACCTTGGTAGAACAATAAAACCCCTCAAAATATTCAGCTCCTTAGGGGATTAATGGGCCTAGACAGAATTTATTAGGATTGCTATCAAGCAAACAAACTTGTAAACATCGTATGATTATTTATTTATTAACCTACGATTCTATAGTATCTTATCATTTATTATACCTTTACCTAAGTTTTTCCTTTAGATTAGGCTAAGTATTGACTGGATAATCTTGAAAATAGACGATAGTTAATTCTTATTGTTAATGTTATCTAGATGTCAATAACCGATAAATAATAAATAGTCACTTTGCAATCTTTATTAAAAAACAACATGGTTTACCGCCGCACTCAGAGTCATTTAATGGTTCCTACTTAACCGAGTCCTTAGCAATTGTTTTCGGAACAAAATTGTTACTATTGAATAGTGTTTAAGTACACTGAATGCATTTTTATCAGGCCTAGTTTCGTACTAATGGGTTAATTGGTGTATAATCTTATCTTCGATATTGTGATATTGCTGCTTACGTCATTATTTTTGTTAGATTAAATAATAATTTCATGTGTAAGAGAAGGTCATTGGGGCCAAAGTTATTGTCAGATTAAAGTAGACAATCAAAAATCTACTGAATTATTTATCATCATCATCAGCCGAGAGACTTCCACTGCTGAACAAAGGCCTCCTTAGTCCTCCACGTACTTATTTTATATATTTATTTAATAAAATAATTAAATTACATAGAGCTAGAATGAATACAAAGAAGACAACATTAAAATAACTTTAACGGTCTTAAAAATTATGAGACAAAAATAAATATTAAAACCAAACAAGGAAATGGCAATCACCGTAAAATTCTTAATGAGTACTAAAAAGATTTTATATGACAGAAAAAAACAAAACTGATAATTATACCAAATGTCTCGTCACTGACATAAAAAACCGTATCAATGCTAATAGAGTTCTTTTCAATAAAAATGTCCATAAATTACTTAAAGCAAACTAATTTTTAGAAACGAGATACATTAAAGTATAGGAATTTATATAAAAAATTCGTATTGATTCACATTTGACATAATATATGACAGACATAAATTATGTTCGCTATAATGTTATTTATGGGTCTTTTTTCACGTTGTATTTTAATTTTTAAGTGTGGCGACAAATTTTCTTGTCTCGGTGACAAGGCGAAAGAATATTATGGATCAACCTTTGCAAAACAACGGATTGGTTCGCATAATCTGTATTTGTTTTTTTACGTTGTGTTGTATAAAGTCGGTATTAAAGTGTATTGTGTTTATTCTTGTATCAATCATCATATCATCATCATCATCAGCCTATAAGTTGCCACTGCTGCACCAAACTCCTTATCTCACACGGTGAAGGTTTGAGCATTAATCACCACATTTGCTCAGTGACATACTTGTAACAATCGTGATTATTTATTAAAAATCAAATAAAAATATCTTTTAGTCCAAGTTTGATGCTAAATACAAGACGCTAATTTAGATTCAACCTCTATTCGTACTTTAATAAAATATTACATTTTACGGAGACCTCAAAGAGATCTCACACCTGGAATTATGTATACATACGTACATACAAACGTCTGTATTTCTGTCTGCTAAACAGACAAATTACACTGCAAAACACAACAAAATATCATTCATTTAAAACCCGAAACCACGCGACCAGTACTAATTAACGTGAAACGACAAAAACTATGTCACAACAGTAAAAAGTGTGACACTACAGAATTTCACGCTTCAGTTTACTACGAAGATAATCCCAGATATATAAATAGAAACGTAAATATTTTATCCTCGTGCTGTCTCGTTTAGTCCACTTTGCACTATTCGTTTTCGATTATTGTATTTCGAATTGTGATCAAGCATTAAATTAATCGATTTGATTCGGTACCATTTTGGCAAAGGACTGAAATCAAGTGTCTATAATGTAACCAAAACTCAATTTATGATCATTCATCTGAAAAAATACGATCAAAAACTTACATAACACTTTTCATATCACATTAATTATAGCCTTTTTTAAAAAATCGTCCAATGACTTCTCTCGCCTTAGGACAGGCGAGAGGGTGTTCAGACTCTCACTGACTAAAAATCACCCCGTTCCTACTCCTACTTTTCAAGCTGGAGCCCCGGTAGACCCGCTAGTTAATTAGAAAAGAGTAACGATGGAGTTTCTTGCTTGTTCTTCTTCATTCGAAGCTACACTTTAGGAACGAACACCTAGCTTCACTGACAGACATACTGACGGTCAATTCAATGACGTTTCAAAAGTACCTAATTAAGGATTAATTGAACTAAATGCTTTGACTTTGATCTTTTCAATAATACAAGCTTGTATGAGAAGGAATTAATGCTTATTAAGTATGGAATGAATCCATTTCAAATAATAGCATATTGTGTAGTCATGACAATAATAAGTAGTAATTGTATACCCAACAGAATTTAAAATATGTGATACAAATATGGCTGATTGATAGAGGACAATATTAAAAAGAATAAATACACGAATACCTTAAATGGAAAAAATACCACATATATCAAGTAAGGTCGTGATTTATGATAATTTTTAGACTAAATTCATTACATTACATTCATAATAAATCTTAATTCTTGTCACATAATTCCAATTTGTCATTCTTAATCACCTGTTTCCTTTAATTTAACTAAAGGGCGCCCCACCGTGTCATCGCTCCATATAATTAGGGAAATTAAATTAATTACCTCTTTTGATAATAAAAAAAAACCATAAAAAGACAACTCCCATACACAATTGTTGTAAATTTAAATTAATTATTCTTCTTGTATCTACTTATATATGTAAAATTTATAGATGTATATTTAAATATTTGTAGATATGTAATTAATTAAGACTTTTCTGTTTTATTGGCTATGAATATTAATTTATTTGTGTACGATGTACGATACAATAGACGATTTGTTTTATTTACTGTTAGTACATAAATATTTAAATGGCTGCAATAAAATTGTCTAAAAATTTGCATCTATTGTAAAATTAAGTTGCAATAATTTAGTATGCATAACTAAAAGAAATTCCGAAGTTGGGAATGTCCATATTATTATCAACTCTGTCTCCGACTTTCTTAGACAAAATCAAATCATATAATTATTTGAATTAGAAGACTAATAAGGCGCCTTTTCCTAGAATGACTAGGTATTTATAAACATATTTTATTTTAATCTTAATACCACCGTACCTGACTTTAGATCACACTGTATACTAGCGCCTCTAGAAATGCAAAAACGTTTATTGATAAGTCTTATCTCTAAAACAGGATGTGTGTAAAATGTTTCTGTAATATCCACCTGCGTCTACGTACATAATATAGTGTCCTGTGTATATTTCAGCTTATTAATGTGTTATTAAATAATCTGAAACTGTCTTCAAATTGTCAGTTATATAATAATATTCTTTGACATAAGTTACGATTAACTAAAGACTAGTTAGTACGTTTGCTAATTGTATCCTGGCTCAGGGCGCTTAGTACGAGTTTACTTTATGTTTAACGTTCGGCGCTATGATTGGACTTTCAATGAACCAACCCATTACAGCGCCAAACGCGATCTCGTTTCAATTTCATTAAACATAAATTAAACTAGTAATAAGGCTCCTGACGTCCTAATATTAAGTGTTTATTGACTTATCTATTATTAGAAAAGAGAGAAGAGGCCTATGGCCAGTAGTGGGCACTTTAAGGACGTTGATAACGATGATGATTTACAATCAATTTCGGGTTTCTCTCCTATGTCGAATAGTAAATAGAGTAAACCAGAATATTAAATAAAAAATCTCATAACATTACACAACAAGAAACAGAAAATACGTTTCCAAATCTATTTTTTCAGGTGGGAAAGTCAACCCTTGACTTCTCCCGCCTGGAGTGGAGGCGAGAGAGATGTACGAGTATCTCTTATTGACTAAAACCACAAGTTCCTTCTCCTGCTTTGAGCCGGAGCCCCGGTAACTTGTAACGTTGTCCGCAGCTCCAGACATTTCACAATCGAGATATCGAACAGCTTCACTTGGCATCCGTACTAGTAACCAATGAGGCATACAATTCAATATTCTAGTAGTCAAATATTAATGGCGACAATTTGTCAATGTTTTTTACAAGTCTGTTCAGTTCTTGTTACATAAATATATATAAGAAGTCGGTATTTAAAATGGCTAATTAGTAATATGTGATGTAAATGTTAATGAGATGTGGTTGATAGATAGGGGGCTCTTTACGTGTCTTGGAGGTGCTGATGATTTTAATAGATAGGTACGAGTTTAGCGTTATTTAAAAAAAAAAACGTATCGTCTCGCATTTTATCCTAGAAGGCGTAGATAGAGGTTCACGGGTCACATTTTATCCCGTAAAGGGTAGGTAGGGTCCAGGTGCACATTACGGCACGTAATGCCACTGTACTATGTTCACCCACTTTTCACCGACTGTGTTACAAATCCCACGTAATAGGGGTTGTGCCTTTCACCATATAGTGGGCACAATTCCAGACTCGTTGCTATTACTGAGAAATTTTCCTGAGAAGTAATACCGTGCCCGACACGGGATTCTAACTCGAGACCCCTTGCCTAGTCGTACTTACGACCAGTCGACCAACGAGGTAGTAGTAGTAGTAGTCGTTAACTTTAATATAAAATATGTTTCATTAAATAAACATCTCGGTGAAGGTCGTTCTATACCGGGATCCTATACCATAGTGTTTAATTTAAACTTCTGTTACAGATAGAAAATAACTACTTAGACAGCTAGACTAGTTGTTATATTTTTAGGTACTTTACTTGTGCCATAGATATCCGTATTAAAACAGGAAAACAAGGTTATTGTACGATGAATAATACTGCAAATCTATTATAATAGCTATAATAAATTTGCTAGTTTGTTTTCTTAGTTGCTTTAACATGTTAAAAATCTAGAACAGTTTTTTTTTATGGAATAGGTGGCAAACGAGCAGACTAGTCTCCTTATGGTAAGCGATCAGCGCCGCTCATGGACACCCGCTACTCCAGAGGAGTCACAGATGCGTTGCTGGCCTTTTAAAAAGGAGTGTGGTCTTTTCTTGAAGGTTTGAAGGTCGTATCGGTTCGGAAACACCGCCGACGACAGCTCATTCCACAGTTTTGCTTTGCGAGGCAAAAAGTTTTGAAATAAACTTTAAGCTAATTTGTGCTAATGGTCTAATTTGAGACTACTTACAGTTTTAGTGTAAAAGGACCAAAACTCATCTTATAAGCGACTCAAAAGACCAAACTCCATTTTCATTCTCACCCAATTCTACATATTCCACCAAGCAGATCCGCCTATATTTATCCAATAATAATTTTGTCCTGTCTTCCTTAGAATGTGAGTGAACGTGCCAAGTAGTTGTAACGTCTCATTTTCTACATTACCTACATATTGTAACACACTTTATAAATGAATGAAATTGACACATCGTGGCTGTGCCAAAGTAATTCGATGACTAGCCAAACTATTTGCTTCTTATTTGGACTTCAATGTTAGGGTCGTTTTGGATGTCAAATTAACGTGTTAATCATCTAAAAACATCCGGAGATGCGGACTACCAAGCTGGTTTAACGGGGCTCCGGCTCTAAAAAGAAAGATTAGGAACGGTGTGGTTTTTAGTCAGTAAGAGTCTGGCACTCCCTCTACGTCGCCCAGAGTGAGAGAAATCGTTGGATGATTTTCCCCACCTAAAAAAAGCATCTACAACCGGTAGATGTCACTGCTCTAAAAATAACCTACCACAAAGATGGAGTCCTATTATTCTAGGAGCTGGTGACTTTGAGGTTCTGCTGGTTGTGTACTGCTGTCTGTCTTTAGGTTACTGATTGTAGTTTTAGGACATTGGTTTTTTTGAAGGCGGAAATTCATCCAATGATTTCTCCCACCTTGAGTAAGGCGAGAGGTAGTGTCAGATTCTTATTGACTAAAAACTCACCTCATTTCTATACCTGCTTTTCGAGCCGAAACCCCGGTATTATTGTGACATAAAATAAACATTAAATTTCGCGCAATGTGGCTGCGCAATGTGGATTCGATTCCTACACGGTGCAACTCTTTGTGTGATCCACAAATTGTTGTCTGAGTGTGTGTGAACTTGTATAATTTATCCCTATATATCTATTCTATGTACATACCTACTTTCTCCCACACAAACAGCAATGAACATAACTGTCGTATTTATACAAAACATCAAAAGGTACAATTAAGCGCTATTGACTGCGCGCACGCCGCTTACGTTGCAAATATGTGAGTAATTAAACAACATTCATTCACGTACCATTGTTACTTTATCTTTTTCTTTAAGTGAAAGATAAGTATCTTTTGTTGTTTAATTTCATATGTCATTAGATATTAATATTTCATTATTATATTTTTTGTGTATGTTAGACGGTAATTGATTAGATTGACTTTTGTTAAATGTGTTTTTTTTGCGGTCGTTTTGTTGTGAGGCTGCCATTTCTTTTTAATATTGGAGGTTTTAGTTTTCGTTGGGGTTTTCCTTATTCTTCATGCTGGTAGTTGGAGGTTAGTCTCTTGGTGATGATTTCAGTTATCAGAAAGCGCTGCTACCAGGTCGCAATCGAAATACAGTGGTGGGCACATGCGCCTAACCACTGCTCATTATTTTATTACCGTGTTCCGCTCGCTAGTGCCGCACCATGACCTTAAATTGACGAATGACGCAGGGTGGTGCCGGCGCAAGTAGCCGAACAACGTGAAATGCACCACTGACAAGGGGCTTACACGTATTGCGTCACTAAACTGATGTTATCGCTTAATGTTTTACTGGGTTCAAGCAATACAATTTTAAAATGATCAGGCGGATCTGTCCTCCACTGTACCTAATTCCTTAGTCCGTTCATACAACACCCACGGCAAGAGCAGTGATGACGAAATGTACTAATGTAATTCTACTCTGATATAGAGATCTTCATCAAAACATTACACAATATAAAATAGCGACAATAAAGACATAAAACCGCGCAGCCATGACACTTGTAAACTTGTAAACAATAAATGTTTGCTTTAGTTATCAGTTCCACAGTTATCTGACAAAGGCATTACATTACACTACAATATTCACACATATTGCGAATATTTTCGCTGTTAAATCATTTTCTGTTGTTTGTTTAACCGCATTCTAATCAATGACTGCACGGTTGGCGCGATAGCTGGGCAACCTGCTGCCGATTCCCGCACGGAGCAACTCTTTGTATGTTCCACAAATTGTTGTTTTGGGTCTGCGTGTCATGTGTATGTGAACTTGTATATTTGTTAACGCACCCACAACACAGGGAAAAGCCCTAGTGTGGAGCAAAAGCAATATTCAGTACAATTAGTACGAGTTTGCTTTACATATTTTAGTAATCGAAACGATAGTGCGATCGGCGCTCTGATTGGTTAGTATATTCGAGCAAACAATCAGAGCGCCCGAACACGGGTACATATTGCGAATATTTTCGCTGTTAAATCATTTTCTGTTCTTTGTTTAACCGCATTCTTATTGATGAACGGTTAAGGAAAGTCCTTTTGGAATGCATGTGAAATTTATGTAAAGGCGGTGACCGGTAACAAACATTATGATATTGTTATTTTTAACCAATAAATATAGTAGGCTGCGCGATGGCCGATGGCATGGATGGATGGATGGCATGGCCGCGTCGGTGCACGCTACTCATCATCGTGAGTAGCGTAAGAGTCCCTCTATGACTCTAAACTAGTAGAGCCTTTCTCCATTAATAATACGTGAAATAAATACAGAAAATTAATTTTAATGACTATGTAAGTGTTTAAGTTCGGTTCCCTCTTAAAGCAAAATTTATAATTCAAAGTAGTTGTATAGCAAAATATACATAGCATTTATTTATCTCTGCTGCATACGTTCACAAACTAGTCTATAAATTCAATTTTCTGCCAACACCTTTGACGTTAAAATGCGTAGTATTGTTCTACTAAATGTGTCTGACCTCAAGATAACATCGATGTTTAATTTAACTAAAACATTACCCACACTTAAAGGTAGACTATCAAACAAATAAGGTAAAAGATCCTGTTATCGACCATTCATAAACGAACGCAAGTTATTGGGCCATTAAATTCAATAATAAAGTACTTTCCGAAGCTTAATTTATGATAATTAAATTAATTAAAAGGCGGTCGAGAAGGTGGTAGCTCTTTTAATTTTGTTTTCTTATGGTAACTTGATTTATTGGTTTTTAATTAATCGAATTTGAATAATATGATAAATGGAAGATTATTTTTGTTTTCTATCGGTAGGTCGGCAAATTAGCTGACGGGCCACCTGGTGGTATGATATTGGCGCCGCATGCCACCCATGGATATGAATTACGAATACATGGTCAACCATTTAGAAGGATTGAGAATCCAGGAAACAGATTTTAATTATCAAAAACAGAAACGAATTAAAATTACTAGGTCTATGCAACCTAACTAACTTAAAAATTTTACCTAAGTGGCGAGTGCAAACACTACATTTTTGACGCCGGCCGTTAAATGTGACTCCCACCTCAAACTCAGCGCTAAATACCGCGAACTCTTAACAAGGTAAATGGCGACACCCAGTGCAAATGTTTGTCTTTGACGTAAAATTTGTTATTCTCTCACATCTTATTGCACCGTGGGTGTTTCTGAATTACTGGTAAATTAGTACCTACTTATTGGCAAAATATTTATTCTAATGTGACAAATTATTTGCGAGGCACACCTTTGTGGGTACAATGTATTTGATAAGTTTATGTGGGACTGCATTAAGTATTTGCTGAGTGGGTTTTGCCATTAGACTTATAACAATAGTGGTTACTGTGCAAAAGAACACTTCTTAAGCTACTATCATATCGTTATTAAAGATTATAATTATTGATGCAGAATGCAGATATTTACAATTAGTATCAATTGACTGCACGGTTAGTGGTGGCTGGGCAACCAGCTAAAAGACCTTCCTCTCTCCCACTTTTTTCGAGGTGGGAAATCCATCCACTTACTTTTTCCGCCATGGGTGAGGCGAGAGCGAGTGTCGGATTTTTACTGACTTAAAACCACACCGTTCCTACTCCTGCTTTGAGCCGGAGCCCCGGTAACATTTTATGTTGTCCGCAACTTCGGTCCTCTCTCCTACTAATTTAAAAATTTGCTGTACCTGACAGGGTCCGTAATTGTAAACTTAATATTATCATTTTCACCATCTGTGTACATCATGGATGCAATAAATATTTGATTACTGGATGTCTTTGAGAATACCTGTGTAATGTGTATGTAATCTATAATGTATAGTATATTCATATAAGAGAGGACACAAGTTATGCCTTGTATCCATAAAACAAAGAATGCAATGAATGCTATGTTATCATACGATCTGTCTAGTCTAGGTACATAGAACTGATAAGACAATATTGTAGCTACATACATAGGTAACTAATATTTAACATCACATCCAAATAAACTGCAATTCTAGTGAATTGTATTTACTATCTAAATCTTTTATAAGATATATGTATATGTAGAAATATGCTTTTCATTTTTCTTACAGAAAATTTAAGAAATGTGACTATATAGAGTTTAGATAGAAACACTGACATCTTATCAGTAAACAAAGAGTCTTAACTGACAAAAACTGAACTTAAAACTGAATTTTTGCCAGTTAACAAAAAGTTTTAACTGGCAAAATCTCAATATAATCTATTATTTTATGGGATAGGCATAGAAAACCCATCGACACCCGAAGTTGCAGTGTGCCTTTGGGGGCAGGAATTTCAGGATTGTTGGGGATTTGGAAATTAAGGAAATTGGAAAGGGGGAAATTGGCGGTAATTGGGTAAAAATACGTTTAAATACATGACCTCTCATGGTTGTGGACAATCATATTATCTTAAAGACCTTTAAAAAATAGAAAATTTTAAGTACTTTTTAATAAGACAATCTGAATCAGTATGAAATTGATATCTTAATTTTTTATTAATCCAAACCATGATGTATGTGTGTATATGTCGAAATCTTTTGTATCATAATTAATAGATTTGACATAACATTCGTCTACTTTTTTAAAGCCATTATCAATAATCAAGATGGTTATCTTAAACGATTGTAATAGCTCATAATATATTCCATGTAGGTACAGTTAGCAAAAAAGTGCCCGCGTTACGTCGAGCGAGTGTTATAGTTTTTTGTTGACCGTACCTACCTACCTTCATAACTATATAGAGCTGTGTGCTAATCTGCATATTTGTTATAAGTTATGTAGTGCTAAGAATGTTATAGAGTTGGACTTATTGTTACGTGTTTGATATAGTTAGGCGATTTTGAACCTTATTTTGTTACGGAGTAGTACGTTGTGTGTTCTAAGGCCTTATACGAGTTTGTATTATGTTTAACGAGTTCAAAACGAGAGCGCGTTCGGCGCTGTAATTGGTTAGTTCATTGGGGCTGACCAATCACAACGCAACAACAAACTTAAAGCACACTTCTACTAAGGTCCCCGTGTTCGATCATCCTCATGATAAAGAGATCATCACGCTATTCAGTATCAGTACAGATAAATAAATAAACAAAATAAATTTATCACCATAAAGTTTTTATTTGTAATCCTTATTAGATCTTCTATCCTAAAATATAAATAACTAACCCAACAAACTTCGTACCGCCTTAAATATTTTGTTTCTTTTAAAACTCCTAGGACTTCCTTAAATAATTCAAGACCGAAATCTGTCATATCCCTACAGCCGTTCTCGAGTTTTCAACGAGACTAACGAACAGCAATTGATTTTTATACATAGAGATAACAAAAAAACAAGAAAATATACTTTAGCATATTGTACATTATACCTCTATCAACACGATAGAAATGAAATTTAAACTTTCAAGTAACATAAATACCTTAAAAAATGAAATTTAAACTATCATATATAAATACCTTCTTCCCTTCACAATACCGGTGTTGTCAACTCTTTTGTTGTCACAAAAATAACGCGATGACGTCACAGTACTGCCACTGTCAACATTAATTTTAGCGACAAGACAATCACAGTGTATTTATAAACATAACGAGTTGTTAGTATAAACTGTAAACAAAAATAATCTCATATTATTATGACAATGACCTGAATTTGAGTACTAAATAACTAAGTGTGTGTGATTTTCTTAAGAAAACACGATTAGATTCTTCGATATTTTATACTGATTCTGCTAATTTATTGATAAAGAGGAGAATAATTATCAAATCACGTAATATCGAGTGGTGACATGTCAAGTGACAGATGACAGGAGTCGCACATAGACGATCCACGAACAAACCAACGGATGACGTCATAAATCCTACATTGCACATATGAAGTTTACATGCGAATAAACATGGATAGAAAATCTCAACGAACTGGGCGAAATGGGCAGAAAGCCCGCCAGACATGATCACCTCGCCTGCTCGGCGGATTCTCCTTATCTTAGGAAACTTATTATCTGTTCCTGTTCTATTATAAATGTGAAAAGATGTATTTTGATTATTTGGATATTTGTCCGTCAATTACGCTGAAACCACTGAACAAATTTTAATAAAATTTCGCAACAGACAGGGTATAGCCGACTCGAGTAGTAGTCAGTAGACTATAGACAGTAGTGGACTATAGACAGTGGTGTGGTTTTGATGGGCCTTCTATCCATGCTAGTCATTGGCACACAGTTAAGGTCTATCAGCACGTAAAGGTTAATTAAAATCTGCAAAGCAGTTCAGGTATAATAGACGCGAGATTATAGGTAAATGAAAAAGAAATTGAGGGACGATATCAGTAAAAACTAGGTGAGGTATTTTCTATCAGCTAACCTTGGCATCAATCAGTGCTAACCTAAATTGACAGATAACACAACAAATCAGATATTGTTAAGTACTTCTTTGTATGTATTTTTATCTACTATAGTTTATAAGTTCCTAGTATCTTTATATATGTTTCGGAGCTGCGGACTACCTAGCGGGTTTACCGGGGCTCCGGCTCCAAGGGCAGAAGTAGGAACGGGATGGTTTTTAGTCAGTAAGAGTCTGACACTTCCTCTAGAAGTCATTAGATGATTATCCCACCTTAGAAAAAAGTATCTTTACATGACAATGTGTTCTTCCAATACATACGTATACAAACTCGATGCAGACCAAGCATTCATCATCTTCGCTGCACTTACCAATTAGCAATGGTAGTAATTTTTAACATACCTAAATATCTAGAACTAAAAGATAATGACTCAATCAAATTAGAACTTTAATATTAACACAACATCACTACTTTAAATCTCCAAACTTAAAATGAGGATGTTGCTATACATTTACATCTAAGAATTTATACGAAAATTCCAAAAACTCAATAATTCTTTGCCTGAACTGGGAATCGAACCTAAGACCTAGTTTAACAACACTTGCGACCATTCAGTCAACCAAAACAGTTAACATTTTAATAAAACAAAAAACAATGCCAATAAGAAGCCATAGCACGTCTATAAGCTTCTAAGGTCTACATTCCAACATGTCTATTTGTCCATATCGCTGTCAATATAACATTATTTGTGGTAATTATTGTGACAGCGTCAACCGCTCCCACTGTCATGGCCGCTGTGACGTCACAGCTGTTCTTTTTTTTCTAAAAGTCTAGCCGTGTAGACGGAGTATGCAGCCGCATTCCGTTTGTGAAAAAATATTTTTTGTATGCAATATATTATGAATTATTTATAGACAGGGAATTTGAAATTTCAAAATTATTGTGTAATATATTTGATGGGATATAAAAAATATTAATTATAAGACAAGGCAAGACAAACATATTTGCAACAAAATTGGTAAAAAATAAAGATGATACGTTTTTATTTATTTCAAAATATTGTATTAAAATTATAATGACGCCATTTATTACTTGACATTTACTTTGTAACGTCGATTTAAATACAGAATTCACTTAATAACTTCATACAATGTAAACATAATATTTTTATGACATTCTCATTGAATTCACAAAATGCAACCAGCAAGATAATTGCAGCCCGCAACTAGTAATTTAAAAAAACATTTTCTACATTTAATTTTATGACAGTACGATCTGTCAAAGTAATGTCAAAGCGGCCATTACTTGAGAAATGTCACCGTAACTCGCTACTGGCATTTAATTGTGATTTACATGGCCCGTATTCATTTAACTTTCACTTAATTGTAAATTTTAGTATTCAGTCATCAATCTTTTCGTACAAACTGGTTATTAAATTATTAAATTACCGTTGAGGAAAATGTTGCTCTCCTCTGAAAGATTTGGCACAAAATGGCCGCTGGTTTTTGGGTTAACACCAAGCAGGAATGATGGACATCGTTAATTTGATGATTAATCAATCAAACATCAGACAAACTCCTGTGTTTATACTTTTTTTCATTCCAATTTTGACCGGATTTTTTAATGAAAAAGGCCGGTAAACGAGCAGAGGGATCACCTGATGGTAAAGAATCGCCACCGCACAAGTGCGTTGCTGGCTTTTTGGGTGTTATTAATTTAAGGGTTGTTGGAGAATCATGGATTGGGAAGATTGGGAAAGATGTGCTAAGCTATTTGTACCAATGAATATGATGGGTGAAAGTCAAACGCATCCACAGCAACGTAGCATAGCACATCTCTGGTAGAAACGTACCCCGAAGTAGATTACGATTCTGAATATTGGGACAACATACTTTGTATTTACTTATTAGGTTTCTTAATGGTATTTTAAAAGATGTCTCGTAATCAGTCCAGCCTATTTTATACATACAAACAATATTTTTTTCCTCTTCAAAATAACTATTATTAAAGAAGACTATTGTATGAACAATTAATCTTTCTTAGAACTCTCAAGATTAGTATAGGCACAGATTTCAGCACATCAACCTACCTCTCCAATAGATTGTCGACTTTAAAGACAAAGTACTAAGATTGAAAGTCGTGTTAATTGCTGGCTTGTCTAGGTGTATTACTAAGAAGTGACAAGCGATTCAGCATACGAAATGTTTTGATACCATTATAATATTTCCTTCCTCAATTAAATCTAGTTTGTATGTTACGTCTAGTATATGTATGTGTTTGTTTTTTGGGATATTCACACGCTATATTGCTATTAGTATTATGTCATGTTTTCTAGAATGAGTAAAGGATTCATTATGGTTGCTTTACAGCACTTACGAGCCCAACCGAGTTTTCCAAAAAGATTTTTTTTAATGTAGGTTTTTTTATTGTTAATGTAGGTTTTTTTATTTTTTTTAATGTAGGTTGCGCCCGAAAATAAATTCATAAAATTAATAATGTCACATTTGCACAATAATGTTGCATTTAGGAACGTGATGGAAGTTAAATAAATTGCAAGATTCTAATTTCTTTTTACTTCCACGAGGTGAATTCTACGGAAAACCCAATAATTATCGACATCTTAAACCAAGATTAGAAACTAGAACGATTCTTAAACCAACATCTCGACTTTATCCATCTGCTAATAATATTCTCAAAACCTCACAATTTTTGACATGATGATATTTTATGGGTCTCCTAATGACGTCTGCTATATCGTATATCATTGGCTATATTTAATTTAGATTATTCGGTCTCAATATGTTCTTATTTTAGTCTAATTCTAACTAACTAATATAATATGAGTCAGAAAGCAAGTTTGTTTGGTACACTTTCCTAAACTCCTAAACGGCTGAACCTATTTTATTTTAGTGAACATTAATTTGATTAACATGATAATAAATATCAGCTTCTGTTGGTGATTTTGCCTTTAGATAGTAAGTAATAACATAACCAATGTAGTTTATTAGCAGTAGTCTTTGTAGGTTCAATTTTACTATACAGTCATTAAGTAACTACTTTATAGCAGCCAAGAATGTAACCAGAGACAGGAACAGGACTTCCAGAAAGCGTAAGAGTCTGTTGACTACGTAACCGAACAAATGCCCTCGATGGCCTCTACGTTAAGTCTTTAACTGCCAATAGAAAAATGTTGAAGGCAAATCCTCCGCTAACGTCGGTCACCGGTGACCACCACGGCGTTCAATGTGTTAAAGCCCCCAGCCTAAGGGGCATAAGGCCCCCAATTTGAGCTTACAAGCCATTGACTGGTTGCCGGTAACTAGCTGCAGTGCAACATGTAGCGGGTTCGATTTCCGCACGGAACAACTCTTTGTATGAACCACAAATTGTTCTTTCGGGTTTGGGTATCATGTGCATACAAGTTCATCTTGTATGATTGTAAATGCACCCACGACACAGGAAAAAATCCTAGTGTAGAGAAACGTCTTAAAAAAAACCTTAGTTTAATGACGCGAACGAAGTCACAAAGAAAGTCTATAGTGGGTATAAAATACTGTTTCTATATGTAAAACTAATTGGTCGTTACGGTTCTCTATTTCGATTAAGTTTGTCGGTGGTCATTTGTACACAATCCAGTTTCTCGTTTCTCACGCTTTGTGGATTAATAAAAATCCAATTTGATAGTTGTTAGAATTGGTATCGTGATTGTTTGATTGTATTTTATCATCGTCATCAACAGCTCGTGGCAATCCAGTGCTGGAATATGGATCCCCTCACTTATGATGATTTACCATAATCTCATCGATTGGCAGGCTGGTTAAAGATCCTAGTTTAAATAGTACAGGTTTATCAAAGAGCGCTGTTGCCCAGTCTATGCTTAATGTGTAATCACCAATGCTTAATGTGTTGTCATCATCAATCTAATGACTTCTCTCACCTTGGGTAAGGCGAGAGCGAGTGTCAAACTCTTACTGACTAAAAACCACCCCGTTCCTACTCCTGCTTTTCGAGCCGGAGACCCGATAAACCCGCTAAGTAGTCCGCAGCTCCGAATTAGGCATCAGCCTTACTTTGCCGCAAATGTGTTATTCTCTAGTTGACGTTTTCGACAGTCTGAAGAGTAACGGTTCCGAGAAATGTATCCTTTTATGACGTCACCTCAAGGCTTCCAAATATATATGTATCACAACCTCTTAATCTTTATCCTCACTCAATCCATCCATCTCTTCTCCGATCGTCTATCCTGTATCTTTCAATTAAACCTCATTTAAAATTAGCACTCATTAATTGTGTCCCAAAATGTTCCTTCCTTCACACCACATAACACCAAGAAAGACAATCTTAACTACAAGTACAAAGAGACATTGTATATTTTTTTTTCTCATAAATAATAATGATTCACGGATGATCTCAAGTACAAGCCTTTAATCTCCTGTCATGTAAATAATTCACTCGCTGATAATCATCTGGCCTTATGAAGGTGCATGACCTCATCTGCGTAGTAAGATGGCAGTAGTTTGTAGTGCAATGGACTATGGACTCTTATCTTCTAGAAGGAATTTTGAAGAGGATGAAGAGAATAAGGGGAGAAGGGAAGGAATGGAAGACGTATTTGTAAGAACACTTGTTAGAATTGGTCTAACTAAATTGGATTGTGATGCTATAAACTAGAAAAATACAACTTCAAAAGACCAGTTCGATTTCAATATATTATTATAGACTATATCCCTCTAGATACTTTAGTCTTTAGTTTGAAGGTTCTTTAGAGCTTGGCTTGAAAAGTTTTTATTTTTCAGTAGTTGGGTTCTTATGCAAGATTTTTAACTTAAATGGGACTATATGTTAGTTTAGCAAGTTCACAACTTGCTAAACTAACAACTGCCAGACAACACTCAGAGTCATTTAATGATCGCTTAAACTATTCCTTAGTAACCATTTTATTCCAAAAACAATTGCTTAGGACTGATTTAAGTATCAATGTAACCACTGAAAAGTAAATTGTAGAAAAAAGTCCTTTGCTTAATTCTTTGGGAAAAGGTCATTCTTATTAACCTTGGTATGTTATCAAATCGTAATTATTTAACAATCCGTAAACAAACCAAAAGCCTGAGACCTTCAAATCTTCAATTTTTATAAACATCCATGTACAGCACATATACTATCTACCTTTTATTTCATAACTCCCATCCGTATTGTAACAGCTCAACTTATACTGTTCCATCAAACTCCATTAACCAACTTTCAACCCTAGCATTTCTGTCTTACAGTTGATTTTTCTATAAAACGGTTGTGTCATATTGGATACATTGATCCGCTTGTCTGTACAGTTATCAACAAAACGATTGCATGTCTATATGCACTTTGTTTCTTAGAACGTGACTGTACTGCGCATGTGTGGTAGTGATGACTCTGTATTTTCCATTATTATTATTTGTTGTTGATCAATTTCTTTAGAGTTATAAATGTGCCTTGGTACGATCTCTTAAATGATTGTTCTCATGTGGATGCTCTTTAAGAAATGTATTGTGTAGTAACTTTCGTAAGACATAGTAAATTAATTATTGTAATTTTGGGCTTACTTACTTAGTTGTTTGACGAGGAACTCGACTAATTTCAAGCCGAGCTAGAGGGTCATATTTATGAGCAGCATTTAGCAGCATTTTATTTAATAAATATTGGCCCTTTCTTAGGATTCTCTCCTGTGTCGTCGGTGCGTTTGCACACATGCACAAGACATCAAGATCCGAAACAACAATTTGCGGATCACATAAAGAGTTGATCTGCCGGATTCGAATCCGCTACACGTTGAGCGGCAGGCGGTTGCCCAGCCACCACGCTAACTGTGCAGATTGTCGCAGTGATAGATACTCAACATGGCTTGGATCTAGTCGAGTTCCTTGTCAAACAGTTACGTGGGTAAACCAAAATCTATAATAAATTAAGAAATGTATTGTTTATTATTTTTACATATAAAAATTATTACATGAGTATAATCAAGCGTAATATTTGTATTAATACTCTTGCTAAAATAAACTCTTTTCCAGTACTTAATGTTATTTTTACCATATACACTAATAAAGAGTGGTTGAACCATCGAAATCAATTCTAGACAACAGAGACAAATATGTACAATTTATTAAACAGTACCATATCATGCATCATTAAAAATCAAATTCATTTTAGACACTACTATCATTACACAAAAAATAGCACCCTAGCCCAAACAAGAATTAAACCCAGAATCTCCAGCTCAGTAAACCCATCTCACATCTTCACCATCATATCAGTTAAATCCTAAAAGATTATTATTAAACCTAGGAACTTTAATCCTAAACATTTGGCGTCAGATTATACCATCAATGAACTGCGTAGTTAAAGGGTCAATGACCTTTTAATCTGGAGGAGATACTTTGCAGATCATGTTAGTACTTATCTCCTTGTAATACACGATATTCATGATCCTTACAGCCTTTGGTATAAGGTTCAAAATGGATGTTGAAAAATTGCAAACAATAGTACCTATAAAGGCAATCGATCCCAAGGTTGTTGCTAATCTATCCTTGATTGATTGAGATTAATTAATTCATATTTCTGTATTGGTTTGCTTGAAAGAAATATTTGATTTTGAAAATGTTAATTATAAAGAGTCACTGGAGTAAGTGTAAAAGTATTTTAAACTAAATAAAAAACTATTAATTAACGAACTACAAACAGGAGCGCAAAAATTAGTCTTGTAAAAATAGGTTTTGTAAATCGCACTTCGAAAACCAAACAGAAACAAGAAGTCAAAAAACTTTGCAACAACACATACTCGTACAAACATCACCTCGTCAAATTCGTATGCGAATACTAAATACCTTTTCTTCAATCTCGCACTATAACGTGAACAGTTCAAAAACTACTTAAAACGATATGATCACTGCACAGTTTTTTTGGTCCAACGAGTCGAAAGCCTAACACAAGTCTGAGAAATTTTACACACACATTATTTTAGCAACGTCTGCAAAAACATTAATTTCCCTAAAGCAAGAAATAGCAAACTAAAGAGTCCCATTGAAGAAACAAAAACAAGGAACCTAAAGATCCCCATTCAACCGTCGTGTCGAAAGAAAATAAGCTCACAATAAGTGCAAATAGAGGTCTTTGCTTCACCAACGCTTATATTTTAGTATGTATGCATATCTGAACTCCACTGACAAAGCAGGACTAAAAAGACAATAAAGAAAGCGCACATAAGAATAAATCGACTTACCAGTTTTTGTTGAATCAAGATAAATCGTTGTACTAATCGACACAAGATGCTGGGACCCGTACCGATACCAATTTCACCCAACCAAAACTTTAAACACAACACTATATTGTAAAGTTGCAATGCAAAAAGTCACTTTGTAAAAACACTGTTTCAAAATATACGTTGAAATAGTTTTTAGAGGTTAGAAACACACTGGTGCACTGTTTTATTTATAATAAGAATGTTTTTGTGATTAAAAAACGATGATTCGATGATGCGTGGAAGGCGTACGGTCGCCGTGCGGTGCGCCAGCGCAGGCCGATCTAAAACTGACCGAACCGGTCGTTGTCGTGAAGTCTCCGAATGAAAGATCGTGACCGGCCGCCATTGGGCCCGATACCCGCGCACTTCACTGTATACCAGACTTTTTGTTAACTCCACTCTTACTTTAATCATTTGTTATGTATTACTTTTTTTCAAATATTTCCTCTAAAGACAATTAGGATATTCTTGAAATTATGACGTCATTATTGCTATCTCTGATAGTGTTTGTCTCTCTCTCTGTTTCTATCTTATGTCATTTGTTTTAAGATTCTAATTAGATGAAATTGCACCTCCTGGTTGATAAGTCTGTACTTTATTATATTACGTTTTCTATGTACAAGATAATAATATTGGTATTTGCATTGTAATATCTTCTTTTATTAAATTTTTCATATTGTTTTGTTGTTTGTTATTCTTATTAGATAATTGTTTGTCTGTATTGTTGATTTACGTTGTATTGTGTGTCCATTTCTATGGATGAAAACAATAAACTTTGCCGTTTCGGTATGTTTAAACAAGCATTACTCAAGAACGGATTTACTGTTTCGTGTAAAACTTTTACTGTTGTGATTAAAACTAAATGATTGTGTAATTTTATTTGGATTTACCGGAGTAATTGTTGTATTCTATTGTAAAGTATGTAGGTTTTCAAATCTATTGTTATGTAAATACTTATCGTCTATAGGTATTTCAAACATTTTAATTATCATAATTATTTTTATTAAAGGAAAAGGATAACAGAGGATATTTAACCTACTTCAGCCCTTATACAATAATTATAAGCATTTAAAATTACTTCATACGTTAATATTCGCGATTTCCAAATTCGCAAAGAAAAAAAATGAGGTCTATCGATTTCGCCACAAACAGAGTTGACCGATAAATACATATCGATATCTTTTGTTATCGTTTACAATCGGTATAGGTATCGATAAGAGTGCTAGAATGTCTAGGTTTGTGTGTGGGTAGGTAGCCGATGCAATGTCAACATGTTGATAACATACAATAATAAAATATGTGTTATATTTATTTATTTTTTATTGATAACTCCCATTTGAACGGGAGTGTCTTGCTTTTCCATCAGATACATGTTGTGATTGGTCAAAATTTTGTTTTCAGATCAAGCCCTGGTTTCAATAAAATAAGCACATCGATTACTTCAAGTAATAGTTGACATGATTATAATGTGTTTTCATTGACATAGGCATGTTTTTTATGGTATAAGCCGGTAAACGAACAGACGGATCACCTGATGGTAAGCAATCGCCGCTGCCCATAGACACCCGAAACATCAGAAGCGTTACAAGTGTGTTGCCGGACTTTTGGGGAAAAGTGGGTGTAATTTAAGGGTTGTTGGGGATTCAGGGATTGAAGACATTGGGAAGGTGGGTAATTGGGCCTCCGGTAACCTGGTTTACACAATGAAACAGAACGCAAGCGTTGTTTCAGTCGGTTCTCTGTGAGGCCGTGCCGTGGTATCACTCCGGTCGAGCCGGCCCGCTTATGCCGAGCATGGCACTCCCACACTTTTTAAGTAGACATAAGTGAGTAATTTTTTATTTAAGGTCATTTATGTAGATTAGACATTTATTAGGTACTCTTAACTGCTGAACGTATTGAAATGAAATTTTGCACATACAAATACATAGATCCTACTATGTATTATTTTTTTATTCTGTAATAGTGTCAAAAAACAATACCTACATAACTCATAATTATTATTTTTATTTGGTAAAAGAGTCAAACTTTAAGGGGTAAGGCATTATACAAATATTATTTGTTATCTAATCTTTTTTTAAATTTTATAACTTGTAGATTATTTATCGTTGGCTGTAGACATGGTATACATTTTTCTTGACGTATTTCCGTGCAAATGGGTCATGAAATTGCAAGTTTAAGACAAATTATGTAACCTGAAATCACACTAACAATATAAATGTATAAGTTTATTTGTTTGAATGTTCGGATGTTTGTCCGTCAATCACGCTGAAACTACTGAATGGATTTTGATAAAATTTGGTGTACAGACAGGGTATGAGCTAACTTGGATAATAGTAGTATAGTAGATTTTTATCCCACGGGAATGTGAGAAAAGCCACCGTAGAAGCTACTAAATCTCTATATATAAAAATCAATTGCTGTTCATTAGTCTCGCTAAAACTCAAGAACGGCTGGACCGATTTGCCTAATTTTAGTCTTGAATCATTTGTGAATGTCTCACGTCTAAAAGGTGAGAAAAAAATGTTTGAGACGGTACGAAGTTTGCCGGGTCAGCTAGTATACATATAAAAACTAAAAAGAAAATAGATTGAGGTTGAGAACACTATGCACATCAAATAGGTTAATGCAGTGTTTGATAGCGGAAACGGCTAAGAATAGACAATGTTACAACATGTTGGATTTACACTCCGACCAGTTAATTACTATCGGGCTATTTATATCTACGAGAATTTGGGAAAAATGTTTGCTGTTAACGTAATTTTTGAATCGAGTTTGGAGTTTGAAATCAGATTGCGTGAAGTGGGTGGAATCGATTTCGGATTTTGTGTATCAGTTTCAACGTCTGCTAATTATTTTGTGAGTTGTTTTTTGTTGCAGTGTTCCTATGTGTATATTGTATACTCATACAACTTTAATTTATACTATCTTTACTTTAAATCCCCTAAGGAGAGTAAAGAACCATGAAATAATGAAGAATATATTGCCATACCTCGGGCACAGTTCCAAACTTCGTGCTACTCTTTAAGTAGAAGTATTTAAAAAAATCTCTAAAATTAGAAGTACCTTGGACGACACTGGAATCGAATCCGAAACCGAGACCTCTTACTCGGCAATCATGCTTGCCAGTCGGCCAGTAACTACGCCATATCATAAACATTGTCATCATATTTATCATTTATTAATCCGAAATTAATTAACAAATGCATAAAATTAAACCTTTATTGTAAACCCCGTCCCATTATTACAGTTAACTTTAACTGGTTACAGTTACGTCACGAGAGCTTTAACGTAACTGTTGCAGCGCAGTATCAGAGAGGAAAAATTGCAAGTTTTAATTGAACCAAAAACCGGATTGTTATCCTAACCGCTGTTAGTTATACTTTCAAATTAAAAGCTTAAGATAGTGTGATTGCAATACTGTCTCGTTGCTCGCCTGGTTGTGAGTGCGACTCGACGCTAGAGGTCTCGATTTTTGGATCGGGCAAAGTATTATTGGGGCGTTTCAAAAACTTTATGACTATTTTTTCGGATTCTTAAAAGTTTTTCAGTAGTTGCATGGAATTAAGCTTCGGGAATGGCAATCGGCTTAGCCCCTTTAATCTGAGACACCTTTTTTGAGGTGGGAAAAACATTCAATGGCTTCTCCCGTCTTATGTGAGGCAAGAGGAAGCATCAGACTCTTACTGACTTAAAACCATCCTGTTCCTACTTCTGCTCTTCGAGCCGAAACCCCGGCAAACCGTTTAGCCTTCCGCGGTTTATCATTTCGGAAACGTGAACAAGTCTATTTTTTTCAGTAAATACGTAGTAGGTAGCTACCTAAGTTCTATTCAGTACTGATCCACAAACATATTTCATGAATATCTGTATCAATTGAAAATGTTTGCTGCACTCATGCGCATTATAAAATGAAATATGAAGTAGAAATATCATTCGGTTGTATTTTTGTTCGTGGTCCCACTACGAGTAAAATCGATTTCGTTTTTTATTAAATCCTTAGTAGATCAAATAAACTAGGACGATAGTTGACCCTTCTTGAGAACCCTATTTTTTTACATGTCTTTTTTACACGTCCATGGGATTTTCTCTCGTGTTGTCGGTGTATTTTTACAAACATACACATAATTTGAGACACAACCATTATAATGGTTGTCATAATGGTTCTGACCATATTAATAATTATTAATTTGTTAAGAATAATTAATAATTATTAATTTGTTGATTAGGTACACAAAGGTCCTTTCTGTGTACACGACACTTTGCTCAGCAATCAGTTCCCAAGCTACTGCACCAACCTTCTTGCTTGAAATAAGTTTTCAAAACTCAAAATTAACCTCAACTCTACCCTAACCCCAAGCAATAAGGAAAATCAAGTTTTTTTTTAAATTTTTCATATTATGTATTCAAACCGCTACCCGCTAGCAGTGACACAACACCTTTACCGGAGCATCGTAACGGATCTTCGGTTCTGAGAAGCAGGCGAGAGGTTGCGTGGTCATTGTTTTTGTAATAACATGTTTGCTTTATTTTTACAGATTACAGAACATGGACGCGCTTGATGAATGTGAATGTGATCGACGGATTGGTGTGAGCTCACCGTGTCGGAGAAATGGTAAATTACTTAACAAATATAGGTAGATACATACCGTACCTACCTTCTTTTTGAGGAAATAGTCTAATGTCTTCTCCCGCCTTGGCTGAGGAGAGAGTGAGTGTCCAACTCTTACTGGGTAAAATCACCT
Source organism: Spodoptera frugiperda (assembly GCF_023101765.2). Lineage (NCBI taxonomy): Eukaryota > Metazoa > Arthropoda > Insecta > Lepidoptera > Noctuidae > Spodoptera > Spodoptera frugiperda. The sequence continues at coordinate 8,370,930 of NC_064229.1, read as the reverse complement.
AGATCTCCCATGCGTACGGTGCGTGCGCCTCAAAGAGCCATCAGACCACCACAGATGGGGCACAGTAGGGCTGATGCCTGATCCGAGCCCAGTAAATGCCTGATCCAGAACTGCGGACTACCTAACAGGTTTACCGGGGCTTCGGCTCGAAAATCAGTAGTACGAACGGATTGGTTTTTAGTCAGTAAGAGTCAGGCACTCCCTTTTGCCTGCCTAAGACGGGAGAAATCATTGGATGATTTTTTCCCTCAAAAAAAAGTACCTAGATCTATGTATAAATAAGTAAGTAGGTATTGCGTAGGTACTTTGTTCAAATACACAAAAGTCCGCAAAATGATCTAACCACATCGGTACGAGCGTGGATTATGAATGGATCTACTTTTACTACCGTAATGAGGGTCAATGAACTCTGCCTAATGACACCTATCTACTCTCATAGGATAGCACAGATCCTTTATAAACTTTCTATCAATTGATAATAAGTCACGACTGTGGCTATTGAATGCAAATTAATAGATAGGTATAATAATAAGCTGCTAAGTGCACTGGTATTCCCTAAAGAATTTGCTGTATCACTTCGATATTAGTTCAATAAATATACCTACGCAGCTAATGTACTTATCTGTCTAGAATAAAATTTGAAATACCTAAGTAATGTTTTGTTGGATTCACAATAAAGAAAAAAGAAAAAAATAAGACGTAACGATACGTAAAATATACCATTGGTAATTTTTGTGAAAAGCGCCATCTATAATTGATTTTTATAAACATTCGGTTAAAGCAGTTCATTATTTGCTCAATAGGTGACACTAGTAAGTTATTAAAATTTTTAAATCAAATATAAAACAGTTAAAACTAAATTTTTAACTGTATTATCTAAATAAATAAGTTAAAAATTTAGTTTAGTTATAAATAAATTATTGTATTGTATTATATATAGATCTAGTTTTGCGTTTAATTAATCTGTGGTTAACGTCAAAATACAAAGCTTGGGGAACGTTCCAGCATTTTTATTAATCTGTGACATAAGTTGAAAGTTGCTAATCTGCTATCTCTGTCGTCATCGGCTATTACAGACTAAGAAAGAGTGAGATAGAATAATACAAATGCTAAAAGTCAAGGCATTACAGAAACTTAAACTATCGCAACGCAAATTTGTTATAGTTTGACAGAAACAACAAATTGTTGAAATTGTTCCGTTTGAATCAGTGTACACATTTAAAGGTACGAAATATCCTAATATAACAACTTATCCAACACGAAACTACAGCAAACACAATATTAAATAAACATAGAATCAAAACACACTAACAAATACAAACTCTAAAACAATTTTTACTTAAAAATACAATAACGAAATAACTGTTATTTTTAGGTGTGGCTGTTGTTCGCGGACGTTTTTCTCGTGAAATTAACTGAAATATCGAGAAATTTTAAGCTGTAAGGAAAGTTTTAGACTGCAAAGATGTCTCCAATACTTGAATCCTGCTGGTCACCATGTATTTGGTCATCAACAGTGAAGAGTGGAAGTCGGGCGGTTGCTGTGTATACCATTGCTATGAGTATGGTGTTGATCACGTTTATTGCGTACCAAATGGCGGGCGGAGACTCCACACAACTCTGGAACCCTTTGTTCGAAGCTGATGTGCGAGGATGTGAGTATACTTTATCTGTGGTTGTGTTCACTGTTTATTCAAAGTACTTACATAGCTTGGCTGTAGTTTCTTATGAGAATCTTGTTAGAATGCAATATTATGCTGTGTATAAACAAGTGTGATGTTTAGGACTTATTTTGCTAATGTGATCATTCCAGTAGTTTCATTCATTTTGAGTTAACTACTGTTTGCAAGTACAATATCTTGCGAGTTACATGTAATTTCTAAGATTATTTAGACACCACTGACAAATGGTGAAGAAAAACATGAAGAAACCTGGGCTTATAATTTGTAATTGTAACTTTGAAATCACCGTGAGTTCGTGAGGAGATTGAGGAAGTGTGGTGATTAACCAACTCGTGTTGGTGATTAATGCTCAATATTTTCCGTGTGAGAATAGGCTTTTTGTCAGGAGTGGCTATTTATACACTTGATGTGTAACCACAAGCACTCTATGTATAGCTAGTAAATATAAGACCTAAATACTGACTGCTTTTATTGAATAGGAATTAAACTTGAGTGTCTATGTGCAAATGTTACACTTGCTTATTAGTTATATACTATTAGGGTTTAAATAACTAATTGTTGAATTCTCTGTTTCAGCTCTACAAGTATTTGGGGCTATATTCATTGTAATATTTATACTTCTCATCATTTTCTCCGTTTTCATGGTGAGTTTTAAAATAGTCTTGCTAATATAGCTTATAAATAGAAATAGAAAGTAAATATAAGGAAAGCTAAGTAGGTTATGTAAAGAAAAGTTATGGTTGTTTAGTAAGTTTGGGTTACTGTCAGTTTCATATGTTCATACTTGTACCTGTCTCCTGCTGCCTGATTCTCATGGGCATAGGAAGAGATAATGGAATTGCTCTTCTTTTGCGTCATCACTTCATCAGTCTATCCATTCAGGCTCGTCAGTTAAGGCTACTTTGATTTTGGGCATTCTTTAATATGTCACAAATCTGATTGATATACCTATGTCTGTCTAGGGTACAGATCGGTTTCAAATCAGTTTTAAATAGTATATTGAAACTGACCGTGTTAAAACACAAACTGAAATGCCCCTTACTTTAAAAGAAGTTTCTCTACATATACTCCTCTATAGTTTCAATAAAATAAAACAGACTAATTTCAAATAACTATCAACTTCATTTTCCAGATAATTGGAATCAACATCTGGATGCGAGGTTTCATTCTGCCGTGGTTGGGGTTGATGGCGTTCATCATCCTGTTCCAACTGCTGTTTGGACTCTGGCTTATCGGAGGATACTATATTTATGTGAGTAGTAATATTATTTTGAATCATTAGTGGTTTTGCAAGCTTATTACAGGGGTGAACACTAAAGCTTGTTTGTTTGAATGCCCTGAGGTCTGCAACTACTGGTTTGATGAAAAAATATTTTTGTGGTGGCTTGTTTAATTAACGAGGAAGGCTATAATCTATATGCTATAAAGCATCCGGCTATGATCAAAAAGAGATTAGCACAGCAGGTGAAACGAAATCTAAAGTAAAATCGTACTAAGAGGGTACAGAAATTAATTGACTCTAAATATTGCTTAAATTATAATGTATTTCTTTAATGTTTCAGTTGGACGCAACATTCGCTGCATTTATCGATTTTATCTGGATGGCATACAATGTGAGTATATTCATATTCAAAATATCCATTATTTTATAGAAAGGCATTATTGCTAGAGAACCACCTGTAAATCTTGACATAGGGTAAGGTATATCCGATTCGAAAATCTTACGAATTTATCGAAATTTAATTGATTTCATAACGTCGAACTACGGCTCGGTATATGCAAAATAACATCCACTTTCTACCAGTTATGTTAATGTTATGAACCCCATGTTTTAAGGGGGTCAGCCTATAGGTATGCGAGGTTCCCCGAACTACAGACTGCCTAGCGGCTCACCGGGGCTCTGGCACGAAAAGCAGGTGTAGGAACAAGGTGGTTTTTAATCAGTAAGAGACTGACACGCCCTCTCGTCTCGCCCAAGGCGGGAGAAGTCATTTTATGATTATCGCCCCTCAAAAAAGGAATAGGTATACTAGGCACAATATCATGTGCGTAAGTTACTCTTACGTAACTTACTCTTTAATATGTCTAAGCACTTATATTTCTTTTTCAGATCTACTGCTGGCTCTGCGTTTTCTCCCAATACCAAATAATATTGGACATGCAGTCGCCAAACATAGAGATATTGGTCGAATACTAAAGCCAATGTTGGCACAAACATTTGACGTAAGGTAACAACTATTATCATAGAGCTGTTATTTAAATGAAATCTTGTAAAATCAGGCACAAAATAATTGAAATCATGTAATTATATTTCTCTTTTTATTATTTTATATAGTGAAAATCTGGTTAAATCATGTAGGTATTTCTATTTACACATGTTTGTAGGTGTTATCAAATAAAAATAGTAGTTATTTCTATGTATTATAGAGTATGTTATCTGTTGACAAGGTATAAAGTGAGAAATGATGTGCCTAAATTAGTAAAATGTTTGCTGTAATTGGAAGCTTCATAGTAACATCACATAATAAATTATTTTTTTATAAATGTGGCAAAATCGAAATTGACACTAATATTGAATTGAAAAACAACTAAAATCTAAAGCTCAAATATGACAATATGTGGCCAACAATGAAAACTGTCCATAAAGCGGCAATTGGGTAGTTTCCTAGGTAAAAAATAAATTATTTTGGCATTTCAATACAATAAAATATCCCAAAATAGTTGTAATTTCATTATTAACTTAGAAGAAACATATCGTTTTTGACATTTCAATAAAGGTATTGAATTTGAATAATTAGAAACCACTATATTGTAGGCCGCCTATCGTCATTTGTAGGTTGCATGCATTCGACAAATGATGCGTCGTATACGATAGACTAATTATTTTGTTTGACAAACAATAATAAAGAAATGATTTTAATCAACAGCAATCGTGTATATTAGTCCTTGTTGCGTAATTGAGTGACTTACATATTGACGATTGTAGATACTCCAGAACCTAACAAAATTATAATTACCTGGAGGAGTAACTCTTAGAGTTTCTTACACAACAATATTACAATACACCTTTAAGAAGTAGACAGTAGTTAGAGTAGTAAACAGCAACTTAAACTCGAATATTTTATTGTAATTATCATTCCGTAAAAGTACCTAATTTAAATTATTTACGCATTTATTTGTTGTATTATGTGTCTTAATTCTATTTAGCTTTAATTGAAATTACATTGAAACATATTATTTTTGTAATTTTTAAGACTTAGAATATTCCGTCCATTTTTTTCGTATTTATTTAATTTAAAATCAGTTTTATGTCAAAAAAAACGAGAATCAAAACTCAAAAATGTAACGAAGTTTATTTTGAAATCATAATATTGAGTACAACAACTTGTAACAAAAAAGGATTTATAATTATTTTTTTAATAACTATCGTGAGACATACTAAATTAACTAAAAATCACCGTTTTACGCACGTTAATTAATGGAGAAAAGCTACTAGTTTCGAGTCACAGAGGGACTCTTCATCATAAGCAGCATGCTACTGTACTGTAGGCTGCGCGACGTCGCCGTGTCAGGTTTCTCCATTAATTTACGTGATAAAACCGTGATTATTGGTTTTAAAATTGTCTTATTTTTTTTATTGGAGATCAAACTATTGACATTTTAAAATGATTTGATGGAAAATGACATAAAAGAATCTCGTAAACCTACAGTTAAGTTGTAATTAATCATTTTTACTTATTGATTATGTTATTTACAATTTATTTTTTAATCATTTTATTAATTTACCCTATACATAAGTTTCAAGTGTTCAGTTGATGTAGTAAATCTGTGTTTTTACCAATATTTTGTTTGGCAGCACCGTAGCATAGCATTCGTGAGACTGTTTTTAATGAATGTAATGTTTAACTAATGAATAAATGAAGTTAGATTTAATTTGTGATTTTATTTTAATATCTTAAAGTATTATTCAAATATAATTTATAAATTACAATAAATACACACAAAATAGTAGCAATAAATAAACTTAAAAACATTGAAATGTGTAAAATAATGAATATTTAAATAAGCGCCATCTACATTCAAAATAAAACACTAACTAGTCAGTAAACTCCTGTTATACAAAAAGTATCAGTATTACTTACTTAATCCACTAGATAGCGCTAGTTACTAAATTTTTCATAGAAATTCCAACATTCAAGATTGTTTTACAGCTGTATGGAAGTAAGCGTCTTTTTGCCCACTTTAAATACCTACAGTGCCTAGTATGTTATGTCCTCAGATGAAGTATTATGACGTATTTTTCGTAAATTTTTATAAAAATTAAAATATTCCTTCGACATGTTTCAAAATTTTGTTGCACCAAAAAAGGTATATCTCTTTACCAGTCTCCGGCTCGAAAAGTATGAGTAGGAACGGGGTGGTTTTTAGTCAGTAAGAGCTACTGAGATTCCACCTCGCCTCGCCCAAGGCGGGTGAAGTCATTGGATGATTTTTCCCCCTTCAGATAAAAGGTCATTCCTACCCTGTCCTTCGATCACATTCCCACCCTGTCACTGTCAGCTATTACTGGGGGTTGTGGGGCACCAACAGAAAGTTCGATACTTAGGTTATAAATATTGGTTAGTTTTTGGGATATTGTTAATTTTAATCAAAGTATATACAAAATAGGTAATATAAGTTTTTAAACTGACATGGTCACTAACACTATTATTAGAACTTATGACATGAACTTATGATGGACGAATCCGTGATCATGGCGCTTGAAACAGTGCCGAAATATCGGAAACTCATCACAATGAATAAACATGGTAAATATCCCGTCATAAGTTCTAATAAAAAAAAGGTAAGTTGTATTTTGGCGTGCGATTGTCTCTGCCCTCCATGCGTTCACGCCTGTTTTCAATGGACACCCATGGGAAGGGATATGTACCTACCTACGTATGTACCTAATAGTATTTTTTAAGGTTTTTATTGATTTTCTTGTTTTAAGAAGTGCAAGTGCAATCACTATCATGTTTCCAGATGGTAGGTAATAAAATAACTCAATAGGTAACTACGGAAAATAATTAAAAAATCATTGAAAATTCTTAATTATTTATTTATTCGGACAAATAAACTTCTTTTCAAATTCATGATTCAAACAAAAATACATGACATTCATTCAAGTACTGAATTTTCAGAAGAAAATATAAAAAAAAACAATAACAGATAATTGCATGACAAGCCTATACCAATTTTTATTATTATAATAATTACAACTTTATTACAATTTTAATAATTATTATTACCTTATATTAAGATACATTAACGAAGCCTTATAAAAATTGAAATGAACAACGTTTTCCACTCGTATTGCACAGTTAAAAATAGCATAAATATTACCAATTATATCAATAATTATTGTAATAACATCTAATTGAATTAATATAAAAATTACAATTTTCTATATAAAAAAAATATAAAATGTATTTGGCTTTGAATATTTAATAAAAAGAAAAAATTGGAATGTTTGAGTATTTTGGCTACGCAAAATGATTTTGTCATGATCGATTAAATGACAATTTAATAATTATATTTTTTTCTAACCATAAAAAAATAAAATAAATTTAATAATGAAATAATATTTAAAAGAAAATCATTTTTAATGGCGACTCGATTCCTAGTGACGGAAGAAAAAAGGATATCGATAAAAAAGTATCGATATTTTATTCGATTAAAATCTAATAGATGACAATTAATTATGTACAATGAAACCTTACACTGATTATTAAAAATAATAATAATATACAATACTTAAACGCTAGAATTTACAATGTTAAATGATTATTTATTATTATCGCCTAAATACAGTCATGTCGATAACCTATTATACAATAATTTACAAAAAGCTTAACTATAAATGATATGCAAAAAGCTATTATTATAGCTCATGATTTCACTGGATTATTTAAATAAAACTATTTATTTTAATTTAAGTACGCAATAATGTCGATAGGGCTGTACTCTATCGATAAAATGTTGAAATTGAAAATCGATCAATCCGTGATTATTTTGTATTGTTACATCGATATATTTTGACATTTTTATAATGATTTGTTGCGCTGATTCTCTTGTATACTAACTTATTTTCAATCTTTCTTTACTATTAGCAGTAGTTGGTCTACATAATGATTTTATGAGACAGAGAAGAAAAAATGAACTTTTGTTAGAATGAATATTTATTTGGCACCATTAATATTCTTCTTTTGTTTATACTTTAAGAAAGATATTCCATGCACAAGAGAATTGGCGCAGTTGTCTTTAAAAATATATGAGAGTATGCGATTGATATAAATGCAAGGTTCATGCCTAAAGCACAATTTTTGGCACATCCCCAAAGAGTATTAAAAAAAATATTATACTCCAAAAAAATAGAGAACACCATTTAATCTGTCGTTGACTGAGTATTTTAGTTTTGGAAGTCTTGTTTAGTTTAACCGTATACATTTTCCGATAATAATGCATCAGGGATAGTCCCATTAAGTCTAATTGAGCCCCGAAACAACAAAAAAGGGAAAACTTAACAACAATCGGTTTAACAGAAGCTTGCTAATAATAAGATTGCCGAAGATTCGGCTATGAGCCTGCCGAGTACCAGTTCGTGTTTGGTGGCGCGGACTTGTCAGGCTGATGGGCATGAGACGCATGGGCAGAATGCGCCTGAGGATGATAAAGATGGAACGATGACGGTGGATGGAAGAACTGTGACTGGTCTAACGATGAAGCATAGTCTAAAGCACCCGGAACAGCCGAATACGCTTGAGGCTTCAACGGTAAAGGAGCTTCACCTAAATACGAGTGTCTTAACGCTTCAGAATAAGCACTATTGTCGTATGGCAACGCATATTGCTGCTTATCTCTAGGTGATACTGAACCTGGAGGCGTCATAGCCGAATGGTAGTCAGCATAGCCTCCGTAAGCTAAAGATCCTATGTCAGTACCCTTATGTCCTAATTGCTCTCCATAGCCGGAGCCTTCACTACCTGGTGGGGTCGGCAATGGCCCTGACTGGCCGTCACCAGAATAGTACCCACCAGTTCTACCATCACCTAAGAAGTTGCTTCGAATAACACTTTCTCTATTCGCGTAAAGCTGTCTCAACAGAGCTGACGCAGGAGTGGAAGTATGGTTCGTTGGTATCTGTCTATTCAGAGGATTCAAGTGATGATTCTGCGTCCCTATCCATTGTATTGTTGATTTCTGTTGCTGCTGTTTCAGAAGAGCATCAGTGGAGAAGTCGGTTGGTCTGTGAGATATTTCTTTGCCATCTAAAGCTACTGACGGTAAGTGCTTCGACATAGCATTTTCTAAATCTCTAACTGATGTTGCGTCCGACCCACCTTCGGGTATAGCTAAATTGGTTTTGGAAATGTCTCGTTCTGCAGGTGAAATGGCAGCTCCAGGATTGGAAGACGTCTTTCGTCGCTCTTCGTCCCTTTCAGTTTCGTCTTCGCAGTCAGTTGTGTGCTTTCGTTTCTTCAGTCTTCTGGCTGGCATGGGTGAAGTTCTTTCAGTATTTGTGTGAAGAGGTAGTGGTTGAGCATCACTCAGTCTGGTTAGATGAGTGACTTCAGATGTTGGGACTGGTGCTGATGACGCTGAGTCAGTGTTCGTCGGAGGTTCAGTTCTTTCTGCTTGATGGCGTGGTGGAGGCGGTGGAGCACCGGAGTTGTCGGTATCTGGTGGACCGTTCTCTGGATCCCCAGTAGTTTCTTCTCTTTTCACTCCTTGCACGCTCTCTTCTAACTGACAGCAGTCCATTACTGTGTTTGGATATTCGCGTCCACTGAAAGAAACAGAGAATCTACGTTAAAATTTGAACTTGTATTACTGAAAATGATGTTATTGCAATTTTGAATATCTCCAAATTCTTAACATACTATATTATGAATGACTTACCTGATAACATAGTTGACGCAAATAATATTCTGTTCCTCAGCGTTCTTGGAGGAGCAGACGACTGTGGCACAGGTCTGCATCCAGGTGTAGCCACCGAGCTTGTTCATTATCCTATAGTAGTGTGTCAGAACTTGGCCTTTGTTCATTACTGCAACAAAAAGAAAATTCCAGTCAGTATCAATTTAGAGTATTCCAAGCCAATACTGCAACTCTTGGATAACCTATCAGACAATGTGATGAGTCAATGGTTAAATAATACTGATAAAAATGATGCCATGGACTTTTTGGCAGTCTTTTTTTAACTTTTGATTCGAATGACATTCATAGAAAAATCTTCTCATTGACTTGAACACTGCTGATTGAAAACTTTCAAGACCGTTTCATGTGTGTGACTATACCACAGATTTTAATTACTATTAAATGCTTCCCTAATCAGGATTCATTAGAATTTGATCGTCAGGTTTCCAACCGCGAACACCTTACAAGACCTGGATAAGACAAACCGATTGACCTTCATCATGATCACAAACAATAGCTTAAACAAAAGTAAACGTACCTATATTAGCGTGATAATATTCAATAGATTTGTTACACAAAGGACATAGTGAACACGTGTTCATTGTACGTGAGTCATTAGGACTAACACGGTTTTTGGCATTGTTGATGTATTGTATTGGCAACGGATTTTTAATTATGATGCATTCGGTCTTGGTAGGGAGCCAATAAGTGAAACTGGTGGAACGTTTGTTGTCTAGATGTAATTTAGACTAGGCGATTTGATAGATCCTAGTGAAGCTTATTTTCAAATTGATGTCAGTGAAGAAGATTAAAGCATTAACTGCTGAAAGAAAACTGTTGAAAGCAAATCCTCAGCTAAGCGTTGGCCACCAGTGACAGACGTGGCGGTTGGCGCGTTAAAATATTGGGGGCTCTTCAAACACATACTGAAGATATGGTTACCATAATTGGCTAATAACAGATAGTAGTTAATCTTTTATATCCGAATCTTGTCAAACCTCAGGCTGCCTTTAGTTGGAAAATAGGAGCTAATAGTTAATTTTGCTCCATATTATATTCAAAAGATGATCACGGTATTAATAAGAATATAACCATGAGAAGGTGTGATGACTGTCAAAGACGAAGTGTTGGTGGAAGGTGGAATTTATAATGAAGACAATAAACCTCGTAATGTGCTTATTATTTTCTGGCAATGTACTTTGGCACACGGAAAACATATTATCGTATACAATAAAGACATAAATCAACTTGTTTTCAGGCAATGACAAACGAATAAATGCCAAAGCGTCATACTTGTCGGAAGTCCCAAACATAATCATTTAATTTTATTGGACGTATGCACAAAATTTGAATATCATATGCCTCGCGATCGTCAATAAAGTCATCTGGTAACCAAACCGCGTATACAGTTGTAACCAAATTACCCGCTTTCTAACAAACACCCGGACTTTTATGCTAATTTGTACAATTGTTATTCCAGACCAGGAATGTCCACATTTGACCGGCATCTACATAGATGTACATTTTAAATTTAAATTGATGGTCTCGTAAAGCTATCAAATGGTAAGGTGCTAGAACCGCATGACGTTAACGCTTCACCGTGATTGGCATTCAAAATGTCAGCCATCTTGTTATGTACGATGATTGGTTGGGTGATTACGTCAGTATTATGAGTTCTTCCATTCATGTCATCTTTGTTCTTGAAGTCGTGTATTTTTGTGGTGGAGCAATCGCATTAGATCGATTCGAGTTCAGATGAGTAAGATACATTAAGGTCGTCACGAATTTTCCTCGTCAGCGAATTAACATAGGTGTTTGAACGGTAAAGTACACATTAACGTCAACCCTAAGGTTGTCATAGAAGAAGCGTTGCAAAACAATGCAGCACATGCAAACAATACAAATGAAAATAATAAAGTAATAAAATTCAATAAGGAAACTGATAATTTAAAAGATGCAAGAAAAACTTTAAACACTGAGGAAGTTGAAAACAACAAAAACTATGAATCACACAATAATTCAGAAGGGAACAGTCATAAAACAGAAAAAAACGTAATCTCATAGGACATTAAGGCATGACATTTCCCACGTCTTCATACAGGGAGAGGAAACCAAAATGGTGGTATAAAAATTATTATTCAAATCACAACGTGAGTAGAGACGGGCCGGCATGGCGCTAGGCCTAAATTGTATTCCACTGACGGATGTGCAGGAAAGTAATAATATCATATATACGAAAAGATTACATTGCTTGAATAAGAATTTCTCGGAATAAGTTTTAGCGATATCATACGGAAAAATCAGGAAAAAAGAAATATCTAAGAGTTGAAAATAACTTAAATTGTACATTTCATGAGAAAAAGCGAATAATTCAGATTACCAATGAATAGCTAGCTAAACAAAAGAATATAAAGCCGTAACACCGAAAATCATTACAGAAGAAATGTTCCCACCAAACGTCGGTCTCATAAATTTTCCTCGAAACGATTTGCGCCTTGAGCTGCCTGTCTTCTTGACATGGATTTCTATAGACCACAAACTGAATACAAATCGGTAGTTACGACATTAACCTACGAAGGATTTCACCACATATATTGGGTCATGGGTGGACATCGTGTCGTTTATAGACAATTGATGATACTCGCAAGGCTAATTAGAAACAGAGGCGACAATTAATGTTGCCTAACTAGATTGATTTATAGAAAGAAATGTTGAAAGGTGTCTTTCATTTGAGGAAGTAATAAATAAAATTAATTACACGCCTAATAATGAAGTGAAAACAGAGTCTAATAATGTTAAAGGCAATAAAACTATTCCAAATAATCAAAGATGTGTATGTGATGATAATAATACACAATAAAAGGCGAATCATAAAAATGCAGCACGTCTTTACGACTGTAATCAAAATGTCGTATCTGATTTAGCAATTGAATATAATGGCACAATGAGGAAATGAGACAAACAAAGATATAATAATAAAGTAATACGTACAATCTACGTGACATTTTCTAAGTTTGTTGGCATCTTCACCATGGCAGAGGGCATAGAGATTCTTCCCTGTTAATTCTTCCGCGGTGTATCCCAAGAGTTCTGATACTCGACTGGAAATAAAAGAAAGGTATTATTAATTGACACAAATGAAAAAGGACAAAGAATTTGAGGCTACTTCAAATGTAAGGATGGTTTAGAATAGTTACCTGGGCTCACAATGCGCTATTCGGAAGTCAAAGTTGATTCTTGTGACGAACATGTCAGATTCTAATCTGATCTCGTGGACTGATGGCGGTGGTAATGCTATGGCGAGAGCCACCATGCCCAGGAGTACTGTTGGGGATTTTCGACTATGGGAAAAAGAATACTGCGGTCGAAGGCGGCACAGCATCAGAACCACCTGGAAAGAAGGAGAAATACATTGAAGATGTGTTACAATATCACTTGCTAATCTTCGTAAAGGAATGTGGACTGAAAATACAAAAATGATCATTATTCTTAAGATAATAAGGTTAATCAGTAACGTTGTCCTCTGTAACGATTCTAAAAATAAAACAGACATAAATAAGCTTCCTAAGGAGATATATCTTTCCTCTATACCTCAACATGTTTAATAAAAACTCGTAAACAAAGAAGAAACACAACAAAAACAAAATAAAAAAACATCATCAAAACTTTCACAGAGTTACTTCGTTTTCGTAAAATAGAAAACGCGAGACGTGTCTCATGTAAGAACATTAAACTTTCAAACATAACGAGAAACTGAAAAGCTATTTGTTACACGCCGTAATGTTACTGAGGCACGTATAAAACATATTACCAGGTAATCGAATTCCAAGATCAAATGTAAGAAGGATCAACTAATTTGCAATTTTCCCAATAAAACCCTAGCCGTCGGCGTAACATGCACTCGAAATCGTTCCAGTACTAATTGTTCAACTGTTTCCAAAACGGAGTTATATCACCCATTAAGATGAAGATAAAACAAATTATGGTTGTAACTTTTACTTTAATACCTAACAACCCTTTAAAATGGAAATAAAAGAGCAATCGACAAGCAATAAAGAAATGAACGAGTCCCTAAGTCTAAAAGGAAGTGACCAAGAAACAGCTTATAAAATAAAAGGAGAATTTACACCCCGAAAACAATCTACCGGCAATTTCGCTCAGCTATTGCGGTATTCGCAAGTCGCTTCTGATATAATCACGTTTTATGACCTAGCACCGAGTTAAGGCAAAAATTATGGGGCCATATAATGCTGCCTTGAGGCACCCCAAGCTAACAATAATTCTAACCAATAATATTTGTGATCTAAGACGGATAAGGAGGTCGTTCGAATCCATTTGTTACTCGCTGTGTAGATTATGAAGCTGTGAGATACAGTTTCATGGATGTACGTGGAGAAAATTATGATTTACGTGTCGAAGGGTGAAGTTAAAATGGTTTTGTTTGCTTAAAGACTTTGAGTAAAGAACTAGACATGTAATTTACAAATAACACTGATAATTTTGTCAATAATCTCTTTGCTACAAGATACCCACCCGCCAGTTACCACTCTCAGCGGACCTCGTCGGTTCACCCTCCTTGTTTCTTCCAACCTAGATCGAAAATGAAAATTCAGCGTCCATATATTTCTCTCTATACAATATTAGATAAGAAAAATGTCCACAAACTTTCATAGTCTTCTTGGTCATAATTATTTTTTAAATAATTTTAGGATGATTTACTGATAATATGTGTTAAAATTAATGACTTCGTATTCTATTAAAGAAAAGCAAAGATTTAGTAGAATAAGAAATTATTGGGAACCGATTTTCCATCTACAGTTGCTGTGTCCTCATTTATATTATCATCTTCTACCAAATCTTTACTTTTGAAATAATCTTTGCTGGTTTCCTTACCCTGTATCCTGAAGACTTGAAATGGCATCCTCTCTTGGTCAGCGTGCTCTTCATCCTGACGCAAAAGGCTCGGTCCATTCCTCGGTACAGCGACCCACTCGCCGCTAGACTCATTTGCGATGATACTGTTAACAATATAATTAAAATTAAGTCTTATTGTTGCATTTTTAAAGTTCACAATTAGTATTTCGAATATTTGAAGTCTATGTTTACAAGTCTGACTAGTGTCATCATAGGATATTAATAAAAAGTGCGTCTTAAATGACAACATTGTTATGTCTTCATCTTTGAATAAATTGTAATTGTAATGTATGGTAATCAAATACGGTTTAAAGATAGATAAATTCCAATAGATTGCGTTCTATAGATATCACGTAATGCTTATTTTTACACAGTTCATTAACGTAGTAAAATCTTCCACCTAAGTGCTAAATAAGTCCGAGATTTTAATTGTAAAATTCTAAAAAGTAAGAACCGTTAGTCGATCCTAAATTGATTTCCTTACTAATAAAGATATGTCAGCTAAAAAAATGGAAGTAAAGAACCAAGAAATGGATGAAATCTTAACACAAATAGATTCAATTTTTGGTTAAAATGTGGATCAATCAGTGTGAGAGTTGATTGATTGGGTGGACGTGTAGCTAATTAAAAGGTTTGTGATGCTGGGATCGGGATGATCGACACTACGCTGTAATTGATTTCACTGGACCAGCCACCAAGTTATTTGAGGATGGTTCTAAAAGTTTTTAAGATGCTGATGTTAAAGAAAACTGTTTGAGTGCCGTACTCAGAGACGTATAAAGATTATTTAAATATGATTATTTTGTTCCGAAAAGAATTGCTAAGAACTGAGTTTAATAACTATTGAACTGAGCATAATGAGTATGAAGAAGGAAAAGTATTTGTAAAACTGTGATAGATTTGTTTCAAATAACCAAATGGCAATGTTCTCAAAACGTCACT
Source organism: Spodoptera frugiperda (assembly GCF_023101765.2). Lineage (NCBI taxonomy): Eukaryota > Metazoa > Arthropoda > Insecta > Lepidoptera > Noctuidae > Spodoptera > Spodoptera frugiperda. Next base: position 8,355,436 of record NC_064229.1, on the reverse strand, counting down.
CTTAATAATCTTTGAAACATTAAGGTTTTTATTGAACACACTATTACTTCATATTACATAGTAACAGATAGTTTTTATAATATTTTTTAGTGTTCCCATTTCAGTAGCTAGTTTTTGCTAACATTAGTCATAGATCGATAGGTACATTAATTCCTTTATTTCCTTGGAATAGTCGGCAAAAAGTATTGTGTTCATCTTTCTTTTATTTTTGTCGTTGATCTACGATTTGATCTTGGCCCCGATGCCACATGCAGTGAGAATAAATGCTGCTACCTATTGGTTTTTCCACAAATACTGTTAATGAAGTCGTTGATACAATTTCTTTGTAATTTAATATTAAATATGGTTTGTAAGTGGTTTTGATTTGAACGATCAGACAACGCAGACTTCCTTTAGTGTAATAATATTTTAAGTGAAACAATACATTGAGGCACTTGCAGAAGATAATATAGAAATAACTAAAGAACATACAAAGGCCAATAAAATTGATATATCAGAGACCAATATTGTCCTTATTGCCAATGTACATAACAAATATAACGACAAAGAAGCAACAGCTGTCAACGAAGTTAAAATTCAACTCGCATGTGTTTCTGTTGCAAGTTTAATCTTTGGCAATAGGCACAATGACCATTATGGTTGACAAAAGGTATGTCGATTGGTATCAAGTTGTGTCACATTAAACTAGATTGAGTCAGCGAGCAAATATTTGTATAACCTTGGTGTATTTGCCAGCTTTTTATAAGGAACAAAAATGTGTGTGGTCGGTACTTTTTTGGATCCATTTTTATGAATTTCAGTAAGATATTTGTGTACTATTGTTTCATAAGTATAAATGGGTAAACTAAAATATATTTTGGATAACTCGACGGCAACAGTTAATCATAAGATGATGATAATTTTAACTGGACTAAAGTTAATGATCACAAATGTAATGGCTCAATCTATACTAATATTATAAAGCTGAGCTCAACTCAGTCTTAGTAAAAATGTGTACACACTTAGGATTATATGGAGCTTTTTGATTCTAGATTAAAAGACAATAGACCCAGCCAAGGAACAACGTGTATTTTCCTTAAACTATTCTCACAGGCGAAATAGGAATGATTTAAAATTTTAATGTTTTGGCAACAGATGATAATGTAAAATTGTTTGTAAAAGATAAGATCTGAAATACTAGTGACTTTACAGCTACCGACGATACCATGAGAGCCAAACGGCAGATTATGGCATTATCCCAAGACGTCTGCATGTGGGAGAGGCGCATACTGAACGTTTACGGGTTGATATTATCTAAATGGCAACGACATTTCTATTATTTCTTTAAAGTTCAAGCTTTATACAGGCATCTGGTGTTTCTGATTCAAAATATTTTCTGTTAGATTTTCTGATTCAATATTTGAACTTGTTATTTTATCTTTAAGTTATTTTTTTTCTAAAATTCTATCTTTTCGATAATATAAAATTACATTCAAGTTAATAAAATTGTAGAAATGTTTGGCAAACACCTAAAATATGTTTGAAAGTGGGAAATTTTGATATTTTCTCTTGTTCTCTACGATTTTTAAGAGCTTCTTGGTTTTGCAATCCTTAAACTTTTAGAGCCACTGTTCCATCAGTCCAGAAAACATCACGCCATGGTCATCACGGTGACAATGTGGCGATTTCAACATGGATCACTGTTCTGTGACTCATTTCACCACGGCCGTCAACACACAATGGTCGACTGTCAATCCAACTCGATCCTGATTGATTTTTTTATCGAGTTTCTTTACCAGCGTAGAGTAAATTGAAATCGATTCTAGCCCTTCGATGATACGTTTGAGGTGGTTGGGTTTAAAAATGATGTGTTAACAGTTTTTTTTATTTTCTAGCCTTAATTGGTGTAGTAGCGAAAAATTGGGATGTTCATTGGTAAATTTTTGGGCAGCAAAAAATGGATTCCAAACATCTTAGCTCGCTTTTACTGCATAAAATTTTGTGTTTTTTACGTTGAAAGATTGTACCTGTATTCTGATATTCAGTTAGAAATTTTATTTATGAGCTTTCGAGCCTACTTCTTTTTATATTAATTTAATCTTATGTAAACGTGTACATTGTATGTTTTGATTGACCTCCTATCACCATCGCCTGTTTTTATCAAATGTTTTATACGATTCGAGCAATCATTCATTTCGTTCCGTTTCATTGCATTCGTGGAATCCAAAAAATTACACAAAACAATCAAAAGAAAATATTGAATTGGAATTGCTAGCATTTAAAGCAAGTTTTTCAACTGGCCATGCCGAAGCCACAACAATAAATAAAAACTCAGATCATTCGACCGCATAACACTGCCGGTGAAAATTATTATACGAATGAACTTTTTGCCTATCGTCGTGTTTAATTGAAGCCAGCAGTCGGCACCCACATCTCTTTAGAAAATTAAACAGGTGACTGACTTAATAGCGCAGATGACGGCGGCGCCTTGATTTGATGCGCAGTTGTCATCACCAGCTCAAACCACATTCCCATAGTAGTTGAAATGAAATAATAATTCGTTGTATACAGGTCCGCACTGACACCCCATTGACCGTTTCATAAACTCCCAACGCAGCGTGAACGTTCCATAATCTAATTTCAATTTGATACACAACTTATTAGTATCAGCATTGGGCGATTCGATATACCGAGTGAAATTTTAAGATCAGTATTGTCGCCGTTTGTGGATGGAGCAACGACCTCGGAAATAAGTCGGGTTTAATTGAATTCCGAACCGATTTTTTTGTTAGAAACGAAGATTCGATAATTCTTGTTGCTTCTCGTTTTCTATGTGACACCTGTTTACAATGAGTAACGGTAAAAAGTGTCCGGTTTACTGTTTTCAGTAAGTTTTTTGAAGACTTTTTACTATGTCGCATCGTCTCGAATTAAATGACGTTAAACGGTATCACAAGTAATCTAAAGTAGAACAGCTGGCCAATGGACAATTAAAGAAAAGGGAGAAGGAATATTGCAGTCAAACATCAAGTAGAAGTAAACGAAAGTCTAATATACATCTCCGATTGAACCTCGAAACGACAATGTCCTGTACCTATTTCTCTTTCATTAATATTCTCTTCCAAAATATTATTTGAATATACACTGTCATCAAACTCACCATCAGGGTTATTAGTTCCATGCTGACTTCCCTCTTCACTGCCTGAAGCTGGACTGTTCAGACCAGCTTGTCCAGGTCTCCCAGTGAGGGATAGTCCTAGCTGTTCCGCTATTTCTGCATGATCAGCTTGATGCACGTAGTCAAATATACTGCTACCCGTCATCTCTACCTGGGGAAGGAAAATATGGATTAGATTTAATTATATTATCAATAATTAAAACTGAAATATACTGAATAGTGTGTAATAGGCTCTTCTTATAATACGAGACTAGCAATAAGCTAAAAGGCGAAACATGAATATGCTAATCCTATATCTTTAGGGGAAAACTTTATGTCGAGATAAAGTAGTAATAAAAATGTTTATTTTTGTCATGAACACCGGAAAGACCCTTACTTTTTGGGAGTTTTCATTCAACCTTTCCAAGCTTATGTTCATAAAGTTATTGGCCATTAAAAACCAGTCGTCAAAACCAAAGGAAGGACTGAATGGCCCGTCACGTACTGATGTTATGAATGAAAGAGTTATCTCTGATCTCATGGCAGGTGGTTTTCATAGAAATGGCTAACAAGACAATGTTTATACTAGGATTGATGAGAATGAAGGGAAACGGGACATAGATGTGATTATCTTAGACGAAGACGCTGCTGACGTGTGTGATGACAAAAGGTTGTAAACTGTATGATAAAGTCTTGCTTATCATTTCAATTTATTGCTGTCTCGGAGTATGGTAGTACTAGTAAAGGTATTACAGGAGGAGTCAGTGTTGAAGATAATGACGATGATAGCTGAGCTATACACAAAAAGAAAATGTTAACATACAATGCAAATTATTACTTGATTCTCAACATGATGAATCATGAAATCGAAAATGAATTAGAAAAAGAAACAAAGACTAAAAACATTGTAAAAATGCCAACTGACACGCATCATCAACAAATAAAAATGCGACATCAACACCAATAACCATAAATAAAATGGTTGAAAACAATAAAAATCCATCCAAAATTTGAACGATGCCAAGACTTTCACGGTGACCCTTTCACGGGTTATTCAAATGCATCTTTAAATAAATTTATCAAATATAATTGTGGGACCATATTATAGATTCAGTAGACGTGTATCCGCAGTCCAGGCTTGCATGTAAATGTACTAAGACAATGGTGACGTTATGGTGGTCGGTTCTCAGAACGATGGTAAGGATTTTATGGTGTTTACCGATTCGCCGATTGATGGAACACAAATTTTTCGTTGTTGGAATTTTATTGTGGAAATTTTCTATCGGTATTCTAGACTGAATTTTAAAGTAATTGGTTGTCAGCTTTTTAGTAAGGTGATAATGATATATATTGAGAATAAAACCAAACTGAATTTAAATACTTTACATCTTGTAGATCACTATCATGTAGACCAACCATAAGACAAAACAACCTCAAAATTCGTCCATACTGGACTACGATTACGTTTCGTGACCAATATTGTTGCCTGATACTACTCGTAGTTATATAGACAAGACAATGTGGCAACTGATGAGCCTTCTCAAGTTTTTCGTGCAATTGCAAAAGGCAAACGCCAATAGTTAAATATCAGTAAGTACCCAGTTTAATATTGAAGAAATCAGTTTCCTTAAAGCACTGGGAGATATAATTCCAAGCCAAAATAAAAATGTGTACGAAGAAGATAAATATGGCTTCCCATAGCATCAGCCTTCAGAAGCAAAACAGAAGACAGAATTTAATATAGACGAAACGTCTAACACGAGCTTTACTTATAAGAAAGTTGTATCTACTCTTATTTACCAGGAAGTTTATGTATTTTATGTTACACACACACACGTGTGCCTATCCGTACACGCGTATGTGAAGTGTTTCGACGTTTTCGGGGCTCTGTGTGCGTGCGTTTAGGGGTGTGTGTGTTCAGGCATTAGAATGAGGAGCACGCGCGCGCCTTGCCCGCGACGTGACCGGCATATCGTATCGTCCCTTTCCCCCCATCTGCCCTCTCGCTCACACCACCCCCTGCAGCCATTTTGGAAACGAATTTCCCAGTTTTCGGCTCTTTCCGTAGCGCCTTTTAATTTTGTAATGTTATTTAATTTTGCTTATGTTTTTGTTTTGATGTCAGGCTTTTGTGAATTTGTTTTATCTTTTTAGTTCTGCACGTGGTATTCTCATCTTTTTTGCAAAAAATAATCTGTGTTACATGAGGTGCTGGACTTGAAATATGAAAATGGGGAAATATTTCAGCTGTTTTCATTATTTTCTTCGTCTTTTAAATTGGTAATCAGCGGCCTGAATTGTACTTCCTTACTTACTATACTTATTTTTATAGGTATAAAGTGGAGATGAAACCTAGACAGATCTAGAAACTGAACTCATCTTTAAATAACATCACCATTACCAATTCAACATCACATCCCAACAAAAATATCTGCAGAAACCACAAAGTTTGACCGACTAAACTTGAAACCAAAAACCCTTTTTGGAAAAAAGTTTCGTTGAAACTTAACCCTTTAGATTGTCGGTACACAGATAGTGTAGCCCACGTGTGGGACATTATACAACACTTGTGTGTGGACTTATCTATCATCTTAGGAACAACGTCTTTCTAGCGCCGAATTTTATACAACTGATTAAATCGTATGTACTGTCTTCTTATTTGTATGTTCGTGTGAATGAGTTTGTTTGTATGTGTGTGTGTTTGTGTCAGTAGTGTTGCTTTGTGTAGTGGACAGAATATCAAAAAGGTTTATGTGTGGTGTGATGGTGCTATGTGTTTTTTGTATTATTATTATTTATTTTTTTAGGTTTTGTCGATGTTGGTACTCGGTAGTTTGTTGTAATGCAATTTGTAAGAGTTTACTGAGAAGGGAGTCTGATTTATTTTGAGTTTGGTGGTGGCAAACAAACACACGGATCACTTGTATCCTTAGTACGACTTAATAAGTAATCGAAACGAGAGTGCGTTCGGCGCTCTGATTGGTCGGCTCAAATAAATCAACCAATCAGAGCACCGAACGCATTCGTTTCGATTACTTTAAACGTATAGCTAACTTATACTAAGTGTACAGCATGGTAAGTTGTCAGCGCAGCCAATAGACACTCGCATCGCCAAAGGACTACAAGAGCATTTTCAGGAGCAAACTTAGTAATATTCTATGTTATTCTATAATAATTGATATCATGTATGTATGTACTTACTTGTGATAATCCTAAATATATAGAAACAGTTTCAGATATGTACAGGAACCTGCCGTCTGCTGCCACTGAAAGCGCGAACCCGTCCAAGGACTGTAAACAAGAAAATAATTACAATTAATACAAAGAAAAAAAATCATCAGAGGTGAAAATCATATGAACTTCTCCCGGCTTGGGCGAGGTGAGAGCGAGTGTCAGACTCTTACTGACTAAAAACCACCCCGTTCCTACTCCTGCTTTTCGAGCCGAAGCCCCGGTAACCCGTTAGGCAGTCCGCAACTTGTAAAAATACTACTTGTTCTAAATAATGATATATCGTTTTAGCATTTCGTAAAAAATACCAATTTAAATTGACTTAGGCAACGCCAAAAGGCCTATATATTGGCAATAAAAATATATTTCGCTATTAAAATTAAATATTACAGTAATATTCGTTAATTTTAACGAATAGTGTGTAATGTATTGAAAAACCACGTTTCATTATAGCTAAACAAAGGTTTTGTATTAAGAACGGTCACGGTGTGTGCGCAGGCGCAGGCGTGAAACAACTTGACAAGTACGGTTAGATGAAAAAATTATATCTATGATTTTGATTTATTATAAGTAGGTTGTTACAAAATTATTTATTTTTTGTGACGCTTTTTAATGTTGTAATGGCAAACGAAATGGCTATCATTTATATAAAAAAGAAACAACAAAATTTGACAAAACTCGATTTAATACAATTTTGATAAATATGTGTAAAATCATAACTATGTATAAAGCAGTATTGAGTTTAAAATATCCTTCCTTTACTTATAAACTGATTAAACAGAAACTTTATTACAATATCAATAAAGAATAAATTCGAGAATCAAAAAAATCTATAAAATCGACATCATTTTTGCACACCATACCTTTAAAAGTAATAGTTCTACATCAAGTTTGTGACGGTCGGCAAAAAAAGTAAACAAGCGTTTTGTAGATGAAAAACCTCACGAGCCAAAACTAAATGAACTTGATTTGCTGTGGGTTTGTTCGCTCAAAGTGACAATGTACTACCACCCTTCTCCTTAAAAGGTATTGTGAATCTCGTATAAGACTTTTAACATAATATTGAAAGGATGAAGACATAGGATAGAAAAGTTATGTAAGACAAGATACCTATGTCTAGGAAAAGTGATTAAGTGGCCAGTTACTGGTAGTTTAAGCCCATCAAAAACCTTAAAAAAATTAAACAAGTAAGAGAACGGTCTTAATGCGGTTATATTGTATGGTCATCAAGATGAAGAGTGTGTACCAAATATCAGATCGATCGGACCTCAGGAAAATGGGTAAATTCCACTTACTAAATTTGACCCAAACAAACAAACAAACAGGTCAAGCTAAATAAAACCATTAATGAATACAATTTACAAGAGTCATAGTATTTTTTAAAGATTTTTACTCTACTTTTACTTTACTTTTACCAGTCCGATCACCTAAAGTTACTTAAAAAATCACTCAGTGTCGTAATAAATACTTTAAAATTTGTAACCAGTCTCTTGAATATCTATTGAAAGAACTCAAAAATGAAAAAAGAAAACAATTTCAGTTCTATATTTGTCGAGACAGTATCATTGTAGTTAGTTTTTCCATAACTTTTTTATCAATGGCGTCTCTTCCATCCAATACAAATCCAAACTCGATTCCAAATTAAAAATTATAATGAGATGCACGGTTGACAAAATACACAGATCAAAAGATCAAAATGATTTAATTTTTTACCACAAATCCGCGGCTAAACGGGACTGCCGTATAAAAAGTGTGGATTATAAACATAATAGACTATTGTATGATCTCAGGTCTATTTAAAAAAGTCTATGGACGTGGCTCTAGTTATTTTAAAGGCTACTGCTCAAATTATTTTTTGTTCAACACTTTTTGATCGAAAATTTGAATTAAGGGCCCCAAATTACTAGAGAGTAAAAAGGGTATCTGTTATCGATTACCAAAATTACCTTTTTGTTGTTGAAAGTTAAGACGAGATTAAGTAATCACTTTTTAAGTTAGCATTATTTGTTTAAACAAAAACAAAGTTCCACCAAAGTGCAATCACGGGTGATGAAGACATTTTCCCTTTTTACAATATTGTAAAACCGTGATCATAAGCATCTACTACAAGCAGTTACAATAATCAATAGAAACGGTGCAATGAAAACAATGGATGATCTAACTCATACTTGTCTTGAGATAAGCAAAAATAGATAAAGTTTTATGGTGTGCAATTAACATCCATACTTAGACAGACAAGGGCAACTAACTATTAATATGTCATAAAGTTTATGAAGTATGTATTTCATCATCATCATCAGCTAGAAGAACAAAGCCCTTTCCTTGGATAGGGTTTCCTCTAGGCAGACATCTTGACAATTACAGTCAGATTGCTGATAAATTAGACGATGCTATTATTCCACTTCTAGGTAGTTGGGCAAAGTTTTAGAAAATTACAATGAAAAGGTGGAAAGAGAAAATGAAATGAAATCTAATTTCTTGGTAATTTGATAATGTTTTAGAAAATCAAAATGAAAAGGTGGTTCTATTATTCAAACCTAACTCACAATAACCCTATCAAAAGCCTATGACGAATCAGAGAAACGAGTGTAACGCAAGGAACAATACCCAATCACAACAATCACAAACACTTCGCAATAAAACATGTGAAAACTTAGAAACTCACGATCCTACGTGCCCGTCCTTAATATTTTACACAAAAAACCGTACAAATAGTCCCGCAAAATGGTTGATTTTCTACATTATGTTGAAAAAAATAGACAAAGCATCACGTACTAAGATATTTTACAGCTGCCAGTGTAAACCGCAGCCCACAATATTATAATGACGTAGAATCGATTGCAAAATGATAATTTACGTGATAGAATAGGTGGAATTGCAGTTTTAGAGATCAGTAGGACAATAATGAAACTCTGTGTTAAGGACGCAAGGGTGATTGAAATACTGTCTTGATTGTGTGTTTGGTAGATTAGGGATTTGAAACAAAATTTGTCGATTTCATAATCAAAAGATTTTTATTATAAACGTAGAATTTGATGAAAGATGACAAAATGCTCCATTTTTTATGTGTATAATACAAGTAGCATGAGTTGCGAAAACAAAACTGCTGTGTCATTTTCATACTACTTGAACTCCTCTGCCTTTGTCTTCTTGACAATCTTTTTGAGCAGAATTTACTCCAGATTTTGAGTAATAACCCAATTGTTTTTAAATTGGGTAATCAAAACTATGGTAAAAATGGTACTCAAAACTATTCAATTTCATCAACAGTCCAAACCACCGAAGGGACTACAAACCATCAAGGTTTTCCCTTCCACAAATATCAACAATAACTTTAGAAATTGTCAATTTATCGCAATCATTAACCACAACGGTAACACTATCATCATTGTCAACTTCGATATTGTGTACGGAACGTGTTGCATTATATTCTATTCGCTCTTGGCCGAGTTTTTTACTTAACCCTATCAACTTGCAACAAAGTATACATATACAATTAAGTCCGTTATGAAATTTTTGAGAAATCTGTGAAATATTAAATTGAGTTTTTTTTTCAACAAACTTTTATTATGCCGTGTGTCGCAGTCTTTTGTGTGTTTTCGATTGTATGTTTTGTTCGTAAAAAAGCGTTAAGTCGGCCAAGATATTGCTCAATGGAAAGTCAAGTTCGAATATGTTAGGCGCAGCACATTGAGTTTTTTAACTGTGGCGCAAGAATTAGTTTTGTGCGCTCTTTTTATTGGACGTATCTTTGGTTTGATGGTGACTGGGTTATGAGTAATGATTAAATACGATTGATTGTGATGGTTGGAATGTTATTTGATATCGATTTTTCTGGTTTTAACTGGTTGTTATAATCAATGTATGTTGTAAGACTCTCTTCCTTATAAAATTTGGTCTAGCCTTAAATTATATATAGAAGTCCTTACCAACCTAACCCTTTGCTTATTCCTTTATGTTCCGTGACTATCACTAACTACTACGTAAACCACGTAAATGAAAACCTTCTTTATCGCTGTCTGTTTAAGGTTCATTTCATTTTAACCATAAGCCAGTTCCGTTACTATAGATAGTATATTATCTTCTCTTACCTGTAATATATGCGTTCCTTGGTGCTGCTCGAACAATTCCATGGCCAGACCTATCGCCGTCCGTCTGTTTTGGGCGCCTGAAACAAATGAAAAAATACTATAAGTTTACTGTCATAAGGTCTTTATTTATTTATTTATTTATTTTAAACTTCATCACAAATACAGTGAATGGCGGACTTAATGAAGGCATTTCTAACAGTCAACCATAGGGTAGTGCAGTTGAAGCGGATTGATGCTAAGTCATAACACAAGCACAAAAGAATAAATATATGAATACAATATATCTTATACATACATAATACATATATATGAAGATACCATCTATGAAGATATCTTTATCAGCTTGATCGTTGAAGACATTAAGTTTAAGCAGTTTTTTGTATAAAATGGCTTTCGCTGAATATTTCTTCAAAGATATATATATCTATCATTGTTTGGAAGGCATTTTCGTGTAGGTAAGGTATGTATTTAATTTTTCTTAAGGGTGATATGATCCTTCAAAAAATTGGATTTACATCGTATATAGTCCCATTGAATACACAAGACACAATTTCAGACTTGGAAATTATTCCAGAATTATAATTCCTTTTCCTCATCAGAAAACCGAACCAGAACTCTCTTGCTTGACAATAGCACGTACGTCGAATCAACCATATCTTTGGCTATCAATACAAGAAGTATTTAACAGTACACTGATAAAAAACTTAATCCCAAACACACTTTGACGATTAAAAAACTAAAGTAAGACAACCATTGTTCAATAGACATGAGCTACCACTCAATGACAAGGCAATTTAGCTCTTTTTGTAAACCAATTAAATACTTGTATCGCGTGGCTGTTTTTGTTAGTACTATTTATAAAGTTTGATCAGGTTTCTGTACTAAAGCTAGTTCTTTAGGTAACTGTATTTTTAGTAACTAATCCATGTGTAACTGTCTTGTTGAAAGTTAAATTATTGGCTTAAACGACTACCGGCTTATAACTTGCTCATTCTTCTATAGGTATAGAAACCTTGTCTTTGGGAATGGACACACAAATGTACATATTTCATACTAGCTTCTGCCAGCAGCTTTGCCTGCATTCTCGTGAGATAAAAAGTAGTCTATGTGTTATAACAGACCATTCTCTACCCTTTGTTCCAAATTTCATCTCGATCCCTTGAGCCGTTTTGAAGTGATTGAGTAATAAATAAACAAATTCAAAAATTTTCCCATTTATAATTATGCGTAAGAAGTAAGGTTAAGGGTCTGAGGTGCCAAAAGAAATTGCGGTCCATACAAGCCAAACTAAATCGTGATAAATGTGATCTTCTTTCAAATTACTTCTTTCTTTCTTTGATCTCAACCTTTCCTATTCTTTTATCCCTAACCAAAACCCATTCAAAAACTTAAACTAAATCTCAGTAGTTCATACATTTCCAAGTTTATTTAATTTTCATAGTATCCGTAGCTACTGTTGTATGTGTACCCGCGATAGGATCACCGGTGTCAGGTTGCGTATGCGCACGCTACTTTACGATGACGTAGACACGTGTTTTATTATCTTATCCGCTTTTAACTTAAACTGGATGAAATGAAGATGTTGAATGTATATTTTTTAAATCATTTGTGGTATTGCTTGAGTCATCGGTTGATGTAGTGTCGGTTGTGGTATTGTACATATGTGGTAGGGTTAAAATGATATGATATGCTGATAAAGATGGTTGAGGAAAATTGCGTGAGAAATTTTTGGGTTTGCTATTTTTAGATCTGATGTTTTGGTGGTGATGAGTAACGTGTATCAGTTGAGATTTGTTTGTTACCGGGTTTAAGGGTCTGTGTGATAAGATGAATTGAACTGACAGATATTTGGACCATTTTAAACGTAGATATGCTTAAACTGGAGCTGTAAACTGCTTACTGGGATTATGGGACTGCTTGCTGGGTTACTGGGATTCGGGTTCAAAAGCAGGAGTAAGAACGGGGTAGTTTTTTGTTAGTTAGAATCTGACACTCCCTCTCGCCACTCCCAAGGAGTCAGAATGATTTCATTAAAAAAGGTCCTTTTCCCAGTGGGACGAACGAAAAAGGTATGCTTAAAAACGTGGGAATCCATATTCTTCAGTAAACTCATTTTTTTACCAGAAACTTTAATTTCTAATTCAGTACCATAAGCATTCTGGTGGATCGCCAATCCAAAATGAATCTTAAACTTCTGATATCAGAAAACGCTAATCTCATTAACCTCTGTCCACATAGTAGATTCTGATACAACTAGCCAAAATACATCATTCCTAAGCCTCTAAAACAACAGTGAAAGCGGTAGTTTTCCAAAATATCTTCACATCGTCCACAAGGACACGAGTGGACCAATCGTGACATAAGTTCGTGACGTCGGTACCCACAGACGGACAGACAGACACGACTATTCGGTCCAAAAGTGCGAAGGAAATCGTCACATGTTTGTGTTGCGTAAGGCCTGTAATGGTATGTTAAAAAAGTTTGGTAATTGTCGCTTCGTGAGTTGCGAATTAGGCAATTTCATGTTGATAAGTTTCATATGTACGGGAGAGCCATGCTTCGGCACGAATAGGCCGGCTCGACTGGAGTGATACCACCGTCTCAAAGAAAACCGACGTAAAACAACGCTTGTGTTGTGTAGTCCACTGAGGTTAGCATCAGCCCAACTTTCCTAATCCCCGATTCCCTAGCAACCCTTAAATTCCTAACCCCAAAAAGGCCAGCAACGCACTTGTAACGCCTCTGGTGTTTCGTGTGTCCATGGGCGGTGGCGGTTGCTCACCATGAGGTGATCCAGCAGCTCGTTTACCGGCTTACATCATTAAAAAAAATATATTTCTCTAGAGAATCTTCCGTTTTGATGATGTCAAATATATATTCTACTCTACCTTTGCCACGCGGCTTTACTCAGTAACTAATCCTTTACTAATATTTCCTTATTACAATAAAACGTTATTATAATTTGTCAGTTTGATGTACAGGCAATGCGTTCTCAGTGAACTAGCGCCGGAAATGTTGTTCGTGACTGTACACGTTATCTGTCTGTCTGTCGGCGACTGTACATTTTATTGCCCACGCACGATTCTTAGTGCAAATTGTAAATTAATGGATTTTTCTTGTGATTTCTAATGTATAATGTTTATTATAAGGATTGCTAGCCAGTAATCGTTATTGACGGATCACCTGATGGTAAGCAATTGCCGCCGTCTATGGACATTCGAAACACTAGAGGCGTTATAAGTGCGTTGCCGGCCTTTTGGGGGTTGGGAATTTAAGGGTGGTTGACGAATTAGAGTTTGGAAAGATTGGGAACTTCACTCACACAACGAAACAAGAAGTTATAAAATGTTGAGCTTAAAGTCTCAATCATGATCAATTTGCTCAAAAAAATGACCTAGTCTTCTCTATAGTGCATGTCAAACTATAAATGTTTTCGTCTATTTTGGTAATATGGAGCTAAAGTATTATTTAATAGCTTTTGTAGCCTAAATAGTTATCTAACTATAAAATTCATATCTAGAATAAAATCTAAATCAAAAGAAAAGCTCTCCCATAGGCCAACAAAACAAATCTATTATTAGAATAAATTTATACCTAACCGAAACACAATAAAATAAAACAATATAACATCATATTCTACTATCGTAACTTTTATAAAACAAAAACAAGAAAAAAAACTATTTCGCTACAACTTTATACGAAACTGTAGGGCGAGCATAATTCACTGCTTTCATCGGACTGTCCCGTTTTATGTTACAAAGCTACCGTAAGATAGAGGGCCTTATTTTGACATATTATTATGTATGTATGTGTGTGTGTGAGTCCAGATATTCTTTCCTTTATGATATCAAATGAAATGTGGTATTAAATAAAATGTAAGAAAGGTACGGTGTATCGTTTTCATTTATCTGTTTCAGATTAAAATGTCAGTGTTGTTTATGTGTCGTTGTGTGTACGCTCAATACCTTATTATAGTATTTACTAAATTTAAAAAAGGTATTGTCTTCGCAAACACCATATCACTATTTACTTTTTATTCAATTTTTATTAGATCTCAATTGAATTTTTAGCGAAAAAATACAGAAAATCGTGTTGTTACATGGACAAAATGACCTTTTCAAAACATAATTATCACCAGTGATCAAAATAAAGTAGGTACCTAATATTTTTTCTGATTATACCTAATGCCTAGGTATTGTATTGTATTCCAACCAAATATTAGTAGATAATAATAACCAAATACAATTTAAATCCAAATTAATTCCAAACAACAATTAAATCCCCTACTTAAACACATACCTAGTCACCCTACAAAGACACAGGTCGGCATCACAAAGCGGGTTGTGCTCAGTTTTGTTGAATTAAACCGTAATAAAGAACACACGAGGCTATCTCGCCATCGCCAGGGTTAAATATGTCCCACCGGCTAAACCCCACCATGTGAATGTACTAGTATTTTTGTCGGATGTACTTATAAAACTATTTTCACTAAGTAACTGCTTTGTTGGATCATGCTACTGTTGGATGTAGGAGTTTAAGTCTTATTGCTGAGTCGGATAGTTGTGGGTTTCTCTTGTAAATAACACGTTACTATCATATTTTTTTCTTTACGAAACAAGCCCGGAACCTCCCTAAACCGCTGCAACTCCTGTCCAGGGTCTATTTAGCAACAATTTGTGTGAACCCGCTACCCATTACACAGCAGCCACTTGCCCAGCTGCCGCGTCAACCGTCCAGTCGCCCAAAACCGCTGCAATTCCTGTAAGCCAGGATCAATCTAGCAATGTGGACCACACAAAGAATTGCTCCGTGCGAAAGTTGAACCCGCTACCCGTTGCATGGCAGCCACTTGCCCAGCCACAGAATCAACAGTGCAGTCAACTCGTTTTAGATTGGAACTTTAACAAGCAACCGCGTCAACCGTTTGTCAAATCATTTTAGGTTAGAACTTTATCAGAATATCAATACCAAGTTAATATGTTTATTAGAACAAAATATATGTCCAGGAAATCACAAAATAAATCATATTTGACGCGTAAACCCTGCTCAAACCGTGCCATTTATTCAGCGTGATCAACCCTCATGAACAAATTTTTATTAACGCTTCTAAGTCTTCGTATAATTTTCTCATTATATCGCCTCGCCTTAAGTCAGATATTGTCGCCTTCACGACCGTAATTTGTAAGGGCATTAGCAGTTAATAAAGTTAGGTTATGTGCTTTTAATGCTGGAAAAATGTGTATTAAAATATTTTGTGGGACTGCTGGTTCAAAGTGTGATAGAAGAAGCAGATCGATTTTTGAGTCGTGAATTTTTGTAGTAGTTTTTTGGTGAGTGTGTAAATTATGAAATAGTATGTGTTTTATTGTAAAGAGCTTTACTATGACTTTAACTCCACTAGGAAAACACAAATAACTACCGTACTCAGAGACATTTACTTAAATTATTTCTAAGTAACGATTTTGTATCGAAAACGATTGCTAAAGCTGTAAGTTATATTTTTATTCAAATTACGAATAATATTTATCGTTACTGGCCAAAACCAGATTGCCTGAAGAAGAATATATTAAAAGACGAACACAGACTTCAAATAAAGAATTGCACACAACTTTTCACAAAAAAAAAAACAAAAGACGTTCTTTTTCTTCCAATCGAGAAGGCCATCCAAACTCTCTAGTTAATTCAGTAAAACGCATCGTCCAGTGCCGGGATAAATTTAATAACCACCCTAAACACGGACCACACTTACAAACGATCGATTTGACACGAAATAAAGACGTGGGCGTTCTCACACCGAAGTGTAACGATGTCACAATGTTTGGGAACTGTGCGGCAGTTTTATGTTTTAGGTATATGTAGTAAGGTAGGTGAGTAAATGTAGTTTTTTTTTTGGTAAAATGATAACAAGTTATGCCTTGATTTGTGTTTAATGTAGACTGACATAAGTAATATCTGAATTTATTAAGTATGTACCAATATAGACCCGGACCTGTAGACCGCTGCACGGACCACCCCGTGCTTAGTCAGTAAGAGTTTCACACTCCCTCTCAACTCATCCAAGGCGGGAGAAGTCATTGGATGATTTTACCCCCTCAAAAACAGGTACCAATATAATTCAAAGGTAAAAGTTGGTAAACATGGTTCACAATGATTGATATCTCAGAGGCTTACTTAGACTACAATGACCGCATATCATTAAGCAAGCCATAAGTTTTATTGATAAAATAATAGAAGAGAAACTTCAGAATAAAATTCGATATCCACCATAAATTGCCATCACCATTCACAAAAATCACCATCAAATTGGCCCTAACAAATTCGTAACAGTGCAACAGCCAACCCTAAAACGCTCATGGCTATATTTATCGATGGCGAGAGCAATAATTTGGTCGTATTTGCCCATTTGGACATGTGCGGCCGACCACTAACATTGACACTGTAGTGTTAGCATAGAGCCAAAATTAAATAGAACTCGCCACTAATACAGGGAGGGGTCGTAAGGACTTGAAAAATTGGCGTTTTTTCTTGAGGACCTTGTGTTTAATGATGATGGTAAGAAAAGTTTCTTGAGTTGGAAACTGGACATTTTCTACTTAAAAAAAAAAGATTTTTTTTAGAAAAATTACCTGATAGCTAAAACTCATAATGTGCAACGCAAGATTAATGTAATGAAGCTAAGCTACTATTGATAGTCATTTAAAAAAATACAATGAGACCATTTTTCTACATCACCTTGAAATACAATATGACATTTCTCTATACAAACTGTCGATTACTTAGTCTGATCTAAAAATAAAGGATTTTTGGTGTCTATTCCACAACGTTAAACAAAGTTACTGGCCACTTCTACTTCAAAGCAGATATTCATTTTATTTCTTACCCATAGAAAAACTATAACTTTTACCTAAACGCCCCGCAGCGACCCTCAAAAATAATACAAGTTGGAAGCGTTGATTACCAACCCCTAGGGGGCGCCACTTGACCGGAACTTGGGACCTCTAATGAAGAATTACTGCCCTTTGTGATTCAACCTCTTATTTGACAGGGATAGAGCGATTTTCACTACAAACTTTAGGATTTTTCTTCAAAAAAGTGAAAGAAAAATAAAGCTCTATTTGTGAGCTCAAAACTTATAAAAAATTAAATAAATCTATGGACCCTATATTCTCATAAACCTATAGCTATCTATTCACGAAAATCGAAAAACAAAATCAATCCACACCAATCTACCGCAACATCGCAAAAATATCCAAAAAAAAAATCACAATTCCGAAACAATAATGAATTGTAACTAGCCAATTACACGGGCGGCCAACCCTTTATCGGCGACGGGGGTCCAAAACGCCCGACAGTCCGAAAACGGTCGATACCAAATAAAAATGGCTACAAAATCCCGGAAAGCGATCGGACATTCGGAACACGTACTGTCAATATAGAATAGCACGGGGTGATGATTGTGATGCACCGGCTGAGGGACAGACAGAAATGGCAATGGTGACTATTATAGATTGAAAGTAATGGCGGATTCGTTTAGTGTAAGGCTTTTTTATGGTATAAAACTATAAAACGTTATGATTATTATTTCAGTTCCTGCGACAGTGCCATTCGAAATTGAATAGTATTATTCGTTAAATGGTTTTATTTAATTTACCTACCTACCTACGTACCTACCTACCTATCTATCTATCCTGTTGAATGAAAAATAATGAATGAAATTGAAATGAATGACCTGGCATGACTATACTATAACGATAATATGTATAGGCAGTTACCTATATAATTATGTATCAACAGATATTTACGTCAAATTGACTTTATAATTTTGATCAGTGGTTTAAGAAAGAAAGGCGAAGAAGTTTTCATTACAATCGGTGATCGTATCTCCTGAACGGACGACGTTTCCAACTATTCAAAAAGTTTCCCACACACAACAGCCTTTAAAAAGCCAACAGACAAAACAGGAAAAGTAATGACCTTCTAATAACTCCTGTTTCCTTTAATAAATAACACTTCACTCACATCCTATGCATCATCAAACATATCACGATTTCAATACAAGTCTTTAACATATTAATAAGCCGGCACCTATTTAATTATACCCGCTCGGCGGGTATCTTCGGGTATCGTCGGGTATTCTCGGGTATGCCCGGGTATTGTCGGGAAAGCACGCAGTTCATTATTGCCCGGATTAGCGGAAGGGTTAGCTTATTGAACGGGCAAAGATCCGGGTGCCTAAGGACCGATATTAAGGGATACGTTTCTTAGCATTAAAGTTTCCTTATTTACTTTTGTTTGATATGTTGTGGGATTGAGTGCATTAATGTTTTGATTTTGGTTACGCACAATAGTGCATAAGCATGTGGCTATTTTTAAGGATAGTTCTTTGCTATTGCGACTTGGAAAGTGTTGTAAAAGAATAGCATAAACCTTTACAATATATTTGCTTAACAAACACCTGAATTTGGAAATAGCATTTTGGCAGTTCGTGAAAAAAACTTTAGAAGACTTATGTATGTATCATTAAAAGTAAAGTTTTCAATAATAATCTTATTTCCATAAGCATAGCAATTTGTTTTTAACAAAAATACCTTCCGTTTTTCTCTAAATACGCACACAACAAAGTGTATAAGAGCAAAATATCTGTCGGAAGTAACCCGTGTGTCGCCGCGGCACGGTACTAGTAGCCCCTTATTTATTGTTATTTTTCTATTTCGCCGGCAGATGTGCCGCGCTATGATTTACCGACGTCTTGTATTAAGGAACGGACGTGAATTACAACGCCAACGCGGCACTGGTCAGGGAAAACTTATTTCCTATATTTTACAGTGAAGGAAAACTGTATTTTTACACAAAAGATTTATTAGTTTAGTTTTGAGTTTTATTCGATGTTTGTAGGTGTAAGTTTGTTTGGATTTTAAATTGAATTCAACTAACAATTATTGTAGTCTTAAAATGTACTAAAGACGAAATATTAATAGAGTATATTATAGGACATACAGATATTTAATTAGTATTACTAGTACTGTTTAATAAAGTCTTAAATTGATGTCCCGAGTCCCGAATAAACTTAATTTGATTTATGCCTTATCATTTCATGCATTATTAAGTGACAAAACCCCATATCATATTCATTTGCAAACACAAAAGCAATGCTACCTCATAAAACATTAACATTGAACAGAAACCAGTTAAAATCACACGTCTGTTCGCCACGAGATCCGACGCCCTTGTGCCCATAAATCAACCGTGCTGCCACCTAACGGCAATATGGGGAAAGAAACATGTGTTTACACCGAAGTTAATTTGTCGAATTTATCTGCCTTGTCTTGTGTACGTATTGAGAAATATTGCCTTCTGCTGTGTTTGTTTCTTATGCTTTCGATTAGAAATGTAATGTATGTGGATTTGTACGAACATTTTTGCGCGTATGGGTCGTTTTGATACATGTCGGGTTTTGAAGGGTTGTTAACTGAGTAAAAGTACAAGACAAAAGTTTATCTACAACTCATAACGCCGTACTCAGAGTCATTTAATGACTGTCTGTTTGTTCTGGCTAATCTCTAAAATGGCTAGACCGATTTTGACGGGACTTCTATTGGCAGGTAGCTGATGTACTAAGGAGTAACTTTGTATACCTATGTCACAGAGTCCTTAATCCACATGAGCGAAACCTGAGCATCAACTAACTATAAATAATTATGTAGCTAACTAATAAATCTCAGTTGAATCTGTCGTGTCTATCCGGTCGCCAATAAATGCCTATCACTCAATTACTTCGCCATTGCTATCAAACTCACGTAATTGCCATAAAATTGACATCGTTGACATTTTGTGGCAATTGAATAAATTAGAATGTCACAGTGGTAGGTAATTATTGTTGAAATTGTCGGTATGTGTGTTTGTATTGAGTATTTTGTTCATATCATAACATTAAAAGGTAAAAGATCATTAAATATTTTGGGTACGCTATTAATCAGAAATGATTGTGAGTCTCAATTATTATAAGTTCTTTATAATAACTTATAAGGTAAATAGGTTGAATTAGTAAAAAAACATTGGCGTAGGATTGGAAATATTGGAAAAGCCTATCGATATTGGACAGAAATAAGCTTACGATGACAATAACGTATCTAAAATTCTCAATAAATATTAAGAACAAAATAAAAGAATTGAATTCAATGAGTGTCAACAAATACATTGTTAATACTCAACACTCATCACAGTGACACATTTAACAAGCCCTACTAAATATCACAATGAACAAAAGAACAAAACTACCCGAATACCCCAAATTCAAACCGCAAGACACAGTGGTTACACCAATTAAACGGGCCAGACAAAATCGTCAAACGTACCCTAGTACGAAATTTAAATAACCAAGTCACGTTTGCTAAATAAGCAGCAGTAACAAGCGGTATATCGCTTGCACTGATTGTTAATTGATTAGATTAAAAATTTTGTCCCAATTCGGCGCGTATTGTTACAGTGGGGGACATCCCTACAGAATTAATTAGTTATTTTTAATGGTAAAGGTGTATTTTACAATTTGGATGTTGACAGATGTATTTATTAGATTATTAGGTAAGCCTGTTGGTTTCTTTGTGGTTTAAAACTTGATCTTGTTACTTGATTGTGGGGTAAAGATTTTAAATGCTATAGATACTGTGAAACGGGTTAGTATAATTCTGAGAGCTGTAAATTTTAATAAAAATGTGTGTAGTTTATTTTGAGTAATCTATGATATATTAACTTAAAGGCGGAATTTAAATAAAATCATATTTATGTTCCTTTCCCTACAAATGCTACTGAGTCTTCCATATTAAAACAATCCTTCACATTAATTCGTCTTAGGAAACTCCATTAGTTAATACATCTTTGACTAATACTAACATACCTCTCTCTATTACATTTAAAGCCTTCAAACAAAACACGAAAGTGATGTATGTACCCAATAAATTTCAACAATTGTAAACGCAACACATGAGACACACAATTTTTTACGACACCTACTGTATTTTCCTAAACTCCCTTCCTAAACCTTTATTGCATACAAGTATACTGAAACTACAAAATTTTCCCTACAAAAACATTTTGTAAGAAGAATTTGACACCCTAAACACTCATGTTTTATTGTCTTGAATATTTTTATTTGAATACGTAGTACCCACCTTCAAAATTGAGTTAAAATGACAGTGGCATACGTAGTGATTCGCCCCGTGGTCGCATTAAGCGCATTAGGGGCCAAAATTGGATTTGTCGAGGGCGTTTTATTGGTACACTTGTTACGAATTTAGGAGCACTGTGTGTTAAAAAAGCTCTTTGTCAATGTGCCAGTGTGTGATTTGGTTTTATATTGGCAATTTTTTAAATTCCAATATGAAGTGTTTTGTACCGTTTGTGTTTTATTCTTCAATATTTGTGGGTCTTAAAGAGACAATGGAAACCACGTGCTGTTATTTATGTAGGCATTTATTTTATATACTTTTTCTTAGTCATATTTATTTAAAAATAATGAAAAAGTAATATCGTTAGATTTAAACTTTTGCAGTGAAAAACAGTGCGTAATAAATTATATATTCAATGCACACAGAGATCATTGCTCACAACTATTGCTAAGAAGATATTCAAATGTATGTACTCATTCCATATTTTAATCTGTCTAGCAATTAACTTGGTAATTAGTTGATAATTATCAGCAGACTTATCTTGAGGATTTGCGCAATACTTGGATAAATGAATAAACATTGTTTATAGATCTGAAGAAGATACTTGAATTAAAAACATTACCGAATGCTGAAAGCTATAGAATATCCTTAAAGTACCTCCGCTGTTTTAACTTGGTATGTTGTGAGTCCCATTTTAATATAAGCCAAATATTAAGTTTTACAAAAACTCAATGGAAAACTGATTTATTTATTTATTTATTAAAGCTTACCGACTAAGATACAGACAATCTTAAAAATATAGGGAAAGAACAGTTAGTGTATGCTCTTAAATTAAAGGTAGGCTCAACATTATTTAGATTTAGATTTCTGCCCTGATCATCCCACTGCAGGGTAAAGGCCTCCCTCCTTTCACTCCTTCCACTGGAAGACTGACAGTATAAATATAGGAAATCCGAATATTGAAACTCTTTGTGCTCAACAAATGCCCTCACAACCACTTTTTAGTTTTCAAAATTCAATATTGAAAGTAGAAAACATAAAATACACAATTCCAATCAACTGCACATGTGTTTATGTATATCAATAAAACAAATGTTTGTATTCTTTACCCGACTGTGCAAAGGAAGTATTTATTTGACAGATCGCGGTGAATCAGCGTCCCTGGGCGCATTTTGTTTGTGAATACGCTTCGCTTCACATTGTTTTGATTTACGCGTGGAGTTCTTTTTTTTGTCCACCGCGATTTGATTTTGACACACTGTGCGAACTTTAGTGTTGGTGTAGATTTTAGTTGGTGAATATTTTTAAAATATTGTTTTATTTTTCGGTATAATAACCTAAACATTTTAACGTTATCTAATTAATCCGTCAGTTAGGTACCTAATGAAAAAATATTAGACATGTATTTTGTAGTTTATCGTATAAAAAGTAATACTTAGATAAAACGAATCAAAGTTTAGAGTAAGCTAATATATCCTTTCTACGTATAAAGTGACGTCACGCGATATTTCAAATCGCGTCTAATATTTTATAATAATTTACAAGACGGACATTAATAACAAAATAGTGATCTACCCTCTTGGGAGTAACTCTTTTACCATACACCGGTAATAATGCAAAAAAATGTCGTTTCTTACTCATCAATTATAATAAGAAGCAACACTGTCTGTCATAACGACATTTTTATTTTATTTTCTCCATAAACCTGCAAATAGCCTCTAAACCTATTCAAAATAGTCTTAAAATACAAATAACCAACAATCATCCCTATTCTGCCGACAGTACATACCAACACTTGTTTTGCTGTCGCTACGAGGGGAGCGGTAACGTAGTTAGTTAGACAATGACTTGACGAAGCCAAATCTGATTTGCTAACCCTCCAACGTTATTTTAAAGCTAGTCTATCATTTTGCATAGCGAAAGGGAGTTCGATTATGGTGTAGTGTAGTATTCTGTGTGGGACAAGTTTTGCGGCTTTTGTGTGCCGTAGTGGGGAATTCAAAGGATTATAGGTACTGTATTTGGGTAAATGTGAGTAATTCGTGTTGGTGATTGATTGGTAATGCACCTGTATTAACTACACGGTTGGGCATAGTGGTTAGGTGAGTGGCTACTGTGCAAAGTGGTTTCGATTCCCGCGCCAGCCAAAAAGTGATAATGGTATTTTCTGAGTAAAATATAATTTGTTCACTATTATCCTGGAGTCAGGAAGTTTGGCGGTGTTAGACACCCGTGCGTTATTAAAGGTTTACAATAATCCCCACGTTTAGCAAGCGACTTTGGGATACAGTTGCCCACCGTACTCAGATACATTTAATGGTTACTTTGGTATACAGACAGGGTATGAGTTGACTTAAGTGATAGGATACTTTTTTATCCCTCGGGAACGCGGGCGAAGCCGCTGACAGAAGCTAGTAATCAAGCTGAAGACGAAAATACAGCTTGCTCGTTCTTCTCCATAGGAATCTACACTTTGAAACGAGCAAATAGCTTCACTAGAGGACTGACCGACAGACAGACGTTATTAATATTATTATATTTGCTTTGACGTTCAAAAGTGCCTTCCTGGTCTATTTGAAATAAATAATTTTGACTTGACTTGACAGATTGATTTCGGTCAAATAAGTTCTAAATATGTAACGTTAACCGGATAGATGTATGACTAATAAGAAAACCTTATAAAACAAAGCGAAACCGGATGTTATTCATTGTCTAGTTTCCAATCCGCATACATATTGATCTATTCATACTAGAAAGTAGCTGAATGGTTGTTTAGGGTTAAAGCAGACTTTTACGTAGTAACCATGTAAATGGCGTGGGATTTTAATACATCAAAAGATACTATTATTTACCTTCAAGAAATAAGTATTTATACAGTTTCTCCTTTGTGAAGTGTTTAATTAAATATACTTATTAAATAAATATGTCGAATGGTCGCAAGAGCGACTGTCACGCAAGGGATCTCGGGTTCGATTCCCAGGTCGTCCAAAGAATTACTGGGCTTTTTTCGGATTTCCGAAAATTTCTCAGTAGTAGCACGGAGTCTGGAATCTTAAATCTATCTAAATTACTTAGATTTCTAAGTAATTTAAGTAAGTAGGTACCCACTTGAAACCTAAGTAATATCTATGTTACCATCAAGTGATAGTCGACCAAAAGGCTCAAAAACCCGCAATACACTTGTAACGTCTCCGTTGTTTCGGGTGTCCATGGGCGACGGCGATTGCTTACCACCAGATGATACATCTGCTCGTTTTGCCGTTCCATAGCCAAAAAACACGACATACATCCATCACACAAAGTCACATACCTTTCAAAGCCTTGCTAGACGGAGGAGGGTCCCGGCTCCACGGAGGATCACCATGCCCGGAGAAGTCCCGTAACTTGAGGTAGCTAATTGTCAGCCTTATAATGGAAGCTTTGTCTAACTGGCTGGTGATGGCAGCTGGGAGAGGCAGCATCTTCGCCAGCTCATAGAACTCATAGTTCTCCTTTCCTCTTCTAGAACGAGCTGCGTCTCTGCTCTTCTCTTTTCGTAGCTCGAGAATGCTGTAAAGAGAAGGAGATGTTAGACTTTTTTGTGTTTTTTGTAGTTAAGTAGATAGTTTGTGGTTTTTGTTAAAGTTGTGGTGGGTTTTTTGGGTGTGACAGTTGATAAAACGTTATGAAAACGAAATGTCCGTACGTTCGATAAGATTGGTAATTAATTTGGTACTCCAAAACATGTATAGCGAAGTATCTAATGATTTAGTGTTGATTGTCAGCTGTTCATTACTAACTGCCGAAGGTAAATGTTATCTTTGTAGCATATTAAAATGTACGCTAAAGATACATTATCCATATTCGTTTTGTTTTATAGAGTAGGTAATGAAAGTTTTTATTTGCCTTAGTTTTGTAATTTTCATAAATGACAAATTTCATAATTTACAACATTCTAGCTTATACTAAACAAATTGTGTTCCATAACGAACTTAACGCCGCCTCCTCACCTACACAAATCAATACATCTCTCTCAATTTAAAACACAAAACCTCAACAGGCATATCACAAAAATCCCTTATAATACATATAAAAATACAACACGATATAAAAAGAGAAAATACCGCCCAAAATCGTAGCTTCGATGGGAGTGTCCCTAACACACCCACTGCCCGCCCAAAGGCGGAGTTTCTAATGAACTCTATACTTATACATTTAAAACACACATTTGCATTTTAGCAAGAAAATGAAATGTATTTCTGTATTTAAATTAAATTTTTAATTTACATTTTTTTTATTAATTTAGTCTTGTGAGTATACTGGTTTTACGCTTTTTTCTGTTATGAGCAGGTTTTATATTATGATAATGTAATTGTAAAATTGAAAAGTTGGATTAATATTTGAAGGTATGTTTTTATTAAGATTTAGTAGAGTTCGAAATTGATTCACCAGGTTTTAATATTTAATAATATTATTACAATCATAAATCTTATACGTCTAGTATTATTAGATACTTTATCATTTTATCTACTGTCTCGCACCAAAGACTGTTGATCGAAATAACAATGAGCAACCATCTTACATTACACACATTGCCAATATATTAAAAGATACTCCCACAAAATTAATCTTTAAAAACCCACCAACAACAAACACGTCTTGGAAACTGTAACCTATAATGAAACATTAAGGTGTGTCCACATCAGCGGGAACTTTACAGCCGGGTCTAAACCGAAAGGTGCGAACTAAGCGAAGACTCCATTTTACGAGCCAGCCCGATTACCAGCCGTCCCGTGGGTCCCCGGCTTTATTGTCACCTGAGTAAGGCTATTTGGAAATTGCTGCTTTTTTACGATTTTTTTAAAGGCTTTTCCATTCTTTGTTTGTGAATGTGAAGATAGTCTGGATTCTGGATCCGAGTCGAACGTTCTACAATGACATTTAGAAAGGTCGTTTACCTTGTGGATTTTAAAATAGGAACGGATTTGAAAGAAAATCGTTGTCGAAGCGTTCGTTTTTTAGAATGTAACGGCTTTTTAGATTCAGTTTGCAATGCAATGCAGTGCTTTGATATTGCAAGTTCCAAGTAGGTATTTATTGAGTAAGTTGGTCTCGTTTTAAAATCTTTTAATTACATTTAAGATTTCAGTAATTAAGACCTAGACTTGAAGCAGCCATTTTATATAAGATATTTCTTTTTTTTTATAATATAAGTCGATAAATGAGCAAACGGATCACCTGATGGTAAGCAATGGCGAAATACCAGAGGCGTTAGTTACAAGTGCGTTTCGCGATTTTTTGGCGGTTAGGAATTGAAGGGTTGTTGGGAAATCGGGAATTGGGAAGATTCTGTAATTGAGCCTCCAGTAACCTCACTTACAGAACGAAACACAACGCAAGCGTTGATTCACGTCGGTTTCCTGTGAGCCATTCGTGCCGAAGTATGACTCTCCTACACTTAAATATACTTAATAAAGATATTTCTAAACACGCTTATTGGTCAACTAACAAAACTAAAAAGAAAACCGTTACTCTTTATTTTTCCATTTAAAAATAATCTCAATCAGATCAAGATAAAGGAAAACCATAGTGGACCTATTTTAAAACGTAACTCTTAACCCCTTATCTTAAATAACTACGCCTAAGGGACTAATAATGTTTAAAAATATAAAGAAATACTAAACAAACCCCTTCGTAAATCTGATTTTCCGATAAACGATAGTAAACTGTTAGGGGTAAGGGGGAGCTTACATGGGACAGTTT
Organism: Spodoptera frugiperda; assembly: GCF_023101765.2. Lineage (NCBI taxonomy): Eukaryota > Metazoa > Arthropoda > Insecta > Lepidoptera > Noctuidae > Spodoptera > Spodoptera frugiperda. The sequence goes on along the minus strand of NC_064229.1, from coordinate 8,328,071 downwards.
TGGAAGAGCAATTTGATTGATATGAAGACCAATCTTTACTATTTTTGGTTTTAATGTCGTACCTAAAAGAAATAATAATCCTAAAGAGTGTGTGTGTGTGTGTGTGTGTGTGTATCGTCACCCCTTTTATTGCCGAAAAGGTAGGCAGAGGTGCAAATTACGTCTTGTAATGCCACTGTACAATGTCCACACCACATTTTACCATTTGCTTCTAGTGGGAAATTTTCAAAATAAAAAAGTCAGCAAAGCTTTGCCCTACAGGGTATTAGACCCCTTAGCCGAGATTCGCAATTATGATCACTTGACCAACGAGAGTAAGACTTACAATATATGTATACACGTACAATATACGTATTTATAACAAAAAAACTAAACGTGTTTATGCAACGTTGCAAATTTTCATAGGTTTCACTTAACGGTCGATAAAAGTCGTTTAAGACGGCACACCATGATTTATCAAAAATTAACACATTATTCCTATGAAACTATGATAAACAAAAACTTATTTTAAAAGGACATAGGTTACCTACCTACATACTTTAGTCCTAACTCAGTTCTAAGTTAGGTACCAAAAATTCTTCACCACATTAACGATTAATTGTGTTTTGATGTCTACCCATTGTGAGTAGGTACTAAGTTATTTTTACAGACAATCCGCCATTGTGATTTTAAAAACAATAAGTTGGTATGCTAATCGGTACATTAGCACAGTGACCAATTGACGCCTGTAATTGACGCGTTACAAGCTTCTAAGTGGATTATGATAACATTATTTATATGTTTTGGAATTAAAGTGGGATAGAGGATTTGATTTTGTTATTTGAGTAATTTATATAAACTTTTAATAACACTATTTTCTATTAATAGACTGCCTCGTTGATTGACTGATCGCAAGTGCGACTGCCAGGCAAGCGGTCTCGGGTTCGATGGGTCGGGGAAGGCATTGCTGAGCTTTTTCGGCTTTGCGAAAATTTCTCAGTACTAGCACAGAGTTTGGAATTGTGCTCAGTTTATGGCAACATACTCGCCCTCTATTACACGGGACTTATACATAAATGGTGAAAAGTAGGTGTACATTGTATAGTGGCAATTCGTGCCGTAAAAAAACCATTCTTAGTTTTAATTTTTCAATAAATATTTCTTACTTTATTTCCACCTCCATGTAAACCAAATTTTTCAAAGGTCCGAATTAAACCGAGGGCGTGCATGGTCAGTTAGGGGCATAACATTGTTTAAAATAACTTTACAGTTAGGGGCTGGACGGCCCCCTATCTTGACCGTAAGATTAGGGGGACTTTTAGATTTGATGGAATTTACTTTTGTTTTATAATTGATTGGATAATTTTATGCTAAATTCAATTTTGAAATGATTATTGTATTAGAAGCAGATATAATAAAGGTTATTAAAATTTAGGACATTACCAAACGTATTTTGAATTCCCGAAGAGTAGGTAGACAGTAGGGATTGCGATCTGAGATCTCGAAATTTTGACGAGATTTCAGGAGATTAACGAGATTTCTATACTATTTTTTTTTTAGAATGAAGTTTTAATTTTATAATTACCAAATTAATTTTATTTTTGATTTCTTAAAAATCCGTATACCATTAACAGTTTACATATTTATTCAGTAACACATTTTTGAAAAAGAGACCATTAAAAACGGTACTTAAAATATTTAACTTTATCAAAATGGTTTTAATACCATATTAAGAGATGAGATGTTCTTATCACGATCATAACAGTACCTCATTACTTAGTACTCGTATTCACATTGGATAAACAAAACACTGCTAAAATGTGCATTTAAAAAGATATTTCAAGGATACTTTTATTAAGCTATCATCCACAGTCTTTAAGTGACCACTGCTGACCAAACCCTCTTCAAAGTCAAAATCAAAGTCAAAATTATTCATCATTCATAAATAGACCGGGAAAGCACTTTTGAACGTCAAAGCAAATATTATAATCATTTTCCAGTCAGTCCTCTAGTAAAGTTATTTGCTTCTCGCATGGAGAAGGTTTATGAGCATTAATCACCACACTTGCTCAATGCGGGTTGGCGATTTCAAACTTATAATGTGTCTATCCATTGTCAAAAGTATGAGAGTGTAAAAGCTTTTATGATTTTTACAAAACCTATGCCTAAAATTCAAAGAAAAAGTATGACGTAATATTGTTTATGTCGTAAATATATGAGAGACTGTCTAATAAAAATATTACATAAAATATATTAGGAAGACATTGCAATGCTTTTGCTTCTGTCCAATTTTTATGACAGACCTCCCTTCATCTTAGAAGTGGCCGTCTTTAAGTGTCCGCGTACGTGTCTCAACACCCTACACACCTGGGAATCGAACCCACAATACGCCACTAACGCCTTGACCCTCTACAAATACAGCCTCGACTACCACAGCTAAAAATCAACCGTATCTTTTACAGGATAGAGCTCAAAATCTAAAAACGATTCGATACGTTCCAATGGTCAGTGATGATTAGTGCGATATTCCAAAAAGGACACATCTCACAATCCCTTCAAGCAAAACTGAGCTTTAAGTCTCAGAGAATAGAACTGAAAATCACACTTTAAGAAGAAAAACAAAAAGTATTCTCTTGCAAATTGAAATAGGAGAAATTCGAAGGAAAAAATTCCGGGATTCGATGCCGGGAAGAGGTCGTAAAAAGCGTAGTACGCAACCGTGTCGCAGTAGTTACGGTTAATGTGTCCCGGACAAATTGAGTTGTGCCCTGCTAGGAAAATTAGCTGTCCCCCGGGATTCAACACTAGTTCCCGGAGTCCGGGATAAGTGACGAATATGACGTCACTATTTATGAGTCGCATTTTATTGTCTTCGATTGGGTATCACGTTGCTGTTTATTTTGTTTTTGGTAAGCAGAATGTGTAGATGAGTTTGTGGATTAATGTTGATAAAATGTGTATTAATTTGATGACCAACTGCCGTACTCCGAGTTATTTAATGATTATTTAAACTATTCCTTAGTAATGATTTTATTCCAAAAACTATTGATATGGACTGGATTAGGTAACCATACATAACTCTGAGCAGGGATGGCAGTTAGTCTTAACTTACCTACATTATGTATAAGTATTTACCTAATGTTCTAGGAAGATACTAATGCTGCTTTATACATATAATTTATTTGATAAAGTAACAAGAGATAAGAGTAACAAGATTTCTACAACTTCTATAGATAGCAAATATTCTCACAACCCCATTAAAATCTATAAACGCAGTAACCAAAGAATCAGCAACTATTATTAACACTCTAACCACTTAATTGAGACTTAAAATCCTCGCCTTTAAACTCCCAATCAATAAAACCGATAACCCTCAAACGACGACACCAAAAAAAGTATCACAAAAGAAAAAGATTAACCAAAATGTACCACTATATCAATAGACTGCTTGTTGTCACCATCACTGTCACTATTAAGGGTTAACACCTTCCCGATTAACCCCTGTACGGGGTATTTAATACCCCTTCTAAGAAGCCATGGGAACTTCTGTCGATTTTCTCCATGAATGGGTAAGAGTCTAAACATCGGTTCTTTGTTGTGGTTTAGTTACTATTAAGTTTATTATTTGGTGATAAAGTTTACGGTTAGTACTGAATGATGGTGGTTTTATTATTTTCTTGGTTATATTTATAATGGTGTTGTGATGGTGTTCCTGGATTGTGGTTCATTGATTTTATTTGTTGGATCGTTGTCGTTGTGGCTTTAAACGATATTTGATTATTCAGCAAATTGTGTACCTATAGAAGGTCGGAATTGTAAGTTAAAGTGCATAGGTTCACAAATGCTCCGGAGATGTCAACTACTTAACGGGTTTACCGGGGCTCCGTCTAGAAATGCAGGAGTAGGAACGCGGTGGTTTTTAGTTAGTAAGAGTCTGACATTCCCTCTCGCCTCGCGTAAGGCGGGAAGTCATTGGATTATTTTCCTCCTTAAAGAAATACCTACTAACGCCGTAGACTACGTTACAAAACATAATTCACCAAATTTTTATAACTGACAAAATAGTTATTACAATTTTATCAATACATAATCCTATGGCAGACCACTTAAGAACTCAAAGAAAAATCTCCACTCATCCAAGACCATAATACAAATACATAACAATATAAAATATGACATCTCAAGTCGTTGATATGAAGTGGCATTACCACCTTTTACCACTCCATATTAAATATAATACACAATATCATTTTTGATATTACATTCAACGTTTTAGGGTTATAAGTGGGTATTGAGTAATTTTGCTACCTTGGGAAGATAGGTGCAGAATTCAACCCTCTTTTAAAAGCTTAATCTTTTCTTTTGGATGACAAAAGTATTGTAGTGCAAACGTTTAAGGTGACTAAAATATAAAGATTTGTAAAGGGATGTTAAATTTTAACACCTTTTTTATTTTTATTGACAGTCTCGTAAGCATAAAGTACGGAATAGTGCACATGTTTAATCAAAGACGTGCATTGCTATAACCGTGCTTTTTTAAGAAATAGAAAAATCATCCAATGGCTTATTCCGCCTTGGGCGAGGCGAGAGGGGTTTAAGACTCTTACTGACTAAATACCACCCCGTTCCTACTCCTGCTTTTCGATCTGGAGCCCCGGTTACCCTCTAGGCAGTTCGCAGCTCCGGGTACCTATAATAGTGCTAGTAACAGTTTCTATTTAATTATTAACATTACTAATATCGATAGAAGGCAAGTCGAAAATAATAGGTTACTGGCCATAGTCATTCTACCCATTTTAAGTAAATAAATGACCGAAGACACTTTAATTTTTTATCAAGTGTAAACAATTTAGTATCTACTTAAAATACATTATCCGCCATGACATTTAAATCACCTAAATCCCCATCTTGCAAGTCATTTAACTCTATCACAGGACTTTTTGAAATTCCTTCGACTTTCTTCAGGAAACTTTTACAAAGAGATTCACACCCTCTGTTAAGGGTCGGCTAGCTTTCTTTAAAAGCATGGACATTTGAACCCTTGGAATTTAGTCAGGCGTTAGTCCCTTGGGCCTGAGAGACCCCCACGGTCAGTTGAAAGGTATTCAAATAAATTGACTGTAGATATTTGTATGAGTGACTGGATGTATTGGTGTCGCTAGTTACGGATGCAATGTGACTTGAGCTGTAGACGTGCAGTTTTGCGTTCGATTTCTGGGATTTTGTACTTTTTCTTAGTGGAGAGATGTTTCTTCTAGCGTGTGGACCTAGCTAAATAATCGATAAAATCTAGGTGAAACAAATGCTCTTAATTTTCTTAATTGACAACTATGAAGGTTCATAATGTCACCAAACGCAAAGGCAACCTCGAAAACTACCATAACCACGATATTTAACGATACAAAGTCATTACACCGCGTTTCATTACAGAAATGTTTACTTTCAAATGTATGGGTGCATATCAGTAGGTATATCGGCAGTAACTGCTAACGTAGCGCAGTAGTTGTGTTTAGTGCCAACTAAAGCTAAAGGATATCACGTTTGGCATAAAGACGGCTCATTTGATAGACAATATATTTGCATTTTCGCATTGCACGACTATTCTTTCTAAACATCTTTTTAAAGTCTGGCATTCTTTTGCCACTCTTCGTTTCACCTTCAATTTCATATTATTAGCCACATGGCTTGACCTTATGGACTTTTCAAAATTATTATAATACTCCTGCCAGAAGAGCCAGAAGAACAAAAATAAATAATTTCAAACCAAGGAAATAACCTTTCAAGTCAAAAACAAAATCACCGATAGTATCGTTCCACATCCCAAAGCACAAGTAAACAAAACGCTAACGCACGCGTTAACTCATGGTAAACGCACAAAGTATGTGGGAAAGGAAACAAGCAAAGATATGCAATGACGACACAATGACAAAGCGAGCAAGGAGACCCCTTAGCGAAGACTAAAAGACGCGAGCTGAATTAAAAGAAAAATAGCGAATAAAAAGACAGACGCTAATCAGACATCAGGCTTAGTCACATGGTTATTCCTGGCATTTGAAACATCCACTTGTTTTCTACTCCATTAATATTCTAATTAGTTTGTAGTAATCGCGGTTTAAAACGGCAATGCTAATACGACTTCACCGTAACTGACTTTCGTGAAAGGATCATCTTTGCTGCTATCTCTTTCTAACAACAGCGTTTTGAGTTGTGTGAACAGCTTAATCGATGCCATTGGTAATGAAGTAAACGGATTTTCTACTGATGGATATCTCAAGACTTGGGTAATTTGTGAAGTATCAATGAAAAAAGGCTTTCTTTTAATTGATAGTCGGACAGATCGACTGTCTGCCGCCACTGCATGATGTCCTCATTGGTCATTGGTTCCACAAAGGTCTTTGACAGTCGCGTCATTACGTGTAGTTTTAATAAGAGATGAAGTAGACAAAATATTAGGAAAGACAATTAAAGTATTAAAAGAAAGGTAGCTAATAATTTCATCCATACTCTTACAAAACAGGTCTAAGGACAAAATGAAATATGAAAGAAAATAATACAACTAAACACAAAGAAAGAGCAAAAAATACCAATTACAATCTAACAGATCTCACTTTTATATTCAAACTCACCCTAGCAGAGAAATCAAACAATGCAGACGAAATTAATAGAAGTCCACACGTAATGATACATCTTATTTATACGAACAAATACCAAGGGGGCGACAGTTGACACCATATTTGATATAGGAAATGAAAATGTCATCGGCTTATTACGCTAAGGATTATTGATATTGCACGGTTTATGAAAGCTGATATCGTAGATGATTATAATCTGACTATTAAAGAAGATATAGAAAATATAGATGCTGGCTTTGTTGTTGATGAAAGAATGGTTGAAGAATTTGGTGTAAATTTTGTTGGTGATTGTGATTTGAATATGGGAGAAGTATTCATGAATCTGGTGAATCAAAAGATTAGATAATTCATACAAAAATTAGACAAATCATTAAAATAATATTGGTCTCATGAGGATAACAAAAACTAATTCCATTATGGTACACCAAATTGACAAACTTGAAGCAAGGGAAAAATTAAACAATTACTAAGAATCGAAAATCTAATTAGTTAATTCCTTAGTATAATGACGTTAGCTGGTAACATTCTTTTGAACAAAGCCCCGTTTGATGATTTGTTGAAAATGCATTAGTTACCGGGGACACGATTGGTTTAGCAAATCGTTGAGCAATCAATAATCGTGTCGGCGAAGCTTTTAATTGGTAATTTATTGTGATGCTTTGCCAACATTTTGAAATGGCCATGTTTATCCTGGCTTCAATTTAAAGGTATGTGAGGCCAAATAGACTGTTTATAAGACCAATGTATGTGAGTCATTAGTTTTATAAGCAGCCGATTTGGGTTTGGTTCTACTTCTATGGTTAAATAGATTTCAAATTTGAGCTGAAGATCGAGCTCAGTGGCGTACTATTGGAAAGCCTATGTCCGGCAGTGGACGAGAACAGCTTGATGATAATGATGATAGATTTCAATCAATACAACAAACTTAAAATTTTAATGATTTTAGTCAACGTTTATCTACCTTAAGATCGTTCAATGATCCTTCATTCAATGTCTTATCTTGCAACAAACTCTTATTTTATTTTCAATACCCATCTTTGTGATTTTTTCGTAACCGATTTCATAAACAAATATCTTAAGATGATACAGATAGTTTTTCTCCCAACATTTTTTGCAATAAAGTGTCAAGAAATCGTGATCTATAATTTTGGGGGCGACCGTGTCAAAGGTAGGATCACGAGAAACGGTAAAAGGTGACTGGCAGTACACTGCTATACGTTTTGGTCATTTACATTGTTGTATCTACATTCATGGTCATGATAACAAATGACAGTCAAAATAAAAAAAGTGTTACGTTAAAAAATATCATGTCATACTTTCTTCTAACCGTTTAACTGCTAATGATTTATTTTTATAATAACTATCGTGAGACATACTTAATTAACTAAAAAGCGCGGTTTACTCACGTAAATTAATTGAGAAAAGCTCTACTAGTTTCGAGTCACAGAGGGACTCTTCATCATGAGCAGCGTAAATAGACTGGGCGATGTCCCCGCGTTTGCACACGCTGCAGCATGAAGACTCCCTTTGTGACTCGAAACTAGTAGAGCTTTTCTCCATGAGTTAGTTAATTTACTAATGGTTTGCTACCGAATCAATTCTAAGTTCACCTTGATTCAATTATTCTTAAGCGACATTCGCACTAAAGCTAACGCGATGCTTCTATTGTTGAATGTAGCATTTTCAACATTAGGCTTTGGTGTTAAACACTAATTTGCATTTTTTTCCTATTTGTAGTACCATTTTATAGTTATATTCATGAAATACTAATAATATTTATTAGCTTTCTTTTATTATAATTTACTGTGTAATAGTAGTATCTTAAAATAAGCAATTTACTTTAACTAAAGTATCAAGACTTATCACCCTATGAATTGGCTTCGGCAATAATGACAGTCGGCAGTTGGTCCCGGCACCGTTTGCTGAGGCACCCCCTGATGGGGTCACTGTGACTCGGCGGATTCACTGGGTGTCCGACAATCCACGACAGATCTCGCTTAAATGGGATAGCAAGAGGTTATTTGATGTAAAGTTGTATTTTATAAAGATTAGAAGACAACATTTCATAAAGATTTAAACTTGTGTTGAAAATGTTATTTAGTTTTTTGGGAAAATATGATCAACTCGGAAGATCTTTTTGTAAAATGGTAAAAAGTAAGACTACCTATTTGTACTAAGAATATTTAAATATTATTATTGAGTGTCTCTTGTGTTGCACCATAACTGCTTATGTACTGGTTAAAAAGGAATAAAACAATCTAATACATAGAAAATCTATTAGAAACATTAATAAATAGGTATTTACTCTTTTAATACTTTTGCAAATACAAAATTCACTTACTCCATCCACTGAAGTTAAACCAACCCCGCACAGTGTTGCATCGCACAACTATTTTCGGACAAAAATAAATAGACGCTGTCCCGTCCCACTGGGACGGGCGATTTGTACGCTGGCCAAATTGCCGCTCTTTAGGCGGACTTTAATAATCACGTCATATACAATTTTCGTTTGAAACGCTCTGCGAATACAAATTGGGCGCTGCGTTGATTCAATATGTCACTTGTTTATTAGTGAATTGACACTCGTAATTAATGATTGGTTTATGCAAAGCGGGATCTTTTGATTTGATTGTTTAAGTCAAATCGAGGGGTAATGAAGGAGTGACTATTGAAATACTAAAACATGTAAAGAAACTATGAAGATTGATGCATTTAACTGTAGTAAAATGTCAATGAACACAAGTTCAACAAAATTATCACAAGAAAAAATCTCTTTCGTCTATAAAAATGTAAAATTTAGATAAATCGCATCCCACTATGACAACGCAATGTTGACGCAGGGAAAATAAATGTACAATAGATGATATCGCAGGCCCACACACCCCAGTGGGCGACATCTCGCTTTTTACGGACAAAAAATGACCAATCTGCTAGGCGCGTCGATACGGGTATGACTAATGGTAGCTGCCCGCTTAGCAAATTGCCTGCCAAAATCGTAACGAAACTGGAAAATTGTTTCATTCATAAATGCAATAGTTGGGATTTGCGTGGATAGCTTTCTGATGAATAAAATAGTGAGGATTACTGGACCCCATATGATAGCGGTTTCAAAACGTCAGATGGACAAATGTTCGTGATAATCGCATATTTGATTGGATTTTTTGGGTTTTTCTTTAGAAAAACTGTGTCTGTAATGTGTTGTATTGATCGTATTGTAAGTAAATAAAACTAGCTAGCTGAATTAGCAATACAAAGAGAGGTCGGGGCCGCATTCGCAGCCAATTGAAAGGAGAAGGAAATAATAGTTATTTGCAATAATCGACTGAAGGGACGGCTGATTGCGCCCGGGGCACGGGCGAGGAAATTTTTCCCGTCTGCCAACTTACTGCGGAGTATTCGTTAGTGCTTCCTATAAATTTCACAATTTATTCGCTTTACTACTGTTTGGTATAGTTGAATAATTTCGATAAAGGAAGCAACAGTTTGAATTATAGAAAATTTGTATCTTACGTAATTTTCACAAGCATGAAACATTTTAAATGAAAGTCTTTCTTTAGAGAGATAAAGATTCTTTGTAAAATAATTAAGTTCGCACATTCCCGTATACTGTCGGCTATCTATAGTCACATCATATTATACTCTGCAGCGCTAGTAAGTAGCCGCAACTATTTAATCAAGGAAGCAGTCTCAAATACATGGTATCACACCAAATTATATTCACATTGATCACACTACACTTTCAGAAAAAAATATTCTCCTTTCATCAAAAGCCGGACCCTTACTAAATGCTACCAATTCAACCCTAAAAGAAAGAATTAAAACAACGGGGGTCAGTACAAAAGTACGTTGATGAGGTAAAGGGGGATATAATAGATCATTTTCGGGACACTTGTCCCGTAGTTAATCCCGACTGGTCCAGCTAGTGATCGATTGTATTCACCCTACTAGAGGAATGCCCATTAAAATTGGTATTTTATTTGGCTAGTATACGTTTAAGTAAGATGGTGGTAAGAAACTCTACATATAACATATGGTTTCGCATGTATTCTTTAGAAATGGGGTTCCAAAATCTTCGGTAAGTGATTTACTTGAAAATTAATAGTTAGGATGTTAAGATAGACTGTTGATAGTAATATTCTTGCTGAAACTTAAAGAAAGTTTTCTAAGAAAGCTAAACTTATATTAATTCTTATTGTTAGATTAATATCAAAATCCGTATTTTATATCAAATCATTTTTTGTTACTTTGTTAAGCAAATCGGCTTTCAAATCGGTTTTTGTAAATACATTAGACTTACATCAAAAAAATTTGTTCCTGTCAATAGTCAAAGTTTCACAAAATATTAACATTCTCTCACAAAAGCACTGAAATTGAATCAAAATTATATTGAGCAAAACGTCTTTCATATCGACAGTTCCATTATTCTGACAAATTATTTAAAAAAATGTGTCAATACATCATTCGATACGACTTACAACTCGCAATTTTGTTGAATTTAATATCGTATTTTTTATACTTTTTAACATTTACATCATAAAATTACAAAAAACACCTGCAATGAGAAGATTCGAGTCGAAACCGCAGACATAAATCGATCGTTGTTTTTGAAAAATCGATTTTTTTACTTTTATTCGATTCTCTAATGACGGATAATAGTTCGGTTGTTATATCGATACGTTTTTGGGGACGAACTCATTGGGGTTAATGTGTTTAATCGGTTCGACTGTGTAATTTCTCCACACTAAATCCTATTGTGTTTCCTGTTTAAATCGTACGTCATTAGATTACGTTTTTGATGATTTGAGATCTCAAGCCGATGTTGTTTTTTTCCTTGAATATTACATTTTATTCTTTGTTGAGTTAAAGTACTTTAAAATTAGAGGTCACTACTCTACCAAATTACCAACGATATTAAAACTGATAATATTAACCTATCCTAAGCAAGTCTTATAAGTACAAAGTAATCATAGTTAGCCAAGATTTTGATTCACAAAATTAAGGTTAATTTCACTTTTTTCAAATGCTTTTTCTTCTTTTTTTGCCTTGACACATTCACCACTGTGCATTGTTTGACACACTTATAAAAATGTGTTGCTAGATATATTTTAGAATCTTTGTATCGGAGTCTGTTTGTCGGTAGTAAAAACTCGAATGGATAGAGGGGCGTGTCGAATTGCAGTGAATCAGCACTTGGTAGCCGATTGAGGTTGACTACTGTGATACTGATACAGGCTGTTCTTAACACAAATATTAGAATTGTTGTTTGTGAAATTTTGTCCAGAGTTTTGAAATTTTGTCCCACTGTGTGATAGTTTTGTGTATGTTGTTTTTAAGTTGAATGTATTGGGAAATGTAAGGTCAATTTAAGTTGCTGTTTAAAAGTGAGTCCACTACTTGAGCGTATTTCATTGAAAGATAAATAATTTTAATCATGAAATCCGATGACTGAATTAATAAATATTGTGTTAGAAGTATTTTGGTTTACAAGTTTATTATGATTTTATTTCAGTGAATAGCATTGTGTAATAAAACATCAACCTATGTAAAATTAAAAAGAAAAAAGCGTCGACCTATAGTAGATCCATATATTCAAAGGGCCAACAGAATCACCAACTCTATTTGCTGATAAATAACATAACAATAAACCTTATCACATGTCGCTAAAGATTACAATCGTTTGACAAGAACTTTTTTAACCGCAAAAAAGCTATAGCTCATCTAAAATGAGGAGCCAGGAGATAATACTTCATAATATCAACCCGGATATTTGATATTGTTAAGTTTTTTGTCTGCCATCTTTTATTTTTCGAAGACATTGTTAATTTTGTGTTTGAAATGAGTCCACTCTATATTTTTAGTAGTAAATGTTATATCGTCTGTGAGCAGTTTAGAAGAAAAAAAACGGTTTCAAATTAAATTTAGAACGATTTAGGTGTTTAGGCTTTATGTTTGAGGTGATTGTGCGATGTTGTAATTATTTGTGTAGAAAAAAGTGATTGAATCTCCTTTAGTATCTAATAGGAAACTTCTGTAACTTTAGATAATTAAAATGTTGTCACAACCTATTAGATGGGACTTATAACACAAATGGTGAATAGTGGGTGTATATTGTACAGTGGCATTACGTGCCGTAATGTGCACTTCTGCCTACCCTTTCAGGGATAAAAGGCGTGACATTGCTGTAATTATAATGTTTTTTTTTTTTTTGTAATAATGATAAAATAAGTTTTACGATTTTTCACAAATTTTACCAAAGAAAAAATTTGTGAACCAAATTTTTTTCTCTTTTAAAACAACCGTTGTGTTATTTTTAAACCCTCCAATCGATATATAGGTAATCGATTTTAATGTGATTGCGGTCTCATCTCCAGAGCGAAACAACAAGATGTTTTTTATCCTTTTCTAATTGAAATGGTCTGTGGTTTGGGCACCGTTTTGTACGTTCAGCTGCTTCGGTGTAAAAATAAAGAAAAAAGTATTCTTTTACTGTATATAAGTGCTGGTTATTTTGTTACTGAGATCTGGTATTGTTTTTTGGTGCCTATTTTTGTAAAATAAAGTCAATTGGAGCAAAACTAGTATCTGTGTAGGTATATGCTAATATCTTTACTATATTATATTCATCACGCTCTATACCAAACTATAGATTTTTTAACTCTTATAATATCTTCTGTTTATTTCGTCGCGGGATCTAAGTCAGTTATTCATGTCCCTGGGACGCGCCGGACTTGTAGCGGTTGCGGCGGTTTTAGGAGGTTGGAGCGGGCTTGTCCCATAAAACATATCACAAGGTAACAGAATCGATAATGGATGGAATATTCAGATTCGTCATAAAAAAATGGCTGCAAAAAATGGTCTTTGACTAGGTACTCTCAAAAGACGAAAGTTGAAATACTCTATGCTATCCGGAGCTGCGGACAACGTAACAGGTTACCGGAGCTCCGGTTCGAAAAGCAGGAGTAGGAATGGAGTGGTTTTTAGTCTGTAAGAGTCTGACACTTCTTCTCGCCTCACCTAAGACGGGAGAAGACATTGAATAATTTTCCCCTCTCAAAAAAGGACTCTATGCTGTATTGAATATAGTATACTGCTCATTTTAAAATTCATTAAAAAAAAATTACAATTAATACTGAACTTCACACAACTAATCTTGATCCTTTATAGCTTTTTTGTTTATTTTAACCCGTTAAAAACATTTGCTTGGCATGTTACATTGTACATACGAGTGTTACAACAAAAACCCGTGTTACATGCATTTAGTAACGCTCTTTATTTTTCAATCAAAATATTTTTGACTACGGATGTGATTTTTTTAGTTTTTTCCCCTTCAACACTGTTTTTTTTTTCGGTATTCTTTAGAAATTTTGATGAAGTGTGAAAGGGTTCTTGTCTTGTGATTGAGTCAAAGGAGGCGTTTTTGTTTCGTAAGATGAAATGTAAGTAGAAAAAAGTAAAAATTCCTAAGATAAAGGAGCTTTTTAACCACTTTTGTGTTATACGTTTAGGTATTTTTCACGCCACCTGATTGAAGGTTTGAAATACTATTTGGATCTTCATTCCCGACGCAGATATGCGTTCCGTACATTTTTAGTGTAATATCTTAATTTAAACCTTTTACTTAATACTGGGTGCAACTACAAACTCCTGCTAAAACACAATAATACATATTTTGTCTTAATTATGTTTTTCGGCTTACCCAATAGCAGCGGGACAGTAGCCGCGTCGCGTGTCGCGGAATACTGCTCATAAATATTAGCCTCTAACATGACTTGAAACTAGTCGAGTTCCTAGTCAAATAGTTAGTAAGCCGAAAATCATAATGATTAATTTTGTATGTCTCATGAAAGTTATAATATTGTCTGACCCAGGAGGTGGGTTCTTAACCAGTTCCTAGTCAAATAGTTAGTAAGCCGAAAATCATAATGATTAATTTTGTATGTCTCACGAAAGTTATAATATTGTCTGACCCAAGAATCAGAACCCACCCAAAAGACAATCAAAATATGTTAACGCCGGCCATAAAAGTAAAAATTTTACAATTCACGGACACTTTCTCAGTTTTCTTACAAGAATTACTTTAAGGCATAATATTTGCTAGAATGTCTTAACAGCAACAAATATGACATTGTTTACCTAGATTTTTTGCATTACATCAACGAAAGTATGATCATTTCGGCCAGTCACTGTTCAAGGTTCAAGTAACCAACTTGTAAATCAAGTTTATGGTTACCCGGTTGATGTGGAACAACCACACTGATTATTATTAATGTAACCAGGTGCTCAATTATTATTGCTTTGTGCGTAATAAGCTGCAAAGTTGGTCCTTAGTTTTCTTTTTTTAGGTTTTTGTTGTAGATTTTTCTTATATTGATAACGGACGGAGTAAAAGAAAAATTTGTGCCACGATAATGGCAGAAAATTGTACGTATAATTGTTATAAGCGTAACGCAGAATGTACTAAAAAAAATTAAATGTATAATTGCCAATGAAATACATAGGTTTGTTACTTTATACGTACAAATATCTGCTTGTCTATCCTCCCTCAAATTCCTTATTAAATAAAATACCTAACAAGAAACTAACTAGCATTTCACCGTGAGAACTAGCTAAATTATATCTACATATTATACCAAATGTTCAACAAACAAATACCAATTAACTTGACTCAAAAAGTTGAGCATATATTCGTATTATTATTAATTCAAGTACCTCATTACTGCAATATATCATGTTTCTGGGAAAACGACAAATTACTAAGGTGATCTAGATGTTACGATACGCGGTAACATTGTCCATATTGTAGAGTTATGCGATAAACAGATCTCTCGCTGTTTAAAATTGTGTTTAGATGTGATTGTGATGTGATGTGATGTGATTGAGATTTCTTTTTCGTAATGTCTTTATTAGTTCTGTTTCTTATTTAGGTAGTTTTAAAAATAGGGATTTTTTGTAATTAGTTGTTTAGTTAGTAATGAAAATATTGGTTTCATTTATTTTTATAATAACTATCGTGAGACATTAAATTAACTAAAACCTCACGGTTTACTCACGTACATAAATGAAGAAAAGCTTTAGTTTCGAGTATTTAGGGATTTCATGAGCAACGTGCGCAGACGCGGCAATGTCGCGCAGCTTACTTTTTTAAATTAATTAGTTTAATTAACCAATATTTTTTTCAGGACTCTGTTTATTTTTCCTTTTTTATAATTCAATGTTTTTTTACAGATATTCCAATTAATTCAAAGTGTTTAACCGATTTTTTTATCTTTTTCCAATTACACTTTTTTTGTCCTAAGTTAGTTTATTCAAACCGTTAAAAAATAAGCCTTCTACAATGTTTCATGTAAGTTCGCAAGTAAATTACCAAATTCTTTATGTTGTTAGGCACAAGCGAGTATGGCGTACGTCACGACTTGATAAAATCTTAATTTGTTGCCTGTTCTGTCCGCGCCGGCTAATGTATGTACTGTTGTTCAACTTGACGAACGTTTTGAAGGCTATACACGATTTTGTCAAACTTTGAACTGTTGAAAAAAATGTATCAAATGAATTGGTGTTGAAAAAAGGAAAAAAAAGTCTTGTCGAAAAAAATTCAGAGAGACATTATTATCATCATAAGTACTGCGACTGCTAGTGGTTTACGCTCCGGCTCGAAAAGCAGGAGTAGGAACGGGGTGGTTTTTAGTCAGTAAGAGTCTAACACTCTCTCTCGCCTCGCCCGAGGCGGGAGAAGACGACGGATGATTATCCCGCCTCAAAAGAAAAATTATAAGTATGTACCTAATTATCTTCTTTTTATGAATTAAAAGTATCAAATCTTATTGGAAACACTACAATAGTTACATTTTGCAACAAGATTCTAATTGGTACGTAGCGTCAAATAAAAATAGCTTCATTGAAACTTTTATTTTCAATAAAGCCATTTTAAGAAGTTCATCACAATCTTGTCACGGCAATATACCGTGAAATCGTTAATAATTAACAAATTGCCATAATTTTATAGTTTCTTAACGAATTTAGTTCTGCGTCGTTATTTAGGAAATCTTACTGCAATATTTTAATTAATTAGGGTTCCGTAGCCAAATGGCAAAATACGGAACGGACGGACGGATGGACAGACATGACGTAATGAATTAATTGTTAAATTATATAAGGAGGTTTAGGTGGTTCAATTGACCTCTTTTGAGCTTATCGATTATGTGGAAATTTTCATCAGCTTTGGTGATCAATTTCGCAATTTCCCATTCGACATTGGTAAATTTTTATACGATTTGAAGTAAGATTAATTTTTTTAAACGTACTCGTATTTAAGGACCACATTTAAAACTCGCTGTTACAAAATCCGGTTTTCTCTACGCATCAAGGATAACCTTCCTTTTGAAGTACTCTAGGACAAAAATTGCCAAAATAATGGTGAAATTACTTCCTGTCCCGAATGACGTAAGAGGGCTCAAAATAATATAATCGTGCTAGAAACCAGTACATAACAATGCCGTGTAGATGTAATCAGGTAATGTTCGACGGACATTTCGCTGTCGCGTGGACATTTAAAACATTTTATTATCTTGTTTTATTTCATTACTTAACTCATTCCACGCTATAAAACTGACGAGATTAACTTTAAAATGCACACATCTGTCGTTCATATTTAAATTCATACAAGTAATGTACACTTAAACATTAAGACAACATATTGGAAAATCTATAAGCACAATTTAAGAAGCACATTAATTAAAGTAATAGCAAAATAATAATTAAGGCATTCAAATTGTTATTTTGATTTCAATAGCTCATTGATTTATTGTTAATGGACTTAAATATATTAATTCTCAATTATTCATAAGCAAATAAATTGTTAATCAATGAGATATCAAACATCGGATCGTAACAACTAACTAAAAAATAAAAAATATAAAGAAAAAAGAAACGTGCCCAGGTTCGAGATGCGATTGGTTGGATGCTTGTTGCTGCCGACAGATATCCGGGCTTGTCTGTACGAACCAGGAATGGGTGAAGGCCGGGTTTAGGCCAGGATTGAGGCCAGGCCCAGGCCCTGGCAGGCCCATCACGCCGGGTAACCCGCCAGGCCTCTGGTGGTGAAAACCAGCTGAAGCCACCGCGTAGTCCATAGCTACCGCTTGATATGGCAACATTGTCACTATACACTGTTACTAATCTAATACAAGTCCGATACAGTTCCACTGAAATGTTCCCGCGCTTTCTCACACTTCATTTTGATTCAAATAACAAATGATCAAAATTGTTCGCTCGCAGTTCTTTCTGGTCTCAAACAACTATCATCGTAACACACACTCGCGTCCACTAAACAATTGTTAATGTCTTAGTTTCTGGTAACATCCATGTCAAAGTCTGCGAAACATTGTTTACAGAGTCTCTGCGGCTGAATTATTCACGAATGATGTGCCCGTTATTTCAGTGAAGACGTTTCAGTTATCAAACAAACGTTCTATTTTCGGGCGATCATTTACGGGGCGAGCTATTCACAGGGGAAAAGTCACGCACAGCCACCCACTTAATAAATATTCTGGGCATATATCCGTTTTTACGTGGACGTGACTGACGGAGTACTGTCCGATTTTCACGTACGGAACGCGCGGCCGATTATCGAAAACAGTTGCACGCGACCCCCTCCTACGACCTCGAACGTGCAACTGAGACGAGACACGCGCGGTAAACGCGACTCTATCGCACTCGGGACACCAGCCGAGCCGGCGCCCATCGGGTCTCAGAGCGGGACGGAGCGATACGATGGACGGGTATAGCCATCGATCGGATGTCATCGCCGAGTTAAAAGCCTGCGTCGTTACACGGCTCGTAATAGGCGGTTACGTGATTGGGCGTGGCCTAAGCTATTAAGTTGAATTGTCGCGCGCTGATTGGTTGGAATTGCTAGTAGTAGTGAACGTGATATGTTCAGAAATACGTTTATAGCGGGTGTTCATAGAATATAATAAGTGTGTTGTCGGTTGGATGCCGGCCAGTTGCCGCTGTTGGGCCCTGTTGCGGTTTCGTTCCCGATTCGCGTAATGCTTTTTAATTATAATGTCTGGGACCGTTAATAGATGAACATAGCGTGTTTAGCAGTAGAATGAGACATGTGTTGAATACTGTAGGCGTGGCTACACGTGCGATTGATTACCGTCACTATTAGCCGGGGCTAGTACAACTTGTAATTGAAAGATTAAGCATGTCTAGACATGGTTGTAAATAGGATCACACTAATATAGAACGTAGGCTTTCAATCAGGTACTAATACGTAAAGAAACCGAGAAAATATTAGTCAACATCTTCGTAGAACCAAAGGACCAAAAGTGGTCCTTTGATCCAGAGATTTTCATTTGCCAAAAAAGCGAAAATCACAAACAGAACACTCTTAATAAACATAATACACAACTAATCAAAGATGAATACGTCATAATCAAACAATTTTCAACTCAAAGTCTTTCACATCTATAAACGGAGTTAGTATAGAATTAATCAATAACTGTTAGGGTTCAAGATCGTTCGCGCGCAGTTTGTATGCTGCCCACGAGCTCCACAGCTGAGTTTTGTTCGAAGCCACGTTTCAAAATGGGATGGTCACATACAAGCTTTTAGCGTCACTTTACTAACGTTTTTTAAGATAAAACTGAGGAAAATAGACTTTAGTGTGTTTCAATGGAAATAAAAGATTTGACTTTAAAAATCTTAAGAATACTGTGGCGATTTTAGCGATGAAGGAAAAGAAAGTGTATCGGTATAAAAATTCTAATGACATTAAAAAATACGCAACATATCTTAGTTAAATAATACTTAAGTAGGTACCGACCTAGCCAGTGGAAGATGAGGAGATAGAAGAAATAAAGACATACCAATAGGTACACACAACATAGAAAAAGGTTCAGAAAACATAATTCAATTTTAAAGAAACTCTTCTAAAAGACGGTATTGGATAATAGTTACATTTATATTCTATATTATTGTTAATTTTAAACTTGCTTCTTCTAGAAAACTAGTAAGTATTGATGAAGAAACCTAAGAACACTGCGTGTAAAAATTACCTTCTTCACCCGTATAACAACACATTACACATCGCATCTACAGCCAATAATTGCCCATTGCTGAGCAAGAGCTTCTTTTCGTACAAGGAAGGTATAACATGAGCAATCATTAAATTTTCTTTAACCTGAATATGGTGTAGACTTTACTATGCTTTTTCTAAACATTGTTAGTGAGACTTCATAAAAAATAAGATGCAATAAAAAATAAACTGTACCATGATCTACTTAGCGTTCTTATTAGCATAGAAAGGTTCCAAAACGTAAACAGAATCTCGGCACGTGTTATTTCATCACCGAAGCTACTCTTATTTTTATTCTTCACTCGTTTTGCGCACAAAAAAAGCATTAAAATGACACCGTTGAATTTAGACCAGAGATAGGCGTGATGGGTCAAAAGATCTTTGTAGTAAAAGGTAGTAAGAAGAAAATTGATTGATTTGTTTGTAGTCTAAAAAGGCTTGGAAGTTGAATTGATACCTATTCCTAGACTGAGACGATAATTTTACTAACCATTTATCTTTATGTCACCCACAGAGTAACTTTTTAACGTCTTACCTGTTTACTGCTGAATATAAGCCTGTCAAATTATAATTTTATTTGAATGTTTTTGGAATAGGCACTTCTATAGATGTGCTGCACTCAAGGAAGCGGTAGATCCATAAAAATTAAAGAATAACCTCTTACTACATATACATAAAATTCTGAATTCTGGATTCAGCGCTACAATAAAAAATGATTCACCTAAACTTGTAGATCTTAATTTTCGTTAAAAACTAAAATAATCTACATAGTTATCCGTAAATAAAAAAAAAACAATTAAGAATAAGAAGTATTATTTTAACTAACCAAATCAGCCATACCTAACAAATACTTAACCGTAAATCTAAACCAAGCGATCAAACCGATCAGTTTTAGATAATCTAACCAAACCTAAACTGTAGGTGTCCAGTTAGCCGCGAACCGGAAGTGAATTGTTGTGGCTTCCGGTCACCCATCCGTCTATTTATGTGCTAATATCCTCCATGGCTCCATGGGCTATGGGATTTAGATGGTATTTGTCATGTAAGCATGGGATCCATTTTGGTAAAACTGTTTTGGTATGCAGACGGGAGCTTCGGTATTAGGATTGGTGTGAAGTATTGGGTATTATGTTTTTAAGTGTATGGGGATTGAATAGTTTATTCTAGTTTATAAAAATACTAGCTTCTGCCAGCGACTTCGCTCGCCTTTCCGTCTGATAATAAATATCCTATTACTCAAGTCAGATCATTATACCAAATTTCAATAATTTCAGCATGATTGGCGGATAAACATCTAAACAAACAAACTTTCACATTTCTAATATTAGTGTGATAGAGTGGTTGGGTGTGATTGAATTATTTTTGCTGATAGATTTCAGTAACAAACTGAAAATCATATAGAAGGAATCAAGCTCTTACATAAGTACCTAACTTAAATACCTCTGTTAAACCCTAAACCCATGTTATTTTCATGCGGCTATTGAGGTGATATTTGAAATAAATCCATTATTGAAGTAGCTATATTATTACTTAGGTATGTAGGTAAGTTTTTATAGTAGGTAATTTTGAAGACATGCAAAATATAATAGCCTCTTTTCCTAGGTATATAGGGTTTATAGTTAAGTAATAAAATATTACCTTGATGACGAGGTAATATTTGTTGAGCTAGTTAAGAAAAATTCAGTAGAAGCGATCAGTATTGAAGATGTTCAGATTGCTCGAGAGTACCTATTACGGTATTGGAGTTCGGACATAATCAATAAAGTGGTCGTTCTGACACGGTCACGAGGCTGAAGCGCGGACGCGGAGTTACGCAGGGTGTGTGTGTGCTGATAGGCGGTAGCGGTTAGCGGATGGCGGAGCGGGTTTTTAGTGGTATGCTCATATTTGTAGCTCATGTTGTATGGAATAAAGTACAAAAGGAACAATTTTCTTTTTCTTAGTGTTCGAGTTGTTAATCTAATACTTTTAAATAAAACAGTAAAAAAATATCATATAGAGAACAAACTAAAAGAGGTGTTTGGAGATGGAATTTAAAACCTAGAGTAGAAACAGAATGGTTTATAGTAAAAGTCTGATAGGCTCTCGCCAAACCCAAGTTTTAAAATATTTGAAATAGGTAGGTATCAAGTCCATCCTATCATTAATTCTGACAAAGGTAACCTATCACCACACAATGAAATGACCAATCGAAGCGATCTCAACAAAATCGCTATCGCTTATGACACCACAATCACCGAATTCCATACGAACTCGAAGGCACTCAGAAAACTCGCTACTTCTTATTGGATAATTCGTGATTTTCATTTTTTTTCTTCAACTCCCCGTGACAGGTGTTTGAACCTGTCCAAAGATTTGACATTGGGAGACCAGCCGCACCAATCCCCAGTCAGTTCGACGAACTCGATTTATACACTCCATATTACAGTTACATTGGTAATCGATTATCGGTTCCAAATAATCGACAGTTGCATCTCTATTTCGGGAATTCGCCATAAAATGTTCACGCGTCGATCGATTTAAACTTCTTTTTTGTTTTCGTTCCGATTTTGTTTTTTGATTGGTGGTAGTGAAAGAGTTTGGTGATTTTACCTAAAGATCTAGTAAATCTAAATCCTAATAAATATTCATTTAGTATAGAAGATTTGTAACAATAACATTACAGATAAGGTAATATTGGCTCATCTAATAAAATTAGACCAACAATATCAGACTTTCATGAACCCTTTGGGTGCAAGTGTGACAAGTTGTTGTTCGATGTGGAGGGCTAAGAGGAGGCCTTTGTTCAGCAAACAGACCTACCCTTATGGATCAGTCATCCAGCTGGTGGTGATGACACATCAAATTAAAAAAAAAGCTGAAGAAGAACGTGCGTACGTGTACCTAAGGACCAGGTAATACTTTCTAGTTTCTAGCTTCATGGAACTAAGGGCCTCAGGGCAACAACAACCTAAGCTGACCAGACATCTAGATTGAAAAACGAATGATGATGAATGTTAATGACTCCTCCAAGATCTTCCCACTTCGCACGGCCTCAAGTGCCCCCGTACTGAGTGAGCGATCTATACTGAATTTTAAACATTATCGATTGAGCCGCAGTCGCCCCACATTCCGGCTAGAACGTACGTGCAATGACCCTCCGTCTGAGTTTATTGGTAGCGTACCAGGCATAAATCTTCAATCATATGATTCTGGACCCGATCGAAACTGTCATGGCGGAGGTGGGCTGTTGTGATTGGTCGATGATGTAATTGATTTTGCTGATGGTTTTTACGCGCGCGAGTACGTGTCAAAAGCACGATATCGATATATTTTTTTTATTTGTACCTAGACCCACGCCCCATACTAGGCTTTTTACATGACAAAAAGATTTGTACCATGCGAAAATTTAAACACATTTCCTAGCGCTGCTTGGTCAACCAAATACTTGGTCCTTGGAGGCTGAAGGTAGGATAGGGTAGGCTGATATAGGGTAAAATGTTTTAGGTAATAATGTTTTGTCTGTAAGAACTCGAAATACATATTTTACAGTCTCTTGATAATAATTAAGTCCTACAAAATCTTATCTTAGAAAGATGTTCCAAAGATGTATCGAGTTTAGTAGGATGCAGACGTTTGATGACGCTTGTCTCAGTAAACAGAGAATCAATCGAATCTGTTTACTTTAAGACTTAATGCTAGCCTAGTTGGGAAAATGCCAGAGCTTAGTAAGTACCTCTCTACCTAGCTCAGCATTTCTCAGATCGAATAACGGATAGTGGACCTAATTTATAACGTAATAAAGTAGTAATTAGAATAAATTAGAAGTAATTGCAATTAAATTGTTTTGATACGTTTTAAAGCGTATATTTATGACATAATCCTGCCACAGTCTCCTATAACAGCGACAACTCCTGTAGTATACGATTTCCAGTAGGTATATAATAAAACCTATTTTTTAAGGGGGATAATCATCCAATAACTTCTCCCGCCTTGGGCGAGGCGAGAGGAAGTGTCAGACTCTTACTGACTAAAAACCACCCCGTTCCTACTCCTGCCTTACTAGCCGGAGCCCCGGTAAACCCGCTAGGTAGACCGCAGCTCCGGAATATAATAGAACCTTAAAAGCAGTGAAACAATGAAGACCGAAGCATTCCAGAGACATGAAAAACTGAAGCTAAATAATCAACATACCTTTACATAAAACAGGTAAATAAATACCTTATTTACCTGTCAGAATCAATTAGCGAATACCTAAGTAGGTATACCAGCTCAAACGCAAATTAACCACTTACATATTTATTAAAGAGATACGATCCAACACAAACATACAAACACATTCACTTAAGGCGTATAAACATGTCCAAGTTTGTAGGTTTATCTCTACTTACCCCAGAATTAGGGTAACACACATTAAGATGGCAACCCTGATACTTCGATATGAATTAAGATATTCTAATTTTAATTGGTCGCCGGGTTATGTGTGGTGTTGCCAGTTTTGTGTGATACGCTTTGTTTTAGGGAATTGTTGCTTTTTCGGAATTTATGTTAGTAGAGTATTATTTTGACGTTTCTCTTACTTTTTTTTTTCTTTAGTAACGACGTTTAGTAAACAATTGCTAAGGACTGGGTTAAGTAACCAACCAACTGGCCCAGAGGTCTAAGATTGAGAGATTGTGGCTTCGAAACCTATCAACGGCAAGTACCAATGTGACATTTTCCGAGTTATACGTACTTTCTAAGATTATTACTTTACCCACTGACAAACGGTGAAGGAAAACATCGTGAAGAAACCTGGGCTTATAATTTCTAATTATAAGTTTGAAATCGCCAACCCGCATTGAGCGAGCGTGGATGCTCAAACCTTCTACATGTTAGAAGCTCAGCATGTCTTTGGTCAGCAGTGGCTATTTATAGGCTGTTGATGTGTGTATGTGGGTTAAGTAACCATTAAATGACTCTAAGTACGGCAGTCAATGGTTTAAATGAACTAAATAGGCATTTTCTGGGCAAGCCCGCCACAACCTCCCATACCGCTGCAACTCCTGTAAGCCAGGATCTACAGTAGATACAACCATGAAAACACCGGAACACTGAAATCCGGTTCGTCACAGGGACATGAATGACTGTTTTGAATCCCGCAACGAAATAAATCAGAAGATATTATTAGAGGAGAAGAAAAGAAAATAAAGGCATTGCAAAAGATAAATTTCAACGCAAACAAAAATAATACAATACTATACAATTATAATTTCTCCTAAAACATCGCTTGAGGGTTAAAAGATCATATCAGTACCGTTCAAATCTTAACCCTTTACCAAGGGGTGGTTTTATTAATTTATTTTCACGTGTATCTTGTATTATGACACAAACACGGCCATAATTGGCCCCATATGCAAAGTTTAATGTCGCCATTCTGATTTTATCTGTGTTTAATACATTTTAAGGGTTGGTCTTGGGGTATTTGGCTTCTGAGCTTTGTTTTATTCATCCATTTGTGTTGTGATGTGTGTTTCTATAATTTTGGGTTGTTTTGTTGGATACTAAAGTTATTTCTGTTGCCTATATTTCACTAATGTGTTAATTCCTTAGGGTTTAGATAGATCGTTGTCTATTACAGTACTCCCAATTTAATAATTTGCATGCAGATCTTCAATGATTGAGGTGTTTCTGGGAGTAGTCACAGAAACACCATTAACCGTAAGATCTCTAAATAAACATTGAATCGTAAGATTTTTAAACAATTTTGTGATACGACTGTTGCCGAACAGTTACGAAAATTTCTATCCGCAATTTCACAACGACAACTCAAATTTTTGTATAATAAAATATATGTATGTATATAAATAAATAAAGAAATACTACATAAACTACAATAATTATATACGTCGTATGTTTGCCCATGTTAAATAGGAGACAAAAATTACCTATATCTACTTAATAATTGGTTTCAATAATTTATCTTGTAATTATTTCATACACCATCTCGCTTTAGGCTTACCTTATAGGAATTTATACCACCCATAACTTGCAATTACTAAGAAACAGAAAATTATCACATTATCACAATATTAAATCGTAATTCAAGTAAAAATAATACCGAATAAAGGATATGAGTTAGGAGTTTCTTGTTTTGTGTTGATCAGCATTCAAGGCGCGTTGTTTCCCCCTAAGTCTTATGGCTTTAATATCTACGTATCTATAGGTAGGAGCCTATAGCTTGTTATGGTGTTCTTATAAGGCGGGCTAAGAATTAATACTATGTGTTGGTGTGTCTGTTGTCTTTGTCTTAGAAAATACACGAGTTTTCCATGAAATCTATCATTATTTTTACAAAAAGACTTCGCTGAAAAATGTGTAATTTTTGCCATGTAAAATGTTAAAGATTTTTCGTAATTTCTATAACAAATTATAGATATTTAAAGTTACCACTTGACGTTCTTGTTTTGCGTTATAAAACTGACTACGGCGTTTTTAAGGTTAAAAATATGTGTTAACTAGATCGCACCATCCAATTTTAAAAAAGTATTTTAACTGATAATTTTATTGATCTTTAACAATTGCACATAAACCCCATCCGCGTTCAATAGTAGGTACTTAGCTACTTTCATAAAGACTGAATTAAAAACAACTGTCAAAGAGAATCTCGAAAAACGTAAAAAGCTAAAAAAAAACATATTATCTTGACTTCTTGACAATTTATGTTAATTTCGTCTCTAGATTAGCATGGAAATGAATCAATAAAGTTCGCTATGTAATTGTTTAGTTAGTTAATTTTATACATGCGCATACGCACATGCTTGCGTCTTCTTTAAGTTGACGTCAATCTTATTGTTGTTCTATTGTTATGTTATTGTGTATTTTATCCTTTTTATTCGAAGTATTTTGTATATTTTTCCTTTTATATTTGTAAACACAGGTAAACTATGCACAAATTACAGTATATATTGCAATAGATTCACCCCCAATTACATGGGACTTATAACACAAATGGTGAAAAGTGGGGGGTACTCCCTTCGGGGATAAAAGACGTGACGATACCACGACTATGTTAATAAAATGTCTATATATAGTTAAAGGAATATAAATACAAATAAACTAATAATAGTAATTACTATGAATGTAGCATTATACCATAAAGTTAATTAAGTAATTAGAAGTCTTCATTACTTGATATTCTAAATATGTACTAACAATTGTAGGTACACCACTTAAACAATAAAATTACGCATACTTAGTACATATACAGGTGCATAGAATGCTTATTTTTTTCTAATCGCTGAATAAATAATGTCTGATTGCTTAAATGAATGCAAGTGCGACAGCCGGGCAAGGAGACTGGGTATTTCCAAAGTCAAAGTCGAAGCATTTATTTCAATTAATCCATAATTAAGCACTTTTGAAATGTCACATTGAATTGTCTATCAGTGAAGCTAGGTGCTCGTTCCAAAATGTAGCTTCGAATGAAGAATAACGAAAAGAAATTCCATCGTTACTTTCAAAAAATGGTAATCTCTTTTCTAAAGAATCTTATCAATTGGAGGAGGTTTGGTTTTGAAAATTCTCACTGGGAGTATGGCTGTAATAAGGAATTACACTCGGTAGGTACCTAAATAAAGTGCACAAAACTAGGGAAAAGTGGATGTCACATTTTAATGTAAGCCTCTTCCTATACCTATCTTCCGAAGCCAAAAGATGTGATAACAGTGGTGCCCATGCACCAGAGATGTGCTATGTAGCTATACTAAGTAAATGTAATAAATAACCTGTGAAACTACGTGACCGTTTCCATCCGATACCGAGCTATGTAGCTGTGCGAGGAAGATGCGCAGCTCGAGTAAGCCATGTATCGATAGTCAGGATCCATCCATAGCACACATCTTTCCATATAAAAACATAGCTTAGCTGAGTTCGTTTCCACCAGTACTAAGCTATGTTAACCAATGCTAAGCTATACTAAGCTGTACCAATGAATACGATGATGCCAAACGCATCCACAGCAACGTGGCATAGCACATCTCTGGTAGAAAAGCACCCTTAGAACTTAAATTCACTTGAAATTCTTAATAAGTAATTACAATAATTGAACACCATTTAACCAATTACGAAACTCACACCCGTACATAATAAAACCTCCTTTTCTACTAAAAAAAAAGAAACTGGCCCCTTCTAACGGTTTTTTAAAGCAATTTTAAAATAAGAACTATTAGCACTTCCCTTTCTTTTTTTTTTTGGCGCGTCGACACATTTTTTCCCGCCCGTTTACAAGGGCGAGCCGGAGTGAATTGGAGGAAACCTAATAACGCGAAGTAATTTTTCAATTGGTCGTGTTAAGTTATTTGAAGGCATACACCTTGTTTCTGGATGGGTTTATGCTAGTTTCTAGTAGAAGTTTTTAAACATTAATTTGAGACATTTTAGAGTGACCTTTGTAGCCATTTCTTTTATGAGTTGTTGTAAAGTGTGATAACTATTCTAATGATGTGTTTTTCTCGAAAAGATGATCACACATTCTTCAATGTGAGAGGGTTGGATGGACGGCAGAATGTAGTGATGAAGTGATGTAGGTAAGGCTGCCCCAGGAACTGCGGACAACGTAACACGTTGCCGGGGCCCGACTTAAAGCAGGAGAAGGAACAGGGTGGTTTTTAATCAGTAAGAGTCTGACAATCCCTCTCGCTCCACCCAAGGCGGGATAAGTCATAGGATGATTTTCCCCCCCCCTCCAAAAAAACGGCTGCCAGGACCAGGAAAATATACGCTCGTCTAAAATCATCTTCTATTAGTAAAGTTATTTAATTTTAAGTACAATTACATTTCATTGCGATTCTTTGAAAGACTGAATGATTAAGCGTTAAATAGTAAAATAAGTACTAATACGCAACTACTATTCAATTGAATAGCAATACATAGTCTACATAATATTTTTTTCCTTCCTTCTTGCTATTTTCCTTTGATCACGAGGAAAAAATGTTACATTTTATTTTATTAGCCATTGAATCGTACCTCTCGCATACAACCATCCGTTTCGTAGCCACCTACTGCAATTTGCATACAATTTTTTCTCCAATGCAATACCGTTCTCTTGTCTGACATCTGTTAAAGTTTTACAAAGCGTTTTACTTTTTTATTTTATTTCTTTTCTTTTAATTTTTCATGCCAAGTCCAAGTCAATGGTTTTTTGTTTAGTGTCTTGCTTTATTCAGGTTTGGATTATTTGTTAATTGACAAGCTAAGTAAGGATTGGTGTTTTTTCTTATATTTCAGACACCTTTTTATGTAATGATTTGGTTGAGTACTGTTTGCAGACTGTAAAACTATTCAAACGGCATTTTAAGTGTAGGAGAACCATGCTTCGGCATGAATGGGACGTCTCGTTTGGAGTGGTGTGGCTTCACAAAAAACCGACGTGAAACAACGTTCGCGTTGTGTTTCGTTGTGTGAGTGAGTAACCGAAGGACCAATTACAAGGTCCCTCTTCCCAATCTTCCCAATCCCCGATTCTCCAACAACCCTTAAATTCCTAACCCCCAAAAGGCCGACAACGTACTTGTAACGCTTTTGGTGTTTCGGGTGTCCATGGGCAGCGGCGATTGCTTACCATGAGATGATCCGTCTGCTCGTTTACCGGCTTATACCATAAAAAACTACCGTTTTCAGTATGATCTGCCCGTGACAGTATACTGCTGGACTATGGACCTGTTAGACATAAGAGGATGTTACCTCGCTTACCAGGTGATTATTACTGACATTGTCATTAAAGGGTTCAAGTTTTTCAAAGAGCGTGCGAAAATCTGTCATAAAATACACAACAGCTGATCCTAAACCTAATAGAAACAGTTTATAACAGTAAATAATACTACTAATAGTGGTACATTTCAACTCAAATTCTCTTAAGTTAAAAACTGCATGTCTTTGACGTGTTGACAGCCGCAGAAATGTAACAGACCCACAATTGCACGCGTCAATGATTTAGGGACCACAGCCCTTTGAAACTAATAGAAATGTCGTTCGTTGAGAAAGGACTGTGTTTGACGTTGTCTAATACTTACCTACTGTTGAAAAAGATTGGATATTTGTAGAATATTGGGTTTATATTTCTATTCATGTAGGTGATTTCAGCAATATATAAAATTATTGGTTATTTAAAATCTACTAATATGGATGGTTGCTGATATTTTATACAATATTTAGGTACTCTAAACTTATCCAAGATATCCGTTGTTTCACGAAAAACACGAATAAATTAAAATCTAAAACTAATTACACATAAGTATTTCAAATAACATCAAGCAACTTTAAAAAAAAACTTTATTTTACAATTATATTATTGAAACACACCACGCACAAAAAGTAGGGTCTTTTTACACATTCATACCAGTCTATACCATTCCTAACTCTAGCAGCCACCCCTCACGGAGCAACAAGGGCAATCTTGTGGGTGACTTGTAAATGAAAACGAAAAAAAAAAGTTAGAAAAAAAAATGGCCGCATTTTAAAACATGACTTTTGCATTACGACGTCCAACACCGATAGTATTTTGAACACGATAATGGAATTATTGAAATGAAAATAATTTTTATTTTTGTGACAAATCCGCTCAACGGTTTGTGATTTCTTTTTATTTTTGAATAAGATTATGTCGTTTATTGAGTAGTTGTACTCGTGTCACTGCCAAACAAGATCTAGCGGGTTTACCTGGCTCTGGCTCGAAAAGTAGCAGTGGGAACGGGGTAGTTTTTAGTCAGAAAGAGTCCGACACTTCTTTTGCCTCGCCTAAAGCGGGAGAAGTCATTGGATGGTTTTCCCCCTTATAAAAAGGCCTCTTTGAGAAGGTTTAAGCATTAATCACCACGCTTGCTCAATGCGGGTTGGCGAAGTAAAAACAAACATGATATCAATTTCCTATAAATTAAACAACAAAAGCCACATCATTGGTGAGATTTGGTGTCGATCACCATAAATCCATGGTGGATCTAATTCCCAAACTCACCATAAAATGTATCCCAAAGAAACCGGTGCACTTTCTAGGTGCGTATAATTTGTTAAATCGAGCAGAACTGTGTCTCTGACGTCTTCATTATTTGTTTAAATAAATAGATATTTATTTGTCAATCTGATGGTAAGAGTAACTATTGCTGGTATTCGTTTTTTCTTTATATAGCTAGTTAGCTACATACAATTTGTCAACTCTGGTGACCACCAATGGGACTGGCGAGAAAGATGTGTCTGGTATCTTTTTGCGGGTCGTACAAAGGTTTATTGGAGACTAGCTTCTGCCAGCGGCTTTGCCCGCGTTTCCGTGGGATAAAAATTGTTCTATCGCCCAAGTCAGCTCATCTTTCGGAAAATATTTTTCTTATGGAA
Organism: Spodoptera frugiperda; assembly: GCF_023101765.2. Taxonomy (NCBI): domain Eukaryota; kingdom Metazoa; phylum Arthropoda; class Insecta; order Lepidoptera; family Noctuidae; genus Spodoptera; species Spodoptera frugiperda. The sequence continues at coordinate 8,297,033 of NC_064229.1, read as the reverse complement.
TAGGAGGCAAACGAGCAGACAGATCCATCAGATGGTATGCGGTCGGCGCCAAACCATGGACACCCGCAACACCAAAGGAGTCACAGCTGCGTTGCCGGACTTTAACAAGGAATACGCTCTATTCTCGAAAGTTTATTAGCCACAGATTCCAAAAACAGTTACAAACAATACAACAATAAAATAAATCCGTTTTGCTACGTGACAAAACCCATGTGCATCAATTATTTAATAATAATTACAATAACCATATAAGGGACGCATGACTATACAATTGACCTAATGAAATATATCGTTAGCTTAATTAGGTATTAATCCATTCATATTAATTTATGTTGTCAACGTGCAGTTTCTCACGATTGCCAGTATGATCCTTTTGTGGCACATACAAGTGTGGAAGAGCCATGCTTCGGCACGAATGGGCCGGCTCGACCGGTATGATACCACGGCCTTACCGAAAACCGACGTGAAACAACGCTTGCGTTGTGTTTCGTTGTATGAGTGAGGTTACCGAAGGCCCAATTCCTCCCTTCCCAATCTTCCCAATCCCCTCTGGTGTTTCAAGTGTCCATGGGCAGCGGCGATTGCTTACCATCAGGTGGTATAAAAATATATCTACACTAAATAAGGAGGAGCAATCGTGTGAATAGAACGAAAAAATCATGCATGTTCTATGTCTAATAAGAAATATGTGATACAGGCGGTTAAAGGGTAAAATATAAACAATGAGAACCAACTTAATGTAAATACAAGTATATTCATACATAGGTACCTAAGTTAGTGTACCTAGGTACTACAATAATCTTGATATTAGCATACTAATATAACTCGTAAACTATGAATCAATATCGGAGCGTCTCAGGAAACAGACAGTAGGCAAAATACCACCTTTATTGACGCCTATACCGATACCTGTTCTAACCGATTTTGATACTTGATTCATTATACCGTTAGTAAAACAATGAATGAATACTGTACACTCGAATACAGAAGCAAGATTTGGTATTGATTGATTTGATAGTTGGTGTTAATGGTATTGATACTTTTGCTTATGTAGGCGTTGTTTTTACAAAAGTGCATGGTTTAAAATTGTGTTTTTAATTTGAAAATACTAGACCAAAAGTTTAATTTTGACACACCGATTTTTTTATGGTTGGTGCTTGCGAGTGTTTTTTAAACGTTGCCCCATTCTAGAATTTTTTCCTGTGTGGGTGCCTTTACAAACACAATTTCACATGCACATGGCGCCCATATACGAAACAATAATTTGTAGTACATACAGAGTTGCTTCATGCGGGAACCGAATCTGCTACTCATTGCACGGCAGCCAGTTTCGCAGCCACCGCGCCTACCGTGCAGTCCAAGACTAAATCGATTGCAATCGTCTAATTTATTATAATTTGGTGCCGTAAAGGTTCAAGTTCCTTTTAAATTTTATTTTTTTTTGTCCTTAGTCCCTACAATAAGAAATAAATAAGATACATAGTGGCTCCTTCTTTAAATTATCACAACTCTGCAACAACTTGACCGTTATTGCACATGTACAGCAACGTCCTTTAACACCTTGCAAAATGTAACCACACAACCGAACTGCAACACAACATACCAACCACATCAATCAAGTATCAAAACATGTTGTACTGCATCCATCTTAGACATTTCTAGGAGTCACGTACCACGGCGGTCGAGGCAGCACGTTCACCAATCATCGAAACCAAACCCGTGACCGTATATCCACCTCTTTCACTCCCACACTATTTGCTATTACCATCTCATTCACACGCGACGATTCCGTCGGGAAATCTGAATAGTATGAAGTAGAATTAGGTGCTTTGACATTACTTGGTAAGGCGTTCATAGATTTTCTTTGAACCTTCCTTTGGTAAGGAAAAGTTGAATTGTAAAACTATGTATAAAGTGATAGTATGTGGTAGTCGAGGATTCTATTAATAGCTCTAATGTTTGATAGAAAGTCTTGGAAAATGTCTTGAGACAGATTGAAATGATATCAAAGATAAGTGTTCTAAAAATAGACATGACTTATATTTCCTAGAAAACTTTGATATAACTGTTAAGAAGACTCTGAAATTTGAAATGATAAATCTTAACAACAAAAATCCAATAGCATTTAAACTGATGCTTGATCAAGTGTAAAATAGAAAAGTGCAAGAGCTGAACATAAAGTTTGACATGATTTGTCACATGTCTGTGTTGACTTTTAAATCCCATTATTTGGATTAGACAACCGAAATAAAACAACACTCATTTACAACCATTTCTTTAACTTAAAGATCTATATTGTGCTTCACTTGAGTAGATCAATATTTCCACCATACTAAACTCCATCTACCCCTTCGTAAACAGTCGATACTGTTTCTAATTCTGCTCACACATCTACAGGAAAATCAGCTTCGTTATAAACATCCAAAGCATCTTAAGGGCCATCACTACGATCAGCATCTTTGTGCAATACAGTCAATTCCATCCCGTTAACCATACGCACGAGTGCTTCCAAACCATCGTCTATTTCTCCCTTTCTTTCATGCTATTTAAAGATTGGAGTAAAAGAGAAAGCTACTTCTTCGAATTCTGAAATATTTTGAATGTTTCATTTTTTGTTTATTGATTTTTAGTTGATATGCTTTGTTGTGCTTCATTGGTTGAGTTACAGCGTAGATTACTTAAACCAGAGCTATCATACATATTAATCAATTGAATGGAAAAAACAATGTAAGGGCATTCAATTAATAAATTGTGCTAATGTTTACGCCACCTCTCTTCTTATTTGATAGCGATTGGACACTAGGACAACAACATCACGTATCATCAACAGCCTATAAGTGGCTACAGCTAACCAAAGGCCTCTTCTCGCTTCTCGCAGTTTGGACAGCAGCACTTTCTGATAAACCTGAACCTTTAAAACTGCGGTCTCCAACCCGCCTGCATGGCATGGTGATTAGGGAACGTCCTTTTATGTAGAGGATGACTGTATCTTGTATTGAACTACCATTAGCTGTTGATGATGTTATGCCAAGTCAATACCATGACTCTTTTATTCATCTGATTCAATTAAAACGTGTTCTAGGAAATTTTGCTATTAAAATTCTGAACCTATTGAGTCTACCCATAGATATAAAATTCAATTTGTATTGTTGCATATTTAATTTGATTCAGAAACCTGACTAATGTAAAAACTTTCAAAAAGGAATGGCCTTAAATTTTGGTTTCCGACTATATTTTTTTGAAGGTAATATCCGTAAACCTTTTTCCAAGTCTGAAAAATACTATGCTGAAAACTAAACCAAAATTGGTTCAGATAAACGCGAGATAATCGTGCACAAACACACATACATACAAGTCAAACTACGAACCTCCTAGTTTTTGAAGTAGGTTAAAAATATACATTTTACTTTGTTCCTAAGAGATCTCCAAAGTAAAATCTTTACGTAAATAAGCATAAGAAACAATTACCATATTTCCAATTTGCATCCTTATAATCAAAGCGACAAGAGTTATAATAGCATAAACATCGTTAGTTACGATACTATAACATTAGTTTTTACGATTGTTCACATATTTGTTTATTTCATCTAATAAACTGCTTGACTGATTTTGGCATTACATTTTATTTGTTCAAGAAACAATATTCATTTTCATTCGACTACTTCATTAGTTAGATCGTTTCTATAAATGATACGTAGTTTAATTCCGGGTTTGGTACATATTACTGCTTTTTTCTACTGATTCTAAAATTCAACGTAGAAGTTCATCATTTAATTATGACACGGGATGTGAAATTAAAATTAAGGTTTTGGATTATATTTATCCTACGTTACAATATAGGTAGGTAAAAGACAGAATCTAAAAAAGAAAAATTCCCACAAGGGAGCTTTTGTGCGCAGTTACTTGTACCTACAGAAACAAATAAGCCTGCAAACAATCGGGTAATACTGTAACATCCTGTACATTCCTATACCTATAGCTCAAACTAGTCAAATAAATGGCTCCAACAATAGCGATATTCCAAGAAAAATAGCGTCCACTCTAACCCTCAGATACTGCCGGTTGTAAGAGACCACGTATTCCGATTTTTCTGGTCAAATGCACCCCGAACGAAACGCAACGGGTCGCAGTAGCCATCACCGATCTATCAACGCAATCCGCGTATAGAATGCGAAATGCGAAATTCGAAATCACCAATAGCGTTCCGCGATTTCAAACGGACTTAAAATCGAACATTTGAATATTTAAAATTCGAACGAATGACTTTTGTTTTAGAGACACGATTTGTGTCTTCTGAAATTGTCGTACTGTCTCCTTATAGTGTTTGAATTTAAACTTAGTTGTATGTTGTTAGGGTTGAAATTCGTTTGTTTGGAAGTGTTAGTACGTTAACATTTTACTGCAATTGTTTTAAGAATATAAACTATTTCCTGTTAAAGGTCTCTTTCGCCCATTGTTTCGGTTTCTCTCTAAACTGTCGATGATGTCATGGTTTGTTTTCAATGGAAACGAATGTTTTTAATGTTTAAAACTATATAAATATTGATTGTTTCATACGGAAACGTTTGATGATCAATTTTATTCTGATGATGAAAGCGTCGATAAAGTTGGCTAAAAATTTTTAACAAGCAGAATAGTTAAATTCAATAATTGAATTTAAAACCGCAAACTCGGTGATCAATGATAATACTTAACACATTCCTCAAAAAAGTTTCAAATAATAAATAATAATAAATAGTATCTGATACATCATTTAAGAAAAACATTTTTTTATCAAACATAGACACTTTATTAGCCAACAATCTGAAACAGCATCTACCATTCTGCAGTCGAGATGTAAAACCATAAATTCTCTTAACAACCCTTCATTGCAGGTGGGTGAAAAATAATTTATTCAAATAAATCTCTTGAATTTTCGCAACATCGGGGTCTAGCAGGCCCCCGGGCGTCGTTTCGCAATTCTTTTAACTGCACCAAGGAGGTGACTTTTTTGTCGCTGTTTTAATGAAAATGCTAATAAAAAAACCGGCGATGATGTTTTTAACAAGTCTGAATATTTTTTGTAATTCAGTTATAAGATACGATGTCAGTTTGAAGGTTTTTTGTCAAAAAGAAAAGTTTTATATTATGTAGAAGTTTTTACAAGAATCAAATTAATGCTTTAAGGTTTTTAAATTTACGGATGGACGCTTCTGTCACGATTGTCCCTGTCGCCATTTTATGACAGCCATTATTGCTGGCTTTAAAAAATAAGACACACGAGTACTTAGTTCCAAGAAACGATACGGTTAGATAAAAAAATCAATCATTTTACATATAAGGTGTTCTAAAAGTATCTGCCACGGCTTTAATGGGAGGTAGTGTTGTGTTTGAAAATTACAAGAGTGAAAAAAAAAACGTATTCCGGACCAGTTAATTCAATATGAGAACATTAAGAAGTTAAATAAACATTAACTCTACTGCATAAATACGCACGATACGTACAAAGACGGTGAAAAAACAATATCTCTTTCACAGCAAACGCATTACGTAGATTTTTTAGATGAAAAATAATGTTAAAAATAAAATTACTCATAGTTAATAATTTATATTTAACTTTTATAATTTTCAAACACTACATTACCTCCCATTAAAGTCGTGGCAGATACATTTAGAACACCTTATATATTATATTATAGCATAAGAAAAAAAAATCATTAACAAACAAAAACTCAACGGCAAGTAAATCACAGGAAGTATGGCTTCGCGACGCAAGAGTCGTAAATAAAAAACGTGAGATAAAAATTTACATTATCGCAGTTATTTTAATTTCATTCGGCATTAATCATAGCGAGCTGCGAAGTGTCGCGCGCCCATTTATTTGGAGCTCGGGTACTTTTTAATTTGCTGCTGCGTTCTAAGGGTTGAATGTAGATTTCGTGATACAGGGTGACAGGCCTATTAGTGTTTTGGGGTTATCATATTTTAGAAAAATAATGAGTATAAATAACTCGTAGATGTGCTTTATCATTTATAATGAACAAAATAAGTATCGATAGATAGAATTTCAATTACCTCACTTTAAAGGGATGTATGTTGTGGTGACCCGGAGATTTAAGACGCCTTCTTCTCATGCAAGAGAGTGCAAGTTCAAAACGTACCACCAGCAAGTACCAATGTGACTTTTTCCGAGTTTATATGTACTTTCTAAGATTATTTAGACACCGCTGACAAACGGTGTCAATAAAATTATAAGTTTCGAAGAAATCGCCAACCCACACTGAGCAAGCGTGGTGATTAATGCTCAAACCTTCTACATGTGAAAAGATGCTTTGGTCAGCAGTTGTCACTAATAGGCCGATGATGAAAGGGACTTATATGGAAAGTACATTTCATAATTGCTTGGTTTCATGTCAATTAACAGTCGGTCAGATAGCCCTGAAGACGTTACGTCAGCACTAAACGCCATACGGGTCACCAGGGATCGACGTCACTGGAGAATTTTATCCCACAACAATTTTCTAATAAAGCAAAATACATACTTTTAGTTAGCATTGACGACAGAAAAGATTTATAAACAACATCATATTATTAACTCCTAAAATTGCCTGAAAAAGGCTAGGTCCCTATACGTATACTATATTTTTTCAATAAACACGATGATGTGAGCTCCTTGCGAAAGGTTGAAGGGACAGTACCTACAAGGGATATTTGGTCCCTAAACAAATTGTGTGCCGTGATATTCTAGGCACGGAGGAGATGTGACCTTTCAGAGGACCAGAGGGAAAATGGTGTAAGTATAAAATCTGTTTTTTTAGTTTTGTTGGTTGGTAGATACTTATTTGAGATTCAAAAATACATATTGACGAGAGTACTATATTACAGTCTTGTTATTTTTTGTGCGTTATTTAAGGGTCAATCTCCAAAACGAGCGTATTCGTGTGATCGTTCTGGCGCCCTCAGACATTTAATGGCAATTATGTATCTCATTAAAAATAACAACAAAACCACCATTTAATGTCTACTTAATGAGATTGACCCTTTATCTCTTATTTTTTCATAAAAATCAGACAATAAATTGTATTCAAAATCAAACTCACGCTTCTAAATATATAACTAGTTCTCAATATAAATCTCACTACTAAAAGTACTAAAAATCTTGCTTCAACTTTCTTTAATTCAAAATCCTGAGATACACCGCTTTCCCAAAAGACTCGAGGCTAGGGTTGGATGAAAAACGACATTGTAGAAATTAAGTATCGCCGTTGAAAAATGGTTTAGACGGTGGACACTGTTTAAAGGGACTTTATACAGTAAACATAGGGGTCCCTTAACTGTTATAGAGAGTCAACAGTTTATCAAACGATTAGCTAAGATGTATTTTGAAGCAAATTCGATTGCAGTTCTAAGTTAGTTATTTGATTTGAATTTTTCTGTATTTGAAGGTCAAAGTGTGACTGGAGGGAATCCGAAAAAAAGTCTACTATAGTTACTAGTTTGAGGGGGAAATCGTCCATTGACTTCTCCCGGCTAGGGCGAGGTGAGAGGGAGTGTCAGACTCATACTGACTAAAAATCACCCCGTTCCTATCTACCGTTGCTTTTCAAGTCAGAGCCGTGGTATACCCGCTAAGTAGTTCGCAGCTCCTAAGAAAAAGTCTACTTACACAATAATGAAAAATATTGTTAGTTTTAAATTGTACATGTTTCAAAAAATCTAAAATCTATAAATTTATATTATCAGTATTCGAAACGTATTAAAATGTAAGGTTCATTCTATCCAAACTATCTTTAACAATAAATTAAAACAATATACCTACCAGAAACCATATTTTCGCACGATATAAAAATATCAACCACAAAAAATATCACAACAAAAAATCTATGTTTGACAATAAATACAAAAGCCTCGATGTTATCTTAAAGCAATTTGCAATAATATATGACTTAATCTGAACAAACTAACGGACACACTGAGGTTTTATTACTATAGAAAAACTATTGTAAATCATAGCGAGGTGGCTATTAATATTATCAGTAATTTGTATCAATTTTGTTTGTTTTGTGATTAATTTTACACCTGTGTGTGTTTTATAGTGCATTTTGGCACTATGAAAAAACAGATAAAGTTTGAATTTCTATTCAATTTTGATTCGAAATTGACCTTTATTTTATGTCAATCAAACAAAAATTACTCCGGATGATTATAGTTATCTAAATAGCCATATTTTTTGCTACAGAAACCACTATCTTTGCTTTAGACATTTCTAAACTATTCCAAAAACATCTCATCAAACTCTTAAACAGGTATTGTTAAAAACCTCAACATAGGCAATAAAATAAATTATACAAAACAAACACACGCGATTAAGCAATAAAAATGGCTACTGTTTTTTGACACCAGCCCCTTTCCGGGAACATATAAAATCTACAACGATTTGTTTATATCACATTAACAAGAAGGCACTTTAATAAAGTAATAAAAATCCGAGAAAGGACGGCTAAGGGTATAATTTTGCTATTAATATTCAATTTTACCCCCAAAACTTTGTTGCCACTTCAAAGAAAAATCTAAGATGACGATCTAAAGCGGAGTATCTACTTACGTAATTTCCGAGTAGGCGTTTGAAGGGTTAGGTCGAAAATTGCGCGCGTGTGCGTGCACTCGTGTTGTGTGCGTGTCGTAATTACATGAATGTTAACACTTAAGCGCACGTGTTGCCCGGTTTTATTTGAATGCTTCTGTGTCAAAGTTCTTTTTTTTGTTTTTCTTGATTTAAACGAGGCTAATTTTGAACTAGATGAAAATATTTGAATATTTGTACTGTGAACATAAAATTAAATTATGTCATTAGTCGTCAAAGTTAGGAGTTATTTTTGTTCTTAATAAAGTGGGTCTTTTACTCTGTAGGTGTTTTGTGTAGGTTCCAAAATGTCTTCAGATCTAGGGCTGATAATTTCGTCTCATTCAAATGAGAACGGTGTAGGTGTCTTCTTTATTACGTTTAAGTATCGCGTAGGCTTTGTAATGGACAAATAAAAATATATGTTTCATTGTTTTAAGAAAAATTGCGGTAGCGAAAGAGCTGTAGGACTATTTATATGAGTCATTGTAGAGTGACCTTGTTAAGGTAACATAGTATAATGATTCATAAATACCAACAAGTACGAGTAAAGTGAATCATATAGATAGAAATCAAAAGAAACAAATTGCAACATTTTTTTTAAATAAAAATAACTAGTTTACGTCTTTTTTTATTTTGACATGTTGTTTATTGGAACTATAATAAAATTATGATCTAATAATATTTTATACAATGTGACATACATAGGTACATATTTTTTATTACACCTAATAATACAATTAATTATTACACCTAACCAGGTAAAACCTTGCATGCTCACATAATATAATTTAACGAATAAATGTACATATCTTAAAAAAACCTTTTATTAACTTTTCAGTGATTACCAGTTTTTGGATCTAGCGGTCATGTAATCATGATAAAAAGCTTATAATAAAACCACCCACAATCACACATTCATTCATATTCCACCCTTATTCCTACAAAACAAAATATGAAAGAAAGCATTTCTTCAACAAAAAAAAAAATAAACCTCACAACCAAAAACCACGTTTCATAGAAGTCTTCTTATGACATCAAATATAATATATTTTTTTCTTCTCCTTATTATTATATTTTCTACTGAAACCACAAAAAAGGCCCTTACCGTGTACACCTGAGAGTTTTGACAGTTGATTATCGAGCGATCATAATGCGCGGGCGCAGATTTACGACGTCATAAAGCACGGCGCTTGCGCACCACAATGGGTTGTTGACAAACGCACTAGCGCCCTTTTGGACCCTTATGTTTATGAGCTGAAGGAATAGGGTGGATGTTCTTGGGTTCGAAAAATAAAAAAAAAGTGATATTATTAACTATTATTACGTTTAAACAAAGGTTTTATTAATGTTAATTTTCTCAAGTAACATTCATCAATTTAAAAAAAAGTGTTTTCAAAAATTTGATAGCTGAATCCTATTTATATTGACTTATATTATATTAAAAAATTTACCCACTATAACTTAGAAATAAATGAATTAAAATGGCATGTATTCTTACTAGATCATTATTATTAGTTAATAAAAAATTATAAAGAAATGAAAAAAATACTTTTCTCTCAGGTTCGAGTACAAACCACACTAAAGGCATACTACGGTACAGTTTTTACAGAAACTTCTGTGATACAAAAAAAAAGACACATCCACACTAACCTAACCACAAACCTCATCCCACCACAACTTATGACATTACATCAAAATAGTTTTGTCTATCAGTTCATAAATGTTCAAAGAACCCACCATATCGATACCCTCTGAGGTTCCCATAATTTTGACACTTTATGGGGCACAGAACAATAAGAACGGTAGCGAAGATCCTATAATGACTTCTCAAAGACCTTTTGGGGAATTTTCGAACTATTTGTTTTTAATTTTTGTGAATAGAATTTTTGACAGGATGAAGTCATAAAAATGATTTGTGATTTCTGTTTTTTTTTTTATTTGGTTATGATAAAATTGTGCCGTTTGTAGGAAACTTTGCTTTTCTGGAAAGGTTTTAATGTTTTTGATATTACTAAATGTAATAAATAATTGTAATTATCAAATGAAATATATAAGTAAAGTAAATCAATTATTCCAATTTTGAATTGTCTTTAATTATCAATAAGATTTTTGGTAACACAACCAGAAAATACTGTGTTCAGACGTTTTAAGATGAGTAACATTATAACTGCATTTTCTATGGAATAGCAGGCAAACGAGCAGACGGGTCATCTGATGGTAAGCGAACAGCGCCGCCCATGGACACCCAGAACACCAGAGGAGTCACAGGTGCGTTGCTGGCCTTTAAAAAGGAATAAGCTCTTTGACAATAGTATCGGTTCGGAAATAATGCCGACGATAGCTCATTCCTCAGTCTTTATTATGTTACTATTGCTAAAAAAAAAAAAAAAACAATCCGATAAAATTAAGTCAACAACATTTTCCCTTTAAAATTAAAGTGATGTGAGTATTGCGATTGGCGACAAATTGTCGATTAGTGGTCATTACGAGCGATTCAATCCACAATTGCTCTCATTACCATAGGAAATGCCCCGCCCTGGCTTTTTGCCATGGAGAAAAAATTACATGTGGTGTGGAGTCGTGTCAATTTTATATGGTATTTTTTATTTATGCTATAAAACATATGTCAAAATAGAAAATAATACTATACAATAAAATATTTCCAATCCATAATGTAATGCGTGATTTAATGTTATTTTAATTAATAATATGTTTTTTTTCATATATTTTTATTGGAAAAAAACGTATATACTAACATTGTTTGTTTGATTTTTTACAAGTCAAATTAATCACCATTTACAAAAACGTTATTTAAAACAATTAAAAACTTAATTTAGTTCCCCTTTCTGACGCCTACAGATACATAGATGGCGCCACTAGTACCTTTCTTTTCTTGAATAAAATTTAAATATACGATAAAAATCAACATTCCTTATCTGCTCGACAAAAAAAACAGGACATAGATAATATCTTTGAATTAAATAAAGTCGAAATAAATAAATACTAACAGTACTCTACGCCATTCTACTTAACCCGTTGTACGGCGACGCAATTATTTATTGGTCGCAATGACCAAACATTAAATTTTCGAGTGCACTGAATACAGAATATGTATTTATAACACACAATATATTTTTAGTTAGAGTGGCAGTTTTTCATTGTCCATTCTAATTTTGAGAAAAGATATAAAATTTGGAATATTTGAAGTTTTCAGGAACCTAGAACAAGATTTTAAGGAATTCTTAGGCCAATTACGGCCTTTCAAAAATTGCCATAGCGGACGGTATTTCACGTCCACACGGCGGGGTATTGGTAAAGTTTTCAACTAGCAATAATCGCACCTCGGATTAACCTCATTGGTTACGATATTGCCTCTGCGCAAAGTTAACTTTTCGAAAATTTCGGCTCCGACCCAACCAAATCGATGTAACGAAACCATAGCGCGATCTATCTCGATCCCAACGCCATCTAGTTAGGAATTTGGAAACTTTTGCATTTCGTACAAGGATGTTTCTTAGGAACGTCGGCACGCGAAATTGCATCAAAAGCTCGTACATTTAAATAAATAAAAAGAGAAACGATGCAAATTTAGATATCCGCGATCCCTATTGGTCGAGTTAGTTTGGCCGAATTTCTCCGAACGTCAAAATTCGAATTGTAACGCGATCACGCACGCGGGGACCGTTACTGCACATTTCAAAAATAGAACATGCCGGCCATACTGAGTAGGTGGACAGTTGACAGTAGCGAATCATGATACGCTTATTAATCAGTCTATTTATTTTATATTGCATATAAAATATTCAGCAGGCGCAACCGAGGCGCATACATTCCTCAATAAAATGACCATAAAAAACTAATGCAGCACTTGGCGGTTTTATTGCGGTTCTTGGTAACCGTAAATTTAATTGTTAAATTTCTATTTTAGGTGTTGATGGAATTGTGCAACTGAATCACTTGTTCTAGGAAGAAAACTATTCAGGATAGTGTCTGTGAGAAATTAAAAATACTTAAGTACGAGTAGATAGTGCTTATTCTTTTATTTTGGTAATACCAATGCAGAAATAATTCATTCCTATTTTGCTAACTTTCTATTTCTACTGTCTAATAATCTAGTTGTTTAAAATCTAGGAATTTTGTATAGTACACTAGCGCCATTTCACTGTTGCGGATTTTTTGGAAACTAAAACTTAACCCTCTTAATGCGAAGGGTCATACGCTCAAGATTTGTAAGGGGTCTGCGCGACCAAGAATTACTATTTTATTTGTACTCATTTTATATTTTAATCAGATAGAGCAATACTTGAAATGATTTCATTATAAGAACTGCAATTAAAGACCAAATGTACGAAATTTGATAAAAAATTGAAGTTTAAAAAATTTTAGAAGAAAATACTGTTATCTTTTCCGCAAATACATAAAGTGCTGTGAACTATAATAAAAACGAAGCAATGAATGAGTTTGCATGTAATTCACGCTGAAGGGAACATTGTGTAGTCATAAAAATGCAAGCAGCGTGTACCCGGCGCATTCTCAACAAATACTGAATGACAAACATATTAGAAACCTGATCATATACGCATATTATTTTTAAATACTTCCAATGTACATTGTACATTTAGGTCGACTCGTAAACTTTACATATGAGACGATTACATGGAATATCTATGTAGTATTTTCTGCTTGCCATACTAATGTAAATTGAAAAGAGTTTTGAAGATATGGCTAAAAATGTAGTCATTTTTTCCAAAGTCTCTTCGTTTTTGGTATCACCATTTCTTGGTTTGCTCTAAAAACCCCGTTGAAACACACCAAAGCATTGATTTTTGCTATTTGCCTTAAGAAGATATTTTAGTTAAATAAGGTAGTTAATTCACACAAATAAGGCTATGTATGTATGTATGTATTAAGGTGTTCCAAAGCCTATTACTAGTATCATTTACTAGGTAATACAGTAAAACGAACTTAATCCCAAAAACACGCTTTCATAACATTCAGATCGAGCATTTATCAACGTCCTTTACTTTAAGACGGATATCGCACGACCAGTCTACCATGATCCCTCGCGATAATCTCTTCCCCTCTGCTCTTTTCCTGTCACAGGAGGGGAAAGGGGGGAAAGGAAGGTCTTGGATATCTGGTGGTGGGATAAAACAATCATTTGTCATGTTAGATGTGGGAGATATAATGTCAGCCGTCTGATGGACACAGATTTGTGTAATGCAGACTATGAATATTTTTGACGTTAGTCCTTACGAGAATGCTTTGTTTTTACAGGAAATTTTCGATTTTCCTGTTAAGTATTAAGTTGTATTGGACAAAATACCCACTTTGAAAAGTATAGGTTATTGATACATATAGAATGATTGGTTTTTTATTTGTTTTACCTTATTATCTTTCAAAAGGATAATCTATTACTATGTAGTCAGTCCAAAAGACGAGCTTTTGGACTAACATCGCATCTACTAACAACAATTTTGATTCCAGACCACTCAACATTAATAAACTCAAAGGAAAAACAGTCATAAACAAGAATAAGAAAAAACATAATCTACACCTCCCTAGAGAATGAAATCACACAAACGAATTTCCATACTCGTAATCTTCCCAATAGCTAAATAAATTCACCTAGATAAAAAATGCAAATATTATTCCGAAAAGCAAAAAGAAAAACCCACGACTCCTTGACTTAAAAAGGCTGAAGGTGCGAAGTGGTTTAAAAAAAAAATTGCCGAACGAAATGAATATTTTAAACAGATCTCTTTGCGGTTGTGTTTTTTAATGTTTATTTATGTACCAATAGGGTTGATACGGGTTAATATTAATGATTCTGTTACTGAGGGGTACTGGCGCAAGATTTTTTTGATAGGGAGACTATCGGAAGAACATTTGTTTGTGTTAATTTTGACGGGGATTTGACTTTATTTGTTTTTTGAAGTAGTAAGATTTGGTATGTTGATAGTAGTGATTTCAGTAAGTTAGGGGTAGTGGTTGTATGTGAATTAATGATTAGCATTTGAAGCTTAGTATTAGTCATGTTGAAGTGAGAAAATATCCTAAAATCCGTAATTTTAGAGAAGCTTTGCACTCGACAATACTTTTCTCTCAGCCACCACACATGCTACTCCATCCACGTCACTATCATTGTCCTTTTCAACCCTTTGTCCGCCGCGTGTATTATTAATAGGATGTTTACTCACAAACGCCTTTTCCATTACTCATCCTGTACCGACCTCAATAAAAATATCTTTATTCGTAAGTACATAGCAACAGAAGGTACCTATTGCCCAACCGACGGATTGGCAGGAAGCGGTAGTGGATTCGATCCTGAGTTGAATATATTATTTGATTGATGTCATGGCTGTCGTCATACATTAGTATTAAATATGGTGCGGAATAGTAAATCCCTTGTTCATTCGGAGCTAAATATATCTTTCGGTAGTTTTACCTGGAAAATTAATTGAGATTCGTTTAGCGTTAAATGTTGTATGGAAATTATTGTTGGAGGTTTTTCCAGGTCATGGACACTATGGGCCTTGGTATAGGGATACACCTAGGTTTATTGTCAATGATACGGCCCAGAAGTATAAATAGTTACTCTGAGAAAAGAGTCTCGGATTCAGGCAAGCTCGATAACTCAATCATTCTTCTAAAGACCAGTTTAGCTACCCAACACCCCACTCTAACCAACAAAGTTTTTCATTTTAGGCCAAAATGGAACATTGCCATAAAATTTAAACACGAGACAAAAGATCCCATACTATTTTCATCCCAACAAAATACCCTAAATCCTTTAAAACATCATCAGAACAAAAAAACATCTGTAAGACAAGAAAATCAAACATTCTCGAACACAACCCCTTGATATAGGGAAAAGTTACAGCACTTAAGGGGCCTCACTTTAAAACGCCCCCACAGATAATAAAAACGCTTGTCTATGTCTTAGACAATAAGGGACAATCGTAAACCAACCGACCAACGTAAGATGAACCGTTGATTCCAAGCAAAGTTTACAAAAAAACATTAATTTTTGGATATATTCCAAAATTTTTACATGTTGAAAAAATACAACTATTTTATGTCTAAATTCAACGTATCAGTCCATATTCAGTAATTATGGAAATGTGAATATTTGAGAAGTTCTGCAGATTTTAATGTTGGCCACATTCAAAGTTAGGGTTCAAGGTAAATTGGTGAACAATTTGAGACTATACAAAAAGCCAAATGGCTCGGAACGAGGCTCAGGGAATTTAAAATTGTCATTACACGGGTTGCAGAGTTTTTATACCGTTGGCAGCAAGGTGCTTAGATGAACATATTTCGCTGTTTTGCAAGGGAGACTATAGGGTGTGTCTACCTCTTTTGTTTAGAGTATTGTTTGAAGCCGTTGACAAAGCTTTGATCAAGTTCATATTTATTTATATATAAGATGCTCTTTATAGATATCATAGCTATCTTTTTTTCCAACAAAGTTAATTGTTTTGATAATTATGTATCAAAGGAAACCATCAAACCAGCAAAATTTTTCATTTTAAACATCTAGGTACCATACAACTTATGTTATTCTCTCCATCTCAATAGTAAGTATTTTTTAATTGTACTAGAAACCAAAGAACTTAGTATTTTTATTTGCAAATAAAAAAAATGTGCAACACCATGTACCCAAAACATTAGTCTATCAACCAAAGAGATTTCTGAGCTAATAAAAAAAATAAAACTGGTAATCCTTTTTTCTTTATGTTGCTAAGGGTGGGTACATATTGTCCCTGGAGTGTTGCTTCCCACCTGCCTGCACTCGCCTTTATTTATTGCGATCGTTTGCTGTGCTTCAATGGTCGCGAAATTGACAATTTTAAACTTATTTTTTTTTAGTTTAAATGGGGGATGATGCAGAAAATAGGGTAATAATTTAAAGTAATAACATATTTCTTAGAAATAAGTCAGCAATCGGCAACAAAATTAAATACTAGGTACAAATAGGTAATGGTGAAATGTGGGTCGACATTGTACAGAGTGGCATTACGTGCCGTAATGTGCACCTCTGCCTACCCATACGGGGATAAAAGGCGTGACGGTACAGACAGTGCAAATAGGTACCGAATTTTTAACAGATATTCTATTGCTATATCGCTTGAATTGTTGTAATTGATGGTCAAGCGTGTAACTAAAATGTAACTACCTAAATCAACTACTAAAAGACCAAAAATGTAAATTTACAAAACAATAGTAACATTCTTGATAGATATTTTAACTCACTACAAAAAATTAGCCAATAAATAGTTGTCACATTTAAAAAATCTCTCTTTATCCACCTAATAGTCGTTAAAAATATTGCAAGCTAAAGACCTGTCATAGGAAAATTTAAACTAATGGTGTTTCACCCTCTTGTAAAAATGTTTTATAAATAGCTGATAAAAATGGACTTATTAAGTCTCCATCAGTTACTGTTTGGTACTTTATGTCCCCTTGAAGAAGTAGAAGGTAATTTTTATTCACGCGCGCAGTTGTAGGGTTAATTTTATTTTTTTAGAATAAGATTCTATGTTTAAATTTCAAATGTTTCGGTTATTATGTGCCTGTATTATTAGTTTCAGATTTAATTTTTTTTTTTATTGTTTCTATGTAATTTTTTATGATCATAATTTTACTAGTGCTTACGTTTTGTAAGTTTTTCAAATTGATGGTTTCAAAATGCGTCCCCAGCAGAGGAGAGTAGTGCCGGGGAGGGTGGTCCCTATCTATGCAGTAAACCGGTGATCTGAGAGTCAGCTGGTAACAAATCCCTGACACCTATTATATCTATAAACATTTTCACTCACTGTATACGCATTATTATCCACCCAAAACAATTGAAAAAGAAAGAATACATCCGGAGCTGCGGACTAACTAGCGGGTTTACCGGAGCTCCGGCTCGAATAGTAGGAGTACAAACGGGGTTGTTTTTAGTCAGTAAGAGTCTTCTAACAGTCCCTCTTGCCTCGCCCAAGGCAAGAGAAGTCATTGTATGTCGTCCCCCCTTAAAAAAAGACAGAGAAGAGTATAACCATTCTGAACATGTACTAGTTTCTCCTAAACAAGTAGCTAAACTAATCTCAAAGCATTATACACTATTTAGTACGAAAATAAAATTAACTCTTAACAAGGTACGAGTAGGTATCTCAAAATAATTCAGAAACAGGTACATTTTAGCATAAGCCACGATGTTCTAATTTGCATATAAATTGTTTGACGTCTTGTCGTCTGTCGATTGAGGCGGATTTCTAGTTGCTACCTTCAAAATGGAGATATTTAGGTATATAGGTACAAGTAGGTACCTATTATAGTGACATAGAGTTTCTAGATAAATAGGTATGCTATTTCGAGAGGTTGGCGATGTATAAATTAAAAGAGTAATCGGTCGACTTTAAGTCTTTTATTATTAGTTCAAAATAATATCGATATAGTCATTCTTGCTTTCTCAATTTGTGATAGGGTAAGAATGTTGTACACATTAATGTGTAGTGTAGACCATAAGTTCGTAGAGTATGGTCTACACATTAGCAGCTGTTTAGAACAAGCTACCTATATCGGTTTGTTATTTTTTGGAAGTTATTGTGATTTTACGGTACTGTTGTCTCTAAGAGTAGTTAAATAAATAAAAAAATGTTTGTCTATCCCGATATACATAATATGGAAATGGGATATATTATGGCAATATTATTAATAATAAAATGGAAATATTTTGATCACACTAAAGAATATTTGATGTTTTATGTGTATTTTTCTACGCCTAGGAGGATCGTATGGGATGAAGTTGCATTTCGATATTAGTCCTAACTGAAAGCCTTGTTGTTAGAAGTCCTAAACTAAGTCTAGGAGACAGATCATTTTTCATATCTAATCCTAGACCATAAATCATAGTTAATACTTAAAAAGAGCTGGCCGAATGTAAACTAGGCACAAAACAAAAATTTTCTCAAGATGATAAAGATTAAAAAAATAAATATGAACTTCAAAATTTTACTAGCTCCCTAATCTTGATGTTGGAACTCAAACATGAAGTGTTAAAATTCACACGGCGCGCGGCAGCCCTCGCGCGCTTTGAAGTTTCGCCGCCGCTAGGTAATCCGTCTACGCGGAGTGGATTAGGGTTGGCAACGTATAGGTATATCAAAATATTGAGTCACGTTGTTTGAGAGTAGAGATTATCTAGTGTTGTGTAGACGGCATTAGTTTACCAAGTTTATTCTTGTGAGATTTAACTTTGTGATGTTAAATTTTGTGGTTGAATCTATTTTTAGTTGGGTTTAAAGTAGTGTTGCTAGTAAGTTGCGCGGAAGTTTCCTAATTATCTTTTGATTTCTGATAAGTAAAAGTAAGTCAACTTAATAAATACTCTTTCTCAAAAACTTAAATGGTCCGACAGAATACCTATTAAGAATCAAAAAAGTGATTCCTAATTCCTAACAACATTTTTTTTAAGGGGGAAAATCATTCAATGATTTCTTGCGGCGAGAGGAGTGTCAGACTCTTACTGACTAAAAACCACCGCCGTTCCTAGTCCTGCTTTTCGAGCCAGAACCTCAGTAACCCGCTAGGCAATCCGCAGTTCCAGACCAGAATTTCTAACAACATACCTACATATTCTCTTGAATCCTATACCGAAAATCCAATAAAACTTTACCCAACCCACATCAACGAGACCTTTCACTCCACAGTCCCACATCCGAATCCCAAGTCACAGAAAATCTAATAGCTCAACGAAAAAACAAATAAGGAAGCATTATCAATAATGGCGGACGTAGACAAATCGACATCTAGTCTTATCTACTCTATAAATCAACCCTAGCGTCTGTACGTCTGCTCTAACTAATATGAGCGACGTCAGAGGGCGCCACTGTGCGAATAATAAATACCACTCGCGCGTTTGAGGGTTACAATTGAGAATTGACGGTTGTCTTCTGTTAAGTTGTAGTTTTTGGTGGTTTCTTTGTATCTGAAGATGCCTTTGTCTAATATGAACGAATTTTGAGGTTTTTGAGAGAAGTAGAAATTTTCTTAGGTTATAAGTGCTTTGAGTTGTTTTCGATCTTAATTGCACAAAACCTACTATTGGGTTGATATTTACATTAGTTATAACCGAAATTAAACATTCTAAATTAATGATAAATTCAATTCTAATGAAAATAGATACTTAGGATATTTGCACGCCAAATAACAAACATGTCGTAAGATCTTGCATGCATGTATTATTTTAATTCTGTATGCATACACATACAAACTGCACGGTCGCCGCAGTGGCTGGGCAACCAAATGCCGCGCAACGCGTAGTGGGTTGGATTCTCGCACGGAACAACTCTTTGTGTGATTCATAAATTGTTGTTCCTAGACTGGGTGTTATGCGTATGTAAACTATTTAGTATGTTTGTAAAACGCACCCACGACGCAGGAGAAGATCCTATGTGGGACAATGTTTTATAACACATGTTTGAGCAAATAAACTTTCTTACATCAATAAGTGCATGTCCGTAAATGCACTCTCACGCTGTAAAGGTAATAATGAATGGTCTATTTGAATCAAATAAAAAATGGTATCTCTCCAACCACACCTGTAAAATCTAACCCCAAAACGGATCAACTTACCAACAACAATAAAAATAATTACACGGTCAATTTGTACCCGAGCATTACATAAAATGTTTAACCCTCCAATACCTACTGGTGGTAGTTTTAATTCCGTAAGTATTGCGCTCATTAGCAACGCAAGGGTTAACACTTAACGAGCCCTGAAATAAAATTCCTTGGCCTTCTTTGAGATAATAAAAGAAATTAGACTTTTGTCTTTAGCTTTAATGTAATTGTGTTGAGAATTATTGTGAATTACATTTAATGGGATTAAATAAGTATTTTAAACTCTTTTTTCTTTAGTTACTCTCTGTAGGCACCACCTATAACCGATGGTTATATTAGCCCATTATTGGGGTTGTCATACTAGATATTTGTTTAATATTTAATGAAGAATATTCTATAAATACTCGATTAAATATAAGTCTTAATGAAATGATTATTTATAAAATACTTTTACTAGGTAATAATAAAAGTATCAAATAGGCAATGTGTCTAATATGATTGAATATGTAGCATGAAACTAAGTATGAAGTAAAAAATAGAAAAAAGTTACCAGTTCTCTTGTGCATAGTATCTGAAACAAGTTATTAAAATAATTAATATTGTTATTAATTTCACTTATTAATAAAAACAAAGAAATTGTTCTTTCTTTATAAATAAAACAAAACACTCAAGTAAAACTACTACTAACGCCATCTACACATGAACACTGGAACTTCATGAAATTAGCTTGTAGTGGCTCATTTTGTCAAGAGATGGCGTTAGTTTCTACTGCGTAAAATTAGACGTAAGTTGTTTTAGTTTTAAACTTTGTTTAAAACAATTATACACACCATACAATTTATATTATTAATTGTTAATAACGAGATTAGTTTTCATAAGGTTTTTAGATTATAAAACATTGTAATTATCTAAACATTTTTGTAATTTTATTATTATGTATTTACTTATCCTTTTATCTGTGTCGGTAAAATAGAAAATCATGAGATAAGTACCTCGATAGTTGAAAGAAAAACCTATTAGACGATCGAAATTAAAACATTATTTCGACTGACCCAGTAATAAACCAAATACAATTTAATAACCATTACAACAACACTTCTCTACAAAAAGTTTTATAAAGCCAAAGAACCTACCTACTAAAACCTTTACCTAATACTTAGGGCTTACACCAGAACACAATTATTAAACCTTTGATTACCATTATTTACGAACATTCCCACGATTTCTCAACCATAATGAACAATGACCTTAGCACCCTCAGTCACATTGCATGGAATTATGGAAATTATCCACCAAATCATGCGCAGGTACAAACTAATAAGAGTAATAAGTATTGACGAAATGAATCATTATATTGGTTTGTGTCAATGGAATTTATGTTACTGCCGCACTCTGAGATATTTAATTATTTACTTAAACTATTCCTTAGTAACGATTTTGTATCGAAAACAATTGCTAGGGACTGGGTTAAGTAATCATTAAATGACTCTGAGTACGACTGTTAGTCTTGTAACTATAATACATGCAAGTATAGTGTTTAAACACTCGTTGTTGTTATTAGATAAATTACAGTTATTATATTTCGTTAATTTATGTCTAAAATTATCACTTGGTATGGGCTTGGACATTAAAAGTCTTAACGAAGAAAACTTCATTTTGCATAGGCATTAGTAATCATTCTATTTAGAGTTCGAAACCATGAAACTAGGCCTATAAAGGTAGTGTTTAGTTACTCAGACAGCCGAAACTGCGTGAAATATGCAGTGATTTTATAGGATATTAACCAACCCACAACGCAAGATAATAACGTCAGTGTCAAATCAAATAAAATACATTCACATCATCCAAAAACAAAATCCTCCCTAAAAATCAATGCACCGTCACCAAGAAAATTAATTTCCGCGCATCATTTTCCAATCACGCGAAAAAACAAAAAAATACCCAATCCCCCACATCAAACAGACATTAAGAAATAATAACGCGAACACCTTAATCTTATTACATTATAATAAGCCCTGAATATCTTACAGATGTTTTTCTAATCGGATACCACTGAACCCCAAATTTTTCATCACGGAAAATTAGATTATCGAAAATTTGCATTGCCTTCAGCGCCATCTATGAATGAGTCCCGTTATTAAAAACCACGTTTTGTTTTACCTTTCGCGTTTAGTAATTACTTTGTGTTTGAAACTTAGTGTGCTAATTATAAGGTTCAGTTTTCTAAAGCAGGTGTGTTGGTGAGATGAGTAAGTAATTTTGTAAATACAGATTCGAGATTAGGGGGTTCGATCCGATTGGGGGCCCTCTACAAAAACAGTATGAATAATAATGTGATTAGCATAATATCGGGAGCTCTTCTAACAAGGTTGTTTGCTTTGATAAGTTAAAAGATAATAGTTATACATACATGAACGAATTTTTGAGAAGATGTAATTTAGAGGTGTCTTAAGTTTAGTTCTCGCGTCGAGTAAAAAAGTTTGTTAAGATTTTATAATTTTAGAACCGCAGTTCTTTGCTAAGTCAGGGTGAACACCGTATGGCAACTTCTAATACAATGGTTCTCATAACAACAGCTAAAAATTGATCTAAATACCTATTTTTTGTACACCTAACTGACAATATATCTTACTAATATTATAAATGCGAAAGTTTGTTAGTTTATGTGTTTGTGTATAATATGATTGTTACTCAATCACGTCAAAACGGCTGAAGGGATCGGGATAAAATTTAGAACAGAAATAGATTATGATCTGGAATAACACAAAGAATACTTTTTGTCCAGGAGAAGCCAATAGCAGAAGCTAGTTTACACACAACAGCTATTTTTAATCAACCACACACTTACTTAACTCCCAAAACTGAATCACCCAAACTTCTACCCAACAAAACCCAAGATCACCACTTCAATCCATATGCCAGCCATTCAATAACTATTCATCGTGACCCTTGCATTACCATACAGACGGGAGGTAGGCAGAGTAGTGGGCAGTGTAAATAAATAATTGTAATTCTTAATAAAACTGCCCTCAACGTCCAGTGGCCGTAAATTGCACACGGCGGATGATACTGATAGTTGTATGTGCGGAGTACGAGTTTTGATACTTTTGTAAGTTTAAGCATTACTGGGTTAATACCCAGTTGCAAAATAATGAAAGATTGGTCAGATTGCTCAGATTGTCAGATTGAGTATGGATTATGTGTTCATTTTTGGATGAAAATAAACGAAAACGCTAGTGCTTTGACGCGGTATATTTGAAGGGGATATCAGGATTGTGTAAACTCCATTTTTTACTTTAAATAGTTTGAAGTGCGCACACGATTGTCTATCCGAAATAGGAAGATGTTTTTAATTCTGATTGACTTCGATAAGGTTTACACTGTACTATCCTAGATTTACACAAAAAATGTGAAAATCAATAGATTGAAACCCGGCGACAGTTGTAGTAAAAATAGAATAATAGATTTTAAAACATTTAACTGTTAAAAATCTATCCTTATATTATTTTATTTTAGTTTCAAAGACTAAAAACATAACCCTTACTCGATTTAAGTACAAGTGATTTAAGACAAGACATATTTGTGACAAGATTCCACTTTCAATCATAATTTTCATACGAGACTACAAACGTCTAAATCAAAAAATTATTTATTGACACAAAAAAATAATCATTTCGAATCAAAACATTTACACTACAATCTATTAACAATATGTACTTACAAGTTACTATAACTTATTCACTAATAAAAAAATCATAAAAATAAATGAATTTCAGTCAAGTATCAACACCAACAGTAGCAGTAGACTAAGATAGAGCCGTCAGTGGGTCGTGTAATGACCGGACACTTTACATAATTCGGTGATCGACTGACCCCTGCTTACCCCAGTGTGATGGTTTGACCGGAGGTTACCCACAACCAATAAGAGATACTGACGTATTGCATTGGTACTATTGATTGGTCCTGATCCGGAGCTAGAGGACTACCTAGCGGGTATACCGGGGTTCCGGATCGAAAAGCAGTTTATTGAAGGAACGGGGTGGTTTTTAGTCAGTAAGAGTCTGACATGTCTCGTATTGCCCAAGGCGGGAGAAGTCATTGGATGATTTTCCCCCCTCACATTGAATAAAACTATAGATTGGTCAATACTGATAGAGGAAAGCTATAGTTTTGAAAGTTTATTGAGAAGTGTGGATGATTAATGACTGCGGATTCTGTGGTATTGGATTTTATTTGTACATTGAATAAAAATATGACTTTGGTTTGAAGTTAATCTCTCAAAAGGGGCATTTTTTCGATAGCTTTGTTTAAAAATAAATTATTTAGTCATCACTACAATGACCTCGTTTGATACTAGCTGAAAAAAATAAAATTTCATCTAAAAATCTCCGTATCTTGCTCCCTAAAACGAGCAACTGGTTTCACTTACAATAATGACAAACATTTGCCGACATTACGTTTAAAAATGCCTACAAACGATCTAATTGAAATAAAATATCTGGACGGACTTTAAACACTGCTGAAGACCGCACCAACCTTTTTATTATCGTCAAAACATCTCATCTTGAAACGCATACCACGAATCGGAATCTGTCAAAGCCATCCCATTTTTGACACTATCCCAAAAACTCACCTTTGTAAGAGATGGGAAAAACCCAGTGATGTTACTGAAACTGATATGTTGTTTCGAATCTGGATACGGTTATGTGTAAATAATAATTTTATATCAAGCTTCAATTACGTTTTCAAATATAAAATTAACACTAAACCTTTGACATATTCAAGTTCCTAAAGTTACAAACAAGAATATACTCAAACAAACCTAAAAAAAAACTGCTATCTCCCCCTTTCTAAAATTATCCGACATCTTTATACCAGATTCAAATAACTGATCTAGTAAAAAAAACGGATAATTTTCATAACTATAAAGTTACAAACATGTCACACACATCTGATACTCGATACAGATACGGATCTCTGCGACATCCCTGGAAAATACTTCATACACACAAGGAATCACCCAGGTGGGTCCACAATAACGCTTTCGCAGTATGAGGGGCATATAAAAATTAATTAAATGCTAAAACGCTCGGTAAGTAGGTAAAAAGTGTTGATCGAGGGCCCGGCGCAGCGGGGGCCGTCAATCAACGTCCCCGATGTATTGAAATTGCACTTTTTATGCGCTTGCAATGGTACTGAGCGGTTTGGTGATGGTCGAATCGCGACTTTGGAGTGCAAAGGAAAGTTTTGAGAAAAAATTTGGTGTCGTACCTCTTTACCTTTTCCTCTGGTATAAGCATATGTGACAATTTATTTACTCTATCTTATCAAACTTTATGTGACAAATCAAGGTGTCAACATGATCAAATGTTTTGCTCTTTACTTCAAATACAAGCAACGTAGCAAAACCCTATTTGTCTTCACCAAATTTAGCATAAATGATTAAGATAATCAACCGATCAACTTGTTCCATTACTAAACTAACAGTCTCCTACTAACTTCACAAAAAATCGCTCCGCTCGTGAACATAAACACAGCCTCCCATGTGTATTATAACGTATTATCAAATGGGCATCGACTGGCAATGAGAGAAAAACTCAAACGAACATATAATTGTCACAAGTATTCGCCAAATGAGGGTTTTTACAACAATACAGACAGTTGGTACATTTGTATGCATTTGTAAATTTTGATGCTCCATATATGGTATTGTAGAATGTTATGGAATGTGTAAATTTTAATGTGTGCTCGACTTTTTATACTTTAAGATAAAAGTACCGGGGGCTAAATATAGAGGGCGATTTGCTGCTTGTGTGTTTTTATGATTTTTGCGGACTTCTTTAGAGTAAAGGAAGTTTTTTTTAATGTCCAATACTTTTTCGACCGTATTTCGGTTATTACTTTTCAATATAAATCTTTGTTATTAATTAAACAATTTAATGTAACATTTACTTTGAAACCTTTTTACTAATTAGTTCATTACCATCTTCGGCATCGCGACAAAAATTAATGACTAAGTGCTACTTCTAAGAATATAAAAAGAAATACTGAAAAACTTAAACCTAGCATTGCCAAGAAACCGTATCCACACACCACACACGACTATGACAACAAAAACCGACCACAAACACATAACTTACCATTTTCTTATACCAACTTCTTTATCTGCCGCAAAAACTAGGCCCACACCATAATAGTCCAAGAGACAGAGAACGACCTATCTACATAATCCAACAACTTTACAAAAGTAAGTCGAAGTAGACTGCAACAATCGAAACCATTTTCTATTGACATGATATTACCATTTAATAGCCCCCGATAGCCCGTGACCACGCAAACGGCTATCGGAATTACCCGGGGACAGTTTATGAGACATAACAGTCGGGCTCTCCGACTATCTGATGCATTTTTAGATGACTCGATTTTGGGTTAAGACAATCGTCGATAAGGTTTGGTGTAAGTGATGAACGTTCTGAACTATTAATATTGGGATCAAATCAGTTTAATGACTTAGCAGTAGACGATTCTGATTTAGGTAGGTATTGGAACTTAGTATCTAATAAATATCTATTTATTATAATACTAGCGACTCCGACGCGGTTTTATCGTTACGTAATGTTTTATAGCCTTATTTTGGCGATAAATGGACTATCCGACACAAAAATATTTATTCAAATCGGACCAGCCGTTTCGAAGATTAAACGCGTTCAAACTAAAAAAAACCAGAGCTTTATGTAATAAAAAAAGTAATAAAGATTTAGTTTCTCGACCTATCTAAATACCTGAAATCCTTAAAAAAAATGCAACTACTTAGGAACGTATATCGGTTATTCATAATGATTACAAACGATTTTTTTACTCCTATGTTATTCTGTTCTTCACTTTCCTTGTCCTATTTTTCTAAATCGCTATAAGCTTCAAGCTTGCACCGAACATTGGAAAGCAATTGACTAGGAATTTACTGTAATAAGGATTAGGAAGCATGTCGGCCAATCCTAAGGGGCAGTCAGCCCATCCACCGGTGGTTTTATTCAATTCTTGTGAAAACTGCATGCATGGTGGAAATATTGGTATGTCTGATGTTAACAAACTGATTGGTAGTTAAATATGCAGGATGGATTCTATGTTAAGTCTTTGACTACCAATAGAAAACGGTTGAAGACAAATCCTCCGCTAACGTCGGTCACCGGTGACCACCACGGCGTTCAATGTGTTAAAGTACTCCGTTCTAAAGTATCACATGCACGCTCACCCGCCACTGGGCACAAGCTTCTTCTCACATGGAGAAGGTTTGAGCACTAATCACCACGCTTGCTCAATGAGTTTTGGCACCGCTTCTAAGATAACGTTGCCCCACATTAGGATTTTCTCCTGTGTTGTGGGTGCGTTTTACAAACATACAAGTTCACATGCACATGACACCCATGTCGTGTCACGAGCGTAATAATAATTTGAAGATAACACTGAAGAGTTGCTCCGTGCAGGAATCGAACCCGCTACAGTTTACGAATTAACACGGATTAGATCACAAACTTATGTTTTTTGCAACAGCATGAACCTCGCCTGGTCGGAGGATCACAGGTGCGTTGCATTTTATGTTCATTAAATCTTATTACTAGATAGAGGTAATCATAATAATTGAGATCCATTATAACATATCAGGGTGATTTTCGCACAAGCGATTTCAAGCCACGACTTCAAGATACCTACTTATCATTTATTAAACTCTCAAAAATAGCCACTAGCCACTATGATCTTACCATCTACCATAAAACTTCAGCCCACCATAAAATGCCATAATATGGGCCGACCTCGTAAAACTGGACCCTCATTGTAGGGGCCAAAGGCAAGGATGGCCATTCAATAATTTATACAATTGATAAATAATAAATAAGTAGGGACAGCCCTAGTTTTTGTTTTTATTTTTCTGTGGGTAGTTGAATTTTTTGCGTAACAGCTGGGAGAAACAGTCGGGCGGTGAGCGTGGTTGATTGAAGACGTATTTTGAGTGGAGAAGATTATTGCAATAAAATTTTATTGCAACTTATTGTAAAGTTTATTATTTGAGATAATATTTTTAGTTATGAGGATCGTTCAGTAATTCATTACGCCTGCTCACAAGATTCGATTGGTGATTTAAAATTTATAAATTTAAATTTGGAGTCCAAGTTATATTTTTATAATAACTTTCGGGAGACATACTTTATTAACTAAAAATAAATTAATGGAGGAAAGTTCTACTAGCAACGAACGCAGCCTACTGGTCGGTAGTCAGTTCGCGTTGCTCATGACGAAAATTCTCTACTGTAACTTGAAACTAGTAGAGCTATTCTCCATTAATTTACGAGAGTAAACCATTATATTCAGTCAATTTAGAAGACCAATTTCCGAACCCGTTCTCGTGATAGAAAAGCAGAATATTATAACCTCAAAGATACCACGACGTTCACACTATCATAATCACAAACAACACCTCATATTTTTTCTAATTAAAACCCAGTTTCTTATACAATTCACACATAACAAAACACATTCACAGCTCATCAAAAATAAATCACGAACTACAAAAACTGATAAAATGGCATTTCAAATAAAATATTTCATCGTCGTCAGAGAGTTACGATTATTTCATACACCATAAAGTATAACTACGTATTCTGCTTATCTCTTTAAGCTTTATAAGTGTAATATTTCAGTGGTGATACAGTTGGAGTGTCCATATATAATCGTTATGTGATATATAAAAGAAAATGTGTTAAGTCAACTATCTCTTTAACAGGGCGTTAAGGAGCTAATGATGGTAGCTTGGTAACTTGGTAGTTGGTAGGGTTGCATTGAATGTAATATGGTGGTTCCAAAGATAAGTTGCGAATTTTTCAAACATGTGACGTTTTTCAAGTTATCTTGTACTTTCTAAGTGTAGACAAGTTTTTTTTTTATATAAAAACTTTGCCCCACATTAGGATTTTCTCCTGTGTCGTGGGTGCGTTTACAAACATACAAGTTCACATGCACATGACACCCAGACCCGAAACAACAATTTGTGGATCACACAAAGAGTTGCTCCGTGCGGGAATCGAACCCGCTACCCGTTGCGCGGCAGCCAGTTGCCCAGCCACCGCACCAACCGTGCAGTCAAACAAGTAACACACAAAAAAAAGGTAACACATAAAAATATTTTTTAAATTTAACGGTTTATACGAGTATTGTATGGTTCCAAATATCAAATCGATCGAATTTCAGGAAGGAGGTTAAATTCCAATTACTAAATTTGACTCAAACTAATAAACAGGTCAAGCTAAATAAAACTGTTTAATAATAAAAATGTAAGGACTGGGGAGACTTTATAATCAAATGATACCAAAGTTTAAAATTCCTAATCCGCCATGAGCAAGCGTGGTGATTAATGTTCATTTCTCCTCGTGTGAGAAGCTCTGCTCATCAGCTTTTTGAGCAATACCTACTGGATGGACTGATAATAATTTTGTTATTGAGAAACATTTCACAAATGCCTATTTTACAAGAAACTTAGCTTAGTTAAGGATCTTTATCACCAAACTCCTCCATATTTATGACACAATATTCCCACGACCACCAACCCTATTGGAATCGATGCAAAAATCCGCCGACTCGAATGCGACATCTCGATTCTATAATCGATCAATTAAATCGAATTTCTTACGATAAAGCGACGGGGCTAACGCGAAATTTTTTCGCACGGAATCGCGCGAACAATCGCGCCCCGGCATAATATCGGATAATACGACCTTTTTGCTATATCCGTTTTCTATACCAATGCACATTTTGCTAAACAACATCTCACACTGACTTTTCAAGACATTCCTTTTACTACAAACGAAAATCGACTCAATTTTTTGCCAACAAAAGTTCAATCTCGCCTGCAAAAGTTTCGACTCACATGTTTATTAATTTGTAGACTTTATGTAGAGGGGATAAAGGTGGTTGTTGAGTGTGTAATGGTAGGTTGAAAGGAGATATCTCATATTAAGGAATCAGTTCTTCATAATGGACCGATTGCATTGTCATGAGGACTATTGGAGTGATAGGAAAATACCTTTAAGGAAGAGCTCTTCCATTATTTTGTATGTCTTTGTTGTATTGTGTGCATTCATTGCGCCCTTCAAAAAGAAGTGGGTAGGCAGTATACTACGTGTTACACGATCGTATCTATGTGTGAATCTTGATTGAGTTTTTCCGAAGCGAATAACACCCTCGATTCCGTTTTAATAAATGTCAAAAACGAAATGAGTTTTTCGTCAACGTTTTTCCGAAATGACGTTGTTTTTCTTAGCTTTCAAGCTGAGAAAAGATTGTTTAAACAAACAAACAAAAAAAGTTTTGTAGCTTGAACTTATAAGTTAACCGCACTTACTAACAAAAATAGTTTTTCTTAGTTATATTATTTACCATATTTGCTTTGACGTTAAAAAGTGCCTTCCTGGGTTATTTCAAATAAATAATTTTGACTTTTACGAACTCATAGTACCTCAGTACTTAGAGATATCAAAAATCTTACTTGAAGATATGAAAATATCTCATTTCTTTTAAATATCCTACTGAATTTCAATCACTGCAATTATCAGTCGCATTATTTAACAGCATCACAAACAAAACAATCCTCACCAAACACAAACACAAAACAAACCTTTAATTTAAGCAATAACTCATAAGTCATAAGAAAGTACAGTCAGGTGAAGATACAGCTACCTAAATCCTAACACGACTTAAAGTATAGTAGGTAACGAACGCGAAAAATCCCCAGCGAGTGACTTCGGTAACCCCTAGAGCGGTTTATGAGCGACTTAATGACGGTACTCCAGCGTTTTAATGACGTTAAATGAGCGTCAACGAGGTACACGTTAACAACTTTTCCCTTTCTTGAGTTTTCGAGACATTTCCTCGTTGTTTCTTAACTTAAAAGTTGATTGTCTTGGGTATAAGTTTGAAGTTAGATGTGGTGTGTAGTTTAGTGTGTATTTATGTGTTTTGGTTGTTGGTTTGTGCAATAGCTTTGCTAAAGGTCTGACTGACAGACAGATATTGTTTATATTATTATATTTGCTTTGATGTTCAAAAGTGCCTTCCTGATCTATTTGAAATAAATAATTTTGACTTCTGCGTTCTGAGGTTTTAGGCAGGAAAAAATTAGTATGTGTAAACGTTGTGATAATATTTGTAGACATTCTAAAATATAGGATAGTACACAATTTATATTGTTACTAAAGTCAGATTAAATCTTTACTAAAATCAATTCACAATTTTTACTTATCAGTCGATCTTCTCCAAACATCTGTTATTCATATTTAATTACATCATACTCCATTTTTACCGACTTCACAAAAAGGAGGAGGTACTATGTTCGGCTGTTTGTATGTTTTTTTTTTTTTTGTATGTTTGTTCATCGAATACTCCGTCAATTGTCGACGGATTTTCAAAATTCCTTTTTTGTTCGAAAGTAGATAGTTCTGAGGTGGTCCCATTGTCACCAAGTTAGGATCTGATGATGGGATCTTAGAGAAATCGAGGGAACTCCTCAAATATTTTAGGGAACTATATAGTGATTTTGGTATATTCATCTAGAATTGAAGCATTTACAGTCAAAAAGTAACCTTTGAAGAGGTGGAACTGATGAAGAAGACCAGAAATGGCCAATGGAACTTCATACTCACATAGAAATCACAATAAAGTTATACTCCGTCAATTATCGACGGATTTTCAAAATTATTTTTTGTTCGAAAGTAAATAGTTCTGAGGTGGTCCCATTGTCACCAAGTTAGGATCTGATGATGGGATCTTAGAGAAATCGAGGGAACTCCTCAAATATTATAGGGAACTATACAGTGATTTTGGTATATTCATCTAGAATTGAAGCATTTACAGTAAAAAAGTAAACTTTGAAAAGGTGGAACTGATGAAGAAGACCAGAAATGGCCAATGGAACTTCATACTCACATAGAAATCACAATAAAGTTAATTAAGTGACTGTGACAATACAAATAAATAAAGTAGTTATTGAGATAGAGAATTTTAACCGACTTTTTTAGTTGCGATACTGAGTATCGCAACTAAAAAGTGTGAAATAAAATACTTTTTACAAAAAAATAAACCGACTTCACTAAAAAAGTTAAAAATAACTTTAATTTCGGAAGTCGGTGTAACAAACAAATAATACCGAGAAACACCGACTTCCGAAATTAAAGTTATTTTTAACTTTTTTAGTGAAGTCGGTTTATTTTTTATGTTTTAAAAGTTCCTTTAAAATATTTAAGTACTTTCATAAAGAGTGTTAACAGCAACTAGATACAATCGAATTTATAGACAGACCACCAAAAAAAAACTGCAAATCATCAATGACGTCACATTCCGGACAAGTAACTAACACCAAATAAGTTGGACCACATAAACTTCGCATCACACTTGACTAAGGGACAGGCAGTAAAAGCAAATTGGATTTTTTCGAGCGCCCTCTACCGGCGGGATTTAATTATTGTTTTATTGCGTGTCAGAGGGGATCTATGTTAATGCTGATGGTCTCACAATTTTGTCTATGTCTACTTGTTCGAAATTAAGTTTCGCCAAGTTTTGTCGCTGAGTGTACTTTTTTGTGCGAAGAAAACGTCTGTGTGATGTTTTTTTTTTGGTAGTGGATTTCTCGTTGATCGGAAGGTTTAGTTTTTAAAATCTGAGTTACTTTATGTTTTGTCAATCCTTTTTAGCTACTACCTATATAGTCTAGGTACATTTTATACTGCCTAAATTAATTGGCAGAAGCAGAGTTTTTTTCTAATTTCAATCAAATATTGTTTAGTACTTTTTGTACCCCAAGGACCCCAAGGGAGGACAAAAGAGACTGTCGGACTCTTACTAACTAAAACCCACCCCGGTGTCGAGTCTCACGGCAAATATTTTTTAGTACCTATCCCATATTAATACTTACGATTTTGAAACGAAAAAACCACGCTACTTCACTAAATAATTTCGCAAAAATCTCAGCAATTGTTTGTCCAATTCTGGTACCAAAATCTAAGATCACTTACCACAGATACAAAAAAAAATCATACATACTCTAAGTTTTACTATAATCAAATTCTCTAAGAACATATCCTACGAAGTCAGATCATAATATCGCATAACAAAAATATCATACATACTTTAAGTTTTACTATAACCAAATTCTCTAAGAACATATCCTACGAAGTCAGATCATAATATCGCATAACACTCCTAATGGACGCTAGGACTCCTCTGCCTACCCCACAACCGTTAGTACCACCTGCTCAATAGAATGAACTCTGACACAAATAGTATCAGTTTGAGGTTCCCATTGCGTTCGTGTTCACATGCTGACCTTACACCCACTGAGTTAAGGGGGAGATCTATTGAAGAGGTCGCGGTCGGAGATTCAATTTAAATAAATCTCATCTAGCCATAAAGCCATCTAGCTATTTGAAATATTGACGTGTAAAAGTGTGATTTTATAACCTATTTACAGAAATAAATATCATTTATCATTTACTCGTAAAGCATTTTTTTTGTAATTCGGAGAGTACTGGCCTTTTTGCACCGTGACTTTTATGTTTTTTTTTTTATCATATAAATTTTTTGTGTTTATTGTTTTTATCCCACGAGAAGGCGGGCGAAGCCGCAGACAGAAGCTAGTCGAAATGTTTTTATAATTACTACTTAAGTTATAATGACTACCTAAGTAAGTAATTTAAAAACCGGTTATTATTTTAATCTTTGAACCTCACTGAATAACTGAATGGCCAATCACAGACAGGTTAAATAAGTAGCATTTTTATTGATAAACGGGAAAATATACCTTATTTTATGGCCTGAAAGCAGTTTCAAATGTAATTGACTACCATTTTAGTGTTTATTATATTACATTTCATAGGTCATTCATATAAGCCATGCTAATAATATTCGATTATTTATTTTATACACTCAAATAGACAGTAACTATTTATTAATTATATTTATTTATTATTCATAAATTTTTATTTGTGTAATATGAAAATAAATTTTATTTATCGCCGTGGTAGAAAGGTAATAAAGTGAGTTTATTTTATTGTGTTGTAATTTATTTATTGTTTATTTTTCAAATAGAATTTATTATGCATAAATATATTTTTCAAATAAAAATAGGTATTAAATTATTAATAGAAATGAATAAATACTCATTAGCGTGTGATAGCGAACTTTAAGACATTATTTGTTTTTAATAAAAATTACAACTTATGGGGATATTGATAGAATATCTATTCAACTTATTTAGAATATTAAATTTTAATAAAATTATAAATTATTACCTTCACTGACGGACAGACTAACAGACTATTGTTTATATCTTACTTTATTGTTAGTTTAATTGGAATAAATGATTTGAATTTGACTTTGTTGATGAAACAAGGTAAATAAACCCGTATAAAAATTAACTTAGATATTAGTAACTTCCCCTTAACCAGAGCACCATGAATCACAGTCGGTACGGAGCGCCTATGAATAAATGTCGTAACCCTTAGCTCATAGCCATTACTACAATTCACTCGGCTGATATTATCTAAACACTAAATAACTATATTATTATTAATGTTTCTACATTTTGTCCATTATTTTCTGTAGAAATTGTTAAGAAAACTATATTTGTTAGGATATTTTTGACTCTTCTTCCTTGGAAAAGAATATGTTAATATGAAAACATAGCACATTTCTTTTTTATTGAATAGGAAACGAGCAGACGGATCACCTGGTAAATGTGTGCTACTTTCTTTCTTTCTGATGGTAAGCGATCAGCGTCACCCATGGACACCCACAACACAAGAGGAGTCATAAGCGTGTTGCCGGCCTTTTAAAAAGGAAGACGATCTTTTCTTGACGGTTTGAAGGTGGTATCGGCTCGGAAATACCGCTAACGACAGCTATTGAAATCACACACATCATACATCACATTTGCTTTTTATTTTTTTAATCGTTGCCCCACATTAGGATTTTCTCCTGTGTCGTGGGTGCGTTTACAAACATACAATTTCACATGCACATGACACCCACACCCGAAACAACAATTTGTGGATCACACAAAGAGTTGCTCCGTGCGGAAATCGAATCCGCTACACGTTGCACGGCAGCCAGTTGCCCAGCCACTTTGCCAACCGTGCAGTCAACTTAATCAACATTGACATTCAAAACTCATTGAAATGAGTGTCGATTTTTAGAAAACATACACAAAAAATACCAATAAGTAGTAACCCTCTTTAAAACTACAATTCCCCATAATAACTTCAATCCAGTAAAATTTAAACGGACTACTTACAGTTAAATGTTACGGAAAAAGTTATCGCTATGCAAATTCGCCAGTTATGTTGGCACTGATTAAAACTGCTTGTCATAACTGTAATGGGGCTTGGGCAGTTAACGGTCGGTTAAACTTCAGTTAGTTACATTTTTGACTTATGACGTTTAGTTATGGTGTAATCTGGCGTTTGTAGGATCAAGTAAGAGAACTTTATTTACCTATGGGGAAATAGGGTATGAGAAAATGAGAAGCAAAATATAAAGACGTTTCATCCTTTTCCAACTTTGCCATAAGAAGGGTTATGATAAGCTAAAGGAAATTAACAGGAAAACGAATTGCATGAGCAACGGAAAATAACTTGTTTATTCTTCTCTAAACTGCGATATCAAACCCGTCTGTTAAGTCTTTGACTGCCAATAGAAAACTGTTGACGGCAAATCCTACACTAACGTCGGACACCGGTAACCACCACAGTGTTCAATGTGTTAAGCATGAAGACTATGAGAAATCCTCTTATGTAAAGGAGAGACATAGTTCAAGACAATATCACGGGTCTCGAACTGTTAATGAAATTTATGAATTCAGGTTTAATTACATAAATCATAGTACACTACTTTTTTTATTTCTTTATAATTTAGGGAGTTTTATAACGCCCAGCGTATGTCTATCGTACCTTAATATAATACGAACACAAAAGAGATCCAACCCGCATTGATCAAGCGTGGTGTAAAATGTAATATGTAAAAATAGTAGCTCTATTTTTAACGAATACACCACCACCATTTTAAAAACAAAACCGATCCAAAATAGTACCAGTAAAGGAAATAACCTTACAAAGATCGAATCGAACCCACACTCACCCCGTACTCGATAAGGTTGCCCCTCAATAAATAATTTGGCAATATTAGCATATGTCGATTTATCTCGCGAGTAGGGCCTAGAATTATTATTTATGGCCAGGCGGACCCCTCGCGCTACATATGTTAACTAAATCCAAAGATGCAAGATTTTGACATAGAGTAGGTGGTGAAAGATGTGACATTGTTATGACATGGTTTAGTATGGCATTTTCACATTCTGATTTTTACTCCAAAACAGGCGGTGCTCAGCCCATGCAGGGCACACAGCCACCGTCTGCTCCACCATGTCCTCCGGGCGGTTCTCACAGTGATGACACCCAGGGGTTTCCTCTCGCCCTATCCGAAACAGCTATAAAAAATCGTAATTTAACCGGAAACATTAAAACGACTTATTATTTTTTGGTAAATTGTTACCAACTTTTTCGACATAACATTTCGCCTTTTATTTTTTACAAATGCCGCATTTCTTTACAAAATAACGTTTCGCCTTTAACACGCAAAAATCTGATAATAATAGTAGACGGACATTAAAATAAAAATTAGTCATCTACCGTATTACAAACTACGTGCTACTACTGAGAAATTTTTGAAAAACCGAAACCTATCAATCTCTTTACGATGACGAATAATATTTCCCTGTGTTCCAAATATCCCACTATCCACAATTTAGTTTTCTACCTACACAAAAGACGTGACACATCTGTCGACCCCACCTACTCTGTGTCAGCAGTACTGTTAAAGATTTCCCGTTCCTATACCGAGGCAGCCAGGGACTTGCTTTGATTATCCAAGTTTGATGTCTTCACTCCAATTTCTAGTTTGTATTAGCATTTTCCAATTTGTATAATATTTGAATAACAAATTGTAGATGTATGTTTTTAGTAAATCTTATAATAAAATTTTGTTCCGATGGGAAGAAGGAAGTTGTTTTTGGCAATATTGTTTGGTAATCTTAACTTTATAAGTAGGTTTTTTTTAACTATGGGTTATATTAATATAGGTATCTATAATATGTCGTGGTGTCCCGGTGGTTTAAGACGCCTTCCTCGCTTCTAATGCCTGAGAGTGCGGGTTCGAAACCTACTAACGGCAAGTACGTATGTGACTTTTTCCCAGTAATATGTACTTTCTAAGATTATTTAGTGACGGAAAACATTGTGATGAAACTTGAGTTTATATTTAATTGCTAATTATAAGTTTGAAACATTGGGGAAGCTTGGTGATTAACGCTCAAACCTTCTCCGTACGAAAAGAGACCTTTGGTCAGATGTGTTTGTGAGGTCATCCAGACCCGTGATAAAGCTTACATACATAGTTAGAATATACAAAATAGAACATCAACTCCTTGAAGAAAACACCATAAAAGGATTACCATAAACAAAATGATACTCGCCTAATTAATTTTATAACAAGCAACACTGAAGGTGCGAATAAGGGGAGCTATACACGGCAAGACAAAGCGACTGCGATTATAGTTGACGTGCGACATGACGGATACAAGCGACCTATTAATAAGCCGTATCTGCGATCTAGTTAATTAAAATCAAACATTTTGTTCAACGCACCCCCTTTTGAGGGAGTTTTATTTTAATGATGAATGCCATTTAGTAAAACGAGCTTCTCTGATGAATTTGATGTTTTGTTTAATCGTGTGAATATGATTTGAATAAAGCTATTTGTTAGATTAATTGTATGATGCGTTTGTTTAAGAAAATATGTTTACTAAGGTTTATTGTTATTGTTCCCTAAACTGCTGAGACTTCATCCGTTGATTTGTTCAAAAATCTTCTATGTACGACTTCTGTCATCTGTCACATATCACCACACATTATAATTTTGTAGCGTGAATTGTGCCATTATTTAGTTTACTTCAGAACCTCAATTAATATTTCGTTTAACATATTAACCCTTAAAAATCTCAAGAAGTATCAATAAATGCCAAGATCAATTCTACCAAAATCTCATTCTATCCCCATTAACAAAAGAAAAACATCAATAAGCCTTCACAACAATACAAAAACCTAACACTAAACTACATTCAAAGAAACATAACCTCAAAAATGGACGAAAAAAACAAACAGTAGCATCTTTTAACACGTCAAGGGTTAAAAGTCGTAAAAAAGGAATCGAATAGACGAGAAGACTTCCATTTATCAAAGTGGGGTTGGAGACACTTAATCAAAGTATCACAATATACCGTCTGTAATAGGAACATGAATATTTATAAGTGAATTAGGCGCGGTCGCGACGACAAGTCGCATGATTGGAACGCGGTGCGACTTGTCTTGAAGTGTGTCGGGAGCCTTAGTGTTGTTCTTTTTTTGAAGTTTTGTTATTGTTTGCAAGACAAGGGGATTTTTTGTGATTAATTTTGGATGAGATACCTATGTTTTTTTTTTTTAATTAGGTTAACAAAAAAATAAGTAATTGATAATGATTTTATAGTTGTATATAATAATTACTTTGGGAAATTGTTTACTAATAAGGGTATGTTATTTATATTAATTAATGAAATAATTTTAAAAAGGTGGAAGTGGAAACCATTTCTTAAGCCTTCTATGCTTTGGAGCTCCTGTGTTATATATGTTTGGTTATACTTTTAGTGACAATAATTTTGTTTAAGGACGATTATTAAATTCTTTTACTTTTTTATTAGCGTCTTTTGTAAACGATTATGCAAGAAATAAAAGGTTTTCTATTTTATTATCTATTTATAACTTTCAGTGACGCCCAAAGTATGTCTAATTCCAAATGAATGCTTTCATCACCAAAAATGCAATACAAACAAATTACAAACACAAAATTGATTAAACCAAACAGCAAACACAATCCAATTACAAACCGGCTTTTCTAACATCCATCGGTTTAAAATGGAAAAAAATCTAAACAGTGAAGCCAAAACAATCCATTTCAAATATCGCTACAACACAAATAGAAATATGAAATTGTCCGAGTGTCCAAATCCCGGTTTAATATGACGTTGGTCATCTGATCCTGGATCTCTGCTAATCCCCCAACTAATAGCCGGGGTTACCCTTCAAACATTTAGAAAAAACAAAAACATTCATACGATTTTCAACCGTATATCAACATGCTAGAGTTGAATTTCCTGTAACACAAAATCCAGCATCACTTCATTTACCAAAAAGCAGTTGTAAACAAAGCAATATCAGTCTTGTTACGTTTGGTATAAGGTGCAATTTTGTTTGTTAACAAAGTTGTTTAGTGGAACAATTTTTAGGGCGCAAAAGTCCTTCTGTCGAAATGTGAAAGCATTTCTGTGTAAGATTATGATATTAGAGAATTTGGTGTAAGCAGTGCTTGTGGTGTTGGAGACATTATATTTTATAGTTTTGGACGATTTATTAAAAAAATCCCCCTTCGTGCCACCCCTGGGATGGTGGCTGCACTTTCTCATGTCAGATGAGCTATGAACTACTTCTTGTTGGACAAGAGTAATGTGAAATAAGTATAATATATAGAAAAGTATTGTACTCTTATACTAAGTTCTAGCCTAAAAAAAGCACAAGAAAAGTAAACAGTAGTAGTATTTATCATTTATTCCTGGAATCATATCAACAAAAGTTTTATAACATCTTAATTTTTTCGTTTAATTTTCATAACATAGTAAAATATCTACAGTACATTTTCATAACATTGTATAAACTTCAAACAAAACAATTAACCGCCTAAAATTACAAACACACAATTTCCACGCCATTTAAAAAACAAAACTGCTTCTAGCCTTAAACACACAGGATCCTCCTCCATTGACCAACTCACTCACACCTCTTAAGACCAAATAAATTAAGTGCCCCAACTAATTGGACCCTTAAACCAATTTTTTCGTACAAAGAATTTATGCAAAACACTCGGCGTGGACAAATTAAAAGTGCTGAAGAAAAAAAAAGTATAAATTAATGCACCCGGACGCATCTGTTTTAATTATGTCACTGGCTGATGGTATTTTGTGGATACGACTTTTTTGAAATAAGAATTTATAAGATGGCGGTTGAATGATTCATATTTTGATGTTGGAGTATTTTTATGGAAGGGGAAACGAGCAAACGAGTCACCTGATCAACGATCAGCGTCGCCCATGGACACCCGCAACACAAGAGAAGTCACAGGTGCGTTACCGGCATTTGCCCTTTGGCTTCTGTTTATCGGTTTAACATAAAATGGCAGGAGTTAATCGAAAATCTGTTACCCAAGCTGGAACTGCAGACTACCTAGCGGGTTTACTGGGGCTCGGGGCAGGAGTAGGAACGGGGTGGTTTTTAGTCAGTAAGAGTATGACACTCCCTCTCGCCTCGCCCAAGGCGGGAGAAGTCATTGGATGATATACCCCATTTAAAAAAAAGCAACATTCACGAATAACGAAACAAAATCAAGAGCACATCCATACTTCGCCCAACAGTTCAACGGGGGGCGTCTTAAAATTAAAAATGAACAGAAGTGGAGGGTCAAACGGCTTTGTAATCGGTGCAATAAATCTAAACACTCACTAATTACTACCTACCTACCTACAGTATCAATAATATGTTAATTTCTGTATTCATCAAGATAACGGTAGCGTGTTAATTGACACGTTTAAAGTGGAGATAAGGATTAATTGCATTTTTTTACTGAACTTAGTGTTATAATGTGAGGAGATGAGTTCCTGGAAGATTCATATTGAAGAGGATTTTTAATGGGGTAGGACGGCAAACGAGCTGATGTATCACCTGATGGTAAGCAAATGACGCCGCCCAGGGTGTCGCTGGCTTTTTAGGTGAGAAGGGGGTTAGGGTACCAATAACCTCACTCATACGGCGAACACAACACAATCGTTACTTCACGCTAATTTTCTATAAGGTCTTGGTATCAATCCCTATTAGTATTCATTTACCTTTCTGATACACCACCAAGAAGAATTTGTCTACATAGAGATATTAGCTTCTAACCGCGCCTTCGCTCGCGTTCCCGTACGATTAAAAGTACCCTATGTTTATTCAAAGCACAATCTATCCTTGTTCGAAATTTCATCACAATCCTTTCAGCTGTTTGGACGTGTTTGAGTTACAACCATACACACAATCTCACATTATTATAGAGAGAAGTAAGATAAGATAAAAACTTAACTAACTAAAACTATCACCAACATCCAAAGATCTTCCCACAGCAACACAAAAACGACATCACACTAAAACAAAATGGTGACAATCAGTCACAGTACAAAGAAAAGATTCAAATAATATTTGGCTCGAAACCTTTTCAAAGCGACTCTAAAGAAAGTGAAAAATATATTCTAAAGGACAATAGACATCTTTTCGTATGTAAATCTTTTAAAGAAAGGGGACCAATGGCATTTCTCAAAACCTTCGCGCAGACATTTTTGATTTTCGAATGGGATTTCTCGATGGCCAGTAAACGTTCTATTCTAAAACGGTTGAACGCGTTTAAATACGGAATGCAATGCTTTTTGAATTGATAGAACATTCTTTGTTGGCGATATTTGAAATTTTGAAATTGGAATGTAAAAGTTCTTTACAGTTATGATATTTGATGGTATGTTTGTTAAGGTTTTAAGTCAAAATTGCTGAACGAACTTTGATAAATGAATATAACTTTGCATTCAAGAATGATTTGTACCTATAATATCTGTTTTGTTATGTTTGCTGCTAATTGAAACTAGACATAATGAAACTTCTTTAACAACCAGAGGTTTGAGTACCTTTACTAAGTAACGTTGATCTTTCAGTACCTTCTTCCAACTTACTTAAATATGAATGCTTACTTAAACTCCCTTGTAACACCTCTAGTGTTTTGTGTGTCCATGGGCGGCGGCGATGGCTTACCATTAGGTGATCCGTCTGCTCGTTTACCGGCTTATACAAAAAAAATGTCTGCATTTTGATAAATGATAAATAATAAACCTTTTTAACTTAAACTTTACCATAATAAACCTAGTTTCATAACCATAGTCCACAGACATAATAAAAACAAAAATGAACCGGTACCTACTACCGAAATCAGCCAGTCTAAGTAATAAATAGAAAGGTTATCCATCTTAGCCGCGCGAGAAATATCGCATACACCCCTCTCTTTCACCCCCATAAGTAACCCCATATCTGCCATCTCACTCGCTCTTTGTGGCACGTGACTGGCGTACTAGTTGCATGAAGTTTTCCTCCTTTATGGCAATTTTCCATGAAAAATCACCTGGATAGCAACGAACGGCGTGCCAAATTAGCTCGCAGTCCGGCCAGGGTATGAAATTGTTTTTAGTTTTAAGATATAGGTGGTGGTGGTGTTCAGAACCAAAACGGTTAAGTGTGGTCAAGTTTTGTAAAGGTGGGGTTGTGTTTGATAAAGCGGTTTTATTATAACTTTGTAAGACATGCTAAATTAATTATTATTATGCTAAATAAATTAATTATAACGTGAGTAAGCCGGCGGCTTACAACTGTTTGACGAGGAACTCGACTAGTTTTACATACACATGACACCCGACCCTTAACAACAATTTGTGGATCATAAAAATAGCTGCTCTGTGCTAGATACGAACCTACTATCCACTGAACAGAAGCCAGCTGCTCAGTCACCACGTAATCCATCTCATTTATTTTCCAATCTTTTTGGGAAGTCTGATCAAATTATTAGTTAGAAGAGAAAACTATCAAAATTTAACAAAACTAAAGTAGAGCCATAGAAAATCGTAAATAATACAATTGTCCCAAGGCCAATGTATCATAACAACGGTATGCAAATACAAATTGATTAAAACAATAACAATAAACCAGAGAAATCGAATAAGGCATCGGTTCGAGATGTATCGATACGATTCGATCTCCGTAACGATTATTGTTCCTTACTAGGTAAGCCGTAATTACTCGATACTATTGTCTTACCGATTTATCGATTGTCGGTGTAACGATTTATAAATAAATTGTACTTTTAATTGCGAATTAATGATCGATAGTATGAGAATAAGGAATGAGTTTAGATATACTTACTG
The DNA here is from genome assembly GCF_023101765.2 of Spodoptera frugiperda. Taxonomy (NCBI): domain Eukaryota; kingdom Metazoa; phylum Arthropoda; class Insecta; order Lepidoptera; family Noctuidae; genus Spodoptera; species Spodoptera frugiperda. The sequence continues at coordinate 8,253,642 of NC_064229.1, read as the reverse complement.
ATACCAACTTCCGCTCGGTTCTTTCGTCTTTAGACATTCCTAGCTATCGCAAATATTCTATTAAAGCAAATTTCAATTGGGGTTATTATCTCTTCGATTGTCATAGCATTGTCTTTTATATTGTAGTGTTTGTAGCACCTTTTTTATAACGGGGAAAACTTCTAAAAAGCGCCTACTTTTCTGGGGATAAAACCTCACTAAAACCACCCCAGAGGCCACCTTCAGCACCTCTAAGGGGCACCGGGTCCTCTAATAGACCTGCTCCCAAGCCCCCACCGTGAGAGTTTGTAGCAACTAACTCTATAAGTAGCGTGTATTATCAGATTGAACACTTAATTTAGTTATTCACAATATTGCTCCCGAAGCCCCTACATTACAATATCTATTCATCATCGTCAAGCCTTTTATCTCCGAAGGGGTAAGCAAAGGTGCACATTACGGCACATAATGCCGCTGTACAACATGCACCCACTTTTCACCTATACAGCCTCTTTCCATATACTGGGCACAATTCCAAACTCCGTGCTAGTCCGTGAAACTTCACCTCAAATAACTTACAAGTGGTTACAAAGTTGCATGCCATAATTATGAACGGATCCAAATATAGTTCACATGTCCATAAATTAAGCAAAATAAATCTCCACAGTAGATAATAATGATTAAACCAATATGGTTGGAGGAACTGTAATATATGGCTATCAAACTGTTTACAGTGCACATCGTTAATAATTAACTGATGTTTTATCATTTTACTGTAACAATTATGTTTAATCTTAAACCATTGACGATATAAAACAATTGTATGTGAACCAATCTGAACATAAATTAAAAGAAATACCCAAAATAGTTAATGTGACTCATTTAAAAGAAGAAGGAATCAAAAAGCCTTGATAAGTGAACTAGACCAAAAATGTAATAAAACTGTATACATCTAGAGCTAAGGAATGATTAGAAAGCAATGGAGTCACAGGAAAGATAAAAAGTACGACAAGAAAATCAAGGTTCCTATATTAAAAACTACAATAAGTGGTTAATAAACTACCATAAATATCACTACAAAAAAAGGAAACGGCTTACAAATGCAATGGTGAACTCTTTGCACAACCTAATTATTAAAACATACAAATGAAACTTCTAATCACAACAACCAAAACACTAACAGATTCAAAAGAAAATCAACTCTAAACCCAAAAAGAACAAGGCCTACATTTCATTCAAAGTAAACAAACGACAACTTTACATAGTACCTAATCCATTGGTGGCTGGACACACGCGGCGACGACACACCGATCTAATTTGTCCAGGATTAGTGAGAGCACCACTTTTTCATTATTTCTCTGAGTGTCTTAAGCCACGGCTTAGAGCGTGCTATGAATACTAAGCGATCAGTATTTACTTAGGATTTCCTATTTTTATTTTGTACTGTTTTGAGTTTGGGGATATCTAGTGTCTGCTGTGTAGTGTCGTGTTTACGTTTGGTGACTGATTTGTTTAATGTAAACTATATGACTATAGCTTTTATCATAAATAAAATAAATCCATTATCTACAGATTTATCATCGGTCAATGTTTTGTTTCTATGTCAATTTCAACAACGAAATCATTTTTACGAAAGTATCAATGAACTATTCCCTAATTTGTGACTATTATTTTTGACGTATTTAACATAACTTCGCGTCTGTCTCCCATGGAAGGCCAAAGGCTGCGATTCTTACCCACTTCTTTTGTTTCATGAACAGCCATCGGTCTTTTCATGCATGCTCGTCGGTTAAAGGTATTTTTAATTTGGCCCTTTTTTATTATATCTTTTGCGTATTTTTTAAGCAAGGTTTCTAATACCCATTGAAAACATGTCAGTCACAAACCCTCCCAAAATCACTCGAACAACAAAACAAAAATCATCACAAACAAAACCAATCAAATCTTCGATTCCTTCAAAACTTTTTGTCATTGAACAACGAATTATTGTTTTATCCTTTTCTGTCATTAAAATAGATTATTCTTCAATAGCAGTTAATGTGGAGTTTGGTCAAAACAGATGCGTTGGTCTTCTTACGAGCGGTGAGCGCGCGCCATGTCAAAATTACATGTTTCCCGACGTAATTGTGATTGGATTTTGTGTCTTTTTTACCATTTTTTAGGGTTCTGTCGTATAAAGGATTTTGGTTTTTGATGTATGAATATTTATTTGTCAGTGTAATGACCAAATACTCAAAAGCCACTCAATTTTAAGATGCTCAAGAATAGTTCTGTCACTACAAATTCTTTATAAAAAGGCCTCTGTCTTATTGCACGATATTTAAGTATAACTTAAAATTGAGTAGCATCGAGACGGATCGTAAGACGGATTGTCTTACACCTGAAGTCAAATCAATCGTTATAAGTGGGCGAGATTTTCCGTAGGTACATATGACTGAGAACTAGATGACAGTTCTCTGATACCTAAGTTGATTTAGATTATTTTAGATAGTATTGCCAAGTTTTTACACGTATACCTTATTGGAGCATTTATAGTCTAATAACATTTCATATAAAAATATTTACTTCTTGTCCTCATCTTTCTTTCTTCGGAAATTTTTGAACCTGCAGAACCAACCCATTTCGATCCGAATCAACGCTACCAATTAATGTTACCTGACTTTTTTCACATCTAAACCCTTTGTTTCGTTCGTGAGAACACTCGATCGGAAATTACCATTTTTAGATATTGGATTATCGACGTCCACATTGGATTTGAGGTTATTTTTACAAAACTCGATCGGCCAAATCGATTCAGTAAGGAATAACACGGTTTGGGCGGTGTCGTACGGTGCACCGATCGGCATTATTTTGTCGAATATTTTGAATAATTTTTGCAAACTCACCGGCTGTTGACTGAAGCTGCGTTTGAGACGCCATCTACTGACGGCTTTCTGGAACAATAAGACATTATGTAAAGGACGTTAAGATGGTATAATGTGAAGGTAAGGTAGGTACTTCACTGAAACACTAATTTGGTGTAATTTGAGCTCTTTAAGTTACCATTTTGAAAAATTATTATGATTTGATTTGCCTTATGAAACAATAATCATTTCAATCATTATAAAAGGAATTAAAAATACAATTATTAAAACTGAACTATTGGCTCTTTAGTCCTGAAGATCAAAGGAACGAACTCAAACATATGATTGCTTTACCGGACGCTCCGGTTCGAAGAACAGGAGTAGGAACGATGTGGTTTATAGTCAGTAAGAGTCTGATACTACCTCTCGGCTCACCCGAAGAGCGAAAGAAGTCATTGGATGATTTTCCCGCCTCAAAAAAAAAAAGTGTGACACTTCTCGCCTCACCCAAAGCGGAAGAAGTCATTGGATGATATTCCCCATAAAAAAACATATGATGTTCTGAAAAATCTGTAGTATACTTAAGTCTGAATTATTAAGTCTTGAGTTATTATTCCTTCCATGTCTTCTCTCTTCATCTATGCTGAAACATCAAAAAACTTATATGTCTCCTATACTTACATCCAGTAAGGGTCTGTAAGACTGGAACCAGGTCCATAATGAGGAGCGAGATGGTACGGGCTCATGTAGTTTACCATCGGTACCGCGTACATTTTACTTTGATCACTGTTTTACTTTACCGCCTCAAAAATAGTACCTACTGTCTCCTTTAGACTAGTGTAGTGTTATGTTTATCTATGTTTAAACTGAAAAATCGAATCGGAACTGTTTAATCGATTTGTTTCTTATTGCCGATTTTAATGACCGATCTTAATCGTGTTATATCGAAATCATTGGATCGATCTTGACTTTTTTTTGTTTTGGTACGTTACGCCATTTATTCCTGAAGGGGTAGGCAGAGGTGCATATTATGGAACTTATTTCCACTTTTCACCACTTGTGTTATAAGTTCCATGTGAGGATGTGAGCCTATTGCCACTGAGAAATTTTCGAAAAACTGAAACTGACGGAAACTCTATAGAAATAATCTCAAAAATCGAGCGCCATCTAAAGATTTTGAATTGAAATCGGTTCTTAAAATTAGCAGTAAGTCGATGTTAGATTAAAATCATAATATGTAAAGTGACAAATACGGATCACAACACTAACGGTTAAAAAAATGACTCAGCGAAAAACGTATTTAAATATCGAACTAGCAACTAAGTGAAAAGTCATATATCATAGAAGTACCTAACTTATGAGTGGTACAACCGATTACAAAACTTCTTATGTAAATAGGCTGAATGGCTGACAATATTGAACGGCTTCAACTCTTTGATGACAAAAACCTTCACATTCCATAGCTTTTGAAAAAGCCGCAACCGTCACTAAATACACTCTAGTTGACAGAAAGCCGACGGGTCCCGAACTTAACCGAATCGAATTGGACAATAGTTCCACTTAGCGGCCCACAGATGTCGTTAGCGCCCGCTGCGCTTGCGTCCCGCAACATGCAGAGATTAGAAATTAGTATTCGTATAACTGTTCGTGGTAGCTTGTTTGGAAAATGTGGTTTGTTTATTTTTTTTTAGCAATTGGTTATTATTTTTCTTCCTAAAATTTATTTTTGGAAGAACCTACCTCTTAATGTACAAAACGTATGTTTCTGAGAATTTGGTGTATTAAGCAATAATGATACTCTCTAAGTTCTTAAATAATTGCAATACACAAATTTTAATACATATTAATCAATTTTGTATGAGTAGATTGCAGATTGCAGATTGTACCTAAGTAACTACCTACCCACTTAAATATAATTGAACCAATTTACGCTTTAACACTAAGTACAATCTCTTTAACGTAAGTATGCTCATAGTGTTGACTCCAGGGGGGGTAGGCAGAGTGATTGGTGAAAAAACATCAAGTCTCACAAATCGGAAACGAATAAGATCGAATGTTTTTTTTTCTCTTTTTCCTCTGTATTGCCTATTTAAGTTGATTATTTACGCAGCGTAAACATCAAAGTGTGTTTGACTGCATCTTGTGTAGTTGGATTTAGATTTTTGATACTTGATCATGTGTGCTGGTGTTGTTCGAGTAAGGTTATATAATAATTAAATGTTTTTAAGCCTTTAACTGCCATCAGAAAACTGTTGAAGGCAAATTCTCGACCAATATAGGTCACCGGTGATCTACGTGGCAGTTAATTTTGATATAATGTTTCTTGAAAATATTGATATTTCTTTTTACATTAAAAATTATCTCAATCTTCGTATAATGCGACACTGTTATTTGTATTTTTATCTATAGATCTAAATAAATTATTTTATTTTTCAATTTATTTAGATCATCAATGATTACTCTAAATATGTAATGTTATTTTTTATAAAAACTTTTAAAAATTTCTTACAAACAAGTATCAAAACTATTCACACCACAAACAAATTGACCAATCACAAACCAATGCTGGTAATCGGATCGATCGATTTATTTTTACACGATTCGATTACTACTCGGTTACCGATTGTTTCCGAAAAGCGGTAACATCAAAAGGCGCGAGCTACATTCGTCATGGAAACCGTTGAGCGGAATTACAAACGTTTTTATTGGACCTATTTAAAATAGTTCCTTTTTTGAAAGTGGCCAATCAGGGTTTGAAAAAAAGAAATAATTTAATGATGTGTTTGAATACTCACTGTTGTAGAGTTTTGAATGATTAATTTTCATGATTATTCATTTCCCTAAATGCCTGTTTTACCACCTCCATATAGCTTATATGACAGATATACCCGATAAACTGATGGGCAGATAGTTCATACAAATTACGTTCTTAATTCAAAGTTATCTGGGACATAGCGGCTATCCAGACATTGTGAAACAGGTTCTAAATATGAAAGTAAGTTTCAAGGAAAGATTACCAGTAAGAAATGACGGTAAAAGTTTTTAAGATTTAAGAAAATTGTTAACCATATTAGATTTTTCTTGGATTAATAGGTACTAAGCCGTTTGCTGTGAAAACAGGTGTAGTATTTTGTGCAAATCTTAAATTTTTTTCACAAGAAAACGTCCATCAACTTTGTCCATAATATTAACTTGCCAAAAAAGTTATATCTAAAGTAATCCAATTAGGAACCTAACAGTGTCCAATTAGGAGAACTCAGAATTGTTTTTCTAATCTCTAATTAAGTTTACACACATGACAAACGTACAGAAACTTGGAAAAATTATTTACGCATTCAACACGTCAATACAAATGTCTTCATTAACTTAATGTCGAACAGAAAGTCCAAATAAAAACAATGAGAACTCCCACATCGCGAGTTTCCGAGAAAACTTTACGAAAACGACAAATTCCACTACTAATCGAATAAGGAGATGACAATCGAAACGTTACGAATAAGCAATCGATCACCGTACGTCACTTTACATTTATAATACTTGAAAAACAAACCATTTTAAAGTAAAAGTTAAATCGATAAAAAAGTTAAAACAAATCGACTAAACGTACGCACTACTTTAAATCGATTACGAGTTGTAAAAAGTTCGGTTTACGAAAAATAAAAAGTTGCGGTCGCGGATTGAAGAAAGTTTTCGAATTTCGAACGCATAGGCCTGCGCTCTCCGCGGCGCTTCACGTGCTAGTGAGGTGACATGCACGCACCCCGGGAAAATTCGCAAGTCCCCCTTGTAAGTTTATACGCATTGATGTGTGCGGGAGACTCCCTAATCGAATAACAATCGTAATTGGGGGTGCTATTAATGAATCATTAATTCGTGTTGAGGAATCCGGTTATGACTTTTGGCTTGTGGTTTGCAAAGTTCCTTGTGGTTTTGTGATGGGATTAATCGTGTAGCTAGGTATTCATTTGGTTAAGTAATTTGAGTATTTGGACATTTCTGAGCAAAGTTTTGTCTCCAAAAATATTTTTATTTACACTGCAAAGGTCTTTGGAGTTACAAACGCAGATCACGCACGAACGCGATCATATTTAATAAATATCGAAAACAAAATAATCCGAACAAAACGACGGTCTACATCAAAGTTGATAGCCAAATAGCAAGAAAATCTTTCACTAGGATGACAGTCACGAAGCTACTAACTCGCATTTACTGACTAAACAAAGAAGCAAACTGACAAAAATTCCCCTCACAACCAGGGAATAATTTTCCAATATGGCAATAATATGACACAACAGTGGCAACACCGCGTGAATAATAAATAAGGCGGGGACACGCGCGGCGCGTACGCTCAATTATTTACACGCAAATTATGGAAGTAACATGCGTGTAGTTTTGTTTTTCAGAAAATGTAAGAAATGTCTTAGAAGGATTGCTTAGATGGTGGACTAGGTCTCAGGCTCTCACCTTTCTCTCAAGAGATTAAATTCCAAGGACTTATTTATTACTTCTAGGTTACATCTTCATGACTTCCTGCTTAGTTTTCCAATGGAATGACGGGAATATCTCCATCTGTTGTTTTACGGTGCTCAATTAATTTTCAATTTCTAATGACGTATCGTATGTTCTCCCAAATTACTGTTAAGCTACGGCAAACTATAAAAAGTCTACCAAACGACTACTAATCGATATAGAACATAAAGAACGGTCTTTTGGCCGTAAACCTGACAGGCAAATTCTCCTGCTAGCACTTAAAGATATACAACGTGTCATGTGTAGAGATTAAGGTAACCTCTCTTATGTAGATAAGGGCCCATAGTCCAGCCCCATACTTCAAAATAAGATAGTCATAATCATAGCCCGTGCCGTCCAGGCTACTGATGATCTCATGATACTACAGCCTATAAAATCGCATATATTTTTACCAAAACAACCAAAATACTCCTATCACACATAATTAACGAAAATAATCTTGTAAATGACTCCCGAGTACTAACAACGGCTAATCGCCTAAGTTACCGGACAGTATGCAAATTGATATGGTTGTTGCGAATGAAATTATATTTTTTGCCATTAAGTAATATATTTATCAGAGCAAACATCTCGGCGCCGAAGGCAGCGCGTGATTGGTATCGATGTGCCAATGATGTAAGTAGATGTAGCGTTTTGGCAAGAACAGAATGGTAGCCCAGAATAAGCGCTAGGCTACCGAAGCTGCGACTCGAAAAGCAGTAGTAGGAACGAGGTAGTCTTTAGTCAGTATGAGTCTGATACTGCATCAGACTCTTACTGACTAAAGACTACCTCTTGTCTCGCCCAAGGTGGGAGTAGTCATTTGATGATTTTCCCCCTACAAAAAACCCCAGAAGAACGGAAATGTTTTCTAATGTACCTATGTGTATATTTGTTTAAATGATTACACACAATTTATGTATCAAAATACGACCTAGGGGTATTAATTAATAGTAATTCAAAACGGATAAATCATTTGGGTTTGAACAGAATGTATATTCTGTTGATTTGTAATAATTATTTTTCTATTACATCAGATCTTTTGAGTTCTTAGTTGGCAAACGTGAATAAAATTGATGGCTAGTGTAATTTAAATTATCTTTCAGAATTGTTACTCTCGCTTCTACCTACATCATTATTTTACTTTACATTATTTTATCAAATCTTATGCAGCTCAACCTCATACGAGCATCCAACATCATTGGCTCCATAATGCAATGCGTACATTCAGCGATGTTAGATAGCGAAAGGATAGTCGGTTCGATTACTGGAACCGTACCGAGGTACTTTTTGTGCGAACATTTAATATTGATGCGTTTTATTACTCGATGTAACTTTACCAACATCAATTAGAAGCTAATGAGAGGTTTTTGTTAGACATTCCAGAAAGATCTGCTACATGATTACATGGCGTTATTATTTTTTATTTAATATCCGTAAGATTTGAACTAATTGTGTGTTCGGTTGCTGTTTTCAAATGGCTTTGATAAAGATGATTATTGTCATTTCATAGTTGTTGATATTTTTCGCTTGAGAGTTAAGTATTGAAAATAGAACTGTTTAGGGAAGGTGAAGTATAGATATTTCTTTCTTTGATGGCTTAAGGATGAGCAAACTAATTACCAAATATATAGAGTAGAGTTAGACTTTACTTTGCGGAAATCCATGCTTCACTAACAATAACTACAATATTTTTTTTTAGTTTTTATTCTGCTTCTAGACTGGTACATTACTTTCCCTTGGGCACTCTCTACTCCAATGGAGTTTCCAATCCAATCTTTGTTGCAGATTAATTTAAAATTTTAATAAATATGTACTAGCTAATAATCAAACATTTAAAACTTCCCATCTCATTACACAAAATACACTCAAAAACAGACCTTATTCACTCAAACTTTAGTCACATTCACATACATCACTAACACAAATCCAAAAGCTGCCAATCACTTTGTGGGAATACACTAATATTTAGGCAGTCAGGGGTAATGCAATCGTAATATCTGCGGCCCGCTTTACTAGCGCCCCGGGATCTCATAAAATGAGGGTACTAATGAAGATTTAGAGGTACGGTGAGACGTATGCCAGCCAGGGCCGCGCAATTGTACTGGGTTTTGTGAACTTCAGACGGTTTTGACGTGAAGTATTTTTCTAGTGTAGTGATGTAAAAATGTGGATAATGGGTTACTTTTTTGGTTGGTAAAGGGGATTGACCAACTTGTATGGGACTTTGGCTATTCGAACAAGCACTTCAGCTAATAATACATGTTTGATTTATTACTTCATATCAGTAAGAATGAAGATACAAACTTAGTTTTGTATCAAGATTTATATTTAGATATTTTTTTACATTTTATTGAAACTGATTATGCATGAAATAAAACATTTTTTTCTATTAAATTGCATTATTAATCCGATTCATATGTAATTAAAATATGGTCAAGGAACTCGGCAGGTGGATTAATAATTTTCTGGTACCTTGCCCAGCTTAAAAACCAAATAATAGTTATTATATGTGCACATCAACCTACTGTTCTATGACCCACCATGCAGTTGCAGCAATAATGTTTTATGGCTGTCCTGCCTTTAGTGTTATTTTCATATAATATATATACAAAATATGTTTTCCTACTAATGTGTCTACTTTGTATTTTCCCACGCAATAAATTGGAGTTTCAACACTCACAATGCAAAAGAACAAAGCGAATAATATCTGTCATTTTGACGAAAAACACAACAGATTGACAGCAGATTGGCAGCACTAAAGTCAAATTCAAAGCCAACTACTACAAATACTTGGTCTTATCATAACAAATACCAATAAAAATCGATTTTTTAAAAGTACAAATTGATACAAAGTTATTAGCGTCAGACATTTACTAAAATATAAATAAAATTATTGGTAAATTACATTTTTGTTGAGCAGCCTGTTCAAAAATAGCCAGATTTGGACAATCTCCTTTTGATTATACAGCAATCAATGTAACAATTCTTATTCTTCTTGTTTAAGTATCAATAATTATTTTACTCATATAGTTTATTTAGTTTTTTTTATCATAAAGCATTCACGTTAGTATAACAACTACAATTTTAAGGGCTATACTTATATATTTAATAAAGCTCGTCAGATTTCGATGACATTTTGACGAGTTGATAATTATCTTCAACATCATCGAAACATCACAAAGCATCCAAATAAATAAATAAAATAATCATATTTATTTTTCGCCGAACAGCAAGAAATGAATGACAAAAAATCCTAAACAAAATACGACCCAAACTTGACAACCCCTGACAAAAGTACAATAGGTAAAGCACTCGTTGATGTAACTGACATTGGACCCTTAAAACATTTTATACCTCTGCCTACCTCCTTTATTGAACAGGGGTGACTAATACCTTTTGTTTTAAAACAACAATACAAAGGAAAAACATACATTTTTCAAAAGAAAAGTTATTTTCGTAAGATGTAAAAGACAAGTATTTTGTAAACTTTGCATAAATACAATGAAAATTAAAAAAATATTGGATGTTTTCTCTTTTTCGATTTCGAAAAGGTTCTTGAGTCTGATTTCGACTGACAGTTGCAACAAGACATATTATTTATAAGTTATGAGGTTTCGAAACACTATGTAGTTAAGTAAATTCAACTTATTAAAGAATACAGACTCTTTCCATACTTACTCCTTAAACTGGATAACTTAACTGCCGAAAAACTAATGTAGGTACGTACTATCTGGAGCTGCGGGCTACCTAGCGGGTTTACCGGAGCTCCGGCTCGAAAAGCAGGAGTAGGAACGTAGTGGTTTTTAGTCAGTAAGAGTCTGACACTCCCTCTCGCGTCGTCCAAGGCGAGAAAAGTAATAGAATGATATTCCCCCTTTAAAAAATGGCCTATTGCTATACAATGGGCACAATAACAGTCCTTCCATTATCATTTTTTGATTTGATTTTCGGCCTCAAAAGAAGGTAAGTAGTATACTTATAGTTAGAGGTCTATCTACTCTTTAAACGAAATAAAAGTCATAATACAATGTAACTCCACTATACTCCGTCCTGTGGTTTCATTCACCATCGACCGGTCGGTAATTTTATAACAGTTATGGTGCACATTTACATGGGGCCATACCCCATAATGGCACTTAAAAGATTTAAGAAGATGTTTTGAAGGATTTTTGGGGAAAATTTTGGAATTTTATGATCTTTTGTGGTGGTAGTTAAGTGTTATGTGAAATGGGGGATAAGTTTAAGTGTAGGGGATTTTTGGTTTAATTGTGTGGTAAATGTAGGTACTTAATAGGTTTCAAGAAACTTTATTCTTAATAATAAAAAACATACAATGTCACTGACTTGACAACTCTAATACTCATATAACTAATTATATCTCGTACCTATTTATACGGTAGTTCTTGTAGTAAAATTGCCTTGGAATATTTGGTTTGATTACTAGGTTGTATAAAGATAATATTTACTTAATATTGGTGTTTATAATTCTACTCAATCGTTGATAAAATTCCCTGTTCCGGACAAACGGAATATTAACCAATAGGATTGCTCAAAATCTCCGCTCTTCTTTCCTGATCAGATTTATGTACTAAGAGAATAACAAAATACTATTAAACTACACATATTAAGCTTATGTTTTAATGTAGTTTCCTTAATTATCTAAAGTGACAAAAAACTACCAACTCAAAATACCCTGACCTGATAATTGAACCTTGAACCTAACACTTATTAGTCATAGCCATACTAAGCAACAGTAGCATAATAAATAAAATTACCATACTTAGTTAAAGTTGAACTCAAGTTAAGTGGCAAGTTCTCGCAGTTACTCTTTCGGTTAACTTAAATAACTTGGTAACTTAAGTTGCAGTTAAGTAAGTCTTAATTGCGGTACCGTATCTTCATTACTGAATGCTATGAGAATAATTTTAATGCCTTGTTAGTTTGTTTTAAAAGTTATTTTGGTATAAAATTGTAAATGTTATTTCTGGTCCTTTGGTACGAAAATAACTTAAGAAAGGTTTCATATACTACAATTATTTTTTATTTAAGACAAAGTATTTAAAACTAATGTTACTATCACAGTTATTGATAAGTAATATAGAATCTTTACATAGTTAATAATACTTTAATTGTATTCTAGAACTTGAGACTGGACAATATTTGAAAAAAAAACTAAACATAAATGGTTCCTAGCTCTTACAATATCCATACCATAAAGGTTTAATCCAAATAAACCGTTACCTACGCTTTTGAGTGCGTATAAAAATGTTTTTTTTTATTTGTTTTAAAGAATGTTGCCCCATATGACACCTAGACCAAAAAACAATAATTTGTGGATCGCGCAAGTTCGGGAATCGAACCCGCTACACGTTACTGCTGTACGTAGCAGCTGGTTGCCAGCTATTGCGCCAACCGTGCCGTTGATATGATATATCTGAAAATTTTAATATTAAAACATATCTTGACTAATCTAAGAGTTGATCTACATTACACCAATTTAACACAAAAATCTATTCCATAAAAAACATCACAAATATAATACCTTTAGCAGTACACACAATACAATAAGCTAGGTCTAGAATTATTCAGACAGGCCCTTAACCTAGGCCATGTCGAAGCGTGGACTAACGGGGTCTATCAGTCACAATTTAAACAAAATACGCACCGGGACGATTTGATCCCGGCCGTACGACTTCGTTACGGGTTTGGTAACGTTGGCAAATATGTTTAAAGGGTTATGTTATAGGTAATTTTGGTGTTATATTGTGTTGTTTGTTGCTTTTTAATTTGCATTTGTACAGGCCGGCAAGGCACATGTAAATCGTCTGGTGTTGTTGGGTGCCCACACGCGTCGCAGATTGCTTACCATCGTGTGTTCGGACTGCTCATTTGCCAGCCTATTCTATAAAAACATGAAAATTTACAAAGAAGATCAAGTTCTTGCAAGTAAAACCACCAAGCAAGGGATTTTAGTTTTCAAAGTAGCTGGGTATTTTTTTTTTTTATTTCTCACTAACTGTACGGTGGCGTCTGAAATTGTTTCCATTGTATGACATTAGACTCACTTCTTATTACATGTGACTCATAGCATAACTATTAAAAATTGTATCCAAACTAAAAACCAGATTCAGAGGTCTGAGTTATGTTCTGGTACTTTTTACGACTTGAAAGTCAAAGTCAAATTGTATTTTACATGAACCCATAATGTAAGCTTAAATAAATACATCAATATAACTTAATACACAAATTCTTACACATTTTCCTCAAAATAATTTGCGAACCATATACACCCAGATAGAAAGTAATAAGTCGGTAAAAATGTGCATACAATGGCTGCATTTGAAATGCAAAATGCATGCGCATTCAGGGGTCGAGCCTGCCCGTCACTCAGTCAGCATTATGTATCGCACTTGCTTGCTCCGAGGGTAAGATTATAGCTATATTAAAGTGTTTGTTAAAAGCAAAGAAGTGCTATTACATGAACATTAGAACTTAAGACGGGATATTTATTAATGTCATGTTTATTAATGTCTATGAGTTTCCGATATTTCGGCACTGTTGCAAGCGCCATGATCATGGATGAACGGAGTGTTCATCCGTCTTAAGTTCTAATGTTAATGTTAGTGACCATGTCAGTTTAAAAACTTATAATGCTATTACGTGGTTTTAATTAGTATGTACTTCTTTTGGTATATTATCACCACACGATGTGATTATCAAATTCCTCTTAACCAAATTCTTTAATTCTAAATTGACACTTTAACAGATGCACTGGGTTTACTTATGTTAGGGTATAATTAGGTACACCATGTCTTAACAATGACAGGTCTGATATATGGATAAGGACATCTTCAGACAGAGTGTGACAGTTTACAGCCTGTCAATCACGATACCATACGTTTGTAAAAAAAAAAACAAACGAACCCACAAAAACAAAGGTCCAAAATCTTAACAAAACAATTTCTGAATATTCATACATACACAATAATCTTTTAAACGCAATCGAAAACCACGGAAGTAAGAAATTGCAACGGCAAAAAAATAATGCATTAATTGTTTATACTTATACACATACATATTGAAACTTGTATGACAAGACAAGTGAACAAGAGAAAAAGAAGTAATCGACATTAATAATACTTTTTGAGTTATTGTAAAACAGTTTGAAAGTTTGTAACGTTCCCAATCTGCATGTAAAGTGAGGCATAATGGTGATTTACATTTGTACAGAAAATGTCTTTGTGAGGCGACTGAGTCAGACGGACAGTGTGAAAACGTCGGTCGACGGCCTAAACAAGGATGGTGGCACGGTAATGTTGGGGGATTAGATGCTTGAGAAAATAAAAATGAGAAAAAGATTGAGAGGGGCAGTTGAATTTGTACTGTATGAAAGGAATGAACGCAATTTACACATAAACGTAGTTAAGTTGTTCAATGTTTAAATTATTAGATTTTTTAGTTTTTAAGTTTATTTAATTGGAAATTTTATGATATAGAATTGATTTATAATTACAAATAGTTAATGATCTTCTATGGAGATCAACCTTTGACAATTCAATGTTTCAAACTTTTGACATACGTATCTTTAATGACTGTTGTCTACTTATGCGTATGTTATATATCCAGAACTGTGAAACGTACGCATCGTGTAGCGTCGCTTAGCAATGTTTCAATAACAATATCCCAATCCCTTACCAATTTCCACACTTCTGCCTTTTAAAAGAGGAAGGTAACCAACTTAACATAAAAGTATGAAATAAATCCTCATAAAAATAAGCTCATTAAAGTATCAACTACTAAAACATTACCGGGAGTTTGTCTCGACCGCGGAACTAAACGACTTCTTTCAGCGGCCAGCTAACGACTCACAGCACACAATGACAAATATTGCGAGAAAACTCACACACACCGCCATTCTCACAGACAACCGACTGTTAAAAATAACAATCACTATTTACATGTCACTGTTAGAATATCTATAGAAATGGTGAAATTGGGAGAGAATTATTAGAAAAATTATGCTTTTTGTTTGTTTGAAGTTTTTGGTCCTTTGGAGCACAAATCAACTTATGGTACTTTATGTTTTCTTTGGAAACTGTTGTTTGGTTATTATTTTGATCTTAGTCTTGGTTAAATTCCTAACTTGAAGAAGAACAAGGCTTCGATGATTCTGGAACCGTGTCCAGTGATTGACAAAACTTGCCGTTGTTACTTCGGGTACTAATAAAGTCCAATGACGTAATCTACAAGGACAATCATTTGGCAAAAACTAAATATATTTAAGACATTACATATCAAAGAAAAGATGCTTAAAGTACGTCTTAGGTTTATATTAGTGATCGAAGGTCTTAAGTCATTTATAAACACAAAAGTTTATAATGGGATAATTCTTTTGTTGTACTTTTTGTAACAGGTCATGGATGTAAGCTTATATTTATTATAAAAAAATCTAGGTACCAAAAGACCAAAATGTTAACGACCAAACTAATGATACGGAAGTGGCAGTAACAACTAACAACAAGAATAGAAACAGGTTAAAAACAAAAGTAACACCTCCATTAAAATATATATTTACACATTTTTATACGTTTACATTGTAAAACTTCACAGTTAAGAAAAAAAAAAACTATTGACAAAGAAATAAATACTACTCGAGACGACATCGACAATACTTGGAATCGACGTATTTATAGAAAACACCTTTTGAAGTATTATGTTGTAGATATATTCTTATTATCACATGTTTTCAACCAAATAACTGATGATATCTTTGGCCTAGTGGTCGTAATGCGACTTTTTTGCCACGAGGTCCATAGTTCATATTTATTTTCAGCTGGACAACAATAGGGCAAACGTATAGGTTCGTTATATAAAATGAACTCAATTACATCATCAGTTATTATAATAATTATCGTAAGACATACTAAATTAACTAAAAATCGCGCAGCCTACTTAGGTAACTAGTAGAAATTAGTCGTCATTAGTCTAAACACTTCTTTGTTCAGTACTGCATATTCGCAATGACGTCAAGAGATTTGCCATTAATCCTCGCCTTTGGTACGTGGCGTGTAAATTTTAGTTTTGTAAGAAAAACTTGACTTTGCAATAATGTGCATTCCTAGCAATCCTTAAGTTAAATAACATACTGCGATGTAAAGTTAAACTATTACAATGAATACAATATAAATTAGAGCACGTTGATATAAGATGCACAGATGTCTGTCCGTCCGAAGACATTGTCTATCTTCGACTGACGATATTTTAACAAACTAAGCGATCTTTTCAATAAATTATATTGTATGCGCACGCGCATCAGTAGGAGGATCTATATAGAGTTGTTTATATTTGTTGAAGTTATCGTTAAAAAGTCTATATAGACAAATATTTTTATAGCGATATAATTATGACTGCACAGTTGGTGCGGTGGCTGGACAACTGGCTGCCGCGTAACGTGTCTCGGGTTCGATTTCCGCACGGAGCAACTTTTTGTGTGACCCACAAATTGTGGGTCTGGGTGTGATGTGTGTATGTGAGATTTTACGTTTATAAACGCACCCACGATACAGTAGAAAATCCTAGTGTGGGGCAATATTTTTTTAAAGAGAAAAAATATATTAAAAATTCATTTATGCGACCTATAATACCATAGGCTATATAGGTGAAAAGGTAGTTATTTTAAATAGTTTAGCCCGGGGAACAAACGTGCTTGACTTAACCAACAATGCATTCAAGAAATATTTGTATTATACTTTCAAAGGTTAATATCGTTCGAAGTCTTAATTTGTAACCATCAAACGCTATATAATTTGCACTTGCTTATAAAAACAAACAAACATTAAGTTAATGTAAAATTAGCGTTGCTATTATTTTTATATTACAGTCCCTTGTAGAGCCTTCATTATTAATAAGAAAATAATTGAGGACTAAACAAACAGTGTATAAAATGTCTTCATTAAAATCTACATTAAACATACTCGTAGTCTAGGGTTATCCCATATTTCTAGGGTTCCATTCCCAGAGTTCAATTGGAATCAATTATTAGATAAACCTTAATTTTTCATTGTTTTGTAAATAGTTTTTAGTTTTACATTATTTAATGCTTTGCCATTGTAGTAAAAATAAGTTAAGTTACAGTTCCAAAAAAATTGGAAAAATGTATACTAAAGTTATTCTGAAAATATGTTAACATTTCCCACTTGCAGCCGCCCGCTCAACTTATATGGAACCCTACATGTACAAATGCAACTTCAATTTAAATGTAACTTAATATATTAAACTACACATCTCCATCATAAACATCAGTACTAATCATCATCAAAATAATGATTAGCACTCAAACCTAATTACAACAATCCACGCAACATTTCAAACAAAAAAAAAAACGGTATTATCAACTCTATACACATCCACCTGTCTTCGCCGGTCAATCGCGCGGTGGAGTCGATGCAAATGGTTGCCCAGGCGCATTGTTACCGCCGATCACTAACGACGATGTCCGAACCCGGTCATTACGGTTGACATGACCGGATCACGGCCGTGAGAATATATATGCAGGTTGTTGCGTAATTTATTGTGCCCTTCTTAGTTCAAGAAGTATGTCCCTTTTATTCGCACCTGTTCCTGGTCCTTTGTTCCTTGGAATTAACGATTTGTTGTATAGGAATGGTAATGAAGTTGCTTACTAATATGGTGAGAAGGTTTGAGGCTTCGATTTATGTTGTAAGTGAAGCCAGGTGTGGCCAGCCAGTGTTGGTGAAAGGTGTGTTTCTGGGATCATGAGTCATAAACTTAAAGAAGCCCAAAATGCCTTTTTGCCCCTGCGGAGCTCCTTGAAGATCCGGTCATTTCCTCCTATCCTTTTCAGCTGGTCTTCGTATCAGATTTCTTTGATATTATTAGCGTTATTTTCCAGAACTTGTATTAACTAAAAACCTTCGAGCAATCTCATGAAAATTAAGAAAGAAAAATACAAAGTAAAGCCCTTGAAACAAATTATAGAAAACATAATTACAAACAACACAAACCAAAGTGTCACATCAATACATTCTAGTACAAACCGATCAAATATATTGCAACGGGCGGCTCGCGTACAAAAACTGTCATCCTAACAAAAATCAGCGGCCGGGCATTGCAGCTTCGCGAAGAATCTGACGGACGGCCAAAAACTCAGAATGTAACAATGGATGGATACTATCAGACCACTTCGTTATTTGTATGTTCGATGAGAGGCCTCCGAACAGTGTTAGTCACTGTAAAAACGGTTTAATTGTCGATTTGTTAAGATTGGGTGTCTGATTCGAGAGCCTCGTTTGGAGTCGTATAAGTGCTAATGTCAGTATTTAATATTGTTTCATTGTTGCGCTTGAGTTCGCCATTACCATCAATATCGAATTCTGTTTCATTCATTGTGTTGAAAATGTTATTTTGATCCACGGGCTCATTACCGTAACCTGTTCCCTGATTTTTTTCTTCGTTAGTTTTTATTGCTAGCTGATTTTTATTGACAGATAGTTAAATCTAAACTTTGTCTATTAGGTGCCCTTGAACCCTAAAACTACAAAAACAAATTGAATTCATTCTTAACAAAATAATCATACTGGCTGTGTCCATTTCAAGAGTCGCTACATTCATCATGATACTCGTATTTTCAGCCTATTGTTCACCCACTTCGATATCATCGTTAAAAACAATTACATCAACAACATGAATCAACACTTCACCACCATTATCTTTAAAAAAGTAAAACTTTAAATCAACCTACAAATAGATTGACAGCTTTAAGTTCCTTTTTAATCCAAGCTTTGTAACTGATCAATGCTATTTTCTTTCAAACGAACCAGAGATCCCATTTTTTGCTATCACAATCGTTAACCCGATAAACGATGTCCAAGGTAGAATGAAGGAAATTTCTGCAAAGGGAAAAATGGGGAAAAAATCAACAAACAAGCATCTAGATGAAATTAAAATCTTTGCAGTAAGAGATATGACCATTCTAGTAGAAACAAAAAACGGTAGTAATACTGCTGATACCTAATGTCCTATTCCCAACGCATTTCCAAGTATAATTGTAGCAACAAAAAAAAAGTTACCTACGTAGAAACCAATCAATTCGTCGACAGCGGAATAGGACTTATTATTTTTTTCTTTGCAATAATAGGCGGACTGTCATGAAGGAGTAAATTAGCCACTTTATCCTGCACTCAATCTCGATCTTAAGTCTTGAGTGTTAAGGTTGATTTTGAATGTTTCAGTTGTATTTATACCATTGTAATAAAGAAGACTTAAAGTATTTTATCCGGTAATTATCCAAGGGATAATTCCTTTAGTTACGGTGACAATTTTCTTCGATTGTTTGTTGAGAACTGGTTGTGTTATTATTAGTGCTTATTGATTTTATATTGGAACAAATGTGTGAGTGTTGATTAAGATCAGTGATATCTCTTGATTCATATTTATTTTATACTTTGGATCTGCATTTTGATCTGTATCATGGTTTAGTTTTTTCTGTTTGACTTACTTGTTTGTGTGTGTTTTGTTTTGTTGTATGGTGTGGGAACTTTATTTCTTTTACATTTGCAAGCCTTGCTTAGCTCTAGCTTGTTTTAGCTTCGTGTGATTTATTTTATACACCTTTTATCCCCGAAGAGATAGACAGAGGTGGACATACACGTATTGCATATGCAATGACACCCATTTACACATTTTTTTTATGATTTTTTTTCTATAATTTTGTAATTGATAATCTAAAAGAGCCTAATTTTTCTCTTATCTTTACTTTTATCCAGCCAAGCAACGTTGTCCATATACATAAATATTCAAAACTATTGTCCAACATAAGCTCAGTAGCTCTAACAAGAAAAAAACACAAGGACCTACACGCAGTACAGTCACCAAAAAAAACTATTCAGAAAAAATATACCTACAAGTTGCTGATATACAATCAAGTCATAATAACCATATCGTGAGAAATTAATATAATTATTGGTCCTTATGGTCCTCGGCCACATAAGGGAGATCAATGGATGTGCGAGCGAAAGGACCGATATTTTTATTCAGGACAGAAAGAGATGGAACTACCAACGTGTTATTATGGTCAGCAAATTGGCTCGTTTATGTAAAATTCGTCCCGCTGCGCATCTGCTGAATATGTTTTGGAATTATTGTTTTGTATTATGACAAATAAGTTGTAATAAAAGGACCATAATATTGAGGCTAATTATCAGACAAGAGTTGAGCAATGACCACATCAAGTGCTGAGTCATTGGTGGATTGGAAACAGACAAGGCAAGAACAAGGGTTGACAAGAAAATGTTACGATGGTTTGGACATATAGAAAGGATGGATGAAAACAGATTTACGAAAGAAATATACAAGGCGGATATGAATGGGGCCGTCGGTAGAGGGCGCCCTAGACCAGATTAGCGATATATTAAAGAAGGGCCAAATTAAAAGTATCCTTCAAGTCCCAAGTAAATAGGTTGCTCTTAGGTAGGCGTGCTCCATCGTCGGCAACATCATCGCTTACCACTAGGCGAGATGGTGGCCAAGCGCCGTCAATAGGAAGTATAAACAAAATGTTCTTAACCGAAAGCGAAAGCGAAAACCTGATGAAGCGAAAGAGGTGTGTAATATTCTTTTGGCGTTCCATTGTCTCTGCCTTCCCCCATGGGAGACAGGCGTGAGGTTATATGTATGTATGTATGTAAATGACTCTTACTTCGGCGCAATGCCTACATTCTTCTGACCTTGGGCTTGTCAATTTTACCAACCAAAGAAGTAAGTACAATAAGACAAAGGTCTGAGTGAATAGGTACTATCTAAGTCTGTGTGCTTCATCTTCGGTCACATCTTCACTTCGCCGTTCTGGCAGAAAGCGGGTTGGTGGCCAAACGCAGACTTATGAACGCTAAAAAAATAACATTTTAGCACAAATTCTAAGCAACAGATAACTGACACAATAACAAACAACCAAAACATATATTTTTAGCTAACATTTACATTTAATTACAGATCATTACTGAAGCAATTATTAGCTGACAAAGGCTCAAGGTTCAGTATGGCGTGGCGACAGTGTGGAGGAAACCAGTCTCAGGACGATGGTGTAAAGAACGGTCCATAATATTTTATGGGCCGATATTATGGCACTATATAAGTATTGGTGGGACAAAATTATACTCTAACTAATATTATGAATGAGAAAGATAAAAAAGAAACTATTCTATTCTACTAATATTGTTGTAATTTTGCATAGATATTGTTTGGGCTTGGGTCGCGGAATACGATCTAGATACTAGATTTTTCAAGTGTGAGAGAGCCATGCTTCGACACGAATGAGCCGGCTCGATCGGAGTGACACCACGGCTTCACAGAAAACCGACCTGAGACAACGCTTGCGTTGTGTTTCGTTGCGTTGTGTGTCGTGAGAGAGGTTACCGGAGGCCTAATTACCCAACTTCCCGACCCCGATTCCCCACCAACCCTTAAATTCCTAACCCCCAATAGGCCAGCAACGCACTTGTAATGATTCTGATGTTTCGAATGTCCATGGGCGGCGGCAATTGCTTACCATCAGGTGATCCGTCTGCTCGTTTACCGGCTTATACCATAAATAAATATATATTTTTTTGTTCGTTTGTTCTTAGTGTCACAAAACATTATCTTTATGTTTGAATTTTTCCAGACCTACACGAGCGTCAGCCCATACTATAAAACAAAACGGACAAATTGCAATCGCATGCAACACACAATAATAAAATAATTTCATACACATCAAAGCAGACAGCTGACACATAACATGTTTTTAACCCACCACATAGGAGAAGTAATGATTCATTTGTATTATAAACATATGTCAGGAGCTATTAAGTATTGTAATGAAAACTGCGCCGGCGCACCCGACGACCGCTCCCCGACAAGAACGAACCATTATAAATTCTAATGACGCGAAGTTATTCAAAAATTTTAAGATTAACTTTGCAATTAATGGCAGAAACAATTGAAGGTAGAAATTCTAATGAAAAAATTCGTACCACCTGTCAAGTTTAAAACCAGTTTATTTAGAACTCTATTCGCCAAACGCAACTTTGTATTCAGAGGCCATCTCACAATTGTAATACAATTAACACTAACAATCAAAAAACAGTAGTCGTTACCCCCCGATTATAAGATATCGATACTCGAATCGATTAATTCGCTTTTAAAGGTTACGTAGCAAAAAGAATCGATACTGTAACCGAGTTATTAATTATTAAAAATAATTAATGCACACATTACAAATGTGCCGCTTACTTATTTTTATGGGTAATTTGTAATTTTTGTACCTACTATCAAAAGGTCGTTTATTATAAAAGCGTATTCAATTATATAAAATATTTTTTTAATACTCCCGAAATTAAAAAGAAGCAAGCAAGTCTTACAGAAACGTCTTTATGTGTAACCGATTTTAAAGCTGAGATGCTTGCTTTACATAGAATGCTCGCCCTCTTCCTTTCAAGACTCTGTGATGATATCTGTGGAAGTGTGGTGGAATCTGGCTTTACAACAATTTCGCATAAAAATATCGATAATACGAGTATCAATATACCAAATAAGTTCGGGCTATTTTGTCCCACAGGGGTAACTTTGATTCATATCCTATAACAAATAGGAATCTAGAAAAAGCGTATAGATATTAGTATTTCGTAGGTCTAATAGTTTGGTTCAAAATTAGAGTCAAACAAACCTGGAGGAAGGAAATAAAATAAAATAAAAAACTCTTCATCATTAAAAATTCTCTCACAATATATTCAAACATGTCATACACTTGCAACTCTATAATAACGCATGATGCGTATGCGCAGCGCTGCTATGGCCGGCGGTCAGCTAATTTCTTACCATCTGATAACAGGCCGTGATCTCCACGTAATAAGATATTTATGTAGACTTACGAATCGGTAGACAAGACATAAATAATCACGTTCACATTTTTTTAAACAAATTATCTTAAAATTATTTTAAATATGGCTTACTTTCATGAACTTTTCGAGAAAAACTCTACTAGTTTCAAGTCACATTGGGACTCTTATTCATGAATACTTACGCGGCTAGTTCACATTATTAATTACTGTGATTGTATTACAAAAAAAAGTACTACGTACCTAATATAGTGTTTTTAGTTTTATTACGCTTTCCATCTTAACTAGTAGCAATAAAATAGAAATGATAAGCGTAAAAAAGAAAGATAAAAAAATAAACAATGATCCAAAATGGCATCCGTTATAAAAACGTATAATTGCATGCCAAGTTTATTGGTTTCTTGGTAAAAAGTGTCAACACAATACTATTTAAGGAGACCTTGTTTGTCTTTATCATGAATTAATGCTTAGCACTCCTTAACACCTCAAGATATCTCCTCCCTATTTCGAATGGGCCGTCTCGACTGGAGTGATACCACGGCCTTCCAGAAATCAGTAGATCCGTCTGCTCGTTTACCGGCTTATACATAAAAAAGATAATTCTATTTCGAACGGAAAAATATATGCAATTGGTCCACTTTTTTGGTATTACACATTTTAATGTGTTTGCATGATTTCCTATTGATTGTCATGACTAAAGTCCTTATTTTGAAACGACAAATTGAATTGTCCGTCAGTCTGTCTGTCAGTGCAGCTAGATGCTCTTTCCACACAAAATGTACCTTCGAATGGAGAAGAACGAGCAAGAAACTCCATCGTAACGTTTAAAAAAAATATATTTTCCATAAATCCAAAAGACCAACGCCACCGCTAATAGATTACAAACTCTACATAAAAAGTAAAGAGTAATGAAAAAATAATTTTACATGATTTATAGCTTACTCAGGGATCCGCAAATTGCAGTCAGTTTGGGACATTTAACTTAAGTGGTGCGTACGCGCATCATACGTTAATTTTCGAAAAAAGATCTCGGAAATTATTTGCGAGTAAAATGGCGCGATGTATTCCCAGGTAACTGATAATGATTGACTTTAATGAATACAGGGCGGTCGGGGCGCCATCTTTCGGATCTTGGGCGAGATATAAATTACATTTTTCTCTTGTTAAATCGGGTGGCAATAATGTCAAAATGCTGTCAGTTTGTCCCCACCTCAAACGAAACTGGATTTAAGAGACCTACAGCAAAATTGTTATTGAATTTTAATGTGGTGCTTCGGTCAGTGGTTTGCAAGTAACATGTACTTAAATAATATATTTCTTTAGTAAAAGACGAAAAAGTAGTATGCCTGTAGCTACTATGCCATTAATAGTTTTGTTGGCTGTATATTTAGTAGTGCAAATCAAGATCTTGAAATTTATCGACATCAAAGTGCTATCTTAGTTAGGTTTTCATTTAAAAACACTATAGGAAAATTATTATAAAAATACAAAATATGTTTTTATGCTTAAAAATATAAAAAGGTATTTAGAAATAGATCATAATTATATATTTTATCTTCACGCTTTTATATCTGATTGCCTGACCCAGGAGTCGAAAGAGGGACCTCTTGCCCGGCAGTCTCACTTACGACTACTCGACAAACGAGGCAGTCTGGATCATATATTATATTCTGTTAATATATTAAATATCATATCCATATTAACGTAGCATTATACCTATCCTTCATAACAGGACATACCATTAAACTGCAATATATCTCATTAAAACCATCAAAGGTGGTCATTTTTTAAATAATATCCAAAGGAGCATATTATTAGGTAATTCAAAACTTAATTAAATTGCGATAAGACTGAACAAGTATGGACTTAAACATTTTTGAAAATATTTTTATATTTAAGGTGCATAAAAAGGTATCTTTGATCTAAGTTAAAAAGACCATATAAGGACGTATTTAACACCTTTTCACGTGTCTTAAGCCGTGAGTCGATGAGTCACCTTCACTACTCTTCTTGCGGGTCTGGTAAGAATCGTCTGAGAAACTACATATGTTTGTTATCTGTTTTTTAAAACCCTACACTAGGATTGTGCCGTTCGTTGGTGCGTTTACAAATATACAAGTTCACATACACATGACACTCATACCTGAAACAACAATTTGTAGATAACATAAAGAGTTGCTCCGTGCGTGTGGAACTCGCTACACGTTATGCGGCAGCCAGTTGTCCAGCCACCGTGCCAACCGTGCAATTTTAGTCCGTATTTAACAGAGACCGGGCAGCAGCGTTCTCTGACTAACCTGAACCTATTCAAATGGCAATCTACAACCTACGCTTGTCATGAGTGGGAGTTGCATCAAACCTCTCTTTGTAAAGGAGGTACATAGTCCAGCAGTGGACGCTTTTTTTGAGGAGTTTTTAATCATTCAATGGCTTCTCCCGCCTTGGGCGAGACAAGAGGAAGTATCGGACTTTTACATACTAAAACCTCCCTGTTCCTACTCTTGCTTTTCAAACCGGAGCCCAGGTAAACCCGCTAGGTAGTCCGCAGCTCCGGATCAGGCATCAGCCCTACTGGGCCTCATCTGTGATAGAGCAGTGGACGCTAAAGGCCTGTTGATGTTAGCCCCATTTTTGGTCGTTTTTATGAGTCTTGCTTAAAGATAACTTACAAGGTACCAAGTAAATAATTAAGTTATAAAAGTTTATACACTGTTAATACATTATTCAGTAGTCTGGTCTAAAACTAGACGTTGAATTAATTTTAGCACGTAATCAACTGGAAGTAGGTACAGCGAGCAAAATGTTTTATGGTCTTAAAATAACTCTTAATTTAGATGTACGCTTGCTCCTTATAGGGGTCGACAGAGATATAGGTAGATAAATCTTAAAGGTTTATTTAATTTATCCATCAGTTCGTAATAGGTTTCATATCAAACAATTTGACTGCACGGTTTGTGCGGTGGTCAAGCAACTGGCTGACGCCCAACGTGTCGTCGGTTCGATTCCCGTACGCAGCAACTCCTTGTGTTCCGGGTTCTGGTTCAAATTGTTGTTCCGGGGCTGAGTGTGATATGTATGTGAAATTGTATGCTTGTAAACGCACCCATGATACATTCATAACGAAACTGGAGAACATAGGGTGAAACAAGAGTTTTTAAATAAAAAATAAATGTTTCGTTCGGGAATTGATCCTGCGATATGTTGCGCTTGCACAACAACCGGTTACCCAGGTTTTATAATAAAAATTCAACTTTATTGCTAAACAAAAGAGTAGAGAATCAATTAATTAAAAAGTCTGCATTGACATTTATATGTACATTTCTACTTACCCCTCACAAAGAAACAAACAGCGGGCCGTTAAATTAAATATACGAAACAATTTTGTTTTAATTTGTAATTTATTAAGTAAGACATAAATTCCTCTGCAAATTATATTTGATTAGTACCTCGTGTGCAGACGGGTGCACATCAAGCTAAGCATAACCAGTATAAACTGACCGTCGAATGTGAGGAAAGATCATACAAAGCGAGTTGATAAACTGGTTTTGTATAGCTCCATACAGCAAGCTAAGCTACCCAATATAACCTGACCGTCGAATGTGTGGAAAGATCATACAAAGCGAGACCATAATAAACTGGTTTTGTATAGCTCCATGCAGCAAGCTACAAAACCAGTATAAACTGACCGTCGAATGTAAGGAAAGATCATACAAAGCGAGCTCATGATAAACTGGTTGTGTATGGCTTGATGTGTGTGTACATCAACTGTAATACCTTATTACGTATGGCATTTGTACCTGTCTCAATGACAGCTGCAATGTCTATCAGTAATTGCTATTCTTGTTTTAATTTTTTAATGAAAAATAATTATGAATTTATACGTTTACTTCTTTCATGCTATTTGATGTTATGATAAATTATGAAACTTTTAATTTAATTTAAATTATAGGTACTTACTTGTTTCGAATTTTTTGTTTCATATTTTTACTTTATAAATTTATTTAGTTTTTGTTTTAAAGTTTATGTTTTCGTGAGTTAATTATAGCTTAAAATACAACTAGGTATACTTACCCAGTTGTTTTTTAAGTTGTTTTTTAACTATAATTAATATATTATATAGATATACATATGTATATGATAAAAAAATATTTTGCTAAGCGCAAAACTCGGAAACGTCTAAACCAAAAAGGCTGATTCTTTTTACATCAAACTAAAATAAAGGTACGATTAGTTAAAAAAAAATGTATATAAATTTGCTAAAAGGACTACCTAAGTTAGTTAGACCAGCTTGTCAATATAAACCATACAAAAGTGGTAACATGTCATGACCTAACTAAACACATCTCATTTCAATTCTAAATTCATCAATGTTTACATTAAAAGCCCGCAAAATGGCGGGTGGCGCCACGTGGGACGTATATGGCACGTATTATGCGCATACGCCATAAATGCATGGTAATGGGACAGACGTGTGAACATCAAACGGTAAGCTTAAAGCAGAATATATATCGTCACGCCTTTAATCCCCGAAGGGGTAGGCAGATGTGCACATTATGGCACGTAATGCCGCTGTACAATGTACATCCACTATTCACATCTATTCTTTCAGAATGAGAATATAGACAATATTATAGAATTTTCCATGCTTTGGCACGAATGGGTCGGCTCGACCGGAGTGATATCACGGCCTCACAAACCGACGTGAAACAAGGCTTACGTTGTGTTTCGTTGTGTAAGTGAGGTTACCGGAGGCCCAATTACCATCTCGCGTTTGGTTACACCAATTTTAATGCGATTTTCAGCATAGTATTTTTCAGACTTAGAACAAGGTTTTAAGTATATTATCCGACTTAAAAAAATTGAGGTTCGGACTTCAACTTTTGAAGGCGGGTTCCCTTTTTTTATAAAGTTTTTTTACAAATAAGACTACAATAAACAAAACTACTTTCCAAACTGCCATAGTTTCCAGACGTCGGAGACTATTGAAACCCTCTATACTCTCACTCCCATGCTTCATGGTATACAGACAATGTTTGCAGTGACCACACAGCCACACAGCGGCCACACATAATTCCATGTGGCAACCCTAACCCTCACTTAACCGGATCCAATGACCATTTTGACCGCCTGCCATTAGGGTTGTACGTTTATGAAATTGTGTTTTCGTTGGAGTTTTAATTTAAGTGTTTTAAAATGAATGAACTAGACATCACGGTTTACTCACGTAAATTAGCGGAAAAAGGTTATTACTTTCTCCATTTTTGTTATAAGTCCCATGAAATATTGAGCGAGCATGTGAGCCTATTGCAAATACTGGGCATAATTTCAGATTCCGTGCTACTACTGAGATATTTCAAAAAGCCGAAATTGCTTAGTAATAGTAGGTTATAATATGTTAAATAAATTAGTTATTAGTTTATACCACATAATCAATCAAAACGTTTTCGCAAAAAAAATACATCATCAGCTAGTCTTGTGACTTCGTGAGTGGCAGCCCTACACCATGATCCCATTGTTATCTAAGCCACAAAATAAGCCATCCCGTGACCGAGGGCTGCCCCCGGCCAATTGAATCCGAATCACCATTACAGTAATATATCACTTTTTTATTCGACACCAATATCTTATTCTTAAGTATATGGTTTTTTTCAGTAGAAAACTTCTGTAAGTGACATATGGATATTTTCATTTTATAGGTTGACGATCAAAAGTATGATTGATTTTTATTTGACTCTGACTACTATGGTGGTTTCCCAACAGAAATGTGCTATGCTACGTTAGTGTGGATGCGTTTGGCTTCCACCAAACATATTCATTGTTACACATAGCTTAGCACTGATGAAAACAGACTCAGCTAAGTTTTGTTTTTTTATATGGAAAGATACATGCTAGGGATGTATGCTATAAATGTGTGCTATAAGTAGATGACTTCTCTATTATGGATACATTGTATACTCGAACTGTGCATCTTGCTGCTTCAAGCTTTTCACACAGCGTACCAATCTGTAGTACCTATCTCATACACATCTATCTATACGTATACTTCTACCACCAAAAACAAACTATACAAGTTATACCTAGTGGACCCGTCTAAATCTTATCCCAATTTTAATAGTAAAGTGGTCAGCACACTTATAGGATTAGAGAAGGGTCGATCCCTTAATATTTGCATGCTGACGTCCAGATTATGATATTATAATGTCGGTCAGTTTGTAAGCTTTGTCCAGCATCCCTTGTAGATATTTTGTGTTGGATTAATTTATGTATATTGATGATATTGTTGGTTCTGTGCTTCGAGGTTTCAGGTTTGTCCGATCGAATTTGAACTGATTTAATAGTATAGGCAACTCAGTACTCCTAATATGATTTTGGTTTACGTTTTACGTAATCGGTAGGTTGAATCGAGCCGACCAATCAGAGTGCCGAACGCGCTCTCGTTTCGATTACTTTTAACGTAAAGCAAACTCATACTAATGGTACCCTTAGTACTAGTACTTAGTGGGTATTCTAATAAATAGAACCAATCAAATTATCAAAATATTGGTACTGCTGGAATCTCTGTATTGTTGTCAAAAAGAAACCCTCTAAATGTTTCGAGACTTCTACAACGTCATATACATAGCTAGAACCAGTCAATACGCCATAAATATGGTTATGGTTAGCCTAACTGTCAATCAATCGTTGCCAAGCATTCTAGATGGCGAAAAATATGTTATGTCCCAGAAAGAGCCTAATAAGAGGTGTAGGTAAATTAAGAGTTTTATCAATATATAAAAAAACAATAATATAAATTACCTGTCGGACCAACACAGGGCTTCGTCACGATACCTGAAAAAAAGAAACAGATATTTATTAACTATTTTGATTTAGAATTATTCAGTGCCTCGTTTGTTCAGTAAACAATATTATAATATAAATTATTATTATTAATCATCGGTTTAATCATCGGTAAACAAGCTACAAAGTTTCATCATCAATAGCATTACAGTCTACTGCTGGACTGTGAGCCTCCTCTAAATTATACGAATAGCTATAAACTCAGGGACATTTTAATGATTACTTAAACTATTTCTTAGTAACAATTTTGTACCAAAAACAATCGCTAAGGAGGTCAGGGCTAAGTACTTAATCATTAAATGACTCTGAGTACGGCGATAAGATATTTACAAAGTACCAAACAAGTTATATTTACACACTTAATATTATACGAAAATCATCATATTTTACTTTTTTAAACATAAGCTCATGTCACATTGATATTTTAAACGAATGTATGTAAAAAGTGAGAGGACGGGCTGATGCTGCGATGCTCATTATTGATCTAGAACCGACAGTACCTAGGCGTCGTCTCACACTTCACTTTACAAAGATGTTGAGGAAATGGAAACGGTAACGTTCTTGAGTGCGCTCAAAAGAAGAATTTAGACAGATTTTTTAACATATATTATAATTTTTTGGTGCAAATTTTGATCTATATTCGTTAAGTGATTTAAAATTTGATTTCTTTGTTTCTTCTAAATATATTTTGGGGATGGGGGGGGATCACGTTTAGCCTAGAATTATGGTATAAGTATGGTGTTTAAGTACCAACCTGTTGTCGATTCCTTGAGCCGAAAAGCCAAATAACTTGCAACTCTATAATAAACATTAATTACTCATGTAATAAAAAGTTTCTAAATAAATTGGATAACAAGCTTAATCACTCTAATTACCTACTTACAATGTAATTGCAAACATATGACATTATAAACCCAAAGCACAATTTCATTTACAAAACACACCTCACTGACTCACTCACGATTCACAAAGCCGCATCAATTTTTTATACATCGCTGTAGTAGAGTATTTCCCAGTGAGGCGACCTCCCAGTCTATGAATGAATAATGCAAGACGGCTCGTTTAACTGCCGCCTCCATTATTAATAACTGACTGTTAGCCTCTGTACTATATAGCAACGGGTTCAGTTTACTTGATAGTTCGCGTAAAATGTAAAGGAATTTGGTTGATAAAAAAATATATCTGATATTGGTCAAAAATAAAAACAGTGCTAAATAGAAATTCCATAGAAGTGATATCAAAATCGATCTTAATCCAATAGTTTCGGGATATGGTCCAATTATAGTACAATTATCAATCCAATTCAATTCCCAATCTTCCCAATCCCCCAACAACTTTTAAATTCCTATCCCCCAAAAAGCCGGCAACGCACTTATAAAGCCTCAGGTGTTTCGAGTGTCTATTTAATCAAACATTAAAAATATTTCGCAACGAAACGCTTAATTCTATTCTAAATAAAGATATTTTTCATAAACACCCTAAAATTACCAAAAGTCGGAAATTTTTATTCAAAAACTCATAAGCAATCCCAAAAATGAAATGGACTAACTAACATTTTATCTTTTTTTTCTACAATGGATAATGGCACATGTAATAGATAGTTTCAGTGACAGTAACAGCATTCTGAATCCTGAAACCAAGAAATTAAATCCACGACCTCGTCGAAGTCATTAACTAGAAACTCCTTCAAACTATACCAACAATAACTGGGTAAGCAGAGAAACTGCCCGTACCAGTTAAATTGTTAGAAACTTGCCACTGCACTTTGAGTGCGCATACGCACAAAAGTGAATAGAATATTGTCTATGGCACATTATGGTACATCGGACTGTTATGGTAATTATTGTGGATGGAGCTTATTGTAACTAATTATTTGCTGAGAAATTCTGTACAAGGTGAACTTTGCAGTTTAGTGATTATTTTTCAGAAAAGATAATCTTTATTACACGCTAAACTCTTTTTGTGGGGAGGAAATCATCTAATGACTTCACCCGCCTTGGGCAAGGCGAGAAGGAGTGCTTAGACTCTTACTGTCTAAAAACCACCCCGTTCCTACTCCTCGCCAGGTAGTCCACAGCTTCGGATCAGGCATCAGCTCTACTGGGCCCCATATGTGGTGGCCTGATGGCTCTTTGAGGCGTGGGTGATACACTAGACCCTAGACCTATTATAGTATAAATAGAACAGCCCTTTCTTTAATATTTTTTTAAGCAATACTTTATTAATACACTACAAAAGGCAACCGTATTATTTTTAACCCCTACGCGCTCCGGGGAAGAAAAATATCTTGTTAGCTGTTTATAGCTAATTTACTTTAATCAATACCGCACACGATTCTCTCCTCATCGCATAACACGCATAAATTCAAAATTCAACACAAATAACAAAAAACATCCCACACATTCCATATTCCGTTGAAAATTCCTCATAACTTTGTCTATTGCCAATATGGCGTCGTACCGTCCCGCGCTTTTTAATAAAATACCGCGAAACACGCGCCATGTCTGACAATAACGTCTGACATGTGATCGCGCCGCGCAGGCTTATTAAATCGTGATCATGATACACTTTTATTAAATAGAAATATATTCATATTAGCCCTGTAAAATGTTCGTTCATTTTGTTTGTAATAAATAAGTGATAAGTGACTCTGTTGTGATTTTTTTTTTTATTTAGCTACTAGCTGATGACTGCGTCTTCACTCGCGTGGTTTGCGGAATTTGTGACAAATAAAAGTAGAATAAGTTACTCCTTAGTACATCAGCTACCTGCCAATAAAAGTCCCCTCAAAATTAGCCGGAATAAGTCAGACAAACATTAAAAAAAAATGGTTATTTCAATATTACAAATCACAGTATAGATATAATCTCTGTTACAAATAGACACTCCAATTTGATTTTATAAGTCTAGATAAGTCTAGATTGGTAGCAAAAAAGCTAAAGGACCGCCTGATGGTAAGCGAAGACTAATACCTCACTATACATATCCAGATAATGAGTGATAATGAGCAAGTGTAAAATACGGTTTTGGCGTAAATTAATCCCTAAGTACCAAAGTATCTACTAATTAATAGTCATCTAAATGAGCACCATTAATGGCCGCCATTAAATCACACACATCACACATCTCCATTTAAAACAAATTCCAAAAACAAATTAAGTATTCGAATTTCGAACATAAATTACTTAAAACGCGAGCAAGGATATCGCAATTTTCAAATTGAATTTAGAACGAAGTCTCATTCTGCAACAGTTTGGAATCGCATTCAAACTCACAAGGTGTTATTCTACAACGTGTTCCTAAGTCGAGCGAACATAAAAAGTAATAGAATTCGGTTTAGGAACGTCGTATTCTGCCAGGGCTGTCAAAAAGCTGATTATCCGACAAAAAGTATCGATTCACAATGCATCGATTAAAAACAATGGATCGATAAAAACGGGAGCCAATCAGACATATTTTTGCTGTAATTAAGACTTAAATATTCCAATTGTTTGGTTGACGGTAAAAATGTGATTTATGTGAACAGCTTCTCAGTACAAATCTTGTTGGCTGTATTATGGACATCTTATCGAATTAGGTTAATATGTCCGCTATATGTTTATGCTTCGCGAACAGGTTGGAGTAACCTGTTTTTCTCCAGGGTACTTGACAGAATTATAACTTGGACTTAGCTGCAATATGTTTACATGAGAATAATGGTAGAGGTATAATATGATCGTTAACTTAAATTAAATCATTTTAATTCGAATCAGAATAATTAATTGTTGCCTTTATGTGCTCTCATACGCCATGCCTAGATTAAAATCCAAAGAAGTCCAGTCGATAGAGCCTAGTTGTAGTACCCTACCCATTAAGACTAAGTATTCATATTAACAAAAAAAAAACTACTGGTCTTCAATAAAAAAAAGAAATATAAAAAAATCAAACACAATTTTTTTATTTCTAATTTCGAATGTACATAAAAAACTATTGGTCTTCAATAAAAATAAAAGAAAATTTTAAATTTCGAATGTCAAAGATGGCGGCCCTAAGTATTGCAATTGTCAACACCCGTTGAACATTTTGCATTTTATAACACGCTACTGAACGTTTGTCGACTCGGTAATGATGAGCCATCAATTTTTACTGAGCCCTATCAATTGTCGTTCAACAATGTTCGAGCTACCGATTCCCGATTTTAGTACGAGTTAGGTTATGAATGACTTTTTTGGGAATACGAGTAAAAGACGAACATGTGTCTAAAATATTTTTTGTTCGATAAGGGTTATATAAATGAAAGAAAGAAAAACAGTTTATTTGCACCGATTACAAACACAATAAACAAGTATAATTATGTATTATGTATATTATAAATGTGAGATTTTAAAGGATAATTTTATTGAAATTGCGATGTAAATTCTACTAAGTATAATAAATAGTGTTAAGATTAGTACCACTTTTTTTAATTAACGTTGTCCCACACGGATTTTCTCCTATGTCGTGGGTGCGTTTAACTTACAAGTTCACATACACATGACACACAGACCCAAACCAACAATTATTATTTGTGAATCACACAAAGAGTTGTTCCGTGCGGGAATCAAACCCGCTACACGATGCGCGACAGCCATGCAGTCCGAACAATTTCTTGATTATCCTTTGGATGAAAAATCGCCTGCTATAGGACATGTATATGATTATTTTTCATAAAATGTCAGATATTAAACAAAGCCATACAACCACAACAATGTATCTATCAAAAAGCTAAACAGATTTGCGAACAACCGGTAAACGGTAACCGACATAGCCGTACTAAAACGGTTAATTACCATTAACCCCTGAACCGAACCGTCCCGAACTTCCCCGAAGTTTGCCGAAAGTTTGTGGCCATAGAACGCACGTGACGTCACTAATTCTAAACCCATGAACATGGATTGTGGGACATCAGTTTTGTTTGTTGTATTTATAATGAGAATGTAGATATTAATAAGACTAGTAAGCATTAAATATTATAATAATTATACTAGATATTTGACGTCCAAAAGTGCCTTCCCGGTCTATTTATCTGTTTATCCGGAGCTTCGGACTAACTAGCGGCTAGCGGGTTTACCGGGGCTCCGGTTCGAAAAGCAGGAGTACGAAACGGGATGGTTTCTAGTCAGTAAGGGTCTGACACTTCCTCGCACCTCGCCTCGGCGAGAGAAGATATTGAATGATATCCCGCCCTCAAAAAAAAGCCTAATAATGGGTACCAGCCAGTTTTTTGACATTTTTTTCTGAATAGAAAGAAAGAAAGAAAAACAGTTTATTTACACCATTACAAAAATTATTAATCTTGAGCAGGTATAGATAGGTCCGAAAACACTAATTTCCAAATCCTTCTAAAAATATTTATTTATTAAGGCTTACCAACTAAGATACATACAGACAATCTTAAAAATATGGGAAACAACAGTTAGTGTATACTCTTAAATTGATGGTAAGCTCAACATTATTTTATATGACTTATTTTAGCCGTTTAGCCTAGACACCTAGAACGCCATATTGTCTCCATGTTACGAATTTAAATTTTCAAATTCGGAACACGTTTGTCTCGTTGACGACACTCGCGCTGGTTTATTGCATAAAATTACAATTTTCGGCGACAGAGGGCGGCACACGCGGGCGGCCATTACTGTATTACACGTCATATTACTAGGAGAATTGTGTGTTTAATTGATATTTGGTGCATATGTTATGTAATTGGAGTAATTAGAGGATTTCAACGATTAGAATCAAAGTCAATCACTAAAAAGTATATAGCGCTTCTCTTAGTAAAAACAAAAAATATGGGTGAACTGTTGCTAGTCTGGCCTGACTGACTGACTTGAACAAATATTTAATGTATTTTTCCGGAATTTTCTTTTTACTTTAAGATGTAATAAGTGTGGGAGAGCCTTGCTTCAGCAAGAATGGGTCGACTCGACCTGAGGTGGCCGTGGATCACCACGGCCTTAAAGAAAACCAACGTGTAATTTTACGTGCTTGCGTTGTGTGAGTGAGATTCCCGATTTTCCAACAACCCTTAAATTCCTAACCCCTAGAAGACCGACAACGCACTTGTAACCTCTGGTGTTTCGGGTGTCCATGAGCGGCGGCGATTGCTTACCATTAGGTGACCTGTCTGCTCGTTTAGCGGCTTATACCATAAAAAAATCTATGAAAGCTTTTACTTTTTATCCAAGTATGAAAAATTACTACAATAAAATATTATGTATACCTAATACATTATATTACAACCATTACAACAATAACACAATAACAGTAAATCTCTCAATCGTAACTAAACCCCCCTAATAATGACGAAACACAAACAAGTAAACTGACACATGTAAAACAAAACAAACATACATTTGCGTTGACCAACAACTCCTGCGCAGCTAAGTGTTACACTCTGTGATTACAACGAAACGCAATTAGTCGCCAATTACTGGGCGCGCGCCGATAAGATAAAGATAAATATTCTAAAAGATACCTGACACCTACTTAGGGGAACTATTCTTGATTTAACAAAGGCTCGGTACAAAGTTGCAGAGGCTCTCGGTAACTTTATTGGCTTTGAAGATAGTTTTGTTTATAAACATGTAGGCATAGTATAATACTTAGATCACCATCTCTAGTCTTCTCACGGGTAGATATCATAAGAGCTGACTAATACTAAAGTACATTTGGCAAGGATCTGTCAACAGCTATAATAAACTTGAACGTTTTAAGCTGTGGTTTCCTAATCTGTCTACCAAGCGAGGAGATTAAGGAAAGCCTCTCATGTAGAGGAAGTCCATAGTCCAGTAATAGACTGTCAACTGCAGTTGATGATGAGTCGGTCCTCAAAATGAAAGACAAGTAACAATTCACAATGACTTTAACAGAAATACCACAGCCTAAAATATAGATAGTACGGAAAGCCAATTATAGCTACACTGAGAATTTGTTACACTGTGGTCAATAGTAACAGTAGCTATTACGCATGTACAGTTAATGACAGATAGCAGTTGCAAATGCTAAGACAGAATAATTTGTTATTTGCCATACGCCAACTTACACAGCAATTAGTCAATAACTATCTGTTTCTGGAGTTTAGAATTGTACTGCATTTGGCATTATTAAAATGCCGATGGAAGTAGGTTTAAGCAAGAACGTGTAGACGGATTTTCTGGTGATAAGTGATCAGCAATGCCATTAATATCAGAACAGCTAGCTATAAGGCACATCTTTGAAAATGCTCTTTACTGGTTTCAAGGTCGTAGCGGTTGGAAGGAGACAGGGCACGTGAGAAAACTAATCTCCTCACGCATGTTATCAAGAGAGACGCTCCGGACGTCGAAGGTCACACGATGATCTTTGGCCACCATAAGTGCGGGTCTGCGGACTGCCTAGCGAGTTACCGGAGCTCTGGTTCGAAAAGTAGGAGTAGCACGCTTAGTCAGTAAGAATCTGAACCTTCTTCTTTGCCTCACCCAAGGTATTAGACAATACAATGGTCAGTACACACAATCAAAATATCTAATCAATTTTGCCGCTTACTGTACCTGCCCATATTGTTGTAATTTGGTCGGTGGTTTATAAACCACAAGTTCATGTAGCCGACAATTGTATTGTGGGCAACAGTACTGAGTGTGGCATTGCCACCTGTACATTTTAAAGGTAGTGACAGAGCGTGGAATAATGCCCAACAACTTAGCAAGATTTTGTAGAATACATTAATCAAACTAAATGGTGGCAATTTTAGTATGGTAGTGTTCAATGATTTTTAGTGTTATTGTCACTGACCAAGTCATCTTACTAGATTTCAAAGTCATCTCAGAACCATCCAATAACCTTGTCCTGTATTGGGCGAGACGAGAGGAGTGTCAGACTTTTATTGACTAAAAACCACCCCTACTCCTGCTTCTTACTCCTGCTTTTCAAGCCGGAGACTTCAAAGTCTAGGATGACATGAGAAGTCTTAGTTTTGAGTTTATTAGCAGATATTATCACTTAGTAAGAATTCATCCGAATGAAATCAAGCCTTCTACTATAGTAGACCTACAAAAAAAGCCATAGGCTAGCAGTACTTAAGGCATGCGAAAAGTTACCATAATATCGACACAGTACCGTTGCCAAAACCAAATCAAAAAAGAACCAGATGTTTAAGCACCACCAAAACACCGCTCTATTATCAGTAGGTGCTAAAGAAAAAAAAACACATCACACCTCTACAGTCAACTACCTATCATCACAATCTACCAGCCTATTACAGCCTAGTACTTCAAAACTAATGCAATCATCTGGCGTTTCTCACATCCGCCCTGGATAACAGTTGTAAGCTAAAATAATTCCACTGGGATTATCGTAGGCCGTACAATCAATAATTTTGTATCAATGGCAGACCGGCCGCTT
Source organism: Spodoptera frugiperda (assembly GCF_023101765.2). Lineage (NCBI taxonomy): Eukaryota > Metazoa > Arthropoda > Insecta > Lepidoptera > Noctuidae > Spodoptera > Spodoptera frugiperda. Next base: position 8,215,181 of record NC_064229.1, on the reverse strand, counting down.
ATTAGCTGAGGAAAAAACAATGACTGTACATGTATGATTATACAGTATCGCTGGTATATGTGAGAAATGTGAGGATATGGTTTGGTTTTGTTTATTTTTTTTTCATGGTTGATCTTAGTTGGTGGCTGTTTTAGGGCCAAATTGTCGATGTGTTTAACTCCAGCGTTTAGGATTTTTTCACACCTAGATCTGTAACGTTATTACGAATTTGCTTCACGTTTAAAGTAATCGAAACAAGAGCCCGTTGGGCGCTTTGATTGGCCGGTGCCAATTAACCAACCAATCAGAGCGCCGTTCTTGTTTCGATTACTTTAAACGTAAAGCAAATTCGTACTAAGGGTACTAGAATAACAATTTTATTTTCGCACAAAAAACTATTGTTCCGCGCAGGAACCACGTTGGGCTGGTAGCGCAGTAGCCGATTGCCCAGTCACTGCACCAATTGTAAAGATTGGGTTTATGCTATGTGCTAAGGTAGAGCGATATTTCAGCCCAAGTTTACATCATTAATGGTCTATTAGGCTGGTCATGTGATGTTTAATAATTAATAAACGAAGATATAGATAATTTGCGAAAAACTAAGCTTTCTCTTATATTTTCTACTTCATCAAAAACAAACTACAGAACACAAGCAACATCCACACTACAATCAACACTAAAACTTTACGCGTTTGCGCCATAAAATCACAGTCTACGATATAATTCTCATAATCCGGCGCGCGCGCATTCAACATAACCTTTCACACCTCGAGTCGTGCGCGCGCGCCATTGTGAGCGACTGTACCTACGTATCACTTGAGAACACGATTGTACATACGCACAAATCAAGTTATACAAAACCATTGTAATCTGACCGTTGAATGTTGGCAAAGATCATACAAAGCGAGATCAAGATAAACTGGTATTGTATAACTTGATGTGTCGCCATGGGTACTTATTAAACATATAGACAATATCGTGTGAAAAATTTGTTAACCTGTGTCTGATTGTAGCGATAGTGAAATTATTGGAGATTGAGATTATGAAATTGGTTTTTAGTGTACTATTATGGAGATACTACGACTACGAGTATTGTATGAGTCATACAGCACAGATTTATTAAAATTGTTCTTGAGACTTTTGACGTTATTACAAAAGGATAAATAAAATATACAATAAAAGTTGATATCAGTTAAAAAGTTTTTTCAGATTAGGCTATGTTGATCCACTGTAGGTAATACCTACTCTAGCAACTTGTATGAAAATATATTAAAAACTTCGATCAACAATACCAAATTAAAAACAACAGTAACAAGCAGCAATTTTAAATAAACCTAATAATATTTACGTAACGTCACCTTTTATCTCCGAAGAGGTAGGCAGAAGTGCACATTACGGCACGTAATGCCACTATACAATGTACACCCACTTTTTACCAAAGCACCCATAAGTCCCATGTAATAGGGGTGAGTCTATTGCTATATACTGGCCACAATTCCAAACTCCGTGCTACTACTACTGAGAAATTATCCTACTGAAATATTTAGCTCAATAGTAGTACATTTTCATTGAAGATTCCAAGTTCGGAAGATAATAGTCACATGCAGATCGGCTTCTACATTCCGCTATCAAAAGCCCCAATAATGTAAAATAATTTGCCCGACCCCGGAAATCGAGATATTAATGTTTTAACCGCAACTTGATTCGCGGAAACTTGTATTATTCCCGTGGGAATCTTATGTATCTCCCTCCACTTGTTGAGTTTGTGTTTATAGACCTGATAATATAAGTTTTGAATAGGGTAGATGACTAATTTTTATTTTAATGTCCGTCTTGTAGATTATTTTAAAAAGTTAGACACGTTTATTTTTGTTTTGGATTGATCATATTTATTTTCTTATAGAAACGGATCTTTTGAAAATAATATATTTTCAGTTTTGAAATATCGCGTGACGTCACTTCTGGATACGTTTTAAACGTAGAAATGATGTTTTTGCTCCCATCCAAGGGGGTCATCTAATGACTTCTCCGACCTTGGACGTGGCGAGAGGGTGTGTCAGACTCTTACTGACTATAAACCCCCCCGTTCCAACTCCTGCTTTTCAAGCCGGAGCCACAGTAAACCCGTTAGATAGTCCGCAGGTCCGGATCCCGATCCTAAGCTTTGATTCGTTTTATTAATGTGTTGTTATTTTTATTCCAAACCTAGATTTATATTTACAAATATGCTATGTATAATTATATTATACGATCAATATCTAAATAAGTACATTCACAAACAAAATTGTAGTAATGAAAGCGAGCCTAACTAGTGTTACGAAACACGCTGTATTAAGACACCTGCGCCGGCGCAGGTTTATAATGTTGTTTGTGCGCGATTATACCATTAACATGGCTTGTGAACATGAGTGTACTGTTAGAAGTAAAGAAATTATAGGTAACCTATCCGAGCTGTGGTTTCCGAGAAATGATCTTTACATACAAGTATACATATAATATCTGTATGTTATTGAACAGGTGCTGGTTGGATGTTATTTACTAGAAATAGGTCATCATCATCATCAACATCATCAGCCTATAAGTGGCCACTGCTGACCAAAGGCCTCTTCTCACACGAAGAAGGTTTGAGCATTAATCACCGCACTTGCTCAATGCGGGCGTCTTAAACCACCAGGCTACCACCCGCCTTCAACCCTTTTATTGTGAGGTAAGAACGGTCACAATGAACACTGACTGAAATGTTTTCCCTATGCCTAATCTAAATAGCTGCGCAGACGCCTAGCAACAAAAACTAGACCATGAGAAATGACACAAAGCTATGTCAAATAGTTGAGTGAACTTTGAGCTTAAACTATAAGTATTACTGAGAAAACTCCATGTGAACTAATGTATTTAATGTTTTGTACGTACCGCTATTTATGACTCAAATGACTTGTGTCACTTTTGACCACATTTGACAAATACATTTAGGTCGTGTGTCATATAGGGTTTTTTTACTTGGGTAGTGGTCGCTAGTGCGACTGCCGGGCATCGGGTCTCTGGTTCGATTCCCGTGTCGGGCAAAGTATTGCTGGGCTTTTTTCGGTTTTTTGAAAATTTCTCAGTAATAGCACGGAGTCTGGAATTGTACCCAGTATATGGCAATAGGCTCACCCCATATTACATGGGACTTATAACACAAATGATGAAAAGTTACGGCTGTTAATGGTAAAAATTACGGCAATTCATGCCGTAATGTGCACCTCTGCCTACCGCTTCTGGGATAAAAGGCGGACTTAATTCACCAGTTTTAAATCAAATTGAATAAAAAAGCTTTTTTAAACAAGAAATTACACAATATTTAGCAATCCACATCGAATAGACCACACCACTAATTTCAGAAGTGACAAACCCCCTAAAATAACTCAATACAACCCGAACGAAATTCAACAAATAAAATTAGTGACGTGCATAATTTGTGCGGACTATTATACCGATATCGATATCCATAAAGGTGGTTACATGGTGTCGGTATTTTTAGCTGCGCACAAAACGGCTATAACGCGTCGAGGCAGCCATAAAATAATATTCCTTAATACATTATAATAGTGCTATCCCTGGATAATGTTCGTAAGTATTGGAATTACAGGGCGGCGTGTTTCTGGCTACATATTGAGAGGGGGATGGTACAAGGGAAAGGTTGAGGCGTTTGGTAATGGGTATTGATTAGAGTACAAAAAGTCTGTAGCTTTCATTCTAGGATTGGTTCGTTTTTCACTAGTATAATTCTAAAGATTCCATTGACAAGATTAGCTATTTTAGTTGAGTAAACTCTAAAGAAATTAATCGTTCAAATGTTCACCTGGACTTTCTTATCCTTAAAAGAAAATACTGTCATAATCGTCCATTATAACTTATCTTTCTTCTTCATTTCAATATAATAACAAGTTCTTATCTTATGTACCTACAATGAAAACCATATAAAAGGCATGTATGTTCACCAGTTAAAGGTTTCAAATGTTAAACTAAGTAAATCGCTATATCTTACAACTTGCACCACATCCTTACATTGGATCTCATCGGTGCGTCTGATTGGCTGCGTGTGGCGAAATCGTTCGATTATGTTTCGATTCATTCGATGACAGATTACGTTCGAAATTATCGATACAGTGCAACACTATCGTACCTACAATTTGTTTTGATCTGTACCTACGGATATCTGTAATTGTGGTTTACATATACGACTGCATGGTCGGTGGCAGGGCATCAGGCTGCCACGCAACGTGTAGCGGGTTCGATTTCCGCAAGGAGCAACTCTTTGTGCGATCCATAAATTGTTGTTTCGGGTCTGGGTGTCATGTGTTTGAGAACTTGTATGTTTGTAAACGCACCCACGACACAGGAGAAAATCCTAATGTAGGGCAACGTTTTTTTTTTAATGTATCGTTTATCTTATAATCGTATGTATTATTTTCACCTAAATTATTCAAATGTTATGATTATTTGCAAAAACACATACAAAACTGCCAATCTCGCTAGATCTTGCTTGAGGCACAACCTCGCAAGATTTTAATTCCCATGCCAGTATTATTAATAAAAAAACGTTCCAAAAGCAGTAATTCGTAGGTAATTGAGAACCCTAATAAAACCTTTCCTATTCTCAGTTCTATCACACAACCTCTAAATAAGCAAATAGAAATTACATTTAATAAAATATTATCACCTTTGTACACACATCGTTAATACGGACCTCGACTAAAGCCTAAACCTATCTCCAGAACTATCCTTAGAACAGAAATCTAAACATAAAATTAATTATAAGCACTAAAATCTCTTCGTTATCGCAATACCAGTATTTATTTTACACTTTCCAAGCGTTTAATATTAAAATAACTGCAATACAAATGGTTAAGTGTTAATAAAAACCTCAGTTAGTGTCTTGTAATGTTAATAAAAGTTGTTAAATAACTATAAAGGGCAGTTAAAGATAATAACTAACTTGCAATTAATAGTTAATTGTCGAAAATAAATTAATATTAATGCCTGAGACGTTTGTAATGGTTGTTTTATTTATTAAAATGGACTTACACCTTTGGGTTGCAAATTTAAAATGTCTTGGCAGTTAATTTCTAGAAAAATTGTAATGTGATATGTAGATGGTTGGCGTTTTATTGTCTCTGCCTACCTCTATGGGAGACAGGCGTGAGGTTATGTACGTATGTAGGTATGGTACCCACTTATAGGCAAAAACGAAATAAAAAACTATAACTTCTTTCCATTATAAACCTCATATTCCTTTCTAATTTTGGATTTAAACAGGGCAATTCTTTAACTAAGTCGTCACAAATCTAACTTTCTTTATGGTATAAGCCAGTATAAGAGCAGACGGATCACCTGATGGTAAGCAATCGCCGCCGCCCATGGACACCCGAATCACCAAAGACGTTACAAGTGCATGTTGAACCTGAACCATTATGATGATGACAAGTGTACTTGACTTTGAAGGCCAACAAAAAGTCAACAATCCGACGTTTAATCTGTGGTCTATAGTCATCTATTATTGAATGAATAAAAATATTTAAATGTATGCTAATATAATCAAAAAGCAAAAATGTTGTCAAATCAACAAACTAAACTAATTCCTATTTCATTCATCTTTTTGTAGTATATTTGCCCAAATATTTTTAAGTCATAACAAGAATAATTTAATTTAATCATAAATACGAATATCGCTATTCATTTGTCTTTGCACATTGCAAAGCGTTGTAAAAAAGTAAATACTATTGACGTCACAGTTCTTTGTCAAAAATGACGTTTCTTTGACATCGGAACGGTAGAATATAGAATTTGTTATCGAGCTGTAATGCAAATATTGATTTGTCTAAAATAATTGATTAAATAAATGGATATACGTCACAAAGTCAAGGCTGCATATACTACCTATTAATTTATTATTTAAGTAAGTACTTAACTATATTTTGTCAAGAATAGGTAATTCCTTATCATAATTATCATCATGATCAATGACCTGTGATAGTTCAGCGCTAGTATGTAAGCCTCATCTATATAAAATAGGAAGCTTAGGAGTTTTAGGGGTTAGGAATTTGAGGATCCTTGCTCCGCTAATCGTGAGGTTAGAAGTCACACGACAAAATACAACGCAATCATTGTTCCACATCAGTTTTATGTGAGGCCATGGTATCACCTCGGTTGAGCCGGCCCATTCGTGCCGAATCATCGCTCCCACACTTAAAACCTAACCTAAATCTATCGTCACCACCTGTAACAATCACATAATCTTCACCATAAGCACATAGAAACTGCATAACCCATTACAACACCAAAAAAAAAAACAACACATCTACGTCACAAAATGACGTAGTACCCCAAAAACATGTAGAAAAACACCTATCATCAATATTCATGTATGCAGAGTAAATATTAATTTATCTAATCGACTAACAAATCGAAAGGACGCCACTTACGCCGGCGGTTACTAAGTCGAACGTACGTATTACCATAGTAATCTGGAACGCATAAAGTTAAGATTGTACTAATTAAGTGTACACTGTACTGAATGTTCGGCTTTATCCAAAAGATACCAACGATATAAATAAATAAAGCGAATATCTTATACTGTTTGGTTATTTTTTTTTTTATTATTTAAGTGTGGGAGAGCCATGCTTCGGCACGAATAGGCCGTCTCTACCGGAGTGATACCACGGCCTCAAAGAAAACCGACGTGAAATAAAGCTTACGTTGTGTAAGTGAGGTTACCGGAAGCCCAAATTACCCCATTTTCTAATCTTCCCAATTCCCCACTGTTCACCCTTAAATTCCTAACACCCAAAAGAAATGGTGTCCATGAACGGTGGTGAATACTTACCATCAGGTTCCGTCCTTCTGCTCGTATACCGGCTTATATCATAAAAACACATAATATCTCACTTATTCTCTGAATGAGAGAGGCAGAGAGATTATTTAACATATTCGATGAATTATCTACCCATGTTCCAAAAATTTGAGCAGCTCTAGCTCTAACTAGGCACTCAGTGTCAAGTCTGCCCTTCTATTGAAGTTTACTTATAGCTCACACAGTGCATCCAAAATTTTTAAATTCTTTATTTCTAGAGAACCCACTTTTCTTGTGATTTTATTGACATACATAATCTATGGTTCCTAACTGACAAAGCCATACTATTTATTAAGCCATATCATAATACAATGGAATAACACGTAACAATAATAATCCACTTAAATTAAGATGAACAACTACCGACTAAAAGAGACATCAAAATAATTATTAACAAATAAAACCTTCTCAGAGACAAGGATAAACAAATAAACAACAGCACAGCCGTCGCAGCGTGAATCCGAACGTAATCTATGTGCGTCGTTTTCTGCCGGCGGGCGGCGCGCGCTTATATCTCAAACTTTTGACACATAACCTCAAAATTGAAAACCCCAATTAAAACACAACCCTACCCACATTGATTTTAAGCTTAATTTGCAATAACTAGCCCGATAAAACTAAACCCTTTCGCGTCTGAAACTGATTTCACACTTACATTTACTACGAATTTGTTTTTCGAATTACAAAATTAGTTTTGCATTTGTTTTAAACGTTATGTTGTTTACATAAGGTTTATTATTCTATAAATTTTGTTGTTTTGATGGTAAAATTATGTTTGTCGATTTCAAAGGAGTTCGGAAAGCAATGGCGTCGATTAATCAAAGGGTCTGGTTTTGTTTTTCGAATAATTTTGAATAATTTGTGAATGGAAGCGCTATCGATAGGGACGGAGCGAAAGTTATTTATAACCTGTGTATTCAGTTAATTAATGACTCTGATTGTTTTATTTTTTCGTATTTTATTTAACTTTTATTTATTAAGGAGCAGTTTTAGTGTTGCTACCTTTTAAGAATTATGTAGATTGAATTATGGAAAGGAAATGTTTTTAAAATGGCCTATTTGGTGTTGGATAGGACGTCCTAGATTTTGAGTCAACCCAATTAATAAAGTGGCTAAGGAAAATGAAAGCACCTCTACAACTTACGAATTAGATTTAATATTACTACCACAAATACTCAATAAAAACAATAGTTGTTATTATCAAATGTTATCAATTTCTAGCTAGACACAAATTAAAATACGATCCGAAAGTGTGATGCGCCGGTCGCGATGAAGTCTCCAGCGAAATTAGGCGGAAGTGTCGTTTGTCTTATCCTGTCAATTGAATTTGACAGTTCGACAAACGTCAAACCGACGACGTTTCCTTACACTATAATAATTGGGTTAATTAATATTTAGTTAGTAGACCTCCTATTAGCCTTCTATTACTTTCTTCTGTCTTCTGCATTAAATTCGCCGAGGGAAGTAGAAACTATCGTTTTCTTTTTCTTCTCCTCTAATAATATCTTTTGATTTATTTCGTTGCGGGATCCAAGACAGTCATTCATGTCCTTGGGACGCGCCGGACTTCAGTGTTCCGGTGTTTTCATGGTTGTATCTACTGTAGATCCTGGCTTACAGGATTTGCAGCGGTTTTGGGAGCATATGGGGGTTTGATCCATAATGACCCATAAAAAGACCTTCTATTAGATCACCTAATGACACTTATTTTAAAGATACTACCTAAAACTACAAGTGGAACAACTATTATATTTCGAAGTAATTAGGTAATTGTATGACTCAATGCGTTAATGAGTAGGAAAATCTCAAATGTATGGGATTTCCCAAACAATTTATGTATTCGATCATAGTTTTCTAAGAAAGAACAATGGATTTTTGTGTCAATTTATGGAACAAAAGAGGCTGTATAGTCTATATTCACAACTGAGTCACATATGTACATACTTATGAACAAATCTTAAATATTTTTTTGTTTTGATATGGTAAAGTATCAAATTGCAACTTTATTATTTAACAATACTAAGGTCTATTTTTGCTAATCATGTGTCCTTACAATTTTAATAATAAATTATTAACTTTTAAAAAGTCGTTCGAATTCCATAAAGTGTGTTCTATTACAAAAACAAATTAAAATCACATTTATTTAAAACATAATAAGATTGAAATTCATTCCTCACAAAAATTCAATTAATAAATTACAAGTACAATTCAATAAATTTTTGATTTTTAAAAAGTTTTTCGAATTCTATAGTGTGTTCTATTACAAAAACAAATTAAAATCACATTTATTTAAAACATAATAAGATTGAAATTCATTCCTCACAAAATCGATCATACTTCTACACATATCGAGAACTATATTCCACAACCAAATACAAAAATTAAAATTCAACCTTATTCTATAAAGACGAAGGTATAAATTCCAATAAAATAAGGCTGAGTACAGAAGACGGGTATAATTTATGAGGAACATTAGTTGGGACACGGCAACGTGACAAAAGTCACACTTTATTAAAGCCAATTTGTTTTATCGAATAAATAAATGTTATTGTGCGCACGCGACTTAACGTACGTGCTATATTTGCGTACGGAGGTGGGACTATGGTACTTTATAGTACCTACTTAGGTACCTATTTAAGTATACCGGATATTTAAAAAACAAATCTATTCGTTTAAAAACTATTGCGAATTTTTAACTACTATGGCTTACTCTATTTGAAGAAGTCTCTATTACTTTCAACGCTCACGATTATAAAGACAAGAGTCCCGGTGTGACTTGAGACTAGAAAGTAGAGCTTTACTTCAATAGCTAATGTAATCCGTACTTTTCTCCACTCTTTCACAAAGAGATGGGTTTTTTGAGGGGGAGAAATCATCCAATGATTTCTTCCGCCTTAGGCAACGCAAGAGGGAACGTCAGACTCTTACTGACTAAAAACCACCTCGTTGTTACACCTGCTTTTCGAGCTGAAGCCCCGGTAAACCCGCTAGGTAACGACGTGTCAGTGTTTCAAACTTATATTTCTACACCAAGTAGTAAACACAAGAACACAAATTAAATATAGGACATTTTTTCCGAATAATATAAATTATCCCTTCTTAATTACTCACAATTATCATCCCCTAAAAAAAACATTAACACCATAACACCAACGCAATACATTCTCCAAATATTCTAGAACAATAACAGTTTAGTAAAACATTTGCCTAATTCTGCGTTTAAAAAGCGAGTATAATCTGCGTCTGCTAATAAAGCTGGGGCGGGGCAGACGGGCGACACAGTGAGGCGACACAGTGAGGCAGACGGGCGACACAGTGAGGCAGACGGGCGACACAGTGAGGCGGCTGAGCGCTGAGCAGCTTTTAATTTCTTACACCCCATTTGGTAGCCCATTGCAGTCTCTGCAAATAGGAGTATGGGGAGGATGGAGATGCTGTGTGGTGGATTTTTATTATTATTATTTGAGATTTGATTTGTTGAGGTTGATATTGAAGATTGGATCTAATGAAAATGAATTTGATAACTGTATGGTGACAATCTTTAAAACAATCATAATTATATTGGTTACCAAGTGCGGTTGAGTGCTTTTACGAAGCCTAGCGCTTATCCGTATTTTGACTATCATTACACAAAAGTATTTTAATAAGCTTGATAGAAAATTAAGACGTCCAACAATCAATATGAAACACTCCGATTTAATTGATTTTTACACATTGAAACACCTCAATAGATATTGTTGTTAATTGTACCTACACATAAACTATTGCTCTAAATTCGACCACCAAACACAAATATCCATCTCTACCTTCCAAAAACAAATCACACCACAGGCACTCTCCATAGCATCTCTAGTCCCAATGTTTTCCTAATTCCGTGCTCAGTCCGGTGCCCTTTCATTTGTACCCAATTGCCCTGCATCCCTTTTGGCACATTTCTTTTATTCGCACTTTTTATTCCTTCCCCCAAGGAATGTCGCAAAGTCGCAAATTCACCAAGCCTTCGTTCACCCAGCAATTATAGCTAAAGAAATTTATTTTTTAAATTGGCTAAAGGGTAGGTGGAGTAATTTAGTATTCTTTTATGGCACCGTTAAGGTACAATAAATTAATTGTTTTTAAAAAAAATGTCGCGATGTTTTTGTCATTTTTGCGACAATTGGGCTGTATATGGAGTTGTCATTATTGTCGTATTAGCAGACGGGCGATTAGTCGTTGCCGCGTGCGATTATCATTTCATAATTGATCGCAGAAAATTAATTGTCACGTCACTATACTATGCTGATATTTATTATATTTTACCTAGCAGTAACAAGACTGCCTCATTGGTCGAATGGTCGCATGTGTGACTACCGGACAAGGAGTCTCGGGTTCCATTCCCGGGTCGTGCAAAGTATTATTAGACTTTTATTTGGTTTTTCGAAAATTTCTCAGTGGTAGCACGGAGCCTGGTGTTGTGCCCAGTGTATGGCAATAGGCTCACCTCCTATTACATGGGACTTATAACAGAAATAGTGAAAAGTGGGTGTACATCGTAATAGCGACATTACGTGCCGTAATGTGCATCTCTGCCTACCCTATCGGGGATAAAAAGGCGTGACGTTGTGTGCGTAACAAGTTTACTTAATCATCATAGATAACAATTCTAAGGGCTCATAACAAAATACCATTTCTAATTGCAAATGACAAAAGTTCCCATCGTTCATAGTACTATGCAAAATAATTAGACTTTCTAGTGAATAATGACGGTTAACAAGGAAATGTAGGGTTAAGAGTTAACTATGTAACTATACTGTCAACATCTCAGCAGTTATTTGCTAAACTGTCGGTAACCGCATAATTGTTAGTTCTGTGGTTATCTAAATAACCTTCCTCGGGCTAAAATGTAAAAGATTTTCTGTTTTCCATGACAGTACATATTCTTCAATTGCTTTGTAGGTTGAATGGTTGAAAATGCGACTACTAGCAGTCGCATTTTCAACCATTCAACCTACAGGTTTCAGGATTTGTTTCGCATTTTTGTGAAATGGGTTTAGATTTTCTCTATTACGAGTATTTTAACATGCAATTCATCAAGTGTAACCTATCGTTTTATTTTTATTCTCCTCTAATTATTTCTCCTGATTAATTTCGTTGCGAAATCCTAAACAGTTATTCATGTCTCTCTGATGCGCCAGACTTCAGTGTTTCGGTGTTTTCATGGTTGTATCTACTGTAGATCCTAGCATACGGGAATTGGAGCTGCTTTAGGAGGTTGAATGTCCCAATACCGTTATCGAACCGCAAATCCTGTTACATATCACATAAAAAAATGCAACTCATCAGGAATGAAGTGATCTAAACGTCATGGAATCTAAAAAAGGTTTCAGTTACTAAAAATAGTACTTTAATACTTCATCTATAGAGCAGCGCATGTATTGTCAAAAAATCTTAGGCAGCACTTCACAAAACAACCCTTTAATATTTACATTTTCACATAGAAACGCACTTTAAAAACCTTATTAAAAAAGAAATCTCCATAATGAAGCACAGCTCCCTAATGCCGATCTCCGGCACACGGCCATGAATGGGGCACGGACCTTATTATCAGTATCTTAACACTAATCGCGACTATTCACTGACAATCTCATGGACAAGCCTGCTATAATAACATTAATTTCTATGGGGCAATTAAGCCGTGAACCGGGGGCTTGAATACCATTATCTGGTGTAAATATTGAAGTTTTTTTGGTTTAAAGAGCAAGGTGATTTTGACTGTTTAGCTATTTAACTAAATGATGTAAGTGCATGATGCTTTCGTGTCCAGAATGCATTTGGAGAATCATTGAAGTGATTTGCATTAGACTCAATTTTGCCCTTATCTAAGCCTATCAAGTCGCTTTTATTAATGATATTAAGTACCTACTGTATCGTGGTTCTGTACCGAATCATCATATAATGGATAAAAAAATCAAGAACTGATTAAATAAAGTCACCAACAATTACTCAACTTAGAAACTAGATTCTATTTTTAGTTACTAAACTAAACCCAACTAGTCGAAAGACTTAATTATATTTGCTAATCAAAGCAAAATATATTAATCACCCATAAAGTAAACCACGTCTTATCTATAGCGTGTAGGCTATCTATTTTTTATCAAACCTCATTACGAAATATCCTAACCGATAATTAGGCTGAACGTAATCAATTCCTTCGGCAAATTGGATTTAAAAAGTAAAAATGAACAGCGCTCCACCTTTATCTACACGTATAAAACCTCATTTGGAAATAAAATCGGTCCATATATTAGAGCTGAGATACTTTTTTTTACAAATAAATACTTTTTTATATGAGTGAGCCGAGTCTTTAGCGACTAATTGTGACGTATTTTACGATCAGTGCACAGTAAGAGGAATTAAGGAGGCAATTGTAGATAGTACAGTTTTTCGTATCGGCCATCGATTTATGACGCTTCTGACTCTTTTGAAGCCCATTTATGGTGAATGTCAGCCAGCCCTTATGAAGTTAAATGCCCAATGGAATTGCCGCAAATGTGTGGTTACAGGAAACTGGTAAAAAGTGAAACTGTAGGTTTTCATCGGTGAAAGAATGTCATTGTTAGCGGCGGATAGTTTAATATCCATGCAATTTGTATTATTATAGTCATGGCGCACATATTTCTTCTATAATATGACAGGTATTCTAGGAAAGATTGAGAAGCTGACGCTTAGTCCTATAAAAGGTAAATAAAGGTAATGTTTGAATTCGCATCACGTAGTTTCATAAAATCTAATTAAAAATCTCACCTGGTGTTCCGATGTTTACTAAGGATCAAAACTGCAGCACATCAAGCTACCCCGATCTGTATTCGTTTATCGGATTCTCAACCTTATCATTTCGCAATAAAGTTGCTTAAATAAAACCAAAAACTGTAATTAAGTGCACACGACGAAATCGTTTTTTGAACAATCTGAGAAATTTGTTCAAATAAAGAATATCTAAATACAAAAATGGTGGATTCTGTTTGTTTGCCTCAAAAGGAGGGAAGGTTTTGTCATTAATTATTGATGATTAGGGGAAGCGTGGTTTGGCCAATCGACGACAGGCGCTAATGATGTGGTCCCACAAGGAACAAACCAAATACAGCTGTCATTTGAAAGGAGATCTTTTGAAATTGTTTTTATTGGTGATTTTACTTGTATGTTAGACCCTTTTTATGCTTGTAAGAAAATATTTTTACGTTTTTTAGGGTACAAGCCCGTAAACCTGATGGCCACCGCCCATGGATACCTTAACCGCCAGAGGCATTACATGTGCGTTGCCGGCCTTTTGGGGGTTAGGTATTTAAGGGTTATTTGGGAATCGCGGATCGGGAATATTGGGAAGGCGAAAAAGCTTGGTTCTCCTACACACCACAAAAAGATCTTCTCAAGCCCTTTCACGCAATCAGAAGTCATCATAACAACAAATCTAATTATAGATATGGTCACTGGACACAAGAGAGATATAGAATAGAACGGCTAGCTTGAAGCTGCCCATTATAAAAAGTTGATGACAAATAGAAAATACTTAATGAAGAATCAAAATCAACCAGGTAAAATACAACCGACACTGTAGTGACCATCAGATCAATGACCAGGAACAAACCGCTAACTACCGTTTGAATGAATCAAATCCTAAGAAATACATTAGTTAAAACAAAAACCACTCCAATTTGCCAGACAAACGGAACTACTTTTTTATCGAATAGACAAAAAAATAATTCGATTCATCCGAAAAAAGGCAAAGGAAGTAAAGATCGGAACAGCATTTTACTATAACTTGTCCGTATAATTAGGATTGACTACAACTCCGGCGCGCCAAATGACAACCTTGCCGCCATTTTGGTCCGTAATTTCGGACTGCGTACGCGCAGATTATAGTGCGAACGGGCATTAGTGGCGACCGACGACACGTGATCACTGTCATTGGAACCGCATTCGATTGGGGATCGATATTAAGATGAAATCGATTTTTGCTCAGCCGCGGTTTAGATGGGAATTTTCGCCTCATATGAAATGATGAGATTTTTATAGAAAAAAATTGTTCTTCGGAGATCGAATAGATCTGTATTTTTTTTTTTGAGGTTTAAAAAAGTTCTTGTAGGGCTTTTTAAAATTAAAATTAGAACTTACTTAATTAAAGACATCTTACAATCTTACTAATATTATAAAATGCGAAAGTTTGTGACTTTGTGTGTATGTTTGTTACTCAATCACGTCAAAACGGCTGAAGGGATTGAGATAAAATTTGGAACAGGGGTAGATTATAATCTGGAATAACACATAAGTGTTTAATCTATTATTACCTCATCATCTTTATCTACGCTAGAATCTTATAAAACCCTTCTCTTAAAAATTATCAAACTTTGTATTATGTAAACCCATGAAATGGTTTACAAAATCCTAGATTTTAACACTGGCAACATCTTTCGAGAATTTGTGTGTCATCTGAAAACGAGAAAAGTGAAACATTTCTCTCACACTCAAAAAAGCATTTCTTACATGCGTCCGAAACTGCATAATAGGGTACCTACTGAAATGGCAACGGAACAAAAACTTCAATTGGCTGGACATGCAAATTGCACACATCCAAATATGAAGACAAAACGTGATGACATAATAAACGGACAGACAGACAGACTAATTAGCTCATCAGCAACTTGAATGATGAATTCTTAGAACTTGGTGACAGGATTTGAAAGTGTAGGTCTGTGTGTGATGAAATTGAGAGATTTAATTTCCCAAAACTAAAGCAAGGAAAAATCTTTCAGAGATGTTTTATTACATGCACGGTTCTGCTATCCATGTTATGGTAATTTATACAGGATATTAAACTCAAAGTCTCTTTGCGTCTCTTGCCTAATGCAAACTGGACCTAACCTCCAATTGTATTACAAAATCAAGATCGACAACCCTTGAGAGTTCACTGCTGGAGTATCATGGGCCACTGACAAATTTGTTGTCTCTTAGTCGACTCTTACGAGACTCACGAGGAGATTTAACAGCAGTTTTTTTTTGTGGGATAAAAATTCATATAACTTCCCCCGTCTTGGGCAAGGCGAGAAGGAGTGTCAGACACTTACTGACTAAAAACCACCCCGTTCCTACTCCTGATTTTCGAGCCGAAGTCACGTTAATATGTTGTGTGTTACATGTTAATATCAATTGACCTCTAAGTAACAATGGGTGTTTCAAAAGGATTCTAAATTTAAATTGAACCACTGCTTTTTAAATTGAAAATAACTTCAAACCTGTCAGTTTCTCTGATGAAAATGTAATTGTTTGATGTTCTCTTACGCTTAACGAAGCGATAATATAGCGGTTTTAAGTGGGTTTAGTTTCTGATGATAGATAGTAAGGAAACAATTGTGTAAGAGTAGTATAAACTACAAGCTTTCTTAGACAAAGCCGCGGATGGCAACTATGTAGTTACTAAAATAAAAAGTTAAAAGTCTAAATAAAGTTTTGTTCATAGAATTATATAATTATTTCTTCAACAACCATTATAATATCGATATTCCTAACTCTTGGACGAACATCTGAACATTTATAAAAAAATTACATTAAAGCCTACATTTTATAGGGCTGTTTCTACCAAAAATGGTATTATGATGGCCCACTGTCCATAATATAACCCTATAACCTGCTTTCAACTAGGGAATTAGCAATTTTATCCCATAGGAAATATTATTATTCTTGTATGTAGTTATTTTATGCAGTTAGGTCCGTTTTTGTTTGTAGATTTTTAAGCTTTTTTTTTGGTGATGCACTGTATTCTCCAAATACAGTGCATTTTTTATTTCTATTAGTTGTTAAAATGTGTTTATTTCACGGTTGTTTGTTTCGGTATAACATTCTAGTTTTTGCTTGTACCTAGTTTTCGTCTCCTTTTTACCCGACTGCGCCAGAAGGAGGGTTATGTTTTTCGAGAGTATGTATGTATGTATGTATAATTGTTTGGCACGCTCTGCAGCCTAAACGGCATGATGGATTTTGGCTTGAGAGGTGTCGTTATTATTAATATTTTACTAAATAAATACGACAGACTATTATTTCTTTATCTGTTGACATATCAAAACTACCTATTTATGATTTAATTGGAATAGATGATTTGACTTTAACTTTAACAAATAATTTGATTAACCTATATTGGTTCCTTAATCCTCTATCTAACTTAGAAGGGAACCCAATAAGACAGTCAAAGTCAACAATGTAACACGATAGAATCATCTCTAGACCTGTCACACACAACAACACTCCCACAAACACACACATACACACACACAATACTCCAATAATTTCCACAAGCGTGCGCTATGCCGCGTAACTTATGCGCGCGCGCAAAAACCTGCGCCTGCGCAGCCGACGGCATCCAGCCCTAATAACTAACCATATCTGACTCACCACTTTTTAACCACACACTATTTTTTCAAACGAATCTCGACCTTATTAACATGTAAATTCCCTATGCTTATTGGATAGTGTTATAATTGTTAATTAAGCTTTAATTGCCGTGTGCCTCAAAAAACTACCAATCCTTGAGCGGAAACGGCTTGTTAAGCAGAAGGTATGTGGAGGTGGGATTTGAATCGAGTTCCCTTTTTGTCTATGATTTAAATGGTGACGTGACTTCCCATAAAGGCAAAAAGGCTGGGTTTCAGTCTAGTTGGAATTTTCTATTCTGTGGGCTAAGGGGAATTTATCCCACTAACTGCCAAGTACAAAACATGCAGATATAGGCATGTTTTGTCTTGGCAGTTTAGCTAGCTCAGTCGACATAAAGGTTTATTATATGTTAAGATATTTGTATCAATACAATATAACACTCAATTCGATTGCATAGTTCATAGATCCATGACAAAAGTCAAATCAAAAGTACTCACCGGTAATAAGGAAACGGCTGCGGCACATGAAGATCCATCGGCATCGATGCATGCGCGTGCGCATGGGAGTACTCATGTTGCATCATGCCATGCATGCCATGGCCCAGCATGGCGGCCCATGGTGAAGACGCGAAACCTCCAGGATGCTCCATCATTACTTATAGTTCCATATTCAAAATCACTGTAAGTTCCACTTTCAAATTCATTAACCGACTTCTCTTTACACACTGTTCCATTTTTAAATCACATTTTAACTGTCAAACTACGCCATATTTGGTGTTCCATGTTTAAAATAGTTTTCGTTTTTTCCCTTCCAAATAGGTTTTGCTGTAAAAAGGTTTTGATAAATTAATACCTAAGCTATGTGTCAGCAATTAAAATGTTTATGGGAAATATTTAGTGTCTCAAATTGGTGTCAATATTTATGGTCTGTTGCCTAGTAAGTTCAAAATATGTAGTAACTTCATTAGTATGATAATAATGTTCACACCTATGCAGGGCTGAAGAACTAAAAATTTTACAGATATGCTAGCTATTCAAGAATATTAAACGCTTTACTGGCTTTTTTTTCTACAAGACAGATGCACTCCATATTTAGTTAGACAAATTATATTTAACATCAAAACATTACGTCTCTTACTTTTCGAAGGAGATGAATGCATTGATGATGCATTTTAAATGTGACACCCAGTTCGCTACTCATTTATCCCTAGTAGATAAGATGGCTCTACCATCCTCTATATGTATTTAATACTGAGACTGCGGGGTCGAAACCTACCAACGACAAGTACCAATGTGACTTTTTCCGAGTTATATGTACTTTCAAAGATTATTTAGACACCACTGACAAACGGTGAAGGAAAACATCGTAAGGAAACCTGGGTTTATAATTTCTAATTATAAATTTAAAATCGCCAACCCGCATTGAGCAAGTGTGGTGATTAATGCTCAAACCTTCTCTGTGTGAGAAGAAGCCTTTGGTCAGCAGTGGCTACTTATAGATGGTTGATGATAATGATATCTACTACTAATACATTTCAAAAGAGATCGAATCTCGACCAAACTTTCCTAATACTGTATTTCGGTACAACAACACCTCAATAAAGTTTGCCTAAAAACACGGAGGATTGCGAATTCACAAATAAAATAAAATAATCTTTTAAAATACTTCTTTTTTCTCCCAAATCTAATTTGTGCAGAAAATTGAGTGTTTCCAGCCTCGACTTTCCAAATCATTACTGTAACTAACTTCGTTACTTCGGTCACTTGAAGGCTTACTTATGTAATCTTTACTGATATAATTTACTAAGATCTGCCCGTGGCTTCGCTCGCGTTTCCGTAGGATAAAAAGTAGCCTATGTGTTATTCCAGACCACAATCTACTCCTGTTCCTTATTTCATACCGATCCCTTCATTCACATTTATAATATTTTGGCAACGCACTTATAACCACACAATCTCACAAACTTTCACATGTATCATATTTTGGGCGGTGGCGATTGCCATGGGTACCATCAGATGATCCGTCAGCTCATTAACCGGCTTATACCAACATCAGAGATGGACCAGAACTATATCTTCCACATTTATCATTGCCATTATCTTATAGAAGTCTTATTTAGAGAAGGTGAGCAGTATATTGGGCAGAATAAACACCTCTTCTATAAACAACAGCAATTATCTATTATATAAAAATAAGTCGGGTTTTCCTTCCTGACGCTATAACTCCAGATCGCACGAACCGATTTCCACGGTTTTGCATTCGATGGAAAGGTAACGGGTTCCGTGATGTTTATAGCAAAGAAAATAAAAAAAAAACTAGAAAAGAGCAGGTGGCGAAACGAAGTTCGCTGGCTTTGCTAGTATTCTATATTTTCATTAGTATTAAGTATTAGTATTTACACCGCCATTAGTATTATGTTTCCACCGTATCATATTCACAAAGACAAACACACCAAAAACCTTGATTAGCCTAATCAACTAATCAAAAACGTAAAATCCCACATCCCATAAAACAAATAAAATCCGATATTTCCAGTCGATTGCCATCGAGATCAAAGTATAATGAATGCAATCAATTTGTGTGCAAATAAAATATTATTATAACGGTTAGTATTTGTTCTGCCGAGTGCCCGTGAGAGATAGCGCAACGAACTTTGAAGTTCGGCTAACATCGTAAATCATCGGTAAATATGAGTATGATGACGAGGTGTGCTCAAACATGGCGTGGCGTGACGTGCGTTTGTCTTGAAAGAAATTAGTATTTAATTACATAGGATCTGAAGAACTATGTATACTTATATATTCGGTGTCTACGTCAGACCGTGGCTTACAAACTGGTAAGCAACTAGAATGTCTCATTGTAGAGTTGGGAAAGGAATCTTAACATTTTGAGGTTTTCGGAAACTCTTTAAATTTTTAGGTTTTGGTCTTTTCTTTTTTAAGGTGACAAATCATCCAATGTTTTCTATCGCCTTGGGTGAGGCGAGAGGGACTGTCAAGACTCTAACTGACTCAAAACTACTCCGTTTCTACTCCTGCTTTTCGAGCTGGGGCCCAGTAACCCGATCGGTAGTCCGCGGCTAAGTCGATCGGTTTAAAAAGATGTCCAGTGTAATGGCAATGGGCTCACTGCCTAAAGACTACAGGGGACAATAAGATATTACATTTATATAATATGCACCTCTCTTAAAATACACTAGAATTGGGAAATGTAAGATATTTGACAACATCAACAGCCTATTATTGGCCACTGCTGACCAAAGGCCTCTTCTCGCACGGAGAAGGTTTGAACATTAATCACTACGCTTGCTCAATACAGATTGGCGATTTCAAACATATAATTAGAAATTATAAGCTCAGTTTTCCTCACGATGTTTTCTTTTGCTGTTTGTCAGTGGTGTCTAAATAATATTTGAAAGTACATAAAACTCGGAAAAAGTCACATTGGTACTTGCCGTTGGTAAGGTTCGATACTGCATCCTCTTGCATGAGAAGCCTCCTCCGGGCCACAACGACATATAAAATATTGAATAAGTATATATTATTATGACGATTGATGCTAGGAGAAAAAAACATACATGTTTTCTAGTCACTTAATATGCTTTAAGCAAAACTATTGTACAACCTAATACAAAAACTATTGTTAATCTGTAAACTGCAAATAAGATACAACGCCACAATTCACAAAGATTATAAAATAACGATTACTTCAGCACGGAATTGAACTTTGAACTTCACAGCTAGAATTCGGTACGTGCGTTTGATTGATGCCGACGAATGGCGTGTAATGTAACACCGAAATAAATACATAGATACATGATTTGATAGATAGCAGAGTAGAATATATTTCCCTTACTCTTCCCACGGCTGCCTTAAGAGCTTTTTTTTGAGGGAGAGAAAATAATCCAATGATTTCTGCCGCCTTGAGCGAGGCGAGAAAGAGTGTCAGACTTTTACTGACTAAAAACCATCCTAATCCTGTTTATGCTTTTCAAGCCGGAGCCACGGTGACCAGTCCGCAACTCCGGGTGTTTTAAGAGCTAGAAATTACATATTTAATAGAGTCCGTGCAGCAGCACTTTCTGGTAAGCCTGAACCATACTAGGACAGATAGACTGTTTTTTTTTCTTTGACTATGCAAGCAAAACTGCGGTTGGAAGCTTAAGCTTAACTACATTTTAATTTATTTGTTATAGTTTCAACCAAATACAAGCTAAACAATTTATAATCTCCATATAAAATATCTCACAAACTAGACTTTAAACAACATTTAACACATTCTATACCTATTTTTGTCTTATCTACAATTTGTAACTAACGAAGTAAAAAGTATAGAAGTAATGCCTTGATCTAGAGGCCCCCTAGGGCTTCGCTCCGGGACACTGCAGCCCTGCTAGATGTCGTGAGAGCTAATGGTCAAGATAACAAAATAATCAAGTTACATCAACATTGTAAGGTTTATAGGAAAGGTATGATAATGGTAGATCACTATTTTTATAGATTTTGTGGTAACAGCCGAATAAAATAGAAATTTCTCTCTTCCCGTCGTGGGTATAGTACTCTTAGTATACTTACTATACCCACTCTAACTATGCCCCTTTATATATTTAGATGATGAAAGGATATTTATGTGAGAAGCTGAGCTACAACACCTTCTTATAAACCTAAACCTTTTAAACTTCGATCTCCAACACGCTTGCTAAGCGTGGAGATTGTAATGTAGAGATGGTTGATAATCTAATTACAATTTTTATGACGATATCTAGGGCGGCAAATAAGCTAATGGATCACCTGATGATAAACAATCGCCGTCTCCTATAGACACCCGAAACACTAGAGGCGTTATAAGTCCGTTGCTGGCCCTAAAAGGCTGGCGACACAAATAGTGGGTTAGGAAATTTAAGTACTTATTATAAATACAATTATAATTGAAGGCAGAAATTATTTACGTTCTCCCTAAGTATATTTGTTTTCGCAGAATAAGAAGTCTAACTTTACAAAAGTCATTTTATTTATTGAAGTATGGTTTAATTATAACAATATGTAGTATTCATCCGAGATTTTAATGAGGTCTTAATTCTTAACTAATCAACTGGTGCTAAAGTTAATGTATCTAAATGAAAGTTAAGTTCCTGCCCCCAATCCAAAAATGTCGGTTTAAAACTCGCATTTAAAAAAGTATATTTATTTTTAAACAAAATTACCTAATATGGTGTAACACCATACTCATACATTAACTTATAAATAAACCACACGATATTCAAATAACTAATTAAGTCATATTTGAACGAATAAATAATTATGTAATATGAGGAAATTAGCACAACGGACCTACCGTAACAAAACTAATATTTATTATTATAAATAAATCTTAGGAAACTTTTCCACAACCAGAAACCAGACACCAAGATTTTTTATACGTATTATTATTAAACAAACAACATGATAGTTTCGATAGAAGTTTTCCAAAGAAATGCCCTAAGTACACAGCCGATAGAAAGAACATAGAATTTATTGACATAAAGCGTGCGTATGCGCACTCTAGTGATTGTCTCCGGCTGTCAATTCGGCACTTATTAGTGGCACGGCGATTATATTTGTACAGCGCCTAAATATTGCGTTAATGTTTTGTTAACCTCAAGGGATTTAAAATTAACAGGTTTTTTTGTTTGTTAAGTAATAACAGATGTTTGTACTGAGCATGCGCAAGAGACGGTTCTATTGAGTTTTATGATGTTTAGAATTGTTTGTAGTAAAATACTTATTTGAGTTGTGGGACGTAAATGTTATATCTCACTTGGTGACAACCTATATTTTTTATTTAAACATTCTGCCTAATTATGCCTCAATATTCTATAACACGAATTAAAATGAGAATATTTACCGATATTAATTAAAATATCCAAGTCGCAATAAACACAGATACACAAAAATCATTCAACAAACACGTACACAACGGTCGAGTTAAATTTTCCCCACTTTTCACTTTTCAGTACCGACACAGTCACACAAACGGCCTACCGCAGCCGCACACGCGTTAGAAAAAAAAAATGAAAAAGGGAGTAAAGCGCGCGAATGTCAACTGCCAAACTTTTCCCGCGCGCTACAACACGATCGGATACACGCGCGAGTGCATGCGTCACTATTTACATGCATTTTGGTAATACGTCGCCGGAGGTAAAAACACGTGTGGCGGGTCTGTCGGTCCAGCGGTCATTGAGGATCTGGTATCAAAACTATACGGC
This sequence comes from Spodoptera frugiperda, assembly GCF_023101765.2. NCBI lineage: Eukaryota > Metazoa > Arthropoda > Insecta > Lepidoptera > Noctuidae > Spodoptera > Spodoptera frugiperda. The sequence continues at coordinate 8,191,662 of NC_064229.1, read as the reverse complement.
GTGCGGTGGATGTGTGCGCCGAACCGGCCCGGCCATACGGCGGGCATACGAAACAAGCCCGACTACGCTGCACGGAGCGTGCTGTCGAATATCTGAACATCACGTCGAAGTAATTGGGTTAGGCTTACGTGACGCGGGAGCGTGGCACGTTCCTAGTACGTCCCGCTGTTATGGGGTGTGCCCTAATTACGTACGCCGAAATGTTACATGTGCGAAAGAATGCGGTTTTTCTGTAACGAATGTAGAGCAAGGGGTTCAGGGGTTTTTTAATTAGGTGTCTCTTAATTGTCTTTACAAAGTAACGTAATATTTTAAAATTCACTACAACACTGCGTTTTTTATAGCAATAAAAGACATTATTAACTATTCATTCACAACTCAATAAAAAGACATTTTTTACTCGATAAATTCAAACAAAAAATAGAGCTATTCTCAAAAAAGATGTCAAACTAACTTTTTTAAGAACACAAGAGACATTCTAAAAATAAATTTCGAACGACCAGAAACAACATTGATGACTAACTACTGACTTTATTACGCGCACTGCATTAAAAGCGGCCGACTAAAATAAGTTCCTAGTACCGTAACAGCAAAAAAAAAGTAAAATATTCTCACGCTTTACATTCTAACCTACGACCTAACACTAAAATGTTTTGACATTTCTAACTGTCATTGCAATGATAGCGGCCATTATAAATTGAGCTTCCTCCGCTCTCTATGTTTAAGTGTCTTAGGGGACTTAAGGGGGTTATGTATGTGTTTGCAGAGGTCATAATTAGTTGGTCATGTGTATAATAATTGCAGACAGAATGGCAGAGGTGTGAGTAAGCTGTAACGGTGTTCTGACTTTGTTCCAATGTTGTATGTAATTGAGACGGTGTCGGCTTTCATGTTATTTTTTCACATAATTGAAGAATGACTCGTTTTTAAATGTACTGCAATTTATTGGGTAGTTTTACTGTCCTTGTTTTAATGTAAATTGTAATTACTGATATAATTAGTTACGTGTGTAATTTGGTTTTTAATGTCATTGAAATAAAGGCTAATTTTAAAAACCCTCTATATATTTTCGAACATTAAACATACGTAAAAAGGATAAGCGAATCACACAAATTGAACGCATTTTACCCAAAATCTGTTGAAGTATTATCAACATATTTTTCCCAAAAAAAAAGTTTATAAAACACATAACTTAGTTCCACCCTTTCATCCCTGACTATGCATCCAACCCACTACTTAACACTTTTTTTTATAAAATTCATATCCGCAAGAGGGGGGCAACCACCAAAATAACTAGACCCCTGGACGCAAACAAAATGATCACTACAAACAGTCTTCGTAAACTGGTGGTATTACAATGACGGTCACCTTAAAAAGCTTGTAATTCTGATTTAGTACTTTAAGAAGATGTCAAGTGACACCCCTAAAGTGAGTAGGAAATATTGGGAGAGACACCCCTAACCCGTGCATATATTTCTGTATTAAAAATATTAATAAAGCTATAAATAACTTGTGACTCAGTCAAAGTGACATCAATATGATTTATCTACTTCATAAACTATTTTTGAAGTAGATTAATGTAAGTAAATTGGTTTACATATATTTTTTTCGCTAAATTCTTATCCTACATTTATGCTAACGGACCCAAGCCAATTACTCGACCGTGACGAAATTATAAATGTACACTTAATTCATTTTTTAAACGAACCTAAATTGTATCTTGTTAATAACCATCAATTATGAAACTTATACTAATACCCTATAACGATTCTTTGATCAAATAATAAAAATAAAACATTTTAATACTACAAGGTAAAAAACAAATTACATTTTCATACATACGAAACATTATCGAAGATAAAAAACGTCCGAACCGAGGTGCGAACGGATCAAGAGTGACAGAAACGGGTATACGTCTACTATGACGTTTTAAATTTCGAACAGCGCTCTCCGATTGGTCGGTTGAGGGGCTCGCGAGGCGTGGGGCGCGGCGATTGGCGGGAAGGCGTGGTACTAACGGAGCATTCTGGGTCACTGATGCTAATAAATTAGTTTTGAACGTTATAGAATATGCCTGTTTTATGAGCGTAGCGCTGCTACGGCGTAGCGCTACGAGCTACGTAGATAGATAATGTTTTCAATTCTTATTGTGGGAGTTATTCTATTCTAGTATTACGGTTTACGCTTATTTACAGAGCTAGCGAGGATTATGTGACGAAGTAAAGATATAATGTCTGAATGTAAGTGGGAGAAAACTAATAAAAGCGTGTTAAAAAGAAATCATCACTATTAGTATAGTAATTAAGTACCAACTACGAAAACCTTGTTATGATAAATACCAATCATTTCAGATTTATAATCGTATGTATGTAAGAAACCTATCGGGGAAAACATCTCGACTCATATACATATTTGGACGATTTTTCCAAGTCTCATTTGTTATACAACAAGGAATACAAGAATAATGCTGTTTAAATTTTCAAAAATTGAACGTTATCAAAGTCTGAATAAAGCTCATTCTCTCTTATCAAAAATTATATTAAATATCATGTTATCGTATAGCCTAAACCCACAACGAATGTGACGTTGCCTCAACCAGGGTCAAAGTCTTCCACTGCTATAGCCTCAAGGGCACGATCAGCTACGTGACGAGTCCTACGTGGCGAAAGACGAATCATTGAAGTTTCACGTTCCAGAAATTCAGGACCTTGCCCTTCAAAGCCGATATTTGATGACCTGTTAACTATGTTAAAAATTAATTTTGTATGATTAATCAACACAATAACAAGAGTTTTTTTATGAAATAAACAAACAAATGAACCGAGGGTATCTGATGGTAAGCGACCGCTACATCTGAGGAGTCACAACTACGTTGCCAGTCTTTAAAATAGGAATACGCTCTATTTTTTAAGGTTTGAAGTTGATGTACACAGAATTCGTAAAATTCGGTAGTTTTATTCATTTATAAAACCTAACAATGTGACATTTTACACGCTCTTTTCTTTGAAGGTAATGCACCAGAATTCGTAAAATTCGGTAGTTTTATTCATTTATAAAACCTAACAATGTGACATTTTACAGCTAATTCCAGTACACCATTTTATCTTACGATACAAATCTGACTTCATCACTACACTTAATCAACAAGACTATCCAAATTACAAACAACGTAAATAACAAAATGCTACCACTTCTGCCTACCCCTTCAGGAAGAAACCCTCCAATATTACGTTGGCAACAAAGCCTGAAGTTTTCAGCATAACATGAAGCCTCCGAGTCTCCATTTCCTCGTTTCATCGATCCACCAATACGCGCCCAGAATACATAATGGCAAATATTCACATATCAACCTACAGAGTTGAATAGAACCTTACGATTATGAGGCTAAGGTTGAATTCAGGTTGTGTAGGATTTGGACCTTCAAGCACCAGTCAAGGACGGCTTTAATAGTAGTTAATATGTTGATTCCTTATATGTATGTTAATATTAATTGTTTATAGATTAATCTTTGTCTAGATGAAGTTAGGAGGTGAGAGTCATAAGGGTAATTTTGTACCAGAGATGTGCTATGTAGCTATGCTATGAAGATGATTACGTGGGACTTATAACACAAATAGTGAAAAGTGGGTGTACATTGTATAGCGGCATTACGTGTCGTAGTGAGCACCTCTGCCTAATGAAAGGCGTGACGTTGTTAAGTTGCTAAGAAGATGTAATAGCTAAACCGTTTCCACTGATACTAAGCTATGTAGCTGTGCGAGGAAGATGCGCAGCTTGAGTATGCGATGTATCGATACTAGGGAAACCATCCATAGTACGCATCTATAGCACGCATCTTTTTATATAAAAATTATATAAAACAGCTTAATTAAGTCCGTTTCCACCAGTGCTAAGCTATGTGTAGAAAAAATACACAAATCTATTTTCAACCAAACTCTTACACAACTTTACAAGAATTAAACCTATCTTTTTCTAATTTCAGCGCTTCACACCGCGTCTTGGCCCTTTGCAGGAAAACCCTGGTCCAGCACGTCTCACGGCACCTCAGCGAGGATCGATAGAGGAGCGTGACCCGCCTACAAAGCCGCCGGGCCTCCGACCTGAGCCCTATATTGTAATTCCTTGCTTCTTCTGCCACCCTGGTACACGTTCATTTAAAATCGAGGAACTTCTTAAGATTTTTCTTATTAAAAAACTTAGTTTTAACTTCAATAGTTATACAGGGTTATTTTAATATATCGAAAACCTCCCAGGACAAGTTATAGTAGAATACAGTAATAAAACCTATCTGAGGCAAAATAAAACACATCTAAGTTTGAACATAAAAAAGTAGTTTTGGAGATGCCGGGGATCGAACCCGGGGCCTTTCACATGCAAAGCGAACGCTCTACCACTGAGCTACATCCCCGTGTGTTATCTATAACTATAATGTACTACCTAATGCTAAATGAAAACTACTTATAATACTGTATGTGTTTACACCTGGACAAATAGATTTTATGTACGGTATTACAAATTATCTGTCCTCATAAGAGGATATTATCAATTTTTATGGTATAAGGCGGTAAATGAGCAGAGATGGTAAGCAATCGCCGCCGCCCATAGACACCCTAAACACCAGAGGCGTTACAAGTGCGTTGTCGGCCTTTTAGGGGTTAGGAATTTAAGGGTTGTTGGGATATCGAGGATTGGGAAGGGGGATAATTAGGTCTCCGGTAACCTCATTTATACAGTAACGAAACACATCGCAAGCGTTGTTTTTCTATGAGATCATAGCATCACTCCGGTCGAGCCGGTCCATACGTGTCGAAGCATGGCTCTCCCACACTGTATCTATCCGACAATAACTATGGCTGACCTACAGCAAACAAGTAGACAGGTCATCTGATGGCAAGCAATCGGCGCTGCTTATTAAAACACCTGCAGCACAAATGAAGTAACAAGTGTATTGCCGACCTATTGGGTATTGGGAATTAGGGATTGGATATAGAAAGAGAATTGGACCTCTAGTACCTCATTCACACCACGTAGGCTTTATTTCAGGACGGTTCCTGCAAGGTCGTGGTGTCACTTCGGTCGAGCCGGCCCATTCAAGGCCACCAGGCCCAAGTATGACTCTCCCACGTGAAAAAATTGGTCATGCTTCAAGATGACTTATAGAAACAAAACAGTTATAGAAAACAAACGAATGTGCTACCTAACAAAAAAGGTGAAATAACTTTGTAGCCAAAGCCATTTTGAAAGCCTATAAAAAATTGGAGATGCCGGGGATCGAACCCGGGGCCTTTCACATGCAAAGCGAACGCTCTACCACTGAGCTACATCCCCATATAATTTAGAACCCATACAATACACTACTTTACTGAAAAATCTATTTAAAACAGTTGAATAAATAAACTAAAGTCCGTGACATAGACCAAGGGCCCTTTAACAAATAAATCATAACGTGGCGAGAGTTATGCTTCGGCACAAATGGACCGTCTCGACCCGAGTGACACCACGGCGTGAGGGAGGTTACTGGAGGCCCAATCTCCCATTCCATCCACAATCCCCAAAGGACTGACAATGCACAAATAACTAAGCACGGTTGGGGCCACGACTACTACAGGTGGGGCCCAGTAGGGCTGATGCCTGATCCGGAGCTGCGGGTTTACCGGGGCTCCGGCTCGAAAAGCAGGAGTAGGAACGGGTGGTTTTTAGTCAGTAAGAGTCTGACACTCCCTCTCGCCTCGTCCAAGGCAGGAGAACCAAATGGATGATTTTCCTCTCTCAAAAAAACTTGCAATAATACCAACCGTTGAATTATAGAAATTGAAACATCCACAATGGTCTTAATCTTAACCCTAATATTTCTTTTTTGAGGGCGGAAAATCATTCAATGACTTCTCTCGCCTTAGGCGAGGCGAGAGGGATTGTCAGACTCTTACTGACTAAAAACCACACCGTTCCTACTCCTGCTTTTCAAGCCGGAGCAGTGCCGGCGTTAGGGGGGGCGACATGGGCCGATGGCCCAGGGCGACAAAGTCTGGGGGGCGCCAATAAAATGAAAAACTACTACTAACACTTGATATTGCTTCCCTCAAGTGGGCGCCACAATATTTTCGCCCGGGGTGTCAGTGGCCCTTACGCCGGCACTGAGCCGGAGCCCCGGTAAATCCGGATAACCTAAGGTTAAGACTTAGAATCTATGGCCACAGCTAGCTACTCAACATTTTCATACGGAATTTTATGAAAGCCATGAAAATATTATTAGCTTTTAAAGAACAATAGCTTCTAATTGTCGTTTGTGAATTCATATTTTGTTTGCACAGCTTTTACTGTAAAATGTACTATAGAACTGCTGTAATTTACTACACGGCTAGTATATATTGATGATAGTAAATGCAAGGGGATGTAGCTCAGTGGTAGAGCGTTCGCTTTGCATGTGAAAGGCCCCGGGTTCGATCCCCGGCATCTCCAAACTTTTTGGGGTGTTAAGAATCACTATTATACATAAAGATTTTGTGGGAGTTGCATTGATGTGAGTTTTAAAAGACCAGACTTCCTTTTTGTGGGCGCACTTTTTGTCATCTCCTCTTCTCGCAGATGTCCTGCTAATCGGAGCTGCCTAGCAGGTTACCACGACTCTGACTCGAAAAGCAGGAGTAGGAACGGGCTGGTTATTAATCAGTTAGAGTCTGACACTCCCTCTCGACTCGCCCAAGGGGAGAGAAGTCATTGACCGATTATCCACCCTCAAAAAAAAGATGACCTATAAAAAGCCATGTAAGGCATGTACACACGAGAAGATGAAGTTTTTAATTTATTTGAACAGTTGTTTTTTAATTGCTGTGGATGTGTTGGAAAAATTGAATGTTGTACTCACACGGGGATGTAGCTCAGTGGTAGAGCGTTCGCTTTGCATGTGAAAGGCCCCGGGTTCGATCCCCGGCATCTCCAGATTCATTTTAGAGTAAGTTAATTTTAATTAGCTACAAACGTAAGTGGATTCATTTGGAAAATTTAATTAATTAATAACCAGCAGCTTTCGCTGATTGAACATAGTTTATACAAAGTTTATATAATATGTCAAAGTTTCAAAATCAAAGTATTTTTCACAAGTTACTTTTGATACGTCAAACAGAACAAATAGAATTTTCCGTCAGTCTCTTCTTAAGTGAAGCTACAAGCTTGCATGGTAACATTTACTTAATTTTTTTGTTAACCCTCAGGGACTAGACCGGCAACATTTTATTCCTTTAAAATAATACAAAAAACATTTTAATTACTTAGTAAAATTTTCGGTAATAATGGAAATAAATACCTTGGAGCTGACATAATCTTGAATTAAAAGTCCCTAAAACAATATATAAAATGGCCACTATTTTTATAACGTTGCCCCGCACTTGAATATGTATTCTCATTCTAAAATCACCTCAATAATCCGTTGGTAGTCGAGAACCAAATCAACTTAACCAAAGCTAATTAATATCAAAATCTAACAAATAAATTGGAGATGCCGGGGATCGAACCCGGGGCCTTTCACATGCAAAGCGAACGCTCTACCACTGAGCTACATCCCCATATATGAAGCAATTGAATGTAACATACTATTTCATTTCACTATCAGTACAATCTGTTCAAATAGTATGTATAAAAGGAAAAATGTGTGTTTATACTTATCCACACTAATATGATGTTTGCCCGTCAATTACGCTGAAACTACTGAACGGGTTTTGATAAAATTTGGTAAACGCGGGCAAAGCCGCTGACAGAAACTATATACATAGTTTATTTTTTATGGAAACGAGCAGACGTATCACCTGATGGTAACCAATCGCCGCCGCCCATGTACACTTGAAACACCAGAGGCGTTACAAGTGCGTTGCCGGCCTTTTTGGGGGTTGGGAATTTAAGAGTTGTTTGGGAATCGGGGATTGGGAAGATTGGGAAGGGAAGAATTGGGCCTCCGGTAACCTCACTCACACAACGAAACATAACGAAAGCGTTGTTTCACGTCGGTTTTCGGTGAGGCTGTGGTACCACTCCGGTCGAGCCTAGTGCGAAACAAAAACTTGTTACTATTAACCGAAGAACCGTAATACAACGCCTAAAACTTAACAAATAATTAGATAAGCCTCTGTAAATATAATATTATAGCAATACTACTCATGCCAATGGTGGTGTAAGAAAGAACCAACTAAGAAACTAGCAACAATAGCGCTCTCAGATAAAAAAAAAAATGTTTTTTTTAAACTGTGATCTCCAACCTGCCTCTCTGCTAAACATGGAGGTAGTGACAAACCCTTGTAAGTAGCTTAGTTCGAATTTGTATTACCTTTAACGAGATCGAAACATGAAGATAGGTTAGGCGCTTTGATTAGTAGGTTCGAACGCTCGCCAATCAGAATCGAATATAACTGGAAATAAATACAAAGAAATAAAAATACACAAAAAAAAATGTCATAGAAAATCAAAAAGTTTGGAGATGCCGGGGATCGAACCCGGGGCCTTTCACATGCAAAGCGAACGCTCTACCACTGAGCTACATCCCCAGTTATTGATAACACCTATAAAACTAAACTGAATCAAAATAAAAAAATACAAACCAAAAAATCTTTAAACAAAAAGTAGTTTTGGAGATGCCGGGGATCGAACCCGGGGCCTTTCACATGCAAAGCGAACGCTCTACCACTGAGCTACATCCCCAGTTGCATTAATAGTTAAAATTACTATGTACCTGCAACAACTAACTATGTACATACTATGAAAAACAATTGAACCAACATAATATCTTAATTAAGAACTTAACAATAGCAATCTAATGACTATTTGTTTTGTCTATTATAGTTAAGACTTTCGTTTTTCTACTCACCAGATGGCGCCAAAATAGTTTAAGGTCAGTATGTCCAATAGACAGTCACATAGTGTTAAATCAATGGACAGTCAACTTTACACAGCTATATTGATTGGACAAATACCTTCAATTTCACGTTACTTTGTATTAGCAGTATTGAAAAAACACAAAAATAATTGCAGTTAGATGAAATAACAGCCACATTTATTGGTCAAATGTACACGAGTATGACTGATTAACCAAGTTCTCAATACGGTTCCTCAGTTATACAAGTATACAAAGTGTCTCATGGTCTGGACTTTAAAGTAATTATTAACAAAAGGATGCCCTATTTTAGTTTAAGAACGTCCTAAAAAGCAAAACAGCTGTGGATCAAGTTCAGTTGCATAATAGTAGAAAACTTAGGAGTAGAAGTCCACTGCTGAACATAGGCTTTCCCCAATAATAAAATTCCCATATGGACCAGAACAAGTGTGATAACAAGTGATCCTAATATTTGTGCAACATTGATTAAAATTCAACTCACGCGCATACACAGTTAGATTCGCTATACATTGCGTGCATGCGATACTAATACGATTATCGAAAAGTAACATTGAAACACTTGATTATTGTTAAACAATCACCATGTTGATAGTTGTTTTCTCATTGGTATACCTATAAATAAGAGTGTCTTCAAGAACCTAATTTTGTTATAGGTAAGGGATTTTGTAAAAAGGAATATAAGGCCATTGCCATCAACCACCTCTAAATCATATCTTAAATAACTAAAAGTTACTTAGCTTGTGAGACCACCTAAACTATCCCCTTAACTTTACCTTTAGAGGTCACTTATAGGTTAAATGTCACCAATCTTGGTTTAGGAGCCTTCAAATTTAAGAGATGTTCGTGAAATCGGGAATTAATATTTTATTTTACTGGATGAGCGCTAAACTACATAACCAAGTACAAGCATACCTGACGGTAAGCACTCAGTGTCATAAGTGTCATCCGGAAATGTCCGGAACACCAAACGAGTTACGAGTACGTAGCTGGTGTATCAGGAAGGGGAGAAGCACTGGACTGTCAGTAACCTTACTCAAAAACGCCCGTATTTGGAAGTGCGTGAGAAGTGATAAAGTAAATTGAGGTTAAACATGTAAAGCCCACTGGCCACCAATTTGGACAATTTAAAACAGGTGATATTGTATTCTATTGACAATTCTGTATCCAAACCTGCAGCAACTTACTAATAAATGATTTCTCTATTATAGTTATCATAATAAGAATTGAGCCCGTTAGAAGCCAATCACCCAGTAGCCCAAAAACCTCGCCTCCTCAATACAAAATCAGAATTACCTTCACAATCAGCTATTCAATAATCTCACTCCCTCAGGCGAAACCACGGGAGCCCGCAAGTTTATTGCAATCGCCTGCAAATCGATTCACCTCTGCTGATCTACTTAAGCATAACTGAACTTTTTAACCGTCACAATTTACGTAAATCGACGATAAATCTTTGGAGCAAAGTTGCGTAAAATCAAAATTCAAAATGTTCGATAAAAACGGTTGGAATATATGAAGCGGGGCGCACAGACGGACGGACGGCGGCCGGACAGTCGGGCGGACGCAAGAAATCATTATTGCAGCGGAATCCATACAAATAATTGGCCCGTAAACATGTCATGGCGGCGTCTCTGCCATGTATATTATATTAGGGCTGGCTCGCCAAGAGAAAGTTTTATTTGGAAATCAAAATCTTTGCTTTCGCTGGATGGTGATGGCGAAGTGGAATACGTTTGTCAATCAGAACCACTTCTCTTCCAGAGTCGACTAAAGAATTGTATGTTTGACGGTAACTGACCAACACCTCTGTCAGATAAAGTTTTTTGTAGACGAGGTCCAGATATAATTATGTTAGTCGAGAAAATTGGAATTGCAAAAAGTCTTAAACCACAATCAAATATAAGAAAGCAAGATATTTTGATATGAATTCTCATAATTTTGGCGGCCAACACAAAATAAAAAGTTTGTTTCAATTTGCTTCCAAACAGTGTTTTATAACAAAGACTTTAATTCTAACTCTTTAACTTCTATCATTAAATCGAAAGCATAACAGTCTTTGCAAAATCCAAAACCAAAATCCTTACAATTTCAATACCAAAATGTTAAGTGTCAACCCTATCCGAGATCCCCCGAATCCGTCAATGTCGTATCAATAGAGCTCGGCGACGCGATTTTTTCGTCGCGCGGCCCATGATCGACGCGCACCCGCGCCGGCAGATGGCGTTGTTTGCTATTGTGCGCTCGCGCACCCGCCGCAGCAATATTTAACTTTCAAACGCCAATATTTATTTACTGTTGTTTTGATTCTTCTGTCCCACAACATAACGATTATTTTCCTTTAACTTCCAATCATTTTATAAGAAATTAGAAGGTTTTAATACAATAGTTTATTTGCAGTCACTGGAGTTCTTAAATTGATAGCTATAAGGATTAATTTCGTTTGCGTTTTATGCTGTTTGATACATGTGTCGAACTGATCGATTGGAGTGTTAATTTTAGAAGATAAAATTCTGATTTAGAGGTGTAGGTTTTATGGCACTAGTGTTGATTGTGGGACCTGAGGTAAACCTAACCATAGATAGTGAGTTAAAATGAATCTATTGCAACTTAAATAGAGGTTTGAGTTTCTATTGGTACTTTGATACGTTCTATATGGCACTACGAATAAGTATACTATATTTTCCCATGTATGTAGAAGAAATCACGTATGGATAAACCGATAGTACTTTTTGTTTTTTTACAGACGAAATAGCGGTTTTCATAGAATTAGGTATTTCAGTGATACAAGGGTAAGTACTAGTGCAGATGACCACAGCACTCTGATAAAGACTATTATCAAATAGCTCTTCCCTAATAAAATAGAATTAATGAAAAAATATCTTTAAATATGTAAGTACCTGGATAATAAAGCAAAAATATTTCATAATAAAAATGTCCATATAAATTAAATTCGCGAAATTATTATAAACATCCAGACACTTTAATAGTAGCAACTGACGTATTTTACTCGGTGCGCCGGCGCACATTTTATAGGTAGCGATCGATCGATCGATGTATCGATCGTTAGTTTGGCATTCCACCGACAGGTGGCGTCATTGTCCGCCCGTAATTATAATGTAATTAATGTAGGGTTTAATTAAAGCCATCAGATAACTGCCCACATCTTATTAATGCGCCAATTAAAAACCAATGCACTGGGTCTCAGTAGCTAAGGCTGAATTGATAGACAACTTTGTAGTTAGGTTCAGTCTGTTTAAAAAGTATTTTCGGTCTTTAAGTCTTTTTTTCTACAGCCATTAAAAAACTGTTGAAGGCAAATCCTCCACTAACGTAGGTCACCGGGTACACCTACATGGCAGTTAACGTGTTAAGAACCCTACGTTACACGTCTAGGCAAACGTAACAATGCGTTTAATTCTTTGCGGTAATTTCAGCCTCGTCCAGCCTAAGCAGTAGAAGGACGCAAAAAGTTTTCAATACTCCTTCATAAGAAAAGAAGTGACTTATAAAATGTCCACAATTTCTTTCCGGTTGCAAATGTGTATTTAAAATTAATTATATTTTAATTCATTTAGTTTCTGCCTGCGGCTTCGCCCGCTATTCGAAAATAATCCAAATCTAGGAACTCAATTACAAAAATAAGTACATTATGATCACTGTTTATAGAAGTCGTGCTGGCCCGGAGATTTTAAGACGCCCGCTTGATACATACATGAGAGTGCGAGTTCGAAATCTGCCAACGGCAAGTACCAATGTGGCGTTTTCCGAGTTACACGTAAGTACGTTTCTAAGATTATTTAGACACCACTGACAAACGGTGAAGGGAAACATCGTGAGGAAACCTGGACTTATAATTTCTAATTATAAGTTTGAAATCGCCAACCCGCATTAAGCAAGCGTGGTGATTAACGCTCAAACCTCAATGCGAGAAGAGGCCTTTGGTCAGCAATGACCAATTAATACGCTGTTGATGTAATGTGATCACTGTTTCGAAAACAATAATAATTCAAACGCTTAAAAAATATATAACAAAAACTAGCAAAATGCTTAGAGGAACTCTAAAAACTAAGTACGAAGAGTCGGCTTCAACAGAACTAACCAACAAATAAAATCTACAGCAAGTACTCGACTCCCATTGCCTTTATCTCCACAATCTTAAAGATAAGAGTATTAAATCAAACCGCATTACTTTTTCATTGTAATTGTTATTCATTAATACTTCAAATAAAATGGAAAACTTTTTAGAATGAGGTTTGACATAAACCGCGTGGAGACAAAAACTGAATTCCTTAACAAGTTACAAGTCCGTACAGAGTGCTGAGTTCAAGTTATTTTTACGTTAACGTCATCAAAACGTTTATGACGTTCGACGCTCTGATTGGTTGGTTAAGTTGGAGCGGGCCAATCATAGCGCTGAACGTCATAAACAAGTCGATTGCGTTGACGTAAAACAAGCTTGCACTAGGCAGTCAGACATTGTATGGCTTTGTGGTACCGTGTTTAGAAAAGTGTAAAAAGATTTGAAGATACGTCTTGATCTAAGATCTTAGGAAGCTTTATGGTGTTAAAATATTGCAAGGCTAGTCGATTTAAGACGGGAAAGGATTGTTTTTTGTGATTAGGAGATTGTAAGTTGTGGTATAGATTAGAGCGGGTAGTGAATTTAAATCAATGAATGCTGTTTATAATGTAACAATTTTAAAACGGGAGCATAAAAATTAAAAATGTATATCTGTGGTAATGGTAAAAGAAAAATGAAGGAAATTATGAAAGCGATCTTAAAAGCAGATATGTATATTTGCAACTTAACACGTTTGTTTAGGTTTTGGACGAGTGTTAAAGAAAAATCCTCAGGAAACGTTGGTTGACAATAACTACATTGGCTCTTAGACAGTAAATGTATTAAGGAACATTAAACAAGATATGTACTCCTTAACCAGACATAATATATGTAGGTATAGACCATAAAATTGAATAAACTGTCAAGATGGCGTTTCATAAACAGCTGATGGTATCCACCACACGACATGTAAGTACAAAATTTGTTCCCAAAAGCTTACTAATTCGCCACTTTCGCCGAAGAATTACGAATTAAAAACAAGACGAAACAAAACCGAACGATGCTATCAGATCAAAATTATCACTTTACACGGGAATTCACACAGAAACTGTTTTTGTGAACACATCGAAATAACCATCGGTACCATGTTCACTGACATTTCATACATCGATACAAAATAATCGATTCACGATCGCAAAACAATCGGCGTTTATCAAAGCCGGGCTTGCAATGAACTTGAGAAAAAAAAACAAACGCAATTATTTCAGTCAAGGAGTAATTTGGCATCATTGTTCTTAAGAAATACCAATTATATACAATTACAATGTATATGACAATGTGTTTTCATTCCAATGGGCCGATGTGGGATCGATGCAGGATCTTTTGGATGCTCTAAAGTCCGATTAATCGGTGCCTTTGTGCGGATAAAAAGTGGAACAATGAAGAGAAATGTCGCTAGTGTAGTGTATGGCTGCCCGCGGCGATAGGTGTCAAAAATCTCGTGTTATTCCGATATTTGTGCACCGTTTCTGTTAAATATTTTGACACTAAAAAGTTTAATAGTGGTGTGAAATATTTTTGTGGTTTAGGAATTTTATCGTGCTGTGCTCGTAATTAGATTTAGAATGAGAATTATATTTAATGAGGTGTCTGAGAGATATACTAAGAAATAAGTGTATTTTAAATCTCACTTCACCATCAACTAAATAATGGAAATTCTAAGCAATAAAGAATAATATAGGATACAACTTCTATGACAAATTGCCAAAAAAAGGAGTAAGTAGTCAACTCGGACCACATGCCTACGGCCCATTTGGGACGAGTTGCAGAAAATAAAATAAAATAATATTTTTAGTAGTCAACTCGTCCCACGTCACTACCACAATGAGATAAGGTACAGTCAGTAGCAAAAGGGTTAGTGGAGAAATAATAAAGTTCTATTACTTTGTTAAAAACAAAAGATTTACTAGGAACTTCATTCTATCTATGTTATCATTTACTTCATAAGTGACCGCCATGACCATTGTTTAAGCCACCCATGTTTACTATTCTTAGTAATTTTGGTTAAAACATGAATTTGTGCGATTGCTAAAAAAAATGTAGGTAATAAATTATTTAACCGACACTAAAAAAAGAGGTTCTTACTTCGTCAGGATTTTTTAATATGAAATAATCTATGAACAAAACGAAAGTAAAGAAAAAAACTATAAAAATATATTTTTAATCTTGTGTTGCTAACTGTACCAAACATTGATAAAGTTTAAAGATCCATACAAAAAAAAAGTGGGACGAGTTGACCACTAAAAACTTAATTTATTTTTAATTTCCCCAACTCGTCCCAAATGGGCCGTAGGCATGTGGTCCGAGTTGACTACTTACTCAAAAAAAGTATAGTTTTTATCCCTAGCCCTCTGTTGTATAGCAATTAGCCATCATAGGAATAATATTGAGTAGCTGCTATACCCGTCATGTCTATTAAGTAATGCACGAATAAGTATTATCTACTTACGGCTATACACTTCAATCTATCAATGGTAGTTTTTCTTTATTTTTTTACTCAACAACTACCAAGTGGATTCAAAAATTAATTAAATATGTATTAGCTCTTTACACAAATCCAAATTATATCTTATAGTACCAAAACGAATATACAGATATAGGTTAAAACACTTTTTCATAATGACTTTTTTCACATTTTCTATGTTTATAAGATTTTGTTATAAAGTCAAAGTCAAAGCATTTATTTCAATTAATCCTAAATAAGGCACTTTTGAAACGTCAAATAAGCCTTACCATTTAATAAATAAATAAATAAATAAACAATAAATAGACAACAAGCAATTTATAATAGTGATTATTTTGTTAGCAAATCTTTTTTTATGTACGCTCTTTTTACCAGTCATTGTACAGACACGCAGCGTATGAAACCACTCCAATCTGTCCCTGTAACTTTAATAGATTTCCGACCTTATTATTTCGAGATAAACTTGAAAATCGTTTAAAGAATTTCGATATTTTAGGGTAACTTGTTGTGCGTCTGTACTTAAGCCTTATAAGACTGACTAACGACAAGGCGTAAGACAAAAAGTAACGTTTTCTCGCCCGATTTATTTCAATCACTTTGCAAATGGACTGGTAATAAAAGTTTATTGTATGTTCTTACTAATTAGATGTGAATTATGTATGAAATAATCGTAAACAGCGTATATTTTTACGTAGATGTAGTATTTTATATGGGGAATAGTATTTCTTTATTCAGTAACTATTCATCAGTGGATATAAAAATGAGGATGATTTTACTTGTTAGGGAAGACGATCTACAATTTTTTTTGGTTAATTTGTGTTATATTTATGCAGGGCTAGTATAGTTTCAGGACCCTTGTTTCCATTTCTTCCTAATTAAACATTTAACATAGGTACCAAAATTTCTAAATTTTCCAATTTATAACCGGTTTTTAGTTTTCAGTTTTGTGTAGCATAATGCTATTAATTACTCTACACATAATTATGCATTTTTCAAAAAACATATTCGAAAACTAATTACCATCATTTGACATTAACATAAAAATGTGTCGGAAAATACCCTTACCGTTCGTAACTCCCTACATTTGTACATACCATCAACATTATTTTTATAAACTGTCAATTACTTTTGTTTGAGCCGCCCGTCTGCTCATCACTGTACCATAAAAGGCGTTATACCGTGAAAATATACAAAAACAGAATGTTCAATTAAAATATTTATCATTTTCTCACTTACGCCGCTTTGCGTTCCCGCGTACGAGTTATGTGGCGGGAAATATTGTGAAACATACTGGCGTTCTTATTTTGAATTTAAATAAAATGTTGAATGTTCATAGAGAATTGAACATACTTTTTTCTTAAATACTTATTAGAAATTGCTGCAGTCGCAACGTTCCTGTTCACAAAATGTGTTATAATATTTGATAGTTAGGTTGAGCTGCGGACTACCTAGCGGGTATACCAGGGCTAAGTCTCAAAAAGCAGGAGTAGGAACGGGGTGGTTTTTAGCCAGTTTTTAGTTAACGGAAGAAATCATTGGATGATATTCCCTCCTTAAAAAAAAGGTTGAAAATATCATTATTTATTGAGTATTCAAATTAACTACAACTTACTCTCAGTACTAATAGCCACTTAATTTATTAAGACACACAAAATAAAATAAATCCCATAACTGTCGAAAAATTGGCGTACACTACGACCACCTCTGCCTACCCCTCTAGGAAACATTATAAGTCCTAGTGTTTAAGCGATGGCGTCATAAGGCTGAGTGTCCAATAGATCACAAGTTAGTGAAGTTATGTCCGACACATGATGGATCCACTCACACAACGCAATGACAGCGGTATTACCTGCAGGGCTGCCACTGCTAACTAAAATTATAATTAATGTGAAAGTTTGTGAGCATGTTTTTAAGTGTGGGAGAGCCATGCTTCGGTTTAAATAGGCTGGCCCGACCGGAGTGATACAACGGCCTCACAGGAAACCGAAGTGAAACAACGCTTGCGTTGTGTAAGGTTACCAGGGGCCCAATTACCCAGTTTCCCAATCCCCGATTTCCCAACAACCCTTAGACTACTAAGCCCCAAAAGGCTTATAACCTTCTGGTGGGTATCTATGGGCGGTGATTGCTTACCATTAGGTGATCCGTCTGCTAGTTTACCGGATTATTCCATAAAAAATGTACAAAAGTATGCTCAGTACTGTTTAGCTAAGATTGTAATGGCACGGATCTATATTTTGGTTGAACATATTAATAATAGCAGTTAGCAAAGAGTTAATAAGGGTCTTTCAGCACAGCAGTTGTACTAATGTTATAGTTATCATGTAATTCCAGACACAGTTTAAGCTATTAGGATTAGAATGAATCATAGCCACATAACAAAGTGGAGGAAGGAAAAAACCAATATACCCATTTGGAATAAATTCAGAAAAAAATCAATCAAGCTAGCTAGTATTTTATAACAAAAATCGCACTAAAAAGTCCTTTGCCAGCCCTACATCGCGACGTAAGTTTTTACCGCCGAACCGCGAATTCACCGCATACATTGGCTTAGTATGGACAAAATAAGTGAGTCGGAACTACACGTAAGAAGCCGTCTCTCCACTCGTCAGCCCTTTGATCTGCACCCTACCCAACGAAAATCAACCATAGCATTATTAAAACAGAATTCATTCTACCTTGCTTCATTTTGAAATTTTCAGTCCTAAGTGTTTAAGGGAAATTGGACTTTTGCGAAGTTAAGTTAGAGTTTGTTTTTGATTGGGGTAATGGTACGTCTAAGTTATAAAAAACCTTGTGATGATGAACAGGTAAGTAGAAACTTATTAAGCCCGTTTGACGAACATGCCAATTGTCGAACGATCTCATTGTAACCATTTTTATTTATAGCCGATTTTCGCGATTGGATTTCGTTCGGTTTAGGGAATTTGATCGCAGTTTTTGTCTCTGTGACATTTTTAAGGATTATCCGTTCTCGGAATAATGGCGGGACGCGATTTGTTTTTGTGTTACGTTTGATTTTTGTTTTATGCAGTATTATTAGACTAGGTAGGTGGCTTGTATCCAAGACCCCTATATTTGTATTAATAGTAATTGACGATAACTGTTTTTACGTCAAAGAATTTTGAAAATAATATTCGAAATTGATAAACCAGCCAACAAAATTTTTAGCAACAACCTCCTCAAACAAAAGAGGTTGAATCCTTCTTAACAATGTTAAACCTGTACGATTTTCAGTAAAATACAACTTAGTTCTGACTGTCAGTTATACACACTAGGTTAATTTTTTAAAAATCTCTAACCCCCAAAAGATCAGCAACGCACTTGTAATTATAACGCCTCTTGTGTATCCTGTGTCCATGGGCGACACCGATTGCTTACCATCAGGCGACCCGCCATCTCGTTTCCCAGGCTATTCCACTAAAAAAACCATCATACAAAACCTACTACCATTATGACACCCACAACAAGAGTAGGGGTGGTGCAAACAGTATTGTACTTTAACAAGACTAACGGTGGTGATATAATGTATTGTACGCTGTCGTCAGGGACCATAATGCCACTAATAGTCGTTATCCCCGACAATCGATGCGGTTATTCATCTCACATTGCAGATTAGCGATGATTTACGATGTGAGCTCCTTGTGTACGACTGTGCACTCACCTCCCTGCCGCCGGACATTACGTGGGGCGCGGAAACCAGCGATGTTTTGTAGGGAAGTATAAGTTTGCGAGATTAAGACATGATCATACACACACAACGTCATCCTATTTATGATCATACGAAGGGGTAGGCAGATGTGCACAGTTGTCGGTCACATAATGCCGCTGATACAACTGTACACCCACTTTTCACCAAATTTGGTATCCGGACTAGGTAAAACTCACGTCCTATCACGTCAGTGATAGAACTTTTCTTGATCATACTAAGGTAAAGCCGCTGGCAGCATTTGTTTCTTGGATGTTTGTCAAATTAAGCAGATTAAAAATTGAGAGATGAAATTCTTACAATGAAAAATGGGTTCTTAAAACCTACTTAGAATTTCGGGGAATAAAGTCAAGTCATTAAATACATTAAATTAAAAATTGTCAAACAAAAATTCCAGATTATGCTGCACCTATCCACAACTTCTGAAAATTTATAGATCGCAAAATATTGATTGAATGATTCAAACGACATTTTTGGACAGTAGCAGTACAGAAAGAAAACTGCTTGGCTGCACTTTTGAAGGTTAATAACAATAATCTTCTTTTTTTATTTTGTAACACCATTAACCAATCGTATAAATGATATTTATTTCTGTAAATAAATAATCTATAAATATATAATCGCTATCACTCCCAATCCCGACCCGCTGACTGCGTAGCCCCCACGCATTGTCCACACACATGTCACCTCAATCTTATAACACTTACTGAGTCGCCTTTTTAATATCAATCCCAAAAAACTGCCCACTTTTGGGCAAAAACAATTTGTGGGCAGGCCTTAGTTACGCTGTTTTTTATAACTTATATGTATTGTATGGTAAATGGTAAAATACGACGGAATTTCTACTTTTGTGGTAAGATTACTATCTTACTGTAGTCTTACATTGTGTTGTGAGACGCTGTTTCTGGAAAGAGGTAAGCAGAGGTGTACCTGTGTAGTGTTTAATATTGAGAAGTAGGTAGTGTTATTTGCCAATAGCTAATATGATAGGTACATTTTATAATAATTATACAGAGCGACTATGAAATGGTTGCCGGAATCTATTTCCTGATGGGTAAAACCTGGGTGTCTTCAAGGTCCGAGTGAATTGGTTTGCTCATGGGTAGACATACTCCATCGTAGGCCGATCATCACTTACCACTAGATAGCGGCCAAACGTCGACCCATCAAATATAAAAAAACGCCTTTTTCTTTTAATATTCAGTAAAATAAACACACAAGACATACAAAAAATATGTAAACTATTGACATTTAAGAACAAATATTTATATTTAATTTCATGTACTTATAGTTTAGATTAAGATTAAATAAAATCTTCAACATTTTAAACAGAATACTATCAGCACCTACTTTGTAGAGGGTGGTAATGAAATAAAAAGTAGACCCCAGGCACCCCCTGATCACCCCCGAGGTAGACCCCATCGCCCCACGGTACCTGGGCACGTGGCTCGCATAGTAACACCCATATTATGGGACTTCCAACCTCCTACCAACTAAAAGCCTTAGGTTTTTGAAATTACTTTTAAAATATTGAGCTTGTGTATATTTGGTAGGTATTTAATTAGAAATTGGTTTACAATATTGTATTGGAAATAGGTAAATAGTTATTGTATGTTAGTAAAGTTATATTATGCGTAGACACTTTTATTTTGAGGGGAGAAAATCATCCAATCACTTCTCCTGTCTAGGGTGATGCAAAATAGTGACAGACTCTTACAGACTAAAACCCATCCCGTACCTACTCCTGCTCTTCGAGCCGGAGTCCCGGTAACCTGCTGGGTAGCCCGCACCTGCGGGTTAATTCGTAGATTCTTAAACATGTATAATTATGTTTTAAAGGTTGATCGTCGTTGGTCTAGGTACTAATTATATTGCGGTCTAGTCTAGTGAAGACTGTGACTGCCGAGCAAGAGGTTCAGTTTCAATTTCCTTAATAATTAAACATAAGATAAGTAGCTAACATCACGCCTCCTTTCTTATGGTTGTAAGCATGAAGTGTAGATATTAAATGCAACACGCAGGTTCCACATAGACGTAATAAAGAAGGTTTTAATATCTCTGTGAGGTTCACTTAATGTTAAATACATTTTGATGTAAATACACCATACCTTGACAGGCTTTATGACTGACAGGCGTGGTTTCTGACCGACTAAGAGGTAAGCAGATATGTTCCAGTAATAGTACCCAAAGTTTCTCATTACGTAATCCTGACAACCACTACCCTTTTTTTTAACGTGTGGAAATCCTCATAGATACCTTTTGTCTTACAATGTGTGTCAGACAGCAGGTTATGTCGGACTCTTACCGTCTTAAACCACACACTCCTTCCCTGTAAACAAGTGGGTCTCTGAGTAATAACCACTGACCTACCAAAGAACAAAATTAACCATTTATCGGACATCAAACTTGCATTTAACACGACGAAAATATAGGTTTTACAAAGAAATGAAGTTGAGATGTTGGTGAAGCCGTTGCCGTCCGCGCCGGCCACGTCTCGGGTCCGTCACGTACCCGGATCGATGCCGGGACGTGACGCCGTCCGACGCCGGTTTACGTCCCTTTAAGTACCGCGTAAACCCCATAAAGTTGTTTAAGTGCATACTGTATACTTGTTTATACTAAATATAGTTAGTTCATGGTGAAATAATGTATTTCTCAATAGGCATGTTTCCTACTAGTCATATTCAATACTTTTTTCGAAACGTCAAAAACTATATTTTCTATGAACTTTGTATGATATACTCTATTATGACGTCATAAGTTTTTGACGTCAAACTGCAGACCTATTTCTACAAAAATTTGCTAAAAAAAATCGAAAATTAAGTAGATTATCAACTGATCCGGAGCTGCGGACTACCTAGCGGGTTTACCGGAGCTCCGGGTCGAAAAGCAGGAGAAGGAACGGGGTGGTTTTTAGTCAGTAAGAGACTGACACTCCCTCTCGCCTTGCCCAAGGCGGGAGAAGTCATTGGATGATTTTCCCCCTCAAAAAAGAAAAAAAAAAAGTAGATTATCAAATGTTATCGGCTTTCTCACGTAACTGTTTGACGAGGAACTCGACTAGTTTCAATCCATGCTGGAGGCTCATATTCATGAGCAGCATCCCGCGACACACGACGTGGTGATTGTGTGTATATGTACTCCTATTGGCTGTAGTGTGATATTTTATGACTGCTGATAGAAGCTAGTAATCTAGATATAGACTAATAAATAAAATTGGAGTGTATGTTTGTAATACTGATATAATCGCTTTTTACTACATGCAAACTATTAAATATACTTGTGATACATACAACATTTTTCACAATTTTTGTCTGTCTGTTTGTTTGTTCCGGCTAATCTCTGAAATGGCTGGATCGATTTTGACGGAAATTAATTGGCAGGTAGCTGATGTACTAAGGAGTAACATGGACTACTTTCATTATAGAAAACGAAGTCACAAATTCCGTAATTCACGCGAGCGAAGCTGCGGGCATCAGCTAGTCACATCGTAAATTAAATCAACATATCAACTCAAAATCAACATGTCCTACTTCTGGACAAAGGCCACTTTCGATATAGGATGCGCAGGAGAGAGTAATGGTCTGATTGGCCATTTCCGACTTATAATTCTTTGGATTCTTCACACTGCAATTTATGATAATGGAGTTTAAATAAAGTTAGCAAGGGTATAAAAAGAAATCAACAAATTGTGGCACATGGTACCTAGTATTTGGTATATTGGTACTGGTTAGGTTTTGAACTATCTCTAGATGCGGGCACCGCAAAGGTGTCACCCTACCAATTGCTAGATCGTCGATTGATGTCCTCGATCGACATCGGTCAAAGCTAATCGTTTAGTGTAGTAGCTCTAATTGAATAACTGACACCAATTGACCAACCAATCACTCAATAGCCAAACGATTGGTCTGCTAAATGACAGAATCTGTCGATCGATGTCGACTATTCCATTCTGTATCGTTCAACCAGAGGTCGATTGATGTGGTAATTGGTAACACCCTGACCTCTGAGCCACTGCGACACTTTATCTATTCATTAGACAATACCTAGGAATACCTACCACGTTATTACAGAAAATCTACCTATAGGTAGGTAGGAAGGTAAGCAGTTTTTTATGGTATAAGCCCGTAAATGAGCAGACGGATCACCTGATGTTAAGCAATCGCTGCCGCCCATGGACACTTGAAACACCAGAGGCGTTACAAATGCGTTGCCGGCCTTTTGAGGGTTAGGAATTTAAGGGTTGTTTGGGAATCGGGGATTGAAAAGATTGGGAAAGGGGGTAATTGGGCCTCCGGTAACCTCACTCACACAACGAAACACAACGCAATTGCGGGTATTATTTGACTAAAAAGTAGATATAAATTACCTAATCCTGAAGTACCTACACTAATTGCCATCCTATTACATGTGCATAACCCAACACTTAATACTCACAACCACTTTTATTCAATCCAGAAATCAAACTCAGGACCTTTTGTCCGCATAAGTGACCATAGTCCTTGACCGATGGTCACCCCTATTAAGAAATAAGGTCAATAAATCCGATAGCAGCTGCATAATTCGCATTGAATGGACATGTCGAGGTGGCCCGTTTGTTAATGGGATCGTGTCCTGTGACTCAGGATGCGAGTTCGTACCCAGCGAGTACCTATGTGACCTCTGACGTCATACGTACTCTTCGAGTTTACCAGGACTTGGACGCCTCTGACTGACGGTGAAGGAAAACATCGTGAGGAAACCTGGACCCTAGTGGTCTGCAATCGCCAACCCGCATTGAGCAAGCGTGGTGATTAATGCTCAGAAAATCTTCTCAGATTGAGGAGATGCCTCATATATTACCTTGGGGTTTGTTCTTTTGTTTTCTGTTTAATGAGTAGAAAAAAGTTAGTGAAATTGTTGGAAAAATGTATGTGAGGTATCAGTTTCGCCTTTATTGGGGTTTTGGTGGTCCTTGCAAGGTATACGGAGTCAGGAAAATGGTTGCAAGAAATGTTACAAATTACAAAAAGTAGGAGCCATACTGCGGCCATACTATGTATGTTTCACCGATGCAACATTTATGCATGCGAAAAAAAATTTCTTAACTTATGCCACATTAATATTATTGGTCGTTAGTACGATTGACGAGCAAAAGCAAGGGGTCTCGGGTTCGATTTCCGGGTCGGGCAAAATAATATTCGATTATTTTTTTCGTTTTTAATTTTGAAAAATATTTCAGTAATAGCATAAGGTCTGGTTTAATGTACGATGTATTACCGTGCATGGGATTCATGACCTGATCACCTGACATGATCACACAACTCTGGTGATGAAAACTGGGTGTTACATTGTAAACCATATTAGATCACCTCTGCCTACGACTTCGGGGATTAAAAGGTTTAACAATATATATTAGCAACATGGCGGAAAATATTAAAATTTGTTATAAAACAAGATATTAAAGCCAGATATTACGTTGCAAACAGGCGTCTGAAAGTTTTTCATTACTAATCACGGAGCGCACCGCGCCTACTGCGGCCATCATTCCAGTCACGTCGCAGCTACGTGGCGCCATCTATACATCCCTCGCGTCGAGTTTACACGAAAATAATACGTTTTTCCTGCCTATTTCCGAGTTTTTCGTGTTACGTTTTTTTTTTTTCAAGTTGAAATAGCTTCATTGTAAAGTTGTTTTAATACGATTTTGTGGGACAATGAGAAAGTACCTAACATTCTGGCGTGCGGGATTATCAGACCAAATAAAATCAAAGTCAAAATCAAAGCATTTATTTCAATCAATCATTAATAAGTCACTTTTGAAACGTCAAATTGAATTGTCCGTCAGTCTGTTCAACAGTGAAGCTAGGTGCTCGTTCCAAAGTGTAGCTTCGAATGGAGATGAACGAGCAAGAAACTCCAATAGTGCCTATCAGTGCCATGAGTACCGTTTAATATTGTCGCATCTTAAAAATACTAAAGATATTATGTGTACTTATAGCAATAATCATAATCATAACATCACTCTTGGAACACCTAACCTTGGTTTCCAAACTACAATGACCTTCAAGAAAACATCGTACGCCTCCTCACAAGATTGACGACGCACTTGTGTTATGTTGGTTCAGTAGGCGGCACTGCTTGCTTACCATCAAGTCAAACATCTCGTTTATTTCCTATTCCATAAAAAATAAACTATATTAATTATGCAAGAACTTTACCCCTGTGTTTTTCAAATCATCCTATGTATTTTCCCGCCTTGGGCGAGGCGAAAGGGAATGTCAGACGTAACGAGCTGGAGCCCCGGTAAGCCCGCTAGGTAGTCCGCAGCTCCTGATCAGGAATCAGCCCAACTTGGCCCCATCTGTGGTGGTCTGATATTTTATTTTGTATTATGAAAACAGTTGCAATTGTAGAAAAGTAACACATATCTGAACTACATAATGTTCGATTTAACGATTTACAGCAAATCAGTACAGTACATACATATTGCATAAAATTGTATGCAGAAGGTTACTGACTGGCTTATTTTGAGTAGAAAATTCAAGCCTAAATCTTATTTTTACCCAAAACACAACAAAATTATTCCTTCAGCTCGCAATATTAAGATCAGTTCCTACGAAAATTTCGCTCGCTTCCGTTCAATATGTGCGGGGTACAGTGATCAACGCAAGTTGCCTAGTATGCCGGTCACGCGCGCCTACGTGCGAGTCTCGCACTGAATTACCGACTGTACACATCCATATATTTGAGTATAGACGCCGCAAGATTTAGCCGAATCTTTGCTATTATTACGTAAATCGGGAAATATTTAGTTCGTAATGAATTTATGGAGTTATTCTTAGTTATGATGGTGATATTGTTTTCTGAGTTTATGACGTACGAGTATGACTTTTTGATTTTGTATCCTGAAAGCACTGAAAGAGTATGTCTAGCCAGCTGCTGTGCAATGTATAGCGATTTCAATTCCGCAGGTGTGGTGCGCATGTGACATTGTGTGTTTATAAACGCACCGAGAGCATAGGACGAAGTGTGGAGCAACACTGTGTCATTCAGTGCTTACCTAGTACACCAGCTTAAAACCTAGTTTCAATTTGTAGAATCCATATTACGCTGGTACACACGGGTGATGCTAATCGCTTACCATCAGGTGAACCGTCTACTCTTTTTCCCTGTTCCATAAAAAAATAAATGCAAAACCAACCCTGGTCTTTAACAAAAATAACACACCAACAATTTGATTAAACTATGTAATACAAATACATTGTCACATTTAATTGATTTCAAGACTATTAGTGTTACCCAATATTAAAATAATTAAAAGCAATAAACATAGCCTGAGGGCCACAACTCCAAACGTTCTTATTATTTCAATCATTTATTCCAAATAAATTATAAATAGGATCATATTTATAATTTGACTCTGACTTTGACAATGAGAAAGACTGATCAAGAAAAAAAAACCTCGAGTTTTCTAAAACAAACGAAACGCATATTGATTAGTTCTTTTTTTGAATTAATTACTTATTGATAATAAGTACCACAAGATGAATAAAATACTTAATCTACCAAGTTCCCTAGAAATCTACTAAGAATTTTCTTTACTAAGATTTTCCTTTAACATTTAGCAAAACTTTATCCAGGAGTCGAATCTCGGATTTTTTTTTGTTCTCCCACTCGACTACTTTATATAATAAGATTATCGACCAACCAAATATCAAAATTTGATATTAACAGCAATAATTATAAGCAAGAACGCCAGTAAATCATTACCACGCCGTCAGGGGGTTAACTCATGGCATTCTTGTGTCGCCATAAAAATATCTTCACGCTTCAATGAGGGATTTAACCCTGGATATAGCTTTATGGTAATTTCCTATATTAAATATGTTATCTGCGTATTAAATAGACGATTTCAGTCGGTCATTGAACTTTTATTTTAAGATGGTTGGCCATTTACAACTGAAATAAGCAACCGATCTTAATCCAAAATGTCCTGTAAATTAACATTGATTTTTGACAAAAACTGAGATCTAATTTCGGTAAAACTACTGATTTTATTAATAGGGGGAATCAGGGTAATTATATCTGCGGACTGCCTAGTGGGTTACCAGGCCCAAAATGTGGTGGTTTTAATCAGTAAAAGTCTGACACTTCCTCTCGCCTCGTCTAAGGTGGGAGAAGTCATTGGATGATTTTCCAACAACAATTTTCTAAAAGAAAACTACATAAAGATTTTTATTTTCAAAATAGAATACTTTGGCTGTTATACATGTATATTTTTCTTATTACATTACATTTAGGTACACATATTTTAATATTGACTTTGCTAATGAGTATCAGGTGTTTTAATTCGTTTTCTTGTCACAGTACAATGACTTCATTAAATTATTTAAACAATACGAAACTATACGGCTTTGTTTACACATTAGAATCTACGAGAAGAAATCGGTAGATAAGACAGAGGTTTCATTAATCGATTTTGAATTTTATTACAAAAGGATATAAGGTCAGAATTGTATTAAATTTTTTAATGACTTAGCGATCGTGTTTTGTTTTTATTACTGTGTAATTGTAGAACTATTTCAGTTTATAAGTATATGGGGATGTAGCTCAGTGGTAGAGCGTTCGCTTTGCATGTGAAAGGCCCCGGGTTCGATCCCCGGCATCTCCAAATTCATTTATGTCTTTGTATTAACGTTAATTAGCTTGGAATCCACTTGACACTTTTAGTCCAAAATATAGTCTGTTTTGTTGTATAATGACTTAACAAATTTTAAATGAATCCGATATTTCATGTAGCATTTTCAATAAGCTTCTTATAACAAAATCTCTCTCGTCTTTGGTCTTTCCTAGATAAACGTAAGAATGACTTAATTATTGTTTTGGTATACTTCATCTTGTTCTATTATTGTACTGAGCTCTGAGCACAATGAGGCTGCTTAATGCAATTCTCTCAACCCCCCCTCCCCTCTCATATCTCCCTTAAAGACTGACAACGCACCTGTAACTCATTTACTATTGCGGATGTCCTTGGGTGGCGTTGATCACTTACCATTAGGTCATCAGTCTACTTTTTGCCCTACAAAACACGAACTTTGAATCCATGCAAATCCGTCCAGCCGGTCTCGATGTATCGATATCTAAATGGTGTAATGAGTTTAATTTGAAACAGTGATATAGATCTGTAGGTACATACATACATAGATAATTAAAAAAAATAATACTTACATGGTCATAGTACATTCTTTATCTGTGTAAAACTGGTATTGGAAGGCCAAGGTTCTTAAAACAGCCACCACGAGGTTGTGCGGCTGATGGATCCATTCTTCATCTAGGTGGGAAGCCACTTGAAGAAGTTACGCATTTTAGATATCTTGGGAGCAACATTGGACATGACAATACCTTGGCTACAGAGATACCCTCTCGTATTGCAAATGCTGCTGCAAATTTTGGGCGGCTCAATGCCCGTGTCTGGAGATCTCATGACTTAAGGCTAGAGACAAAGATTAGTGTCTATAAGGCACTAATCTTACCTGTACTTTTATACGGCGCAGAAACTTGGTGTCTCTATAAATCAGACATAAAGAAACTTGACACGTTTCACTTAAGATGTCTTAGATCCATTCTTAACATCAAATGGATGGATCGAATCCCTAATACCGAGGTTCTGCGTCGTGCCGCAATACATGGCATGGAAGCTTTACTCATGCGGCGCCAGCTCGGGTGGTGTGGGCACATCCTTCGCATGAAAGAAAACCGTTTGCCCAAAAAGGTCTTTTACTCTGAGATGTTGGAGGGCAAACGAAAGCATGGCGGTCAACATCTCCATTATAAGGATGTGCTGAAGAGGCATCTCAACGCATGCGAAGGAATGGGAGAGGCTTGCTATTCACCGACAGTCTTGGCGCATTGCTGTCTGTGAAAATGTTAAAGCGTACGAAAATAGCGGCTAGATACGTTAGACGTAAAGCGTCAACTGCGTAAAGACCGACCTAAGCCCTCCTATATTTACACATACAACTCTGCCGGCCAGCTTTACTGCTCTAATTGTGATCGAATTTTTAAAACTAAGTTCGGTCTGGCCAGTCATATCAGGGCCCACGACAGGAAATAGCTTATATAAGGTCACCGTTACCGAAATCGGTAAGAAGGACTATATATTGGAAGGCCATATTTGCGCGACAGTGTTCATGGGGATGTAGCTCAGTGGTAGAGCGTTCGCTTTGCATGTGAAAGGCCCCGGGTTCGATCCCCGGCATCTCCAAACTTTTTGCTATTGCTACAATTATTTCTTATACGAAAAAGGGAAATTATTAAGTCCAATTTAATTTAGCAGTAAATATTTTTAGTGTTATTATTTTACTGCACTATTTTTATGTTGACTGATTATTTCGCGATAACATACTAAACGCAAGGAGAACGCGTTACGTTATTATGTAACATAATTATAAATGTGTTTTTTTTTTCAAAGTACTTACCTACCAACTAGGTAATCAGAAACCTCCAGAGCTTCCCTTTATCACAGATTTAAAAATAAAAATGTTTTTTGTTTTTGCGCGGCGTATTATATACTACTTGCAACATAATTATTATTCTGTTACTATCAGACCTTAGTATTGTCAGAACAAAACCTTTTTCTTGGACGTAGCACGTCCTGTGCCATAATCAACTTTAAAAACAAATCTTGTAAGCAAATAAAAAGCTAATCAAAAGCCATAAACAGTTTGACAGTAAAACAAAGATGGCCGCTTGATGGCTGTTCATTTGTGGATAGATTGACAATGTCGGTGCGTGGCCGTAAAGTGTAGAATTAGTGTTGGAGCAACCCGAATTAGCTGTAAAAACTTTTTTACAATCGACACCGGGGGTCTAGTTTAGTGATGTGGGGAAACATGTGTCGATGTTTTTATACCTGTGTAAGACAAAAACTAAAACTATAAACTGTACTTTTCTAAAAGGATTTTATAAGTTTAATCGTGAAAAAATATGATGATTAATTTATTATAATCTAATTTTAAAATTATGAAATTACTAAAATAAACACTACTAAATTCGACAAGGTATTTTTCTTTTTTGCCAGCACATTGTTGAGCATAGTAAAACACAATATTTTAAAATTCTTTATTTTATTCACCAATATTTTATTAAGTATTCCCTAAACTCGGTCACAAACGAATGAGAATTACTTGACATGTAGCAGCAAAAAAAACAGACTATCGACATAAAACGTTATCGAGCGGCCCCATCACTACAAAGCAATAACTCTTGGCCGCACCTAATTTGCATTTCTTTATTGGATCGCGGCGGAATTGAGAAAAATTCTCTCGCGCTCTGTTTTAATTACAAATTGTATATTATTTACATTTAATTTAAGGACCCTCGACAATTTCGAATTTAACAAATTCCTTTTACAATTTACGTGTTTACTTACTATTTAAATGTTGGCAATTAAACGAAGAAATACTAATTATCTGCAATATTAAAAAAATAGTAGAAAGGCGCTTTCTGGCGTTATTTAGAGCCGTTTTAAGTTTTAAAAAATATTGAACTCATTAAAGGTGTAACTAATTTTATATAAAATGTGACAAAATTACCAACATAAACACTAACTACTTACTTTAAAGCAACTAACCGCCGTACTCAGAGTCATTTAATGTTTACTTAACCCAGTCTTTAGCAACTGTTTTCGGGACAAAATCGTTACTAAGGAATAGTTGAACTAGTCATTAAATGTCTCCGAGTATGGCGGTAAATGGATTACCTAAATATTCCTTAATTTTTTCACTAGATTTTACAAAAGAAATCATCAAAATATTTTCCTTTTTTATGTCTAACAGAAGAGACAACAAATACTAGCAAACTCAAATCACTTATACAAGAACCATTTACCTGCCCTCTTAAATATTCTTAACAATTAACACCCAAAACATTTTCAATACCCCAATATCCGTACTTACATTGGCCGGCAATTTTCTGATTACGCGATATATCAGCGGGACCATGCTATACATCGCGCTAACTGCGCCATGCTTTGCGAAGCCACATTAAGCTGAATGTTTTATACTAACGCCGCGGCTTGAAATAAAGTCTGCCTGTAAAGATCTATCGCTGTCAATCCGCTGAGAGATTGAGCCCATTTGAAGAAAATAGGGTGATAGTATTTTTATTTAGGTAGGTAGGTACTTATGTTTGAAATTTTAAAACCTTTTTTGGGTTGAAAATTATTAGATCGTTTGATTTTGTATAACAATCATAATAGGGTAGATGAAAGTCCGTCTTGTAGATTATTTTAAAACATTAGACACGTATTTTTTATTTTCTTACGGAAACAAATACTTTCGAAGATATATCGATTTGAAATATCGCGTGACGTGACTTCTATGTGCATTTTATACGTAGAAATGATTTATCTAAGTATTGTTATCTTATAGTCATACCTATATTTTGTCATAACCTAAGTGACGGACGAAATAAATTTTTAATTTTTATTCCCCGTCATCATCCCTATTACCTACGTAGTTAACTCCTAAAAGGTATAACTGTAACTGTAATACTAGTTACAGAAAGAAAACAAAAAACATTTCTCACTCGGGAAACTAAAATCCCAACCAATGTAACATTTTTCAAAGCAACAATATTTATGGGCGTCCAATTGAATTTCACACTTGATTTGATTTTGGAGCCGCTTGAAAAATCCTTTACGGTTACCAACCGAACGAAACACATCTGTCAAATAATGGCGGGAAAACAGACCGCGGTATTGCCAACCTAAACGAAGGGTCGCCGTGTGTCAAATAGAAAATAGTTATTTATGGCCACCATTCACAAATTGCATTTCGAGGCCGAATTGATATATTGGAATGTTTTATATGTAAATGTTGTCCTAAGACGAATGGCTTGGCCCAGAAACGGATATCGCATGATTTAGTTTCTACATTTAATGCAGGTTTAAATTGTTTTTCCTAGGCTCCTAGCTTAATAAATATGTAAACATAGGCAGTATCTACGGACATACTATTTATTTAGTTAAGATACTATTTGGGCTGTCGAATTTAGGTAATAGGAGAATAAATAATAGCGTATACTTTTTAAATCAATAAACAGGAGTAGAAAAAAATCTGGGTTAATTTAACAAGGCAATGACATAACTAATTAAAATCTTATCAAAACGTTGTTTTGTGAATTAAAGCCACATCTAGTTATTTTAGAGATTGACGTGTAAAAGTGTTATCTTGTTACCAATTTGCAAAAATAAATATAATTTCTCATTTATAAGATTCACTACAAATTAGAAAAAAATAACACGCTCAATGTAAACACTGTATTATCTATAGCTTGTTCCAAACACAAATACCGGAACAACAATTTAAAATATAATAAAAAAAGAGAAATAAACAATAGAACAACATTTAATTTTGCATAGAGCCGCGGTCACGTTTGTGGCCGATAGTTTAGTTTCTGTAAATCATTATGTCAACTGAGGTCAGCCTGGGGGCACACGAGCCAATCCGTTATTCACGATAAATGACAACATGGATTTATGTATCAATAGGAACCTGGATTAGTTGGGGAAATGTCCTTCGTGGAGGTCCTGTGAGTACGGTAAGGGGAATTGTAAGCTATGAGCTATGAATTTGATAATAAAATATTAAATCATGTATTATCATCTTATATTAAAATACATACCTACCTAATTGTTATATTTCAAGATTTTAAAAGAACAAGAGTACCTTAATAGTTAAGTATATTAAATAATGAATTGTAAACCAAAGTATCTAATATGACTATTTTCTCTCAGCATCTCACTAATATTATAACAATGAAAGTTTTGTTGTTTAGAAGTTTGTCCGTCAATCACGCTGAAACTACTGAATGAATTTTAATATATGTACAGACAAAGTATGAGCTGGTTTGGGTGATAGGATACTTTTTATCCCACGGGAACGCGGGCGAAGACGTTGGCAGAATCTAATGCCTAATATAGGATGCGGCACAGGTTTAAGATGCGCGCACAACGCACATAAAATTAAACGCCTTTTGTAAAAATTATAAAATATTTACCGTTTAAGAGACTTGCTGCGTACATCTTCAAAAGCCTCTAAATATGTATTAAAATCTAATTAACTAGGCATACCTATTACAGCACATAATAGTTTTCAATATATTGTATTGTTATTCGTGTTTCGAAGTGCATTCTTGTGTATTTTTTTATTATGGTAAATGGACCGACCTACTTAAGAAGGGTCTCCTTATTAAATAAATAAATATTCCTTTCTGTCTATTTCTATATAGGCACAACCACATACATATTTTTACTTTTTAAATGGGTAGTTGCTTCTTAAAATTTAATTAATTAGATACCTACCTATAATTTTATTCAATTGTTATTAATTTTGTTGTGCATCGTATTTAGGTACCTATAGAGACTATAGACTATTTCTTCCGTTTTCTGCTAATTGTAGATAGTCTAGGCCAATAAATAAAATAACTAAAACTATAATTATAACTTTCGTAAGACATACTAAATTAATTAAATAATTTTATTATATTTTATTTAATTTTTTTCTTATTGTATCGACCAAAATATTAACGTCGTCATTCCATTTGAATAGATGTGCACAAACATGGAGAGGACAAAACCGCGATTTATTTACATCAGCAGTCAGCATCACGTGATCACGTGGTGTCGGCGGCGTTCAATCTGCGCCTGCGCGGTGGCTGTCAGTTTACTTCTGTGTTGCCCGCTTATGGATAATTCTACTATTTTGGTATTAGCACATCTATTATTTTATTAAGTAACAGGTCTAGTAGCATATTAAATGAATTTAAACCGATGTCGTGCACGAATATATTGTAGGTAATTCATGGCATTTATTTAACCTTTGTTCCCTTAAATGTAAACAGGGTGCACATTTTCTTGTTGACACATTGATAATTATATTCCTGGCCCCATAAAATAGAGGCACCGTCTTTTGTCAATATTTTTTTTTAATTGAAGAATTGTTAATTTATGTAAAAGAGTTTGATGTTATTCTTTTTGAACTAGGTAAGTAATGCTTAAATCCTAAATAAACCTATATACTGGGTAAGTTGTGCCTGTACCTATCTGCATGATGTGAAAATAAAATATCACACATTTTTATTATACCTAAACTAAATTAACAAAGATACTTACATATTTTGCGCTTGCGTATTTTAATATTTAAGTAGGCAACTTCACTTCACCATCTTATTTTCTTAAAATTTTTAGATACATCTTTTAAGAACGGCATTAACAATTTATTAATATATTGTTACTAACGACAACAAACATTATCTAAACTTGTGAATACTTTTATAAGTAGTAGGTATTTACAAAATACCTACTAGCAACATTCCATATCAGTTTGGTTTACGCAAGCGCGTCAACTCGACGCTTGTCCGCGCACTCAAACAGCTGTTCGGCCTTGAGTTAATAAACACAATCCAAACAAACGAAACAACATGGACTTTAGCGACAAAGTGTTCCTAATTACCGGGGCCAGCTCCGGCCTTGGGGCCGCAACAGCCATTTATTTATCAAAACTGTCAGCAAAACTCGCCCTGGTCGGCCGCAAAGAAACAAACCTCAGAAGAATAGCTCTATACTGCGAGAAAAGTAAAGGAATAAAACCTCTTACAATTACCGCCGACGTCACAGAAGACCTTGATGCTGAAAGAATAATAAATGAAACAATAGAACACTTTGGAAAACTAGACGTTTTAGTGAACAACGCCGGAGTTATCGGAATGGGAGGCATCAAGAATTCGTCAATGGAAACTTATGATAAAGTTATGAACACAAACATGAGATCTGTGTACCATTTGACGATGCTCGCGACACCGCATCTCATTCAGAGCAAGGGTTGTATTGTAAACACTTCCTGCATTTCAAGTTCAAAGCCCAGTACGATGGCCTTAGCCTACAACATATCGAAGGCCGCATTAGATCACTTCACTAAATGTGTTGCGTTAGAGTTAGCGCCAGATGGCGTTAGGGTCAACTCAGTGAACCCAGGATTTGTGAAAACTAACCTGCTGAAAGGTATTGGATTGAGCGAGGAACAACTGGCTTTGTTTGTCGCCAATGTGGTCGGCAACATGCCTCTGAAGAAAGCAGTGGAAGGCGATGAAGTTGCCGCCCTGATTGCGTTCTTGGCCAGTGATAAAGCAAAGAGTATTACTGGTTCATCTTACATTATAGATGGCGGTAGCTTATTACGCTAGAAATGTAATTTAATTGAATCAATTTATACTGAAAACTTGTAATGTATTAATTTACTAGATTATTGGTAAATGCCGCATTTAATCATGTCTCGTATTTAAACCTATTTCTATTGTAACTAGGTTTATTTTGTAACCTATCTCGATGTCATAAGTAACTCCCAATTCATTATTAAAATAATGAACTCCAATGTAATCTCTGAGATTATTGCTTATGTTATAATGCCTAGTCAAAATGCCTATCGTTATACAAATCTATTTTAAGTATATTTAACTTAACATTGTATAAAAATATATTCTTGTTATGATTTATTAATAAATAAAAAAGTATTTTAGAAATGTTTAATAAAGTTTTAATTTCAACCCACCCTTGTATTTTATTTACTTGCAAAGTGCAATGACAAGCAAACATATCGTACCTATATACATTAAAAATAAAGTACCATTGCGTTATCTTAATCTGCAATAAGAATCAAGTTTTTATGAAAACAAATGTAATAAATATTCAGTATGTCGTATACCAGTATGATCATTTTCCCGTCAATCTGAATTCTGATCAATAAGTAAAGCTTCAGTGAGTTGACTAAAATGGCACGTGCTATTACCTAGTAATGGATCCTGAGAGATTTTAGATAAAGACCCTCTAGCGAGACTGCAAAACATTACGTCAAAAACCACTACCACGAGTTTCTCATTTACAATAGGTACTAGGATTTTTTTTCTTCTCTAGTAATATTTTCTGATTTATTTCGTTGCGGGATCCTAGACATGTATCTGAGCCGCGCCAAACTTGTGTTCCGATGATCTACTGTAGATTCTGGCTTACAGGAGTTGCAGCGGTTTTGGGAGGACGTGGTGGGATTGTCCTATTCAAAAAAAAATAGTAGGACCATAATTATCTTGATGCTTGCATGGGTAAGCTAGATTAGATAGCCGGCCTCATCTAGTTATTTAAGAGATTGACGTGTAAAAGAGTTACATTGTAACCTATTTGCAAAAAAATAAATATCATTTATCATATCATCATCATATCATATCATTTATCATAGAGATCAGATTTGTTTAAAATATGAAAAAACTCACATTTGAGAAAAAATCACTGTAGACTACAATACAACTGCATTTAATCATGTAGATAACGCCAGAGCAAGCGATAAGTAAATAGGAATCAGATTTGGAAACGATTTCCATTGAATAAACTTCGTATTGAAATTGTCCTGTCAAAAAGAAACCTGTCATTATAAAAAAGTCTGAAAAGCAAATTTTCGCAAATTCACATCACCAAAAACTCACCCTGAAATCACACTACAACTCGAACAAATGAGAACCACTAGTAGACTACTCCTAGCCGACTACCCATCAGTTCCTGTATTATGAAAAGCCCAAACAAGGCTTATTGTTTTTCTTATTCAACAATCGCCTATCTTTATTGCTCTGGACTGCTAATTCCAACCGCATAAATATGTTTTGTAATTCAACGCAACGTAAGTAGACAACTCATGTCGGAATTTACGACACAAGTCATATGTTAGTAAATGGCTATGTTATTTGCAAGTCTGATTATAACTTTACCTTATAACATGACCACTTAAGATTCCAAAGGATAGTTGTACGTTTTTTTTTCAAAGTTTTACATACTTACCACATATTTCGTAATCGCACTCGCGGGTAAAAACTGTGGAAGTATATTTCAAGAAAGACTACATTGTTTTTGCTGTGTGTGGCCACATAAATATGTATTTTACGGTTGTCACTATCCAGGTTAGGTAGGTAGTAGATTTAATGCCTATCATTGGCAGAAAAAGCTTAGATCAATGACAACCACCTAAGGAGAATTCGTATGTATTCTTTATAGTTAATAATTTGTTTGATTTTGTACAACTTGACAATGGACATGACTCATAAGGGATTGAGCTTAAAAACGAATTGTAAAACTAATTAGGGTATAGGTAATAGCGGATTTGTATTTGTAAATTAAGACCTACTAATTTTCTGTGGACCTACCTTTACATGCAAATAAAGAATTTGAGTTTGATTTGAGTATCAACGCTAGGTAATCAGGTACCTCCTAAATAAAACTTAAATGGCTACCTTTTTCAAACGGATTATGTTGCAATTTATAAAAGTACACATATTATATTATGAATCGGCAAAAAAAGGATAATAAAGTGAATACAATACACAAGGTGCCGTATTTGGACCTAGGAACCACACGGGGATGTAGCTCAGTGGTAGAGCGTTCGCTTTGCATGTGAAAGGCCCCGGGTTCGATCCCCGGCATCTCCAAAACTACTTTTTGTCGTTTTTAGCTTTATTTGAGAAATATTGACAACCGTATGTGGTAAGTAAACCCAGTGCATAGTTAGTATTTATGACTGGAATAAGTTTTTTTTTTATCTCTGTTTAATATTGTATTCGTGTATGTATTGTCAAAAATCTACGGCCCTTTTAAATCTTTTTACGTATGGATAATAAGCGGAGAATATTTCTCGTTGACATCTATGCTGAAAAACTGTAATTAATTAAAATCATTAATTCGAAATAAGAAAACCAAATAAAAAAAACAATGTCACATTCTGTTGTATTTTGTTCGAGTAGAGTACAAATTAAAGTAAAAAAATTAAATACAGATTTAAAAAAGAACCGCCATTAATCGTATAAAATAATATAAAAGTCAACAGTCGACGCAGGGAATCGCAATCAAATAATCTGACGTGTCAACCGATTTATTGTTACACTGAAAATAATTTAATCATTACAATTAAAATCGTATCTCCAAGATAATAAACAACTAATTTAACATTTCCAAAAAATACACTGGAAAATGAATAATTCATAATCGAGATTATTGTTAACGTTTTTTCTTATAAAGGAATGGAAATATCATCGATACTAGTCAGAAATCGATTACATTTACTAAGATTATATACATCGATTTTTATCGATTCTTTACTTTGAACACGACTCGAAGACATGACGAGCTTATACGCGCTAATCTAGCAAACTCTAGGTATACAATGAACACATTGTAATTTGGGAATTACATTCATCATACTTTTAGAATCTCTTTTTTTTTCTTTTCACCAGCATAAGGGAAACGTTCCTATAAGGTCGCATATATACACGCAGGTCAAACTGTTGCAAAACATTCAAGCCGACCATAATTCATAATTTTACACTTCATTTAATTAATTCCAAAACAAATATTGATTTCAATTTTTATAGTTTACCTGGGTGTACACAGCGCAAAGACTGATAGAACGCACATATATAGAAAGGAATTAAAACAAAATTAAAAGTAATTAATTAATGCTAAAAATTCTATCAGTCTCGGAATACTGACTCAAATATAGTTTCTGAATGCTTTGGTTACAATGTAACCTTTTGTTTTATTACGTCCTTCAGTACGAATAAATGTTATTCGTTATTATATTTGTTGCAAAGTTAACATTGAACTAAGCATGCCAGAAATCTTATTTCAGTCATCCTAAAACAAATAGGTAGATAAGGCTACATTTTACTTAAATTTCTTCGCTTTCAAATGCCCTCTAATGTTGACATTCGCGTTGAGCTCGTTGAGCGCAGACTTCAACATTCCTTAAAACTACAATTACGTAAATAAAATAGCCAGTTATACGCGCCTACACTCAACGGGCTACAAATTTTGAACACTAATACAGTTATCACTCCTGTTCAAAGATTTACAAGTTTTGCTATATTTTTAAGATTTTAAAACTTACAACTTTTGTTACATTAGGTATATCTTAAGACGTGCAAAGGTCATGAGCAGGAATGTGATTAAAGTAATATCGAGTCAAGAAACGACGACAAAGACTGGAGAGCTAACACATATCAGTCGACAACTCTGAATGGACCGTCGGCTGCGCGGCCAGCTCCTACTGCCTAGCGGTGATCTATCACAAGTTCATCGAACGTAAATATTATCATCTTCACTATGACAAACGGTTGAGCACCAACACCATCTACACAAACGATAGCATCAAAGTTGTCGAAACACATCGGATACACGCTAAAACGGCAACTATTACGACGAGAATCCGTTAGGAAATAAGCTCGGAAAGCTTTCACTAGAGGTCCAGAACGATCAGCAAGGGGGCCCGTCCGACGCGGGCGCGCAGCAGTTCTCGTTGAGGTCGGTGGCGGGCTTGCGGCGGGGGCTAGGCGCGCGGCTCGAGCGCCGGCAGCGCGAGCGGCCCGAGCGGCCCGAGCCCCGCCAGCGGCCCGCACGCGCGCCCCACGCCCGCGCCTGCGCCGTCCGCCGCGCCGCCGCCGCCGCCTCCGTGCTCCAGCGACGTGAGGGACGGCACGGACGGCCGCTCCGACGGGGCCGGGGACGGCGCGTCCACATCATTCTGCAACCATCCAACGCGCTCAGCGGGGGCGCCGGCTACAACACGCGGGGGGGACGGGAGCGGGGAGGGGGGAGGGACGGGGGGCACCGTTACTCACTCGCATACCGTGACACCTCGCAGGTGACGGTCCACTGTCTTTGCCGGACCACCTCATCACCATACACCACGGAAAAGTAAGCAAACGAGAGCAAAATACTGTCTGTTTTAGATCTTACGAGTAATTTGTTCTTTCATGATACAACGACTAGTATATCAACTCTTATTTGCTTACTATCCCGTGGGCAACACGCGGAGACAGTCGACAGACATCTGAGAAGCATCACGCGGTCACTAAAATACTGTGCTGTTGATGTACTGATGAACTATAATAATGATACTATGGAAACAAGAAGTCGTGTCAACAAATATATTTTCAAATAAACTGCTTTACATTATCATCGAGATTTATTTACTTCTAATTCTTACAGTACTTCGATCGTTTTAGTTGCAAAAGCCTGTGATATGATTGTATTGTTATTTTTATACCAGACTTTCTGTATGGGTCAAGTTATGGACATAGAAGCAGCGTATTAAAGCCCTTAATGACGTTAGGTGATCGATTATATTCTAAATCCATGAAAAACACTCAACGAAATTATTTACTAATATTATTCTGCGATTTTCGGCAGATTTTCTTGTAACAATGGTATCTATAGACCATTTCTACAGAAAACAATGTAGAATGAAATATTTTTGTGGACATTTTCTTTGTAAAATAATCAACAGAGCAGGATGGATTTAAAATACGTGAGTAAATGGAAAGAGACAGCACATTTAGCGAGCGATTGGTGCGTACAAGTGAATCCCACCGTAAACAAAAATAAGCGTGCCAAAGAGGATTAAAGCAAGGAGGATTTTATCTAACAGCAGTTTTATAGAACGTGATGACTTTTTTATGGAAATGGTATTAAAAAATCATACGAACTATTTTGAAGTAAAACACGACTTATAGGAACAAAAATGACTAGAAAGGTTTAAAACTTAAAACTAGAATGCATTACCTTGTTAGCTCATTGTGTTAGTAAGTAAAGCGGTATGAGAGTATAATAAAAGATAGAAAAGTTAATCATGCGTTAAAAATGATGTTAAGAGCATAGCGTAAATAAATACATAAATCTATTATAAATAATACATAAATATATAACTAAATATACTTAGAACATATAACAATTACCTAGTCCTATATGAACATAGTCTAAAAACATTTCTATACCTAATGCGCTCTAAGAAGGTGCGGCTGACAGATTCAGTAACGTTTCGTATCACTCTTGAAAGTTGCTGCGATTTAAAAATTATGCCTTAATATTTTAGCTGTATCACATTCGTATTATGTTAAATCATTCGGATGCGTAGTTAATTAAATTAAAACCAACCGGAATGTTCTAGTATTCAATTAAAATCTAATGAAATGAAAAATAAAGTAAAGTGTTATGCGTATAACGTAAAGCCATAGTCGTGTTTAGTGATGGGATGTACGGCTACGATGGATGTCGATGTTTTTTTAGAATAAAAAACTAAAATCGTGCGTCGTTCAATTATCATTCTTAAAAAACCTTTAATTATGTGGGTAAATCCACTGTAGACGCGGCTCTCTCTGCCCAAACCACAGTGACATTATCTGAGCAGAAATATGTAGTAGGCATTTTTCTAGACATTTCCGGCGCCATTGATAATGCGTGGTGGTACTTAATCTAACATATACAAACTAATATATCCTTGTTTTCTTCATTCTGTAAAACTGTAACTCTGAAACACCTCAGGGCTCGGTAATCATATTCAAGAACAAAGTATTTAATAAAAAAATTCAAGATTAAATATGCTTTATCGATAGCGATAAAAAAAGATTTTCTAATGTATCCCTAAAGAGACGTCAACGTCATACTGTCAGCCGCACCTTGTATAGCGTACAGGGTATAGCAAATGTAACATAGACAAAATAACATGATTTATGGCAATACTAACAATTTCCTAGCAACATTTATGTGTTACCAACAGTAATAATTCAATAAAGATGAAAACTAATGACACATTATTGTAAACAATTATTTAATGAGAAGTCTAATCTAAACATACCTATTGTATCGACTTTAATTATATTCATGAACAAATGTATAAACTTCTGATATATTTTATTATTTATCTATCTATAGAACGTTTCGTCAATTTGTTTTAAACAAAAGACAGAATTGATTTGTTGATATTAAAGGTTTTTTCTAGTCGTACTGCTGCACCTAGAGACATTTAATAAACACTTAAACTATCCCTTAGTAACGGTTTTGTTTCGAAAACAATTGCTAAGGACTGGGTCAAGTAACCATTAAATTACTCTGAGTACCGCGAGACAAAACATTCTACAATAACTAAAATTGATTTTTAATGTTTTATGAATAATACCTTCACAAAATAATATCTACATTAAAATTTGTAATAATAACACATGATTGTATACAATGATTACCAGCTAGTAGCTCAATTAATTATTTTTATACTCTGAATAAAATGTCTCCTCTACACTGCTTGCGAAGTTGAGCGACGTTAGAAATTACGATAGTATAAAGTTCGTTACCTGTCCAACTGTGTTCGTGTGCAACTTCCATATTTCGTCGGTTTACCTCGTCCAACTTTACTTTGCTTCGGGCGACTTCCATATTTCGTCGATTTAGCGCGCGAATTTAACTTCGCCAGTAGTGTAAAGGAGGCATAACAATACTTCTACACAACAATAACTTTCTAAGTACTCACATATAAAAACGTAGGTACATATAATAAAACTTAGAAAATACCTTTGGCTTTGTGGACCACACCTAGAACTTGTAACACCATTATAATATTAAGCTATCATTATTCTTATACACATCCACCGTAAAATAAACTCTACCTACTTACAAATAACAACGTTTATTCATAAAATCGTGTAACAAAACATTAGCAATAGGTATATCAATATAAAAAATACTCTTTATAAAAAATCTAACATCGGTTTCATGCGATTTTGTTCGTATTTACATTACTTTTAGATTCATTTTAGTTTAACTACTCTATTGTAAATTGTTAGTTTAACAAGTACATAAATCTATTACCGTATTTTCGTCCCAGTACAAAAATCTAGCGCTATCACATTGCACATACCTACATACATTTACATTTAGCACATATAAAACCTTCTAGCACGTAAACTTTTTAAAAAACCGCTATTGTTTCATCTATATTGTCTATAGCATCCTGGAGTTTGGAACACTATGACCAACGAGGTTTGTACTCTATGTCGGGACAGTCGGTCGTAGCCACACTATTTGGTACATTTTCTGTCTCTTTTTCTCTACGCACTTACTGTGAGCGACGCTCTTACAACC
Organism: Spodoptera frugiperda; assembly: GCF_023101765.2. NCBI lineage: Eukaryota > Metazoa > Arthropoda > Insecta > Lepidoptera > Noctuidae > Spodoptera > Spodoptera frugiperda. The sequence goes on along the minus strand of NC_064229.1, from coordinate 8,148,499 downwards.
CAAGTATGCTCTCCTGAGCGCACTTGTCACTTTGCCCTGACAATCAGTCACAATCCGAATGTTTAATAACAGACAACACCTACTTTGACACAAATAAATGCTTGCAAATTGCTTCCTTTTAACTATATTACACAAATATATCATCATCTTGCCAAATTATACAGAATTAACTCGAAAAATATGTATGTAGAAGCCACTCAAATTGAGAATACTATTGTAAAAAAATCAGTATCAATTAAAAGTAAATCAATCAGTAAGAAATATAGAGAAGCTCAAAAGATTATTACAAAAAATACTTTAAATGTGGGTAAAATTGTAAAATGAGTATCAATATTAGGTTGTAAATGATTATTCTTAGTGACTAGATAGAATAAAATACATGCTTAGCACAAAATGGTCTCACCACGCTAATCCCAGGCCTTGCCTGCAATAACAACACGTGTTGACTAACGACCTAATAAACCTATTCACATTATGGCAGTGGATATTCCAACTTATATTTAACTTACACCTAAATATATTACAATAGAATGTTTAAATAAAATATACATAAAACAATATATACATAAATATATAATGCGTAATGGTGTGATGTCCACTTGTTGGTTTACCTTCTAATTACTTACTGTTTTTGTATGCTAATCTAAACCCTGTTTAGCAGAGTATATAGAATAATTTCAGAGGGTTTAGTACAAGATTATTTTACGTTTAAAAAACGAGATCGAAACAAGAGCGCGTTTAGAGCTGTGATTGGTTCGTTCATTCGTACCGCCAATCAGAGCGTCGAACGCATTCTCTTATGTTTTCGTTCAATGTAAAATAAACTTGTACTAAACATTCCATAAGTGTAAGTGACTGAGTCGTCACTTAGGGTACAGTTCACGCTAGGGGCACATAATCATGAGCATTGGGCGACATTCGTCGCGTTATATGGGTAGTATGTATGTAGTAGGTACAATGAACAATAACATGAACAATAACATGATCATTACTTGAACAAGTGTATATAAAGGTTAGAACCCACAACAGGACATATAGCTCCCAACTAGAGCTATGGACAACATTGAATAATAGGAACGGGGTGATTTTTAGTCAGTTAAGAGTCTGACACTCCCTCTCGCCTTACCCGAGGCGGGAGAGAATTTGATGATTTTTCAGGACAAAAGGACAGTTATAACAACATGTGGACATCACAGAACAGAACAGAGGCAGCAGATCACCAGAAGGTGAAGAGAGTGAGTATGAGCGATGTGAAAGCGAGTATATAGTGGAGGATGCGCGCGAAAGTTACCTTCAGGGGCACCGGCGGTACTTCCAGGTGGTAGCCGATGTCACACAGGTTGCGGAGCAGTTCCAAGCCTGGAAATACACGACAAATCTATTATAGTAGTCATCATTATTATCAACAGTGCATTGCGGCCATAATCTGCATGCTTGGCCTTCTAAAATTTAGAAGTTTCAGATTTATCGAAGGACGCAGCTGCCTAGCATAAACCTCTTGTATGCCTGTATAAAAGACACAATAGAAAAGTCATTGTATTTAGCGTAGTTCTACGCTGCTAGCATTGACCTGTATTATAGAATGTCGATCAAATCTCTACTCAATCTCTTCAATTCGATAATATTTTCTCAGATAAAACAGATAACCGAATAACCCTTTCTAGTTGTGCTTAAGCAGATGCTCAGTCTACACTTACGAAACCATCAGTAAGTACCACGTCCTTACAAATACATATAGAAATGTCCGTACTCACCCGGTTCCCTGTTCCGGCCGTATCTAGTCTCCCAGGCGTCAAACAATCGGTTGTAGTACCGAGGCCCGGCCAGGAACCCTAAGTACTTGTGTGTCTCGGGCGTTGGGAATATCCTCTCCATGTCACCTGACTGAGTGAGCTCGTCCTCCGATTGGATGAGGTGACGCACGTCGTCCGGTGTCAGCGTTGATAGTATGTCGCGGAGATACTGGAATGGTATTATTAAAATTTTAATTTTAAACGATGTTAGAAAGAAAATTCTGCACATATCCTAAGTAAGAGCTTTTCTTGTGTAATGCAATATTAAGATTTCATTTTCCAAGCTACTGCACCCATACTAACAGTACTCAGCGATTCAAATCGCACATAAACCGGTAGAGGCAATCCGCGTATACTGCTAATGATTGTGTAAAGTTAATGCTAGTCGAGAACTCTCCTCGAATCATAAAAAGATTGAAAAATTAATACCACACAAAATTTTACTCATTCCAAACTCGAAATCGATACCTTAATTGGCAAACAGCTAATTCCTTATGAGCAAATTTTTTAGGAGACACTTAAAACTATTATCCCTTTTGCTCCAAACGAGATTAACAAAAAAACGTAATGTGGAGTTGGCTGGTGTGGCAATTAATGTATCGATATGCAATATTTATCACCAAGTACTGTGTTCATACCGTAATCTATACAAATTACTGTCTTTTCTAGCGATTTTAAAATATTAAAATGTACTTTCGCATAAATAGAAATATCTCACCATATCCCGATCCTCCATGTTAGTGTATATTATATGCTTATCTCTTTCTTCTTTCGACAGGTACACTGTATACAACCGGCTGTCGTATGGCAACCCCGACTGAAACGAACGAGACACACAAACATTACAATATCCTTTATACATGTACAAATATTCGTCGCTACATGTGTGGACATGCGATGTCACTTGATCTAAGCTGAGGAATTGAAATTTATGGCACATAAATTGGCAAAGACACCCAAACTTGTTGGTAACGTAGAAATGCGTAGATTAAATGTAGAATTTTGATCATCAAAACACGCATAATTTCTTCTAATAGCTAACTAAAGGATGAAACATAGAAGTTCGTCGTTCACACGTTCGGCGCTCGGATTGGTTGTTGGTTCATTCTCGCCGTCCAACCAGAGCGGGCTCTCGTTTCGTTTTCGTTCAACGTAAATCAAACTCGTACTAAAGATACAGTAATAAGTTACAGAACTTCACACAAATCAACGAATTATTAGATTGTTATTCTTTTTTTTCTGTTGCATGCATACTGCGTGACATCGCATGTCCATTTAATACATTACGCAGGCTATATAATAATATCACAGTAAAATCACCAGTTTTTTAGGATTCTGCTTGGGAACCGTGTCCATATTGGTGTGGCCTGGCACCTGGAACTGTGAGCTACGTTGAACGGCGTACCTAACGTGAATTCTAGCTACATTTTATACTTGATAGGTCAGCGTTCGGGCACGCCTACGTATCAGCAACCTATTCACTCGAGACATGACGACACTCTAGACACAAGAGTTGTGTCTCCTGAAGGGTGTGCTCTGGCAAGGAATTCCACTCTTTGAGCAACTTGCAGTTGCTACTATACTACATATAATATTAGTTTACTATACGTAAACTTACATGAGCTATTTATTTCATGTACATGATATCATAACATCCAGTTTCTAAATATTACTGTTTAAAAGGCAAAACTCTATAAAGAATTCGCGAAAATATTTCCTAGCATTTCACTGATTTCACACATAATTTTTCAGTTGCCAAAGAGTCAATTAGACATGCTGAATATATCATGCACTGTGACAAAACAACATTGACAATCTGCATTGTCTGTTTCAGAAAAACATTTAACTTATTGAACAGTGAGAAATTATCACAGATTAAAGTTATTTTGAAGGTGAAGAAGTCAGTTGTTCAGCCACAGCATAGGAGAGATGTAAAAATCACCAGTTTGTGTGGTTTATCCTTGGAGAGCATCTCCAGGTTCGTCTTGACTGGAACTTGGAACTGCGCGATGTTGAGGACGGTGGTGACCAGTGGACCCTTCACGTGGATGTCCAGGGGAGACGCGCTGTGCAGGCTCGGAGATATATTCACCTGGAAGGGTACGGCAAGAATTTTAACGAGGGAGAGCCATGCTTCTACACAAATGAGCTGGCTCAATCAGAGTGATATCACGACTTCAATAAAAAGTGGCATGAAACAACGGTTACGTTGTCTTTAGTCGTGTGATTATGTTTACAGAAAGCCCAATCTTTCAGATCATTCCCAACCCCCCAAATTCTCAACCAATCCTCGATTCATAATGCCCAAAAGGCCAGCAACACACTTGTAAGTCTGGTGTTGCGGATGTCCAAGAGCAGCACCGATTGCTTAACATCAGGCGAACCGTCTACTCGTTTATCGACTTATGGCATAAAATAACAATTAATAACTGTACCTCCAATAACCAAGGTTTGAGATCTTCGTCCAGCAACACGTCAATTCCAAAGAGCTCGTAGCAATTGTACCTCGACGTGATATTGGCTTTGGTCAGCGAACTGATGCTCGCTTCTCCAGATATTATTGTTTTTATTACAAGATCCTTCATGGCGTTCCATAAACTGTCAGTGTCCACACGTTTCTCAGATTTCAAGTATTGTAATAGGGTTTGTAGTGTCCTGTAAAATGTATAATAGAAATCTTAGACAACAATGTTTCGAAATTCTATGTCTAACATACGACGTTTCTTGTTGTTGTGGTACATAGATTAAATTAACCACTGACGAGATATATAAACCTATGATAACAGGCAACTCTATGTGTCAATGTAGAGTTGAAAATAGAGACTGTGATAACATAATTATACCAAGCAGATATTTTGAGAAATAACTCTTGTGTTTATTTTACCTTAGATGAAATTACGTGAGGTGAGATAAAGTGAGGGCGTAAACCCCAGTCCCACAAGTGCCGGCAATGCACTAAGTAACTCTAGTGTTGGATGTCCCTCCGTGTGTAGCGCTGATTGCTTACCATGAGGATAACAGGATGTTCGTATGCTCACTCTTAAACATGACGAATAATTTAAAGGTATTAATACTTACCATTTATGTCCCTCACAGGCCGCAAAGTCTTCATTCGGCGTGTAGTTCTTGGACAATCTATTGATAGAGTAGTTTGTCAGATGCATATACCTATCGTTCAACGATGATAGCTCGTCGTTGTACTTTACTGTAATTAAAGAAATCATGTTTATTTTTAGCGACGATTATTCTTAGAAGATCGAAGTGCATATTCAAAAAGTTAAGTTTAAAAGTAGATTTTACTTTAAAAGAGTAAGTTTATCAGAAAATGCTGCCCGGTCTCAAAATATGTAGTCTCTTAGTCGACAATACTCGAGAAAATAATGTAGGTGACTAAAGTATTGAATTCTGTCGTCAGCACATGGCTAGTCACAAATAATATAATAGATGGTCTTAAATAGAAAACTAAATGTAAACATACCTGAAGCAAATCTAGCCAGTCCATCCTTATACAGATATATCCGAAGTGGGTGTACCGACGTCACGAGTACATAGAGGCGGAGGTCGAACTTGTTGCCGTTTATAAGGTAAGGCTTCGACACGTATCGCTGAACCACTACGGGCCGCTTCTTGGGGATCTGCGTCCATTTTGATACTACTTTGATGCCAGTACCGCGGGCTGATGCTGGCTGGAATTCAGAATTGAATACGTTTTACATTATTTAAACAAAATAACATCTTATATCCTGAAGTAAAATGAAAATAATATTTTTAAATTTCATCAAAGTTAATTATCTTATTAATTAAGCAGAAAGTAATACATAGATTCTCCCATCTTACATCTTACACTTTAGAGAAAAAAGATTGAGCATTAGAATATATTAATTACGTAAATAAATTTATAAAATATCACAATACTCAAAAATATTGATCATGGATTATAACATCAGATGCACCGAGTGATAAACCGAATTGTCCTTGAAACTCAAGGAGTACTTCATTCAATTGAAATCAATGTATATTTATGCACCCCGTTTTTATTTCGTCTAGACGCGGGTAAATAAAAATGCGATGTTTACGTTATTGTCGTAAATATCGACTTGTCGTAAATATTATACTTGTAGATTAATCAATGTCAATGCCGACTACGTACACATACAATACAATACAGGACGCTACATTGTGATATCTTATTCCTTTAAAGTTAAGAAGAGCTTTGATTCATAAACAATACATTTAGAAGTTATGTTAAGAGCGAAAAAGCTTCAAATTATGAGTTCCGGTATGGCTCGAAAATAGACGGGCATCCTCGAACTTTAATTAATTCACGATGATTATTATTCACAAATGTCTTAGCAGTTTAAACTTTTAGTTGGGACGCGCATTACGTTTAATACATATATTATCACGTCACCCCTTTTATCCCCGAAGAGGTAGACAGAGGTGCACATTACGGCACGTAATGCCGGTATATTTGTCGTTAGAAGTCCCATGTAATAGGGGATAAGCCTTAAAGTTTAATACATACCGGTTTGATAATCCATTTTTCGTTGTTAGCTGCATATTTCTCCCAATCGTGCTTCAACAGTTTCATATCATGGGGCAGCACGTAAGTCTTCGGCATTATACCAAACTCACTGATCCCGTATTTACAGACCAGTTTCTGCAAGTTCCTCCACAGCCGATCCTTGCGGCCGATTTGGAAGGTGCCAGGGAAGTGGTTCATCTTCTGGCCATCTTTGATCGCTCTGAACATAATCGACTTCATGTGCTTGCCCCAAATACCGATCCATTCTATCGTCTCTGTAATAATATCATCTATTTTAGAAATTTAGACGTAACGTCCGCTCTGCTTATTTCGATTATATTGAATGAATAAATACTATAATACGCTAAAATGTTTAATACATTTACATTAAAATATGAAGCAAAATTGACAACATAGATTTTTGGTTTTTCAATTTCGATATTCTTAGTAATATCGTATGGAAGGTTTGTACAGACAGAATAGGGTTTATTACCCCCGTATTAGCTGGCGTTATGTATTATGGTAGAAGTAACTTTACTACAACGACTACTACTAGTAAGTAAATAGAATAAGTACACATCCTTTACGTCAAAACTCGTAATAATAAAAGCATAACGTTACCTTCTTGCGGACACTCAGCAGTATCACACTCGCTCTTTACCAACCGAAAACCAGAATTCGTTAACGTCTTCTTCACAACTATCGGCGTGATTGTGGTCAGCTTCCATTTCAGATGTTTCTGTATCGGTAGGGGAACCTTGAGGCAGGGGCTCTCTTCGTGACCAATGAACTTGAGGTAGGGAGGCACGCGAGGGAACAGGGAGGGCCGGAGACAATTCGCCACTGACTCCGGTAACAATGTTGGTGATTCTGAAAGTGAGAGTTGTTCAAAGTTTATAATGTGTTGGAATATCAATGTGTAGCTATTAAACATTACTTGTAATTATACTAATTTGTATGGAAACATTACAGGAACTTCTAAATATAATACTAATGTAATAGAAATGGATTTCAAATATGAATTATAAGAGAACATTGTACTAAATAAAACCTGAACAGTATGATTAATACACTTATTCTAATAGCGATAAGGTAAAAAATGCAAGAACAATGTAATGAAGGAAAGCATTCTACGTACTTATTAACGTGCTAAAACATTAAACAAAGATAAACTAGACAATAACAGATCTAAATACATTAGAAAAGAATTGAACAAGAGCCAAGGATAATGACAAAAAAATATCCGCATACAAATAAATCTACGCGACACGATAAACAAGAAAACGTGTCATTACGAACAACCGACATGACAGCCACAAAACGCAACATGGGCATTAAATAAAAAACTAAGTAAAACTCGAGTTAAAGTTACGTTACTTTAATTGAAGTTATTACTGGATAGCGTGTAATGGGGGGAGCTATTGAACTAGTGGTGCTATGTAAGTGAGGGGGGATTATCTTGCCTTTGCGTGCCGGCATTGATTTGAACGGATTTGTTGTGTGCAAAGCTGTCAGAAACATTTGCTCCTTTGATACTTTGTCTGCAAACAACGAAATGTATTGTAATGAATTGTAATGACCGAATTTGTACTACAAGTAGTAAAACGGTTTTACAAATTGATTGTTTTCAGTTGTTCCATTGTGAAGCTTGTTGAATTGATTTTGTAAATCGTAGACCGTAGCGTTGTAGTACGGTATGAATGGTAACTTTACGTTCGAAATATTTGTTTTCCTATGTTAATTTCGTATACATTTATTAGAACTGTGAATCAAAAGATGTTAAATGTCCCACTGTAATGCATTTAATCAGTATTAAACAGTTTATAACTATCGTGAGAAATACTAAATCAACTATTTACCGGCTTACTCACGCTAGTGGCTCATATTCATGAGCAACATTGCATAGCGTGGCTAGAAACTAGTCTAGTTCCTCATCCAACAGTTACGTGGAAGCCGATAACATAATAGTTAACTTGTAAACAGCTTTATGCATTTATCAAAAGAGTTTTTATTAAATGCAACTTCACGTGTTTCATCTTCGAAGGGGTAGGCAGAGGTGCACATTGAGGCACGTAATGCCACTGTACAATGTACGTCCACTTTACACCATTTGTTATAAGTCCCATGTAATAGAGGGTGAGCTTAATGCCATATACTGGACACAATTCGAGACTCCGCATTCTACTGAGAATTTTTGAAAAACCAAAATAAGCTCAGTAATACTTTGACCGACCGGGAATCGAGGCAATTCTTAATCACCAAAAATACTTAGAAAATTGATCATAACAGACCACAACCAGGAACACGATTCACAAACTCTATAAACCTAAATCCATGGCGATAGAACACCATAGTTCGCGTGCTGAAACTGAAATAGACACCGTACCGTGCGTAACGAGCCTACAATAAATTACCTCTCACATTTATTCACCGGTACTTATTCAACTTACATAATTTAACCGAGTCTAACTTACTTGTATTACTGTCATTAGTGTAATCTAGAACTTAATTGAATTTCATGGCTATTTAGACAGAGACCTAGATATAGGACATTGACAAAATGCTAATTGAACTGAATTATGCCGTTTTAACCACAATAGGGTAAGATAGCTATAAGCTCAATCAAGTTAGATGATTGATGTCTTGTAGATTAATTGAAAATATTACACGTATATTTTAATTTTATACGGAAACAAATCCTTTTGGAGATATATCGTTTTGAAATATCGCGTGATGTCACATACGCAGAAATGACGTATTTTCTCCCACTCCTAAACTTTTATTCGTTTTATCTCAGTTTTGATATACCTTATACAACAAATCTAAATAAAAAATACATGTCAAATTTTTTTTCATTACCTAACTGATGGACTAATTAGATTTTTATTTATATACCCCGTCATCATCCCTATTCTGTTGTGTAAATGAGTTATTCCTTGTATTATACTTGTTTAGATACGATTTTTAACTACTAGATACGTAGTTTCTCATAAGTACATATTATCCTCTTCTAAATAGAACTCGACTCCTTAACTTTGCGGAACTTCCTTGTTGAAACAACTTCTAACTCGCTTGGAAACTGTCAGATAACTTCGCATTAACTACAAATCTAACTTTAAAGTGTAGACTACAACTAATTGTATCTGTCTGCTCCGATCTAAGTGCTAAGTGCTAAGTAGAACCTAGTACGCTTTCTAAACGAAGCAAAGAGTGTGTTTTTCAATTTAGACCAACAGATGTTTGAATGGCGCGAATCCCAATACCTGCCGAACGATAATTATTAGAAATGCGTAGAGATTAGGAATATATTTGCAGTATATGATAACCAAGAATGTCTTTTTCAATCAGATAGCACCAGTCTTTATGTAGCCTAAGTGCAAAAAATACCCTGAAGTGCTTTCTTCTGTGCCACAACTACCAAAAAGTATTTTATACGGGATCGACTCTTTGAGCCCCTCCTACACCTTGTATTTTCGCACCCGTGCGTTAAATACGCGCTAACGACGTCTCTGGCAATAGATGCAGTTTTTAAAAGTACCTAGAAAAATTATTATTATTAATTATCTTATTTCTCTTACCTTTTGAATGTGCTTTCTTCGGGGTAACAACAGTTCCATTGAGCTTGCTAGACAGTTTGGTGACTAGCGTGAGATTCTCCTCTTCTTTCTTGGCTGTTGAGGGCAAAGCCGGTTCTTCCATGATCTCCAGCTCTGCTAAAGCCGCGTCAGTGTCCATTTGCCAGTGGTCCATCAACGGATCTGGTGATGGAGACCTGCTGAGCGCCCTGGAAACCAAAATATATTGCTATTGAAATAACATGAACACCGTGAACAATCTCTTAAGGAAATCTTCTGAAAAATGTTTTTTTTTTTACATTTAATGGGTCGACGTTTGGCCGCTACCTCACCTGATGGTAAGTGATGATGCGGCCTACGGTGGAGCACGTCTGCCCATGATACCTAAAGCCTGAAATCGTTCTGAACAAACCTAATAAAAATGCTCATTCCCTCCTCGAATGGGAAAAGGTCTTTGCCCAGCTTTACAAGCACCCGATTTTTAATAATTTCCAGCATTCTTTTCAAAACAAGACAGTACATTCATAAACTTTGACTTCATAGGAAAACGTCTGCAATTATTCAGGAATAGTTTAATAGCTTTCATAATACAAAAGTTTAAATTAGCATCATCATCAGAAATAGTAAACATGCAATAAACTTTCATAACAAAAAAAGGTTAAATTGGAATACTGTTGGGTAGAAAACGAAGTACATTTCCCAGGCTATTAACCCAAAGGATGTCGCAGACCGCATTGCGGGAACAAGGTTGCTAAAATACGTTGCAAAATAGCGGTATAGGATCACCTATATTTAGTACATAGAATATAATTTTATATGGGCGGTAAGTACACTGTAAACTGGGAAACCATTTATAGCTAAAACCTATGAAAAGTAATGATAAGATGCTTTATCTCTGCCCTTAATGATGACATATAATATAAGGTAGAACATTAAATAAAACGTTTAAAATTCAGTGTCAAAATATGGCTTTATATTGAAAATCAGACTGCCAAGTAACTCCTTGTATTTCATTCGAAACCTATCGAAAAGTAGGAGTTTTATTACGAATCTAGGATATAAAATGCATCTATTTGTTATTACAATTTGTATAACAGCTGTTGCGCGTACAGTTTTAAAGTATATGGGATTATCCAAACAGTGTGTGGACGGACGATTTATGTCATTTGACGAATAGTTTGTTTATTTGCTATATATCATTGGTTTCTTGGTGCAAAAACGATTCGAATAAAACGGTAGAAAACTTAGAATCATATAAGTTTAGGAGATGGCAGTTTGACATGTAAATTATTATCGAGATTTTGAAAATTATCAGAACAATTCTGTCCCTTCCGACTTTATAATGTTTTTCGTTATCCTATATCCCGTCTCTTTAGTAAGAAACTATAGTCACATATATGTTCTCAATTCACACAAGATTATTGAAGAAAAACTTCGCACACAAACGGAAACAGGACCATCCTTGACATATAAAAAAAAGAACTTATCAGTACCTACTTCTTTACATAACATTATCTGTAGAAACACGTGCTGTTTTTGCGCGTAATATATTTTAAATAGAACGTTTGAGTACGCCACGTGGTAGTTAGCTAACAGGCCCCCTATGGGAGATATTTGTATAGAATTGCTGGTATCAAAGTTGAAGGTTACTTATAGTATAGTTTTTTTTTTAAGACACGTGTGTAGATGGATTGACCTACATTATTCAACCCTAGTTTACCACGCTTGATTGTGAAAATGATAGTCGATTATGGTAGTAGTTTCATGTTAAACGTCTATTTATTTCTTCTACTTTCCTCTATCTTCAAAATTGAAGTTAGTTAAGTTCTTATCTTACATAGTTGAAATTAATTGATAACAATCCAATTTCTTTGGATAAGGTCTATTTTTGACATAGTTCTATAGAGTTTACGTCAAAATTTTTGATTAAACAAGAGATTATTGATAAAGATCGGTTAATTATTTCGGTCATTAGTCTACAGTTGTCTTTAGTATCCACTTCACAACATAAGTTTGTTATAAAAACTTCTCTGAAACCACATTACCAAAGTAGTTTCCAATTACATTGCAAAAGGTAAAATGAACCTTGCAACAGTGTACTTAGGACTGAAATTAGAAAGGAACTTACTCTTCAGTTTCCAAATCGAGACCGCAGCAGTCTGTGTTGCTGCCAGTCTTCATCTTGCTACCTTTGGTCTTGGCTGATTTCACTTTTTTCTTGATTTTGACGGCTTTCTTACCGACTGGTATCGTGGTCACTGAACTCACAGGTAGGGCTGGGCTCACCGCTGGGCACGTGGGCGTGGGCGTGTCTTGGCGTGGCTACACGGAAACAAGAGAACATAGTGATTAGTGTACTGTTGAAGAGTAAATGACTTGTTTGGGCTTTTGGTCTCGTTTTCACTGATTCATAAACCATTTTCAGTTCAATTCATTTTTCAATCAGTTCAGTAGGCTTAACCCGTGGTATGCCTAGAGCGCGGATCCACGCGAGACACAATGTATTTTCTATTGTGTCTTATACCGGCATACAAGAGGTTAAAGCGTAATACACATGTGCTTTTTAAAGAATTTGCGGTACAACACGTAAGTATTGCACAAAATTTCAAGTAGCTATTGTTAGACAAAATAACACTAGTATTTATTCAGATAATTGTATAGGAAATGAGCCAAACGAGCACGTGCTTTACATACCAAACATGCGCGACTTCCAACCATTCGAAATCTCTCTTAAATTCATCTAGCTACTAGCAACATATCACCCAGTACATTTCAATTTGAAACACGTTTAGTTGTTCGACTGTATTTGAAGAATCTTTACTAAAATTATAAATGCAAATGTGTGTTTATTTATCTTTCTATCACGTCAAAACAGTGCGGTTTTTATAGCATAATTTCAGTAGCTGGAAAAAGTCTTTACATCAGTAAACACTCATTTTCCCTTTCATCATGATATGGCCTTCAAAGTCAAAATCAAATATTTTTTCCAATTAAACCATAATTAGGTACTTTTGAAATGTCAACAAATAATAGTCTGTCAGTCTGTCCGTCAGTGAAGCTAGGTGTTCGTTCCAAAGTGTTTCGTAAGTTCGAATGGAGAAGAACAAGCAAGAAACTCCATTTGTATGCTCGTGATAAGATTTGACCCATGAGAAATCTTTTAATTTCCACAAACTACTTTCTATGTCAGTACATTATAAACGAAATTTTCCAATGCTGAATTTTTTTTTCTCTTCAAACCGATCCTGTAGTTTCAAATTCAGTTAATAGACAACAAGGAAATAAGAATGAATATTTCAGTGAGGTTATGTATGTATTTCAGTTACTACTGTATAGAAACGTGGCGTAGACAATACCTTTACACCGACAAAGCGGTACACTGGGTCAAGGATGCAAGAAATGTTTTAGACTTAGAACACATTGTGGCCTAGCGAATGACTAAGTGGATTTAAGAATAGCTAGGTTTTCTATTGTGCTATTGTATTTAGCCTTTGAACCTTGTGTTTTTTTCCTACAGTTTATTTTTCTTTAACATTGTCCCATACTACTAATAGTGTCGTCGTCACATAAATATAACACCTACCCCTCGAAAGAAAAATTTGTGGATCATATAAAAAATTGTTTCGAGTTAGAGTGACTAGGTACTCATGACACGTTGCACGGCAGCCGATTTCCCAGCCATTGCGCTTACCGTGCAGTCAACAGTTTGTACAGTAATATCTATGGGTGGACTTAATGACATGGGAATTTTGTACCTTAGGTTGAAGCAGAAATAAATTTAAATAGTAAAAAGTTCCTAACTATGTATAATAAAGATGAATATGCTTTTTCATCATGCGTTCAATGAACTTCGGTTTTAATATAGAGTTATATCGGTTTATATTAGATTCTGATGATGATAATTTTGTTTTTGGAACATTAAACTTTATGGGGAAATAAAAAGTCAAGTACAGACTGAAATAGACCATATTCTTATTATTACAAGGGTCGAGGACTCTGCCTATTGATATTCTAAAACACAATTCTATACTCCTTGCTAATGATGAATAGAACATGAAATACAGCTTGCTAAACACAGCTAGTTAAGTACATCTTCAACAAAATAGTAAAAAATAGGTCAACAAAAATAAGTTAAGAAATTCAAAGATTTACCAACAACATACTCCATTACTTTCGCAAATAATTTTGGCAAGCAACACCGGTATCTTGACAGATGAACACTTAACTGAACTTCTTTATTTCAATCAGCAGATCAAATATAACCACACAATACATGTCAAGGTTCGCGTAGCAAAGGTGAAAATTTCAACATTTTTAAAGACCCTAAAAGGGTGCATATACACAACAATTTTCTATCACACTTTATGTCACATTTCTCGACTAATTAACTAATGAATATGTGCGAATTGACAGGAGATGGAAACGGCACGGTAGTAACAGTGATAATGCATCGTATTGACATTTTGTACACTTTTGGCGGTTAGCCAGGTCGCGTGAACCGATGCCACAATAAAATCTAAAGTGTACAGAATTAAACAGGCGAGAAAAGACAATAAAACAAGACTGGCCGAGATGTAACCAGTAACAATAAAACGAACCACACGCCACACCTACACAACCACACACAAATTAACACACTTGATTAAACCAACAAAACTAACACTTATCACACGTGAAAACTAAAAAAATATCATTTTATTTTAATGAATCACAGAACAGACACTTTTATAACTGGAAAAGTATTAAAATATGATCAAACAATCAATTAATTACTAGTGACGCTACATAATATTACTGAAAGGAATTTACTTTTTTAATTTTAAAGTTCCTGTAATATCTCAAGTGTATACTTGTAATCAACATTTTTGTTCGAGCGCTCGCCAAGTTATGCTGAAAATCGCGCCAAAAGCTAGAGACAGGCGGGCGCCGCCGCCTCCGTGGGATCGATAACCAATTGAAAACTTTTTTCACAACATTTTTAATATTTTCCGTGTGAAAAAGTCTTTTGCATTCTTTTTACTTCGTTCAAGAATATTGAGTAAATTATTATAGTCATTATTTCAAAGGATTAATATTAGATATGATAAAAAATAATAAGCTTACATCCTATTATATGGGGCTCTTTATTGTAAAAATGGGTGCTTCAATTTTAATAGTTACCTACCACTGCCTACCTTACAGGAAATGAAAGGAATGATGTTATTTTTATACCGAGTAACAGATACAAAAGCCAAAGTCCTATAAAAATAAGTTTCAATTGGATAATTCATTGGCTTCACTTCACTTCAAAGTTTAATCGAACCACTTACATTCTGAGATAACTTCTTCAAAACTTTATTCAGGAAACCCATTCCTCCGAAAATACGCGTTACTACAACGAAACTACGTCACTGACTAGCCGATAGCCACTGCGATGCCGTCACATAAGTTTATTGCACGACACACGGCTTGGCTGCGTCTTGCATAACACGAGCCGCGAACACGTCACATTCATAAAAGAAAATTAACTTGGTCATATCATCGAAAATAGCCTACAAGAGAGAAAAATTCCACAACTTCCGCGAAAAACTGTGATAAAAAGACCAGTAATGTAAACAGACGGTTTTTTTTCGTAAATAAATTTTCTTTTGAGTGCGAGTCTTCGGTCGTAAAGTAATTTTATTGTCGTCAGATTATAATTAAGATATCCGATTTTTATTCATTGTTTTACATCAAAGTTATGGGTAAAGGATGACAGCGTTATGGTTTCTGTATGGTTTATTAGTGAGCGTGCTGCTAATGTTTGGTTTATTTTACGATGATGTTATAAATCGTGCTTGTGGGAGTCAAATTTAACGAATATTTTAGGAGTTTGTGTAACCGAAGTATCGTACTGGAATTTGAACCGTGTCCAAATATCGTTTGAAAATATCCTGTACTCCACCTGTTACGTTGTAATTTCCATGTAATTAGGGGCGAGAATTTTGACGAGACCGGCACAAATACACCACGGTATTAAGAATAAATAAGTTCTAAGAACACACCACTATACTCACACTGACATCTTTATAAAATCTCTCAGTAATTCACGATTAAATTCACAAATTATCACCTGGCCATCAGACAATAAAAACATTCTATTTCCGAAATGAACCGCGGAAAATTTGAGAACACGCCTTTGACACAATTCCAACAAGAATTTCAAAATTAATACGGGATTAAAAACACGTGCTACTGCTAAAACCAACTCTTCTACACTAACATTATTAAGTTGAAATGTATGTTTGTTTGGAACACGATAAACTATGAATAATATAGTTGTGTTCTTGGTAGACATCCCATCGTAACTTTCACCAAACAACCAACAAAATCAACCTTCAAAAAAATTACTCGTCGTTTCATAACTAGATAAAGCAGTTCTAAAATTATAAAAAAATATACACAAACCCGCGAAGCAAGTACTAGTACATTTATAACACGGAGGAATTTGAAACATGACTCATGAATGAGAAATAAACAATCTTGGAACTTGAATAATCACTTTAGACGAATATGAATAGATTTTGAATAGTGATGACGGATACATGAGCAAGGAAATAGTTTCTTTTATACGTATACCGATGACGTAGAATACAGCAAGCGACCAGACGCACGAAATTTTAAAAACACATACTCTACATACTTTTCTTATGATATAGGGCGGCAAACGAGCAGGCGTATCACCTAATAAGCGATCAGCGCCGCCCAAGGATACTCGCAACACTAGTTTTTGAGAGAGGAAAATCATCCAATGTAATTGGGCGAGGCGAGAGGGAGTGTCAGACTCTTACTGACTAAAAACCACCACGTTCCTACTTCTGCTTTTCGAGCCGAAGCCCCGGTAACCCGCTAGGCAGTCAGCAGCAACATTAGAGGAATTACAAGTGCATTGCCAGCCTGTTAAGAGTTTGGGAATTTGGAGATCTCGTGATTGGCGATAGGGATGAAGGGAGCATTAAGTACTCTATTTCGGGGTATGTAAAAATTAGGACGGAAGAATTATACCGCACTTGAGCGAATAAACAAAGTGGTTTATGGGATTTAATTTACCTTATGCTTTATGTTCATTTACACGATGTAAGTAGATGTGTGAACTACTAGTCATTTACGTTACAAGTCCCATGTAACAAGGGGCGAACCAAATACAGTGGAAACCAAAAAATATGAGTGAAATAAAAAGGAATTACTGAAAGTGTGTAAAATTTGCAATATTATCACTTATTTGTGAATCGCGGAGGGCAGTATTTTAATTACGCTCTAAGACCCTAAAAGTGCAGGCAGGTGTGTGCAACAGCTGCACTGCAATCCCATGTTTGTTATAATAGAGGGTGATTGAATACAACAATTGTAGACTGTATACATGGACAATTTTGGTTTAAAAACGTCCCAATAACATTGATGACGCAAAGAGCATGCGCATCTATAATTACTAGAGCAAAACAACGATTAGATTCTAATCCTGAATGCAATGAAAGTTACCGAACACCGACCTAATCATTGGAAAATGATTTGTTGCTTGACGTACGCAAATCTGAAAACTGCAGCCAATACCCGTTTCAGTAAATTCCAATTAACGATTTCAGCTATTTCATGTTTAATTTATTACATTTTCGCGTTGACGTCTAAAGTACTCCTACATGCGATAATTGCATGTTATTTGGAAGACATTACATCTTGTATTTGTATCTCAAAAGGAAAAAATATATATATCAAAAATAGTCAACACTTATTGCAAAGAAAACTGCGCATACGCAACCACGCCTACGATGCGCAGGCGTCATACTTTAAGACCTATAAGTAGACGCACTGCGCTAACAACGTCACATACATATCACATGACAACGCAATATTCTATTGCAATAAAAAGTCGAAAATGTATTTTACTTCTAGCATTCTGCCAGCAATCCTGTGGGATAAAATGTAGCCTGCCATCCAGATCCCTTCAGCACGTGATTGAGTTACACAACATACACACAAACTCATAAACTTTCGCATTTATAATATTAGTAAGATACAAAATTATGTTTTTCATTACTGGTAGATATTACCTAACTAAAATATATGTTGAAAAATCCCTTATTAAAAATAAAATGTTTACCACTTACCTACACAAAAATGTTTCCCTTCGTTAGCAACTAACCCCATTTATAAACCTGCTGTTCCCTACACACCTTGCCCTTGACCTAAGTTACTTGGGATTGGTGCAACATGACTTTCATTTCTTTTCTCTGCAATCAGGCATCATTCACACCTCTTTCTTATCATCTATTGCCATCGCTAAACTCCTTCACTGACTTGCCTATCTTAAGGCGCTGTGCATAGTCAAAATAGGATTGATTCAAAAGTTTTTTTGCCCAATGTTTACATGTTAGAGCAACAAAAAAATATGTTAATCTTGATCATTTTTATGAACGGACCACCTTCTTCAAAACACGATTTCTATTAATTTTCTCGATAGAAAAAAATCATAAACTAACCATTTAAATTGAAATTCTAGCCATTGTAACTATATTATTTATGAACATATCTTAATAAAATTAATAACAGTGACGTAATTTAAAATAATAAAGGGATCTGCCTTATTTATTTGTCGATTGAAATGAGATATTTGTAAGAATTAATATAATTCATGATAAATAACTCAGAACGAATCGAACAAAACGTCGTCCGATCATGACATCTATTCGTTTCTCTTTCATTCCTACGCGGACCGGCAGTGACCGCTGAGGCGCGCTGCTTGGTGGACCTATGTCAGTTTGTGTCAATCGCCGCTCAGAAAATAATCATTCACTAACATATCTTTTTGCTGTTTGTAATATTTTATTTTGTAATTAGCTTTTTCTAAGTTGGGTTGTCAGTATATTTTTTTGTACGAAATCGATTTGAATTATAAGTTGTGTAAATACAATTAATTTTTTCATATACTATTACCGCGTAGCATGGTGCAGATGACACATTCAGTAACGTTCCGTACCATTCTTGAAAGGAGAAGGGGACTTTTGGGCCCAGCAGTTAACTAGTTGAAATGTATATTAAAAAAACCGTAATTTTTTTCTAAGGGAAATCACAAAATATGGTACCTTGTTTCTATCTGGGAAGCGAGAAAACTTAAATTAAGTTATCAAACATTTATGATTATTTAATCATTTATGTATAACGTACTCTGTGATTTAAACTTCTTACAACACTCCTGGCTGATATCAGTCATATACCGATTGACAGATGACACTCGTTCATTGTGTTTCGTTCTGAGTGCGCACGTATTTTCCATGTTTTATTGTTTAACCCCACGACCTCGGCTTTATAAAGGACTTTTGACGGATCTTGCATTTCTAAATTACCTGACTCTCTATTTTGGACAACTGTTTAAGCCTATCAATTGGATATTGACGACATGGATCGCTGAGTAAATTGTACAATTGCGACTGGTCGCAGTAACTCTATTGGCAGAAGAGTCTTGGAATTATTAGTTATTCGTCAGTGGCGTGCATCTCAGCCTGTATAATATGGTATCTCAGTTGGGAAAGATACCAAGAAAATATACCCAATTCTTAGATGACATTCTCCTAATTATTGAAGATGAATAATACATATTTTATACTAATATTGGTGTTTTATTTATATATCCTCCTATCCCTTTTTTAGTTTTTAAAAGGTTAGTACTGCTTATAAGTGCAGAATATTGAATGTAAAAACTTATCTTTGACTGTAGCGACTGTTTAGGGTCCGGGAGAGCCAAACGTGTCAGATCTTCGACACGTAATGAGGTTTTACTAATAGAGGCGTCATACTTATTGTAAAGAAATAATATTCAGATTCAGATAATATATAATATGTATATATATATATATCCTCAGATTATATATAATATCATTGCGTCACACACGCTCCTTGCTTAAAACTATAACACAACCAAAACTATTCAAAAGTATTTCGTAAAAAACATAGAAATACTGCAATGTTATAATATAACCTCACTTTTACTACATTAGATACATATAACTCGATTCCTGGATAGATACATATAACTTGATTCCTGGATAGATTCTACAGCTTGATGGATTTTGACTTGAGAGGTGTCGTTAGATTCGTATTTACTGTGAGAGTGACACTGGGTATATCAAAATAATAAAAAAACAAAATGGCGGATTTTTGGCGCCAAATTCGAATATTTCTCACTCTCTAGCCTGGATGGATTTCCGCTTGATAGGGGTCGTTTGATTCGTATTTACTGTGAGAGTGACACTAGATATATCAAAATACAAAAATAATAAAACTAAAAAAAAATAAATAAAAAACGGTAATTTAAAAAACTAAAAAACCCGACTGCGTTTCTTTATAATATTAAAATGAAAAAAACCCTAAAACAAGAAAGTCATCGTAAAATTTAAGCAGTCGGGACCCATTCTAGAAAGCAAGCCGTATGTGCCCATATTTAGAATGGGTCCCGACTGGTTAAAAAGTTGCTAAGAAAAATTATTTACTTTTTATTCGTCCAAACTCATATTATTATCTGAGTCAGGATCATCTGAATCTGTATCTGTATATCTGACATTATATACACGCAGATACACTGCACAACTAAACAACACACTTTAATAACAAAATTAAAGAGAATTCAATGTATGCTGCGAGCATCGATAGCGATAAAAAAGATCTTTCTAATGTCCATCCCTAATTATGTGGTACTGAGAGACGTCAACGTCATACAGGCAACTGTCACTAGCGCAAAAACTATAGTAGTAGTAAGTTTGTGTAAATTATTGTTCGATTTCGGTTTTAGTCATAAAAAAACTAATAAAAAAATAAATAAAAATAAAATAAAAATGTATACAACATAATATTGAAAAAATAAGAAAACAAAAACTAATACGAGTAATGAGATTCGATCTTAAGGATCACGGAACGCGAATCTAGACAGCAACGCACTGGGCCACTCGTCCATGAAACTATAGTAGCGAAATTACGCTGCTAAATAAAATGGAATACGCGTATCAATGACATTTGCACGGTGCACCCCTCAGTACACGAGACCCACTTCACCTGCTTCACCCCCTCAAATACATAAAAGTTGTCTATTCACCGCGCCTTAAGTCACAAGTACAACCGAACAAGATCTTTAATATTTTTCCGAGTTAGAAAAGGTTTTAAATAGGTTCATTTCCTATTATGTCAGTGGCAATGCCACGTAATATGGTCTCACCCTCATCAACATGCCATCATCCTGCGATAATAATTTAATATGTTTTTTATCGATACGCCTTTTATCCCCTAAGGGGTAGGCAGAGGTGCACATTACGGCACGTAAAGCCACTGTACAATGTACACCCACTTTTCACCATTTGTGTCACCTATGGCACAATTCTAGACTCCGTGCTACTACTGAGAAAATTTACGAAAAGCCGAAAAATGCCTAGCAATACCTTGCCCGAACCGAAAATCGAACCGAATACCCCTTACCCGGCAGTCGCACTTGCGGCCTTCGAATAGATTAATAGTTAAGTTTAAGATTAAAAGTAAATACAAAGTTTTAATTTGACTTACCATATCCATCCTAGGTTCAACAAGAACATTAGTTTCATTGATAGCCGTGGTTCTCAATAAATGCATATCATGGTCACCCTTCACCACCATTTGGTCTTTACGTACACGGGTTTGTTTGGACCCACTAGAGGTCCTGGTTGGACTCTTGACTGTCGTTCCACTGCCGAGGCTAGCGATCGCTGATCCGTACGAATAACCGATACCCGAGTTGTCTTTGGCGCGTTTTGTGTTCGTTGAGAGATACGATAAACGGCTAGAAAAAAAAGACATAAATTTTATTAACATAACTTTAGAATAGGAGCAAAAATTCTTATAATAACTATCGGGAGGTATAATCACGGTTTACTCACGTAAATTAATGGAGAAAAGCTCTACTAGTTTCTAATGAGTGAGGCTGCGTGACGTCTTCGTTTCTGCGCACGCTCCTCAAGAGTTCGTCTGTGACTCGAAACTAGTAGAGCTTTTCTCAAATAATTTACGTGAGTAAACCGTGATTTTTAGCTAAAATTCTGTTATTTAATTAATTGCAATATGCAATATGGAATTTACTTAAACAAAGCATATTCGAGAATATAATTATTTTCCCTTGTTTCCAAAACCATTGTACTTTCAAGATAAAAATATAAAAAACAAATACTTCAGAAATAGGTACAATTCAGAATTAGAATATCACGTGCAGCACGTGTCATATCGGCGTATAATACAAACTTGTCTGCCCGTTTATCAAGATGTCAAGGTCATAGAAAAAATATCAGCCTCACTATCTGGGAGGTAAAATTTCTGGTGATACAGATTGCTATCTGTATACAAAACATCTATACATACTACGTATTATGATTGATTAACTCAGTTTGCACCTTTAAATAACTCTATGTGCTGATGAATTTGTTAAGAAAGTGGTATGATGAACCAAATTCCAACATAATTTCAACTATGTAAGATTTATTATAGATTTTATAACCAGGTTTGGAAACATGACCCTATGTCATCTCTTAGATTACATATAAGCATTTTGCATTTGAATAAAAGGGAGTATGTCATCTCTTGATCTATCATTTTGCCCTATTAGATACACAATTACACTAACTTGAATAAGAAAATTAAGAAGTAGATTTCTTAGTGTTATTCCATCAGTATAAGCATAAAACTACAGGTAACATTCCACAATATTTGAAGATTTTTATATCTACTCCTATTTCAATTTCCAGCCTACACATATTATACATGATAATATTACAACATATTTATGTCATAAATAAGGCAAATTTTTCAGTGTGTGCGTCACAATTCCATATAACGCGCGTCATTGCCAAACACTAGCCATACTATGGCAATAAATAACATATGTAGGTATTTCACAATTCTGAACAATTATGATTTTAGAATATTTAACTACTCAATGGAAAAATCATGTAAATAGATATATTTTTAATATTGTATTCAATGGAAACTCTGTAACAAGTTAACCACAGAATACCATTATTTAAATTAACATTTGTACTTTTTTTTAATTCATAAGTATAATATGCCTTTATTAAATAACATTTATGTAGAAGAGATATTACCTATAGCAAAGAAGGTAGTATTAAAATACTGTAAGTTATTAATATATAGCCTGCATACAGGTATACAACTCAATAATCCTTTTAACACACTGACCTAGTTACCCACCCGGGCTTGAGTGGGTGTAAATATCTAAAAATAAACCTCCCCTACTCGGAGTGAGAAGTAATGATCTTATCAATACAAGGTTATCCCCATAGTCTGCTGATATAGAAATAATTCATGTAGCTAATAAGGGGATAATGATTCCCATAAAGTGATAGGTTATTATTATTGATAACCTACAGAGAGGTCACTCACATAACTACCTACTATTTGCAAGAAATAATTGAGATAAGTAATTTTAAAATGTAAACTTCCTAGTAAGATAAAAACCAGAAAGATTTCAACAAATATTAGCCCAAAATGTCATATTAAGGCCTGGCGTGAAATTATAAAAAGTACATAAACTTTAATTATCATGCCAATTTCTTGTAATCACACTTACACAGTCACATATTTACCCTTATTTACATAAAACCCAACTACACCCCGATCACTTTGAGGAAAAGCTATAAAGTCTACTTAATTCATACTCTTTACATGTTATCACTACTCATTGTAATTGTAAGCTATTCTGTCATTGAATACATACACAAAAATAGAACCATGTGTATAACCTAAAAAAACAACACAATCTGCCAAAAATATACACAAACTTCGTCATTGCAAAATTCCAATAAATTTCCAATTATATTACTATAATATTACCGAATAATCCTAGTAATCTTACAACCAGTACTACGCTTAACACATTTATCACTATTAAATGGCATTTCAACATGCACAAAGGCAACTAATAATATTGTGTAATACAAATCTATTCACTAAATTGATCTTTCAAGTATTCCATTACATGCAAAATTAAGTTATTAAATTAATCAATTGCTATTTCCTAACTGATAACTTCAGTTCCCACAGTGCTGATAACAGATAAAAATAACAACTTACTTATCATAGCCCGGTATTGGAGACCCAATACTGTTAAAACTGCTGAACAAATTGTCTGATTCGCTGGCTGCTCTTTGTCTTCTGCGACCTTCTAAGGTACATTTAGAATCTGGCTGTGATCTGTTTTTGGGTTTCTTCAGTATACCATGTAGTGGTGAATTAGGTAAGGGGTTATTGAGTATTGATTTTAACGGCTGTTTTGTCGCCTGCACTTCCATCATGTCTTGATCGACTTTTTCTAATAATTCTTCAACTTTTGGTAAACGATCATCAACTTTAGTATTGGATAGTGTTGTTACTAATAATGGTCTGGTAGGACTTTTTCGATATAATTTTGATCTTCCTGGCTGGTAACTATAAAGAAAAACCTGGTGTTACTGATATACATTTCTTATTGGTAATATGAGCATATTCAAACTGAGAATGATATGATTTTGGAGGAAAACAACAAGGACATCATGCATAGCCCGTGGTTCAGAACACATCTGTGTTGACATAAGGTTAGATAACCGAGCAGTGTCATTGCACTACAAGTGTTTAGGTTATGTTTATATGAGCTCACCCATGGAACCTGTCCTGGTCGTGGGCCATGACGTAGTCACCGTTCTCGGCAGCTGGCAGTGAGCACTCGTGACGAAACCGTGCAGCCGCGTACTGTGGCTCGCTGTTATTCAGCGTGAAATGGCTCTTGTTGGGCAGGGCTCGATGATATCGACAGTTACCATCCGCGGAGCGGTTCGCCTCGCGACTTACATCCTCGTAAGGCGAACGGTCTATACCCTCACTGCGGCACCGACGCCGTAGTATGCGTGCTGGTTCCCGACCAGACCAATCTAGGACTGATCCTAAGGGATCGCACACGTCTAACCCGGCTTCGTAGCTTGGGCACGCTCGCCTATTATCCATATCCGACCCGCCTAATCGCGACGCATCGTCGAATGTCCACATGGATTGCGCACCAGGAATTTCACTATTGCACTGCTAATTTTACTGAGAACCACTGAAACATGAACTTATATCTGCGTCGATGAAGCCAGGAGGCGACAGGTGACAGATCGCCATTCGACAACCACGATACAACGTGCCAGGACTCCCGCCAAAATTGAAAGAAAATTATGTTCTTTTTACAAATAAATAAGCAAACCTTCAAGAATGGATACTCCTACACGAATTACGCATTGACACAGTCACACACTTTGCACCGTTAATTTAATAATGCCCATAGTAATGGCGATCGAGGTACACTCAAATCATCTACTTTTTTCGGCTGTTGTTTACCTATTTTGATAAACAAAAACTTGGTAATGCAGTTTAAGATAACTGTATTGATTTGCTGTAGTTTAAAATATAGCAAAACTGCGTTATATAAAATATCGATCTGTTAAAAGGTATATTGAAAAGAAATTTTAAAACACTTCATAATTTATTTCTTTCTCTACACACATAATAATAGCTTGACTAGTAAATAACGTCACTGGCTGATTTCTTGCTATCTCTTTTTAGTCATATGCTTTAGCCGTTTGCTAGAAAGAGAGGTCGTATTAGTTCGCCATACTGCCGCTATTATATTTAAATTGTTTGGTTGGCAAATACGAGGTTTCATTGAAGATTTTGGTGATTTGATGCTCATGGTTACAATATTTATTTGATAACAAACCTGTCAACGGGCATCAAATAATAAGGAGTGATTGTAGAAAAAGTTGAAATATTTAAAAACATATTTGACAATCAAAAGTAATCATAAATAGTAGATTTGGTTGAAAAAAGATTTCAATACTACTGTACAGACTTTGAAGTGAATGAGACAGCCAGCAGTTCGCAGTTTACATAATATAATAGATAAAAAAGAAATGAGGGAAAGATAATGGTAGAAAATTATTTACATTCAGCAACAATTTTATTATGTACCAAATTTCATTTCTGCTCGAAACCCAACTAGAATATTGACTTCTAGTTACCAGAGCACCGGCTCTAAGCAGGGGTAGGAAGACAGGGCAGTTTTAGTCAGTAAGACCAACACTCACGGTCTCACGCCTCACCCAAGGCGGTTGAAGTCATTCGATGATTTTCCCCCTCAAAAAATGGCTGATATTTTCTATACAAATTATACCCTATATTTATTATGTTGCCCAGGCCTATTAGTATTATACAGCTGTACAACAAAAATAGATTCATTTACTTCCGTCCGTTAGTTCCAGAGATTAGCGTGTGCAAATAGACACACAGACTTTTTTAAATATTATTTTAAAAAGTAGGTACTCAGTACGCTATTACTTACTGTTTCTCTGTCTCCCCATTAGGTATTGCCATTAAATTATGGTGTTGTTCAGTTAGACGCATTTTTTTCTGTTTTACTGATCATCTGGCTCCTATTAGTTTCCAGGCTTTTACATAAATTAATAGACCTATTTCGATTATGCGAAATAGCTACAGCAATGATAATTTTCAAATAATATAATATAGGGGGACATTATTGAGCATTGGTGAAAGAGGTTTGATTATGTATCAGTTAAAATGGATACTAGGGTTTGAGTAGAGACCTCCAGTTCAGCAGTAGGTATCATATAATAGGTAGAAATAATTAGCCATAGTTCCCCATAAATACCATGTATGCTAAAAAGTTAAAATTAGTCAGGCCAAGCACTCCGACACACCGCGGAGTCCGCATCACGCCTCTTCAGCTGGAACTTCTTTATGTTTATGGAGATAGGAAACTGGGAGAGGTATAGGCTACTTTTTTACTACACTACACGGGTAGCAATGTAGTAAGTAATATAAAAAATGTCCTTTGGAAAAAGAACAAAAGACAGGGACAGAACTCTGTCCCTGTCTTTTGTTCTAGATGTTTTCCCTGAAAAGTAAAACTGGGAAAACATAGCATCTTTTCAACACACAACTTCATGGGTTTTAAAAAAATAAAACAACAACTTCACTCAGTTTGAGAGACGAATCAGTATTCTTTTTTACACAGCGTAAAACCATAAACTTATAATATGCACAACATACACAGCCACGGTACGGATACAGGTAACGCGTAAAATATATTACATATCGCAACTATTTTTGGTAAGCTACAATAATGTATTGTATTTAATAATAAAAATCTACCTGAGACATTGAGTATCATATATTTGTACTTATTGTAATACAATATCATTATACTATGTTGTCAATTTATAAAATTGAATAGGCATTACTGTTGCACATGAGTGTATTTGCCACTAAAACTTAGATTTTTTTTATAACTTATTTCTATGTATAATAAATAAAATTTTACACATGACTAAAATAAAATTCTTATACACTGGCACTGAGGAACATAAAACCCAAGTCGCCAATAATGATTTTAATGAGAATATATCACACGATTCTTAAACAAAACCGAATGGTTTCATAAGCGATCGGTTGACGTCGGAGATACGTCGCAAGAGCCACCTGTAGCCCACGCGCGCGATACTCCGGCGAACGTAGTCTGTAGGAGTGTGCCAGTAACTTGTATCACATCGCTGCATTCGTTTCCAAGCCGTGTGCAGACTGGCGATGTAACCTGGAACAATATCGCAGCGCTTAGACAAAATACGGACACTCACTCGACAGTAGCGCAGCTTACACGCTACAACTGCTTACCTTAGCTGGTGAGTAACGCGATGTTTATCTCCTTCACCATCTTGACACGATGCAGCATCTTTGCTAGTGCCTCTCTGCTCAACGGTTGCGTAGAGTACCACACTGGGGAGTCTGGTACACAGGATCTTTCCGGTTGTAAGTAGAGTACGTCGTTGCGTGTGCGCACCGACTCGGGACTGATTAAAAAGGGAAAAGTTACCTTCATTCATAAAATTACGGTAAGAGTGATTTACTATACACATAATTTGAAAAACGTGATTGAAGAAAAAATAATATAACATACCATTTAGAAATATAGAATTCAAACAGTTTGAGTGGACACCTAAACGGATTTTCCTCATTAGGATATTGTTCATACACTTTTTTCTTTTTCTTTTTTGTATTTGGTTCTGCAACAGACAAATGTGATGAGAAATAAATATTTGTTTTCATTAAAAAAAAATGTATATATTTGCATTGTTCTATAGATAGTGACACAGTACAGATATGAGCAACGTTTTTTGTAGGACAAAATGTTAGTGGTACTGACCAAAATCGAATTGTGGAGGATAATATCTTAGTATGTCATTATTTGAGCCGGGTCCCTTGCCATCCTCCCTTTTCAGCTTCCTATGCCTCAATATGTAAGCGAGAGACAACTGCAAATGATCCTCTACTGTCTGTAAAAAAGAAATTGATGTTATCTTTCATTTTGTCATATGGCTCCGACGTAAACCTACTAGTTAGTACTTACAATAGTAATTTTATGCTTTTTAGTTTTAAATTTTTGTTTTAGTTTTTGGTTTTATAACGCAGTTTGTTGTTATTAAATAATCTTCAAGACGGACATTAAAATAAAAATTAGGCAACTTCTCTGTTATATAATCATTAAAATCACTACAACTGTTGCTGAGTAGATGAATCCGTGAATGAACGAGTGAGTGTCATGTATTTTTAAAAACGTTACGTGAGTAAGCCGATAACATAATAATTAATTTAGTATGTCTCACGAAAGTTACAATAAAATTGTATTATTAAAATCATGTACATATATGAAACATACCATCAAATGAAAATATTTAGTGTTGAAGAACATAAGCGTGGATAGCAGGACGTGTGGTGTGTGAACGCCCAGTTGTTTGCTCTCCCATAAATGCTCCTCTTCCACTCGGGTGACTATGTATTCTGGAAATATATTAAAGCTGTTAGCATGATAATAACAAGCAACTATTTTTTTTTCTTCTTTTTTAAAAACGTTGCCCCACACTAGGATTTTCTCCTGTGTCGTGGGTGCGTTTACAAACATACAAGTTCACATACACATGACACCCAGACCCGAAACAACAATTTGTGGATCACACAAAGAGTTGCTCCGTGCGGGAATCGAACCCGCTACCCGTTGCTCGGCAGCCAGTTGCCCAGCCACCGCACCAACCGTGCAGTCAGATTGTATATTATATGTGGTGAGAATGCCAATATGTTTCCTGCAACTCGTCTTGGAAGAGGACTTGTGCCCGCAGGGTGTTATGTTCCGGCGATTTCGAGGATTAATGGTGGCATTTGCGCATCCACATGCGCAAAGGATTTCAAGGTTTATATGTATGTCGCGAGAAAAAATCGAGATTTGAAAGCGATTACGAGTGTATTCGGTTTCTTGTTTCAAAGGCACAACACACAGCCGCGGTTTATACACAAAACTGTTTAGACAAAGTTATAGAATAGTTCGAGCCAGTTTGCGGTACCACGTATAGCTTGAAACTAGTCGAGTGTCCTTATCGATAATACTTACGTGTAACACCGTATAAGGTTGAGAACTGCTTCGCAATTTCATCCAAGCAATCGGTAAACTTCTCGTAATATGGATCCGTAAATATATTGTCTATTCTGCCGTTTTCGAACAGATACTGTTGTATACCTGGAAATGTAATATTTAATATTCCTTTATTGGTATCTGGGGGCACGGTAGTGCCCCCGCCAAGACGAGCCAAGCGAAGCGCAAGCGCAAGGGCACTACCTACCTTTTCTCGAAGCGCTTCGTCGTATTTTTGAACCTTCATAACTTGAGTTTGGGTTATACCAGATAAACAAAATTTTCAGGATATAATGTCAGTGTTAGACTTAATAAACCTCTAAAGTTTCAATTGCATAGCTCTTATACTTTAGATTTTATTGATATCTAAAATACCCCGATTTCGTCACTCACTCACTCACTCACTCACTCACTGATGATCAACAAAATTCTTAAGGTACTTCCTGAAGTCCTAGAAAACTGAAATTTGGTATGTAAGCTAGTATTAGTACCCAAACAACAAAAAATCCTAAAACTTGGAACTTTTACCCCCCAACCCCTTAAACTAGGGGGTGACCAACAAAATTCTTAAGGTACTTCCTGGAGTCCTAGAAAACTGAAATTTGGTATGTAAGCTAGTATTAGTACCCAAACAACAAAAAAATCCTAAAACTTGGAACTTTTACCCCCCAACCCCTTAAACTAGGGGGTGAAAGTTTGTTCGAGACTTCCGCAACTTTTGACGCTAGAGGTCTGAATGCGGCCGCGGAGGGGTAAAAATCTGAAATAGGGAAACTTAATTCCCTATTTCCTGCTTGAATCTGAAAATTATACACAAGTACATAGAACACAAACTTTTCATCAAATCAAAACATTATCCTACCCATAAGTACTTAGATATGAATAATATTACTACACTTCACTTCGGTAAGTGTTTATTAATCAACCTATACTTTTGAACATAAGCATCGTAAGTATAGTATGCGCCAACGCCCGCCGCCTGCCCCCTCGTCCCCGCGCAGTAGCTAAAAATAATCGGCCCGTCAGCGAGCGCGGCACCCGAACGCGGGCAGACGCGCGAGGGCAGACGTCGTTGACGGTTGTCTCGTTGAATGAAAAATTTTCGGAATATTTCGGTGATTTAAAAGTTTGCTATCGCGGAGAAAAAAACCATTTGCCTAATATTTAATTGTTAGTAGTTTAGTAGGTAAAGGTTTAGATACTAGTGTTTTAATTTTCATTGATAAAAAGTATTAGGATTACGTTTGCAATTTTCTTATAAATTTAGTAGTTTAGTAGGTGAAGGTTTAGTTAGGTACTAGTGTTTTAATTTTCATTGATAAAAAGTATTAGCATTACGTTTGCAATTTTCTCACAAATTTAATTAAGAAATTCAAAGATTGAATAAGTAGGTATTTGCAATTAAGTAGTATAGGTTAGTAGGTATAATATGTTTATAGTTGTTTATGTAGGTACGACTTAGTGAGAATAATTTGATACGTAGGTCATTGTTTAATTTTCATTGTTAATAGGTTTAACTTAAGTAGTTTAGGATTACGTACGGTTTGAATATTGTATAGTAGGTAGAAAATTACGATATTGATAGTTGTTAATCTAGTGTTAAAAATAATTTTGTGTAGGTATTTTAGAACTAGGTTTAATAGGCTTATCTACAGGTACCTATACCGCTCATTTCATTGACACTTGTCCAGTAGGTAGGTATAATTTACTTTAAGATTTAATTGAGAGGTTTAGTTTACAGTTTGGCATTACATAGCCTTGTCAACCTACAAAAAGAAATGAAATCCCACAAAAACATTTCATGTTAAATGTTGCCAAGACGAGACCATATAGCTCGCACTGTCAAAAAGTAATCAGATCCCGTGTAGAGCCAAGTTTCTAACCCTACATGCCCAGACCTAAATCGATAAGCCCTAATTTCACACTCAAGTTACGGGAAATTCTACAGCCATAGCTCGTACTGCGTAGTTCGTAGCGCGTAGCACCGCTACGGCGCGTAGGCCGCACGGACTTTTTGCTATTCGTCATATGGGCTTGAGCTTAAAAATCTATTCAATCTTCTAAACTCTTTCCGTGCGGCCAACTCGCCAGTTACGTCCAAGGTTTGCACGCCTACGAGATTATAGCGTAAAAACTCTGCTACGCGCTACGAACTACGCAGTACGAGCTATGGCTGTAGAATTTCCCCGTAACTTGAGTGTGAAATTAGGGCTTATCGATTTAGGTCTGGGCATGTAGGGTTAGAAACTTGGCTCTACACGGGATCTGATTACTTTTTGACAGTGCGAGCTATATGGTCTCGTCTTGGCAACATTTAACATGAAATGTTTTTGTGGGATATAAACACATCGTAAGAATTAAATAGGAACCTAAAAATAAAATAGGTACGTTTAAAAATTTGCAAGGCATGAAACCCAAAGGTATGAAATATGTATTAATACATAAATATGTATTATCTGTATGTTTAAATAAGTACTGGATTTTATTTATGTTTTTCGATCTTAAAATATGTAACTTACCCAAAACTAAATAATAAATAGTGTCGGGTGCGTATTCGCTGCCGTTCGGTTTCCGCACTTCCTTGACAAACAGACACAGCGAGTAGTTAAGTTCATCCGCCGTCAGCTGCAATATTTCAGACTTGAAAGGCTTCCGTCGTATCGAGCTCTTCTCTATCTCCGCGTTCTTCGTCATCACCCACTGCTTCCACGCGTTGACGCCGAACGTGTACTGCGAGCGAGAAGGGACAATTAGTCGCCGCGGGGACAAACACAACATATTATAATGCAACATTTTTTTTTCTTTTTTTTTAAAAACGTTGCCCCACACTAGGGTTTTCTCCTGTGTCGTGGGTGTGTTTACAAACATACAAGTTCACATACACATGACACCCAAACCCTAAACAACAATTTGTGGATCACACAAAGTGTTTCTCCGTGCGGGAATCGAACCCGCTACACGTTGCACGGCAGCCAGTAGCCCAGCCACCGCGCCAACCAGTCAAAGTCATATTTACACTGTACACTGTACATACCTTGAGACACATGTTATCGTCGGGTTTCTCGGCCGGCTCCCGCGGCGGGTCGGGCAGCGGCGCGGGCAGCGGAGCGGGCGGTGGATCTGCGCGGCGCTTCTTGGACGTATGAGCGGGGTGCGCGGCCCCCGGGAGCGCGGAGGCACGCTTGCGGGGCGCCCGCAATGCTGGTGTGATAGTATTCGTTACCATCGCAGATTCAAGGTCTAAGGGTTTTTCTTCGTACTCCGTCGCCATTTTAAACGCCATTTGCAGCAAGTCCTCGCCAAGAGCATTGTTTGTGTCAATACCCGTTACAGGGTTAAAGTTTTCCTCTGCAAATATAAATGTGTTCAATTAGTAATCTTACGAATGTACGACGATCACGATCCTACGGGCAATACAAAAGTTTGTTTGTTGCTTTAAATTTAGTGATGGTAAAACAAGTTTCTTTTGAAGACATGACTACAGTATGTATGAAGAAAATTATTTGGGTCCCTTGAAAGCCCGAAATTGTGAGTCTAAATAATCATTGAGCCGATAGTCGTATCTACCAATGGCTTCATAGCCGGCTACGGTTTTTTATATTTTTAGATTTTTTTTTTTATATTTAATTATTTAAAAATTTAATTAACAAGTATTAGAAATAAATAAAGAATAATGTGGTTACAACATACCATTCTCCACGTCCGAATCAGAGTCACTCTGTTCTTTTTTCGTGCCACTCGCCACCATCTCCGCCATCATTAGCAATTCTTCTTCGAATGGATTCGTCGGCTTATTATCGAGGATATTATCTATTTCCTTCATGATACCTTTAGCTGAATTTCTAGTTGTGGGAATAAAGACTGGCGTTGGGATAGGTAAAGGAATAGGGACCGGAACAGGGAAGGGAAGTGACCACATAGCACAAGGTACTGGGACGTAAATAGGGACGGGGACAGGAATAAGTACACGCCGTTCTAAACTAGGGTCCGTCTGACACTCCTTAGTGCACATTTCAGGTCCACATGACACGCCTTTTGACACCATTGTAGGCTTGGTTTTTGATGCGGGTATAAGTTTTACTAGTTGCATTTTGTGAGATCGAGGTTTTTGTACTGGTGTTTTGTTAAGGGTTTTTGTAGATGGAGGTGGCGGTATTGCGGTAAGGGTTTTTGTAGATGGAGGTGGCGGTATTGCGGTAAGGGTTTTTGTAGATGGGGGTGGTGATATTGCGGTAAGGGTTTTTGTAGATGGGGGTGGTGATATTGCGGTAAGGGTTTTTGTAGATGGGGGTGGTGATATTGCGGTAAGGGTTTTTGTAGATGGGGGTGGTGATATTGCGGTAAGGGTTTTTGTAGATGGGCGTGGTAGTTTTGCGGTAAAGGTCTTTGTAGATGGTCGTATTGCGGTAAGGGTTTTTGTAGATGGGGGTGATAATATTGCGGTAAGGGTTTTTGTAGATGGGGGTGATGATATTGTGGTAAGGGTTTTTGTAGATGGGCGTCGTGGTTTTGCGGTAAAGGTCTTTGTAGATGGTGGTATTGCGGTAAGGGTTTTTGTAGATGGGGGTGATGGTATTGCGGTAAAGGTTTTTGTAGATGGGGGTGATGGTATTGCGGTAAAGGTCTTTGTAGATGGTCGTATTGCGATAGGGGCACTTGTAGATGGGGGTGGTTGTTTTGCGGTAGGGGTTCTTGTAGATGGGGGTTGTTGTATTGCGGTAGGGGCTCTTGTGGATGGGACTGGTGGTATTGCGATAGGGATTTTTGTGGATGGAGGTGTTGGTGGTGGGGTAGGGGATTTTGCGGATGGGGGTGTTGGTGGTGGGGAAGGGGAAGGGGATTTTGGGGGTAGGGGTATTTCGGGTGATACGGGGGGCTCAGGCTCTGGTACGGGTTGTTGTGCTGCCAAGGATTGGACGTTTGAGATCACTGGCATGTCGCCTGCCATCCGTTGGCCTTGGAGCGCTAGGAACGAAGAGAGAAATGTTTTAAAAATGTTTGATACTGCTCCCAGGGTTAGCAACGCACGAGAAACGCCACTTGTATTGCATACGGTCACAAACTCTAGTAACTATTTTCTACTGGGCGGATTGTAAACTCGTTTGCCACTTTTGTAGTAACAAAAATTGTTTCGTAATTGAATCAACACGCAGCAGCCAGACGCCCCTGTGATTGAATCTCGTTGGAACTTCAATTATAAAATACAATTACAAATAATATAGTGAACCTTACATTTATTAGCAGCTGAGTACGTCCGTCTGGGCGTTCCCGAGGGCACTGCTTCCTCTTGGTCGATGGCCTCATCTAGAGGGTCCGGAGGCACAGGATTTGAGAAACGACCCTGTAACAATATGAAAACACATCATGATTAATCAGTGTCTAAGTAGGTATCATAATAATAATTTTAATGGTATGGGAATCAACCCTTGCTACACTTCAATAGGACTAACCTGAAATGTCTCGACGCACTTGTACGAACAGAAATTCCTTAATGAGGCATCAGACATCGTTAAGTGGTATTGGACTTGCGACGTTATCTTGCACATATCACATTGTGTTCTGAAAAGAGAAAAAAGAAGTTAAATCGACTTCAAAACCATGCTTTGTGTAAACATGGGAATAACGGTGTGGTATCCGGTGCTGCGGACTACCTTGCAAGTACCGGGGCGGAACGGGACAGGAACGGGGTGATTTGCAGTCTCACAAGAGTTCGACACACCTTCTCGCGTCACCCAATGCAAGCGAGAGCCATATTACGGTGTAATTATTTTTATTATTAATATTTTTTTATTTTTCCCAAGACATATAACTTTCCTTTTTTGAAGGCTTATGCGTATGTTATGACCGAGATATTTTGAGTGAGCAATTAATATCGACAGTCCCTCTGGCGTCACCCAAGTTAACGACTAGAAGCCCGTTTTCGAATAGTTGCAAGGATTTTTTTCTCCCAATAAAAAAGGGTGTATGTTATCATCGAGATAATCCTCATTCTATTAGCTTTTTATTGTTTAGGAAATAGTTACATTTTATACTTTAAACCACACATATACATAGACATATAACTTTCCTTTTTTGAAGGGGGAAAATCATCCAATGACTTCTCCCGCCTTGGGCGAGGCGAGAGGTAGTGTCAGACTTTTAATTCTTACCTCCTAGGACTGACAGCATTCATAGAAACCTAGGTGAAAGACCGGATAAACAAATATTTTATAAAATTTGCCTTTTTTCTAAAACGGCGCGGGTACACGTCTGTGTTGACCGGAGCGAGTGGTGGTCACCGCGGGGTGGGGCGGGACTTAATGACGTGCCACGCAATGTGATCAGCATTAAAAAATATAGCCAAATAAGTGAGATATTTGATTTGTACGTTCTTACCCCTCCGCCGATCTTACCCCAACGCACCTTACATTCATACATGACTTTGAGCAGAAACAGTGGGTGTTTGAACCTTCGTAGATTGTAAAACATTTACTCTGCTTCCGTTCAAAGTATTTTTTGCACCAACGACACTGGTCTGTGAACAAAAAGAAACATAGAATTAAACATAGAAGGGAAGCAGCCTCACAGGACCGCAAATCTGCCGCAATCATAGCGGTGGGTAAAAAAAGGGTAAACCGGATCACAGTTACAGAGTTACAGGCACTGGTGACAAATGTAAATACATTAAGCACTCAATATGCGGCGCTAAAATCACTAGTTGCTAGTTATAGAATTAGTGAAGACATGATTTTCTGTTCGACAAAATGAAACGGCGCAATGCGTGCCGAACAAAAATATTGCAGAATTTGATGTAAAATATGACACTCACCTGGAACGATATTGTTGACGAATTTGAATGCTGTAAAACAGGCATCTGAACACAACCTTTGTGACAATTCCTCACTCACTTCCACTTCAATCGAATTTGCTTTTTCTAAGGAACACACAGCACACTTCGCCCACACTGGTTGAGGTATCGGGTTTTTACTCATCAGGTCAAACTTCTCCACACAAGCTTGTGAACAAAAGTCTTTAAGCTGTCGTTTATCACCGACGGGAGCCAGAAAACTTTGATGTCCCACTGATATATCTTTTTGGCAGTAATGACACATTTTCAACCCTTTCTTAAACTCTTCCAAACACGCATTGTTACAAAACTGACGGATTTTGAAACCGAATCGTACGCAATATTTCCCTAAACTAGTATGTTGCACATTGTTCTTACAATTC
Source organism: Spodoptera frugiperda (assembly GCF_023101765.2). NCBI lineage: Eukaryota > Metazoa > Arthropoda > Insecta > Lepidoptera > Noctuidae > Spodoptera > Spodoptera frugiperda. The sequence goes on along the minus strand of NC_064229.1, from coordinate 8,111,866 downwards.
GCGCATCGAGCTCCAATTTTATTCAGATACCGTCCTAAACACAATTCACCACAAAAGTCCATAGTTTCCCAAGTCAATAATTTTTCGCCAAGATTAAGAATAATTTGGCATTTGTGACACGTCCGAATAAAAGTACGTTCTCTCTCTTCCTTCGCGGCTTGCAAAATCCGTTCTCTCTTTTCCATCACGGCTTGCACCATTGCGGGAGTCTTCCGTCTATCTATCCGTCCTATCTTATACGCTTTGTCTAAATACTTATCTGTTGCATTACAAATAACTTTTAAATTAAGCAAAGGAGGATTCTGTGACTTGGTAGGTTGTTTTCGTGGAGTTATGCCCTTTTTAATCACATATCTAGCATTTTCCTCAGGAACAATTCGTGGCACAATAGTTTGTTTCCTTGTTGCTTTGCTTATAGTTATATATCTAACATTTTCTTCAGGAAGAATGCATGGCTCAACAATGTGTTTCGTTATCTTATTCCTTCTAATCATATATCTACCACTTTCTTTGGCATTTAAGGTTTTAATGCATGCTTTTTCACAGATTAGCAAAGCTTCCCCATACCTAGTCAGGGAGTATGAGCAGCTTTTGTGAACATTGCAAACACAGCACTCGCCTTCTTTGGGTACGACTTCTTTGACTACGACAATGATTTGTCTCATGAACATGTATTTGTCTGCTTCATCGGCCATCATACTGTTGAGGCAGGCCATGGAGCAGTAGTTGGTGTCCTCGCCGTCGTAATTGTAATAAAAGTAGCAAGTTTTTATTTCTTCACATTCTGTGCATGTTAAGACTTTTGGTACAATTTCTTTAATTAAATACTTTTTGTGTGTTCTGAAGTATTGCCCAGGACCTTTTCTCTGGAAGTTGTTGGCACATGCCTCAGAGCATAAGTAGGCGGTTTCATTATCCTTGGTGGTATATCGGTAGGTACAAGGCTGCTCAGTCTTACAATGTATACAGGTGCCGTCAAATGGGCTGATCTGGATAATGTGTGGGATTTCACTATCATCAATTTCTTCAGATTCACTGTCTTCACTCTCATTATCTGTTCCTGTAAAATTAATAAAAAAAAAACAATATTCACCAACTTAGATACCTATTTTTAAAATGTGTGATAAGTGTACAGGCAGGACAGTTGTTTTTTCTTGACCTAAGTAATTGTTTTTCGAATAATTTTTTTTTACGGTAATGGTCAACTAAAGATTTATACACTCAGGTGAAATACAGCTTTTATTGGTTACTAAATAAATAAGAAATAAAATAAGCATTTGATATTGAAACTCGTGCAGTTTCTCACATGAGTACAAAAAATACCCCACCTGAAATTCTTTTCTTCACTGGCTTCTCTGAGTTTCCACTCCAAACCTGCAAACGGCTGAAATAATAAGAAAGACATTTATGTTAACCAAATATTAGCAAATGTAACAACATCAGCAGCAGCAGCTGAAATACGTCCACTTCTGAACAAAGGCCTCCCCCTCAGTTGTCCATGTCAAACGACAATTGGGACCGGAGGCCCAATTCCCCCCTTCCCAATCTTCCCCATCCCCATTCCCGAACAACAACCCTTAAATTCGTAACTCCCAAAAAGCCGGTAACGCACTTGTAAAGCCCCTGGTGTTTCAAGTGACCATGGGCGTCGGCGATTGCTTACCATCAGGTAATACGTCTGCTCGATTACCGGCATGTCTCATAAAAAAAAAAACAATTCGCCTCTTGCATCTATTTGCTCCCCGCAATACTGAGCAGGTAAATCTTGGATCGCTTTCGATCCTACTGGTACAAGTATGTGGTGCGCTCTCTAAACCCTATTTATTTATTTGGTAGAACAAAATATGCATAATTTTACTTTATTGGCTAAAGTATTATACAGTAAAGGTATATTGATGTCATTCTATGTTAATCCCTCCTGCCGTGGTCGTGTTAACTTGGAAGCCGGCTACAGAATTAATTGTAATAAGCAAATTTAATATACATCTAGGTATTTACTTCATATCCTGTTTGTAGCGCTCTCGAAATGCACCTCGTACTCTTTTTAAATTCTTGTGCTGCCCTGAATAAGTATGTTTTTTGTACGAAGTTATACTAGTTGGTTTATACATTGTGGACGTTTAAATCAAAAATTAAATTGTAAATCACAACTATGTAAAAACTTAACACAGATTTATTAGTCAGAACTCCTCACTGTTATACATTAGGCCACTTTAATTGATTTATTATATAATAAATATTGTTTTTCTACAAAACTGAAACCGACAATCGATATAAACTTTTCTGTATTTATAATAATAAAGAGAAGATTGTTTTCTTTACTTTCGCGTCAGACCAAAAATGTTACCTGTCTGATGTCTGACAGTGACAGACTGTGAAACTGAAACTGACAGTCGTTGAAGGACAGTGTATATCTATGGTACACATGTAGTCCGTAGACAGAGAATCTTATGTAGCCGTTTGCAACCTGGATGGAATATTATAAAAAAAAAATAGATACTTCCGCGCGGTTTCACCCGCTCTGCTCGGCTCCTATTAGTCATAGCGTAATGTTTTATAGCCTTTCTCGATAAATAGACTATCCAACACAAAAGATTTTTTGTGTTCGAACCAGTAGTTCCGGAGATTAGCGTTTTCAAACAAACAAACTCTTCAGCTTTATAATATTAGTACAGATAGGCTTAGATGCCTACTTGGTTGACTGCCTCGTTGGTCGAGTGGTTGCAAGTGCGACTGCCGAACAAGGGGTCTCGGGTTCAATTCCCGGGTCGGGCAAAGTATCACAAGGCTTTTTTTCGGATTTTCGAAAATTTCTCAGTAGTAGCACGGAGTCTGGAATTGTGTCCAGTATATGGCAAAAGGCTCACCCCCTATTACATGGGACTTATAACAGAAATGATGAAAAGTGAGTGTACATTGTATAGCGGCATTACGTGCCGTAATGTGCACCTCTGCCTACTCCTTAAAAAAAGGCGTGACGTTATGTATGTATGTATAGGCTTAGGTGACGTGGGTGCGTTTACAACACAGTACAAGTTCACACGCACATTGACAACCAGACCCGAATAATCAATTTTGGATCACACAAAGAGTTGCTCCGTGCGGGAATCGAAATCCAGCTACCCGTTTTTCACGGCAGCCAGTTGCCCAGCCACCGCACCAACCGTGCAGTCAAGTTTCTGAAGCTAATAGGCAAATTGGCAAGAACTGACCCTCGTGATGGCTTTATAATAAACTTTTTAAATATTTCAGTCTTTTGGGGTATTTTTATTTCTGCGTGAACTTGCCTCGATCGTTTATAGGGATATATAGCCATTTGTACACTTTTATCATTGGATATTGGACATATTTCAATATTCTGTGAATCAGGTGTTTCGGTGTTTAATGAACACTCTGAAGATGGATCTGAAATATAAAAAAAAAAATTTTTTTCTTCATTAGAAAACAGTATTCTAATATTATAAATTTGAAAGTTTAAATATTGTTCTGTCTCCAGTACAAGAAGAATAAATCAAAAATTATACCTGGTGTATTTTCAATGCTATCAAGAATTTCACTTCTTTTCCTTTTCATTAATACTGATCTGGGTTTTGGTGGCATCATTCTATTCTGGCACTCAAAAATATGTGGTACCACGTCTTTTTTCAGGAAAAGTTTTCCTCCAAACATTTTAAACTTCATCCAATTTTCGACATCGTTCTCCAACTGTAAAATAAAAATTAAGTCAGACAAGATTGGTAATTTTATTATATTTACAATAAGTATAGTATTTAAGAATTACTATATTGCTTACAAGCATGAAACACATCTGTGTTTATAGGTAAGGTATAAATATTTGCCGACTTACATCAAAGTGGTCTTCACAGCATCGAATGATGGTCTTTGGAGAATACTTATCCGTTCTCCTCGCAGCTTGGAACCACTTTTTTCTCAGTTTGGGATCAGAAGGCCCAGTTAAAAACAATTTATTAGGAAATTTGGTTGAAGTTGATGGACACAATGGCACGAAACATGAGTCAATCCGGCTTTTTTTAGTGCTGTTGTTGTAATCACCAGATGTTGATGGGATGTCCATTATTAGTTTTATCAAAATGTATCTTGAAAATAGAGGAAATTTTGAAAAAAGCCAGCGACGATAACAAACAGTGAACAGTGACAGTGACAGACATTGACAAACAGGTATGACGTCATCGGAACTATAGGTCCGTTTCCGCGCGAAAATTTAAACTGTCAGTTTCAAAACGCATTTTTTGCAATAAATTAGGGTTTTTTTTAATATACTTGTGGTCTATTCTACATGTAATGCTTTACAATGAAAACATAAATAAAAATATTGCATCTTCCCTATTACTCTGTGCGTAAATCGAACCCGCTACACGTTGCACGACAATGTTGCCCAACTGTACGGTGGCTGGGCAAAACGGCATCTAAGACGTCGATTGTGTTACTGAAAGAATTTACGCAACGTTACGCCTTCCCCGAAAAGGTAAGCAGAGATGCACATTACGGCACGTAATACCGCCATACAATGTACACCTACTTTTCACCATTTGTGCTATAAATCCCAAGTAATAGGTGGTGCGTTTTGCCATGCCATTTACCTTCAATCACTAATATTCTAGTGATCGAAGTGTAGGTAATTATAGAAACTTCTTAGTGATTGGCCGTAAATGTCTATAAAAAAGTTTGAGTTTAAAATGACCATCGATAACTTGTACTTACCAAGAAAAGGCGGGAAATTAGTTAGAGATTTTTTTATTATTAAACACAAGTTGCGAGATTCATTCGGTCAACATAATCGAAGCTACATTGTGTTTATATTTTTGTATGAAGTAATATTAAATCTTCAAATTAATACTTTATCAGTTGGTAGTTTTATTCATTCGCGAGACTAGTCTACCCTGTTCCTGTAACGAAACGGACTTTGAATAAATGTAAGTTATTGTATTACTCTTGAAGCTTTTTTGATATGCGTATTGTTTCATATAGCTTTTGTCCACAGCTTCCCACGCGTTGATTATACCATATAAACTTTCTTAATTAAATCACAAACAAAATCCGCTACGTCGGTAAATCAATGGTAAATCCATTAGAATGTAGATTTCTATGTAGTTTTTTAAAGATCTAATGTTCAACTACTAGAACGCCACTCTATCCCCACGCACATAAGAGGCACGTCAGGTACATCAATAGGCCAACCATAGGGGCTCGTACTCTGCACTCTGCAGTCGTGCTTGTGGACACTGAACCGAGATCTTAAGGATTTCGCTATCTAGGGTATAAAATAAAACACTCAGTTTTAGAGAATCAGTATTCTTTTTTTACACAGCGTTAAACCTAAACCTTATATCTGACGCCATTATACTTAAAATATAATACGAATCTGACTCTTTTGCTAAGCTATAATTATTTTCAATAAAAATTTCTATCTGAGATATTATATAGCTTTCTCAATATATAAAATGAATAGGTACTACTATTACACATGAGTGTATTTGCCACTAAAACTTGGAATTTCATAACTTATTTCTATCTTATATTATAAATATTCAAATTTTACACATGGGCAAACATAAAATTCTTTTATCCTGGCACTGAGGAACATAAAACCCGAGTCGCCAATAATTATTTTAATGAGAATATATCACACAATTCCGAAACAAAACGAAATTATAGTTGTTTCGCTTGGTGTATTTACAAAATTTATAATGATTCGAAACAATCAAATGGGCCTTTTATAATAAAAGATAGACCAAGGAATTAGATAATAATGATAAATAATATGTGAATTGAACAGTACAATTAGTACCATTATCTGTACATACATAAACAGTCCCGCACAGAACTTACGACTAAAACATTGTAACATTATAAAAACGTAATCTTATATGAACTAATTAATGTTCGTCGTCCGTTACGCAGACTGATATACAAAGTAGAAAAAATATACATGTACATGTACACCACAACAACAGATTTCATAAGCGATCGGTTGACGTCGGAGATACGTCGCAAGAGCCACCTGTAGCCCACGCGCGCGATACTCCGGCGAACGTAGTCTGTAGGAGTGTGCCAGTAACTTGTATCACATCGCTGCATTCGTTTCCAAGCCGTGTGCAGACTGGCGATGTAACCTGGAACAATATCGCAGCGCTTAGACAAAATACGGACACTCACTCGACAGTAGCGCAGTTTACACGCTACAACTGCTTACCTTAGCTGGTGAGTAACGCGATGTTTATCTCCTTCACCATCTTGACACGATGCAGCATCTTTGCCAGTGCTTGTCTGCTTAACGCTTGCGTAGAGTACCACACTGGGGAGTCTGGTACACAGGATCTCTCCGGTTGTAAGTAGAACACGTCGTTCCGCGTGCGCACCGATTCGGGACTGTTGGAAAATATACTGCGATGTCATTGGCAGAGGAGTGGTGGTCGGAATTGGGCAAATAAACGTGAATCCGATTTAAAAATCAATGTGTTTGTCCTATTACGATTAAGTTTATCCGAAGTATGTGTTAACAGAAATCAAAATGTGAAGAACCAGAGCTATACTCTGTGGCTATACAACCTACATAGCTCCATCCCTCTTGCACTGCTCAATGATCGACCATTCTGACACAATTGTAATAGCAGACTAAGGCCTTAGTCTGCTATTACAAGATGTATTATTTAGGTATGTATTTTACAAATTATACTATGCTGCATATGTACATGTGTTAACATGATAATTATGTGATGAATACAAACAAGCTATACTATACTATATACAGTTTATACATATTTAGATTGTTATTTTTATGTAAAAGTGATCATGAATTTATAAATGATCATAAAATAATTAAAACTCTAGGAAAACGTGACTGAAGGAAAAATTTAACATACCATTTAGAAATATAGAACTCATAAAGTTTGACTGGACACCTCAAGGGATTCTCTTCATTTTCCTGTTGTTCATACACCTTTTTCTTTCTTGAATTTGCTTCTACAAACAGATAAAAGCCAATTTTATTCAAAATTGTTAATAATATCAGGATAAAAAGTAAATATTAATAGATTTTTGTACTGATCATTAAATTTAAACTTCATACTAGTGAAACTTTTTATTAAAAAAATTTTTCAAAGTTAAAGTCAAATAATTTATTCTAATTAAACCACTACTTTTAAAATGTCAACAAATAAAGAAATAAACAACAGTCTGTGAGTCTGTCTGTCAGCTAGGTGCTTCGAATGAAAGATCCAGAAAGAAACTCCATTTGTTACTCTTTTAAAAAATACATCTTGTAAATTTTAGCTTGGTTCTGTAGATAATTTATCTTAAATCTAGCTAGTGACACAACACAAACATGAGTCACGTGTTAAGCTATTATTGTAGTAACAAAATATTTATGGTACTGACCTAAGGCAGATTGTGGAGGGTAAAACCTTAGTAAGACATTCCTTGAACCAGGTATCTTGGCCTGCCCTGGCTGATTAGGATTCCTCTTCCAATGCTTCATTATGTGAGAGAAAGACAATTGCATATGTTCCTCTACGGTCTGTAACAGAAGAATAGATGTCTTACTTCATCTGCATTTTATTTTAAATGTTGCCCCATACTAAGATTTCCTCCTTTGTCGTGAGTGTGTTTACAAACATACAAGTTCACATACACATGACACCCAGACACGAAACAACAATTTGTGGATTACACAATAAGTTACTCGAAATCGTTCCACAGCCAGTTGCCCAGCCACCGCGTCTTGTATTTACATTGCAAAACTCCTGTATCCCAACTTCTTAATTAAAAAAGGTATAAAAATGACTTTAGCCATGTTTACGCCAAAAGAATCATTTAGACATCCCATTGTAGTATGTGTACATGTAATGCGATTAGATGTAAAGTAAGTAATACCATTATTAATTTATCAATTGAAAATTATATTAAATACTAGCGGACCCGACAGACGTTGTCCTGTCTACAAAATTTTAACCTTTTTTTAATAAGCTAAAACATTCTGGACCTTTTTGATGAAAATTGTCATTCAAATGTTATGACAATATCTAACGTCATTAATATTTGACACTGCGATGGTAGCGCCGTCTGTCGGATCCAATGTAAAACATTCCAAAATCAACAACTACTGATAAATTAAAAATTAATCAAAAAATCATTGTCCAGCGGACAAAATTGTGAATCTAAACCATTCTCAGATCCCCTTGAACACACACAAAAAATTTCATCAAAATCGGTCCAGTCGTTTAGAGAAGTTCAGTGACATACACACTTACAGAAGAATTATATATATATAAAGATTAGGAAAGAGAATGTTTATGTATAAGAAACATACCACTAAATTGAAATGTTTAGTGTTGAAGAACATAAGCGTGGATAGTAGGACGTGCGGGGAGTGTGCGCCCAGTTGTTTGCTCTCCCATAAATGCTCTTCTTCCACTCGGGTGACTATGTATTCTGGAAATATAATGATCAAAGTATTGGTATAAGGAGGTATAATCGACAAACTAGTGGATATTTTTACAATATAACTGTGAATGTTTTTATTTTACTTTTTTTGGCATTTCCAAAGAAATTAATATATACGACAGGATGAAAAATTAATAGCACTTAACCCGTCGTATGCTGAAGCACTGATCAGTGCGAGACACAATATGTATTCTATAGTTGTCTCATATACCCGCAGACGAAAGGTTAATCATTATAGAATAAGAACTTAACTTTGACAGACATAAAACCGGTTCCTGTTAATTATCGATATGTTATTTAATGCCAGTGAAAAAGCTGGCTTCTTATTTTTTGACGATTATAATAAAAGTAGAATACAAAATATATAAACAATACTTACGTGAGTCATTGTATAAAACTGAGAACTTTCTTGCGACTTCGTCTAAGCAATCGGTAAATTTCTCGTAATATGGATCCGTAAATATATTGTCTATTCTGCCGTTTTCGAACAGATATTGTTGTATACCTGAAAATGTAATATTAAAGATTCACTTATTTGTATATAAACACACATTATTTCACGTAGTACATGTAAATAAAATACAATTCTTATTGGCAATTCGTTTAAAGAATTATTATTGGATTTCATTTAAGAAACAGTAATAATGCTTACCTAAAACTAAATAATAAATAGTGTCGGGTGCGTATTCGCTGCCGTTCGGTTTCCGCACTTCCTTGACAAACAGACACAGCGAGTAATTAAGTTCATCCGCAGTTAGCTGCAATATTTCAGACTTGAAAGGCTTCCGTCGTATCGAGCTCTTCTCTATCTCCGCGTTCTTCGTCATCACCCACTGTTTCCACGCGTTGACGCCGAACGTGTACTGCGAGCGAGAAGGGACAAATGAGTCGCCGCGGGGACAAACAGTACGACATACAACACACATTCCCACTGTACACACCTTGAGACACATGTTAGCGTCAGGTTTTTCAGCCGGCTCCCGCGGTGGGTCGGGTAGCGGCGCGGGCGGTGGCTCCGCGCGGCGCCGCTTGGACGTGCGAGCGGGGCGCGCGGCCGCCGGGGGCGCGGGGGCACGCTTGCGGGGCGCGGCCGACGCACGCAACGCTGCCACCGCGCGTTGCTGCTCCAGTACCATCATATGGTGGTGGTGCATGCTTTCACCCTCCAGACCTTACGAAGTGTGCAAAATATACATTTAGAGGCACAATGAACACATTTACATATTTTATCGATTTGTTAATTTATACAAAATATGGTTTACCATTGTTATTTTAACAATAAACTACTTTCATCCTGTTTTTTGTGACTTTACAGTGCAAAACTCACCAGGCATACCAGGATGAGAGCTGGGTGTGATAGTATTTGCCGTCATCGCAGATTCAAGGTCTACAGGTTGATCTTCATACTCCGTCGCCATTTTCAGCGCCATCTGCAGCATGTCCTCGCCAAACGCATTGTTTCCGTCCATACCCGCCACAGGACTAAAGGTTTCCTCTGCAAATATAAATGTATTCATTAAGTGCTGCTACAATTTTCTTTTATCACTGAAGCTCATTTATTACAATCTTATAGTTTCTTTTGATATCACTCAATATTAATATTTAGCGTGTTCTGATATTTGAAGTACTTATGTATAATGTGGAACCAATGCCACTCCATAAAACAGTTTTAGCAGCAAAAATTGGCTATGTCAATCAACTAAAGCACTGATGAAGACATAGCAACAAATGATAAGTAGTGTTGTTCTTCATAAGCAAAGTCACACTAGTCGAAATCGGTCAGGATATATTATACTAGAAGAAGGTGGAGCAGGCGCTTAGTATTAAATCGAAATGAAATATTATCCCTACAACCTACCATTGTCCTCATCAGTATCAGAATCACTCTGATCTTTTTTCTTGTCACCAGCCACCATTTCTGCCATCATCAGCAATTCAGCTTCGAACGGATCCGTCGGCATCTTATCGTGGATCTTATTTATCTCCTTCATGATACCTTTAGCCGAATTTCTAGTTGTGGGAATAAAGACTGGCGTTGGGATAGGTAAAGGAATAGGGACCGGAACAGGGAAGGGAAGTGACCACATAGCACAAGGTACTGGGACGTAAATAGGGACGGGGACAGGAATAAGTACACGCCGTTCTAAACTAGGGTCCGTCTGACACTCCTTAGTGCACGGATGAGGTCTACATGACACGCCTTTTGACACCATCATAGGCTTTGTCATGGTTGCCTTATTGGCTATTTCTCGTGGGGGTAAAGTTTTAACTATTACATGGTTGTATATTTTGGGGGGTGGGGGTGGTGGTGGGGTAGGGGGCTTAGGAGGGGGAGGGGGTGTTTTGGGTGCTGCGGGGGGCTCGGGCTCTGGTACAGGTTGTTGTAACCGTTTGGATTTCTGTCGCGTCATGGATGGCATGAGCGGAGGGGGAGTTGCTAAGGACTGGACGTTTGAGATCACTGGCATAACGCCTGCCCGCTGCTGGCCTTTGACTGCTGTAAAGAGAAATACATAATTATGTCGTGAAAGACTTTTGCGTTTGTGGTAATACTGGTAATACGCCTCTTGTATTATAATGCCGACTACTACGATTGATACAAATGATAACCAGTAACCACTTGTCATGCAAGTAATAAGCTTATTTACTACCTATTTAATGTGCAGACGCCTATCACTTGGTGATTGAAATTAGAGAATATAAAACCACAAATAATATAGTAACTCTTACTTTTACTAGCAGCAGGGTATGTCCGCCTAGGCGCTCCCGTGGGTACCGCTTTCTGTTGGTCGATGGCCTCGCCTGGTATTAATGGAGGCGCATGCTTTGAGTATTGACCCTATAACAGTATGAAAATACATGTTAAACTGAGATGTCTAAACAAATTAGATATGGTTAGCTTAAAATTCCCTTCATATAAAAAATATATTGTCATTTAAATGATCGTAGGCACTAGGAAGGATGATAAAAGTGCATTAATCATAATAACATCTAAATATAGTGAACATTTATGTTAATTTGATTCAAGTGTAGCAGAGCCATGCTTCGGTAGGAATGGATCGGCTCGACCTGAGGGATACCACTCGCATTGTGTTTCGTTGAGTGAGTGAAGTCACGGAAGCACAATTACCCCCTTCCCAATCTTCCTTATCCCCGATTCCCCAACAACCCTTAAACTTCTAACCCCCAAAAGGCAACGCACTTGTAACACCTCTGGTGTTTCGGGTGTCCGTGGACGGCGACGATTGTTTAACATTATATAGGTGATCCGTCTGCTAGTATACCGGCTTATACCATAAAAAAAAAATCATTTCACATAGGACTAACCTGGAATGTCATGACACACTGGTATGAACAGAAATTTCTCACGGTGGCATCGGACATTGTTAAGTGGTATTGAGCTAACGATGTTCTTTTGCACATATCACATTTTGTTCTGTAAATAAGAAAATAAAATTAAAGTATCATGTCAACTCAATCATGTTACTAGAAGAATGTGTATATTGCTGATTGGACTGTTGATATTTTTAATACAGAAATTTAGTATTTGAATTAATATGACAAGATCCTCTCTTTTGAATCTGACATACAGTATGCACTATAATCAATGAGCACTATAATAAAACTACAGGAGGAAAAGAGGTACATTCTAGTTGACAGATATAGTTTAATAATATGTAGTAATAATTCTTACCTTCTGGAAGACACAGCATTAACAGAAACCTGGTAGAGATTCAAACAGTTGAGTGAGCACATCATAATGGCCTGACCATTTGTTTGGACCCGCCTTATCATGTCGAAATTGTATTTCTTCACCTTACACCAGTTACAAGGCACTATATGCCTAGAATTACTGATATATACATTCATACATGACTTTGAGCAGAAACAGTGAGTGTTTGAACTTTCGTAGATTGTAAAACATTTACTCTGCTTCCGTTCAAAGTATTTTTTGCACCAACGACACTGGTCTGTGAACAAAAAGACATAAAATTAGCAAGGTATGGGTTTCTGTCCATAAAAATAATGTTATGTCTGTCAAATAAAACTTTGATGTCAAGTATGATATTCACCTGGGAAGATATTGTTGACGAATTTGAATGCTGCAAAACAAGGATCTGAACACAACCTTTGTGACAATTCCTCACTCACTTCCACTTCAATCGAAGTCGCCTTTTCTAAGGAACACACAGCACACTTCGCCCACACTGGTTGAGGTATCGGGTTTTTACTCATCAGGTCAAACTTCTCCATACAAGCTTGTGAACAAAAGTCTTTAAATTGTCCTTTATCACCGACGGGAGCCAGAAAGCCTTGGTGTCCCACTGATATATCCCTTTGACAGTAACAACATATCTTCAACCCTTTCTTAAACTCTTCCAAACATGACCAGTTACAAAACTGTCGGATATCGAAACCAAATCGGACGCAATATTTCCCTAAACTAGTATGTTGCACATTGTTCTTACAATTCGCGCACCGAGCTCCAATTTTGTTTTGATACCGTCCTAAACACAATTCACCACAAAAGTCCATAGTTTCCCAAGTCAATAATTTTTCGTCAATGTTAAGAATAATTTGGCATTGGTTACACTTCCGAATGAAAGTCCGTTCTCTCTCTTCCCTCGCGGCTTGCACCATCGCGGGAGTCTTCGCTTGTATCTTATATGCTTCGTCTAAATATTTATCTGTTGCATTGCTAATAACTTTTAATTTAAGTAAAGGAGGATTTTGTGGCTGGGTAGGTTGTCTTCTTAGAATTCTCTTCTTTCTAATCATATATCTACCATCTTCTTTGCCGTTAAGGGTTTTTATGCACGCATTTTCACACACTAGAAGATGTTCACCATACCTATTGAGGGAGAATATGCAGCTTTTGTGAACTTTGCATACATAGCACTCTGCTTCTTTGGGTTCAATTTCTTCGGCAACTATCCTTCGTCTCTTGAACACGTATTTGTCTGCTTCATCGGCCATCATACTGTTGAGGCAGGCCATGGAGCAGTAGTTAGTGTCTTCACCGTCGTAATTGTAATAAAAGTAGCACATTTTTTTTTCTTCACATTCTGAGCATGTTAAGAGTTTAGATGCAATTTCTTGAATTAAGTACTTCTTGTGCGTGATGGAGTATTGCCCAGCATGTTCACTCTGGAAGTCTTTGACGCATGCCTCGGAGCATAAGTAGGCGGTTTCATTATCCTTGGTGGTATATCGGTAGGTACAAGCTTGCTCAGTCTTACACTGTGTACAAGTGCTGTCAAACGGACTGATCTCCTGGATAATGTGTGGGATTTCACTGTCGTCAATTTCTGCAGATTCATCGTGTTCATTTTCATTCTCTTTCTCTGTAAAATCAATAATAAGTAACATTAATTCACGAACTTAGATAGGTACTTAGTATTCATTTAAAATGTTTGTTCATGGGAAATATTTAAAAGTTTTTTTGGAACTTGGAAGTTATATTATTTTCATAGATTGTCACTGCAACTGACCTCCGCCATTTTCGTGGGAAGCCTCGTCGTTGGCAGCGTCTGCCTCAGCATGTTCTTCTACTGCCTCGCTGTTCAGATGGTCATCTCTGCTTCCTTCGGCATCCACAACAGTTTCTTCCTTGGGTACAGCCGCTATCGCTGCCGCCTCCGCTGCAGCTTCTGTAAACAAGATACTATTTTGGTTAAGAATTTTGGTGATCAGTATTATTTTATCTTCAATTATCAGTCTTTGTAATAGCTATCGTGTGCAATGTTCCTGTACTAATATATTATTGTAACAAATAAATAAAAATAACATTTTTACCCTCTGCCTGCTTTCTCTTTTCAGCTAAAGCCTTCTCTGCTTCAGCCTTGTCGGCATCAGAAATTTCCCGTTCAATGTCTGGCAGGAGACACACTTCCTCATCAGCGCCAGGCTCATCAGCCAGCTCCGACACTCCTCCTTCATCAGGGTGATCTGGAATGAAAAATATCAGATTCATTTAATATTTACATTTTTCAAGTGCTTGTTACTAAAATCTAAAACTAAGTCAAATGTAACATATTTTTATAACTATCGTGAGACATACTAAACAACAAGTACCTAACAATAATGGCCTACTAAGCCTATAAGTAGACTGCGCGACGTTGCTGCTCATAATGAAGAGTCCCTGTGATTCGAAACTAGTAGAGCTTTTCTCGTTACATTTACGTGAGGTGAGTAAATAGTTATTTTTTGTTACTAAATGTAACCATTAAATGAAATATAAAAAAAAAACTCCATATTACCTGTATGATGGTCCTCATCATCTTCATGAACGTCGCCGTGGTGATCATCAGCATTATGATCATCATCATCATCATCTATATTAACTGTGACAGCAATGTCTGACTTTTCCCTGGTTTCATTTGCTTGACTAGAGTCAGTTGTGTCTTTGAGCAATGCATCGAAGGGGTCCAGTGCCTGTAAAATTAGTAAAATTCTCTGTAAACTCATGTGGGACAGCTATAATTTCGTATAAATGGGCTGGCTCGACCGGAACGATAGCACAACCTTTTATTTTCTAAGGTCATCAACCTCAAAAAACCGGCGTGAACTAACACTTGCGATGAGTTTCGTCTTGTGCGTAAGATTACTAGAGATTCTATCCTCCCCACCATATGTATTTAGTAGATAAAAGCAAAAAAAATCTCAAAAGAAATTGTGATTTTACACCACCAACCAATGTAGTTGCTAGCCTTGCCAGCTAAAATCTAGCCTGTCAAGGAACTAGTTAAACCTAGCATTAACAAAATGGCATTATTTTTTTACCTGTGTGTGGTCCTCCTGTGATTCATCAAGAGTAACATTGGGTGCAGTCTCAAACTCAGGCTTGCCAACCTCATCATTGTCTTTCTTGTCATCATTATCTAATACATCTTCTTTTGTTTCCTCACATTTCTCTTCTTTTTCAACAGCCTCTGTTTCACAGCTTCCTTCAACAACTGAACTTTCATTTTTCTCAGCCTCTTCATCTTGTTTTATAGTTATATCTTCTGTAGCTGCCTCTATGCTTTCCTGACTTGTTTCAGTGGGTTCAGGATTTACTTGGCTATTTGTCTCACTATTGTCTTGACTGGTCGACTCTTGACTTGGCTCATCTTGTGATGTTGATTCTTGTGGTAATTCATCTTTTACTTTTTCATCTACATCTGCAGTCAATTCACTGTCTTGTGATTCTTCTATTACTTTGTCAGCTAAGTCTGCTGTAATAGAAATATTTTTATTATGAGATACTTTGTTTTCTACTCAATTTCAATTATTTCTGGCACATCTTGCAATAAATCATAAGAAAAGTATTGTTTTCATAAATATAACATTGCACCAAACATTTTTTTTTTTTCATTTTATTATCATTACTTAAGTAGCAAAAGTGAGTGTGATGTTAATTTATAACTCTTGACACAATAAATAATAGAAAGGGCACTTCCATGTTATGATTGTTATGGTTCTAGCAAATCTAACAGGTTGCTACAACAGGTGAGAGTCACACAGGTGAAACTGCAACTTGTTGTCATAATTTTATAAGTAAAATTCAATACTTTTATTGAAACACAATAACAACACTTTTCTTATGAATGACTAGGTCATTTAAATACATCATAACCAAATGGTAAATAAGTACAAAATAAAAAAAAATGGTGTAATAAGACATTGAATGAATATATAAATAATTATTTTTGAATTGGATAGTCCATTGGGGAAGGCTATTAAATTTCACTACAATCAGTAGGACCTGAGATGCCAGTGAAATCGCTACTCCTTAGTGAATCATATTTCTATGATAATCAAACTTTTAGAATAGTACTATAAAAAATGTATCCCCTTTGTGGAAGAATAATAAACAAAGGTGGATTTGCCAGTCACATGAGAGTGTATGCTAGACACCAGTAGTCAAGAAACAGTTGCCATAATCAAAACCAGTATGGAAGGATCCTTTTATTATAAAAAAAAAAACAACTTTAAGTGTGCACTCAACAATGACCAGTAGGTACTTTAGTTTCAATGCCAAAGAGTTTAACATACAGTCGGTGGTTCTAATTCTAACTGTATTATATAGTTTCATTAACAGACTAATGCACAATTCTATTCCTTGTTTCACAACTGCCAGTATGTTGAATAATTAAGATAAATACTTTAACTCTAATTCAAATGCATGATAATATGTTGATATGGTTTCAAATTGTATAAATTATGCTAACAGTATATTATTGGGTATTAAACTAATTTGTGTATTACCTAACGGACTGAAATTGTGTGTCTAATCATTCAGACATGGAATAATTTTTGCATATAATATACAAAGAAATTGTGGCATAATATAGTAATAGTAAAATAAATCTTATTTCCCATATTTTTCTGTACTTGTAAATAAAAAAATATTGTAACAAGCAGCATGTATTGATTTTTTTGGAGCAGCTGCATTGCTGCAGAGCTCTAAATTAAATTGCCGATTTAATATTAAAATATTCATAACATTTGTTCAACATATAAATTCTAATTTATTATTAAGACAAACTGCTGTATAAGTTACTGCTAAAAAAACTGTATTTTCAAATCTTATTATTAAGTATACTTAGGTATTTGTCTAACAAGAATGAAGAAAAAAGAAAAACATAATCTGAGATTAGGTAAGCATGTAAATTATGGATTAATATTATTCAGAATTTAAAAATACAGTTCATTATAAGGAAAATCTTTGATTAATCTACGAGTCAGAAATCATACCTTCATCCTTAGTATCCTGACTGTCAGCATCAGTAGTATCTGTTACTGTCTTACTGTCACCAATATCACTTTTAACACTACTGCTGTCCTCGGTGGCCGCGTCATTGTCAACATGATTTTGTAACTCACTTTCTCCATCACCATCATCTGTTGCACTTTTTGTTATATCACTGTCAGTTTTCACGTCAGTACTCGAGTCTGTGGCGTCGGCACTAGCTTCCGCACCAGCGTCACCACTTCCTGAAGCTGCATTATCTTCCACAGCAGCCTCTGTAGCTGCTGCAGTGTCCCCAGAGTCTTGAGTGACATCTTCGCTCGGTTTGTCAGGCAAACTCTCTTTTTCATCCATAATTCCAATCCAATTGGAAATATATCGTTAATTCAACAGGCAAAGGTCATCTGAAATCATCGTAATGAGATTTTAGAGTGCTAAACAAGAATTCTCTTTCATAATAGTCGCCGCACCCGGCGGAATAGTTTTTAGGTTATGATGCTATGGGGTAAGGTCGCTCCATTTGACACTAAATAAACATAGTCATTTATTTTAAGCTACTACTGCACATGAAGTGCACTGTATTAACAATAAACTGTGTTATGGAGAAATTGCTTAACATAGAAACTGTAATTCATGTTATAAGACGCCAATAACTTACAAAGCCACACGTCCCGCGCTTATTTCGATTTTGATTACAGAACATTGGAAAGTATATTACACTAGGTATTTGGGAATTAAATTAAGCAACTATATAAACATGAACTAATGTTACAGTATTGGAAACATAGAACGAGTATTTTTAGGGAGTTTTAGCCGATATTGCTACAACAAGGCTGTCAGTCCAGTTCCTTTGTAATGAAAATCGAAAGGTCATTCGAATCAGATTTTATGCAGATATTAATTGAACTAACGAAGAAAAAATATTTTATCTTTCAAAATAAAAAAATAGTAAAAGCAAATCTTTTTAAAACTTACTTATTATAAAAATTGTTCACAAATCACATAAAGCACAACAAACGGCCACCATTTTGGAATCAACTTGCCCCTGCCAAATTGTTGCGGATGTTCATTAACTGTCAAATTAACCTTCATAATTTTATCAAACCCAAAATTTTATCCTCTAAAACAAAATATCTTAAAAAATTTATAAATTTATTTTGATTCTCATGTGCATAAAATTAATTGTTAAAACAAAAAAATATAAATTAAAAGATAGGAAACGATTCATGTAATTAGTTGGTTATGTTGGTAGCAGGTGACGCTAACTTTAGTGATGGGAGAATGAGATAAGTTATGATATCGATATCTACGCTATTAAACATAATAATTATTTTTCTTATTTCATAATCCGTATTGTTGTTATTACGACTGATTAGCATTTGTGTCCATCTTAACTAAGCTAACGTCATTACTTCATCATCTTTACGTTTAGTTTAATTCCTACAGAGGTTTTGAACACAGATTATGTCTAGTAATAAAATAATGTCGGTTAATTACATTGCGTATAACTTGGTAATATTAATGAACTAACGCATGCGCGTAAATAAAAGACTAAAAGAACGTAACAAATGAATAAAATTTGTTTTAACCTCATTTGTATGAGTATGAAGTGTGCAGCTAGTTATCATTTGTTTATAATAAAAGACATGCAATAAATGCTTTAAAATGAAGTTCACAGAATATAAAAGGTGTAGAAAGAAATTCACAATAACCGGAATAAATAGTTATTCGGTATATTACTAAAATATTAGCTAGCATTTGATAAATAATGTGCGTAAACTGTATAGATCTTTGTCTTGACACTGTGCAGTTAAATCGTAGGTGTGTAGGCTGTTTGGACTTACAATTCAAATATACTGTTCTTAGTACAGTTAGAATTGCACAGTAAACCATCCATAGTTGTGATTGGGCCACTCAAATTTCTTTATTCAATAGATATTTTTATCTGGTTGCTTTACAATAATTCCTGTGGGTAAAAAAACGGTTGCATGTTCAATCTGAACTTAGGGCTCGTGCACACGATGCAGCCGCTATGTCCATGTTACTTGATTATTATCATGATATCATACCACCACTTCAACAGTGTGTAGTAGAATCAAGCGGCGTGACTGCAGCGGCGTGGTATAAAACCGTATTACACAGCATAGTGGTGCAGTATATCTGTGCTCGATGCGGCAGTTGTATCATGTACACAAGCTATACCAACCATTATAATTCTGTAGATCTATAATCTATATAAATACTCAAAAACATATTTCATTAGTGTTGTTTGATTGTTTGTTGTATAATGGTTTTGCTCAAGTTTTGGATTATTAGATTAGTCCATAATAATTATAAAAAAGGACTATTTATAGGTACTGCTTTAAATTAAAAATAATTTTACTCGTACTCACATCAGGCTGGATTTTGGAATTGATTTTCATAAGTAGATTATTAGTTTTTATTTCTTTTGACACCAAAATAAAGTAATAAAACTTTGTTTCCGAACGCAACTACATTTTGACAGACGTATTCAATAGGATTTTGTTTTCAGTTACAAATTTCAAATATCTCTAAAATATGAGTACGCTATTGGGTGCATGTAATGTTTGGTATTTTTGATTGGCTAATAGGTAAACGTGCAAATATTTAACCAATAGCATGTCAGGAAAGTAGTTCAGTAAGTTGTTCAACTTCCTCTATTATGGCGGGTTCGTGTTTTTTCAAGCTCAAATACGAAATGAGTAGTTATTTGCGCCGCTCGGGCGGCGACATTGACAGCGATTTGTCGAATATTCTCGTGCGCCATTTTGTGAATGCTATGGAATTTTGTGTTAAGTAATCAACGCAAGGAAATTTAAATTCGTGTAAGTACAACTTCGGGCCGAGTGCCCTTCAAGTATGAAATGTTATTCGATATATTCGCGATTCGTGTGTGATAGCCGCAGTGTGGTTGCTTTTATCGTTTATTCGTTGCTGTTTTGTTTCTTTTTGCCAGCGAAAAATGCGATATGTTTTATTTGTGCGCGCTTACTCATCACACAATTCGGTACATAGATTCGGGTTTTATTTTCAGGATTCGTAACAATGTCTGAGAAGTTGGTGGGGAAAACTGTGCTGAAACGACATGAGGTTGCCAGGCCTGTTCATATTCAGAGGCTGGAGGCCGCCTTGGATGTGCGCCCATTCGTGGGTCAAGTGGAGAGCATCCTCAACTCTGATGTGGCCTCTGACAGCGATGACGACTCTGATGCCAAATCCTTTGGAAATGAGATGTCAAAGGGCGACCGTATGATCCATGGGGTGGTCACAACAAAGCAGGGTGAGCCATCAATACCTGAGCACCTGATATCATAGCTATCTTTTGTTTATCTTGTGTTCAAAATGAATTAGCCAGCAAGCAAGTGCCAATTTTGTTTCACACACTCTTATCACACAAGTTTTGATTAGCATTTACACTTGCCTATGAGATGTACCACTCTAAAGATAAACTTCTTTGGCTTAAGGTTTTAGAATTCAGTATATACCCACTTGAAATGTTTACTATCATGATAATTTTTGTTTACATTTTTCCCCATCCATCATAACTATAGAAATGTACTCAACACATTGATATTCTAGTAACTAGTTAGATGCCACTTTCATCCTTGTGAATAAGGACTTAAACACTAAATTATATTATTATGTTTTTAAGCTTACTCACATAACTGTTTCTTCCCTTCTTATAAGTACCTGATAAACTTATATGACAGATATGTAGTTCATACAAATTACGTTTTTAATTCAAAGTTATCTGGGACATAGCGAATATCCAGAAAGTTATAATAATACAATACTTATATAAAGTATAAGTTATAATACAATAACTAAATTATATTATTTCAGAACGTCAAAGTGACCGACTCAGGCTATACAACTTCAGTTCAGTTGGAGAGGAGAGAGAATGGCTGAGAGATGTGTTACTCTCATCTGGTTCAGAGACTAGCAGTGATGACGACTCACCAAACAGTAAAGAGATGAGAATTCGGAGGTTATTGAAAGAGAGGAAGTATCATAATAGATATGCAAAAAAGTATTATAAGGATCAAGGGGTGAGTTTAAACTTATTATCATTATGTCTAGGTGTTTGTAGCATTTCAATCTTATACTTAAACCAGCTACTTCTGTGTGGTTTCATCCACTCTGAAGATCTGAGGCTGTTCAACAAACAAACAAATTCTACAGCTTTATATAATAGTTATAGGATTTAGGCTACAATCTAAGTACTGTTAGTAGATATGTGTATTTGTGGACTTTCAATCTTACACTTAAATGAATAGAAATAATGATGTAATGGGCTATAAAGAAAATAGTGAATAATATTACCTACACTATTGATGTCAAGATCTTTATATGTGGATTGGTCAATTATAATTATTTCAATTCATAGAAAAATAATCTCAGGTATCTATCAGGTTTGTGATACATTAAAAATAATGAAACTTATCACTTAAATTCTGTGTGTGTGAAACATCACAATATCCACATTGATTGATCAGAATTGGATTCCAGAGTAAGCCCTCTGTTATGGCTGCTACATTGAGGTAAAATAAGAAGTAGTATTTTTCCAGGCTACATGCAGCCCATTATCTAACCATTCTGAATTCTCTCAATCAGGGGATTGAATAGGAAACATTCATTAAAACTTATTATTATTTCATGGATTAAAGTTTGATTGTAACATTCTAACGTGTTATGGTAACTTACTGTATATCAGACCGGCGATATTTTAACATGTAAATCCCTATTATTATCCTCAGAATTCCCGCTACATGTACTATGGCGCCGGTCTTCTATCCACCGTGGATCGTTATCCGGAGCGTCGTATCAGTCGACCAGTACCGCCTCCCCCTTCCACGAGAGGGCGCAGGGGTAGGCCTGCGGAGCGAGGATCTTCAACTAGGGGACTACACAAAGCTAGACGAGGAAGGGTCAGAGATGCTCGGAATGAGGGTGGAGATATGGTATGTGGAAAAAGCATTTATATACAAATAGAACATTATAAATTCAATACTGTAAAACAGGGTGAATAGAAATCGAGGGTTGATTGAGATACAGGTATGGGGTGAATAGATGTTAGAACATTTTCCCAACATTTATTCACCCTTCTTCTGTATCTATTCACCCCTCTTTTGTATCTATTCACCCCTCGAATTCTATTCACCCCATTTTACCGTAATTGTATCTTTACTGTTCATCTTATACCTCTTAAGTTCTCTATGCAAATAAGATGCAATACAATTTTATCTTTTGTTTTAGCCTGACGGTGTTGATTGGGAAGAGCAACTGCGTAGTCTGAAGGAAGAACCTGACAATGATGAGTACCCCATGTCCACAGAAAAGCCTGGAGTCAGGTTAGTGACATTTATTTTGCATAAAGTGAAATAGATCACTTTTTTAAAAGAAATAGTGAAGCAGTTTATTTGTTCGAATGCATCATAGTATTGCTTGCGCAAACCTATTTGGTTGCGCTTGGTTAGCGCATTTAGCGCATCATCATCTACTTTACATTAAAATTTTAATTTACAGAGGTCGCAAAAAACTGTCAACTTTAAAGAGTCCAGAAGCCCTAACTGCCCGCAGACGACGCCACTGGCTGCTACTAGTCAAGAAGGAACTCGGAAAGGTTCAGAGAGCTCGCACAGCCACACACAGAGAAGTTATGTTGCAAAGAAAGCGACTTGCGACCTTATGTTGCAAGCATTGGCGACATATTGCCATGCAGGTAACGTGTTAAGTTAGTATGTGACTATACGTTCGAGAAAAGACTTAATAAACTGTGAAATAAGATCCATAATCACTTTTTGATAATATTATTTGGTTTTGCAGTCTCAAAAGAATATGAAGGAAACGGTTTGGCGATGCAAGCGATTGAGTAGGGAAATGCAAGCTTATTGGAGGCGGTATGATCGTGCTGAGAGGGAAACGAGACGGCGCATGGAGAGAGAGGCTGAGGAACAGAGAAAGGTAATCATTACATAATTATCAAATTCATTTGGTCCTCGTCTAGAATAGTACTAATATTTGTCAAACACTAACTTATGTGTATGTTTCTGGTTCAAGAGCCATATTTCATTAAATAAATAAGTATTAAAAGTACTATAATTGAATGAAAAATATTTTATTCTCATTATCTTGTATTTGCTTTGACTTAAGTTTAAATGCGTTTTATAAAAGATGTGGCAATGGGTTATATTATCTACTAATATAAGAAAGAGGATTGGTTTGACTACGAAACTATCGATCCTTCTTTCATTCGTAGAAAACTAGGTAATCAAATATTTTCCAGTGCGACGCCAGTACGACAGACATACTATTTATGTTTACGTTTGTGGGTGCATAACCTGTACCCACTGTATTAGTGTATGATTAATTAACTGAAGTTTCACCCCAGATGGACGTAGAACTGATGGAAGCGAAGCGGCAGCGGCGCAAGCTGAACTTTTTGATCACACAAACGGAGCTGTACGCGCATTTCATGCAGAAGAAAATGAACGCCGGTGATGATGGGGACTGTGGAGCTGACAGGATTCTACGGCAGCTTGATGAAGACAGAGATCCTAGATTGGCTGCTATAGATCATTATGATAGGTGAGACATAAAAATATAATGTTAAACAGTGTATGCGATAAACTCAACATAAATATTACTCTCCAAGAGTGGATCCCATCCAATCCCGTAATATTATTAAGTTTCCATTCGCTTTTTGTCAGTAACGAGGTTCAAGTAATGGAAGGTGTGCTTATGCTACACTGAGCTTAGTTTAGTACCCTTAGTACGAGTTTGCTTTACGTTTAAAGTAAAGGAAGGAGAGCGAATTCGGCGCTCTTGTTGCTTAGTTTATTCGAACCAGCCAATCAGATCGACGAACGCGCTTTGGTTTCGATTACGTACTACTAATAATGAATGTTTCGAAAATTAAAGACACCTGTGGACCTGTCCCTATTTACTTGGCAGTGGCGACCACTCCATCAATGAGTTAGAGAATGAAAGAGATTATTCTAGAATCTACTAATACATTGTAATATTTTTTCAGTGAAGCAATGAAAGCTCGAGCTTCACGGAACGCTCGCGAAGCTTTCCGTGCGGAGCGCGCGCGTACGCAACTGTTCGACTCTGCGGCCGGCGCCAGCGACGCGACCGACACCGACGGCGGCGCCGACGCTACTGACGCACAGGGACGACGTAGCGGAGACCATGACCAACCCTCTATATTCAGGGGCACGCTCAAGGGATACCAACTTAAGGGCATGAACTGGCTCGCTAATTTATATGATCAGGTATGTGTGTGCTGATGATATCTACATGAGTAGTGTCATTATAATGGTAACGCAATTGAATCCGTGAAAAACTCGCACTCTAGGCACTCTGAGGGTTTACTACGAGTTTGCTTTACGTTTAACTAGAACGAAACGAGACTGCGCTCGGTTCTTAGATTGGTTGATTCATTGGAGCCGGCCAATCAGAGCGTTGAACGCGGTCTCGTTTCTTTTCGTTAAACAAATTTGTACTAAGCTCTCTGTTCTATTCAATTATAAATGAGAATTTTGATCTGACCAAAAAGGAGAATGGCAGGGTTGTATGGGAGTTTCGTACAGCAAAAAATTTTCGTGTTCCCGAGTAGTAAACATGATTGGAAAGCTCTATAAAAATTCTCAGATTTTTAGAAGTTGGGAGATAAGAGATATAGCCAGTTTTATGTTTGAGGTTAGGTTTGTCTATGGTCAATGGGAATATTCTGTAAATATGGATATTTTACAAGATTTTCATATTATTTATAAGGTAGAATAGTAGAATATACATATAGTAGTAGTATGGGCTAGTAGCTTGTTGTTAATAATATCAAAAGCACAGGTCAATCGCCAAGGTTAAGCAACCCTTGCCGACTTTGGTGTGTGGATGGGTGACCATCATAGAAAGTCTCCTTCGTGTTTCGGAAGGAGAAAGAGTAGGAAGATAAGAAATGACTTATGGAACATTTATCTTATAATAAAGTAAGCTACTATCATCATTGTCAAGAGTTTGTTTCGCGTTGGCGTTGTATTTCGTTGAGTGAGTGAGGTTACCGGAGGCGCAATTACCCCTTCCCTAACAACCCTTAAATTCCGAACCCCCAAAAGGCCGGCAACGCACTTCTAACGCCTCAGGTGTACATGGGCGGCGGCGATTGCTTACCATCAGATGATCCGTCTGCTCGTTTACCAACTTATTGCATAAAAAAGGTACTTACCTAGTATAACTCCGAAACCCAACTTTTGAGCTTAATTGTAGTACTTTAGTAAGTTTATTCAGTTTGAGAATATTTATCTATAGAAGGGTGTCTCATTACTATTGAGATGTGGTCCCAACATTACCCTTTGTTCTTTATCACGTGTAAGCACTAAGCACATACACATTGTTTAAATGAAAAAGAATATAGGAAGTTGATAAATTGACATGAGAATTTACCCATTCACTAGGGTGCTTAAGGAGTGACCTATGTCCAGCAGCGGTCTACAATAGTTTGATAATGATTAAGTGCTGATGAAGTTTTCAGTGTAGGTAAATAAAACAACTTAGTTTTTGTAGGAATTTCATTTATTTTATTTTCTTATAATTACTTGATTGGTTCTTAATATTACTTCATCCAAGAAAGGGGCAGGTCGGGTCATACCTTCATGGCAAGCATAACTCAAATACCAAAGAATGCTCATAACATGTGAGCAGCATCCCACTGTTCTTAAACCTACAATACAATTACAGCAATCACTTTTGATTGTGTCCCGTCTATTCATATTTGTTTCTGCAATTATGAAAACAAAATAAGTTCTAGGAGAAGAGTGGCAGGACTTTATTTTAGCTTGAAGCAACATAGACCATCTGGAACATAGAAGCTCAAATTGCATACTTGGCCCCAGCAAACTTCACAAACTTCATTAATGGAAGGTGTCTGTAAATAAATAACATTCATGTAATTCAAAATTAAATATTTACATATGATAAATATAAATTGCGCAAAACATGACCAGGCTAGAGAATAAATCTCGACACACAATGATTGATTTTTACCGAAGACCTTTCCAAAAATACTAAATATATTTATTGTTCACTGGAGTAGAGAATGGAAAGACCAGTATCCTTTTGTTGTTGTTAGTAGAGCCAACATCATTAGTGTCTTACGTTTAGCAACATAAAATTGTAATTGCTCTTTGCATTGCGTTTTTAGAAGCTAATTACTATAAATATGTTATTTCATATTATTATATACCTGCTGGTGCTCCAACAAACAAGCAGTGTTATTGGGAGTAAGACTTTGACCACATGCAGCACACATCAGTTCAGAATTATCACTTTCCTGCTGATTAGGTTCAACGGATTGAATATCTTCATTTAGTGAAGTATCCTTAATTCTCACTCTTAACCAACACCGCACACAAGCTTTATCTTCAGGATGAAGCTAAAATAAATAATATAAATAAAGAAAAGCTTTCATTTAAACATATGTACATGCTATTAGTGGAAAATATTTACATTGTTTTATTTCTTAGTTTATTTCAAATAAATAAAATACCGAATTGATAAAAGTTATAATACATGTTCTTATTTATACCTGTTGTGGTTATATCTAAGTAGCAACTGTGTAAGCCGTTTTTTGTTCTTCTTCAATCAAAATTCTGCATTGCCTGATTCTTAGTATGGGTTGTCCACATACAACACAAACACTGATGGCCTATGTGTCTTCTCGGCATATTATCAGAAGAACATGAATGACTAGCTAGCTGCCAGCATTCATGGTAAACATGGTCATCTGGTGTAATCTAGAAATAATTAAATGATTTTGAGTATGGCTCACCATTAAACAAAATAATAGGTACTAATAAATTATAACAGTGTTATGCAAACCAAGTAAGGCAAGTAAATAATACATGTTACCGATTACTTATGTGTTTATTTAGTGTGATATCACACGTAAAAGTTATTGAAGTTCGTAACTATGGCCCGTTCGTACACGCAATGTTATGTGGAAACTACTTACATTTCTAAGATATGTCCACAGACGATTAGTGTTGACGATATCTTCACCGTCATTGGATAAAGCGTGTCTTCTTCTTCGGGACAAGCGAACATTGCAATTGATGCATTGCTAACTCGTCATTTTCAATAAAACACGTAACACACTACACAATTAATAAAGCGTCCTTTCGCGAAAGTAGTATCAACAGATAGAGAACGGAGAAGCAGTTGCTCAACTCAACGTAAAAATGGCCAGATAATTGCTAAATTGTTTAGATGAAGTTATAAACTACAATCCAAAACAAAACAACGGCAAAAAACTGGACAGACTTTGAAAGATAAGGGATTTTACGAACCTGTCAATAAATAATTGCCATTATAAAAAAAATATGGATGGCAAAAATAATTCCTATAAATATAAAGATTCTATGCATATATATGCATTAATTATATATTCTAAGGTATAACCTGTAATTGGTTAATTATATTTACTGTTATTTCTATTTCAAAATATTTATTTATCATTTCGAGCCTTCTGATATTTTATTAATGGCAACTAACTAAACATGTCTTCTACGTTTTGTTTCATTATATTACGTTTCGTTACTAAAATCTTTTAATTGATATATTTGCTAAACCCCAGCTTCTAAAAATATTATTTTTACAGAAAAATGAATGGTTTAGTTGCCCCAATAAGTGGTACAAATTTTATCAGGGAACACCAAAAAAAGTATGCTGTACGAATTCTGCCATTCTCCTTTCAATATGATAGTTTCAGTACAAAATCAATTGACTTGATAACTTCCTGTTTCTAGAATTGACTATCAACCCACAGTTTTAATCTTATGTTTAGTTAATTTATTTAATTGTAATACCACCTTATTTTTAGGGCATAAGTGGTATTCTAGCAGATGAAATGGGTCTCGGGAAGACAGTGCAGTGTATAGCATTCCTGTGCCACGTGGCTGAGAGGCTGGGAGTATGGGGACCGTTCCTCGTCGTGTCTCCAGCCTCGACCCTTCACAACTGGCAACAAGAGATGCAGAGATTCGTACCAGATTTCAAAGTGGTAAGTGTTTTGTTTTGTTTGTGTGAATTTGAACTCTGTGACCAGTGATTTGGGTATTGTTTTGTGTTTTGCACTTTGATCAAATATAGTAAGATGTTGTGATACTTGAACAAAGATATTCCTAGTAAATTTTATGTAATAATCTTGGATAGAGACATTAATGTGCAATCTACTAATGATAGCTGTTCAAAACGTTACAACGATTTGCGACCCAAATTCATAACCGACCTTAATCTAAAAATCTTTTTATAACAACACTCGCGTATCAGTACACTTTGCTTTGACGAGTTTGACATCTGACAGAATGAAGTTGCCAGCAGAAAATAGTATGTTAAGTTTTTGTTTATTAAAAATCGACATTTATCCAAAAGATTTGCGTTAATTTGGCAGCTTTTGGAGTTTTTAGTTTCAATACAAATAGTTTCATCTACGGTAGAAGATCACTAATAAATAAAGGAAAAATAATTCCCTCAACTTTCGAATAGAACACAAAACCACCCACAATAAATTTCCAGGTACCATACTGGGGCAGTCCAAGCGAGCGTAAGATCCTACGTCAGTTTTGGGAACGTAAAGATCTTCACACGCGTCAAGCGGCCTTCCACGTGGTGGTGACGTCATACCAGATCGTGGTCTCCGACCTGAAGTACCTGAACCGCGTCTCCTGGCAGTACATGATACTAGACGAGGCTCAGGCCATCAAGAGCTCGGCCAGTATGCGCTGGAAGCTGCTACTTGGATTTAGCTGTAGAAATCGGTTGCTGCTTTCTGGTAAGTGTTATTTTTCCGGTGTTTTTTTAGGTATATCTAAAGGTCCATCTAAGGTGCTGTCTGTTCATCTCTTATGTTGTGAATCGTGATAGCTCTAAAAAGGATAGATGATGTATTTCTATTGCCATTGTAAATATTATATGTACTAAAAACAAAATTAATATTTGATGGAATCTTACTTGAAGGGATTTAAACAATTATGGGATAAGCCGCCAAATCAGAATCCTCTTGTGATAAGTTTTATTTCGTTTTAGATAGGAATCTAAAAAAAATGTATAAAAATCTGTTGCGTAATTTTAAAGATCTAAGCATACAAACTGACACACAGACGATGGAAAGCTACTTTGTTTTGTTTCATGTTATATGTATTGATTTTATTCCGTTGTAAAGTTTGTGTTTTCGTTTTCTACAGGAACACCGATCCAGAATAGTATGGCGGAATTATGGGCTCTGTTGCACTTCATAATGCCGACACTGTTCGATTCGCATGAAGAATTCAATGAATGGTTCTCTAAAGATATTGAAAGTCATGCTGAGAACAAGAGCACGATTGACGAGAGTAAGTTTATTCATGATAATGTCTTTAGTATATTATAAAGTCAGTAACCTCTGCCTATACATTATCTAACGATTGTATATTATTGTAATTTATTTAAAGAACAATATTAGTGTTTGCGCAAGTTGAGCAAACGTTGCGCTACCACTTGTGCTAACTCTCCGATCTGTACTCTTAGTACGAGTTTGCTTTATGTTAAACGAAACGAGATCGCCTTCGGTACTCTGATTGGTTGACTCCAAATAATTAACCAATCACGGTGCTGAACGCGGTCTCGTTTCGATCTCGCCCGCTGTTCAAAGTTGTGTCTTAAATTGTACTGTTTTAAGGAAGCTATAACATTTTTTATCTTTTCAGAGCATTTGTCTCGACTACACATGATTCTAAAGCCGTTTATGTTGAGAAGAATAAAGAAAGATGTCGAAAATGAGCTGTCAGATAAAATAGAGATTATGGTGCATTGTCCGTTAACTATTAGACAAAAATTACTGTATATAGGTAAGTTTGTAATAAGTAAATACATGAACTACCGTACTCAAGTCATTTGATGGGTACTTCGCCCAAATCATTTAATGGGTACTTCGCCCAGTCCTTAGCAACTGTTTTCGGAATAAAATCGTTACTAAGGAATAATTTAAATAATTTTTAAATGTATCTGAGTATGGCGGTGCCCGCCTGTTTTGCCACCTTCATATAAGTACCTGATAAACTTATTTGACAGATAGCTCACACAAATTACGTGCTTAATTCAATATCTATCTGGGACATAACGGCTATCCAGGCTTTGTAAAATAGACCTTAACACATTGAATGCCGTGGTGGTCACCGGTGATCGACGTTAGCGGAAGATTTGCCTTCAACAGTTTTCTAATGGCAGTTAAAGACTTAATATAGTAACATTTTTAAACTTCTGTGTTATTTTGTTTCAGCTTTAAAAAAGAAAATAAAAATAGAAGAACTGCTCCACTATTCAGTAGGAGCGGAGTCAGGTCACAATGTAGATAAGAATTTTACGTCTAATCTAATGAATTTAGTTATGCAATTTAGGAAGGTAAGTTCAACAACAATGCATTATATTAATCCTGTAATCATTTTACTTTTACTTTACAAGCTTTTATTTAACTTGCAATGTATGTATGTAATGTATATGTATATACTAGCTACTCCCGCGCGGTTTCACCCGCTTTGCTCGGCTCCTATTGGTCGTAGCGTAATGTTTTATAGTCTATAGCCCTCCTCAGTAAATGCTCTGTCCAACATTAAAAAAAACTTCATCAAATCAAATCATACCAGTAGTTCCAGAGATTAGCGTGTTCAAACAAACAAACTCTTCAGCTTTATATATATAGTATAGATGTATTTATGTATGTGAAGTGAAATCTTGTAACTGAATTTTAAAGCAGATATCTTGTGTTATAAGTCCCATTTAGTAGGGGGTGAGCTTATTGAAATTGTATACCACTGAAATTTTATATACACATTTATCAAATGATTGACCTATTTGATACACATGTTTAGTTTGCATGACCATAAATGCTTAGCTGCATAAAATAAAGTTTTCAATTAAAATGTATTATACTCTTGCGCAGGTATGCAACCACCCAGAGCTATTTGAGCGCCGTGACGTCAGATCTCCTTTCTCTATGCAAGTCGACGACTATCACATACCGAAATTAGTAGCAGAGGATTGTATTTTAATTCGGTCTACTCCTTCCAACCGCCATCTTATATACAACAAGTTATCAATCCTCGTGCCGGAGTATATTCAAAGGAGTAATAATGGGGAGTTTGGGAGTAAAGAGGGGTATGATGACGGGTGCTTCGCGTTCATGAGGTTCATTGATCTCTCTCCTATGGAGTTGTTCAGGATCATGCTCTGCGGATGGCTGTTTGCGTGAGTATTTTAACGTAATTAAACTGAAGTAAATTAAAATTTGGATTTGTGTAGCTTTTAATATGGCTTGTGACATTTTTGATAATGTGTTATTAAAATGTTATTCAGCCTTTAGTCTGATTTTTAAGCTTTGTATGAGTTTGCTTTACTTTCAAAGTAATCGAAACGAGCACTCTGGTTGGTTAATTCGAGCCGGCCAATCAGATCGCTCAAACGCGATCTCGTTTCGATTGTCACTGTAATTTTATTCTAGGATGCAACACATCGAAAATTGTTTAGAGAAATTCGAGAAACTACGCCATCGTCACTCTTGGTGGAATTCTTCCGTTATGTCCGACTTGAAGCAGGAAGAGAGTGAGACAGACTTATGTGGTGACTACTGGGATGGCGTGAATAAGAAACATATGCTGCTTATATGTCCCGACGGCGACGTTTTGAGAAAAAGGAAGGAAGATAGTTTGTTGTGGAATGATCTGCTGTTTACTGATCCTTTGTGGATACAGGGTGAGTTTATTTTCTAACTTTGTTCCACAATTAGCTGGACAAATGTCAGCATTTTACATGGAATGAAATAAAGTTGAATCACATCCATTGCCATATTTTTGAGACTTCTGATTAGTCATAATTACATTGTAGATGTTCATAGGTCACCCTATACTCTTGACGTGTGATCTTTGATTCGTTAATAGTGCAGAGGCTATTATAAGAACCATTGATATAACTTCGACCCTGCTCATTTATGTCGAAGAATAGGTCAATGACTTTTAATATACTTAGGTTTTTTTAACTTAGTGTCCAGTTGATAATGATTGTTTTTGTTCCCAGGTGGTCCATTCTACACGCACACGGAACACGTGATACATTATATGCCGGAAACTATCGAGCACAAAGCAATGAGGATAAGGAATTTAAGAGACAGTCGACAGGTAAACGCTTTTTGTTATACATAGTTGTATTTTGTTATAAATATTTCATACTAAAATACTTGTAATAAATATTGCTTTTAAATTCGGTGCCATTTATAAAGAATGTTTTTAAAAATATTTTTGCGCAAACTTGCGCAAATGTTACAAACAAGCGCATGCTGTTCAGAAATAAGTCTCGATGTGACTTGAAACTAGTAGTAGTTTAAAAGAATTAATTGTTTATTTTCTGTGTTTTTTCTTTTCTCCTACATTTTAAAGAACCCCTTACCTAAGATAGGTGACATTTAACGAAATTTTGGGTTAACCAACCTGTAAATGGTGCCAAACAGTACGAGTATGAAGGTAGTTTAGGTCTTAGGTGCTACATCACGCTAAGTAACTTTTAAGTTTAAGGCGCTGTGCATAGTCAAAATAGGATTGATTTAACAGTGTTTTTGCCCAATGTTTACATGTTAGAGCAACAAAAAAAATATATGTTAATCTTGATCATTTTTATAAATGGACCATCTTCTTCAAAACACGTTTTCTATAAATTTTCTCGATAGAAAAAAATCATAAACTAACCATTTAAATTGAAATTCTAGCCATTGTAACTATATTATTTATGAACATATCTTAATAAAATTAATAACAGTGACGTAATTTAAAATAATAAAAGGATCTGCCGCATTTATTTATCGATTGAAATGAGATATTCGTAAGAATTAATATAATTCATGATAAATAACTCAGAACGAATCGAACAAAATGTCGTCCGATCATGACATCTATTCGTTTCTCTTTCATTCCTACGCGGACCGGCAGTGACCGCTGAGGCGCGCTGCTGGGTGGACCTATGTCAGTTTGTGTCAATCGCCGCTCAGAAAATAATCATTCACTAACATATCTTTTTGCTGTTTGTAATATTTTATTTTGTAATTAGCATTTTCTAAGTTGGGTTGTCAGTATATTTTTTTGTACGAAATCGATTTGAATTATAAGTTGTGTAAATACAATTAATTTTTTCTTATACTATTACCGCGTAGCATGGTGCAGATGACACATTCAGTAACGTTCCGTATCATTCTTAAAAGGAGAAGGGGACTTTTGGGCCCAGCAGTTAACTAGTTGAAATGTATATTAAAAAAACCGTCATATTTTTCTAAGGGAAATCACAAAATATGGTACCTTGTTTCTATCTAGGAAGCGAGAAAACTTAAATTAAGTTGTGTAATAATGTATGTAAAATAATGTATGTATAACGTACTCTATGATTTAAACTTCTTAAAACACTTCTGTCTGACTTCTGTCAGTCACCGATTGACAGATGACACTTTCCCTATACTTATTATACTCTTTGGATGACACTCGTTCGTTGTGTTTCGTTCTAAGTGCGCACGTATTTTCCATGTTTTATTGTTTAACCCCACGACCTCGGCTTTATAAAGGACTTTTGACGGATCTTGAATCTATAAATTACCTGAATCTCTATTTTGGACCCCTGCAACAAGCCTATCAATCGAATATTGACGACATAGATCGCTGTGTAAATTGTACGATTGCGACTGGTCGCTGTAACTCTATTGGCAGAAGAGTCTTGGAAGATGAGGCGACTTTATCAGTTATTCGTCAGTGGCGTGCATCTCAGCCTGTATAATATGGTATCTCAGTTGGGAAAGATACCAAGAAAATATACGTACCCCGAACCCCCTTCACAATTCTAAGATGACATTCTCCTAATTATTCAAGATGATTAATACATATTTTATACTAATATTGGTGTTTTATTTATATATCCTCCTGTCCCTTTTTTAATTTTTAAAAGGTTAGTGCCTACCTACTGCTTCTAAGGGCCTATGCACACCACGTTTTTTAAACGCGCCGGGGCCGCGCATTTGTATCGATACAAACGACAACAAACTGCTCTGTAGGAGAAAAACGCACCGTCGACGCGTGTTTGTAGCGATACAGTCGCGATGCAAACGCGCGTGTGTAGCGATACAGACACGCGTGTGTAGCAATGCAAACGAACCTGCGCTTGGTACAGGCTCAGCAGTTGTTTCTATCTATCTTTCTATCTATCATCACTGACAGGACTATTGTAGCCAATTCAGTGGTGATAGATCGGCAAGCGCGCCACACGATGATAATCGATATCACCATTCCTCATGACGAGAACCTCGTGAAAGCTGAAAAAGATAAACAAATAAAATATCTTGACTTGGCTCACGAGGTTGTCGACATGTGGAGTGTGGATTCGGCTATCATTGTGCCGATAGTCGTGTCGGCCAACGGATTAATACCCAACAGCCTCGACAATCACCTTAGGAGGCTGGGGTTGGGCGGATGGATCAAGCTGGGCCTGATGCAGAAGGCAGTACTTCTCGAAACGGCACGTATTGTGATTGAAACTAGTAGAGATTTTATCAAATTGTTTAAAAGATTTAACCATTATTTTAAATTTGAATACCCTCGTTGTAACCACTTCTAAATCTTAAAGAACCCCTAAGCTAAGATAGGTGACATTTAACAACATTTTGGCTTTCACCAACCTATAAATGACACCTAATAGTACAAGTATGAAGTTAGTTAAGGTCTTAGGTGCTACATCAGGCTAAGTGACTTGGTTGATAAAAAATCCTCACGATAGTTATTATAAATTAAAAACT
Organism: Spodoptera frugiperda; assembly: GCF_023101765.2. NCBI lineage: Eukaryota > Metazoa > Arthropoda > Insecta > Lepidoptera > Noctuidae > Spodoptera > Spodoptera frugiperda. The sequence goes on along the minus strand of NC_064229.1, from coordinate 8,076,794 downwards.
GACGGACTTGTCTTACAGACGGACATGTTAAGTGAGATTAAGACTGAGGAGGGCGGCGTGATGGCGGTGCCCCAGCTGGAGGTGCCCGACGTCCCGTTCGTGGAGCGCCCGCCCGTGGCCTACGCGGACATGCCCACGCCGCTACCCGGCTTCCTGTACTTTGCTCAACAAAAGGTATGTTGGAGAGAAGTATTAGTTATCCATGAAACCTGCTAGAAGTTGGGATTTATTATGTGTAACTATGAAGCTCTTCCTGATGTTACGAATTGATTTGTTTATCTAGTTTTGGTGTATATCAAAACTGGCTAAATAATACCTATGTGTTGTATTTGAAAGCTGTTTGAATATGTAAATGCGTAGTTTCTAAAATTACGTAGTAACGTTGCTCAAAGGATTAGCAAGCTGAAATGGTAATGGGCCGGTCACATTTGTCGAAGTACCGATAACCGTTGAGGTAGACGTTTTCTACAGGGAAGACTGCGTTCAGGTAAACATAGTGTAGGACGCCCTCCAGCTAGGTGGAGGCACGATAAGGTAGCTGGTAGTGGTTGGATGTGTAGAGCTGAAGATCGAGCTCAGTGGCGAGACTTTAGAAAGTTCTAAGTCCAGTAGTGGACGAGTAGTGAAGCTTATGATGATGAATATTGTGCATTTTTTTATTGTCCAGGTTTGCACATGTACGCGGCAGCCGTTCGCAGTGTCGCGTAGTTTCGCGTACCACTGCACGCGCCACGCGCAGTGCGAGAGCGGCGCGGGCTGGGACACCGTCTGGACTCTACTGGCCCGCGCCCGCCCGCCGCATGGCTGGCCCGACCTACAGGTGCCGGGTATGTATCTATACTATATGTACTTGTAACATTAACTATCAATTTCAATAGCAAAAATATATTTTAAAGAAAATAGAGTAAAAGCTGAATATCTTTTTGTTTCTTTCGTTGAACTCGCTAATCTTAAGTACTACTGGATCATACTGAACAATTTGCTTTGTGTTCATATCATGCTACGATCAATACGAGCCAAACAGCGGGTGGAACTGTGTGAGAGCAGCAAGTTGTGAAGTTTTTATTAAATAAAATTTAGTTCTGAATTATTTTGTATGAGTTAATTAGTTAATTTACATTACAACACACTTTTGTGTAGGACCTCAGCATATATAGGTACATTATTTGCATTTGCATTTTATTTGTTCATAGATAAAAACCAGCTAGTGAGTGACGCGGGGAAACTGACAGCTTTGGACTCTTTGCTGAAGAGGCTGAAGGAGCGAGGACACAGAGTGCTCATCTACAGTCAGATGACCAAGATGATCGACTTGTTAGAGGTATGTACTACTTAAATTATATCGTGTTTCTTTGCGAGATCGAATCAGACATGAGGAGGTCCGCAATCGAAGTTGTATCATCGTCCAACATCTATTCACCATCGTCAGAGCCCTAAGGTGATAGGATACTATTACGGATATGTTTAACTTTAGTTAGGTTAACGCCAGTTTAATAGGCAACAAATTGTAAGGAAAATTACAAGTAGTCTTAGTAATTATATCAGTAGTAGTCGGTTAAAGTAGAAATAGTTGTTCATACTGTAATTTATTTCAGGAATACATGTGGCACAGAAAACACAAATACATGCGGTTAGACGGGTCTAGCAAGATTTCAGCTCGTCGAGACATGGTTGCAGATTTTCAGGTATGTGTACCAAAACTAATGTCTTAAAGTGGCTCAAAAATCTACCCTATAGACATTGAAATAAAGTTTAATTTCCATGACACAGGCTCGCACAGATATATTCGTGTTTCTCTTATCAACGCGCGCTGGTGGCTTGGGCATTGGCTCAAAAATCTACCCTATAGACATTGAAATTAAGTTCAAAATCTCTTTCCATGACACAGGCTCGCACAGACATATTCGTGTTTCTCCTATCAACGCGCGCTGGTGGCTTGGGCATTGGCTCAAAAATCTACCCTATAGACATTGAAATTAAGTTCAAAATCTCTTTCCATGACACAGGCTCGCACAGACATATTCGTGTTTCTCTTATCAACGCGCGCTGGTGGCTTGGGCATCAATCTGACGGCGGCAGACACTGTCATCTTCTACGACTCGGACTGGAACCCCACCGTGGACCAGCAGGCCATGGACCGAGCCCACAGGCTGGGGCAGACCAAGCAGGTCACGGTCTACCGGCTTATATGTAAGGGAACTATTGAAGAACGGATCATGCAACGGGCTAGGGAGAAGAGTGAGGTAAATATTTTTATTTATATCGTTATGTCTTTAGGCAGAAGTGCCAAATATACATGGAATCTACAACCACCTTTCACTATTAGTTATGTTTGAGTGCCATGCAGTAGGGGATGAGCCTATTGATGGCTATGTGTGGATACCGGGCACAATTTCAAATTCCGTGCTATGATTGAGAAATATTCACCCTGCACCTGGCATTACTTGTAAATTCAGTACGTTTCCAAATAGGTTTGGATCTTCTGTATCTGCATTACCGTTGCGCTCAGAAAAAAAGTATTTAAGACTTTGTTAATTGCTCATTATTTTTTATAGATCCAAAGGATGGTGATCAGCGGAGGAAACTTCAAACCAGATACGTTGAAACCTAAAGAAGTCGTGTCTCTGCTCTTAGACGATGAAGAAATTGAGCTCAAATGTAAGTGTAAACACCTAAACCAACATATTCATCCATCACTTACAAAACTATGGCATGCGCAAACTGTATAAAGTTTTGCGCAAGTAAGTTTTTTTGCGCAAGTAAAAGTTCTTTGAACTTATATTGTATGTCCAGTGCGATTTAATTTGTAATACCTACATAAAACGTTTTTGACAGATCGTCAAAAATCAGAAGAGAAGAAAATGATGGAGGAGAGAGAACGTAAACGGAAATTGGGATTATTGCCGCAAGTTGTAAGTATTCATAAATCAATAACCTTTATTCTTTGGTTTTTTATGGAATACGTAACCGAGCAAACGGATCACCGGATGGTAAGCAATTGGCGCCAAAGAAGTTGCCAGTGCGTTGCCGGCCTTTTGTTGATTGGGAATTTGGGGATTGTGGATTTAGGGAGAGTTTCGGGTTTTAGGAGTTGGGACTGGGGTTTTAAGGATAATAATGAATTAATTTAAGGATTTGGTCTGGGATGTTAAGGTTAGTGTCTGGGGTTTGGAGATTGGATTTACGGTTTAGAGATTAGGGAATTGGGATTTAGGAATTGGGAATGGAGGCAGATTAGGTCTCTGTAATAATAGATAATGATTGTTTTACTAGCAGCAACCACCGCCAGTGTCAGTAGAAGCGAAGCGCGCCCGCGACTCGGCCTCGGAGCCCGGCAGCCCGCTGCAAGTGGACGACGATGGAGACAAACTCATTGTCGACGTACCATCGCCTGCACCCATGCGTGAGTAGTAATCATTTACACATTTACAATATTTGTAAGTAATATTATTTTAATATATAGCTAGTTATTAAGTTTAATACTTATTATAGCTAGTTTTAAAAGAAATGAGTAAGGCAAATACATTTACCCAACAACATGAGGCAGTGAATAAAAATTAATAAGTCGAATTAATTTAGATGTCACTCTAATCTATTATCTTCCGGAGCTGCAGACAACGTAAAAGGTTACCGGGGCTCCGGCTCAAAACAGGAGAAGGAACGGGGTGGTTTTTAGTCAGTAAGAGTCTGACACTCCCTCCTGCCTCACCCAAGGCGGGAGAAGTCATTGGATGATTTTCCCCCTCAAAAACTTACCCTAATTAATTTCATCGTAGTCAGGAGGATATTTGTATAAAATATTGACGTGTAGTGTATGTTCCAGCGTCGTACGGCGGCGCGGGTCGCGCGGGTGCGTGGGGCGTGGGGCGCGGGGTGCGGGGCGCGCGCCGCGGCCGCCCGCGGGGCTCGCGACAGGCCCTGCCGCGCCGCCTCGAACCGCCCGCCGATACCGCCAGCGCCATCGCCGCCGGTATGTATATTGGTATAAGGGGCCTACTCTAATTCAACGAAAAACGAAGTTTCGCCTGAAACTTCGCAGATTGCTTACTACAATTCTATTTATTGCGAACTTTCGTGAACAAAAATGAACGAATGCAATGAAGATAAATAAATAGGTTTTTATTTGAAATTAAAAATAAAACGTTATTTTAAGTCATTTCATTAGTAAATCAATAAAACCTACGGCCGAAAATTAAACGAAACTTCGGGTTTGAGAACCGGAGTAGGCCCCCTGAGGAGTTACAAGTGCGATTTAAGGTTCTAATCTGGTTTGTGGATTGGGAATTGTGGACAAGGTTGTGGAAATCAAGTGCGTTTCCACAACCATGGCGAGAGTTGTGTAACTCTTTTTTTAATACATATATCAAATAAAATAAAACTGCAACGATTCTCATTGAGCATTACTTATATCTTCTCTTTGTAACTGAAAATTCAAAAATTTTGTTTTTTTTTTATTTATTTTGTTAAATTTTTTAGTTATTATATTATGTAAAACTGAAGAATTTGTTTATTTTTTGAACGCACTTTAAAAATAACATGGGATAATCATAATCTATTTATCAAAGAAGATAATATGATATAAAACATCACATTACAATCGATAAGAGCCGAGCAAAGCTAGTGAAACCGCGTGGGAATAGCTAGTTTAGATATATACAAAATCCAGTTTAAAAATATCATAAAACAATATCATTGTAGTTTTAACAAACGCAACAATATATAATAATTTTACTTTCAGGCGCAGCGCTTCTAGAGTCTGACGCGCCACTGGAGACTATAGAGTCGGTGGGTGCGGGCGAGGCGGGCGCGGCGGTGTCCCGGGGTCGGCGCGGTCCGGGCCGGCCGCGCCTGCGCGCCGCGGGCGCCCCGCGCGCCGCCAGCCGCCGCCCGCGCAGGCCCAGGGAACCACTGCTCGTGCCGCTCGCACCGCCGCCGTAGGCTATACACAGTCTGTCTGCCTGCCTGCAGTCTATATTGTCTCATTGTGTTACCAGGTTAGTCTATACGGAAGTTTTACTAAGGAAATTATATTAATCATTTTGTTAACGTAGCAAATAATACACAATATTCTGTATTATAAATTTTATAAAAACGATTAATGTGATAATGAACAGATGTATCAATTGATTGTTAAAAATCGGCACCAGCAGCCATGGTCACGCCACACCAGATATAACAAATGTGTTGGTTGCCTTTTGGAGAGGAGAAGGGAAAAGTGTATTAGGTCTCAGTTGACTACTTACATAACGGAACACAAAGTAAACATTATTTCACGCTGGTGAGGCTGTGGTATCACATCGATCAATTTGACCCATTCTTGCCAACACATAGCTGTCCCACAATTAATGTAACATACATAATAGTCTTGTGATGTAAATTAATTAATAATTTACCTGTCTTTGTTTCAGAAGCCATAGAAACCGCGTATCGACGCTCACAGCTCACAACAACCCACCTCTAGTGCAATTAATATAATGATCAAACGACTGGTACATCTTGAAACACTACTATTGTAGCCAAACGCACGTGTATTACAAAATAGCCTCTAAGCTGTACATAATAAGGCCACTTTTCCATCAAAATGTACAAGCCGGTTGATCATTGCCAAACTAATTAACAGTTAATGTACAAAGTAACGCTTTTTAGTTGAAGTATTATTGCAAAGTTTAACTTTGACCGCTGACGGTGAAACGGGGTGAATAGAATTCGAGGGGTGAATAGATACAGCAGAGGGGATAAATGTTCTAAGAATTGTCCCCCTGTGTCTATTCACCCTTTGAATTCTATTCACCCCGTTTTACGGTATGTTATTTAGTAAAAATGTAAATAGTCCATTTTAACGTAAATAATTATATTGAATATTATATGTTTAAAGCTGAGTTTATTTAGCGAGATGAATGTCCTTTGTTTAGGGCTTTTTACTTATATTCCTATCTCTGTCTTTCATTTGGTTAATCGATTAACTAGAGCAGGCCAATCAGAGCCCACAACGCGATGACCTTTTGATCTCGTTAAACGTAAAACAAACTCGTACTAAGCCCTCAGACGCCATTTGCAAGACAGAGATGGGGCTAACAATGTTCTTTTATCTCGACTCCTGCGCATATACTGAGACGTTACTCAATTTCAAATACTCCCGTCACTTTCACACATAAGAAATTGTTGAGAATCTTGAAGTTGAGTGGCGTTTCAATATTAGGTCAGGTCCGTTTCAATAGAAGTTTCTATTTCTCTAAAATAATTTTATTTTAACTTCTAAAAGTCTTGAGGACACCGTTCTTCTCTCTATTATGTATCTTATTACCGATGTATAAAGACTACTTTTGTATGAACAAGTTTGGTTATTGTAGCCGTTGTAGGAAGTGTGGTTTTTAAAATTAATATTAGAAATTGTTATCAGAAAACAGATCTCTGCATGTTATTTTTTCTTATAAGTAAACTTCTGTAATTACTATCGTGAGACATACTAAATTAACTAAAAATCACGGTTTACTGACGTACATTAATGGAGAAAAGCTCTACTAGTTTCGAGTCACAGAGGGACTCTTCATCATGAGTAGCATGAGTAAACCATGATTTTTAATAAATGTAACTTCTATTGAAACGGACTATTATTAGTATTTTAATCTGATGGTTGTTATAAATTCCGATAGTTTTACAAAATCGGGGAAAGTGTAATGTATTTAAAATGAAATAATTAAGTTAGTTATGTTGTTAATGATGTGCATTTCGGAACGTGGATCGTTGATATACCAAAATGTTTTGTGTGAAGTTTTAGTCGCCTATGAATTGGGTCCCTATGAACAAAATCTCGAGAGTTCAACGAAATAGATTGGCCTCTTAACAAAATGACTGTAACAAATTGACAAAGAGAAAACAGAATAAATGATTTAAAATTATTTTTTTGTGGTTTTATTTTGATACTTAAAGCTATTTTTTTGGCTAACTAGCTAGTTAATTTTTCATGAAATATTTTACCTTTTCCTTCAGTTCTGCAGACTACCTATATTTTATCAGTAAGATACGCCCGTTTAACGATAGTACTAAATACTACCCATGCTTGACCATTTGTGACGGAAATTTGTTTACGTTGATGTGAAATGCGTTTTTTATTGTTCTGTTTGGTAAGTAAAGGTACCGCACCTTTCGAGTCTACAAAGTAGGTGGTGTTTTTTTTTCTGAAGACACAAAGCCACAAAAGAAAAATATCTAGCTTTTTTTGAGGGAGCAAAATCATCCAATGACTTCTCGCGCCTTGGGAGAGGCGAGTGTCAGGTGTTTACTGACTAAAAACTACCCTGTTGTTATTCCGTGGTTATTCCTGCACTTTGAGCCGGAGCTATATCTAGCTGACATCGATGTCTTACTTCTAGTTTTTAACTAGGTACCTAAACATAGGTACTCTACAAATATTGATTAGACCAATTTATACAAAAATGCATGACAAAGGCACGGACCAAGAGTCCGTGGAGAGCTGGTAATAATTTAAACAAAACTAGGTGGTAAAAACTAACTATTTAACGACGATGTGAGAACGAATAAGTCCTCAATGTTTATGGAACTAGGCCGTTGATTGAAAAGTAACAAGGCTAGTCACATAGTCGCAATTTAGCCTGGATTCAGGTCATACGTGTGTTCTTTGGAAGTGTAAGAACATTACTTATTTACAAATTGAAGTTAACGGCTTGGAAATTGACGCGACATCGACACCTGAATCACGTCGCTTTGCTAAGATTATGGAGAAATCTAGTATCAATTTGGAATTGTAAGTATATTTTATTGACTAGACTAGCAGACTAGGTATAGAAAGAAAGAAAAAAACCATTTACCTATTTCACATGCAAAAAACAAATGACAAGTAGGAGATAGGAGGTAAAGGTTTAAAAAATAGGGACCTGTAGCATGTGCAAGACGCGGGGTGTACAAATGTTATTCACACTTGGTGATTTTAGACTATATTGGACTAGATTTACTGGCTTATCTGGGAGTCATTGGGTGGAGGCCTATGTTCATCAGTAGCAGCTAGCAGTGGACGTCTTACGGCTGATATGATAATGATGCTCTAGATTTTGGATTTTGGACTAAACTAGGGTACCTACGTAACTTCTTTTCAACTTTCTGTTTAGCGGGCTAGCTTGTTGTTAAGCACCTTTTTTCTTCTTTTTTTTTGTGAGGGGGGCAACTTTCAAAAGTCACACCTAGCTTTTTGGGAAGAAAGAGTAGAGAATGTGGGATTTTTATCTCACTAAAACTATTCCGATGGCCACCTTCAAAGGGGCACCAAGTCCTCTAATTAGACCTGCTCTGAAGCCCCTATGGTACAACGTCTGGTACGGCACATCATTAGAGAGCTTGCTTACCACCCCAACGCACTAGATAAATATTAGTTAAAAATACTAACCGACAGGTATTTTATTCTTCCTTCCAACTACGTTTCTTATTTTATATAGGTACTTTGAAAACATTAAAGCTCAAGATCCAAGATAGGTACAAATTACAATGTAGCCTTATAATACAAACCCTAACACAAGTCACACACATATGGGATCGTCCTCGACCTTTATATTTCCGTAACTGGTCCCATAAACCCTTATAATAGGACGATATAATGCAAAATGAGACAGTGTCGATTGCGTCCCGTGCTGCGCATATGAATGTGCCATCATGATGCGTACACGCAGACGGTCGGCCAATGTTTATTTTACGCCGTTTTTACGCATTTTTATGAGGTGTCGGTTAAAAATAGTTGAGTGGTTTTAAAATCGTAGGTTGTGGTGAGTGTTTATTTATTTAAAAGGAGGCTTATTAAAATTTATTAAGTTTAAATGATCCTTATACCTATAGGTATTAGGTATGTTAGATATACCTTTAGTTTAATTAAAATTTTTATAATGATGAACGTAGTAATTTCAATTGCATTAGAGGTCTATAAACACGAATGACCAGATGCATGGAGTACCCCGTGGGAGTACCTATATCTGTTTCTAACAATTTGGAAATTTCTTTACCATATTGAGAATCTCATCTTTCGAGGGTTGTACCTATTTCCCAGATTTAATAGCATACTTGCCTACTGAAATTTTACATAGCTGACTCAATTAACAAACTTTATTCCAATTCTTGAAAGGTATCTTGTTTGGGTACCTAAATTCACAGAACACCTAAATGCAAAAACCTCATAATTTAAATACAGTTTCAACGAAAATCTGTAAAACCAAGTAAATACGATGCGATACTGTCAATGTGGTGAATTATAAGTAACCTTTTTAAATTATAATATTCCAGTAAGTCTGACCGCAGCTCTTTACGGATTTATTGTCAGAACGTCCACATTATACTAATGTCTGACTTTGAATTGCACATTTGAATTGTCGAGATCTTAATTTTATGTGACAAAGATTTATTGTGGCTTTTCGGGTTATTATCAAATGAGTGCAATGTTTTGAATTGGTAAATTTTGGAGAAATACTTAATAAATACTTTAATATTGTACATGGGCGGCATCGATTGCTTACCATCGGGTGATCTTGCTTTTGGTTTTGTTAAATTTGGTTTTGTTTATGGAATAGGATAGGCAAACGAGCAGGTTCACTTGATTGTAAGTGATAAGCGTCGCCCATGGATATTCGAGGAGAAACAAGTGCTTTGCCGGCCTTTAAAACATGAATATGCTCTTTTCTTGGAGGTCGCATCGGTTTAGAAATACCGCCGACAACAGCTCATTCCATAGTTTTGCTGTGCGAGGCAGAAAGTTTCAAAAGGAATGCACAGTTGTGGCCTGCTAACCTGAAACTGATGGGTCTACTTTTGTCCGACTATCTTGCCTGATAGTAATGACCTGATATTATTTTCTTGCGGCACATAAGCAACCTATTCTCTCGGGTTTTAAAGACACCCAGGTTGTACCATTAGGAAACAGACTCTGGCAAAGAGTTCCACTCCTTAGCGATGGTGGAAATGGTCTGCTTGTTTGCCTTGAGATAGGGGTTCTCATATCAAGGTAGTCGAACATCGATGCAGTTAAACAAACATTTTAGTTTTTTAAGTTTAGTTTTTAAAAGGAACAGTACGCTATTAAGCTAGAATAATAAGTAACTATTAATCATTAGGAAAAATATTTAATCTTTCATACATCGAAAGAAAGATTACCTGTTATCGTTTCCTCATTTATAAAACATTAAGCACCTACTTAAACATTTATTTTAATAATAATGGGAAACCAAACGCTGAATAATTCATTAGTTTAACAAAAGTTCACACGCACGATTTGAATATGAATACATTTAACGCCTCCTCAGTAAAATGGGTAAGCAGAAGTATTTAATCGAGCCTTCATCTTTGTATAAGTTTGCTCACTCATTGCGCTTGCGCACCGGTAATAGTTACGTGCCTTACATGAAAGGTAGTTGCGTTACATATTTTCTCTTTTTCCCACGGTACGTATCATATTCCTTTTGTATGTTATTATAATTTGCAATACTACTTTCTACAAACTATAATATACCTACATACATAAAGGGGACGTCCATTAGTTACGTGCAGCTCAATTACGGGAGCGGGGGGGGGGGGTCGACAAAAAAATCATGAAACATCACGAAGGAGGGACGAGGTGCTCAATAAAATATCACGTATATTTTGTTTTTCATTAAAGCAAAACGGGTTCTATGGGTTTCCACTTTCAAACTCCATGTAATTAGCAAAATGATAAGCTTAAGATACATTAATTGGGTCAAACTCCAAAACTCCAAAATTCGTGTGATGACTCTGGCGCTTTTCAGATATTTGATTGTAATTATGTAAATTGAAAATAGTGATATTCAAATAGTAGGTATTTTTTTGGTATTTCAATAGGATACATAATCATTTCTCCCAATTGTTTCTGTGAAAACTATTTTCGTTAGTATTTACTAGATAGAGCATTTTTCTTTAGACATAAAGTCGAAAATCCAATGAAAAAAAATACAGATTGCAGTAGGATTGACCTGCTGGCCACTGTACCAAAATACTATACATACCTATAGGTATACGTGGCAGGGTGTAGCGGCCATTCTCTTCATGATCAAGTTAAAAAGGTAAGTTATGGGTGTAGTTTGGAATAAAAAGAGCTAGGCACGCGAACTGCAATTACTTAAGTAAGTTCAACGGAACATAGTAATCAAATCTTAAGTATTACACTAGGTTTTATGACTATTCAACGTATTGTGTTTTTGGTTGATAATTGAGTCAGATTTCGCCGTGTGAGTAAGGTTATCGAAGAGGCAGAGGCACTCCAAAAGCCGGCAACGCATTTGTAAATTGTAACTTCTCTTGGGATAACATGGTTTCTCCTGTGTTGTGGGTGCAAAGGAACAAGCTCGCATACCTATACTTTCTCCCTCGCACAGTAAAACTGTGGAATAAGCTGTCATCGGTAGTATTTGCGAATCAATACGACCTTCAAGAAAAGAGCGTATTCCTTCTTAAAAGTCCGGTAAAGCACCTGTGACTCCGCTGGTGTTGCGGGTGTCCATGGGCGGCGCTGATCACCATCAGGTGAACCATCAGCTCGTTTGCCCCCTATTCCATAAAAAAATCTACATCACAGAACTAGAATAACAATTTGTGGATCTGTTCGGGAATCGGACACGCAACACGTTGCGCAGCAGCCATTGCGTGCCATTGCGCAGTCTTTTGTTTTTTTTACATACACTTTATAAAATACGAATTTATCTTCTAAAATAGGCAGCATAAGGTTAAAAATAAAGTTAGCAGGAAATAACGGTATTTAAAAACGTACATATGACATAGTTGTCAGTCACATGACGCTAGCACGGAGGTCCGTTTCGGATGGTCGCTAAACTGTCTAATTAGTGAGGTTGCTCTCTGATGCGTACGCGCATCTTTGTCACTCAACTGTTAATATTGCATTGTATGGTCTTATGGACTTGTGAACGTTTTACTTGTGTTATTTGTATGATATGTATGTCGTGTCTAATTTATATTTGGTTTTCTAAGTGATTCTCATTCAGTTTTTGGCTTTTTAAAACTGATAAAGTTGTTTGCTGAGTTAAGGTTATGAAAGCAAAGTTAATCAATGTATGGTACTTAGTTTTCGAAATATTTTGGTTTCACTTCGATGCTAACCTTTAAATAAGTGGGTCATAAGGGTTCATGACAATTGTGACAGAGAATGCAAGTCTAAAACGTTTTTAACATGTTGTACTTTATTTTTGCCGGGCGAAAATCATCCAATTACGACTCTTACTGGCTAAAAACGACCCCGTTCCTTCTCCTGCTTAATTTAGTAGAAGAGTCGAGTAGAAGTAAATGGTCTCAGGTTCACAGGCAAAGACTTCTTGAGGTTTTATCGTGGTTTTCGTTTTATTTTACAGCTTTAGCATTTGGAATTGAACTTACTGTGTGGCTTCGATGTAGTACAATAATAGACTCACACCTTATTACACGGCAGCGGTATGAGCTCTGTTCTATCTACCACACTGGACCCATAAAATAACTGATAAAAAGTGGGTGTTACAAGGCGCCCCAATCACAGCGAGAAGAGTCTTTTAATGATTTAATTGAAAAAGAGGATTAGAAAAAACATGATATTTATAACAGTTCCCATTACATACCACGTTTCAACAACAGAGGAGCATGTTAAAGCTGGTGGAATGCGAGTATTTCCTTCCAAAGACAGTCATTGCGAACTGCCCAGCATATTAAGTAGCGCTCACAAAATCCAAGATCGTATCCTCTGCCGACCTCAATGACTCAGTTTACCTCAAAACGGATTTTTATGACAAAAATACGAATAACTGTCTTGTAAATACATAGTTTATTGAAACTTCACGTCTTTTGTTCGTCAAAAGGGTGTATTCAAATGTTTTTCAAGTTATTCATGGTGGAAAATCATGAGTCAGGAGAGTGTGTTAGACTCTTACTGACTAAAAACCACCCCGTTCCTACTCCCGATTTGAGCCGGAGCCCCGGTAAACCAGCTGGGTAGTCCGCAGCTCCGAGTCATATTAGGTAAGTCAAAGTAGAAGTGCACTTCGTCAGTTATATTATGTTATGAGTTTTATCATTGGATGTAAGAATAATAGATAAATCTAATCGCATAGTTATAGCACGTTATAGCCTGTGGGGCATAATATCAATTTTGTTATTTAATTTCAATTTTTACTTTTGTCCGAAACGGGAATGGAGCCGACGCCTTACTCAGACCAATGATTTAATTGCAATATCAATTGCAGCTACAGAGACCAAAACCCTTTGCTTGACCCGGCAATCGAATCAGCAACATAAACGAGGCTCTCTCAGTAACCACCATAATTACAGTTACAAGCAAAACTGATCATGATCAAGCATCGAAATGACACGAAATAAGTCGATCTATCACGACCATTACCGATTAGAAATTCACTCACACACACACTAACACAACGTCACACACACATACCTACAGTTCCCATCATACGTGAGTCATCGTGTGAATTGTAACTTTTCCTCCAATAGAATGTACGTGAAGAAATTTAGCAGTTCCTCACGACATGCAAACGTGGGAGAGACATGGGTCGGCACGGATGGGCTAGCTTCGCCAGAGTGATACCACGGCCTTATAGAGATCCGTCGTGAAACAACGCTTGCATAGTGTCTCTAAAAGAGGTTACCGTAGGCCTAAAGACCGACAATGCACTTGTAACTTCATCGGTGTTCTGAGTGACCATGGGCGGCGCAGCCAATCTTTACTAATAAGTATTACCACTATTACCTAAAGCTCAAGAGTTTGTTTGTTTAAAAACGCTAACTACCAGAACTACTGGTTCAAATTGAATAATACTTTTTTTATGGTGTTTGGTGGCAAAAGCGATCAGCGCCGCCCATGGACACCCGGAACACCAGAGAAGTAACAGGTGCTAAACTTTTTGGATAGTCCATTTAACAAGGAAGGCTTATAAGGCTACAAAACATCACTACGCTACGATCAATAGACTCCTATTGATCGTAGAGTAAAATCGCGTAATAAAAAAATAGCATCACTTAATCCTCTCTTTGGCCAAGTAAATGTACTTAGATTATTTTTTAAATCACTTAGATTTAAGCTTCTTTCTCAGACGTGTTCGAGAACTTATTTTAAAAAGAAAAAGTACCTAAGTACGATCTCATACAAGCTTCTCCATGAATTGCCCTTTAAACTATGCTAATTTTATCGCTAACATTCCATCACTTGTAGCGGGCTGCGCCGGCGCATAGTTACAATGCGATGCGTACGATGCTACCACGAAACTTAAGTAAACATCAGTTCTGTAGAAAAATGTGACTTTGATTCAGATAATATTGTTTACTAATTGCATAATTAATTAGACATTAACTAGTGTTGTGCCAGAACGCAGATCTACGCGAGATACTATGTATTTTCTATTGTGTCTTATATACCGACCTACAAGCGGTTAAGAACGTCTTACCCACGTAGTTATTAGAGGAGCTTGCTCGATTAGTTTCAAGCTACGACAAGGCTCATATTCGTGATCGTACAGTTTCGGTAGTTACCCATTATCTAATTGCTATCTCTGACGATAGAAAAAAGCAATAATTTTATATTCTTTGGAATTATAAGCCGTTTTCCTCACGATGTTTTCCTTCTTAGAAACTACATATAACTCGGAAAAAGTCACATTGGTACTTGCCGTTTGTAAGTTTTGACCCCGCACTCTCATGCACGAGAAGCGAGCGTCTTAAACCTCCGGGCCACCACGACATTGGTCACACGAACCTAACATATTTTTAATTTTTTCCATTCATTTACATTTTATAATCATCCATTTTTTATTTAATAACTAGCTACTTCCGCGCCTTTTCACCCGCTCTGCTCGGCTCTCATTGGTCATAGTGTGATGTTTTATAGCCTATAGCCTTCCTCGATAAGTGTACTATCCAACACAAAAATTCGGACCAGTAGTTCCAAAGATTAGCGCGTTCAAACAAACAAACTCTTTAGCTTTATAATATTAGTATAGATTTAAAGGAAAATTCCCATACGACCTAAAAATACAGATATAGAAATATAAGGCTTATTCTACACCATTAACTTCGGCTCTGATGTGACGAGTAATTTCAGTGAGCTGAGAGCACACGGGCGGGTGGACTAATCTGCTAACCCCGATATAGCACGCCGGTGACATGGATACCTGATTATATGTAATCGTATGATTATAGCTATATGATTGAGTATTTGTATGGTTCATCTACCTTACAGACTAAGAGCGTCTAGAATCGTTTAACGCCCAAATACTGAAATGCTACTCAATTTTAAGTTGTACTTAAATATCGTGCTATCTCTGTAATTTTATAAAGAATAGATAGGGACAGAACTATTGTTGAGCGCGACTTAAAATTGAGTGACGATTGAGTATTTGACCATATGTGTATGGTTCATCTACCTTATAGACTACGAGCGTCTAGAATCGTTTAAGTTGAATATTTCTGGATTATTATAAAGATATAGACATCAATAGTATGTGTGTCACGTGTTTCTTATACATATGAGGTTTTGCGACAATATCCACGAGAGGTTGAAGTCCACAGTTTCAAAGTTTCGGGCTAATTAGAGAGCACTATTGTTTGTTTTTATGGAATAACCAATTTACCGGCGTAAACGAGCATAGCAATCGCCTAAATTTATGTGGGCCTCCGGTAATCTGATTTCCTCTGACTTTTTTATAAAAAAGTGACTTTTGGATTATTGAAATTAGTTGCTCTTCAATTGTCTCGACGGCCATCGGTTGGCAACCACTATCCTCGAGCAAATCCTCGCTTATTCTACCAAATACATCTGCACTTTTAACCGTTAAATCTTATTTACCAGTAATTAGAAAACCAAATCTACGACACGTATTAAATCATATCCAGAAAGGGTGACTGCTGTCTACCCCATTTGTGTAAATCAAATGGCGTGATGTCTCACCTTCGTACCGCTAGCTATCTATCACAGTGATGACAGTTTCAAATGTGTGATGTAACTTTTTGTGATCATTCATCATCATAGACCGCCCTTACACGCCCGGGAATCGTACTTGGTATTTCCGGGAGTTTTTGCAATAGCTACGTAGCATTCCTCGGGCGTGTAAGCAATTAGTGTGCCGTTTGGTGAGTCGTGACAATGTGGAGTTTGAAGAAATGTTCCCTTTTTGATCAAGTTGTTTCACTGTTGGAATCATCAAGGAAGTTGTGAATCGATTACTTACGATCAATTTTTGACAGATACTCTATGAGTACAACTAATGTCAAAAGTCGATCCTTCTCCAATTTTCGATAGAGATTGGTAATTAATGTAATCGAAAGAACAGGAGTCGCTGAATGAAACAAACTGAAGTGGCAGTGGGCAGAGCACATAGTGCGGAGGACCGACGGCCATTGGGGCAGAAGGACCAGAGAGACACCCAGAGCCGGAACGACAATTTGTGTACCTATAAGAAAAAGAGTTGCTCCGTGCGGGAATCAAACCTACAACGCCGCACGCCGCCGTGCAGTCAAGTCGAGATTAGGTATATTTTATTTATATTTTTATTGTGTATCATGTACAGGATACAAACATACCTACATAATCTATTCACACCGCCACCATCAATTTAAAGCAGCCACCAAAAAATTAAAAAAGACACTTAACTTTTTACCCATTTTAAAAATCACATCGGTAAAAATATTTATCGGAAATGGCACATTACACCCCTATGATACCAGCCAATTTAAATTGATCTACAGATTGAAGGGGAGTCATGATCAAATGTATTGAGAATAGAGGTCTTGTGTTTTTGGTCGTTTATAAGTAGCGTTGTTGAAACATAGGGGTGGTAAATTGTCGGTCGGTGCGGAATGACGGATGTCTTTACAAGCTAGACGACTTGTCAGTAGGGAGTGAATGGCTGAGGATCTCAAACTTTCCAATAATATTAAGATTAGGGTAAATTTTACATAAGATATAGAAATATTGGTGTGGCTTCTAGGACCGAAAGACTAAAGACGACCCTCTGATTGGCCGGCTCGAATAAATTAACCAATCAGCACACTTAGTATGAGTTTGCTTTACGTTTAAAGTGATCGAAACGAGAGCGCGTTCGGCGCTCTGATTTGCCGGCTCGAATAAACCAACCAATCAGAGTGCTGATGAGCGAACGCAAAGCAAACTCGTACTAAGGGTCTAGCTTACTTGTTTTTAGAAGCCTTAAACAAAGCCGAATTTACATTTGTCCTAGTCAGGAATTGAATCATAGAAAATGATGTTTCTCATCAATACTACCTAAATGGATAGAGAAAACCAAATTAATTTACAAATAAAACCTTCATATCTTTCAAAAGGTCAACGTGCCCTTCTATTCACGCAAAACAACAAATAATGAAACCGTGAACTAAATTACTTTACTTCAAATAAACACATTTCACATAAAAAATGGCATTTTCCACATAAAATATGATTTCACCACGGTGTATTAATATAGCAGCCATGAAGTAGTAATTAGAACATGAATTATTATATTTTTATGTAAACTAAGTTTAGCAAAATGGTTGAAATTCTATCGCAATTCATGGTCAAGTAATAATTATGGAACTTTCTTTCATTTAAGTCATTGGAATCGTGTCGCCATACACATTTAGTGTGGACATCATACTCTTGAAATATAAGGAAGGAAGGAAGAAAAATATGTAGTAAATATTTTTAAAAACGTTGCTCCATACTAGACTTTTTATTACCCCCTTCTCAAACTTCTCAATTCCCGATTCTCCAACAACCTTTAAATTCTTAACCGCCAAAAGGCCGGCAACGCATTTGGAACGCCTCTAGTGTTTCAAGTGTCCATGGGCGGTGGCGATTGCTTACCATCAGGTGATCCGTATGATCGTTTACCGGCTTATACCATTATAACCCGCAAAAGGCCGGCAACGCACTTGTAACGCCTCTAGTATTTCAGGTGTCCATGTGCGGCGATTGCTTACCATCAGGTGATCCATCAGAGCGCTTGGGTTTACAAGATTGAGAACCACGTCCCCAAAAAACATATCGTACGCGCGAAAGAAAACTGTATCCTCATCCGATTTTTTACGATGAAATCAAATCGTTAGGGGTACCCCAAAAAGTGGTACGTCACAAAAAGTGCCACGACAAAAAATATAGTGTCAAATGTCAGTACCACGTGCCGTTTTACTAAAATAACGTGAAACGTGTGTTTAATTTACGTGATGATTTTGTTATGATGAACATTAGTGTTTATAAATGTTTTTGAAGAAGCATATTTGGGGTATCCAGTCAGTATTTTGTTTGGTTATGTATGTACCTATTTTTGTAACGAAGTAAATAATACATCTGTATTACGTTTAGCACCTATCACGGTTTATGTACAATCCGTTTACCTCAAAATTCAAAATCAAAACTATCCATCATTTTTTTTTTGAGGGGGGAAAATCATCCTATGACTTCTCCCGCCCTGGGCGAGGCAAAAGGGAGTGTCAGACTCTTACTGATTAAAAACCACCCCGTTCCTACTCCTGCTTGTCGAGCCGGAGCCCCGGTAAACCCGTTAGGTCTGCAGCTTCGGATAACTATCCATAAGTAGGCCTCGTTTTCGTCAAGGTAGTAAGTAATCTTACTCTTGAAAGGCTCTGTGTTTTCAGTGATGATTGTGACATAGATACAGACAAAAGCTGTCTGCGCTACGGACGCCGTTAAAAGAAAACTGGGTCAGCAGGACGACTTGCAAGACTTCTAAATGAAATTGCTGAAGCCATATCAATTGTATATATTGTCTTCTGTGTATTTGCGTTATAACTCTCGTGGAGACAACTTTAATTCACTATATGGTTTATTCTCGTAACTGTTTGACGAGATTCTTCGACTAGTTTCAAGCTACGGTGGGATATCATATTCATGACTTCGCCCGCCTTGGACGAGGTCATTGGATGAGGTTAGTGTTAGACTCTTACTGACTAAAAACCACCTACTCCTACTTTTCGATCTGAAGGCCCGATAACCCGCTAGGCAGTCCGCAGTTATTTGTTTTGGTAGCTACCATGGGTAATATTGATGAATTGTCAACGAAAATATTTTATTTTATTGAAATACACATGAACAGCTCGTTAAAATCCACTGCTAGACAATCTGTCTCCTTTACATGATTGCAAATTATACACAATATGTACATCGTTTAACAAAATCCCATGAAACACAGCCCACAGCTCTACTCCATTGTCCACTTCACCCGGGTAATAGCCGGATAAAGTGCCATAACTCACGGTCATTATCCGAACTGTCCGGTTATTAATTCGAATGCTTTCGTTAATTAAAGTGCGGAGCGCGCCAGACACCCGGCTACCTGAAATATTGTTTTCAATCGGTACAGTTACATGCAAAATGTTATTGCAAAGTCGATGGCAGTTAATAATGGCAGAAAAAGAATAGAATATGTCACTAAAAATTGGTGTCGTCGATATTATTTGAATCCTTTAAAGACTAAATTAAAATAAAATAATAACTAATATCCGCATGGACTGTAGAAAATTTAGGAACAACCGGTACTACGATCTAATTGTTTACAAAGTTAAACACATTTTTTGTCCAAAAATTACTCTATACTATACAAAGTGTAAACGGATCGCTCCCGAACGCCACAAACAGGATGGCAAAAACAGAGTTTATTTTCAAAAAAAGAAGCAATTCAATAATCAACTGCTTAAGGTTGATGTTGCATGAAAAACACGAAAATAAAAACGATTAAAATGATAAAAACAAAAGATTTTTGTAGCGTTTTTCGGGAACGTCCCGTTTTCAGCCTGTACCTACCTATAAATCGAAACTTACGGTCTCCTATTAATAGACATCACTACCAAAAAAAAAAAACAACATGGAAATGCGTTTTCGTCGTTAAAACGTAAAAGTTAGTGTTTATAAATAATTCAGATCGCCTGTAGGTAGTCTGGGCGTGATGTTACACTGTCCATTAGCGAGACCAGACCTGGGTATCGATCCTGCTATATTTATCCCTTCCATTGTGAATGAGCATTGCATTAAACTACGGGGATGTTATGGTGTTATGGGCTCCATAGTTTGTGATGATTTATGAGGCGTGATCATAAGTTTAGGACCTATTGGGTAAACCAAAATTGTGTTGTGTTATAAAATATTTGAGAAAAATCTCACTTTTATTAGTCTATTATATAAAAATTAGTCAAGTTTCCTTCCTGACGCTATAACTCCAGATCGCACGAACGCATTTCCACGGTTTTACATTTGTTAGAAAGGTCTTGGGTTCCGTGTTTTTTTTTTCCTGTATAAACATACAGGAAAAAAAAACATGGTGGCGAAACGGAGTTCGCCGGTGTATTATAGATATCAAATTGTTAAATTGAAAACGACTAGGAGTTATCACATAATATTTTAACGTAAATAGATACGTTAAATTTAACCTAATGATTATTGAAAAGCCTCACCATAAGGTGCCATATGGTATTTATATGGGGTAGTTAGTCTATCCCATAGTCCTACTTAATAGCCTAATATAGTATGGTATGGGGTAGACTATGGCCATAATTTGGCAGCCGACGGTAACCACTAATGTTATGATTATGATTTGAATCTGTAGTTACATTATGACTATCGCCCTTCGTCATAATTTTTGGGATATTGTGAATAGAATAAATAGAATAGAATATATTTATTTGTAAAACATAGGTATTGACAAAATAAAGATCTTAGGTATGTATAATTAGAACGCTATGTTTTGTCATTACGAACTACAAATAAATGTAGTAAAGAAAAAAATAACATTACATTGTGGTGAACAACATTTTTATTTTTGTTATAAAAGGCTGCATTAACAATTTTTGTGTACCAGATCTCAAGTTTGTTTAGCGTGTGGAATGAAGTCTGCAGTGTAGGTAATCTTGGGCTTTTGACTTTGAAATTTTAAAAAAGGACATGGTCTTTAATTTCTTCAGTAACTCTAGTAAAGATTCCTTTATTTACAGTATTTTAAGGAAAAAGTCCTTTAGTACAACTTATGCAATAATCGGTATTTTTGTTTTATTTTATTATTCCGATAACTAAGAACATGTCACTTTTATATGAACATAGTATAAAGATACATTCCCATCCTCACACTGTCGACATAAAAACACAAATTTCTAATTACTTCCTCGTTTTTTTGCCGTTTCCGTTAAAACAACGAAGAGACACGGTATCGTTAAATGTGTGAAATAATCCCATCGCTCGTCATACGACAATTTATCTTCTAAAAAATTTCGCACCCCATATGTGAAGGCTAAAAATATATTCGTCGGATATGTCTGTCGTGGTGTTCTGAATTAGATGGGTGCGATGGAGAATTTGAGTTAGAAAAAACGTAATATACGAATAGTAAATATTCTACGTATATTGTGTAATCGTATAATATTTATATGATGAATGACTGCCTCGTTGGTCGAGTGGTCGGGGGCTTCGGGTTCATTCCGGCGTCGGGCAATGTATCGCTGGGCTATTTTCGGATTTTCGAAAATTTCTCAGTACTAGCACGGACTCTGAAATTGTGTCCAGCATATGGCAATAGGCTCACCCCGGAGTGGTTTTTAGTCAGTATTACATGGGACTTAAAAAAAAAAAATTTTTTTGGCTGTAGGTTCACTTCCTATTACATGGGACTAACACAAATGATGAAAAGTAGGTTTACATTCCATAGCGGCATTACTTCTTCGGGGATAAAAGGCGTGACGTTGTAATAGCAGAGCAAAAAGCTATATCATAAAATCCTAAATCAATCAATTGCAAACGACAAAAATCTAGTTTGCATTCTGCATTAGCCCATCGATGCAATAACCTGCATAGAAAATATTGTGCCAAGGAGAATGTCATGAAGAGTTGAATTTATTTGCAAAAGCCATGCAGCGTCGAACGTTAAATTCAATGCTGAAAACTTCATGCCTGATACTGTCAACTTTGCTTAATAGTATTTGATTGATATGAGTTTAAATTTTTAAATACTTTTGTATTGTTTAATGTAATGCAGTGAATTGGGCATAAGTTATTACGTGTGATATGATGATAATCATGATGATTAGATATTTGATTATTAAAGAGGTTGACTAAATAATCGGAGTTAAGCCTACATTTCAAAATCAGTCAAAAGTTCTTTGAATTAATTGTTTAATTCATGTAATAGGTTTAGGTTATTTTTGGGGTTACATTTACGTTAGTTTTAGGGTTAGGTTTGGGTTAGGTTTGGGTTAGGTTTGGGTTAGGTTTGGGTTAGGTTTGGGTTAGGTTTGGGTTAGGTTTGGGTTAGGTTTGGGTTAGGTTTGGGTTAGGTTTGGGTTAGGTTTGGGTTAGGTTTGGGTTAGGTTTGGGTTAGGTTTGGGTTAGGTTTGGGTTAGGTTTGGGTTAGGTTTGGGTTAGGTTTGGGTTAGGTTTGGGTTAGGTTTGGGTTAGGTTTGGGTTAGGTTTGGGTTAGGTTTGGGTTAGGTTTGGGTTAGGTTTGGGTTAGGTTTGGGTTAGGTTTGGGTTAGGTTTGGGTTAGGTTTGGGTTAGGTTTGGGTTAGGTTTGGGTTAGGTTTGGGTTAGGTTTGGGTTAGGTTTGGGTTAGGTTTGGGTTAGGTTTGGGTTAGGTTTGGGTTAGGTTTGGGTTAGGTTTGGGTTAGGTTTGGGTTAGGTTTGGGTTAGGTTTGGGTTAGGTTTGGGTTAGGTTTGGGTTAGGATTGGGTTAGGTTTGGGTTAGGTTTGGGTTATGTTTGGGTTAGGTTTGGGTTAGGTTTGGGTTAGGTTTGGGTTAGGTTTGGGTTAGGTTTGGGTTGGGTTAGGTTTGGGTTAGGTTTGGGTTAGGTTTGGGTTAGGTTTGGGTTAGGTTTGGGTTAGGTTTGGGTTAGGTTTGGGTTAGGTTTGGGTTAGGTTTGGGTTAGGTTTGGTTTAGGTTTGGGTTAGGTTTGGGTTAGGTTTGGGTTAGGTTTGGGATAGGTTTGGGTTAGGTTTGGGTTAGGTTTGGTTTGGTTTAGGTTTGGGTTAGGTTTGGGTTAGGTTTTGGTTAGGTTTGGGTTAGGTTTGGGTTAGGTTTGGGTTAGGTTTTGGTTAGGTTTGGGTTAGGTTTGGGTTAGGTTTGGGTTAGGTTTGGGTTAGGTTTGGGTTAGGTTTGGGTTAGGTTTGGGTTAGTTTTGGGTTATTACGGCTGCTCTGCTATTACGTCACGCCTTTTATCCCCGAAGAAGCATTTATCACCATTTGTGTTATAAGTCCCATATAATAATAGGTGGTGAAACTATTGCAATATACGGGGCACAATTCCAGGCTCAATGCTACCACAAAATTTCGAAAACCCTAAAAAAAAAAAGCCCAGCAGTGCTTTGCCCGATCCGGAAATCGAACCCGAGACCACTAGTTCGGCAGTCGACCGACAAGGCAGTCATTCATTATATTACTATAGATATTATAGAATTCCGTACTGTATACATAGAATATATACTACTATTCGTATATTACGTTTTTTCAAACTCAAATCCTCCATCGCACCCATCTAATTCAGAACACCACGACAACCCAACCCTAACCTAACCCAAACCTAACCCAAACCTAACTCAAACCTAACCCAAACCTAACCCAAACCTAACCCAAACCTAACCCAAACCTAACCCAAACCTAACCCAAACCTAACCCAAACCTAACCCAAACCTAACCCAAACCTAACCCAAACCTAACCCAAACCTAACCCAAACCTAACCCAAACCTAACCCAAACCTAACCCAAACCTAACCCAAACCTAAACCAAACCTAACCCAAACCTAACCCAAACCTAACCCAAACCTAACCCAAACCTAACCCAAACCTAACCCAAACCTAACCCAAACCTAACCCAAACCTAACCCAAACCTAACCCAAACCTAACCCAAACCTAACCCAAACCTAACCCAAACCTAACCCAAACCTAACCCAAACCTAACCCAAACCTAACCCAAACCTAACCCAAACCTAACCCAAACCTAACCCAAACCTAACCCAAACCTAACCCAAACCTAACCCAAACCTAACCCAAACCTAACCCAAACCTAACCCAAACCTAACCCAAACCTAACCCAAACCTAACCCAAACCTAACCCAAACCTAACCCAAACCTAACCCAAACCTAACCCAAACCTAACCCAAACCTAACCCAAACCTAACCCAAACCTAACCCAAACCTAACCCAAACCTAACCCAAACCTAACCCAAACCTAACCCAAACCTAACCCAAACCTAACCCAAACCTAACCCAAACCTAACCCAAACCTAACCCAAACCTAACCCAAACCTAACCCAAACCTAACCCAAACCTAACCCAAACCTAACCCAAACCTAACCCAAACCTAACCCAAACCTAACCCAAACCTAACCCAAACCTAACCCAAACCTAACCCAAACCTAACCCAAACCTAACCCAAACCTAACCCAAACCTAACCCAAACCTAACCCAAACCTAACCCAAACCTAACCCAAACCTAACCCAAACCTAACCCAAACCTAACCCAAACCTAACCCAAACCTAACCCAAACCTAACCCAAACCTAACCCAAACCTAACCCTAACCTAACCCAAACCTAAACCTGCCGGGCTACCGGGATCGCACATCGTGGTCAGCGAGGCCCGTATTGCTGTCAAGTCTACCATGAAATACCTGGGATTGGTGGCGGAATGGCGGCAAAGGCTTCTGGGCTCTACCTCGGCCTCGCTACCGTAGAGGCGATCCGGCCAGTACTCGATGACTGGCTCGGGAGGAAGCACGGCTTCATGTCGTTCAGGGTGACGCAGGTGCTATCGGGGCACGGATGCTTCGGCAAGTACCTGTGCCGCATAGACAGGGAGCCGGACGCTCGGTGCCACCACTGCGTCCATTGCGGGGAGGACACGGCGCAACACACGCTCGCCGAGTGTGTAGCTTGGGAGGAGCAGCGCCGTGTCCTGGCTAACGAAGTAGGAGGGGATCTGTCTCCAAAGATTGGTCTGTCTTTTTATCTATAAACATTCAAAGATACAAATTTTATTGGCAGGTAGCTGATGTACTGAGGAGTAACTTAGGCTACTTTTGTTTTACAAAATAAATATTTTGTTTCAGACAAAAATATAGAATCCAAATTCTTTTAGAAGTCATTATTTTTAACCCCCGACGCAAAAAGAGGGGTGTTATAAGTTTGACGTGTCTGTCTGTCTGTCTGTCTGTCTGTCTGTCTGTGGCATCATAACTCCCGAACGGATGCAGTGATTTAAATTTAGTTTTTTTCGTATGAAAGGGGACTTATGTGCGAGTGTTCTTAGACATGTTTGATGAAAATCGGTTGAGCCGTTTTAAAGTTATGGGCGGTGAAAGTGGGGAGATTAACCGAAGGTCTGCAAATATACTGGGATGGGGTCTCAAATGAAACCGCACTGAAAGAAGATATTGAAAGATATTATTTTTCCGTATTAACAAAAATAAATTATTAAATAAAAAATTAAAAAATAAAATAAAACTTAAATTAAAAATGTAATAACAAAATTTTTAAATTTTTAATTTAACGCTTTATTATAAACAAAAAATCTTGCACCAATGTAATCTTTAGCCTACTTATAGAAACAAAAACTAGTAATTAATAAGTCAAAAAAATAAAATAAAAGCGAACGAGCTTGACCTTAGATGTAATCTTTACCTTAACAAGAATCGAAATTATAGTAGGTAAGTATAATATGTAATATACTAAGCCTAACTTAACCTAACCTACCTATAAAAAGTATAAAATAAAAAATTAAATTAAAAATTTAAAAAACCCCCGACATAAAAACTTAATTTCCCTTTAAAAAGTAAAAAATAATAAAAGAAACTTAATCTTAAAGTACCTAAGAATGTACGAAAAATACGTCTCGTTGGGGGACCGCATTCATACGTACTGTACACCGCCGCCCGCGCCGCTATATTTCTATTTTCTGCATTATAGTTAAGTACTTAAACATCAATTTACTTTAATGTTAACACCAAGCATGTGATACTTATGAACAAATCGTAGATAAGTAAGAAATAATTAGGAGCGGTCCCCCAACGCGACGTATTTTTCGTACATTCTTAGGTACTTTAAGATTAAGTTTCTTTTATTATTTTTTACTTTTTAAAGGGAAATTAAGTTTTTATGTCGGGGGTTTTTTAAATTTTTAATTTAATTTTACGCAGACGAAGTCGCGGGCGACAGTTAATTAATTACTATAAATTGCAACAAAACTTTTCTCGTCCGGAAAATTGAACCTGAGCCCTCGTGAATCTATGAGACTAGCAAGTTTATCATTCCCAAACAACCCATTACAATATCATTGATCGTTATGGCTATAACGTCGTGGTACAAGGTTCAATGCCCGATTTATGCTCACTCAGCAGTTTCGTGAATACGACTTATTGCAAGCAGCCTCCGTTCGTTGTGATTTATTACTTTTTTTATTTACGTTTTTTTTTTTCAAATTAACTGCCTTTGTTAAAGGGAGTAATGGATCGTTGGTTCTTGATTTTTTTTTCTTTTAACTTGAGGCCGTTGTGTTGTTTTAATATTGACTGTTTAAGGGCTAAAATTCAGATTAGGTATATCGAAAAACCAATATTAACTGCTTAAATATGACATTTGGAAAGTGGATGTTTTCATTGATGTTATTCATACCAGTTATATTATTACTCAATGGTACTACTACTTATTTATTACGATTAAAGATTGGGATTACAGGAAAATAGGGAAGGGGGAATTGCCTCCGGTAACCTCACTTGCACGGCGAAACACAACTCAAACGTTGTTTCGGGTCAGTCTTCTAAGAGGCCGTGATATCATTCCGGTGGAGCCGGACCATTCGTGCCGAAGCATGGTTATCCCATACTTTAAACACACAAACAGTATATGGAACTGCAATCCAAACTTGCAATTACTAATTTAAAACCTATTAAAGAAACTTTAAAGCCAATAAACTTTTACTACTTCGATTTGAACTTAATAAAACCCAAACAAATAGACAGTGAAGCTAGAAAACTAAAAATATTATTGAGACGCAAAAACTTTTGAAAAGTTTTCAGACAATATTTTCGAATGAATCGCGACTCGAGTTGCGTGACTTTATTTACTCCGCTTTCGTAAAGCATGGGCTACACTGGTAGCTATAGGAGCTGCGGACTGCCTAGCGGGGTTTCGACTCGAAAAGCAGGAGTAGGAACAGGGTATTTTTGTAGTGTCCGTAAGAGTTTGACAGGACGGGAACGACGTTGGATGGTATGAGAAAGACACTGGATGATATTCCCCACTCTAAAAAAAAAAAAAAAAAATACACTGGTATCTATAGCTATTGAGTCTCAAACTCAAACTCAAATCATTTATTGCATTCATGTGTACATTAAGATGATACATAATTAGGAACATTTGTCTCAACATGAAACCCGGTTAGGGACGGCAACATACATTTCGACACATTTAGTATCCATGTCATAATACACGAGGAATTACTACAAGGAAATATAGTTTTAAATATCTATTTATAGCACAAATAAAGTCAGGTCTATTTGCCATTAATGATGTAGATTGTCTAGTACCATAGTTCGCGTTGTTAAAAGGAAGTGTGGCATCGCTTTCATTCGCTTGCTAGCAGTGTGTTCCACACCTTAAACAGATGACAGAAACAAATTGCTTTGTTCAACGTTGCCTCAACAAATAAACTATTTTTGATGACATTTCAAATGGGAAATTAGATTTGTGCGGCGAATCAACTGCTTTATAGCAACTTTAGTAGTTTATCCATTTAAAAATTCTCTGTAATAGCTAGCTAGGGTTTGGAACTATGCCCGGAGTATGGCAATAGGCTCTCATATAACGACATAATGAGGGTTTTACTCTGGACTTCATCTCATGAACCATTTTGCCTACACATTATCGATCGGATTGTTGTTATTGAGAAGTTAATTATTGTAAATCATTATTACCTTTTTAGGAGGCCAAGAAACTAATATTGTGCCCTAATGACATTTAGTATTCCTGACCGTTTTGTTTTGAAGGAGTAAAATCGTCCAATATCTTCTTCCGCTTTAGGCCTTAGGCGAGGCAAGAGGGAGTTTCAGACTCTTACTGACTAAAAACCACCCGCTAGAGATGCTCTTTGAGCAAGAGCCCTGGTAAACCCGCTGGGTAGTAGGACTTTTGTCTATTTAAAGTTTGGTTACCTGTTGAAACTAAATATAACGTATTATCGGTGAAATAGAAGTAAACACACACCATTTATTAACAATACCTTTTCTACAAACAAACACACATTTCCAACGAAATCGAAACTCAAACTCCCATCAACTACAGATTACAAAACACAGAACCTATTTAGGCGATATGAAACGCCGTTTAGTTAGCTTATAATCCATAACAATTTCAAATAATTCACAATAGCTACAGGCAAATTGATCCCAATTGTGCGCGGGCGGTGCATTGCTTTCATAATGCGCAAGAGTCGATGCGCGGAGAAAGTGCGCATGCGCCGGTCGTGGGTGGACTATGATAGGAACAGGACTATGATGACGAGAGCTTGTAGTCAGCTGATTGTGGGAAACTGTAATTGGGTCAGTTTTGTTACTTCATTTATGTATGTAGGATGTTTAAGGATATTGCTTATTTGTAATTATTTATTTGTAGTTACTTTTACGTGGCTAATACAAATGCCGCTTTAGTTGGTCGTAGGTTTGTTCGTGGTCATTAATGTGAAAACCAAGTATAGGGTGATAATTATTATTGCCCTCTTTGGTTTTGGAATCTCTACTACCTAAGTTACCATATCGCTATTCTCAATCACCATCAACATCATCAGCCGCAAGACGTCCACTGTTGAAAAGCTTCCCCCATAGTCCTCCACGTAGAACGACAAGCCGCCACCTGCATCCATTGGCTCCCCGCGACTCTGACAAATAATAATATGACGATATCGTCGGTCCACCTAGTGGGACACTATTCTCAATACCTAGTCTTAATATCTACACATGTCTAACTTCGGATACGTTTCCTATTATAAATCTCCATTTTAGGGAGAATCAAATTAGGGTCAATAAGTTTTCTGCTTCGAGTATTTAAAAGTTTGTGGAATTTTATGCCTTCGTCAGTATTAAGTAAATTCAGTTTGTTAACATCGTGAGAATTAAGTATCTAAGTAAAAAATAAATAAATACTTGCACCTCATTGGGCAATTAATTTGTAATGCAAACGAACCTGAGTCATCTGTGCCTATCGTTGTATCGTTGGATACAATCTGCATAATCTGTGCTGTGACGTAACATCCCAGCCGGGGTGGATCACTTGCGCAAGAGTTTAGCTGCGCAAGCGCAATGAAAGTAGCTTCAAGATGTAGTTTAATACCAACATTTATTATGTTAAAATTTTTGAAGGATGATTGGCTTCTCATACTGGTTTGCAAACTGGAAAAGGATTTTCATTAACACAAATAAATACGTAAAATTAAAAAAAGTTTATTTTATTTCTATTATGTACATTTAGTATTGAGTAGATACATATATATGATATTTATTAATTGGCTTCTGCAATCATATAATTTTTATATACATAATAAGTATTGTAGTTCAAGTAGGTACATATTCATTTTCACTGGTTATAGTTATTTTTACTTTTAATTCCACAAGATACCTATATAGTTTTTAGTAAAAAAATCTTTAAATACATTAGTCTAAAGTTACTTATCAATTAAACAGTCCAAATACAAGTTATTGTTCATAGTATTTCTAAAGCGATGCCTTCGTTTAGGATCGACTGTTTTCTGAATTCTCTGTTATCATACAAACATTTACACAAGCTTCTGCCAGCGGCTTCGCTCGAGTGGGATAAAAAGTATCCTATCACTCAAGTCGGCTCATACCTTCTGTATACAAATTTCATCAAAATCAGTTCAGTAGTTGCTATGTGATTGACGGACAGAGGCATTACATGTGCCATCAAAAATATTTCTTTAAAGAAATGGCATGTTCATGAAAAAATTCGCCATCTCTGACCTATGTAGGTGGAAAAGCATGGCATGTCATGGCAGTCGCCCCATTGTAATTTTTTTAAATACTGTCATACATACAGTCTATACTTAGAGCTACCTCCGAAAGAGTCAGGAAAAACTAAGAAAAAGCCTTCCTACTTAGTTAACTTACATATAACTAATTTTAACATTAAACCTACATAATTAAAACTAAAACAATACTATCACAATACAATCATGTCCTGCCTTATTTATAATTTGAACATGTGTAAAAATTCATGATGAAAGAGAATCGTAAATAAAAAACAGCTGTAACTTATATTGCAAAAAGGACCAATTTCCTCTATATCTGTCTCCCTAAACAAATAGCATTAATCCAGATATCCAGACCTGGAACAACAATTTAGGAACCACACAAAGGGTTGTTCCATGCGGGCACTAAATCCGCGATACGTTATACGGTACCTAGTTGCCCAGCTACCGCGTTATCCGTGCAGTCAAATCAAATGTTAGAATCTAGCCTTCGGATGCTATTTGTCTAGGGTGTAGTAAAAATTCTTCTCATTTACAAATCGGTACGAATAAAGCGAAACAAACATTTGATTGGTAAAAAGACATTAAAATAAGACAACTATGAAAGAACGTATTAAAAACTGAGATACCTTTAAAGACCCTTTTAAGATCGGTTCATATCTGACGTAAAATACGTCGAACGTATCATCGGTCGTACTGACGTATCATCGGTTGAGTGTGAACGATCAATAGGCTACTTTCCTACTAGTCAAATTCAATACTTTTTTCGAAACGTCAAAAACGATATTTTCTATGAACTTTGTATGAAATAGTGCGTTATGACGTCATAAGTTTTTGACGTCAAATAGCAGACTTATTTATAGAAATTTAGCTAGAAAAAATCGAAAATTAAATTGTTCATCAAGAGTGTGATTATTTTTTAATATTTTATTGTATTGAAAAGTTGTAATAATTTATTTTTGACCGAGGATACTACCCAATTGTTTTTCTACACATTTGTCTGGGTGTTACGCGACGCATGTTCCGTCAAATATGAACCGACCCTTAGGCTAAAACAAAGACATTTTAAACTTCTTAAATTAAAGAACGATAAAGCTAAATCTTCTCTTCTCTCTCATTCCTGTTCCTTCTCGAAGAAGTCTTCTGTAAGAGGCACGTAAGATATTTGGTCATAAGTGTATGCGTCAAAGAATTTCTGTGTGACATTCATAGCATAATCAATGGCGTAGTCTAGGATGGGGCCACCGAAGTCTTTGGCTAACGTCTGCGAGTCAGCGTTTAGAACTTGAAGAACTTGGGCACCTGTTGGTCAAAGAAGACGATTAGTTAGAGCATTAGTATAACTGCCGTACTTAGAGACATTTAGGGTGCTTTTCCTCCAAAGATGTGCATTATAAATAGCTAAGCTGTGAAACTATGTGACCGTTTCTAATGTTACCTCCGTTGTTACTCGAAACTAGTAGAGCTTTTCTCAATTAAGTCTTTGACTGCCAATAGGAAACTGTTGAAGACAAATCCTCCGCTAACGTCGGTCACCGGTGACCAACACGGCGTTCAATGTGTTAATTAATATATGTAAGCCGTTAATTTTAATGTTCATATTTTTTTTATTTCATTGTTACTAGTAGCTTGTAGCTGTAATAATGCTTAATAGTAAGCGAAAAATACATTAAGTTTTTGCGCATGACCTTTTGGGAAAAATCTATACATGGCGAGACCTTGACTTAACAGAATGGGATTCCATTTCCGCGAAGTCACACCTAATCAGGTGTGCCTCGCGGAAATCTATGTCAAACTAATATTCTTGGTGGAATTAATACTAGATATTTTCCTGAAATACACACGACACAGTAAGCTATACATAACCAGTTTATCATGGACTCGCTTTGTATGATCTGTCCGCACATTCGACGGTCAATTATATATTGGATTGCTTAGCTTGCTGCATGGAGCTATATAAAACCACTTTATCATGGACTCGCTTTGTATGATCCATCCGCACATTCGGCGGTCAGTTTATACTGGTCGTGTATAGTTTGATGTGCGCAAGTACCATTATTACCTTGTCCCAATACACCTCCCTCCCCAGCCTAATTACCAGTCTCCTTGAGATTAGACACCTCTCTAGAGGCTCCGTGATCGACATGTGGATAGAATAAACTATTAAATTTCCTCAAACCTTTGACAAAAACACTTTTACAACATTTACTTTTAAGTTCTAACATTGACATTGTATGTTGAGCTACAGCATGTCAAGTTATCCGAATCTGTCAATTTTTTTTTCATAGGATTTTCGACTGTATCCTCAAGACTATAAAGTTGAAAATCGAATAAAGGAATTTGACGTAAGGAGTAGTGTGACCTGCTGTTTGTAACGTCAATATTTGTCTGTATGTTCGTAGAAAAACTCCAGGTCAAGGGTAGGTGTTGCTTCAAAGAAACTACTCCGACCTGACTAATGGAATTTCAACTCTATTGTATTGTCATTAAAGTCGATTGTTTAGGACAGTTTTGGTGTAGGTTGATGTGCCGGTGTCTTCGGTAAATGATGTGCAAGGACGCTTAGTAGGATAAATATAGGTTTTTTTTGCGTGTAAGATCCATAGTCACTGTTTTTATTGTTTGACTTTGATCTTTATTATGTAGGTACTCATTAAGTATTGATTTGCTTTAAACATTACATAACAGATCATGTTTATTTTGTTTTAGTACACATATTTTCTGGTACTAGAGTTACCTTTTTTGTATAAGCCGGTAAACGAGCTGACGGATCACCTGATGGTAAGCAAGCAAGCCCATGGACACCCGAAACACCAGAGGCATTGCAAATGTATTGCTGGCCTTTTAGAGGTTAGTAATTAGACCTCCGGTTACTTCATCCACACAATGCAAACATTGTTTCACGTAGGTTTACTGTGAGGCCGTGGTATCACTTCGGCAGAGACGGCCTATTCGTGCCAAAGCATGGCTCTCCCACACTTACCTCAAAAGTAACATAGCCTATGTAGTTATTGCTCATGTTTAAGAAAATAATTGATTGCTTTCTTGATATTCACAAATTATAAGCATTTTAAATTATTGGTTACATAGATACCTGTACAAATGAATCAAACAAACTGAACTACATATTGATTTCAAAATCATTATGGAAAAACAATACTAGATCAGTATTTATTTTTAATTTATGATTCGTTTCGATTTCGTTTCAACGTTTGAAAGTTAAAGTTTGAAGGAAACAACCATTAGGTATGTCTATTTATGGATCACGTGTATTTCGTAATTACATATATGCTGTTAATGTACAATTATCTAAGCTATTAAAATACCTATCATTAACATTGCAATAATACTTTATTTACTACTTTTATGACCATATCAACCTTCCTCTTGCATTACTCTATCTATTAGCAAAACCGCATCAAAATCTGTTGCGTAGTTTTAAAGATTTAAGCATACCAAATTAACTAAAAATCACGGTTTACTCATGTATATTCATAGAGAAAAGCTCTACTAGTTTCGAGTCACAGAGGGACTCTTCATCATGAGATATCTTCATATTTTGTTTGATACGTAATTTAATTAATTGAAAGTAACGATATACGTACGTGAAATGACATACTTAGAAACTGCTCAACTAGTTTCAAGTGACAATGGGACTCTTATTCTTCGAAGGAGGTTTATTGATGTAGTACGTCTCACAATAGTTATCACACTACCGCCCGAATACTGAAATGCTACTCAATTTTAAGTTGTACCTAAATATCGTGCTATCTCTGTCATTTTATAAAGAATTGATAGGGACAGAACTAGTTTTGAGGGCGTCTTAAAATTGAGTAGCGTTTGAGTATTCGGGCGTAAGAGGGTCAAATACTTACTGATCGCAGGGTTTCCTCTGATGAGGTTGGTGAGGTTCAGCTTCAGATCTGTTCCGTAGTCAGCCTTGTACTTGTATGAGTTGATCTTGTAGTGACCCTCGCCGTTCTTGTTCAGCACTACTCGTTCCACCACCTCTAAGCGAATGCGCTGGTTGTCTGGGAGAAAAGATATAATGTAATGTTTAAATAGGTAATCAGTTTCAATTCCTTTTAATCCTGAACGAGGCAAGCAAAGTAAATATATGCCCATATCTACTCCTCACCGTATGTTTCATTGAATAGAAGGTGAGCCTCATGTACCATAGGCTATTTATGGGATCCATTTATAGATCGATCTATACTGAGAGTAGTGTCAATATTAAAATAAAATGAATTTAATCTGCCTAGATTGATTTCCGAATCAATACAAAGATTATGCTTAGTAAAAAAAAAACATGAAAACTTTTATAAAAAATTAATCTTAAATGGTAATAAAGATCATAGAGAGACATTAGATGTAGATAAATCGGTAGCAAACGACCATTCTGGAAGTTATCAGGAGGGGCCCATGTTTTACATAGGTATTAGCAGTGAAAGCATCCTGATTAATGACGATGCTGAAATTAAGAAGGTATACATACAAATCTTGATCTTGGCCTGTCCGTCAGTATCCAGGTTGAAGAGTAGCAGCCTGCCCAGCAGACTGTACTGTCCGCTCACTGTGAAGTTGCAGTGCATGTCGAACACAAACGTGCGCTTCTTACGACGAGATCTGGTAGCAAATGAGAAGGATATTAATTAAAGTCAGATTTGATAAGTTACTGAAGAAAAGAAGATCATAGTCTCTAGTTAGAGTAGGTGTAAGGAATTAGGGACTGTTTTAATAATTATTTATGTCACTTCAATTGCTATGTGATCCTGTGATTATGTCTGTAGATTGAAATAAGACATTATGTGTATAGAGATCGAGTGTTAATATCGAGATGTTATTATTTCAAAACAACTACATTTTTGTTAAAATTAAAATATGTAGTGGCTTTTCCGTTTCTTTAATGAAGCTCTTTATAGCACGGAGCATGGACAAGTGTTCAGTACTTAGCAAAAGCCATCATTCACCCTCTGATAAAATACCGGAAAGTTGTGAAAAAGTCCTAGTGAAAAATTTATGTAAAAGCATGATCTACCTTCCCTTTCAACTTTTAAGTATAACTGATATTATGCTACGTATATGTTTATACCACAACATCGCAGGAACCTACCATCAATACCAACAAACATTTCGACCGCACACTTACGCATATAATCGCAAGTAATTACGCAAACGCGCTGCGCACACGCATCAAACAACCGATTGTGAGATAATGACGCATAATGATGAAGATTTGCGTGTTTTTCGCATGTACACTATGACATGCCACGTAGTAGACAAAGATTTAGGTACCTACAATAAATAACATCATGCTGTTTAGCTATCAAAGGGTCATATTTGGGCAATTTACGGAAAGCAGAAGTGTAGATACATGCTGTAATGTGCACCTCTGCCTACCCCTTCGACTACTTAGCGGGTTACCGGGGCTTCGGTTCAAAGGGCAGAAGTAGGAACGGGGTGGTTTTTAGTCAGTAAACCACCCCGTCCCTACTCGAGCCGGAGCCCCGGTAACCCACTAGGCAGTCCACAGCTCCAGAATTTGTCTTAATTACTTAAAATAGTAGTAGTAACAAATAAAGGTTAAACACCAAATAAATATTAATTTAATGTTCAGTTCCTATAGTAACCAAATCCACAGAAAAAAATAAAACGTATATTAAATAAATCAACCTAAAAATAAAAAAAGTATATTCAGTAGAATGGATAGGTATTGCAACATAAAAAAGAATTAGCTTTGTTTTGATTTTTGACGTTTGCAAGGTCAAATTTGAAATTGTTTTGGATACCTATCGGATGCAACTGACATTTTGCAGTGTTGTCATACCTACGTAAAACTGCAATTTATTAATTTATTCATGAATAAATGAATGCACTTTTGAAAATAAAGTAATATATGTCTTGTAATATCTACAAATCACAAACACTTTGTAATGAATTTAAACTTGTTTCTTAATAGATAATGGTTTTTTTAGAATAAAACTTTAGTCTAGACTATTAGTCTTTTTATCTTTAGTACTTTTTATCCTTTTGCGACTCGAAACTCGAAACTCTGAGACTCGAAAAACTCGTAATAACTAGATTAGACAAAAAAGTACTAGACACTAACAATTCATTATAACTTGAAAACCATGATCATTATGTGACGTCAATTCTACACATTAGCAGTTTTTGCAACACTTAATGCTTAAATAGATACTTTTTTAAGTTCAATAATGTCCTTTAAAACCTTTTAAACTTGTCTAGAATAAGAAACAAAGAGACATAAAAAATCTATTGTAAAAAAACGATTAATGTACAATTAGTGTACAAAATAAATAATTATGTAGGTTTTTTGGTGCACAAAAGACATGGTGTTGTAATGGCTCAGGATTCAGATTAAAAATTTTAGAGACTTGAAACTACATAGACCCCGTAATTTGCTTTAAGTGCACAAATTCTTTTAATTACACCCAGTTACCTTATTATCCAATCAGCTAAAAGTTGAAAAAACGTTACAATCTCAATATGCTAGGCTAGGCTGAGGTGCAAATTACGGCACTTAGTGCCACTGTACAATGTACACACATTTTTCACTATTTGTGTTATAAGTTCTAAGTCCCATGTAATAAGTAGTGAGCATATTTCCATATACTGGGCCCAATTTCGGACTACGTGCTACGACTAAGAAATTTTCAAAAAGCCTAAAAAACCCAATGATATTTTATCCAATTCAACACAATATCCAATTTCGACAATCGGAACCGAGACTCCTTGCATAGCAGTCGCATTTGCGACCACTCGACCAACGAGGCAGTCAAATTACAATTTTAATTACTTACATATAAATAAATGTATCATTACCGTTCTAGGTCTTGTCACCAAAAATACCTAGAATTTAGGTTTAGTACGAATTAGGTAATACATTCTAAAATATCTGTTTTTGCGTGCTAAGTAATGGTTGGATTGGCCGACCTCCAGTCTCCGCTAGTGTCGCAACAGATGAAGAAACTATGTGTATGTGGTTTATGAAACTCTGGCCGATGGTTATAAAGGTATTTTTGTGGTTTATGGGATAATGTGTAGGTATAGGAGTATGGAAAATCGTCACTAGAGAGGAATTTGGCGTAATAGTCCCATAAGTTTGACTGTCTTCTAAACTAGATGGTATGCTTTATAGAACTTGAACAGTAATAAAAGTAAAGAAATAAAACTTCAGACAAATTGCTATGTAGTTTACCAGATATTATCTTAGTTTAAGGGCAGATTTTTCAATCAACAGATAACTTTTATTTGTATAATTGAAATTTGACATTTAACAGCTTTTAGCATGGAAGAATTGATAAAATATTCAAAATTATTCCTTCGATAAAATTTGTTTGGAGTTGGAAAAATCGGCCCTAAATGGACGGAGGAGGTATCTTTTGGAACAGAATTAAAATAAAAAACAAAATACAATTAAGTAGAAATCCCAGAACGTTTTTTGCAAATTTCCTCCTTTTCTTCAGGGAACCTAAAATGCCATTTATACAATAAATAGCTTTCTCGAAAGAACAAAAACTACAAATGAATTCAACGTTTATTTGACCTTGCCAGTTTAGAAAAAGGAAATGAATTCTAAATAATGCAATAAATGTTGTATTCACTGAATATTCAACACATTTCGCATTTCATTTTAATAATCATGAGAAAAATATTGTAGGTTAGAAGTTTACCAATCTGAATAAATCTATTTTTAGACTTGGCTCTGTCTACAGTCCACTAGGAGACAGAGTGAAGATCAGCTGCATCTTCTAAATTTTCTGTGACCTAAATAAGGTATCCAAAACTACCAAGTATTTTAAGCCGGTAAACTAGTAGACGAATGGTAAGGTAAGCAATCGCCGCCTCGCAATCGCACCTATGGGCACCCGAAACGCCAGAGGTGTTTCAAGTGTGTTGCCGGTCTTTCTTTAATCGGGGATTGGGAAACTTTCAACCAACCCAACCTTCCGGTTACCGGAGGTCCAATATTATCCACCTGGGAAAGTGGTAACCTCACACACACAACGAAACACAACGCAAGCGTTATTTCACGTCAGTTTTCTTTGAGGCAGTGGTATCACTCCGGTAGAGCCTATTCGTGCCAAAGCATGGCTCTTTCACATTTAAAAAAGTACGAGGATTATTGCCAACCGTTACTTCTACGTGGAAGATCATTGTTGAATTTCTAATTTGAACAAGTTTCTAATTTAGACTGATTGTGATTATTTGCAGTTATCTATGTTGATATATTCTTTCACGGATTTGTCAAGTTTTTCTGCTACTGCCTACCCATAATATGATGTCAGCCATTGAAAGAAAAACATGAGATTTTCTTTGTTTAGCAATTGCAATAAATCCATTTAATTCAGTTCCGTGATTGCACTGGTTTTTATATGGTCAGGTATGGTAGGAAATTTTTCTTACATTGAGTGTATAAGGTATGGGAATTTAATTATACAAATACGTTCGGGTTTTGTTAGTAAACAATGTACTAGGTAGCTACTCAACTTTTTGATTGTGATGAGGCGTGGAAGTTTATTTTTTAATTCTATGACAAAATATCGATTCATAAACCGCTCACAGAAATTTTTAAATCAGAAAAATATGTCTTAATTTGTACTAAGGACCCATATCGCGACTAGCGCCCTCTACGCAAAATTTATTAGTTTTGTTTTAAAATCGAAAATATTTTGAAGAAAGACAATTTCGAATAATGTTGATGAGCTGATACACACAATAGTCTTTATTACGGAAGCATAGTTAAGTCTATATCTACATGACAATCTTAGGTACCACATTGATCACCTATTGTAAGAGCTTAATAATTTATTGTCATGCAAATTTTATTGTTTTAGATTAGAAGGTTATCGATGTGTGTCGAGGGACATTCATCATGTTGGAACTTGATCTTAACTAGAACTGTTCCCTGAAGGGGTAGGTTAAAAAAACCTTTTTAAGGCTTAAAATATGGGGTGGTTCTACTGTCGCATTAAAGTTACCATTCCAGAATTAATAACCGAATCTCGAGTCCAAGCATCGAATAAGAAGATGGTGAATTAAGATAAATGATAATTATTCATACTATGAAGATTCTTTTTCTTACGTAAGAGGAGGACTTTGTCTTATTCAACGTATTTACCTCTGGAACCATATATCACTGGCAACAGAATGTAAAGTATCTTATCAACCAATAATAAACCTTAATTCTTACTACTTACGACACTTTATCCGGTATACAGGTACTCAATCCCACCAGCTTAGCATTATGGAAGGTCATCTTCAAGTTTCCGGGGAGCGTCATGCTAATGTTCTTCTCCAAATAGAGTGGGTCTAGGGACGGGATCCCGGCCTCCGGGATTCCCTTCACTATTCCCGGGATAGCGTCCATTGTGGCTTTTGTGAAACATTCGTCACTTAGTTCTGAACATGGATGGATGTAGTCAGCTGTGAATGATTATGAAATGTTATAAAATCTATGTAATTAATGTTATAAGCTCCTTCCGCTGGTGTCATAAGATCTGATTAAGAGACTACACATTTGATATAGACCAGACAGGAACGCTCTCTGATAAATCTGAAGCTTGAAAAGTGCGTACTTCAATTTACCTGCATAAGACTATTCTTATGTATCATCATGACCACTTGACCAATGATATAAAAAGTAAAATTACTATTCCTCCAGAAATGAACTACTATTTAATTATGTGATTCAATCAAATTACGAAAAAATTCTTTAGAATTACTAAAACAAAACAAATGACGGTAGCTCCACATAACTCCAAAAACGACAACAAACGGTTACATTCAAAATCCGAACGTCATGTCATTTAAAAAAAGGAACTTACGCAAAGGTATCAATTGCAAACTGCCATAGACGCACACACTGAACACAATAAACACAAAATGTTTGCGAATCGACATTTTCTTATTATTTCACAATGTTAACTTAACCAATGCACACTTGCGTTGCATACGACGCCTGTAACGCGAATGTTCGTTGCTTGTCTAAATGATCTTTAATTTCGTAGTGATTAAACAACACTTCAAGGATTTAAGGTGTGTTTTCATTGAGGCGACTGTGTCGGAGAAGGCCGCGACCGATCGCACGTGGCCGTCTGCGACACGTAGACGTGTCGTAACTGCGATTCTCTTGTGCCATAATTATGTAAATCGCTTCATTGTACTCCCAATAAATGTGTGGACAATTATTTTGTTGAAATTTTATGGGTCGTAAAATTGTTCATGGGGTTTTTGATTTATTATTATTGATTGGTGACTTCATACAGTTGGGGTTTATAGGTACATTATCTATTAGTAAAAAATGTGTAAGTAATATTTTAAGTACTTTAATGTTTTGTTGTGGTTATAGAAAATTTAAGTACCTATGTATTACTATGCTGCTATGAGGATCTATTTGTAATGGGAATATGAAATATCCAAAGAATTAAAACTATTTTTTGAATTTGACTGCACTGTTGGTGCAGTGGCTGGGTAACCGGCTGCCGAGCAACGTGTAACGAGTCTTTGTGTGATCTACAAATCGTCTTTTCGGATTTGGGTGTCATGTGTATGTGAACTTGTATGTCTGTAAACGCACCCACGACACAGGAGAAAATACTAGTAAGGGGCGAAATCTTTATTACTAGCTTCAAAACCTGAGAACACAATTATTCAAAACCAATGTAAAGACTAAGCCGATAGCTAGACGACAAAAATGTCGTGCGATTAAAAATCGCAAGTTATAAGGAAACATCTGGTAGGCCGTTCGCAATCGACCTTTACTTAATCTTCTGTGTTGTATGTCATAAGCTTAGGTTAAGTAACACATCATGTTAAACTACTACACAAGAACCGTGTTTTTCCCAAGAATAAGACTCTTATTTCTTGACTTATAGGGTTTATTTTTCTTTGCATGGTATGTTTTGTTGTTTGATTGCTCCGTCGGTCTAGAAGTTTCAAGCTCGACTGTTGACTTGGTCCCTGGACTCATTTTGTATAGAGGTTTAATCTATAGTAAAGTTATATTATTTTATATTTGTCATAAATTATACTACCTAGTGCAATCCTTTATTAATTATTTTATATTTGTATATTACGCACGAATGGGCAGGCTCGACCGGAGTGAATACAGAAAACCGACGTGAAACAACGCTTGTGTTGAGTGAGTGAGGTTACCCAAGAGGGAAGGAGGGTCCTTCCCAATTTTCCCTCTCTGCAAAGGCTGGCAATGCACTTGTAACGCCTCGCCTCATGGGTGTCATGTATATGTGAACTTGTATGTTTATAATCGCACCCACGACACAGGAAAAAATTCTAGTGTAGTGCAACATTTTGTTTTAAAAAGATAACTATTGATTTTACCGAGATAGAGAAGCAGCGCTCTGTGATAAACCAGAAGAATGTAAACTGCAATCTCTAACCTGCTGCGAGAAGCACTGAAATTTCTGTGGACTACCCAAACTAGGGGACACAGGAACTTAAATTAAATCTGTAGGTAAACAACTATGTGTGCGGGTCTGCGGACGGCGAGCAAGGGTAGCTTGCCGCCCGACCAGAACCAGACCCGTGCGTACGGCGCGTCGCGTTCCGCGCGCGTCTTAAAGAGCCAGACCACCACAGATGGGGCCCAGTAGGGCTGATGCCCGATCCGGAGCTGCGGACAACGTAAAAGGTTACCGGGGCTCCGGCTCAAAGCAGGAGAAGAAACGGGGTGGTTTATAGTCAGTAAGAGTCTGACACTCCCTCCCGCCTCATCCAAGACGGGAGAAGTCATTGGATGATTATCCCCCCTGAAAAAAAAGATAAACAACTATGTAGGCTGATAGACCAGCAGTGGATAGATCAGCTGTGGGTAAACCAATCGACTTTGAGTTAGACCATGAGCTCATTTACATACACAATTACAATTTGAAATCTAGTATTTAAAGTGTCTAGAAGACTACCGTACAAACGGTGCAATTTAAGCCTAGATTGTCACTGGAAAATACGTTACTGTTCACTCGTAATGGATTGCAAATGTATTATTAATTGCTTGACGTGAAATACTCGTAAAATGTGTAATTAGATGAGTTATGGCTTATATAAGTCTGTTGTTGGGTCAAGTTAAGCAGGAATGTATGATGTTGGTCGAGTTCCTCTTTGGAGTTAGACCCTTGTATGGTAAATGGGACTATGAAGCATAAACGTAGTTAGAATTTGGTTTAAAATTAAAGAAAAGATTCCAAGTCTAATGGTTTGGGTTTTCTTATGGAATAGGAGGCATACAAGCTGACGGATGACCTGATTGTAAGCGATCAAAAACGCCACTCATGAACACCCGTAATTCAGAGGAGTCACAGGTACGTTGCCGGTCTTTTAAAAACGTGAAATACGCTCTTTTCTTGAAGGTTTGAAGGTCTTTCCACAGTTTTACCACACGAGGCAGAAAGCCCACAGTTTTGGGTTTTTGAAAATGGTTAAAAATGGGAGAGAAGAACCATAAATGTAGGTTGAATTTGGTTTCAAAATTAAAGAAAAGAGTCCAAGTGTAATGGTTTGGGTTTTTTATGGTATAGGAGGCATACAAGCTGACGGATCATCTGATGATAAGCGATCAATGCCGCTCATCGACACCCGAAATACCAGAGGAGACACAGGTGCGT
Organism: Spodoptera frugiperda; assembly: GCF_023101765.2. NCBI lineage: Eukaryota > Metazoa > Arthropoda > Insecta > Lepidoptera > Noctuidae > Spodoptera > Spodoptera frugiperda. Next base: position 8,034,128 of record NC_064229.1, on the reverse strand, counting down.
TCCCGGCCTTTTAAATAGAAATACGCTCTTTTCTTGAATTGTCATTCCACAGTTTTGGGTTTTTGAAAATGGTTAAAAATATATCATGAGAGGAAAAGAAATGAAATAGTATCCCCTGTCTTTAGAGTACTAACCATAAGTGCCATCTAGAAAATCGGTAAATAAATAATTTAACTTCTTTTTGTACATATCTATTCACATGAATAGCTATAACATAAGTATACAAAGTATACAAATAATTTCGTAACAACAAACGACAAACATAGTTTTTTTTGCAACAATATATTCAAGGATTTCTATACATCTGAAACATTGTCGTATTAATATTTTTTGCGAAATTAAATACCTAATGTATGTATGTAATGTAGTTTGTACCTAATGTTTGTTGTTATTCATCTCAAACGATATGACGACAACTACAAGTACTAAATTAATGTATACGATCATAAATATTATAAAACCTCGAAAATCTATTTTGTATTCAAGTATATTTTACAATGTTTTATAGTAGGCCTTTACAATAGGAGTGTAAGGGTGGCATACAAGCAAACGGATCACCGTCTGATGGTAAACAATTAAAGCTACAATAGATTTTAAATGCTTTTTGTGAGGCTATCCAGCTACAACCTACTAAAACCCCAGAAACTCCTATAAGCCAGGACCTACAGTAGATACAATAATGAAAACGCCGAAACACTGAAGTCTAGCATCTACCAGAGAATAACCGACAGGGACTTGGATTTAGCACCAAAATAAACCAGAACATATCCTTCAAATGAATGCATTTAGCAAATAACTTTTCTCTGCCTATCCCACTATCGTGAAATGACCACATACATACGTAAACAAACAGGTTTCCCTGCAACAGTCAGTTGCGAGTTGCGATCAGTAGTTACCTAACTTGCTGCACTAATAACTTTAAATACTAGACTAGACTTAGTGACGAAACCTGTACCTATGCCTCTACGTAATACTATGGCGTGAATGTATGACAATTCATGACCTTGATTGTTATTTTTTTATAGTATAAAGTGTGCATTAAGTGATCTGTATGCTCTATCTATCTATCTGTATATGTAGGTGATCCTGATGGTAATCGATTAGCGCTGCTCATAGACATCCGCAACACCAGAGGAGTCACAGGTGCGTTGCCGGACCTTTTAAAAATGAATAGGCTCTTTTCTTAAAGGTTTGAAATACCACTGACGACAGAACATTCCAACACAGTTTTGCTGTGCGAGGCAGAAAATTTCGAGAAAAACGCACAGTTGTGCACGGATTTGCATCCATATTATGGGGATGGAAGTGTTTGTAATTTTTAATATCCTTCCGATTTGTTAAGGTTTTTGGCATCACCATCACCATGGTGTTTGGATTCCTTAGTTGTGGCAAAATTTTGTTAGGATTTACGACAATCTGGAGTTGCAGATGACCTAGCGAGTTACCGGGGCTCCGGCTCGTAGTAGGAGTAGGAACAAGGTGATTTTTTGTCTGGAATGGTGTCTTATGATGTTCAGGTCTAACTTTTATCCACATCACGTATGACAAACCAAACTATTTTACCTATTTGTAGTTGCTTTGTAACAGCATTTGCTAATATCAACATTTTCAGTATTTCGACAATTCTGTGGACCAAAAACAAATTAATTAAATTAATCTTGTGTGGTAATAGTAAAATATATCACCGCCGTGTTTGTTTTTAAATATATTATATACAGTATTGCAATAATAAAAATACGCATCTGATTAGCATTTATATCGTTTGCGAAAGTAACCTTGGTATTAAATTATAGTTTTTTGAACTTTAACGAAAGAAAGGTTTACTTATTTGGTAGGTGATCAATTTGCATAGAGAGTTGTGTGAGTGAGGTTACCGGAGGCCCAATCATCACCCTTCCCAATTTTTCCAATCCCCGATTCTCCAACAACCCTTAAATTCTTAACGCCCAGAAGGAAGGAGTTTCTTGCTCGTTCTTCTTCATTCAATCTTTGGAACAAGCACTTAGCTTGACTAACGGTCATACCGACGGAATATTCTACATCTATTCACATTTTAAAAGTATTGATGTACATGTTTATGATATAGTTGTAATAAATGCTTAGAATTTTGACTATTTCAAACAATAGCTTATGTAGATATACGGAACTAAATACTATAATATTAGTAAATTCAAATAACAGACGTCATCAGACATGCATGCATAAACATGCTTTAAACAATGCAAATAGCCCTTGAAAACGGGTTCAATGGCTGATTAGTTTATTTCTGTGTTGATTAATTAGCCTTTCAAAACCTGTAAATGTTGTTTATGGCCAAAAACAGACTTCATCTTTTTGACCAATAATAAACTGTAAAAAAATCTGAGACTGCATAGTGAGTCGTTATTTCTAAACGTGGACAAAATATAGAGTTGGTAGGACGGCGTGAGAAAGTAGTTTCACGGTCGATTACGCGAACGATATGGCTGTCCCGCCCACTGTGCAGTCCATACATATACTCACAATTAGTAATAACTTGTTCGCGTTTCTATTTGTTTGTTGAAATGGGAGAGAGTGTTTAGCGGCTTACTTAAGTTATTCCATTTACTTGTTTTTGTTTGATATGTTAATTATACAGGAATATTGTTTCGTTATTCACATACTTACTTTTTTAAGTAGGTAAATGAGCAGACGGATCACCTGATGGTAAGCAACCGCCCATGGACACCCGAAACACCAGTGACGTTGTAATGTTACTTACAAGTGCGTTACTGGCGTTTTGGGGGTTCGGAATTTAAAGGTTGTTGGAGAATCGGGGATTGGGAAGGGAGGTAATCGGGCCTCCGGTAACCTCACTCACACAACGAATTACAACGCAAGCGTTGATGAACGTCGGTTATTTAAGTAGTATCACTATTATTATACTCCTCCTGTCCTGAAATTTGTGAGTTTAGAAATCAAAAACTTTTTGTCAGTGTGCTCCCTTATAAAACTAAAGACGTCTTAAGATAATGATATGTGACATATAAATCACACATTTACCCAACAAAAGTCAATAAAAGTTTTCAACTTGTCATTTCATTTGTTAACTATGATGAATGAAATGAACAACAATTTTCCACAAAAATTTTCTCATGCGTATCCCATTAAAAACCAAATCACATTATGCCTAAATGGGGATCACACAAAACAGACAGACCAGACTTATTTATCAGATCACTGGTCACCAACAAATAAATAAAGGCACAGTGGACACAAACGGCTTAATTCGTCAACACTGACAACAATCATCGATTTACATTTTGTCCACATTTTTCGCATAGTTGAACACCGTGCGAAAATCAATTCAGTATTGTTGGGTCAATCAGCGAATTTAATGGTAATTTTATATGAATCGTTTTGTTGATTTTGGAGTAATAAATTGGATTTTTAACAAGTGGAATTAGATCGGTTGTAATAAGCTTGTGTGTATAGGTATCGTATATGTCCCTATCATGACACCGCACACATCATTTTCAATGGTGTAATAAGCCATTTGATGAAATATGGGATAATTCAACAAAGCAAAAAGCTTACTGATGACAGGTCTATACTAATATTATATAAAGCTAAAGAGTTTGTTTGTTTGTTTGAACGTGCTAATCTCCAGAACTACTGGTCCGATTTGAATAATTCTTTTTGTGTTGAATAGTACATTTATCGAGGAAGGCTATAGGCTATAAAACATCACGCTATGACCAATAGGAGCCAAGCAGAGCGGGTGAAACCGCGCGGAAGTAGCTAGTCTATTATATAAAAATAAGTCGGGTTTTCCTTCCTGACGCTATAACTCCAGAACGCACTAACCGATATCCACGGTTTTGCATTCGTTGGAAAGAAAGAAAAAAAATCAGGAAAATTTTCTAGAAAAGCAAGAAAACGGGGAATGTCGTTGATGGCGAAACGGAGTTCGCCGGGTTTGCTAGTTTCTGTTAAAACTTTCGAGAACAGCGCTAATACTATTTTAAGATATAGTAAGACTACTATTTTCATTGACTATATTGTATCTTTACAATGTATGATTACATTAAAAATGAGTCAGTGTGAGAACTGGGCTTCGGTAGTTCCCACATAGTGACCATGCCAGCGATTTTTTTTTGTAAACGTTGCCCTAACCTAGGATTTTCTCCTGTGTCGTGGGTGCGTTTACAAACATACAAGTTCACATGCACATGACATCTAGACCCGAAACAACAATTTGTGGATCACACAAAGAGTTGCTCCGTGCGGGAATTGAACCCACTACACGTTACGCAGCAGCCACCGCACCAACCGTGCAGTCAAGATTCTTACATTTCTTTCGCTTCATCTACAGTCATCAGGCTTTTCGTGCATGGTCGGCGGTTAAAGGTACTTTTAATTTGGCCATTCTTTAATATATCGTCAATCTGCTCATTTATCTATTATTAGTCTATTTAAATTATAGGTGCGACTGCCGGGCAAGGGAGCTCGGGTTCGATTCCCGGATCGGGCGACATATTATTGGGCTTTTTTCGGTTTTCCGAAAATTCCTCAGTCTGGCACGGAGTCTGGAAACGGTATATGGCAATAGGCTCACTATCTATTACATGGGACTTACAACATAAATTGTAAAATGTGGGTGTACATTGGGATTAGGTACCATAATGTGCACTTCTGCCTACTCTTTCGGGGATAAAAGACGGGTCGATATGGTCTATTTAAATTATAACTATACATATAACAAGGGGATAAGATTTTTCTCAGTGTCAGTCATTTAACCATGGTTACCCTACTACACATGGTAAATAGGTCTGTCTGTCTGTCACAAACGCTCCAATTGAGCTTGCTTTGTCCATGCATAAGTGCCACGCTCAATTTGTCCTCTTTTATTACGGTAAAATTTTGGCGAAACCAAATTACTCAGTTCCATTCAAACGATGAGAGATTACTTTCTATATATGTAGTATATATGTATGTATGTATGAAAATTGGCAGTGTTTTAGGCTTCATTATGTCTAATTTTGTTTAAAATTGCCAGATTGATGGTTGAATGCATGACACACTTAGGTAATGTTAGGAAAACTACCTCCTTTTGTGCACTTTGTATGAGATTCTTGACTTAAAAATATTAAGGTGCATGTCCGGTTATTGAATTGTTCTAGTTTTCCCATGTTAAAATTGGACTAATTACCTAATCATTATTTTCTAAAATTCATGTATTAGGTATTTTCATTGCTGAAACTTGAAAGCGTCGGTTACACAATGCTTAGTCTTTTAATATAGGTAGTAGGTTACTATTATGTACAAATATTCAAGGCTTCGTCAATACGATCTCTAACTACAGCCAATCATCATCATCAGCCAAGAGACGTCCACTGTTAAACAAAGGCCTCCTCTTAGTAATCCATAATCCTTAAATCCCAAATTCCTCAAAAGGCCGACAATGCTTTTGTAACTTGTATCTCCTCTGGTGTAGTGAGTGTCCATGAGCAGCGTCAATTGCTTACCATCAATTAGATGTTTTATTAAAACTTTCGTGAGACACACTAAATTAACGACGCGGTACGAGTCGAGTAGAGTAGCAGCGCGACAGTAGCCGCGTCGCGGATTGCTGCTTATGAATATAAGCCTCGAAAACGGCTTGGAATTAGTCGAGTTCCTCGTCAAACAGTTACGTGAGTAAGCCGATAATACAATAATGAATCAATCTGATGATTGGTCGTTTACCGCCCTATAAAAAAATTGTAGAAAGTTGATTATTTTGATATTTTTCATCCTACAGCTAAGACTATGGAAGTGGTAGAGTAGTACTCGTCCGTGGTGAGATGCGCGGCGTCGTAACAGTAAATCTCGGTCGTGCGTCTGCGCCCGCCTCTAGCATACAAATGCAGATTGTGAGCGTTCACATTGTCCTACGGTTTTCTTCGAAGGAACGCACCCATCGAATGACTTGTCATGCTTAGAGTGAGGAGAGAACGAGTGTCAGACTCTTACTGACTTAAAAATTACCCCCTGTTCCAAGCCAAATCGTGGTGTATTAATGCGGTTAGCCCACAAGCCCTGCTATTTATTCATTTTGAGCGGATAAAAGTCTATACGTTTAAAAATCAATTGTAATAGTCATTGTAAGAGAATAACTTGATTATAAATATGTCTAGATGTAGCTTCACCATACAATAACAACATTTACAACATAAATAGCGTTTAAAAAATTCTTAAATGTATGCGTGCGGCTTGTGCTTTACACGGTGCCAAATGATACCAGCAACAACGAAAAATTTCCGGGAAAGTGCATTGCAGTGAACTGTTCACTGAAACTGACACGTTTTTCGTGACCTGACACTCCATCTGATATAGGCTCAGTGAACTTTAGAACAGATTCAACTCTCTTTATTTATTACTTATATTTACTTATTTATATTTATAACTGTCATAGACAAAAGTTACCTTTATACAATGGAAACGAACAAATCTCGACAAAGTTGAGACATACGAGTATGTGTATTAATAAAAATGAATGTAAGAGTGGAATCCTTATACCATAACTTGGAGTTGCAAAACACAGAACACCCTACCAAAGTACCAACGAGCAACAAGGCGTCATGCATGATTTAGTTAAGAATATGCAATTTTTGTACAAGCCCCAACGCTAATGTAAGCGGTGATTCATAGATACCATATTCTCTTTTTTTTTAAACTTATGCCTAAGGTATTTCTAGAGGCGTTCGACTGTTTTTGTTTTTGCACCTCGTCTATGGTTGCATGGTTGCAATGTTGAAGTTTTTATTTTTTAAATAATGGCTTCTTTTAGTACGGTATCGTGTTTTTAGTTGTGGTTTAATATTTATTTTAAGCATATGCTTACGTTTCGTTCTTTCACTGAAGTTGGTAACTATAAACTCATTGGTCGAGGTGTCGCAAGTGTGACTGCCGGACGAGGGGTCTAGGGTTTGATTCCCGGGTCGGGCAAAGCACTATTGGGGTTTTTTCGGTTCTTCGAAAATTTTACAGTAATATGGCAATAGGTTTACCCCTATTACAAGGGAATTATACAGGACAGAAATATAGTCAAAACGATATTGCTGCTTAGCTATTCTATAGTACATATTAAATGCATGAAGATATGCAAAGGAAATGCGAAAAAACAACAATATCTTAGAATTTTATTACCAACCCAAAAGGCCATTTATTTATACAAATAGCAATATTTTGCAGACACAGTGAATTGCATTGAGTTTTTATGATTGCAGAGGAATAATTTAAAAGCAATTTATATACATATAGATATTATTATGTACTTATAATGTTTTACATAATGCATAGTACTTATGTTCGGTGATGCAATGCGATCGGCCTTCAAATCGGCTGCCGTGGTAACGGTGATGCATCACATAATATAGGTGGAAGATTCACGAAGAAGGTATAATTTGAATTAATTACATAAGCAAGCAATTATGTTTAAGGAAATTTTATTTCTGCATAGCAATGGGAACAGTACTGTGCTAAGGTTTGAATTTAAGACAAAGCAGTCATTTATTCCAATTAAACTATAAATAAATACTTTGAAATGTATACAAATAAAGAAATAGTCTGTTCATCAGTGAAGCTAGGTGCTCGTTCCAAAGTGTAGCTTCGAATAGAGAAGAATGAAAAAGAAATTCTATTCGTTACTCTTTTAAAAAATACGAGAACAATGCAGAGACTTTGCAACGCGCAATCAACACAAATTAAAATTATGTTTCTTTTTTCGTAGGTATCCTCAGGAATTTAGTAATAGGTATTTTCTCCTAGAATGCTAAGGAATACAGATTCATTATAGTGTTTCAACATCCAGTAGGTAATATTTGTGTAAAGTCGATATCTTCTTTCATTAAGATTAAGTATGCTCCTATGAAAAATGCATCCACTAAGGAATATACCAAAAGTTATTAGCAATTATTATCTACCTAATAAAAAATAGTAGACAAACATTTCATTGAAGGAAAACACATTAATATTCCCTTACTATTTAATCACCAATGAAGCGATACTTACCACTATTTATACTTAACAAATCAAATAAAAAAACAATTGAACATAGACAAAAAAGAACAGGCGCCATGCTTGTTTCATAACCACTCTAACTTGACCTACGACTAGACATGGAACTAACATTACACTAACAATTTTACGAAGAGATAGGAACGCAGCGCTATGGTGATGGGTCAGCTTATGTTGGACATGTAATATGGAGTTATTTTACAGACAAACGCAAGCATGTACTATTCCTTAGGCTATTTTTGGCTGCAAGAATGACTCTTAGCTTATAAATAGTTTAAGTGATCATATAAATGCTTTCGATTGTGTATCTTATTTAAACGGCTGATGAAATTCTATAGGTACTGTATTTTACGACTGTTGTTCAACAGAGCAATGCTTATCTAGAAGTATTTTTGTATCTATGGCTGTATTTGGTTAATAAAGTTTTTAATTATTGTTTTGTTCATGCTTTGATCTAATTTTAAATGAGTTCTTTTCGTAAACTGTAATTTGTAAATAGGAACAACAGAATATTTTATAATCGACACACGACATTATTTTGAAAGCAACATTATGGACAAAATATTTTAAAAAATCTGTTTATTCTAGAATAATCTACACATTATTCCATTTTCAAAATACTCTCAAACAAAAACAGTCCTTATTAGGAATGCGAGCTAAATTTAAATCCCAACTTCATCTACTCGACACTAGATGGCGCCACGAACACCATTCATTCACATTCTTATTGCAGAGATTATCCAACACAGACTTTGTTATTCCTGGATTACTTCAAGAATAATATTCATATCTTTGGAGATCTTAGCGTTGCATAATATTTAGACAACGAATTGTTTGGATAAACATACAGTTCGTTGCACTTTCCTAGTATTTGTATCATAGGACGACTTTTGATTGATAATCCCTTCCTTATTTCATAGTCTAGGAATTCTGAGTATTATAACATCGACCCAGTTGGATTATATAGAGTTGCAAAGCTGAATGAGTTGGATTTATTAGTGCAACTATTAGTTAAACTGTTTGCATGTAAACATTTCCTGCATTAGGCGTAACTATTACATAGGAATGAATTGATTCCGTCTTCAAATGGTATTTGGTACGTTCTGGACTGAATTTGGTTTCTTAAGCTAGTTTCTTACCGCCGTACTCAGAGTCATTTAATGGTTACTTAACCCAGTCCTTAGCAATTGTTTTCCATTCAAAATCGTTACTAAGGAATAGTTTAAGTAATCATTAAATGACTGTGAGTACGGCAGTTAGTTTTTTGTGTTGAGGTGGACAGTGGACTCATAATAATGAGGTAGATATCTGTATATAAGGTGTTCTAAGAGTATCTGCCACGTCTTTAATGGGAGGTAGTGTTGTGTTTGAAGATTACGATACGTCTGGGTGTCATGTGTATGTGAACTTGTATGTATTTAGTAAACGTAGCCGTGGCACAGGAGAAAATCCTAGTATAGAACAATATTTTTTTAATGATACTGATATAAGGTTCACAATATTTTTATAGTATTAGGTCAGGTAAGTGGCAATTACGAAATATCACTTGTTTTTTCACATATTCACCAATTATGCTAAGTCAAAAACTATAAGAGTTTCTTAGAAAATTAAGAAGTTGAAGCCAAATAGTATAATGAGGTACAGTTCGCCGACCCGCATGGAGTTTTTGATGCGATAACCGATAATGTCACCGTAACTGCTGTTACAGGGTTGCTTAGTGTTAAGTGTTGACAATGTGGAAAAACATGTGTATAATAACTTAGTTTTAATCGTATCTTACACTATTGTCCTGATAAGAATCTCGATAAGAATACTTGATTTAGACATAAACGTTAAATCTATGGGATGATGACGGGGTATGAAAATAAGAGAAACTATTAGTTTGTCCCTTAGGTAATGAAAAAATACTTACTTAGATAAAACGAATCAAAGTATAGTGGAAGCAAATACGTCATTTCTACGTGTTAAACGTTTATTATTAATTTCAAATCAATATTTGTTCGAAAGTATTTGTTTCAATAAGAAAATAAAAAATAGGTACGTGTCTAATGTTTTAAAATAATTTACCAGACGGCCAATAAAATATAAATTAGTCATCTACCCTATTGTAGGTATTTATTTTCTATTGTTAGGATTATTCCATTGGAGTGTTAAGTGCGATTACCATGGATAGTGTATCAAATCGACCTTCAGTTCCTCGCCTCCCATCAAACCACTGTAGCTGTATTATATCTTTACTTAGCACTACACCTAACTAAGTAATTTCCACTATTCTAGACTTAATCCAAAGCAGCTGTAGGTGCCAGCCCTAAGATTTACTTCATAAACTTTTAACTACATAGTACAAGCATTAAAAGCTTATTTCTAGAAAAACTCTTGTTACAAATAAATCAACTTTTCTTGAACATTGTACCTAACTCATTATTATTTTGCATTACAAGTCTGAAATTATATTTTGGTCAATTTATTATAAGAGTTCTTGATTTAGAAAAAGGCTTGGAGTTAAAAATTCTTATAGAACAGGCCAACGCATGTTACATGGCAAAATAAAATTGATGATACAAAATTAAAAATGTAGTAGTTATCATCTCCGGAGCTTCGAACTGCTTAGCAGGTTTATCGTTCCAGCTCGAAGGGTACGACTACTCCTACCCTTGAAAACTAAAACCTGACTAAAAACCACCCCGTTCCTACGAACGGGGTGGTATTTAGTCAATAAGAAACTGACATCCTCTCTCATCTCGCTCAAGATGGTTGAAGTCATTGAATGATTCCCCCCCCCTCAAAAAACGTAGTTATCATCTTTAGTGGGCTGTAGAGGCTAATGATAGTTTCTTCATGTAAAATATTGATATTCTACGGAATCTGTTTAGTACGCCGACCTCGATTGAGTTAGGAGAAAGAACAGATGGCAGGACAAATACTTAAATAGTTAGAGTTACCTCCTCCAACAACACTGAACCTCACACCTCATAATTAACACGCAATTAAAAAATTAAAAAACAAACATGTTTTGTTTTCCAAAAAATCAGTGGAGGTCTTATTAAATTTGTAAAAAAATGGCGGTGACCTGTGATTGGTCGGTGCGCCCCCCGCGGACCGTGGGAGCGGGACCACGTGCCGCGACCACCGCGGACCTGCGCCGGCGCATGTAGCGACACGTCTGATGCTGTTCCACATAGATCAGGGCTGGGCTGAGGAAATGAGGTTATAAATAGATTGGATTAAGTGGTTCTTGAGATTGTTAATAGCAGCAGTAGTAGTAGTTTTAATAGTTTGATGAGAATTATATAATTAATAAGTTAATAGCAGCAGTAGTGGTGCTTCTATGTGAGTTTATTTTTGTTTCTAGATAATTGTAATTAGGTTTTGCTTATAAAGTCTTTGAGTCTAGCCTTGAGAACACATGTTAATTACAATGCTCGATTTTAGTGCTTAAATTAGTCGGATTAGGAAGCAATTATAGCAGCCCTAGACTAGAATCCTAGGCGTCCTATTTAGAAGTAATGTGTTTTTGTTTTATTACGTGTTATTGACCTGATATCGTTGATGAATAACAAGACAGACATGTTTGTTTGTTTGTTATGTTATTAAGTGTTACTGAAATCTATTCTGATGTTATTATCGTAGATAGTGAGTAATGAAATTTGGTTTCAGTAAAGTTTCTTTTTATATGGAATGGGAGCAAACGAACAGACAGGTCATCTGATGGTAAGCGATCAGCGTCGCCCATGGACACCCACAATACCAAAGGGAAAATTTGGTTTACGAAAAATTTCAGTAAAAGCAAAATTGTAATTTTTTAGCCATTAAGTCCACCATTTTGTTTATTTCATTTCCGATCTGGAAGTCATTGGGGGAGACCTATTTTCAGCAGTGGACATTTTGACAATGAAGTCGACCATTGTATATTTTTATATCATAATAAAAATACTACAGGTTTTTTAATGGCGGAGTTTTCAGTGATTTTCTCTGTTGCATTTTTCTCACATATATGTACAATCATTGATTCGAAAAATATTTCAGAGAAATTGTAAACACATTTTTTTAAAAGATTAACGAATGGAGTTCCTTGCTCGTTCTTTTCCTTTCGAAGCTACACTTTGGAACGAGCAGCTAGCTTGAATGAAGGACAGATTGACAGATTTTTATTTATTTCTTTATTTGTTGACATTTCAAAAGTACCTATATATGGTTTAATTGGAATAAATGATTTAAGTCCTATTATTTGAGATTTATATCTACAATGTTTGTTACATTGGAGATATAAATCTAGTACAAAAAGCAAGAAGAGTTGAGTTTTTAAATACCTTTCGTCTATAAATGCCCCATGACATGGCGTAATGGAAAAAAATCAGACAGACAGGAGGAAGCCACTCCATAAATCTGTCACAATTTCAAAATAAGTACTTGTGTCATTGCTTTGTTCTCTCGCCACATATGGGGAAAAGTATTCCATGTAACCAGGAATAAACAGCGACACATCAATTTATACATAACCAGTATATCCTGACCTTTGCATGTATTGAAAGACCATACAAAGCGGGTCCAAGATAAACTGGTTTTGTATGGCTTGATTTGTATATACTTATACATATAATTATATATGTTACTTTCATAAACTGGAACACAGTAATGGCGCCGACGAGACACATTTTACAGACACTGGCTCATCAAGTTAAACTAAACTGTGTAACTTCTTTAACTGATTGTCGACTGTATTGTGGAGCATTAAGGTTGGATATTGAATAAAGATGTTGGAAAGTTTAGGGTAGTTTGATGTGCTGGTGTCTACATCTCATGCCTTTGATGCTGTAAAAGCTTATATTATATGATATAACATAATAGTATAATGTCTTTGCTTCCTGTGAGGACTTTTTGTAAGTATGTACACCTTTTTGTTTTGCAGAAGTGTATATAAATGTAATCACTTTTCATCAAAAAGAAAATCAACGAATGACGTAATAAATCGTACATCACATATATGAAGTTTACATGCAAATAAACATGTATAGAAAATTCCAACGAACAACAGTTGGGCAGAAAGCCTGCCAGGCACGGTTAGTTTCCCTGGTCGGAGGATCCTCCTTTTCTTAGGAAACTTTTCTCTCTGTTCCCTAAACAGTAAACTATTTTAAAAGAATGGAAATACAGGTACAATTATTGTTAATTTATTCGCAAGAAAACAATTTTCAATTATCCCAAGGTAGTTTACCGAAAAATTTCATTTCATACTACGAAAAGAAAACACAAACATGAACATTGTAATTTAAAAAGTTTAATGAAATTAGTGTTGTGTGTATTCCCCGCGGAACTATTTATTCCAGACTTGGGTGTGGTGTATTGACAGTATCGTTTCATTATTACTTTTTGGAGCTCGAATTTTTACAAACATGGCGGAATTTTCACTTATTTGATTCTAGATTGTTCCGGAAAATTGTATAACAAAATATTAGGTAAGATAAAACAAGATAATGTAATTGTTTATTAGTGAAAAATGTTTGTTTATAAAAGTTATTCGCGATTACGTGTTTGAGAAATTCAACCCAATAGTTTTAACATGTTAAAAGATTAGCCGTATATCACTAGCCGTAATTCAAAGATCACGTTAGCACCAGCGCCAGTAACGAACGGTATTTCTACACGTACTTTTCAAGGTATGTTAATTTTAATATTTTCAATGTTTTCGATGTAAGTTTTTGATAAATTGAACTTGGTGTAGCTTTATTTCTATTGAGAATAGTTATTTACCCTTTACATTGTGGGAAACTTACATACTAACCATACAAATGACAGTGACGCATTTGGTAAAAGTTTTATGACCTAAAATATTTTGTCCATTTTATTTTTTTCGACCCGGTGGGGTAAAGGCGAACACTTCATGTCGGGTAATCTCGAACGTTCGGCACTACCCTGTTAGTTCCCTGTTAATATTTTTTTTTCCAACTAGCCACTGGCAAATAAGGTATAGTGTTTTCCAGTCTATGTTGATTTCTTTGTGGCACTAAATTATGTTGTCGGGTGATTTTGAATTATCAAAATTTATTTAATGTTTAGCATTAGCTAAACATCAAATAAATTGTTTCAGATGCCCCGTAATTATAAAAGAAAAACTGAAACTAAATACAGTTTAGAGGATCTCAAAAAGGCTATAGTCGATGTTCAAACCAAGAAACTCAGCATTGGCAGAGCAGCAAATACTTGTGTTCCAAAAACTACAATTTACCTTAGTAATGTTAGTACGTGATTACCCCACTTGGTGTTCGGCTTTACCCGACATCAGTTGGGTAAAACCGAACACTAAGGGTTTTGTTTTTTATATTTTATTTAAAAAAATAATGATGTTAATTAGTAATACGTTAGCTAGATAAGTAAAGTTTATAATTTAATAATTAAAGAAACTCTGTGATTTGATTCCACTGTTTTATTTATATTTTCCCTTAGGTGTTCGTGTTTCCCCCACTTTCCCCTATGTAAATATCATTAAAATTTGTCCAGGTCTTGTACGTTAGCTCCCTTAAAAGGTATTTCTACCATCTAAATGTAAGTAAATATAATATATGTTGGTAGTAGGCAATGCAAATCTCGCGGGATTGGGGTTCAAGCGAGATTTAGCCAATTTCAAGATGGAAGAATGGAAGAGATCTCATTCCCTAGTTGGTAGATTACGGAATCAGTTATAAACTTACAAAAATCAATCCCAACACCAAAAACAATAACACAAAAACCAAGATCAAAATCCCCATCCATCACAATCACCACATCACTACAATTCAATAATCACCATAAAACTTTATTTTAATCAAGTAATCACCAGTTTGCCACGCGGAGGTAAAGAGGCCACCGAACGGTCAAGGTTAACTATTTCAGGCGGGGTCAATGACCCGCCATGGCAATATGGCCGCACTATATGTTTTTGTCACGCAAACCGCTGAACATGTGGTGGGTTTTATGAACAAAATACCTAACTATGGTACGTGAGTAATTAATTAATGTTCTGTATTGAATTTATTTAGCCTGTTTATTACAGGGTTGGTGTTTTTTTGGTAATTAATAATAATACTTAATGAGTATAAGTATGGTGAACTAAATTTCATAGAGTTAAGGTGTTGGTATGTAACTATTGGGTTATGGCTGTATTTAAAGTTTTGTTAGTGTGTACATAAGTAAAAGTTTTTCCTGCGAGTTTATTAAAAAGGACTATAAAATAGTGAAATATTTTTTTAGTAACCCTGTCTCAGATAGACCCATGCAAATATCAGCAATACACTTATGGCTTCTCTGGTGTTTCGGGTATCCATAAGCGGTTAATCACTTTCATTACCATCAGCGATCCATTTGCTGGGTAACTATAAAAACCTGTTAAAAAACGCAGAGATCACTAGATCTCCTGATTTAGGTATATAGTCATGCAAACTCATCGACGTTAAGCTACGTAAGCTGAGGTTTACTTGTGGTTTGGTCTTTATTCTTAACATTTCAACACTTCTCTGTCTCCGAGAAGAGATTAGACCGTCTGTCATTGTAGTCATACGATAATCTAGTCTGACAGCTTGTTCCGAGTTAGAAACTAAAAAAATTGGTACATCATTACTTTGACTTAGGTAATAGAAAACATGGCACATGCTACATCTACTAACAGTTAAATTTGATACTGGTACGAGGTCAATTCCGGCTTTTCAGGCACACCGAAGTATATTTTTCAGAAAATTTTATAGTAGTCTTTAGTTTATTGACTTAAATATTATGCTTTTACTTAGTTAATCTCTACAATCAATCCACAATCCCGTCTTATTTCGACCGCAACGATTTGACTACAATTTTGAAGAGCATCACTAATATGCTTTTCAGGTCAAAAATCGCAGACAACACCCATTTTAAAAGAGCTAACTAGAATCTTTTCCCCCAGTAAATACGGTCTATTTTTGCAAGACAAAAAACTTACTTAACTTACATAAGGGCTCAAACATCAATCAAAAAGTTCCAAAAAGGTTTACTCAGACGTTTCTAACTAGACTGACCTAAATGATAACATCTAAATTACACTCGGCGAAACACACCCTCCTTTCATTTTGCCCTTTTATCGAGTTTCCTTAAACCCTAAATCAATTTGAAACATGAATATCAATGTATGGAATTAGAGCAAGTTTTTAGAGATCCGTAGTTATATTTCTGTTAAGGGTCTCTACCCTAGATACACTTAACAGAAAATCTTCGGTTCGAAAAGCAGGAGCAGAACCGGGGTGGTTTTTAGTCAGTAGGAATTGGATCCTTCTCGGCTCGCCCAAAGCGAGCGGAGTAATTGGATGATTTAAAAAATTGTAACGGAAAATCCTTTTTTAGACTATTTAAAATCATCGCCTATTGGTACCTACATCTTTTTTTTTAATCAAACAATGTTTCACGCATATGTTTTTTAGGTATATTACAATTACATTAATAAGAAGCAAGCGTTGATAAACTTCAAGGAAAAGTGTAATAACATTTTGATCGATCAAATTGAAATCAGTAAGAAACCAAACTGAAATCAATTGATAAAAAATATGATACTCACTTCATCATCATCATCATATCAGCCACAAGACGTCCACTGCTGAACATAAGCTCCCCCAATGTTTTGCAGATAGGCCGGTTGGAAGCGACTTACTTATTTCCCGGAATCAATAATGATTTTATCGAATAGACAATTCAAATCGACTACAACTACGGAACCTTTTATGAAAGTCGAACTCACATTTAACAATTTTTTATCCTACAGTAATAAAATAGTTGCGAGTTTGGCGTGTGTTGCTGTAATACTCATAAACTGGAAGAGGTACGGAGCGAGCTAAACCGTAAAATTTTGACATGCAATTTGTATAGTTGAATGAATGGAAATTTAAAGGAATATGGTTCAGCTTAACTTTGATTAGCCGTTTATGAATTAAAATAAAATCAAAACAACGTCACGCCTATTATCCCCGAAGAGGTAGGCAGAGGTGTCCATTACGACACCGAATGCCGCTATACAATGTACACCCACTTTTCACCATGTGTGTTATAAGTCCCATGTAATGGGTGAGCCTATTGCCATATACTGGACACAATTCTAGACTCCGTGCTACTACTAAGAAATTTTCGAAAAACCGAAAAAAGCCCAGCAATACTTTGCCCGACCCGGAAATCGAACCTGAGACCCCTTGTCCGGCAGTCGCACTTGCGACCATTCGACCAACGAGGCACTCTAAAATAAAATCACTCAGCAAATAAGTTGTTTTTAGTTTACAAAAGTTATTTCAAACTTGTGACTACTATATGACTGTTTTCATTGATACTAAGCTATGTAGCTGTGCTATGAAGATGCGCTGCCGCTGTCGTTCTCTCCATTACTGAAGGTGTCAAGTCTGGTGCTCGCGTCACTTGATGTACAACCTTCCAAGCGAAGTTGCAGCATGGGGGGTCAGTAACAAGCTTAGGTTCGGGGCAAGTAAAACCTTCCAAGGGCCTCCGTCCTCTGCGGTCCCTATAGCTTTATAGTTTGTGGAACTGTCAGGCCGGTGAGGTTTTTACAGCATCTAGCCAACGGGTTGGTGAACGACCGCGAAGTGTTTCCCGTTAACCTGACCACCACCAGCTTCTCCAGATGGTCAGGGTTCCTACGCACAATGTGGGCAGAATAGGTCAGTATTCGTTGTAGACATATGGTGGAATGCCTCGTGGTAATTCCGATCTCCTTAAGTATAGAGACGATGGTACGACTAGCAGAGGATTTTTTTATGGAACACGTAAACAAGTAGACGTATCACCTGATGGTAAGCAATCGCTGCCGCCCATGGACACTTGAAACACCAGAGGCGTTACAAGTGCGTTGCCGGCTTTTTGGGGGTTAGGAATTTGAGGGTTGTTGCTCGGTAATCGGGGATTGGAAAGATTGGGAAGGGGGGAATTGGGCCTCCGGTAACCTCACTCAACGAAACACAACGCAAGCGTTGTTTCACGTCGTGTTTCTGTGAGGCCGTGGTATCACTCCGGTCGAGCCGGCCCATTCGTGCCGAAGCATGGCTCTCCCACGCTTAAATAATTTCATAGTTAGGAATATTGCGCATTATAACCTACATAATATCATAGTTCGTCATCCTCAAAAGTTTCTCTTTACCATAGCAGAGTGACATATTTCATCACAATAACAGATCATATGGGTATATGTCCCACATACTATGATGTTGATGATGTATCCTGAATACAAATGTCTTTATTTTTTTATTAACTGTTTTTTTGGGGATCTGTAGGTATTACTAAACGTATACCATGTGGACCTATTCTTTACTTGAAGGTACTTAGATTCTGCAGTTTGTCATAGTCATAGTAGTTTAGAGGAGAACCACATTAATATGTCTTTAATTTGAGCTATTTAGACTTTAACTAGTTGTCATTAGTTACCAAATGTCGAATTAAAACCAGCACTTAAAATTATTTTTTATTGCATCGAATATGGTAGGTACATACATACAGTTTTTACCAGCATTGTACATTGGGCAGTAGTAACTTTGTTAGCATTATGGTTTATGTGGATTACGGTTTCTTTATAACCAAAATTTTTGTACTTAAAACAGGAGAAGGAACATGAAGCTTTTAGTACATATTTTAGCTAATAAAAATGACAGTTTACTCACGTACATTAATGGAGAAAGGCTCTACTAATTTCGAGTCACAGAGGGACTCTTCATCATGAGCAGTCTGCGCAGACGATATAATAATATGTGTCACGATAGTTATTATATAAAAAAAATTGTTCTATTCATCATGAACATCAAATTTCGATTTTTTTATTCGTAATATTCATTGTACCATACGGAACCTTAACACGTAAATCCAAGCCGAACTACTCATTTTTATTTCACAACATCTGTCCTTATACGGTGTTTTCTAAATGATCATACGTTGCGCAGACGCAGCCGAGAGGGACTGATAAGGTGTTGACTGAGGGATTATTGTGCAAATAGTAAAGCGTTGAGTCCCATTGTCGAATCACGTGCGATGACTTTATTAGCAAATTGACAGGCGATTATTTAGATGTAGGGAATTTTGAGTATTTTATTTTAAGGGATGTTTGTATGAATATGGGAGAATACTAACTACATAATTATATCTAGTAGGGGTTATTGTTTATGTCTGTCCGTTGTTTATTTTACCGCCGTAATCAGAGTCATCTAATGGTTACTTAATCCAGTGTTTATCAAATGTTTTCGATACAAAATCATTACTGAGAAATAGTTTTTTAAGTTCATTCTATATCTCTGAGTGTGGCTTAATTCAAGTTTTTTTAAACCCCTAGAAAACAAGATTGGAATTAGCTGAACAAAATAGTACCTACTTTTTTTTAACGGGTTACCGGATTTTGGACCTCAAAGCAGGAGTAGGAACGGGGCGGTTTTTAATCAGTAAGAGTCTGACACTCTTTATCGCCTTACCTAAGGCGGGAGAAGTCATTTGATGATTTCCTCTCAATGAAATCAAGAAAAAGCTGTATTTTTTCAGGAATGTCCATTTTTTGTGGAGTCAGTAGAGCAAGGGTATGTTTTCCCTACATAGTTAAAATTTGGTATAGGTTTGATATCATAATAACTTAAAAAATATGATGACAACCTTGAGAGGTATTCTTATAAATGCCATATCAAAAGATTATCCAAACCATAATAAATAAATCATTCACACAAAAAATCTCCATTTTAAAAATAATTTACGTTCTTCATTGTATGAATAACAATATAATATCTAAATTCGGATCTGTCACCGTTCGCGCACGCGCATTGCGCATAAGGCGTTAATCCTTGCGTTTGCGCAACGGTCACGATCGTGGCTCCCTCTCGTGTTACTTTATTGATAGTTAAAATTAATTTTATGCCCAATTTTTATGTATGGTTTTGTGTTAGTAAGTAGTTAATGGATTTTTCTCCTAAGTAAGTACCCGTGAAATATTTTCAATTGTTCGTTAACGAACATTCTTTGGATTTTATTGTCCTCCATTTATATCTCTGATCCGGAGCTGCGGACTACCTAGCGGGTTTACCGGGGCTCCGGCTCGAAAAGCAGGAGTAGGAACGGGGTGGTTTTTAGTCAGTAAGAGTCTGACACTCCCTCTCGCCTCGCCCAAGGCGGGAGAAGTCATTGGATGATTTTCCCCTCTCAAAAAAGCATTTATATCTATAGTAAATTATTTATGGACGTAGCCATTTTCTTTCTAGTCTTTTGAGCTTAGATAGAATTTACGTGACTTATTTTACTTTTGTGATTACATTTATATTTAAGTACTTAGGTATTGAATAAAAAAACGACCTCTTAAAACCAAAACCTAAAAACAAAAGGTAGAAACTATAAAGCAAAAAACATTATTATTACTACTGATAGGTTATCCACTCACTCCTCCATTTTTGAAGTCGGTAAAAAGTTGGAAATGCTTAGAAGATCAAAATCGAAGACCTCACGTTTGTAAAACCTTACCGTGAAACCATTGAACCAATCAAAAGTTACAAAAACATATTTATTTCATTGAAATGTTAATTCACTTGTTAATGAAAGAACTATTAAACATTTTGGTGCATAATAATATAACCGCCATAATTATTACATAATGACACTGATCGCGTGAGTACACCCAATTGCAGTCAAAACTAAACATATACAGGATGTGTGTAAAGTAAAACAAAAACTTGGCTCAGAATTTATCGTTCCATTTTACTGAAGTACTATTACTGCTATTCAGGATAACGTAAGCCAAATAAGAAAAGGTAATTTAAAAAACTAATAAACCCGACTGCGTTTCCTTATTACATGAAAATGAAAAAACCCTAAAACAAGGATACAAGAAAAATTTAAGCAGTTTATTAGTTTTTTAAATTACCTTTTTTTATTTTTATTTTTTTTTAGTTTTATTATTTTTATATTTTGATATATCTAGTGTTACTCTCACAGTAAATACTTATCAAACGACACCTCTCAAGCCAAAATCCATCAAGTCGTTTAGGCTAGAGAGTGAGCAATATTCGAATTTGGCGCCAAAAATCCGCCATTTTGTTTTTTTAAACATTTTTATATATCCAGTGTCACTCTCACAGTAAATACGAATCTAACGACACCTCTCAAGTCAAAATCCATCAAGCCGTTTAGGCTGCAGAGCGTGCCAAACAATTATACATACATACATACATACTCTCGAAAAACATAACCCTCCTTCTGGCGCAGTCGGGTAATAACCCTCCTTCTGGCGCAGTCGGGTAAATACAGACGAAAAAATAAAGATTTATTGCGACAAGAGTCAAAAGACTGGCGCAGGGTGTACTTTTTCGTGAATAACACATAGGTCACTGTATTTTTTTATGGTGTAAGTCGGTAAACGAGGATACGGATCATCTGATGGTAAGCAATCGCTGCCGCTCATGGACACCCGAAACACCAGAGGCGTTAATGCGTTGCTAGTCTTTTCGAGGTTAGGAATTTAAGGATTGTTGGGGAATTGGGGGTTGGAAAGAGGGTAATTGGGTCTCCGGTAACCTCACTCACACGTTGTTGCAAAACGAAAGCGTTGTTTCACGTCAGTTTTCTGTGAGGTCGTGGTATTACTCCGGTTGAGCCGGCTCATTTGTGCATAGAATGGCTCTCACACACTTAAAAAGACTTAATTTTTTTATGTTTATCTGATAATCATTGGCACCTTGCCGACCCTGGCACTGTTTGTACTTGGGACGTCGACTTCAGTGACACCCTGTACCAATATTCAAGACTATATGATTATTTATCATTAAACACATGATTAGTATGAATAATATCAAGGTATTAAGTAAAGTTATCAGTTTTTCAATTAAGAAGGGTTAAAGATATTTAATTAACTCTCAAAATGATAAATATTATAATTACCGAAGCTATTTACATAATAAACACCATATTTATTGGTAAATGGTAATTACGACATTAGTTTTTGTTTTAATATGTGTGTGAAGAGTTTTTCCTCAGTGTGTTTAATTTCAATGAACGAATGAATTTTATTATGTAAACCTTTTATAATTCTAACCGACTTAAAAAAGGAAATTCTGAGCTTGACCTGTATCTATGTATATTTGTGCGTGACTGTCTCGCTATTGCTGAACCGATTTTGATGCAATTTTAAAAAAAATTAAGGTGGTCCCCCTTTTTATGAGTTATTTATTCCTTCAAGATGCTGGGTTCTATTCTATACGTATGTATTTTGATTAAAAATGACGGTTTAATAAGCATGTATTTTTTAATGATTCCAATTACTTAGTTAGATCATATTGGACATGATGTTTTACATCTTATATCTTTCTATAACAAAGTTACTATCTAACATAAAAGTAACTATTCAATTCCAGCCAGTAATTCGAGAGATTAGCGGGTTCAAACAAACAAACAAATAAACTCTTCAGCTTTATATATTAGTGTAGATTATTACAATAAGAGTAACTATCGCTGTTGGACTGGAGTATCCTAGAAACCTAACTTATTATGCAATCGGCTTACAAATACGGAACCCACCAGTTTATAGTTTATTAATTCATTTGTCATCGGCGCAGGCGCAGGCGTTTTCTATAACACGACTCAGATACTCCTCTTTATTTATTTAATGTTTATTTATTTTGTACTTACTAGATTTTTCCCTCTAGTTTTTTTGGTAATTACCGAAATATTTTTAATATTGTGTGTCATCTGTGGGACGTTGAATATTCCATTTTTAAAATTGATTGTAACTTTTAGTATTTCTTTTTTGGATTTATTTAATTTTGTAAAACATCACGACGTTTTATTTTACGTTTTCTGAGATGTTTTTTTTTTTATTTTTAGGTTATATGCCAAGGTATGTAACATTGGTAGCAATTGTCTCTGCCTACCCCCATCGGAGACAGGCGTGAGGTTATGTATGTATGTGTATCCCGTGAAAGTTGTATAATTTCCATAATAATATTCAAAATATTATTATCTGAAAAGCAAACTATCTAAAGGTGAAAGTTGAATCAGTTTTTCTTCAGTAGTTTCAAAACCTATTTGGCTCAAAACCAATAACCAAAGAATTATAAACACTTTTATAATATTAGTATCCATTACACAAAATACTGGGTCCTAACCCATAATTTATACTGGTAACACTTAACTGTGTGAGTCTATGGTATTTATTTATGGCGCATAGACAATAATTAATCGATATTCCTTACCGCACCTCTAGTGCATGCTGCGTCCAAATGAGACGTTTTTGTAAGTAATTATTTTTCGATGGTACGGTATGAATAAATAAATAAATAAAATATTTTTTTCATTATTTCCGATGATATATTTATGCACTAGATCATTTTTTTTTGTTTTTTTGTAATGTTGAAATTGACGTTTACAATAACTATACAAGTAGGTTTTTTACTTACATAGGTGCTTAACCTCACGCCTGTCTCCCATTGGGGATAGGTAGAGACAATAAAACGCCAAATGCTGCGAATCTTACATATTACATACTTTCGCTTCATCAACACTCATAAGTCTTTTCATGTATGCTCATCGGTTAAGGGTACTTTTGATTTGGCCCTTCTCTAAGTTAATTTTGACAAATTGTTCATTAGTATAGTATTAGTATTACATATGACATAATTTAGATACATATAGCATAAGCGTCGTTGCTAATTTAAATGCCTCTGTTATGCATCCTGTGAATGGGACTCGCTCGGTGTTTGGTATTAGGTTTACCTTATATTTTAACGAGACTAAGGTCTGCACCCCTAGTACGAGTTTGCTTTACATTAAACGAAAACGAAACCCACTAGGAAGTCCGCAGCTCCGGATAAATAGGTACACTGGGAGTCAAATTAAAAAATACTGTTCCTGCTCCGATAGGAATATACAAATTATACAATGATTCTATTCGGCATTATTTGACCACCTTCATCCCAAAAGAAAAAAACAATTGAAACCAAATAAACAAAAAAAACTGGCAACAGAAAAACGTTTGGCACAGCAATTACTCTGTGGTACAGAGGTACCGTGGACTGGTACGGTGTGCAATTACTCTGTGGTACAGAGGTACCGTGGACTGGTACGGTGTGCAATTACTCTGTGGTACAGAGGTACCGTGGACTGGTACGGTGTGCAATTACTCTGTGGTACAGTGGTACCGTGGACTGGTACGGTGTGCAATTACTCTGTGGTACAGAGGTACCGTGGACTGGTACGGTGTGCAATTACTCTGTGGTACAGAGGTACCGTGGACTGGTACGGTGTGCAACTACTCTGTGGTACAGAGGTACCGTGGACTGGTACGGTGTGCAATTACTCTGTGGTACAGAGGTACCGTGGACTGGTACGGTGTGCAATTACTCTGTGGTACAGAGGTACCGTGGACTGGTACGGTGTGCAATTACTCTGTGGTACAGAGGTACCGTGGACTGGTACGGTGTGCAATTACTCTGTGGTACAGAGGTACCGTGGACTGGTACGGTGTGCAATTACTCTGTGGTACAGAGGTACCGTGGACTGGTACGGTGTGCAATTACTCTGTGGTACAGAGGTACCGTGGACTGGTACGGTGTGCAATTACTCTGTGGTACAGAGGTACCGTGGACTGGTACGGTGTGCAATTACTCTGTGGTACAGAGGTACCGTGGACTGGTACGGTGTGCAATTACTCTGTGGTACAGAGGTACCGTGGACTGGTACGGTGTGCAATTACTCTGTGGTACAGAGGTACCGTGGACTGGTACGGTGTGCAATTACTCTGTGGTACAGAGGTACCGTGGACTGGTACGGTGTGCAATGTAAAGAGTGCTCGTGTCGCATCGAGACGCCGCTGTCGATGCTATCTCTACCGCTAGGGATTACACTCTGGTTGCTTTGCTGTAGAATGACCATGTTAGGTTTGTATGTTTTTTTAAGTATGAGGTTTTGTTGCTTAGTTGTGTTATGTGCTATTGAAGAGTTCTTTGTCCAGGAGTGGATGGGATTGGACTGATGATGATTATATAAAACAATAAGTTTCGTAATAGTATGGTCCACAATAATATACACGTACGCCATTTTGCAGAATAAAACGCACGTAGTTCATCACTAAAGCCTAGTTCTATAAATCTTTACTCTGCTAATTCATTACTTCAATCCTGAAATATTCAATTAGCTTTACTGCAATAGTAATCGTAATTTTTTTTATATGATAATTATCAATTCAATTCTCACAAAAGATCAGAGAGAGAAACATCATACTATTATGAGTTTCCGGAGTAGAGGGTTTACCGGGGCTCCGGCTCAGAAAGCAGGAGAAGGAACGGGTTGGTTTTTTAGTTAGTAAGAGTCTGACAATCCCTCTCGCCTCACCCAAGGCGGGAAGGATTTTAAAGAATTTTTGCCCCTCAAAATAAAAAAATAATACAATGAGTTTAAATCTATCTACAAACTTAACTCGCCACTCTACGCCAAACCGAGCACATTTCCCATGCGACCGCGGGATTTATTTCACGAAATTGTTTATAGGGCTCGCGTTCAGCGTTATAGCGAATCGCTTAACATTGCTCCGAGCCCACAATGGTGATACACTCGCTCCCATGAGGAGTCACGACCACTCTCTTCCTAGTTGAAAATCTGCATAAATACTACCTGCATAATGGCTTGATAAGGACGCCTTTTAAAACTTACTGTTTAATAAAAATAAGTGTTTTGTTTTTTTATTGATTTTGATTTTAATTGGTTGACGCGACAAAATAATTTTTAGTTTTTTTTTAAAGAAAACGTTGCAAAGCTCTAGGATTTTCTCCTGTGTTATAGGTGCGTTTACAATAATACAATTTCACAAGTTGTACATGACACTCAGACCAGAATCGACAATTAGTGGATCACATAAAGAGTTGTTCCGTCCGGGAATGCGGGAATCGAACTCGCTGCACGTTGTATGGCAGCCTGTTTGCCAGCCTGCTGCCAGCAGCCACCATGCCAACCGTGCAGTTAGTTGGCTCTACTCTGAGAAAACTAAATATAAATTCAAAGTATCATTGCTTTCAGTTTCTTCGGGAAGCACCTGGATAATTATTATTTGTTGTTCA
This sequence comes from Spodoptera frugiperda, assembly GCF_023101765.2. NCBI lineage: Eukaryota > Metazoa > Arthropoda > Insecta > Lepidoptera > Noctuidae > Spodoptera > Spodoptera frugiperda. Next base: position 8,008,047 of record NC_064229.1, on the reverse strand, counting down.
AAAAAGGTAATTCAGTTTTCAACACTTTACAATTTTTTTATAAGCAAGACTTAAGTATAACCTATTTCATTTATTTTATTGAAAAATAATGTCAAAGTAAAATCAAGTATTCAAATTAAACCCTGAATAGGTAAAGGTTTTCTGTTCATTATTTTTGTAATGTACTTACATTTTACAGTTATATGTATAAGGCAGTACCACAGGAATATTCATCAAAATATGATAAAAATATATACAGCCAGTGTGATTTCCTATTTATTTTTAAACAAGACATAATCAGGGCAATTAGAAAACACGTTCGAATTTCAAAAGAAACGCTCTGTCACCCGATCGCGTTTCACGTTCGGATACGTTTCCGAAATACCAGAAATAGAACGCTAATATGAATTAATAGTCTGTTCACAGCCATCGTCAAAAAATAACAGATTTTTGTACGCCCCAAATATTTGTTTTTGGAGTGTGAAAAATCGCGTTTTTGAACGGTCTGTGGTTGGCGGTTGGTTTTTAAGTAATACGAATGTTTTGGCATTACGCGTGAGTAATTCCTTGTCTCTGGCTAATACGCAGCTGCGGTGACACACGTGATATTATTTAGTTTTGTAATTTGCTTCTTGAACGAATTGTTTTTCTTTTTTTATTTTTTTGTTGTCGAATTATGCAGGCGGGTTTTGGACTCGCTTATGTTTATTTGACATGGTTTTTGTAGTGTTAACCTATGTTGTTTTATTTCGACATCATCGAAAAACTGCTATTCAGTCTATTTTGAATGTCAGCTAATGTAGATGATTAGGAATTATATGTATGCACTTATGTATTGTCACAAATTGTAATCTCTATCTCTATACAATGTAAAAATTAATTGCTGTTCGTTAGTCTCGCTAAAACTTGGGAACGACTGGACCGATTTGGCTAATTTTGGTCTTGAATTATTTGTAAAAGTCTAGGGAAGGTTTGAAAGGTGAGAAAAAAATGTTTGAGACGGTACAAAGTTTGCCGGGTCAGCTAGTGAGAAATATAATTTGAAATTTCATACCTTTCGACTTTCTCAGTACCTAATATACGAGTAACATACAGATAGATCCATAAATATTAATCAACGAAAGTATGGAGCGCATCTCTAGCCGCCATACTGGAGTATAGACAACCCCATTGTTCAATTTGAACTTTTGCCTCCATAACTGTGCCACAGATTCACAATGTGAAAGCGATTTGCCACAGACTGCATCCCATATTTTTGCGTGTTACTAACTTAATTGCTTCCTGACACAATAAATACGACGTGTGGACTGTTTATTGGTTGAAAACTCGTAAATATTGTCAAAACATGGTGAACGTTATAAGATTTAGGAGTTGTTTAGTGTGTAATGTTGTTCCTTTAGATATTTATGTAGTTCTAGACGTAATTAGTCCTGTATAAATTCATTAGTTTTTCGTTTTTGAGATTTATGTGGAGTAGCATGTCTTGTTTAATTGCGTGTCCAGCTTATTAGCGTGACTTGGATGTGGTTTTTTGGTTTTATTCTCGTGTCGGTACCTTAAGTTTGTTATTACGTAATTTTTAGAAGAAGTACTAGGATTGACTAGACTCATTAAATAACATTTAAAATATCTGTCTTCCTCTTCGTTGGCCAAGTCGATCTATTTTATTTAAAACGTAAAATAAGTGTAATATTGATATTATGATAACAATTTATATATTATAACTTAAGACAGAAGTCCTTTAAATAGGGACTAAATAAAATAACCGACTTGGTATTACATGGATCTCACAACTTTTTACGGTAGGAAAACTGAGGTGCGAGACTTGAGCTTTTTTACAGAATGTTTTTGATGGTATCGGAATTTTTTTCTATACAAGCCCGCCACAGCCTCCCACACTGCCGCAACTCCAGTAAGACAGGGTCTACCGTAGATACAACCATGAAAACACCGGAACATTGATTGGTATTGCAGTTATCTACTTACCTTAAATAAAATTGTTTTGAGAGAATAGAAAGTAACATTTAGCAAGGTTTTTTTGTCTAATTCAACAAACTCCCCCTGACTCCATACGTCACATCAGTAGCGTCGACGTCTAACACATGTTCTGCCCTCCTGATTGATGCCACACCTAATTATCTTTGAAATCTTACAACCATTTTACAAACTTAACCAACACCACCACCTCCCCATTTAAAAATGAACCTCATTATTATGGTGGTAAAGTTTAAAGTCAATTGCAGGTTTATCATGAAGGGAGGCAAAGTTAAATTTGTAAAAACTTCATCGCCTCTTAAGGGATGAAGAGATTTATGATGATATCCGCATGCGTGAAAATGGTTGGTTCTGGATTTATGGAGTTTAACGTTTGACCTTAGAACTTAGTTTCTGATGAATTCTGTACCCTCTTCTATTTTGCAGTCGGTTGAACGTTGTCATCGGTGTCAGTACCTAGGTTGATATTTACCGTACCGTGGATTACGATTATTAAGAATACAATTTTAGTTCTAGGGTGGAAAATCATCCTGTGACTTCTCCAGCCTTGGAAGAGGCGAGGGAGAGTGTCAGAATTTTATTGATTAAAATCACACCGTTCTTACTCCTGCTTTTCGAGCAGTTACCTCGGTAGGCAGTCCGCATCTCAGGATCCTAGGACTACAATGTTAGTAATATTTGTAATGGGGAAACCTTTAGCGATTTAAAAGGTGCCTAGATTTTAGGGAAAAAGAATAGGTGATGGAGTGGAATTCTAATGTCGTTAAAACTACCTCTATCACTACCTACAAGGGATAATGGTAATCTAAGAAGGAGTTAGGTGTTAGTAAGACCACCAATTGCAGTTCGCAATTTTGTAAACGTGTGTGAAAAACTGGACGAACTAAATGCAAGTTTAAACAGTACAGAGAATCTATCGACCTAAAGCGTAAATAAATAGTTTAATATTAGATTATGGTGTTGGAATCTGCTAATGCCTCTGCTAATTCATATTCCACGCACTGACCATAAGCTGTGTAATACCAAACTGAGAGAACTAGGTGACCATTTACTATTGGTTTTCTGACCTTAAACTGTTTGTATGGAAATAAGGACCATTGAGGTTGTAAATAGAGGATTGTAGAGGATAGTGATTATAGTGGCTTTTCGTTGACTGAAATATTCTCATCAAAATCAACATTCGAGAATCGACTCATTGGTCACTTGATCCATTGACTATCAAGAGATCTGTGGCGACATAAGACGAGTGACAGATGACAGAAGTCGCACATAGACTATCGACAATCAAATCAACGGATGACGTCCTAAATCCTACATTGCTACGTATGAAGTTTATATGCGTATAAGTATATATACATGGATAGAAAACCCAACGAAGAACAGTTTGGCAGAAAGCCCGTCAGGCACGATCACTTCGCCTTGTCGCAGGATCCTCCTTTTCTTAGGGAACTTTACTCTCTGTTACCTAAAGGTCTCAAGAAGGACTTAAAAGAGAGAGTCAAAGGATTAATTTGCCAATGAATACAGTTATATAAAAGGTGTTATAAAATGTCGATATTTCTGTTTCTGAATTCACCACCAAACTTTAAAAAAAGAACTCCACAAAATGGCGGCGAAAACAGAAACGTCATCGCCGCCATCTTGTTTCATCCTAATCATTATAACACGCAATAAAATAATAAGGAACAATAAATACATTAATAGTTGTTGGTATCACGCGCCACACGACATAAGGGCACGAGCACACTGGTCGTGATTTCTGTGGTGGCTCGTTTGTCGCGTGCCTTATGCGAGCCGTGACTTACTCGCTCTTTGCCTGACCCGACTTATCAAAATGCAAATGACTGGTGTTTGATTTAAATAAAAAATGTATTGGTTTTTGGTGGTCGGTGGTGTGGTTGGTTTATATGGAGATGTTTTAAATTAAAAATATAAAAAAAAACTTTAAATCTTTGACTGCCAATAGAAAACTGTTGAAGGCAAATCCTCCGCTAACGTCGGTCACCGGTGACCGCCACTACGGCGTTCAAATAATTAATATTTTTTTAAGAAAGCAATGTTGTTTTTAAAATTAGAGTTTCTTAACATAAAATGTAAGAAAAACACATTTACCTATAGGTACATTTTTCTCATTGCAAGCTTCAGTATGTCTCAATTATCATAACTGTTTTTATAATAAGACCTTTAGTTCCATGCAATATAAAATTATATTAACCTCTTAAGGCAAATTCATTAAAAACAATGCATTTAAAAACACAAGCACCTAGAAGAAATATAAAATTGACTTCTCAACAAAAACAAAGAAATTAACATAAAAATAATAACATTTTCTTAATAAAAAATGCATAACGCTGCGTTTCCATGTGTCTTGCGCACGCGCTCGTCCCGCCCACATGTGTCGGCGCACGCGCACCCAACCGACCACACTCGCATTCTAATCACCTCTGTTAATCACCAGATCACCACTGATTGAGTTGTTTTTAAAGTTATTAGTATCTATGGTGATATGTCGAGATTTTATGTTGTTACACTAGTTATGCCCGCGGCTTTGTTCAAGTTGTGTTTGAATAGTTAGGCTTTTAGTTTTCATGTATTATAAACTTATCAATATGTCCTTTATTCTTTTGAAATACCTACCACTTTCCACGAGATTGATTGATTTCAGAGATTGGTAGCTTAATTTGTTCTCAATATTGCCTGACATGCTAGGGGGCTATAGCAAACCTTTTCCTAAGAGGGAGGATATTGACATGATGATGATTAAGACTGAAAAAGTTAAAATTGGTTTATTAATAAGACATCACCGTGAAAAATGATGCTACTACTAGTAAGTAGTAGCATCATTTTTCATATTTACAAAAGTAGTAAAGTTTTGCGGAAAACCCGATGACACACATAGACAGTCAGACAGACAGACATTTTACTTATGTATCACAAGATTTTGTAATACGTTACCGATGACGCAATCATGTATTTTGATCTACTCTTGCGCATCCACATCAATGCATTTATTCATGAGTTTTAAGATAGTTAAGTGTATAATTGATCTGACTTGAGTTTTTGACTTTCAACTTTTTGTTTCGAAGTTTTTCTTGACAACGTTGTGTTTTAGATAGGTTTACTGATATGTTACAGTAAGTGTTAGATTTCATTAGTTACTTATGAGTGTAATGAAGAAGAGAAGTTTATTTTCCTGATAAGGGTAGAATTTAAACTATGCTGGTATTAAGTATATTGTTTACACATTCAAAGTATGGTGTAATTTAAATACAATATAAATCGTTGAGAGCTTAAGTGTTTGCTGAATCTGATCCGGAGCTGCGGACTACCTAGCGGGTTTACCGGGGCTCCGAGAAGCAGAAGAAGGAACGAGGTGGTTGTTAGTAAGAATCTGACACTCTCTCTCGCTTCGCCCAAAGCGGGGGAATTCATTGGATGATATTCTCTCCTTCAAAAAAGGTGTCTGCTAAATATCTTTTAATTTCTGGCTCCGGCAACTAATCAAGGAGTGTATGATTATGCTCAAGGTTTAGTTTCTATAGGCTCGCCATCACTTCGCTTTTTTCATCTCTTTTTCAATAATATCTTCAGAATTATTTCGTTGCGGGATCCAAGACAGTTAGTCATGTCCCTGGGACACCGGACTTCGTTCCGTGTTTTCATGGCTCCATATCTAGCTCTTCGAGAAATAAAAGCCGTGATATTATCTGTCCACCTTTTCAGAGATAAAAGCTTATTATTATACTTTATTGCACACACACAAATACAAACAGATAGGTACATACAGTTTTGAAAGCTTATGTACAAAGGCGAGCTTAACCCAGAATTGGGTTCTCTGACAGCAAACAGCAAAGCTTCAATATGTTATGTAATTATTACTTTAATTTCCATAGTTTGAGCAGTAAATTATAATCGAGATGCATCAATAGTTTGTTATGCACCTATCAAAGTATTTATTTGACTTTTATTACGAGCACTCGATTTAATATGGATTTGATTCAACATTCTCATCATTATTCATAGATTTTGTATGTTGATATGATTTTATGAATACTTGTGATTATTATGTTTAGAGTAGTTTTAAGTCTATAAGGATTTTTCGATGAAATGTCGAATGAAATTTTTAGTCAAGTTGTAATTAGACATAAAACTTGTAAATCAGTATTTTCAATGTCCTCATAATGAACCAAACAACTGGTTTGGTCTAATCCTGTTCATGACATCATAGTCTGTATGCTCCATCTTCGGCCACATCTTCGCTTCGCCGTTCTTGCAGTAAGTGGGTTGGTAGGCAAACACAGACATATCAATGCTAAAAAAATACAGTTTTTCTGGTCAGCTTAAAAATACTTCGCTTACTCAACTAAAACTTTTATTCAATTATTACGTAAAGACGCGGGTAAAAACTAGTACTTATGCTATATTTTGTATGTATAGCATATCCAACAGTGTAGCCTCATCTTTATAATTAAGGCCCAGTAATGAGCCCATTACGTGTTGTGTTCTCAGCCTAAAGTTCATTACCTGACGTGTGTAATCGCCTTTATATCTTACCTCATGAACTATATGGGAATCAAACAAAAATTTATGAAGTTTTGATTTTGAAAATTATGGTTTTAGAGTCGATGTTATAATTCTGTATGTAATTTTGTTGATTTTTATGTTACCTACGTTATGAAATATACCTATATTTTAGAATAAGTATATTATGTATCTTTTAAGATTTTATGGTTTCGATCGAAAACTATAGTTTGTAGTTTAAAAAAGCATGAATTGTTTTCCATTGAATCATTTTATTCAATTATTTCCTTACTGGTTGCGTCGCGAAACTAAGCTAGGTATCTAATTAAATAAACATTAACATACTCTGTCTTGAATTTACGATTATCTAGAAACAAAGTAATCAAACATTCAGACTAAACTCAATAAAACCATAAACTCATTCAAGTCAAGTAACATTACACTACAGTTCGTTTCATTGTAAAATCAGATGTTCAGAGATTTAACCGCAAATGTTCCCGAAACACATTGCAACATTGCACAGACCAAGTTTTCTTTGTATGCATGCATATTGCATATTTGACGTCACGTTTGCCTACGAAATGTAAACTAAACACTTACTACCGCAAAAAAAAAAAACATATGCCGACCAATAATCAATCAATCCTTTTAAACCACTTCCTGGAGTCACCATATCACAATACAATTTGTACTAAAATGTGCATTTGCGCAGATTTTGTTGCGCACGCGTGACACGTCATTTGCGCCATTTGAGTCATTTGACGCACACCTTTTGTCGGAGAATGACGTGCACCGTTGCGTGTGCGGTGATTTGTTTGTTGTTTGTTTTTATAGGTTTCTGGAATAGTTAATTTGAAGAATGCGTTCAATTGTACTGATGTTAATAGGTACTTGAAATTAACATAGTAAGATTGAATTTTATCAAGTTTTTTTTGTAGATACATTGTTACTTACTTAATATATTACTTTTAGTTTTTTAAAGCATTAACTGTCGAAAGAAAACTGTTGAGAACTGAGACAAATCCTCCACTTAAGCATCGGATAGAGAGACGGCGGTTAGCATTTAGATTGTTAAATAAAATTGTACCGGATTTTATTTAACACCAAAAGAAATATCGACATTTTTTAACATGCTATTTATACATACACATAAAACCTATCACAACAACAGTATTCAAAACTTAACCGTCTCTGTTTTTGCAGGAACGACAAATAATACCTTTATAATTACAACTTCCGATCACATTATTGTCGTGGCGGCAACATATGTCGGCCAGCGGCTAGATAAAGGGTTGCATCTTTAACACCTTCGGGTTCCGTCCCATTGTGTTCTATAATTTGTGGAAAAAATAATGCCGCCCGCTGCTCGCCCGTTGGTCTGTGAGTAGGGGACGGATTTGGAGTTTAGGGAGTTTTATGGTAAATAATGTGGATACAATTGTACTGATTTGTACTGTAAGGTAACCGCAGAAGTTGGTGGAAATTAAGTCTTTTTTTAGATAAGAATGTTACATTTAAATTAAATATCGGAAATTCATAGACATAAATAAACATGGTAAATATCCCGTCTCAAGTTCTAATATAAGTGTTAGTGACCATGTCAGTTAAAAATGTTAAATTATATTACAAGGTAAACTTTGTGAAACTTAATCAATCAACACATGTCAGAATGTAGCCTTTTGACTGTCGCTATATGAAAGACAATAGAGAAAAATTGGGCACTTAAATCTACTTAAATTATATCAGCACGTACGGGTACGCATACCAAAACAAAATTTTTATTTTTCATCTAATTTCTATTGAAGTGGCACATTAAATATTAACAAAATTACACCCCCAAATCCACCCCTGTACAGATCGGGCGCGTTGCTCAAGCGCATACGTTATTATTTTATTAGCCGCACGTTACGTCACGGCGCATGGTAATACGCAGCCGCGGCCGGCCGAGCTGTGCGTGCGCACGTGCCCACGACATCGCGTATTGATGCCGCGTCACACCTTACCAGTTTCCAGAAATTGTGGGGATGTTTACATATGTGGACTATCTAGAAGGAAGTTTGTATTTTATGTTATACCTTAGTAAGTACTGTTTAGAATAAGGAATACTCATAGAAGTAGCTGAAAGAGATTTTGCAAATACAATACATGTTTGGTGCCTTTTTTTGTAAATGTATGTAGTTTGGCCGTTCCTTCGTATGCTGAAATTGAGATCTACGTAAAGTACAATGTATTTTTCTATTGTGTCTTATGTTACTGGGAGTCAAATTTTAAAATGTCGTGGTTGCCCGGTGGTTTACGGCCCGCGTCTTATGCATGAGAGTGCGGAAACCTACCAATGACAAGTATCAATGTGACTTTTTCTAAGTTAAATGTACCGACTTTTTAAGATTATTTAGACACCACTGACAAACGCTAAAGAAAAACACCGTGAGGAAACTTAGGCATTTCTAATTATAAGTTTGAAATCGCCAATCCACATTGAGCAATTGCTTTGGTGATTACTGCTTAAAACTCCGTGTGAGAAGAGGCCTTTGATCAGCAGTGGACACTTACAGGCTTATGCTGATAAAGTGGTAAATTATCTTCTTTTGATAACAGCTACCTAACGTTACAACAGGTTATCAAAGGTTCCTTCAAAGAATTCAAACTCACCATATGTTTGACACAAAGTGAGTGAGGTGTGTCAAATTATTGTGCCACTGGACATGTCCGTTACAAGTGACAAAAACACAAGATTTCCATCAACCTGTTGAATATGAACGGTGTTATGCAGTAACGCATCATTCACAAAAACGCAGATACAGTTTTTGAATTAGGTAGTTAAATTAAAACTTTATATTAGCTGTTAATTAAGCAGTTAAGTAATTACCTTATATTTTTATTGTAGTATAGAAATATTTTTTTATTAATTTTGTGGGTGATGCTGCAAATATTTCCTAAGTAATAATTACCAAATTTTTTCATTGTAGCAAAGAATTATCTTTTTATTAATTTTGTGGGTGATGCTGCTAATATTTCCTAAGTAATAAAGAATAAGGTAAGTATGTATACCCATTAAAAATAATAAGTAAAATCAGTAATTTTGAAACAACTGGATTCGTAAATGTTTTTTTTATTTTTAATCTATTTTTTAACTGAAGAACTAAACTGTAAGTTCAGATGACTACATTTATGTTGAATTGCAGTTGTAATATCTCTCGCGATTTTACAACGAGCTTCAGCTACAAGATCATAAAAGTAAGAAACAATTACGTAAAAAGACGCACAATACTTTACGTATCGTCAAAAATATGGTTAATGTCTATAAAGTCATAACCATAGTCATAAAACTCTGCACATTTTCTCACTTGCACCTTTTGGCATAATTCCGTCCATACTACCGAATTCTTATTCAAAGGGTGTGTGTAATTCGGTCAGTGTTACCCCTCCATTACCCCTTTTGAGGGGTAACAGTCGACTTTTACAACATAACGACGGAATAAACAATTTGTCGTAAAAAGACCGTTGGTAATGGTCAGATGACTTTATGATTTTGTATTTTTTCCCTTTTTTTTCTCCTTTATGAGCGGGGTAAGGTGTTATCGCAAGATGTTGTTCTTTTTATTTTTCACAAATATAAGTATAGGGGAGTTTTATGATCGATTTGTTTTACATAATTATTTTGTGTATGAAGTATGTATAGTTTGTGTATATTTTTCTGTAGTATGAATATTGAATACAATATTATATGTACAGTACTTTGTATTGAACATGTAAATCGATAAGTTTATTACGAATTTTTGCACCTTTTTCTAATTTCATACTTACTGCAGTGTACTTCATAGTAGATACTAGTTCCTGCTATTAATTTCATATTTCATTTAATCATTAATCATAATCAACTTCTTGAACACGATTAGTATTTTCGACGAACGGTGTTGTAAATAAAGCGGAAAAGTAATATTTAGATTTCTCAGAAATAAAACTGTCAATAAACCACTCGCAAAAGTTCAGTCCAATGAAAATAAATCCGCCATCACTACACAACATGACCATTTTACTTTATAGTCAACATCTTTGTCAAGATGCAATTTGTTGCAACATGCAACCGGCTTCAATACATCACACAACATGCAACTTCCTGCACAAATTCATAGATGCAACTAAAGATTTACATCTATTAAATTATCCTGATACAACCCTTTGATGCACGCTGCGACTCTATAATATATGCAGCGTGCATTTATGTCCCAAAATCAACCATGCAAACGTTCACCTGGTCAGATTGGTCGCAGGTGTGTTAATGCACATGCAATTCCCGTATGCAACACTAACGTAATAAGGAATGTAATCGTGTAAAATGTGACGTAGGTAATATTCAATTTGGGACGTAAATATTTACTCGTACTTTTAGATTTTAGAGCATTCAAGGTAAGTATCTAATTGTTTATTAACACTGTTGTTCTCATTTGTTTTTTTTATTAGCAATATATGCATAAATTAATTAACATTAACTTTTCTATACTAATTATTGTCAACTAATCTTCAAAAAATATCAGCCTGTAGTTGTCTAGGTTTTAGTCGGTACGAGTCTGACACTAGTCTCGCCTCGCCCAACGCGGGAGAAGTAATAGGATGATTTGACCCCTTGAAAAAGGTACTTATGACTCTTTATTTAGTTCCTACTTATTTCCTAGTTAATGAAAATTATCGCAAAACGGGTTGAATAGATACATTCCTGTATTCCGGTTCAAATAGATGTTACAGCATTTTTCAAACATTTATTCACCCCTCAAATTGTATTCACCCCGTTGTATTGTACTGTATTCTGTTCTATACTAAGTTTTGTAGTAGTTTCATATTAAAATATCCAGTATGTATTGCTTGTGTGGGTTTTACGAGATTTCCATTCCAACAAGGTTTGTTTACGATCGCGACCTTTGTAAGCAAACATCAGTCGATCCATTTAAAACTATTGACATTCAGTCAATTTGTAAGACCCAGCAGATTCCAGTACAGTTGGGAAGTTGCCAGTAAAACTATATAAAACTATGATTAAACTCCTAGCTATGTAATGGAAGACTTTTAAATTTTTATGAAGCGTTTTCTTTAGCCCTTCCGTTTTGAAAGCAAAAATATGTGATTTGAGTCTCTTTTGGAGTTTATAAGCTTAATTCATAAAAAAAATAGAAACCATTTTAATAATAATACACAATCACTATAATTTAACATTAAACATAAAAAATACAACAAAAAAGTATGTTTCGTGTGGTATTTAGTTACGGCTACTCACCGCTAGATGGCAGCACGTGTATGTACTTGTGTAAGTTATAAAGTTTCTTAAAAAGTTTGTTCAGAATGCGTTTTATAGAAATATAACTTCATTATAGTAACTAAGATGCTCTTTGATACTCCTTTTTTAATTAGGTAATCAACGGTTTTACATTAATCTCTTTGCACTTTTGTATTGTGAATACATTCTTTAACTGTACGGCGCGGTATGACACAATGATATGTTTCCATTGTATTTCGTTCAAAAAGTAATTCAATATCACCCAAAAGTGTAACGAAATTCCCTTTTTATTGTTTCCATTTGAAAACTAGTTTTAATTCAAAGTTTTAAATTTCTATTTTGTTAATTTTAGACACTGTGTACATAGGTAAGCAGACAGTTTTGGTCTGTTAAAGTTAGGAAACCTGGGTTTACATTTCCAGTATCTACTTTATATTTCTCACTTGTCTTAAAAGGCGAAAAATCAATTTAAATAAGTTTTTACGATTTCTGGATAATTTTTGTAATTGCTCAGTCTTTAATTGTATCCAATAGTTATAAAGTACCCAAAGAAAAGGGCAGTATTTCTTATTTCTGAGACTTGTGTGACTGACCCTTTTTTAAGGAAGGAAGGGAGGAAAATGGTCCAGTGACTTCTCCAGTGTCAGACTCTTACTGACTAAAACCCACCCCGTTCTTACTCCTGCTTTTTGAGCCGGAGCCCCGATAACCCGTTAGATAGTCCGCAGCTTTGCCTTATAATACAGTAACACCGAATAGTTAGGTAGGTGCTACCTAACTATTCGGTGTTACTTTGTATACCTACATACAGGCAGAGGTCTGCTTACATTAATATGCTACATAATCTACATAATAAAAATGCTAGGTAAATCATTTCAAGCGTGACTATAATCATGATACGCAAGTACATAAGTAAGTATATAAGAAAAATTAAAAACAAACAATACATACAAACAACAAAAACTAACCAAAGATACGCCGAAGTTCAAGGCCTTAGTTAAACATTACATAAGTAACGTGGTTCTAAAAAAAAACTATTTTTTTTTCTAATTTATTCGCCGATATCTTATCGGAGATCTAAATTTATTCTAAGTATGACTTACGAGTATAGTATGTCGGCGCGGATTAAAAGTTTAACATCCGCATAGATTTTGAGTAAACAATGGACTTAGTTAATCATATGGCTGATTAATTTGATTAACCGCTTTTTATTTTTTATGAGATACTCGGTAAACGATCAAACGGATCGCCTGATGGTAAGCAATTGGCGCCGTCCACGGATACGAGATATTGGACGGATTCCACGAAAGTCCAATTGACTGCAAGAGGGGGTGGACTGGCCATAGGCTCCGAAGGAATCCTGACCACATACCCAAGCAAGCCTTGGAATGGAATCCCCAAGGGAAAACAAAACGTGGCAGCTCACGCCAGACCTGGCTACGCACCATATTGGCAGAAGCGGCGGGCATTAGAATGACGTGGAGCGAGGTGAAGCGTGAAGCTCAAGACAAGTTGCTAAGGAGAACTTTAAGTGAGTTAAGATAGATACGAGAGGAGGTACAAGTACGTCGCTAACCTTTTGGGGATTCAGGGATCTGACGAAAGGGAGGAAGAATTGGGCCTCTAGTAACCTCAATCACAGTCATAGTATCACTCAGGTCGAGCTAGACTGTCTGTGTTTTCGAAGCATGGCTCTCCCAGTGTCCCATACTCCAGATATATAGCAACAATTACAAGCAGTATACGTTTCTCATACAGAAGCACACCTGCCTCTACCCAAACTACAACAAGCGCTATATCACTATAAATAGCAGGCGAACAAACAAACAACATTACAACAGATTAAATTCTCAATATCAAGAAACATAACTACAAAACGGTATCACGTCTCCCCAAACTTTCTTTCTTAAAATCAACAGATAAAAAATAGAAAAAAAAACCTTATCAGTCTTCACATGTAGTTGGTAATTAAACAGTGCTTGCTACCAACCGGAAGTGATAACGCCGGATGTCGCCACGCCCCCTATCCGTAGACAACTCAAACTTAGGGTGCCGAAGACTTCTTTTTTAATTTTTAATTTTTTAATACAATCTTATTTCGACGAAGGAGATCGCTATCGTTATAGCCTCTAATTAATGTTGTGTTATGAGGGATAATTGACTTATTTAAACTGTGGACTAACTTGTTCGGGATAGTTGCAGTCACGAGCGATTATCGTGACTTCGATTCTGGAGTTGGACAATTTTTTTATAACACACGCGTTTCCGTTCGTGATTTTGTAATTTGGAAGCTTAATGTGTAATGAAATACATGACGAATGACATGGGAATAGAACCTGGGTAGAAGCAGACATAACTTTATAATGTATCTATAGCCCATTGGGGAATTATAGGTATAGCATGCATATTATAATCAAGATATGCATAAATAGGTTCCAGAAAAGAGAACTGATATTGCATCAAAACGCCTTGCAGCGAAATTACTGCATTTTACACTATCCTGCACTTATTTATAGATTAAAAATAGCTCTTACATGGAATTTAAGCGTTTTTAGTCAACCATTACTTGTTTTAAAATAACTTAATAACGGTTGGATAATAACTTCTTTCTTATTTTATGTAGGATATCAATTTTCTGTTACACATTAATTATTTTTTTATTGTTATACAATTTCTTGTTAAAACATTGAGATCCCTAGTAACATGTAATAATTAAGTTTTAGGCATTAAGTTCGTCTTGTGTACCAGTATTTAATTGTATTGTGTACATTAAAGATTAAATAAATAAATAATAAGGGTTAAAAGAAAAAATAGGCTCTTTCAACAGCACGCCATGAAGCCTATTTATTGGAATAAGACACATCAAATGACTTGGGGGACAGAATTTGATGCAAAAGGCTTAGAGGGAACTGGAGGAGGTCCTTGTCCAGGAGTATACAATTTTGAGATATGTTCAAAACACCAGATTTGATTAGGGAATTGGTAAATTCGTGTTGTTATTTTGACATCCTCCATGATTTGATCAAGTCACTTACAGATTTGGTCCTGTTTTTATCATATCCCTGCGTCAGACACATGGCTGATGACGCAATTACAAATTCTGTAAACTACTGTGTACTTCAAGTAAGCACAAAACTTGAGAATTGCGCATTAAAATTGCTTTTATATTTATAGGAATTATGAAACAAATGTACTATAGGTACTACTGCTATATTTGTAATCGAATTGTAAACCTTAATCGTAACAATTACATCCATGTTTTTGTCTGACATTTTCAAATATACAATTAAGTTATATATAAAATATACTCCCTTATTATTTAAGTCGCGTCCTCAAATTAAATGCAACTTCAACTTACTTTCGTCGTTTATTAATTTATAGTACCAATTTTACACGCTAGGTGGCGCTGTCAATTGCGCTGTCGGCACCTCCATTGAAGTCGTATGTCCAGCAGGTGTCTGATCTACTGCGCGTGCGCAACCGTGGAAAGCATTTGAAGATGTGTTAATGGGACAACACAGAAGGTCGATTGCACCGTTATTTTTCCTGTGTTGTTGGTTTTTACATTAATTGGTTATTTTAAGGAAATAAAATAAATAATGGGTGCTTTTTCAACATGATACTTGTCCGGGCTTTACGTTGTTTTTTTAATTAATTATTTTAGCGACAACGGCCAAGAGAGAACCTTATTTCAAAATGAACACTTGAACAAAGCCATTATCACAATTACACTTTCATACGAGAAGCCATGCTTTGACCCGAATGGGCTGGCTCGACCAGAGTGAAACCACGACCTCACCGAAAACTGACGTGAAACAACGCTTGCGTTGTTTGAGGTTATCGGAGGCCCAATAACAATCCCCTATTCCATTCTTCCAATCCCCGATTCCCCATCAACCCTTTAAATTCCTAATTCCCAAAAGGCCGGCAACATACTTGTAATGGCAACGCACTTGTAACGCCTCTGGCATTTCGGGTGTCCATGGGCGGCGGCGATTGCTTACCATCAGGTGATCCGTCAGCTCGTTTACGGGCTTATACAATAAAAATAAATATTATGAGAAAACTGATCTGTTTCGAAATTTCCAATTCAGACTAGAGTTTTATCAACACTATCATTATCCTATCCTAACCTACTCGTGCATGAAATATTTTTTTAAATCCGATCGGTCAGCAACCTGTCATAGCTAAGTACCAATAATCTAGCCCAGGTGATACCATACATTTCATCGCACATTTATAATAATATAACCAAATTCCCAAATAAATAATAATTGTCAAAACACGTACAAGTAGCATGTCCGCAAATAATCGATGTTTGTATATTGATAATCGTATCGATAGCTCTTCTAGATAGCTGTCAGTTATATTAAACATTGAGTTACCGACAACTAGCTACTCGATAATCGGGCCCAACTTTAATTTCGTCGTGTAGGTTCAATTTTGCAATTTTTTGTTGTTGCTTGGGCCTCCAAAATTCTGGCTTTTTTTGGTTATAACTAATACCTACCTATTTAATACTGCATTGCGCCTGAATCTGAGTTGACTGCACGGTTAACGCAGTAGCCGGGCAACTGGCTGCCGTGCAACGTGTAGCGGGTTCGATTCCCGCACGAAGCAACTCTTTGTGTGAACCACAAATTGTTGTTTCGGGTCTGGGTGTCATGTGCATGTGAACTTGTATGATTGTAAACGCACCCACGGCACAGGAGAAAATCGTAGTGAGGGGCAAACAAAAAAAAACGGGCACTGATTATTTATTTTATCCGAACAACGACATTTGCCATTGGGGTAGGTTAACCGATCGAGGTTAACTAGAACTATCAATGAACATTTAACCAACTTCAATTGGAGTCCTCCATTAAGTCTTCAATCAAGTGTTCCATCCGAATCTCAGTTAAATATTACAGAGATTTAAGAGAGGAATAAATTTCCAGAATTAGTTTATCGCTATTTAAGTAATATAAGAAGTTAAAAATATACCATCGTTCTTAATAGTATCGCGAGAAAGTAGAACAAGTCAATAGAAACACTTTCGCAAAGAGATAACGAAGTAGATAAGAACAGATGTTCATTGACCATTCAATTTACGAAGTCTCAACAAACAATTCTGCGAACAGTAGATGGCGCCACAAGCGAGTTTAGTCTTGTTAACTTAATTTTTGGTACTTTGATACGTTTTGATGTACTGTTTGGATTAAATTAGTTATTTATTTCCCTGGATTTTCATTAGTTTTGTCATAGTGTAATGATTTAAATGTCTTATTGTATTTTGAAAATATGTAGATGTAACTGTATACAGTCAAAGTCAACAGGTTTAATATCGTTACGCTTTGTATGCTTCGGAAGGGTAAGTAAACGCATTAAAGGTAGATCACCATTTCTAACTTACAATTTTAAACGAACCAACAAATTTTCTTCAAGAAAATCACAGTTAACATCTACTTTTATTCGCTAATCTATATTCTGAACCGTTTCTTCCGTACTATTATACCTAAATCGGCCCAGATAAGTTAACTTTTTAACTTTCACTGTTGACCTTAAGGCCCTGGGAACCTAATTAGGAGCGAGCCTAATTATGCACGCGAACGAAAGAGTATAAGCGGAGTAAAAGGCAATTGTATGATGTGTTTACAATTATTAATTACACACTTATATGGTAATCTTCGTAAATTATGAGCATCCGTGTAAGATAATTGAAGGAAACCAGATAAGCTTTTCGGTTTGTATTGATGAGTGCCTGACTGGGGCCCATCCTTGATTATTTTATAGCTTAGGGCTGCTAATTATGCCAGACCCGGAGCTATGAACTACCTGGCTACCGGGGCTCCAGTTCGAAGAGCAGGAGTAGGAACGCGTTGTTTTTTTTTAAGGGAGGAAAATCATCCAATGTCTTTTCTCACCTTGGGCGAGGCGAGGAGTATCAGACTCTTACTGACTAAAAACCACCCCGTTCCTACTCTTGCTTTTCGAGCTGGAGCCTCAATAAACCCGCTAGCCTCTAGCCTCACCTAAGACGGGAGAACTCATTGAACGTTTCCCCTCTGCTATGAGATTGTAGTCAACCAGAAGAAGTAGCGTGAATAAGCGTTCGACTAGAGGTGTAATAAAGACATCATCGGAATCGAAAGGAGACCTTTGGATGCAAGAGGCGAGTTATCGTCTGGATGCCTTTGTTCAAGCGAGTGGACACGTCCATTTGGCCGAGGATGATGACTTACGCAATCTTGATATTGTTAAATTGTTTGCTGGGTGTATAAAGTACCACTAAGTGTATATATAAAAACAGATGCAGCTCAGATACAGTGACAGTTTTCGCGGAAATTGGAAACTATTCATAACAATCAATGTATACCTCGCGTGCTGCCCGTCACTCTGCACTGTACGGTGTAATTATATCAAGCGTTGTGTGAAACCTCATGTTCCCAGCAGATGTCGCGATAATCGCCACGCCAGGCATCGCGTGCGCGCGCGCAGCGTGCCGCAATGATCTACACCTAGCGGGACAATTAGTCGCTTTGGATGGATTTTAGTGATTTAATGATTTTATTTTTATTTTTGATTTATATCTCTCTGTTGCTACGCTATTGGATATAAAAGTTGGTATAAAGTTCTATTCTAGAGATAATTAAAATGATAGTTAAATGCGGTAATTATTCTCTACTGGTGGTTTATTACTCTTTTTGATTCGAAAACGAATCTAAAATTCTTTAATTTACTCTTCCATTTATTATGAATCTACAGAAATAGTGCAAAACTATTTTTTTTATCTCGTTTTAAACATAATAAATGCACTTTCCTCTCTTTTAAAGTTGATACACAAGAATACAAGAAAAATAGGTATATTTTTTTTTATAAATAAATATACCTAGAGTGCACTCAGACAGATAATATTTTTTCATTCTGTTACTCAAGAGGCATAAAAAGGTTGATTATGGTAAACTAGAAATAATTAACTGATAACATCGAGTCACAATCATTAAGGAGTTAGGGGCTTTCTAATTAAAACTGGCAGTTTATTATTTTTACATGGATATACTCCACACTGCACCCTTAGAACTGTGTAGACTACGAGCAGTCGAACTTACCGGTTGCAGAAATCTGGAATTTTGCATCAGGAGAGTGCCATTGATAGGTTTGCCGTGATGATAAGAAGTAAGAATCGTATTGATTGAACTTTATTTTATAACCTTTCTCGATAAATGGACTATCCAACACAAAAACAATTATTCAATTTAAACTAGTAGTTCCGGAGATTAGCGTGTTCAAACAAACAAACAATCAATCTCTTCAGCTTTATATAATAAAGTATACGACAGTATTGATAACTTAATTTATTTAATTCAAAAGATACAACGGTACTTATATAACCCATTAAAGTAACCTACATACAAAACTCTAACATAATTAAACAGGAATTAACAGCATTCATAAGTTCGCCTCGCAGTACTTCAGGCATTCCGACAAAATCTCCTTCCATCCATCCATGAGCAGATCATTTGTTGGTATAGTAGATACGACAGCGACGGATAGAATTGCTTTATTGAGGATCCAAACAGCACCAAGTGGAACAAACCACTTCACCTACTGGAACTAATATGTCAGCCATAAAACAACCCTTGGATCTTGGATTCCAAATTTCCATGTATCAGGTCTGGATAATCTGCCATTATGGTCTCAGTCTGCTAAGTATCAAACGAACCTTGAATTTGCAATGTGCATACTTATTTAATTAGTCACATCCTTTGTATTTGCAAAAATTACTTTTTTTAATGTTATCGGCCATCTTTATATGTCGAATTAAGCCGTTGACGTGTGTGAAGTCTTCGGAAATTGCTTGCTCGATGGTGATAAAGTTAATAACGTATTATAGTTGGAAGAAAATTTATTGGGGTGTGCTTTGAATATATTAGTTGGTTGACTGTCAGCTTTTCTGCTTAATATTAATTATGATGTTTATTTAATTATCTATATACGAGTTTAGAGTAAGTACCTGAAAGTTTTTTAAATTGTCCTTTTTTCTCAAATAGGTCAGTTTACGTCTTCTCTAGTGCATTTAGTTTATATACTATTAGCATCTCATTTGTATTTATTTCATGATCTTGCTTTAAACCATACTCTCTATTTTTTAAATGTTATTTTTTCAATTTTATTTGGTAGAATCGTGGTAGATATTTAAATAATACAATATTATTCGAACATGTGATCTACTTTATTTTTTTTCAACGTCTCGAGTTGCTTTTTATTTCTTTTTAATATCTTTTTAGGTATTTTAAAGTTGTAAATATTTTAGTCATAGTTACTATTATTATTTAGTTAATATAATTTATAATTGCAATAAAACTTATATATTACAATTTTAAACCTCGATTATTTACATATATTGACATTATAGGTTGTAGGTACTAGTAAGTTTTCTGTATGTGGTACTGCTATAACATAACATACATGATTACAAAACCTCGTAAGTTTTGACTCCATTACATAACAATTTGCAGAAAAAAAACTGCAAATAAGACGTAGACGTCATTGAAATTTAGTGCTTTACGTAGAAGTAGATGGGTATTTACTTATTTATTTATTTGTTTATTAGGACCACCAGTAGTTGGTACATTAGGACTTATAAAAACACTTACATAATAATAAATTTAAATGCACAACATTATATTGTATCGTTGAGTACACCTTGTCCAATGTACTCGCATTATCAATGTCGTCACATCCGATGTTCGTAAATTACAATGTTTGCTGTTGGTACAACATAATTGGGCCAATACATGCCAAAGATTGGCGCCAAATATTATCGGTACAGTTGGCATTAAAAGTTGTTTTTGATAAACATGGGTATGTATGTGCCTAGGCACATTTTATTGAAATTATATTCAGTTTTTTTATACTTTAAACGCCGTGGTGGTCACCGGTGATAGACGTTAGCGAATAATTTGCCTTCAACAGTTTTCTATTGGTAGTCAAAGACTTAAGCATTTTGCTGTTCTTGTCATTACTATATTCCGAAATTGTTATGCTTTTTCATTTTTGGTTGGTACAGAACATTTTATGGCTTTATATGACACTTCAGATTCAGATTTCCAGTTAAAATAGTTCAGTACTTTGTAATAAATAAAACTTACTTTAGGTTGGTATTGTTGGAATTAGAATGTAAAAAGAAAGAAAATGTAGGAATGTTGTTGTTGAAAGTTGTTGAGTATAAAAATTAGGTAGCATTTTTTTCTGTCAACTGTACTATTTACACTGATAGTAATTTATGAAAGTAGTTGTAAAACGTAGCGAATGTTATTCTTGATATAAGTTTGTAGTAAAATATCATAGATATATGTTTCGGTTGTAAAGATAACAATTCTCTACCGTGTACCTACCATCGTATGTTGACTACTTACCGTATGCGTAATAATATGTCTATCTCGTCCCTCAAAGATAATATTGCGGAATCTTTCTATAATTTCTTAGAAGTTAAAAAAACAGTATTTTGGCGACACGGAGGCTAAACATAACTTTAAAAAAACATTTGAATGTTTGCGTCAAAGTTAGGCGAATTTTTTAAACGGGATTACCTCAAGTTACCTCAAAAACCATAGAAGAAGAAATAAAAAAAACTAGAACTAAATTTTGAGGGTAAGCCTAATAAGCCTTTTCTGAAGTAGCTTATCTTCAGTCACTTAACCGATCATTGTTTAAAACGAAACTACTGCCTTTGGCAATTTCAGTGTGATGGAAATTTTAGCTTACCAAATATTTTTAGTTTTCCTCTAGGACCTAGGATAATATTTAATCCACTTCAAAGTGTACCTAGAATCATTTACAATATATTTACTAGACTCAAGAACTCAAGATCAACAAGTAAATTAGCAAAAGTATTCCATTCAAAAGTCCGGAAGAGAAAAACTTGACGTGGACAGCTCAACATGGGTCGCAGCTGGACGGCATCCTAAATGTTAACTATGTCTCATATTCGCACCAATTTATTGGATCGAACTGGTTTCAGTATTACGCAGTTTTACTTGTAAATACATATATTCTTTGTATACTCGGGTGTTTCCCACGGATTTTTAAAGCATATATAACTCTTAGCGTACTTTTCCACCAGAGATGTGCTATGCTACGTTGCTGTGGATGCTTTTGGCTTCCACCAACCAAATTGGTACATATAGCGTAGTACTGATGGAAACGGACTCAGCTAAGCTATGATATTTATATGGAAAGATGAGTGCTATGGATGTATGCTATGGATAACTTCCCTACTATCAATACATCGCATAATCTAGCTGCGCATCTTCCTAGCACAGTTACATAACTTGGTATCGGTGGAAACTGTCACAGTTTCACAGCTTAGCTATTACATCTATGTAGCACCGCTAAGCTATGATAGGTGATATTCTATTCACGTAAAATATCTGGAGAAAAATCTCTACGATTTTTAGTTAATTTTGTATGCCCCACGATAATTATTAAACTATTTTATCCTACCTGACAGAAAACCAGTTAAATTGACTACCGTGAATTTACTTAAGTATAAAATTAAGTAAAAATAAATTGTAATTTCAGAGTTGGTGACAACATAGTCGATAAACAACGTTTAAAAGGTTGTCCTGGCTCTGATGTAAGATACCAATGGACTTGATAACAGGTGCTATGTATTCAAAACCCGTGTTGACACAAATGACATTCCGCTCTATTCATAATATACACTAGATCTACAGAAAAATTACACTTCTGCGGTTTTTGCACACCCTGTGCTATGTACATGGGTTATTATAACTCATCCTGTAGGTCAATGGTTACGGTGTTGCCATTTTATAAAGATCGTTCTTATTTTGAAAATTTTCTGTTTCTTTTTTAAAGAACAGAGAAGTTCTTATTTTGAAAATTTTCAGTATTTTTTTTTTAAAGAACAGAGTATTTATTATAGCTAAATATTATACATATCATGGTCTATTGGTACTTAAAATTTTATTAAAACCGATTTAGTCGTTTTGCATACCTAATGGAATGCTGAGTCGATTCTCACAAATGTTCCTAGTTATAGTAATAGGTACATAAAAGCTGGAACGATTGTTTTTATTCGAAATTTTATTGATGCGATGTATTTTTAATCGACTTTTATTTCTCTTCTTTAATATTTAATCCTCATTATCGCCCTATTAATTACAGGTTTAATAACAAAAACGCATTATCAATAAAAATATTTAATTTAATTTATATTTAAGTATAACAATTACATACTTTTAATTATAATTCCTTCGGCTACTATTTTAATAATGATTTAATATTAATACGTTTTGGGAGTGGCAACCCAGGCCGGTCATTTGGATGCGGTATGCGTATGCGCATCGCACGATTCTCATATTAACGACCGAACTAAAATACTCGTGTTCGAAGTAAATTAAAATATGCAACACATTCGATGAAAAAACTGTATCGAGTGTCTGTTGTTTCGTAATGGCCAAGTGTGAGTTGTGATGTTATGTCATGGCATTTGACGTCTATTTTTGACGTTGAAGGACTTAATGTTGCTTTTCTTTCAGAGATATGCTATGTGTGCATAGCTATGCTACGAATGTAATAGCTAACTATGAAACTATGTGACCGTTTTCACCAATACTAAGCTATGTAGACATTTATAGCACGCATCTTTCCATATAAAAAAGCATAGCTCAGCTGAGTCCATTTCGCGCCCATAAGCTCGCTTGCGTTTCTGGGATAAATAGCCTATGTGTTATTTCAGACCTCGATCTATCCCTGTCCCAAATTTCATCCCGATCCTTTCAGGTGTTTTGACGTGATTGAGTATGATTGAGTAACTTTTGCATTTTTAATATAGGCAGATAGGCACTCATTCCTCTCTTAAGATATTAGTGCATAAGAGAGAAGGACACTGCCTAATACACAATTACTAAGCTTTTTTTCTATTTAAGATTAAAGAATACAAACTACAATAACCATTAGACGGCTATTAGTTTCGACATTGATCCTAAGTGCCCCTAAAACATTAAGCATCGATAACAACAATCAATAAAAATATAAATAGATAACATTCGTTCCTTTCCACGACAGCACATCTCTTATAAACAATTACGACTCACATTCTACCACAATTAATCAATCGTTGTGTAACACAATAAAGCGGCTGCATCGCTCTTTCGATACATATCGTCTAGAGGACGGAATAATTAGGCTAGTTGTGCAGCGTAAAGCGCATTCGTCAAGTGTTGAGATGCGCGGAGAGGTTTTTAGTGATGGGTGTTTATCGATAGGAATTTATCGATAGTCATATTTTCTATTTTGTATTTTTAGAATATTTTTTTTAATAATCTGCTAACCATTTTTATTTCAAGATAAAGCGTAAAAAGACTTAAATAAATATGTATGATAATACGATAATCTTTCTGGAATTGACTCATTTAAAGAGAATATTAAAATAAGACCTTTGTGTTTCCAAGTATCTATGTAGAAAATGCAAATCCGTAGACTTATTTATTGAACGTCCTTTTAAAAACGACTAAAATAACATACTGGACATCTATGCAAATCACAGCTGATGTAAATCGGACACAAACAAAATATTTCGTTGAATTCACAATTTGAAGTAAACTCACGTATCTTCGCACTCCGTTTACATACAAAAATACTTCCCTTACAAAGTATTTTGTATCAACACCGTGTTTACAACCATTTATGTCAGTACTTATTTTATATGAGCTTTTATTAATATACCGAGAATTTTACGTGGGTAGTAGAATATAAAAAATGATTGTTTTATTCAGAAAACTGTTATTAGAACTTGAGACGGGATATTTACCATGTTTATTTATGTCGATGAGTTTCTCTATTGTTTCAGAAAACTGTTCAAAGACACCCATCAATTAATACATTCGAAACTTTTTAATGTTCTAATTAATTATCGATATCAATAAACATCGATTAATCAAATTTTTAATTTCTATCGATATGACGACTGTTCCGTCACTACTCTGCATCTGTGTCAGATGTGCGGCAGGTGGCGCATGCGCAGGTGAACGCCATACTAGGCGCGCAGCCTTGCACGCTCCCGCCAAAATCTTGCGGTGGCCTTACAAGTCCCTATTGTTTACTAGACAGACATCATGCAATAATACGAGTATGATCTTTTATTTTTAAGAACTTTTTGGCAAATGAAACTGGTGGTATCTTCTTTACTGAAAGATGTTTCATGCAATATTAGTCCTATTTCTAACCTGATTTAAGAGTTAGATTCCTTTCATTGGTCAATGCCAATGTTCTAAAGCTTTTCTAGAAAATTCTGATGGGTTTTATGGGGTCTGGATATGAGATGTTTAAACTAGACATGTACCATGACCTAGGATCTTCAATCAATCTTCTTGAAATTTTGTTGGTAGCACGGAGAAAGATACAGAAGTAATTTTTCACTGCAAACAAAACTGCGGGCCAAATCTAGTATACTCTAACTTAAATCCAGTCCATTAAATATCTGTGTTTATAACATTGTAACTTCATGTTATTAGCCACGTGTTAAAACTCCACGTGGTTGCAAACGGTTTAACGGTACCCTGAATGAACTTTCAATGTAGCTAGTCAGATTCATTAATACAATTTAAAGTTTATTAATTTCTTAATGAAATTAGTGCACAACTGCTTCGACTTTGTCTATCTCTATCCCAAAACGTTATTGTTTAGTAGTTTTATTATAAAATGGATCATTTGCTAATGATCCATTTTTCTATTCGCGTAGTCAAAAAGTCCAATTACTTTTTGACTCCTTACTAAAGCTTTTAAGCACCACAATGTAACATATATAATAGGTATGTATCTACATTGGTACAAAATAAAACTATCTAAGTATAAAAGCGAGTGTACATACTACATAGTACCTACTTTACTACTACAAGCATACTTCTACAGAAAACACATTTGCAAACAAATGACGGCTAAGGGAATAAAATTAGGTAGTTACCTATTGAAGAACGAGTTTCCAATATGTAAATAGAATTCTGTAAGGCAATAGTATCGCAATAACTTTAGTGGTTGGAACCTGTGTGTATACAGCTAAAAATAACTCATGGCACCCTCTCGTAGACCTCTTGGGGATTACATCAGGTGCTTAGGAAACGGAATGCACCTGTGTCATAAATACTTTTATTGGAATAGCTTTGGGAATACCTACTTACTTGATTTCCATAATTTTAGTAGGTTGGAGAAGCTCAGTGTTGTAGGAAATGTAGAGAGCAAAAGGGCAAGAGGACGATCCTCAATCAGATGGTTTGACCAGCTCAAGGACAACGCAGTATTGAGGTTCTACATCACAAATGACCGCAGACAGAAGCCGATAGAGACCGTTCGTCCTTTTCATAGTGATGCCACGGATCATCACGATACTCAGTCATGAGGGAATGATCAGAGAGAGAAAGTAGTTTGGTTTTGGTAAGCTTTGTTAGACTTAGGAAGACTCAAAAGCCAAAAGAAATGATCGTGAATCACAAGAGTCGTTTGTCGCTTTAGACAAGCGTATACCTATGTAGGATTTCCGATTTTGAACCGGTCTTTAATTAGTATAATAAAATATACGTTCTGGTTTTAACTACTCATAACATGCTAGTCTTCAAGGCTTCGAAGAAGTACAATTATCCATTGACACGAGAAGTCAGGAGTTTGTCTGACAGAAATGTGAAGTGCTGCATCATGAATGTCCTATCGTGTTTAGACGGTTATGAAATGTGGAAGGCAGTAGATGACTCCATGACAGTAGCTCCTTGACCAGGTTAAGCTTCAACGCCGATCTCAGCTCATCTCTTGTGACAAGGAGAAACTGTCTTCTGACTAGTTGCTCTACCCATCACGTGACCCACCTGTCATTGAAATTTGAAACCAATCGTCCATTGATACATTAACAAGCAATATAAAAGCAATAGCCGAGAGGAAGTAATAACATTCATTAGGTTCAATTTCCTTTAACTTTATGGGTATTGGCAAAACGTCATCATTATCATGTAGGCAGGATGTGATATTGATTTTTATAGTGTGTAATGACGGAATAGATCGTGGCTTCGACTTAAGAATGTTTCGACACTTCCCCTCAAATGATGATTAAGGCCACCGACATTCTCTAACTTATTTGACCAACTCAAGGACAACTCAGCATCGAAGTTCTACACCACAATACAAATGGCGGCAAACAGAAGCCAATCGAGACCGTTCGTCCGATCCAGAATGATACCAGGACGATCACTATTGTAAGTCATGGTGGGAACGACCAGATAGTGAAAGCAGTGTGGTACAGATAAACTATATGTTAGACTTAGGAAGACCCAAAAGCCAAAAGTAATTGTCGTGAATCACAAGAGTCGTTTGTCGATTTAGACAAGCGTATACCTATGTAGGATTTCCGATTTTGAACCGGTCTTTAATTAGTATAATAAAATATACGTTCTGGTTTTAACTACTCATAACATGCTAGTCTTCAAGGCTTAGAAGAAGTACAAATATCCATTGTCACGGAAGTCAGGAGTTCGTCTGACAGAATTGTAAAGCTTTGCACCATGAATGTCCTATCGTGTATAGAGAATTGTGGAATGTGGAGAGTAGAAGATGACTCTATGACAAAGCTCCTTGACCAGGTTAAGCTTCAATGTCGAGCTCATCTCTTGTGATGAGGACAAACAGTCTTTTGACTAGTTGCTTTACCCATCACGTGACCCACCTGTCATTGAAATTTGAAACCAATCGTCCATTGATACATTAACAAGCAATATAAAAGCAATAGCCGAGAGGAAGTAATAACATTCATTAGGTTCAATTTCCTTTAACTTTATGGGTATTGGCAAAACGTCATCATTATCATGTAGGCAGGATGTGATATTGATTTTTATAGTGTGTAATGACGAATAGATCGTGGCTTCGACTTGAGATGTTTCGACACTTCCCCTCAAATGATGATTAAGGCCACCAACATTAGGTACTTATTGTGTTAGGACAGAATGTTACAAATTATTTCGATGACGAAAATACGTTTCTCTGTATGATGAAGTTTGCAATGGCAATAAAATTGAGCTCGAATTGTTTTTTGCATTTCCAAAATTAATGGTTTGTAGTAAAGCATGCGTATGATGTTATTGTTACAAAAGGCAATGAAATGACAAAGTCAAAGCAATTATTTTAATTAATCCTAAATTACGCACTTTTGAAACGTCAAATGGAATTGTCCGTCACTCTGTCTGTCAGTGAAGCTAGCTGCTCGTTCCAAAGTGTAGCTTCGAATGGAGAAGAACGAGCAAGAAACTCCATGCTTAGGTGACCCTTGAATATTAAATGTTTCATAATGATCCGTAATTGAAAAGTAAAAGAGATCTAACTCCAACTGACTACCGAAGTGCAGACTGCACTTATAATCACTGAACCAACAACAAACGGTACATTTACTACATCCAATTAAAAAAAAGTAAAAAAGCACATGCACAGTCGAATAGAAAAACTCCTTTTTAAAGTCGGTCAAGATATTAATTTTAATTGTTACCATATCCATAATTCGGTGTTGCGTGTTCATAATACAATGGAACTTCCGTCCCGTGTCCTTTTAGCATTGTTTTATAGGTCAAGGTAACATAAAGTCGTCCCTTCTGAACCTACTGACTTCATTTGCCACTAACTAGCCGGACATACTTAGGACTCTGTAAAAACTTGAATTTTAATTAAAGAATATTTTTTTTTAAACATTTAATTCTTTAAAGAAATCGCGATATAACCATCAGGCGACCAGTCTGCAGGTTTGCCCTATTCCATAAAAAAATATATATATTGTAAAGTCCACCAGCAATTAGGCACAAAATCTAATAAGAATTTTCAAATTAATTAGACACAACATTCTAATAAGAATTTCCAAATAAAATACTATAATAAGAGGTCTATCTCAGGGCTCCAACCTAGGTCCAACACTATATCAAGTTAACCATTGACAGACAATTTAGCAAAGGCATAAGTAAAAACTGAACATAATGAAAGTATCCATCATCTGTTTTCACTCTGCGCACGCGCGGCCCTGAGAGTAACGGTACCCGCCGGCAGATGGCGCGACCATCGAAGGAACTTTGTAAACAACATGTCTTTAACAACTAAATTATTAACACTGTATATTGGTGTACAAGTATGTTCATTTTTGACCACTATGGTATTATTTTTGTGGTGGGAGAAAAGTTCAGAAGGACTAAACGGTTTGGCTTCTACATTTGTGTTCCTAGAGTGGGGCAACGTTTAAAAAAATAATAATAAATTTGTCTTTACTTTTTATCGATAGTCTAGTGATTTATTCGATTATAAATTGGCCTCGAGAGGTTAAAGGGAGGTGACTTGTCGCCTGTCATTGATGTAATACGGGACGCAATTATAGATTTCTTATCATACTTTTGTGTGACGTTTTAAATTAAAGCTTCAATCACACACTTGTTCATAGGATTAAAGAATCTTTAATGACAGACAGACTAACGGACATTACTAATACTATTATAAACGTGTTTGTTTGTTTGGCCGTCATTTACGCTAAAACTACTGAACGAATACAGACGGGGTATGAGCTAATTTGGGTGATAGGATACTTTTTATCCCAGGGAAACGCGGGCGAAGTCGCTGGCAGAAGCTAGTAGATTACTAATTATCTGATTTTAGTTTATTATTATATAATAGTTTTTGGAAGTGGTGCTTCTGTATTAATTTTCTTATCTACCACATGAACTGTGGTAAATTTTAATGATGATAACTTTTTATTATTTTGTAGTGAAATTATACTTTGCTGTAGGGAACAATTTAGTAATAACAATATGTTGTAGTGATAACTATAGCTCAAGATATCGTGGACTGAAACTTATTGATTGATAGCGCACCCAACTAAGTATAGGGCATTCGTTGCGAATAAATTTCAACTTAATTGTAGTGTAGATGTGGCTATTTTTAGCTTGAGCTGTTGTTATAGTTTTCTTTCTAGGTTTTGGTGAATGGCTTTTAATAAAGAAAGTGTCATATGTAGGTAGCGGCGACCTCACTGGTCGAGTGGTCGCAAGTGCCGGACAAGGGGTGTCGGGCTTGATTCCCGGATTGGGCAAAATATTACTGGGCCTTTTTTCGGTTTTTCAAAAATTTCTCAGTAGTAGTATACTGGCAAGAGGCTCATCTCCTATTATATGGGATTTATAACACAAATGGTAAAAAATGGATGTACATTGTATAGCGGCATTACTTTTGGGGATGTTTTCGGGTATAGGTAATGATGTCTTGTTGTGAACTCGGTAGGTAAATTTACGTAGTTAAGTTCGACAGTGATGATATTAGGTATAGTTATTATCGAAATTTACGTATTTCCTCGTTCATGTTTATCCCAAAAAAGGCAAAGTCTGTATACATATAACTTTACCGAAGAAAACGAAAATAAAAGTTCAAAAATGTCATCAAAACGGGACAAAGCTATAATTAGAATTTCATAACTCGATACAGATCTGTAACAAAGACTCATAAATTGAGGGACGTTTAAGGAAACCACCATAGTTTACGAGTTTACTACTGGCCTTTCTTTTAACCTATAAATTAACGTTTCAATGTTCCCAGCCTAGACATTAAATTATAGTTAATAAAACCTGGTGGTGGAAAGATGTCAGCCAGTTGAATAAGCCAGTCCAAACTGTGAAACTTTACTAAAGAATTGTCTACGTTATTACAAAATAATTGTTTCGAGTGTTTTAACTTATTGACTGACGACATAAAACTACGGAGACAAATTCGCCTGTAACAAGGCCCAGTTCGGATTTTTAAGTCTTTGACTGCCAATAGAAAACTGTTGAAGGCAAATCCTTCGCTAACGTCGGTCACCGGTGACCACCACGGTGCTCAATGTGTTAGGTGAATTCAAGAAATGACGAACATTCAATATTATTCTTCTGCTAGCTATCTAGCTTTTGCCAGAGTCTTCGCCTGGTTTCCAGTGGACTAAACGGTATCCTATCACTCAAGTCAGCTATACTGTTCAGTAGTTTCGGCGTGATTGACGGACAAACATCAAAATAAACAATCTTTTATATTTATAATATTAGTGTAATACACACTTTGCGCGTTTAATCAGCCCACTTAATAAAAAGTAGCAGAGTCTTGGAATTCTTTTCGATTGCACACATTATGATATAGCTGGGAGTACGATAAAGGACATCAGTTTCATTTCCATCACAACCATTGCTGCAGGTAAAAGCACATATCAATAGTCATCTCATCAGCATATAACAGAGTAACAGCGTGTATAATCGCCAATACAGACCACCATACGTCATGATACACATCAGGCTTTAGTTAAGTACCATTAGTTAACCCGTAAAAGCGATAATTGAAACAATGAGCTGACATAACGGTGAAATGCGATAGAGCACCGGGCCCCGGGCTCGGGCCGCTGCGGTTTTTGCGTCGCCCGCCAAATGTCACGGCCTCGTCATACTCAAGATGTCGCTTAAGACGAACCGTGTGTTGTTACACCGTACTGTAATGTGGCTAAGTACTTACTAACTTTACTTGATATGTTTTTTCCAATTCCGTTATTTGTATGAATAATGTGTATGTGAACTTGTATGCTTGTAAACGCACCCATTGGAGAAAATCCTAATGTA
Source organism: Spodoptera frugiperda (assembly GCF_023101765.2). NCBI lineage: Eukaryota > Metazoa > Arthropoda > Insecta > Lepidoptera > Noctuidae > Spodoptera > Spodoptera frugiperda. Next base: position 7,976,634 of record NC_064229.1, on the reverse strand, counting down.
GGGCAAGGTTTCTTTTTTTTAATTCCGTTCTTTGATATAGGGACTAAGGACAGTATTTATGAAATTAAAATGTAACTACGGACACTTTTATTATTAAGTATAAGTTTTGTATTGTGAAGTATACAATTTTTTTTTAATATTTCGTACTTGAATTTTATATCTTTTTATTGTTTTCATTATCTGTGGAATAAATGGATCTGTCAGACGAAATTACACGTAATATCTTTTCGCACTTATTTACTTCCTACTTTTTATTTTTTTATGATGGGTCGAAGTTTGGCCGTTATCTCTCCTGGTAGTAAGTGATGATGCGGCTTAATAAACTAATACGTAACTTACACAATGTCACAACGGTGTAACAGGAGGTATAATATTACCGATCACTTTACGAATTCACATTGGAATGTAAACACCAACTGTTTCGCTGTTGTACGTGCAAATGACATTTTTATTTAACAATATTTGTTTACTACACAATATATGGCAACCCTGATGGCGAAATAACGGAATTTTCACAATACTGGCAACACGGACAATTTGTTCGAGTTTTACAACACGATATAAAAATTGCCGTAAAAATTTGTTTGTAAAAATAGTCAATGTGTTATTTAAGTCAGAATTATTTTTGAGTATGGGATAAAAGGGTTGTCATTTTATTACTATTGTTGTGTAGATAGCTTATCTCTGTGCATGCCTAAATGCCTTATTAGTGCTCATCCCTTAATTGGGCATAAAACAGATGTACTTATTAATCGCCTATTTATTTACTCATTAAACAGACAATGCCATAAACTTTTACCTTTATCTTTTTACATGTTTTGCCATGTTACTCCATTTTAAGTACCTTGCTAAGTAAATATTAGTAGTTACAAAACCATGTTTAATTAGCTATTATCAAAAGCATATCAAGATCACAATAGCAAAATTAATGGAAATAAATTATTTGAATTGCATACTATGCATCGTTTTTTTTTTATTTAAAATCGTGTGAGTTGTGTCATCGTTGAGTATTTGAAATAAGTGTGAGTTTAAAAAAATCAAAACGCATCTTCACTTCATTCATTTTTAAAATCGATCATATTTTATTAAAGAAGCGTACAAGCAAATCCAGAATTTAAATAAGTAGCACTGCATTCGAAATTTAAAAACATCGATAGGGGCGTGGGAAAAAGGCCTTCTGTTCCAAACTCTTTTTTTCAAATCTTCATTGTGGATTACACCTGCTAGCCGTTCGCAGCTTTCGAAAAAAAAATCACGGCGTTCTTTTTTCGAATGGACCTATCGTTCGTCCGATATTCTTATGAGCTGAACTGATTGGGTCTTTGATGGGATCATGAAATAGCGGTAATAAATCTAGTGAGGGACATTTTTATAGTCGATTTTGCGATAAAATAAAGCGCAAATTTATTAAAACATGACTTTAAGGTGTATCAATTTGTTAGTAATTAAAAACGCTCGTTAGTTTAGTCTACGGTGTTCAAAAACAGAGTCTATCTGACCAGCCGTAACTTAATAATGATGATAGCATTTAATGATGCCTCACAACTGGTTATTTCACCCTATATATTTTTATTTTTAAAGTAGTCGTGAGATACTGTGTATACTACGATTATTAAGTGGTAGAATCACGACGCAGTAATTTGTTTTTTTTTCCTCCGTTGCATCACGATCGATGAAGGGTTATTGATCATTATAGACATCATAACGCGATGCCCCATTTTTTTATCTCAACAAAGAATTCTTCTTACATTTTATTTCTCGAATTAAATTGAACGTGTAATTTGGATCGTATCCTAGAGCCTCATTTGAATAGAAAAACAACCTACCGCGTGCATAAAATCTTGTAATGTCCACAAAAACATTTGATTTGTAAAGAAAAAAAGATGAAAAAATCACGCAACGTAATTTAGTCAAATTAAGCATAACGCTGTCACGTACGTGCTGTGCGATTGAGTTCAATGTAAAAAAACAGTTCACAGACCTGTTATTTTGAATATTCCCGACATTTTTTCGTTTATTTTGTCGCTTTTCAATTTATAGTCGTGTAAAGGCCGACCACCGATGAATCTGTTCTACGTGTAACTTGATTTGAGAAAAAAAAACAATCACCTGTACTTCCGTTCGTTCGTTTTTCAAATCGGCGGCGATGACAGCAATTTAAATATTTAATTTTGGAACTATATTTATTATTTATAAAGTGGAGGATGTCACGACCGTGTTTTGTCGAAAATAGGTTTTATGCATTATTGTTTTGCTTATTTTTTTATAGTCTGTGATGTTAGCCGAAATCTATGGTCTATAAAAAGTGTCGGCTTTATTTGAATTCTTTATTACATGTTAGATGAGACGGGACTTTATAAATATTATAATTACGTTATTTAGTCTTTTAATAACAGCGTGTAATGTTAATTATTATGTTATCGGCTTACTCTCGTAACTGTTTGACGAGGAACTCGACTAGTTTCAAGCCATGCTAGAGTAGCAGCGCGACAATCGCCGCGTCGTGTGTCGCAGAATGCTACTCATGAATATGAGCCTCTAGCATGGCTTGAAACTAGTCGAGTTCCTCGTCAAACAGTTACGTCAGTAAGCCGATAACATAACAATTAATTTAGCATATAACGTGTCAATATTTTTTTGTTTTCATTCAAATTATGTCCTTCCCAACGACCCTTAATTATCTCAGCTTATTAATTAAACGGCAGCTGAAGATCCAATTCCGAAGAAACATGCAAATTGAAATTACCATAACAAAACTCGAAGCCAACACTGTTGCGATCATAATTCGGTAAAAGCCTAAGAATTAGGTGTCGATCATATACGAAGGCTTGTTGAGCCACCTTCGGTTGTACAGCCATATATGGAAGCGGCGCGTGCGCACCGGTCATCATTACCGCGAGACGATCACATTCCATTTTTAAGAGGTCCGTTGTTGCATGGAAAAACCATGAACTTTTAGTTATGGGTAGCTGTCAATCATGCGTGCTTTAAAATGGAGTAAGGTTGTGTATGGAGATGTGAGATAAGAATCGTAAGGTTATGTAGATTAGATAGTGGATAGGCTTAAACAAAAGAATATCTATTTTGTCTATATTGAGAGTGAGTGGAAGTAAATATGTATATGGATGAACTCAACTCATTTTCTATACCTAGTGATTGAGTAGACAGAAAAACACCAAAGATTGCAGGACAGTCTAGCCATAGCTATTGTCCTGGACTGTCCTATATACACAGTTCATGGACACAGTTGAGGAAACCTTCACTTTTTCCCAAATTAACCGCTGTACTCAGAGTCGTTACTTAACCCAGTTACTTAACCCAGTCCTTAGAAATTGTTCTCAATACAAAATCGTTACTAAAGAATAGTTTAGGTAATCAATAAACGTCTCTGAGTGTGGCAGTAACACTTTCTAGTTTCAGTCTGAACTTCATTTGATTCAAGTACAAACCAATGTCAAGTTAAATAAAACCGTTTAAAAAAGGATGTAGCACCACAAATGGGTACTAAAAATGGTACTTCCCCATTTTAATTTGTTTTATTAAGAGCTATAGTTTTTTATGTTAGAAGTTCATTAGCCTCTTAGCTAGGTTTTACGTCATTGATTGAGTTTAGCGAGACCAGTTAAGATAAGTGCCGGAACATTAAGCCTCGTGCAGTCAACGTGTTTATTAAGGATGCGTTGGTCAAGGATGGAGATGAAGAAGTCTGTCTTATATGTAGCTCAATTAGTAAATTGATTAGGATATAATTATGATTTTACAATGTATACTCACTTTTCACCATTTGTGTTATAAGTCCCATGTAATAGGGGTTAAGCCTATTGCCAAAAAATATAGCTGTGCCTATTGCAATTCCAGAACTCGTGCTGATTGAGAAATTTTCGAGAAGCCCAAAAAACTCAGTAAGACTTTGCCCGATTCGAAATCGAACCCTCTTTGTAATATGGCGACAAAGATGATTAGAAAATAAGCCATTCTTGAAATACGTATTAACATCTTCAAACAAGATATCTGGAGGTTACGTTTTAATCTCACTTCATAATTTTTGTCAAAAAATATCCTCAAAAATTATAGACTGAACCACAATACCGACATACCGCCTCACATTCAACAGTAATTTATAAAATTGCAACTTAATGTAAATGACGGTTGTTTTTAGCTGTGGCGACATTGCGGTCCATTTATAACTTGGTAATGTTTTTGACATTTCGCTCCGTCAAGTTGGTACCACTGTATATTTCGTATACCGAACAGTCGAACTAGTGTTGTGAACGTTCGAATATTTGTTTTTAATTAATCGATATTAATTGTCGGTTTTATCGACCTAATTACATGGTTCTGCTGTCGACGAATAATGTTGATATTTTTAAGTTTTATAAGCCTTTTGCTAGCAGGTCGTTAAGTAAGTAGTAGTTAATAATTTTCGATGTTCAACAAATAAGAGGTAATTGTGTTAGTAATTTTTGTAAGTACATGATTACGAAGTTCGTTGAGTGCATTTTTGAAACTTTGTCGCAATCCACAGGTGGTTTATTATCATAGTGGTTTTAAAAAAGTTATTAACGCTTTCCATTATGTAAATATAGTAACAAAAATATTCCGATCTTCTACAAGTGTATAAAAGAACAAATATGTGACAGTGTGGAGTGGTCTCAGGTCTTGCTTTGAATCTCTTCTTACTCCATTGAGAAATAATCGGTGTGAAGATGTTTATGAGTGAACAAAATTTTACGGGAAGCATTCCTTTTCGCTATGAAATGTCCTCTGCAAGTCCAAAAAGCAAATACGGTATGACAATGGATTTCATAGATGATAAGCTACGTTTATCTATTCGAAGAATGCAGGTACGATTTTATAGTCATAATTGAATTAGAAAACTTAAAACCACCACTACTTGAGGTTACCTAAATTGATTCAAATATTATATAAACTATCAACATTTAAAACTTCCAAAATCATTCAAAAATTTAACCAAACAAACATCACATCACCTGCAAAACCACTCGAATGTACTCGACATTCAAACAGACCATAAACAAAGAGTCTCAGAACAACCTGCGCCCGCGCAGCTAAGTTTTTGCGCGCTTCCTGGCGCTCGCAGGCGGTTCCGTATCCGGCGGAAGTGAGCAGATGAGATTCGGAGGGTTTTTGCGCAATGCTTTGTGTCACTTCCTGTTCGTTTAGGTACTGAAGGTGCATTACGACCTTGGGTTCGAATTTCATGAGGGACCGGGGATCAGGGATGGGATTTCCGCTAAATGTAGCCTAAGTGTGGTGCTTCCTGTATGGAAGGTTTTGTCTGGCTAGTGGCTAGTGGAGTTTTAATTTAACGGTGTGGATTAGGTTGATTTCATGTGGTGATGAATTGGTCATTGGTTTGTTACTTTGTTGATGCATACAAAAAAAACTTGGTTTGTTGATTTGTTGGTTTACACAAAAAAAAAAACTGTTTTGTTGTGATACAAATATCTTCAGGATTAAATACATAGTTTAATGGTGTATGGATCGCTAACGATATAAAAAAAGTTCATTAAAGCGGTTGGTTAGAATATTACTGAACGGTAGTTACCAAATCTGAACTCCATACTATCAATTCTGTCTGTTTCTAGTTATTCTTCCACTACACAAAATATTTTTTATTCATTTTTTCTAAACACGGTAAAAATCTAAAGACGATCTAGTATAAAAGATTGAATAGCTTAAAGGCTTTTGTTCTGTATTACTTCACAGTTCACATACAAAGCTCTTGAAAGGTCACATTGCATTAAAAAAGCAAGTACCATGCCGCACCTTGAAGTTTTTTAACAAGTAATCTTAGTACCTCACTTTATTCCTTTACCTGTCTTAAGATTTGTGTCCGATTACTCGATCTGCCTTTCTAAGGAATCAATGTTTATCAGAGAACTCCACAATAAGGTGCAGGCAGATGGCAAACGAACTAACAAAGCACTTGTGCCGAACGATTTATTTTTTTCAAACACCATGTGCTTCCATACACGAATTAAATCCGACGTGTTTTTTCCCCAAAAACGTCATATTTGCATCCCAGCTTCAACGACACATGCCACTAGGAAAATCACAAAAAAATCCCAAGATCAAGAAAAAATGGTCGGAGAAACGACAGATGTACGAAAAGAAATATTGAGGAGCACGTGCCATCTGCCAAATCTTAGAGACCTTCACACAAAGGGATAGTTTCGTGCTCGCACACAAAAAAACACAGTATAAGGAGCACGCACACTAAGGAAAAGTGCGCGATCGATCAAAGATCGGCGCACGCGCCGTTCGCGGCAGATGGTCCGACGTGATTGGTCGATGGTGTTTGAATTCCGAACTTCCGCACAATAGCGTGATAAGGAATATGACTTATGTTCGTTGTAAGACGGACAGTTTGATTTATTTTCTTTGAGTGGCCATTTGCAATTGTCGCGTTGATTGTATGGCAACAATTGGACCGTTTAAAGCAATTTCTTTTGTCGCTGACTGATGATCTGACATAGAAAGTCTTGGATTGATCTCCGATGATTTCTACTTTCGCGATATCAATCATTTATTGTAATTATTCCTTTTATACAAGTGTAGGTAGGTTCTCATGGTCCAATTTGCGAGCCATTATCATGTAATTGATATTGTTTTATTCCTTAATGGTTTTTAATTTGTATTGACTTGTATCGATTTGTTATAAATGGAAGAAAGTTATCGCACAAATAGTTTCGATGTCCATTTAGTCATCCTTATTTACGTCTAATGCATTGGGTTCTAAGAAATCAATTGCGTGTTTCATATTTCCTAAATTTTTACAGTATGGCCAAAAATATTTACTTTATGCTTAGTTTCGTGGACTTTGATTAGATTAAAGTTGTTTTGTTGCATCAATATTATTATCATTAACAAAATATTTTCAAATTCTTTTTACTGTGAAGTACCTACGTATATCTTGTTTGCGTTTTTAGCCTTCATCGAAAAAGTATTGACTTGTTGCAAATTCTCAATCAATATAAAATATTTCGATTCCTAAATGCGGGCTTTTCTAAGATGTTTAGATAAATGGACTTCGTTTTATCATTGAACAATTTAAATTATGAAGGTCCTTTAACATAATTAGATCTTTATTTACATCGAGATAAGATATCATATGGCTTTCTACCAAAATATCGACAGCTATTGATCTTCCATCTGCCCATACCATTCTTTAACCCCTTACCTTTTCCCAGCATTATCATAAGTATTCCGAAATTTCATTAATCTAAAAACCTCCTCAAAAAACCTTGGCTTATGCATCTTCAAGAAATGCTACCTGGCAAATAGCAGCTGCATCACTTAAATCGATCTTAGTTCCATCTCTTTCTAATCCTATACAAAACAGACATCTATCTCTTTTGATGTAGAAAAAAAAATGAAGAAACGAGTGATTGTTGTGTGAGATGGTCTGTTGAAGGAATCATTGTGTTTCGTGTTTATTCACTTTCTGGAGATTTATGTACGAATAAGTATGTTATTAACGGCTCCTGGATTCGCCTGGGATTGTTTTTCTTAAGGAAGATCAAGGAAGGGTGTAAAGAACAACATAGTGTCACCTCTGTTGTCTTCTGAAGGGGTTGGCAAAAGCACACTTACTAAACACCCACTTTTTGCCAGTTGATTGCATCCATTGTTATTCCCCTAGCAGTATTGAGACATTTTAAAATGCGAGTTCAATTTCAGTTTCAATACCATGTATGTGAAATTGTTAATTGTTGAGAAACCCTCTGTATGATAGCATTAGCCACACATGCACACGCATTAAACCTATGGCTTCAAATAGAGATTCATATTCGGTAGGCGAATTTACATGATTAATAGTGACTGATAAATAATAAAGCATAGCTGAAACTACTGGCCATAAACAGCTTCGTGATCCTTCATCATCATCATCATATCAGCCATAAGACGTCCACTGCTGAACATAGGCCACCCCAATGACTTCTAGATAGGCCGGTTGGAAGCGATCTGCATCCAGCATGATCCTTCTAAACCTATCTTTTCTTAGTGCTCTTAAATAGTTTATTATGGAGTACTAAAGGGGACGTGGGATATATTATAATGTACCAAAATTCTTAAGGGACACAAACACGTATGCAATAAATATTTTCTTCGTCGCTGCGCAATTTTAGTCCCTAAATCTTAATTTTAACTATCTTCCTAAGAGCAAAGTTGGCCGCAGGTGGTTACTTAAAATTCTCGAGTAGTTTCGGTGCTTATTTTAATGAAGTCTAACTTTCATAGTTACTTTAGTTGCTTTGGGAGTTTAAACTTTAAGCTTAATGCGTTAAGATGCAAAGTTGAAAGTTGGAGGTAAGTTTATCCCTATGGGGTAGTTGAGCTATATGGACCAGGGAAGCAATTAATTCATTCTACATTATCATATTGCACTGTGAATTTGGTTACACCGACGAGCATGCATGAAAAGGAATATGACTGTTGATGAAGCAAGAGAGGTATGTAAGATTAATTCATCAAATGATTGATTAAGAAGGTGTTCCATAGTCTCTGCCTTGGTAGTAAGTCCTGACAGGCACAGGATTCAAAATAGCAAAATAAAAATAAGATTCTGGCAAATAATAAAAGTGTTGTATTATTAAAAACGAAACTAGACAATTAAAACTACACTTTTTTATCTTTTCATTTGTAAATTCCCATAGATTATGTCAAAATCTTTTTCCAGTATCAGCTGTTGCTTACTTGTGCTAACTTGCGGTTGCTTACTTGTGCATCTATATCGAAATAATGCATTTGCACGTGCATTTTAGTAACTGAGGATGCATCTAAGTTAGAAGAGATATTTTTCTTTAGCATTACGTACTGAAAAAATTTACAAGCACGTTGAAAAATCGATCGTTTGCACTTAGTAATAAAGTTTAGTTTTGACAGCACTATAAACTGCAAACAATCAGCTGATTCCCATGCTTTGACACACGTGTAGACATTTTACCATTACAATTTCAACCATAACTTTCAAATAATAGGGTTATTTTTAGATTGAACACCAAAATGGATCAGATCAGCTGATTCTCAAGGCTTCGCACACGTGTAAAGGTTGTATTTGCGATTTTTTTAAGGATTATCTTTGAAAAAATCTTTTATGCGCTTGCGCAAGGGCCGTGGGAGCGAGATCTTGGCAACACGTGCTAACTTACCTGGCTTACGTAAAAAAAACCTTTCGAAAGACATTTTTGAAGGCTTCGAGAATAGGTACTGGATTAAAGAAAAGAAAATACATGTTCAGTACTGACAATGAGAATTTTTGACAGTTTCATAAATGGACGTTCGATTGGCGATCGATTGACAAAGACTTTTATATCAAATTGAGGCGACAAAGACCTATATTATGAAAATATGAATAGGTATTGTAATAAACATTGTTGAGAAGTACAAATGTCTAATTTATTTTATTTGAGGAGTGAGCAAAGAAGTAGGAAATTTGAGGAGTGTGTCGGAGCATTCTTATAACATGTTGCTTGACTTGAGGGAGTAGAATTGATTTGTGTCCACTCCTACGCTTCTCATAAGTGTAATATAAGAGTTATTGTGTCCGCCCCTATTCTTTTCGCTTATGTGATAAGTCTCAACTAAGGAAATACAATACTTACTGATAAACTTGAACCTTTTAAGGTGGCCTTGTTAATTGAATCTGTAATCTTTGCGTAAAGCCCAAAGCTTCGAAAGAGCAAATCATATTTTTTGCGCGACCATTTTACTATGAGTTTATCATCCCGGTCTCGCTTTCACTCGCAGAGGGGGAATATCTTCATACTGCTATTTAATGAGTATGTCTCACTTGCACTCTTGAAACAGCATGCATATTTGCTACACCAACAAGTACGAGTAAGTTTGAGCTGTGAACTAGACCACTTTAAACCTTGATCTCCATCCTACTTGCCAAATATTATGGAAAAGCCTTCTAAGTTGTCCATAGTCCGGCGGAGAACTGAGACAGGCTTTTTTGAGAGGGAAAAATCCATTAGCTTCTCCCGCCTTGGGCTAGGCGAGAGGGAGTGTCAGACGCTTACTGACTAAAAACCATTCGCTAGACATACCGCAGGTCTGGGTCGGCATCAGCCCTACTGGGCCCCATTTGTAGTGGTCTGATGGCTCTTTGAGGCACGCACTGAACGAAAAGCCAAACTGACACAGACTATTGTTGATATTAGAACCAGTCATTATTATATACCCAAAAATAACAAATTGCACTTTCTACTACTACAGGTACAGTTACACTAACAAGGCACCCAAGACTTCCCAATACATTTTACAAACCCAAACTTAATCATAAATCAAATATAACGATCTGAAGAGCAGCATTTATATAATTATCATTTCATACACATTTATAACACAACGTAAATCATAGGTAATATATAACATGTTATGTGTAACGTGTTATATGGAATTTATCAATTTATTACACATAGCACTATAACAGCAATAAATAAGAAATATACTTGAGTATTTAGAAATAGCGTTAGATGGCAGACCGTTAAAAAAATTGTCTATAAAAAACTGTAACAATTTGTGTGACCAATCTGTAACGAAGTTTAGGTGAAGCTTGAACAATATCTGTTGGAGTGTTGGTTCTGTACGTATTGTTTTTCAATAGTAATACAATTTTGTTAGATTAATTTTCAAATTAGAAATTTTTGAATTAGATATAATTATGTGTTAATATGTCAGATGTGATTTCAGTCTCTGATAGTCAAAGTCTATTTAATTTATTTGGAATAGGACGAAATAGAACTATGGTCTATCCCATGTCTTCTGATTAATCTGTATATTCTCTATATATAAAAATCAGTTGCTGTTCGTTAGTCTCGCGAAAACTCGAAGACAGCCGTCTTCGAGTTTTGACAAATTTTAGTCTTGAATTATTTGTGGAAGTTCAGGGAAAGTTTAAAAGGTGAGAAAATAATGTTTGAGAGGGTACGAAATTAGTCGGGTAGCTAGTATCCAAATAAAAATGTTACAAAACTTAAACACAACTGATTAATTTATTAAATTCAAAACAATACAAGACAATCTCAACATTTCAGAACTAAAAATAGCAACATAAAATAACCTCAGTACATTAAACTCAGTTAAGAAAAAAAACCAAACAAAAGAAAACTGTCATTGTGTAGCTTTAATTAATTAAATCCACCATCTTTATTATATCACCGGAGATTAGGCAATATCCTGCTCGCTTTAATCCTTATAAATTGTGGGAAAAAATGCTCTTTTGCAACTCTCAACGGTGAGAAGTGATTGTCCAGTATTATAATACATTCGGAAATAAAATCCATCGTTAATTGGTCGGTTTATTTCTTGCATTAATTGTAATTGGATTACTTTATGGTGCAAGGTTTTGCAGTTTCGTAATATAATTTGGCTGGTGTATATTGGTTGATTTCATTGAGATTCACAGGGTAGATATTATTTGCTTTGGAGATTTTTGTACCATCGTATCTCACCATAGCATATTTAGGTACCAAGGACCTATATGGGAATTTGTAAACATGACTTTAGGCGTATTTTGGCCACATCATCCTCAGACGCGGTGAGAACTTAGAAAAATTGATTGTGGTTGGGAATACCAAAGGCAAGAGATCGCTATTCTAAATAGGTCTGTAAAGGAAACCACAAGCAAGAAGATCGATTTTAATTTATCTTAATTTTACCAGAAATTTTAATCACAATTTTGTCTCTTCAAGGAATAGAATATGTGATCTTGTGGATCTCTAAGCTAGAGTACAGTCGCGTGCCATATTAATGAATGACATGGTGCTGTGTGTAACATTGTTAAATAGCGTTTAGCGATACAGACACTTGGAGTAATGCTCATAGTCACGATATGTTCCGGTGTTGATTCATAAGCGATTATCACCCTTATTGCATGTAGTTTTAAAGGTAATTAGGGAATATTCTAGATGGTATAGGTGCTTTAGTTTGGTGGTCGCTTGTGTCTGTCGAGTAGATCATTGCTATTGATCTCCGAAGTAGATTAAGATTGTTAAAGGTCTAAGATATGTCAAAAATCTTGTGCATAACATGTTTGTCTATCTCTCCACAGAATTTTTTCATTACTAATTCTTCCACAGATGGGGCCCTGTAAGGCTCATGCCTAATCAGGAGTTGCGGACTACCTAGCGGGTTTACAGGGGCTCCGACTCGAAAGCTGGAGTAGGAACGGTGTGGATTTTAGTCAGTAATAAAGGTCTGACCCTACCTCTCGCCTCGCCCAAGGCGGAAGAAGCAATTGGATGATTAACCTTCCTTAAAAAAAATATCATATGTCTATATGCAGCGATGCCCAATAGCCATAGAAAACATTTACAACCTCATTTCAGATGCAGAAGGTGGCTAAGGAAACTGAATGTGGACTTATTTGAAGTAAGCAAAATGCAATGTATTCGCCTATCACTTATCAGTAGGTATTACAAATCACTCGAGTACTCAGTAACCCTCTTTTTTTAGGGATAGAGAGTGTGGTTTTAGTCGGTAAGAGTCCGACATAACCTGCTGTCTGACGCACATTGTAAGACAAAAGGTATCCATGAGGATTTCCACACGTTAAAAAAAAGTATTACAAATCAACACAGGATTAGGTGAATAAAAGTAGTAATTGAGCTCTTTGGTTTTAATAACTACCATATCATACCATTATATTGTGTCAATCCATTTTATTCTACAGCCAATACATAAAATAAGATATTATCTAATGAATAAGATACTTAGCTACTGGTAATAATCGTAATAATTTATGTGCTTATTTAGCTTATGTAGAGTAACATGTTAAATATAAAAATGTCAACTATAAAAATGATATCATAATGATGTTTTGCAATAGTAATAATTCATATTATCTTATTACTAGTAGAGTGATCTAATAATTAAGAAGTCATTATATGTCTTTTTTCTGTTTTTCAGTTATTATTTTTTAAATGCAATAGTCTTATCCTATTGCAATCTAATATATAGCTTCGATTAAAAAAAAGTAATATTTCAATGAAAGATGTCGAGAGATAGATTATTTTTTAGATAATCATAATAAATTAAATCTAATGATGTTGTTAGTAATATTATTAATTATATCATAGGATAATGACACTTATAAAAAGGCACTAAGTTCGAAATTACAGATGGACAAAATGGAGACTACATGGAACCACAAGGTAAGAGAAAAAGAGGCAGACTTGCAGCTAACTGGGAAGATGAGATAAAAAAAACAGCTGGCCCCAAATGGATGCTCAGTCTAGAGAGGACTGGACATCTAAGATTGGACATCTAAGGTTATATATCTAACTAAGACAAAAAACAGATATAAGAAGAGAAAACTAAAGTTAATAAAAAGAAAACCTATATCTGTTATACCTACAATATTAGTTAATTCAGCTTTTTACTTTTTCAATTATTATATTGTAAGACATAAATCACATTTTTTACTTTTTAAGTTTCAAATTCTGCTCTAGAAAACCACATCATATAAGATTAAATACCATAGCAAACAGCTGTTCATACATAAAAAAATCAACCAAAGACAGGGCAAAATCTTGAAGAAGTGTAACGCAACCTTTTATGTGACTATCATCGCAGACAATAGGACAATACAAGGACGCATTTACCTCACTCTATTAAAATGCTATTACATATAAAAACCACTATTTAAACTGTACCCACCAAAAACCTTAATAACCTTTATTGCTATTAAAATAAAGTCGAAATTTGCAAACGTTCAAGTTTGACAGCTGTCAAATTTAGTAAACGTCAAATGTATTGTGTATCTGTGTTGCATTGAATGCGGCCATTTTGTTTTGTGGTATACAACCTCATTGATGGTAACGGAATTATTTTATCATCTTTCATGACAATAATGAATGTAATATTATAGTTATTGAATAGTTTATGTATGGGGAGATTTTATATTGTTTGTTTTGGGTGTCCATTGTTGGTATTTAATTTATTCATGTAAACGTATATTGCGAATAGGGAAGGAATTGACAATTACTTAAGGAATAACGTTGAAATTTTATTTGCTTGTAAAAAAATAAATTGGACGACTTTTTTCTATTTTTTAAGGGAGAAAGTCATCCAATGACTTCTCCTGTGTAGCGCGAGGCGAGAGGTAGTGTAAGACTCTTACTAACTAAAAACCACCCCGTTCCTACTCCTGCTTTTCGAGCTGGAGGCTTGGTAACCCGCTAGGCACTCTATAGCGAATAAATTTATACTCATCTACTTATATAAAATCCCATATAAACCCTATATAAAGTCTTAGGACTTTATTTACTAAATAAACAGCATATCGTTAAGTAAACTAGTTACTTAAGATGTTAATATAATTCTTCTAACACTTTTCTCAGCTTCCATAAATGTACTTATCTATTAATGCTTTATACGGTTTCAATTGCTATGTCATGGATCGTAGAAACAACAATGGATAGGAGAGTAAGATATAAATAATTTATTTTAAGTACACGCGTTGTTTAGGATAACGTAATGTCACGCGTGGGGTCCAGAAGTATCCCCAATATAAATTTACATATATTTTCCTATTTTTTAAATATTTATTGAAATTTGTTTTAGATTATAATAAAAGACATTATAATATTTATTAAAAGTATTTATTAAACATAAAACAATCAATCTTTAGAGAGTAAGGAATATTTTTATCAAATTAACAGTCTTTTAGGTATAATTTTCAAGCACATGTTTAATGTAATACAATTTAACAAAAGAGTCAACTTCAGACTAACTTAACTAAATTATCCTAATAAAATATGAATGCAAAAACAAGTAATTAGAAGAAAAAATAACAATAAACATTATAAAAAAAAATTACAAGCCTTGAAATGTACTAACCAAAACTATCGTTGAAAATCATTCTTTGGGTTGGCATGGTAAACAATAGGTAATTGCTGTTGGATGTGGCTTGCAAATTTTTTTTTGCAGGACTTACATACAATAGTGCTTTTTTTATTTTTAGATCAGACGCTGAATTATGTTCGCTATGAATAGATTTACAGTCACTTATATCACCCACTTCTTCCAAAATATTCTCTTGAGGCGTGTCTCCTATGCCTTCGCTTTCTGAGTCACTAAAATCGTGTATGATTTGATCAATTTAATATTCAGTTAGTCGGCGACTCATTTTTCCTTTTATTCAACACCAATTCTGAAAAGCAAACAAATAAAAAAATAACTAAGGTGAAAAAAGTAACTACGTTAAATCACGGGTGGGGTCTGCAGGTACCCCCACGTAAGCAAAAATGTAACTTACCTTATCACAAGAGCGACATACGTCCACTTGCCGATAGGTTTCGCGTCGCACTGAGATTAGCCGGAAACACGCGTTCGTAACTAGACAATTTCAAAAATTATCGTTAAAAAACAGCGCGTGGGGTCTCCTCAGACCCCGCCCGTGACGTTAAAGGTTAATACGAGATGAGTCTACTGTTTACTTGTAGGTATCTGAAAAAGTAATTATATTATGATTACTAGGATTAAGGATAGGTCCATCCAACTCGTATATAAATAAACATTTTTTTTATGTTAAACGGTTTAAATGGGCTTATAGAGTATGTACCAAATATCAGAATAGATCGAACGCCAGGCAGGTTAAACGCCAATTAATTACTAAACATTCAGCAAACAAACAGGTCTGTTTAGTAATACAACAGTCTTTATTTTACACCATTTATATAAAAAAGGAAATAAAGTAAAATCATTATGGTATTACTGAGATTTTCGAATACATAATGGAGGTTTTAATCATACTAAGTGTAGGGGAGAATAAACTCATCCCCTTTATAGGAGAAACATAACATTTTATTAGCATACATCTACATATAGACACGGTTGGTGCGGTGGCCAGGCTTTCGCGCAACGTGTAGCGGGTTCAATTCCCACACGGAACAGCTCTTTGTGTGATCCACAAATTGTTGTTTCGGGTCTTGGTGTCATGTGTATGTGTATGTGAATTTGTATGTTTGTAAATGCACCCACGACACTCGTAGGAGAAAATCGTAGTGTGGGGCAACGTTTAAATAGTATATATTATGTACATTAGTACATAAATTTCGGAAACTAGAGGCATTGTACCGATTTGTACCTAATGCGTAATGTATTATAGAAAATAAGAAAAAGAATTGAAGAATCGAATCGTTAATACCAGTTACCACATCAAACATTTCTATCACGGCCACTACATCAGCAATCTCACCATTATTCTCAACAAGGTAAAAACTAATCAAATATGGCATTACAATCGATTATATTCATCGAGCTTCAACTCGATATGTCGCTGAATCGATTTGTTTTTTGTACTCGATATAGCATCGATATATATCTCCGTTTGACAATGGCGACCACAAGCGTTTGAAAGATCATATCGTTTTCATGTGATCTTTATGGGGTATTGTGCATCAGGATGCTTCGTGAAAAAATTGTATGGGATACGTAACGGTTCCTTAGTTATTATTTATGGTATTGTTATGGTGGTCGCTAGGAGGACTTGTGATGGTAATTCGAAGTTAGGGGTTAAGTTTAGGGACGCTTCATACAAATTTCTTTCTCGGGGTGCTAGATATTTGCATAAGCCTTTTGATTTTGTTTTGCAAGAATGAAAAGAAGTCAGTTTTTGTAAACGTAAAGACTTTAAGAGTTTGAGATTTTTAATGTGTGTGTGTCATCACCAACCCTTGTCATATAAGATAACAATACTTGGATAAAACGAATCAAAGTTTAGGAGTGCTACAAAATCGTCATTTCTACGTATAAAACGTATCTAAAAGTGACGTCACGCGATATTTAAAATCGTGTCCGAAGAAAATAAAAAATACATGTCTAATATTATAAAATAATCTACAAGACGGGCATTAAAATAAAAATTAGTCATCTATCCTATTCTAAGAACCCATTTAATTCCACAATTAGTTCTAAAATTCCCAAAAATAAAATAAATAACATTCTCCCCTCATTTTTTCCAATTCACACACTAAATCCGTAACCCACCCATCAATTACACAAAATTCTGTATGAAGTGGCATCAAACGACCATCTGAAGTGGCATTCAACAGTCAGATTGATGGATAGACGTGAATAATACTCAACTATACAAGATCATTACGATTGTGTTCGAGAAAACGGTAAAAATCATCTCCAATCTCCATATTAGTTTTGTGATTTGATGCCTCTAATATGGGCATTCTTTCTTGATTTGGAGAAAAGTAATGATCGTGTTCAGATGAGATGCCGTTCAATAAGCATTCAAAGAGCAATTACTTTGATTGACTTCTTGTATTTATTATTATTCATAGATACTTGTATTATTTATTCTTTGCCTTGTTATTCTGTTTGTATTGTTGACAGGTTCGTTTTCTAATTAGGTGTTTATTTTTTTTTTTATGTTTGTCTGGCTTGTGCTTCGGTGTGATTGGCTGTTGATTGAGTTTTAATCAGATTTTACGGAATGTCTTCATTTTGGTTTTGTGCCTGCTATTACTTTAGCATGTTTTATTCTATTTCAATCATTATGAGCTTCATTCGGATTTCTGAATGATCTACGATACCATTTCTTGTGTTTATTTTGGTATCTACTATTTACTTTGTGACAGAATATACTTTTCATCTTGTCTTACTGCCTAAAGACAGCATGAATGTAATTAGACATCCATGGATTTAGACTTGTTGTTCTTCAACACTATTTCTATCCTGTTTTAAATTACCTCAGACAATATTAAGTGATTTGGCCATCCTTCTAATAATGGGAGCTGCAGTTAGCTCTAACGTTACAAAATTGATGTCTGCAACATCAAGACCCAAATTCTCCGGATGCAAATCTGGTCCGCGGAAGTAACAGTTGGCGGAAATCGAACTACCAAACTAACATACATATTATTCCACCGGCTGCGAATATTTCAACTTAACATGTTCTATTTTTGATGCACCAAAAACCACCAGATGCATAGCAGGTACAAGAAACAGCATCATGTTGCAAATTGCAGTAACCGACCAAATTTGGAAGCACAACTTTGTTGCTAACATATAGTGGCTTAAGGGTCTTTTAAATTTGGCAGGGTTGTACCCAAAACCACAGCTTGCCACGACAGATGTAAGACACCGACAAAAACAAGCACGTGCGGTCTTGGAAAAAAATCGCAAGCGCGCACAAGTAGACATGCGACACCTTTTTTTGAAAAAAATCCGCTGTAAGGCGCACGTGATTTCTGAGAAACGGCGTGAAATGAATATTTTTGATGATAGCGGTGTTTAGAGCAGCTGTTCCTAGACTAGGATTATGTTCCTGTGGTCTGGAAGCTGGTTTGCAATGTTTTTGTAATATTTTTTCACTTTAAGTTGAACACATAATATGGCTATTTTTTACTTTACTCCAAAGATGTAATGTATTTTGACAGTAAGACTTTAAAAATAGCATTGAATGAAAATATGAAGAAATGCAAAGACGGACAACTCAATCACACAAGACACCTTTTAAAAAAACACACACATTTCATATTTCCCCTACACAATATATCCTTCTTTTAAACCACCAAAAAATCTTAAAAAACAGGATTAAGCCACTCATCATTATCGATCAAAACAACCCGTATGCCAACATTGGTTCATTGTTTGCCAACATCGTAAAGATATGGCCAATGTTTGTGGGTGGTCCAAACCTAAGCACGTGTATTGACAACCCCTTGCTTCCGTGAGCGAGGTTGTTATTGTTGATACTTCATCAAAGTTTGGGAAGTTAGTTAAATTTTAACAATTGAATTTTAGTTTTTTTATAAACCGGCAGACAAGCAAGCGTATGACCTGATGGTAAGCTATCTCCGTCGTCCATGGACACCTGAAACTAAAGGGTGCTTTTCTACAGAAATGTGCTACGTTGCTAAGGATACGTTTTGCTTCAATCATAATTATGCACATATTAGCTTGGCAATGGTGGAAAGGGACTCAGTTAAGCTATGTTTTTATATGGAAAGATGCGTGCTATAGATGCGTGCTATGGATGTGTGTTATCGATACATGGTATACACAAGTTGCGCATCTTCCTATCACAGTTACATAGCTTAGTATCAGTCATCATATATATCATTATCGGTGGAAACGGTCACATAGTTTCACAGCTTGGCTATTACATCTTCGTAGCATATCTACATAGCACATCTCTGGTGGAAACCACCTAAGACTTCTGTCTCAGTCAATTCACGTAAGGAGTATCTAATGCCATCTGCCCTGTATATAAACCACTAGGGGTGAAACTAACGTTTGAGATAGATTTTATTAAGATAAAGAAGTTTAATGATATAATTGGTTTTGGTTATCCATAAGTTCATGATTAAAATGTTCTGTGGTTTGGTTTTTAAATTAAAACGTAGTTATGTTAACCGCTACTGTTTTAAACGAAATTGGTTTTAAATTAGGGACTCTAATTCAATTTTTGGGTTTCTTTCAACAAAATTTGATGGAATGTAGGTAAGTCAAGAAACACGACTATTAAACAAATAGATATTTGCTAAATTGATATTTCATTAAATATTAAATTGTAAATAGGATGGTTGTTCGGGTGACTGAAAGGCTGGTCTTCTACCTTGGTCAAAGGCATTGCCATTCAACGTGGTAATGCTGCCAGTCTTTTGGGCACCATACCTCACGACTCCGATGAGGACAATTTCTTCGACGCTTTAAGTTTATTTTTATTATATTAACTTAATAGACAACTCAATTTATAAGCTGGCAATTTATAAGAGAAATAGCCATGTTAAATAATGTTTTTTCATGAAAAGGTTACTTAGCTATAAGTTTATTTTTTATATAAAAATATAATATATAAAAATTACACTGTTAATAAAACTCTTTTACCACCTTTGTATATGAAAATAATCATGTTTTTATTTACATAACCACAACATGGCGGTATTGTCCATACAGCCTTCGAGATACAATGTTTAAAACTTAATATTATGTACTTATTGCTTATTAAGAACGCGGTTAACAGTGAGCTTGTATGACCAGGAGCATGAAAATTATGAAAGCTAAAGAAATATGTATGTAAGAACTTAGGTGGTGATCTGTGACTCCTGGCAATCCACTGAAGTACCTACAAGTCATTTGGTAAAAAATAAAGACAGTCAACATTTCTCTATTATATGATTAAACAAAAACACATTAATTGTTTTTTTAAAGTTCACAATATGCACACAAATACACACACCTAACTGCACTTTTATTAACACACCTATTCCAAGTTCAAATTTAAAAATAGAACAGAATAAAAATGATGGCCGCTAACATATTTCAAACCTCCTTACTATAAGCTATCAATGATCTTTTTAATTTTACAATCCTAGTATATGTCGGCCATATTTCTTCTTCATTAGATAGGGCATTCCATTTTGAGCACTATTTAGTGCCTAGATGCAAGATAAGGTGTAATTAAATGTCATTATAATTTAGGTCAAGATGGCTTATATTTAATGGTTGTGCCACTATTTTTAGAAAATTATAATAATATAGTATCCTGCTGTGTGATAACTCTTATTTTATGGCTCATTATGGGTCCTGGAGTGTAAATAAAAGTGCGTAATATAATCTGAGGCGTGAAGATGAGTTTAAAGATTATTTTTTTTCACTACAAATTTTACCTACTAGGTAAATCCATGTGCTGCGGACTACCTAGCGGGTTTACTGGGTCTCCGGCTCGAAGGGCAGAAGTAGGAACGGGGTGGTTTTTAGTCAGCAAGAGTCTGACACTCTTTCTCGCTTCGCCCAATGCAGCAGAAGTCATTGGATGACTTTTCTCTTTTGAAAAAAGGGCAATCCGTGTAGGAGGCGTACTCTCAATGTTAGTGCAATTATTAAATTATTAAAATGAAAACTAAAAAAAGTTAATCGATATCAAAATTAGTATTACTCGATTAAAACAGTGTATAAAACTTTTAATTATTGAGATCCTGAGTAGAGGTGTACATTTTTAAATGAAATAAGGACATCTCTAATAGGCCGAATCAGTCCATTATCAGAGCATTTTATACCTGTAGATATCCGTAAAGCCATATCACTTAATTCTTGATTAATTTAACAAGAATGTTTTATTGTTTTTTTTGCACATTTAATTACTGAATGTACCGTCAACAACATCAGGTACCGTTACATTCCGTACAGGTGCTGTGCGCACGCGCACAAATATCGCGCATGCGCGGTATTAACGCTCGATTATTATGGGTTTTGACACCGCATTCCTGGTGGCTCACGATAAATTTTTCGAAGTGATAATTTATTTAAATCTTTTCTTTATTGGTGTTTGATAATCAGAATGGCTGTAAAAGGAGAAATTCTTCTCATATTTCTGCTTTAAATTTAACTTCCAATTTTTTTTATTAATCATTCGATTGATTTTATTTTTACACCAAACTCTTAAACAAAATCAAATCAACATATCTTCGAATCAAAATGACTAACAGAAATTACTACGAAATATAATTGAAAAACACTTAAATTTTTAACACGTGTTTTGTAAGACCATGTGGTCTGGCTAAAAATAGGTTTTAGTACATACCTTGCGTGTAACGTAATAGATGAGTAAAGGACCAGGTGGCTAGACTACATCTCTAATTAATGGTCCTTTAGGTTGCAAAGGACCGGATCTAAGGACCAGCCCTTTTTTAGCACGGGATGAGGAGTTGAATTTGATTTTTGTCAGGCAAAGCCCAAGCCCATAATTTTAAAATTTAAAGACACAACATGAATGTCAACGGTAATTAAATTAGGTATATTATACAGTTCAAAATACATAGTTATACTGTTAAAACTTTAGAATACATAGTTGCATATTTCAAAGTGTAGATGAACTGCCGGACTCAAACCCATTAAATGATTAAACTATTCCCTAGTAAAGATTTTGAATTAAAAACAATTGCTAAGGACTGGGTTAAGTAACCATTAAATAACTCTGAGTATGGCGGTAAGAATACAATACAGTATAACAAGAAATTAGAGAAAGTAAATAGCTTGAAATTGGCCTCTTTATGACATAAACCAAACCAGAAGACAGATCTTCTGATGATGGACAAGTAATTGGCATCACTCATAAACGAGCACAACACTAGAGGAGCTAAAAGTGCCTTGACAGTGTTTTGGAAAGTATATGCTATATTATATCCACATAATATATCTACTCAAGGAAGTACTAAGAATATACCAAGACAGAGAAGAATTAAAATGTTCCTTAGCAATTTTTATACCAATAATTCAATTATGATTTATAATCGATATAACAACGGGTTTACTTTATATTCTCTATAAAAGGTATTGTATTTTATAGCCTCACATATTTCTCGTGACAAGCTTGAGAAACTTCGAACATTACTGCCGCGTACTGATCAAATTATTGACATGTAATTATTAGGTTATAAATGTGACTTTACTGTTGGTTTCTGGGTAAAAGAAACCTTAAATTAATATACCCATAGTTATTACATACTAGTTCTCGTGGGATAAAAAGTGTCTCATCACCTAAGTCAGTTTGTACCCTGTCTGAATACTATATTTCACCAAAATCCTTTCAGTAGTTCCAGCGCTATTGGCGGACAAACATCCAAACAAACTTTCACATTTATAATACAAGTGTGATTTAAAACAAACAATTTAATGAATGTTGTGCAGTTCCATCTTGCCATTAAGTAGAACATAAGCTTTGACTACCAAAAAGTTCCAGCGCCTATGGCCACCATCTCTGCCTACCCCTTAAGGAAAGTTACAAAAGACGTTATAACATTACCTGATGCCAAAATCTACGTGCTTCCTTGAAATACCAACGGCATTAAGACATTAATAATACAAAAAAGTAACACTTTGCCTACATTCACTACAGTAGCAAAATCATTAATCGTGTTTCTTAACATCTGCGCCTACGCATCTGCCATAACCCTTCCGTAAAAAGGATTGGATGAAAAAAAAAATTGGTTCTTTTTGTGAAGTTAAGTAAGTATGTTTGTAACGATTTTCTTGGGAACGGTTACAAATTTTTGACATTAGGAACCAGTGGACCTTGCGACTTCGATGTTTTACGAACTGTGAAATGCATTTGTTTTGTGTTTCTAGTTTTTTTTTGTGGACTGTACTCGAGTGTTTAGGTTTTAAAGTATAAGAGAGGTTCTGTGATTAATCCTTGAAGACGGAAAAATACATCTGGTATTTCAATTAAGAAAAATAGAACTATGATAGTAACGGTTATCGAGATAACAGTTGTAATCTTGAGAATAAATAGAAAATAACGTGTTTTTATGTCAATTTGAAACCATTAAACAATTACCTATCATTCACAGAAATAAAAGGAAACTGTCACTTTAATACACTCCCAGTTTTATTAATAATCTGCCTTCAGGACAAATCTTTAACGACGTCTCCGTATTTTCACATGGGATTTACAACTAAAATAACTCATAAAATGGTAAAAACTCATTTCAGATCCTGGAACCCGTCGCCATTGTATATTTTATTCTTCAAAACCCTATAACTAGCTGTTAAATTAATTAAATTATGATTCCTCACGGTATATGACTTACCAATTAAGTATTTACGACGTCCATTCTCTCAGTTGATTGTAAAAAGTAATAGAAAATTAAATTCAACAATAAAACACCATTAATCACATCGACTAACAAGAGAATCGATTAATCATTGAACTCGAGTTCTCGAGTACGCATTCTCACTCGAGTCGGTACGAGTTTACGGAAATACCTATGAAGTATTTAAAAATAGTTCTTACTAAACGAACAGATTTTTAAGAATTTCCGGGAAAAATTGTCGGTAAAATAAACTTTTTTTAGCGGAATGGTGGAGTGTGTCAGCAAAATTACTCGTAAAATTATATCATTATATCACTGCTATGTTTTACATAACTATGAATGAGTTTTAAGAAATGTACTACTTATGTAGTAACTGGCATCGATCTAATTGTAGTGGAGCGCCTGGGGGTTTTCACCTCGGATTAGAGTTACAGTGAATGAATTAATATGATCGATGTGGGATATTGTTTTTTAAACTATAAATTGCAATGTTTACCCAATAATTTTTTGTGCACTCCATTTTTTTATTGTTTAAACAAATTATTATAAAAAATTAATGTTTGACCATATATTTTCACTTTAAACAGTATTTTTTTTATTTATATGTTAAATCTTACCTGAGTAGACATATAGGAACATTTTTCAAAGATACCTGTGTATAAAAATAGCAGTATCTCGAACAGGTAGAAAAACGTGGAGGGGAGAGCGGAGCGACAGCTGCTATGTACAATGGAACTTCTTGGCCAGTTTAATTATAAATGAAATGCACTCTATTGTGTACATTGAAAAAGATACGGTAATTAATTATGACTAAAGAAAAAAAAATATTTGTACAAAATCTGTTTATTTAAATATATTACATTGTTGTCTACATCAAATATTTTCTTCTACTTCATCTATCTGTATAATAGGTGAAGTATTGGAACAACTATTTCCGCTGCACTGTAAACATGATACACTGCAGTATAAACTACACTCGCGAGCAACCAAATCGACTCAAACTACATGGGCGCATTCGAAGATGTTTTCTTAAAAATATACTGAATTGTTTTTAAAAACCGATATAC
The DNA here is from genome assembly GCF_023101765.2 of Spodoptera frugiperda. Taxonomy (NCBI): domain Eukaryota; kingdom Metazoa; phylum Arthropoda; class Insecta; order Lepidoptera; family Noctuidae; genus Spodoptera; species Spodoptera frugiperda. Next base: position 7,951,982 of record NC_064229.1, on the reverse strand, counting down.
CATTAGAAAGCTTACAACTTCAGCTTTATATTGTTACCATTATTATAAAAATTGTATCAGTACTTTTTAAAATATTTAACTTAATTCAGCGGACTAGAGTATTTGCTCACTACGACTCCAACAAGTTATAACACAAACTACCCCTATAAAACCTCCACATTAAGGTTAACTTTATCTGTGCCTTATCGAAAGTTGATCGTGCACATCTCCGCAAAAACGCTTCATTTTATTTCCAAAAATTTTGGATACGACACCAGAAGAAGCCGCTCAAGTCGTTGCTCTACTGGAACAAGGACTAAGTCAGCGAAGAGTTGCTGCTCATCTGAGTTTGAGCCAATCTGCAGTATCAAGAGGGTACAGGTAGTATCAAGATACTAGTGCCTTCAATCGAAGACCAAGAATAAGCCGCCACCGGTCCACCTCGGAGAGCGTTTTATTATTTCAACTTCACTACGAAATCGTCACTTAACCGGTGTCGATGTTCAACAGGAACTCAGAAGAGTTCGAAGAGTGGCTGTCAGCGAGTGGACAGTACGGAGATGGTTGAAGGAAGCCAACCTCACCCCTAAACGGCCTACCACAGGCCCGAAATTGACGACCCGCTATCGGCAAGCGCGCATTCAATTTGCCCGAGAACACTTCGATTGGAGCATAGAACAATGGAGGCCAGTCTTATTAACTGACGAATGCAGAATGTGTCTGCACGGTAGTCGTCCCACAAGTGTTCAATTGGATTCATGTTCGGGTACCAATATAAAGCTGAAGTTGTAAGCTTTCTAATGGTATATCGGTTTTTAAAAACAATTCAGTATATTTTTAAGAAAACATCTTCGAATGCGCCCATGTAGTTTGAGTCGATTTGGTTGCTCGCGAGTGTAGTTTATACTGCAGTGTATCATGTTTACAGTGCAGCGGAAATAGTTGTTCCAATACTTCACCTATTATACAGATAGATGAAGTAGAAGAAAATATTTGATGTAGACAACAATGTAATATATTTAAATAAACAGATTTTGTACAAATATTTTTTTTTCTTTTCATTAGTCATAATTAATTACCGTATCTTTTTCAATGTACACAATAGAGTGCATTTCATTTATAATTAAACTGGCCAAGAAGTTCCATTGTACATAGCAGCTGTCGCTCCGCTCTCCCCTCCACGTTTTTCTACCTGTTCGAGATACTGCTATTTTTATACACAGGTATCTTTGAAAAATGTTCCTATATGTCTACTCAGGTAATATTTAACATATAAATAAAAAAAATACTGTTTAAAGTGAAAATATATGGTCAAACATTAATTTTTTATAATAATTTGTTTAAACAATGAAAAAATGGAGTGCACAAAAAATAATTGGGTAAACATTGCAATTTATAGTTTAAAAAACAATATCCCACATCGATCATATTAATTCATTCACTGTAACTCTAATCCGAGGTTTTACGGTTTTGAATGCTCCAGGCACTCCACTATTGGTATTTGTAATGAAAGTACATAGGTATAGTAACATATTTCGTTTTGATAAAATATTATCAAAACGATTCGAGTAGTAAAAAGTTCCAGTGAATTAGTACCTTTTGCGCTCGATTCATTTAAAAATTGGAAGGCATCATGAAAAATTAAAATTTTTACTATCAAATACTACAATTTTATCTAATGTTATTAGATTAGAATTAAATTTAATTCGACTATTTAATAACATAAATTGTCAAAACGTCTCCACACACTCAGCCCAATCATTAAATCCAAACAAACCTGCTTCAAAATTACATTTAGAACTGAAAAAAGTACTTTTCCCAGACTTACAGTTGAAACCTATTTAGCTAATTACCTAGCCGAGCTAAGAGGTAAGAGACTCAGGCTTTTAAGTGCTCAACTTAATTAGGAGAGCTCTTTAGCTAAGAGTAAGGGTGTTCAAACTTTTATTTTAGTATGTTTTGTAAGTAGTGAGACTTTTTGCAAGATTTATGAAGATAAATGGGTAATGCCATGTCTTTTAGTATGTACGTGATGAATAGAATCCCTTCTCTTCCCGTGGGAGTCATAAGAGGTTTTAAACTCCCAGGCTCATAGTCTCGGAACTGCGGACTGCCTAGCAGATTACCGAGGCTCCGGCTCGAAAAGCAGGAGTACAGGAGTAGTTTGACACTCCCTCTCGCCTCGCCCAAGGCGAAAGAAGTCATTGAATGACTTCAAAATATTAATAATTTAATTTATTGTAATTGGTTCTCAACAATATGTAAATTAAATTATTTTCTCAAAGACAGAGATGTTTTGCCATTTTGGGCATTTTATTAGTTTGTTCCTGGTCTGCCCTGACCATGGACATTTGCAGGCTAAAGATATTATAGAAAGTATGATGATGATGATGCTGATTGCTCTAAGTTTGGCTTACAGATTTATTCCCAAATATTTAAACTTCATATTCATAGTCCTACTTCCGACTACTCATCTAAAGAGATTTCGTGAAATATTTAACATATGATTCGCGTTTATTTAAGAAAGTTCCGCCAAATAAAAATAGCTGAATTCAATGAATAGATCTGTTGTATACTATTTTAAATACGGATTTACGATTGAACTCGTAAAAATGTTGTAAAATAGTTACGTTATGTCAAGTTTATTTTGATCTGATGAATAAATACTCCTTTGATGAATTCAGTTTTTTAAATATGAATACTCTTTGGTAGTTTGCTATGGATTGAATGGTAGGAGTAGAACTTTTGAGTAAAAATGTGCAACAAAAAATACTAAATCTGAAATTGGATAATTAGCTAACTTAATTTAAGTATAACGTCGATTTAATGACAGAAAGTACAAGTTTAAGTCTTGATACAATTTAAAACCCCACTTTTAAGTTCATACCTACATTACAAACAAAATTCTTAAAAAAATTGGAATAAAATTGAAACCATAGCGATAGGTTTTCCTCAATCTTTCTCAAATATTCTAGATATCTTAAAATTTTATGATGCCACTTTTATGTAACGACAATTATTTTTTATGATATAATATCTAAAATGTTTAAAACCGGTTGGTCCAAAAATCTTCTGATATTATATCATCTCATTCGAGTGTGATGATAGCGATGTTATCAGTAAAATCTTACAATGTCGTTACTCATGTATAATTTATACAAAACCTTTTAAAATTGTATAAACATGAATACATATCAATATTATAAAGCAAAAAGATATGACAGTTTGTCTGTCTGCTTTGAGTAGGCTCCGAAACTACTGGACTGATTTTGCGAAATTCTTTTATTATTGGAAAGCTTAGAGCTTAGGTTCTAGGCATAACATAAGCTATTTTTAACCGACTTAAAAAAAGGAGGAGGTTCTCAATTCGACCGTATTTTTTTTTTTTTTTATGTATGTTAATCGATATCTCCGGCAGTTATAGACCGATTTGAGAAATTCTTTTTGTGTTTGAAAGAGTACGATGTCAGTGTGGTCCCATATAATTTTTTTTAAAGTCTGACCATAAATGTGGAAGATAATCCAGGGAACTCCTTAAAAATGAGCAGAATGAGCTCTGCGTTTGAGTTTAAGTGATGTATATTAGCTTATCTTTCTCAGTAGCCATAAAATTCAGGACAGATAGTAGCATATCTGGTATAGAGTGATGGGTAGCTTGATGTGCTGTCTGAGTTACATGACTGTATATCTATGTGGGTATGGTAATCTGTTTGTGTGTTTGACAACTGACTATGTATGTAGCTTATGAACAGGTTACTGTTAGCTGTCGGCTCAGCAGATCATAAGTAAGGGTATCAGGTTAATATACATTTGAAAATAATGTAATTATGCGTCAATATGGATAGATATTAATATTATTCATTTAAACGGCGCTGTCTCAAATGAGCAGCGCGTTTAATAGGTCAACCCATACTCAAATAAGTTATTCACAAAAAAATCAAGAAATAAAAAGCAATTTTAACAAAAAAAAAACCGACTTCAAAAAATAAATATTCCAAAACAAATTAATATGCACTAAAAAGTAAAAGAAATAATTGCGTATTTTTCAACAACTTAATAGATCAACTAACTTTACTAACTCATCACACACATTATAATGTAAGTAGGTACAATTATTGTTATTTTTGGAGTCGGTGTCAGCCTAGGAAACGCCAACAACTAGCACGGCACGGGCGGAGTGGTGGTTAAGTACCTACTTACAACTGGTGTAAAACTGTAATGTTTTGTTGTGATAATAGGTAAATAACAAACCTATCTTAGTTGGCTGACACCGACTCCAGAAATAACAATAATTGTACCTACTTACATTATAATGTGTGTGATGAGTTAGTAAAGTTAGTTGATCTATTAAGTTGTTGAAAAATACGCAATTATTTCTTTTACTTTTTAGTGCATATTAATTTGTTTTGGAATATTTATTTTATGAAGTCGGTTTTTTTTTTGTTAAAATTGTTTTTTTATCCTTACTAGCTGACCTGGGAAACCTCATACCGTCTTAAACATTTTTTTTCGCACATTTTAAGCCTTTCCTGGACTTCCACAAATAATTTTATTCAAGACCAATATTAACTAAATCGGTCCAGCCGTTCCCGAGTTAGCGAGGCTACTCAACAGTAATTGTTTTTTATATGTATCTAGACACACGGCAGTGTGTCCGCCAAGTTCGAGCAAAAAACCGACACACCGGCCGTGGGTTATATTACACGAACCATTTCGGGCCAAGTTCGACCTACCTATAACTCAAAATCTATTTTATCTACGCATATGAAATTTCTAGTATCTGTCGAGATCTACTTACTTATCTAAAATACAAAATTTCATTAATGTACCTATTGTAGGTCTTGAGATATTGACGTCAGAAAATCGCTATTTTTACTATACACTCACTGACTGACTGACTCACTCACTCATCAAAAACCTAGACCACTTCCAATGGTCGTATTGACTTGAAATTTGGCATGGAGGTAGGTATTTAGGTCAAGGTAAAGGAAAAAATCTGAAAATGTCCAATTGTGAGTCGGTTTTAAAAATAATAAGGTGTAAATTCATACCCCTAAGGAACTAAAACAAAAAAAATATCTATATCTTCCAATGGTCGTACCGACCTAAAATTCGTTACGAAGGTTTGTATTTAGTCAAAGTAAAGTAAAATAAGAAAAAAGAAAATAAACCTTACAAAAATAAATGAAATCCCACCCAAAACATAAATGTGAAAGGCTGCCAAGTTCGATAATATTGGAATGCTTCGCCTATAAAAGAAGTGAGATCTAAATAAGTACCAAGTTCCATACACAGACCTCAGTTAAAAATGATATAACTTGGCAAGTTTTAATAGAAAATACTTGACTCATTGCGTTTAGTAGGTTTATAACAAAGTGTGTGAAAACTTGCCAACTTGTTATATCATTTTTAACTGAGGTCTGTGTATGGAACTTGGTACTTATTTAGATCTCACTTCTTTTATAGGCGAAGCATTCCAATATTATCGAACTTGGCAGCCTTTCACATTTATGTTTTGGGTGGGATAGATATTTATTTTGTGTTTCTGATTGAGGCGATGAAATGTTAATCTTTTGAATTTCATACGGACAAAGGCAGGTCAAAAACTAGTACATAATAAAAAGCTGTAATACAATCCTAGGAAGTCTATACGTAACGTTTTTATAATAGGCTTTTTGGGAATATTTTGACCTTTTAGGTGGTTTTAATCAGATCGTTTTGGCAACTTGACTATTTCGTTGGTAGGCTTCTTGTTTAGTTCGATACTCGAGTTTGGTATAAAGTTTTAGATCATAAATGATTAAGTTTAAGGACCTAGAAGACCATGTTATTATATATGTTCTGTCTACCCTTTCGGGGATAAAAGGCGTGACGTTGTGTTATTAATACTACAGTGCTATGGGATTTGCTTGCTAAATTTTAAGTGGTTTAAAGTTCCGTTGTATCTGCTTATTCCTATGGGAAACAGGCGTCAGGTTATGTATGTTGTAGTTTAAAGTTTAGTTTAATTTCGTTTCTAATTTCATTATATCACAGAATTTTAATAAAGATTAAGAGAGATGTGGATTATAAGTCCATATGTTAAATATATTGTGAACGAGAACTTAACAGTAACTTCAGAGGACTTTTATCTGATATGCCTCAAATTACTCTACTAGTATAGGCACTCCATTTCTCAAATTCTATATCTAGAACAAATAAAAATGTCACTTTAATTCATATAATTAACAAAATAACAAAATAATCAAAGTAAATTGTTATTTTCATTCTTAATCTTAAAACTTAATTCGACTGCCTGAATCGTGGCCAGTTTTAAAAGTTATTAACTTGCAACACCTGTCTTTTGCATTAGCTCTGTTTTTTTTTGTCGCTGGCAAGGTGTTTCTTGCATTCAATTTGAATTTGGAACATTAGATTTTTGACATTGGCACTTTGTGTTCGATATTTTTTTTTTATTTGAAATGCTTTTAAAGAATTGTGTTCTTATTTTTTGTTTTGTTTTTAATTCTGTCACATTTTACAAATTGTTTCGTGTCGAAATGCAATTAATTTGTTCGATTACATTGATATTTGAGTTCTTAATTCAATCAAACATTCCTTTTTCAAATAATATTCTTCGCTTATTTTTATTTAATTTATTCAATAAATAACAGTTTTCTTTTTTTTTAAACAAGCAGTGTTGTGACAAAACATAAATTTTAAAATAGAAATTAACACGTTAATACTAATTTTGTCGCTGTAATTTAATATATTAGCAAATGTGATTTAAATAGATAACTAGTGGACATTCGATACTCAATAAAATTGATAAAATTTTAGGTGAAACTTGTCGTAGGAATTCGAATTAATTTTAGAATATACGTAAGTTATATATTTTGAAGTAGCTATGTTGTGACAATTTTATTAATACCAAATAAAGAAATGAACTTATAACACTACGACTTTTTTAATTGAATAAATAAGCAGTAGCAATTTGACAAGGCCTTTGCCATGCAATGGGATGACCATGACTGAAAATATTTATTTTATTAATAATAAATATTATTATTTAATAATAAATAAATTTGACAATATATATTAAAAAGTCAAGTTTACGTTAGTTTCATTATAAATTGCATGTGATAGAAGCAAGTCCCTTACCATCATTATTACCATATCAGCGCCAAGATGTTCAGATGCCCCACTCCTAAAGTCCAATCATCATCTCTAAAGTTCTGAGGTATAGGCTTCCTACTTTCGACCTACATTCTATGATTCCTTAGAACCTTTACCAGGTCATTTACCATCCTATTCTTTACACTTCAAATTGTACCTTTCAACTCTTATTCCTAAGTACATAAAAAATATTAAGAAAATGTCAAAAAATGAAATTTAAAGCATACAATTTTCGACATTTTTATTATGAATACAAAAAAAGATGTGAATGTTTTGCGTCGTGTGTACTTGTTTGCTTGGTAGAAGCCAATATGGCGGCGGGAGGCAGGTGATCATTGAGCAGCTGCGCGTGCGCATCCAAGGTTACCCCTCTCCGCTTGTTTACCCTATCCCCCCAGCGTATCGATAAGTGATAGTGATGTGCAACGTATTTATATTATGGCTTTTATTAATTAGTTTATGTTTTAGTGGTGGCTGTTATCGATTGGAATAATTTTAAGGTTTTTGAGTGGAATTGTTTTAGGTAATCATTGTTTTGGTGATTGCAAGTGTTCTGTGTAAGATGGGTAGAGAATACAATCCCGGGATCCCGAATCTCGGGATCCCGGGATCCCGGCCGTTTTCTTGTCCCGAAAATCCCGGGACTGTACTTGGCTAATCTCGGGATTTTTAGGATTTCCATAAAAAGGTTTGAAACAGTTTGCATTCCGTAGTTCATTGCGCCATCTTGCCTAGATTATATTCAAAGCATTTGTGATAGGTAGGATATACTATACATACTATCGGATTTGGAATGGCAAGACTTATTTCCAGTTCCTACACAGGCTTTAGTGAGGAAGCAAATAAAGAGTATTATTAAAAGACTTCATAGTCGAGATGACACGGAAGAAGAAGAAATATCAGGATCACAAATAGATGATGAGCTACAGCAAGGAATCCCCCAACCCCAATTGACATTAAAGGAAAAGTTACAGCTGGAAATTGATAAGAGTATGAATTCCCCAGATCCTAAAGTACAAATACAAAATGAATCAGGGTTGGCAAATAGTATTAGACGTGAAATGAGCCTGTTCGAAAATGGAGGAACTCGTGGATATCACTTAGAAATAGCAAATAAATATCTAATGTCTATTCCTCCAACCAGCGTAGAACCTGAGCGAGCGTTTTCAGCTGCTGCTTATATTGGCAATAAACTACGAAGCAGGCTTGGAAGTGAAACGTTGAATGCTTTGATATTCCTGCGATTGTATTTTCGAAATTCTAATTAGTTTTGTTGTGTTGTCTTTTAAATTTCTTGCAAAAGTATTTTGATTGTTTTGTCAATTTTCGTTTCGTACTGTATTGTGTTGTGATGTGATTTATATTGTGCAACGATATTAAAATCATTTTTTTTTAATAACTCAAGTTCTGTTTTCATTTGAGCCCAATTAGAAACCACAAAGTCTAATCCCGGGATAGCCCCGGGATCCCGGGATTACACATTTAAAATCCCGTAATCCCGGGATTGAAAAACATGCTCGGGATTGTATTCTCTAAAGATGGGTAAGTTATGTGTAGTAACGTATATGTATAAATATTATTGACGCAATAATTTACGTATGAAAAAAAAACGAGAGAAAATTTTTGTAACACATTTTTTTACCACAAGTTTTCAAGTTTATAATTATTAACTTTTCTTTTTTTCTTTTAAAAAAGAAAAAGAAAAAAAGAAAAGTTTATAATTATTAGGTATGTTATAATCTTTTTATTACTATTTAGGAAATAAAATACCATTTTTTTAGTACACACTAAAATATACACATAGAAGCTGTATCTTTTTGTAATAGCTACAGACATTTTTGATAATAACATTCATACAATAATCAAAACCATTCAACTCCAAACTAAACCAAAAAAACCAACACTACATTTCTCGATAAAACCACCCTGTAACGTCACTACTCATAGGTCGAATGTCCACGTGGTGCGCACGCGCCGAAGTCTCGCCTCGTGTCAGATAACAGTGGCACCCTACGCACGAGCCCGCCCGAGCCCGCCCGAGGTCATCCGAACACCCAATGCTGTTAATGACTTAAAAAAATGGCTGACATTTATGAGTTTATGACATATATATGACGTGTTTTTGACTTTAGTTACTGTTTGTGTATAAAGATGTTGTGTACGGTTACTAGTAAACTCAAGATATTTATAGCCCTTAGATAATTAGGTAACATTTCACATCCATTCTTTTAAATTATGTCTTTGATTGTCAATAGGACACTCTTGAAAGCTAATAATTCGCTAACTTCACTGCGTAGGTGACCACCGGCTAGCCCTATGAAGATTAACGTGTTAAAAAACTAAATAAATATTACTAACGTAAATCCTGCATGTGCACCACTTCCTACATCTAATAACGAGAAATATATCATAATTCAATGCAAGAGTAATAAAAATGTTACTCACCGCATACACGTGTTTTCTATGAAATTCATTTCTATTTACTTTTTTATTATAATAAATAATACTGAATTCGAATTTTTACACTTAATCTTAATAAGAAGAAAGATCTGAAAAAAACTTCGAAGCTTCTCGATTAATATTTTTTCTTTCACGATTACATAGTTTACTTTTCAGTAAGTACTTAACAGGCAATTTTTAAACATTATTTTATCATCTATATTCCACGAGTAAAGTTGCAGACAGGAAGCTAGTCCAATATACATATAAGTAATAATATATGCGTTGGTTAAAATAGATACTTATACAAAGTAGTAGTCATATTATTTTTTATAACAATTCGATCAAAATCATTCGATTCCCACGACGGACAATTACCTCTAACATTTGCGACACTAGTTTCAACCCACACTAGTAACGGATTAGATAGTAAACAGAGTGTTAAGATCACGTACGTTAAGTTTGAATTTATCAGAATCAACATCAAAATAATATTGTGTATTTATTACGTTACCTTTCTACTGGTCTTTAGGTGCGTAGGCAAATTATAATTATAAATATTTTTCTTCTAAATGTTTTGTGTGGTCTTCAGTTTTATTCATCTACATCCAAAGCCACTCACTCTACTAAGTAAGTACTTAGCGGGTTACCGGGGCGGGGCTCCGTGTCGACTAGCAGGAATAGGAACACACTCCCTCTTGCGTCACTTAAGGCTGGAGAAGTCATTGGATGAATTTTCACCTCATGAAAAGTCACTCATTGTTGAATTAACTACATAATTGTGACTATTTCTTCATGATACATCCAAATTAGAATGCTGTATGGTGTCAACCAAATAACAGAACGGAACATGATAGTGGACATTTTAGTCTCCGTCACTAACTTACTCATGTATTTCTCTAAGACTAAATATGAACCCAAACCAAGGTGGTCATTATGAGATATACATATGTATCTATGTGTCAATCGTTTTATATTTTATTTAATAATACATATAAATGATTAACATCTGATAAGCCGAGTCTAGGTACAGGTCAAGGTGTCAAATACATAATTATAGTCAAATTTTCAATCCCATTTTGAGAAATTTCTTATAATATAAAGACCATTTAATTTTTAAGTTGCTTGTTACTGATATGATTTCCGATAAAAAAGTCTGTGAATAATATTATATTGGTGTGTTTTGTACAAAGATTAGTGCTGGGTCAATGGTAGCGGCCTGTAAGTAGCCAGTTCAAGGCAATACAAGTTGGCTTTTTGCACGATTTCATTCCTGACTGTGTTACAAAATTGATGTAAGATGAATTGATCGTGTTTGTAGTTCTTTTTGTATGTTACAAAATCAATTATATTATATTTTTTTTTAATTGGATAACAGTTGGGTGGTATTACACTTATTGGTGTTATTCAATAAATACCAGCTGTTCTAATTCTTTAAAGAACATTTGTTGTATTAGGAAATTCAAAAGTAATTTTGTGTGTTTGTAACGCTTTCGAGTCTGAAATGTTAATATAGAAAACCCCCATCAATTAGTTGATACAGCAAACTTTATGATTCTCTCCTCAGCAAAAGAAGTATAAAAAACAACATCTCACTTATCAGGACATTACATGTTACATGGCACTCAAACACAACTGGCAAATAGCGTCGCGTTATACCGAATATGTGCACCTCTGCCTCTAAAAAATACGTTACCTTTATGAATCTCATAGACACGTAGGTGATTCTTAAGGCCTTAGCACACTATCTGCCGCACTCAGAGACATGTAATGATAACTTATACCATTTCTAAGTAACGATTTTGTATCGACAACAATAGCTAAGGACTGGGTTAAGTAACCATTATAAATGACTCTGTAGTAAACTCTGTACTCTCTTAAGTAAAGCGGTGTGGAACTGAACCTAGACGAACTTTCGTCCTTGTAACAAGTCACTGGGTGTTGTAACAAGTGCAATGTAAGATGTAACACAGACAGTGGGCAGTAACCGTCGGTCGCTGCCAGCATCGAGGTTCTTGGAGCGTGTATCAGGAGCGCGCCGGCCGTGACCGATTGTGCTGGCGAGTGATGTGGACATGTCAGATGGTGCTTATCTTAAGAATCTGTTTGGTATACGTTGTTTTCACTCCTGACTCTCCTATATGAAAGAAAGAAAAACTGTTTATTTGCACTGTTACAAGATATTGCAGGCAAAACATGATTTTTAAGTAATGTAACTCTTTGGTGTAGCCAACAAATTAGAAGTTTGGTGATTCTGATTCCGATTCTGGATCGAAAAGCAATGTTGTTATATCGATATTGTCCAATTACGAGTTTACTTTATTGCACTTTTGAAAAGAATAAAACGTATGATGTTTACAAATTAATTTTGCAATATATTCTCAATAAAATCTGGCAAAAAGTAATAGACAGTAAGTACAGCGTGATGTTGGATTGGTCCTCCCTATGGATAAAAGATTTTGAATTGAATTTCTCTCCTATCCTGTTGATTGAAATAAGTCCTAAAACACTTTTTTTAAAACAAAATCTTCAACTAATAACAACAACAACCGAAAACTCCATACCTATCATCGGAACCGTTAATTTTCGCATGACAGACGTCCATTTCACTCGACAGCAGCGGACCGCGGCTAAGCGTTGACTTCCTACATCGCGTTCTGGCGGGTGGCCGTACTAATGACGTGCTTTATGGGAACCATAACCCCCCCCCTCCTCATCACCCCCTTGAGACAATAGAAGAAAAACATTTGTCTTAACTTAATCTAGTCACTATATATGGTACTGGCCCGGTGGTTTAAGACGCGCGCTTCTTATACATGAGGGTACGATTTCGAAATCTACCACGGCAAAGTACCAATGTGACTTTTTACGAGGTATATGTTCTTTCAATATTATTAAGACACAACTGACAAACGGTGAAGGAAAACATCGTGGGGCAACCTGGGCTTATAATTTCTATTTAATTATAAGTTTGAAGCGTGGTGAGTAATGCTCAAACCTTCTCTATGTGAGAAGAAGCCTTTGGTCAGCAGTGGATTTTATTATGAATTTAGTCACTTCGGTTATTTGTTTGGTCACACGATAGTATTCTTGGCTAGATCAGTGTTAGAAGACTATCGAAACAAGAAGAGTGGTACAGGCTATATTTATGATTAAACACGTTAATTTAACTATGTTTCAACAAGTCAACAAAGTCGACATACATATGTAATTATTTTATTGAAATTAAAAAATATACTAAAAAGGCTTATTTTCACATACTTTTAGAGATTATCACATAAAATTCAACTATTTAGATTCATTATAATATTGTGTAATAGTATATTAAAATGAATAGAGTAGGTAGGTAAAGATTAATTTGAGATAAGTGATATTATAATATTAAGTATATATTGAAGTAATCTTGTTAATATAATTTAAATGTTCGAGTTTACCACTTAGATTGAGAAAAGACTACAGTAAAGTTTAAAAAGGTCGTTAACCCGGTTGCCAAGTGAAGATACATTAAGAATTACATTCTAGCAATGTTTAATAATAATTTATGTTTTTGTCGCATATCTTTGATATAGAATCTTCAGTCTTATTTAATAGCTTTTTTTTTATTAACAGTTCATATGTTGTAAGGAGCCAGTTATTTATTGTAAACATGTATTTTTTTAAAAGAGTAGTGAATGGAGTTTCTAGCTGGTTCTTCTCCTAGCTTCACTGACAGACAGACTATTATTTATTTCTTTATTTGTTGACATTTCAAAAGCACATATTTATGGTTCAATTGGAATAAATTATTTTACTTTGACTTTGACCATTCAAATGTTAAAATTCAGGTTTTTAAGGATAAAACCATTCTTAGACCCGCCTCGAACTGCTCAAACAGCTACCCAGTAATTCACATATTATTATACAACAGCTTGAACTGCTGCTTAGCTTAACTGATCGTTCGTGTATGTACAACAGCTGATTGATTGAAGCTGCCATTGATAACTGCTCAGTAGTTAGCTTAACTGCTCGAAGAGTCCGTGTACCTGTACATTTGTATGTATGTAGAAGTCTATAGTTGCAGCTTGATTAGCAGCTTTGGCCCCGACTGCTTCAGAGTCATAAGATCACCACAAATGGATCCGCGGTCTACCTAGCTGGTTAACTAGGGCTCCGGCTAAAAAACCACGAGTAGGAATAAAGGTGGTTTTTAATCAGTACGACTTGACACACCGCCTTCGCTTCACCTAAGGCGGGAAAAGTCATTGGATGATAATCCTTAAAAATATGACTGTTCGATTCATCAAAGGAACGATAGACTAGCTTGGAATTTGTTTATTAGACATAATTTAGTTACTACCCATGATAAAACACAAGGTGCTCATTATACCTATTTGTTAATAAACATATTTTAAAAACACATCTGTTCAGAATTTAACTTTCAATAAATTTCTATCAGTTATAAGATCTTGTTATCTTTTAATATAATTATTGCCTTATAATTTCGTTATTCGTTAAATTAAGTTATTATTTCTATTAGAAATTAGTTTATTATAAAAAGGTTTAATGACTTTATTATTAAAAGCCAATTATGTGGAGATGCAGAGAGTTGCAAATCACGCGCCTGTGTCCAAAAATGTGAGATCTATATTAGAAAATATTATTGTGGTACAGTCGTGTCGAAAATGGCTTGTAATTTTCAGTTTTCGTCATTCGAAAAAAATGTACCACACTGAGTAGAAAATGGGCATACATGGAAAGATTCTCTGTAAATTCGATTTTTATGTATCATGCATCAAAGGGATGGACGTTTCTAGAATCACCCTTTAGTTCTGAAATTGCCATCCAAATGTGGGTCATAGCTGAGAGCTAATACAGAGCTGAGCTGCTACTGCTTGATCTAAATCGACCACTGCTCGATATAACCAAGATCTTTGAAATAAGAAACCCAAAGACTCTGATATTTTGTATATCCTGAAACTAAAATTTTCAGATGTCTCACAATTATAATCAATCTACACCAAACACCCTAAACAAAACAAAAACAATTCTAACACTTCTCCACTCACCGATACCCAACACAACAATAACCTCAAAGTTTACAACAATTCGTTAACAAAACGGATAAAAAGATGCTACACTTTGATAGGACCACAAAACTTTTGTCTGTAAACACCTTTTGAGAGAACAAAAGTGTTATGACACCCAGCTGCCGAGTGGTGATAGCATTATTTCGGAGATACCAATCTTCCAATGGGCATTGGATAGATAGGGGATATTTCAATGGGAAGTGCCTAATACAGTATTGGCAGCTTGTCTCTATTTAGAGGTGTTGATTAAACCATGGGTTAGTTTAGTTTAGAGTATCGCGTTGGCTGTTGGCTTTTGTAAATTGGATTATGGTATTGTGTCTTTTTAAGGGTATGCAAATGAGTGAACAGATCATCTGATGGTAAGTTGTCAGGGCCATTCATGGGTGTCCACAAGAGGTGTTGATGAGTTACTATCTTGTAATACCAGAAGAGTTGTTAGTGTAGTGCCTAGGGGGTGGGGGGATATGATATCAAAGTTGGAGTTGGTTTCTTACAGTATCTTAATCAATCGACTTTAATGTTATTGGTTTACTTCTAGATAATACGTTTTAAACTACATTCCATTTTAATCAACGGAATTTCATTAACGAAAGACGTGATTTACAACTCATACCAATGTCAAACGTCACTGAAAAATGTACAAACAAAAATAAATCATTGAGGAAAAAAGCTCTTAAAAATAACCACCAAATATTCACAGCGTTCATATTTAATTCTTAGACTTGACATTAGTCACACATTCTGATAATGAATCAATTTACAGTCGCTGTATTTTTTCAAAACTAAATATAGGGTAACATTTATCTTTCAGTTGCGCACGCGCCACTTTCAAAACACGTAAGCGTACGGGGAATGTGACGTCACGGGGTTACGTCACTCGCAGCCATATTGGCACGCCATGTTTTGTAAACAAGAAGGAGAAACAATAGTATTCGGTGGTATACAAACATGCGGACAAATGTTTGAACGTCACTACATACTGGGGATCGTCAAGATTGTCAGGTAATAGAATAATGGTAGGATTCTTTGAAAAAAATAAAAGATTGTTCTCTCTTGTTGCGGTACTGAAGAAATTACTTGGAAACTATGTATGTATCCTCATTCTTTGTAACTGTTCGAGATTTACGCTTGGATTCTTGTGATTCTTTTCTCCAGAATCCATTGAGGAGCTCATTGTCTTGCTTCGTACGTCATGTTACTACAGAATCTTATAGTTCCCGTAATACATTAAGAGCCTGTTGCCATATACCAGACTTCCATCTTAAACATCATCCTATTTATTACTGAGAATTTTCATAAAGTCGGAAAATCCCACATTTTTGCTCCAACCGATAACACACTTTAAAAGTCTTTTTGCAAATGCAAATAAACCCAAAGTTTTAATTCTGTTTACCAATATTCTTAGTTAATGAAAATACGGCTACATAACAAGCTATACAAAACCAGTTTATTATGGTCTCGCTTTGTATGACCGTTCCGAACATTCAAAGGCCAGTTTATGCTAGTTATGTATAGCTGGTACAAGTATGTGGTCAGGAAATCACGATCATCCTTATTTATTGGATCGTGGATCAGATAAATGATATTCTAAGTGCCGATGATTGTGATGATGCAAAAACAAACGCTTTGTATTTCGTCCTTGACTGTACATTTGAAAAAAAAAATAGTTGTTAACGTCTGGTGTGAGAAAAAAAAGTGATATGTTTGAATTGATTTGATTTTGGCATATATTTTAATTGCCTAGTCTTTGAGTCCTTCCTATGTCTACGAGTTTAAAAATAATGTGCCGTCACATCAGTAATGGCTCAGCGCATGATCTCTATTGTTCTATACACATTTTTATACAGAACACACGTTCTGAAACTCACGTCCTTTTAAATATCTGACGTAAAACATCGCTTGCGTTGTGTGTGTGAGGCTATCAGAGGTCCAATTACCCCTCAGTCCAATTCTTCCTAATACACGATTCCCCAACAACCCTTAAATTCCTAGCCCCCAAAAGGCCGGCAACGCACTTGTAACACCTCTGGTGCTTCGGGTGTCCATGGGCGGCGGCGATTGCTTACCATCGGAAGATGATCTGCTCGTGTAGCTTATACCATAAAAAATATCTCAGAATATATCTGGAAAAAACTAAGTGTAAGCCAAGAATATTCCTAAATATTCTAGATCCTTATAAAAAATATCCTAATAGGC
This sequence comes from Spodoptera frugiperda, assembly GCF_023101765.2. Taxonomy (NCBI): domain Eukaryota; kingdom Metazoa; phylum Arthropoda; class Insecta; order Lepidoptera; family Noctuidae; genus Spodoptera; species Spodoptera frugiperda. Next base: position 7,935,144 of record NC_064229.1, on the reverse strand, counting down.
AATTCTAGAATAAAGTAGGTAGCTAGGTAAATAATTAATTAGTCTATTTTATCTTTAACAGCCGTCTCATTTGCATACTAAAGACTGCGCATACATTAAACAATGAATATGTATGTATAATCCTATATTGCTCATTAATGATCACGATCACTAAATTATGGATAAATCCATTGTGAAAAAAAAAATTAATTACTTATTTACTTCATTTGGGTTTATTGTACTCATCGATTTAAGTTTATTATGGTCTATGTGGCAACACATGACAAGTGACAGATGACATAAGTCGCACTTAGAAGATCGACGAAAAAATCAACAGATGACGTCGTAAATCCTACAACGCACTATCGCACATGCGAATAAACAGGGATAGAAAATCCCAACGCAGAACAGTTTGACAGAAAACCCGCCAGCCACGACCACTTTGCTTGATCCAAGGAAACTTTACTCTCTATTCCCCAAAGTCTACTATCATTATACCAGCTACTGCTTTACATAAGCCTTCCCCGATGTTTTCCAGAACGGCCGGTTAGAACCGACCTGCATCCAGTCATCTATTGTTATAAAGCCAATTAATTTAAAAACACACACAGGTAAACTCTGCCATAATATTTGCTCAGAGCTGCAGACTAACAGTCATGTATGTCAAAATTATATTTCTTGTAAGTAAGTAAATCTAGAGATAGATAGGTTATTGAAACTGGCCGTATGGCGCTGTTGTTCAAAGTCACAATTATATTATGCAGAGAACAATGGCTATGTATATGTCGCTGTAGAAATTGAAATCGAAATCCTATGTCGATAATAATAGGGGGCCGATCGCTAATCGCGGGATTAGTTTAGTCATTACCGATCGTGAGTTTAGTCATATAAATTCTTCGATTAACTAAACAATTTAATGCTAAAGATACTAAAGGAGGAATTTAATCAAACCTCCAATACTGTAATAAGCCATTAATAATAGTGCAGATCAACCCGCCCACAATGACGTCACAAGATGGTATTTTAAAATGTCACCTTAATATTTTAACATTTGTACGAGTATAATCAATGTTATCTCATATAATTATATGGTTTAAGAGGCCGACTATATATTATGTCAAATAGGAATTAGGTAGGTACACTAATTCTTGGATAAATCCTTACAAATATCAAAATATTTGGTTTATTTTTGTCTTTCGCAAACGCTACAGTAATACTGTGTGGGTAACTATTAACTGTGAGTATAGACATCTTTGCGAAGTACTAGGGCTCCAGCTCGAAGCAGGAGTAGAAACGGGATGGTTTTTAGTAAGAGTCTAATTCTCCCTTTCACCTCACTCAAAGCGAGAGAAGAAATTGAATGTGCACAAAAAACCCTTAAATAAAGAAGATTAAAAAAAAGTAATTGGATGATTATCCCCACTCAAAAAAATAATACTGTCTAGGGAATGTCCCTCCCCTGTATATCAAAACATCCCTTGAGGTTTTCGGTTAGCCCAGTGCCCTGATTTGAAATAGCTACAGATGACCAATAGGGAATTTAAAGCGAACAGATGGGTTGATAGTTATCTCCCTTTGTCAGTCAAATTAAACCAGAAGGGATTTACTTTGTTTTTGGATTAAACTTGTTTGAAATTGAACATCCATTTTGAAGTTATGGTTGTAGTTACAATAATAATTGTATTATTATTTTATACGTTTATAATATTTTTATTGATATTTTTCTACATTTTTAATACAAATATTAGTAGTAGATAAACGTATTATAATAAAAGTGTTACGCCTTATTTTGCATACATGCATTACTATCTTAAAAGAATTTGGATATTCAATATCAGTTTTATTGTATAGTAGTAGTATAGTTTTGGGATCAGTTACCTAAATAGTTTTAAGCATATGGATCTCACACAAAAGTCATTTCAATTTGGTATCAAACTCTTGAATGAATAATATCCTCCAAACATCCCACAGTACACCTCGATCGTTCACTCTCTTGGTAAGATCAGAATCATTTAATAAGTCAATGTTTTTTGTGATGTCAATCTGTCACTGTTGTCTTAATGTCTTTAATTATACGTTGTGCCGTCTAGCCGCATGGTACACTGTACCAATGACTCGCGTAGGTCATGGCCAGGGTTGCCAATTAGGAGGTACAGGTTTTAACTTGTTTGTATTCAAATTGGTAAAGAAATTAGGAGATTTTTTTCAAATAACAGTCTATGTTTCTTTAATAACGTCGAATATAAGGTGTATTGTAACGTCCAATATATACAAGTGAATAGTCTGTCAATAAAGTAAGGGTGTTCATTCCAAAATCTAGATTCGTATGGAATAGGAACGAGCATGAAATTCTGAAGTACGACAAGTTAAATCTTCATTTTACTTAACCTATCACGACTCAGAGCTAAGCGAATGAACTACCAAAAGCAGGAGTAGAAACGGGGAGGTGTTTAGTCAGTAACAGTCTGACACTCCCCCTCTTTAGGACTAGAAGAAGAAATTGGAAGATATTTCCCTTCAACATAAAAAAAACTACCACCTACCACGCATAGAGATTATGGCAAGAAGATAATGAAGGGAAGTCTCATAATCCAGCAATGCAGTGTCATAAGCTCTCAATCAAAATCTCTCTCGATTCAATATCAAGAGATTATTATTTAAAATTGGATTCCTACTTTAAAATACGATCAAAATTCTTACCAACCCTAGCCAACACAAAACAATAAAACTCTTCATAACAGTTTTTATATGTATCAAAAGATTTAAGATCAGACCCAAAGTTATGATAATATTTACGTTCGAAGTAATACTAAAAACTTTATAGTAGCAATTAATATAGAATTTCAGTAGAGAAAATATTTTATTCATTACTTAAGAGCTTCTTTACTCGTAAACGGCTGTGCAAATTGCGAAGAAATACCAAATAAGGTATGGATGGATTAAAGTGATGATTATAAAGGTTTTGATCTTGGTGTTATTGCTTAAAGCCTATGTGTATTAATATCAGTCGTTTATCTATATTAAAAGTACAAGTGTGTTTCGGGAACAATTCTCAGGTCGGGCAAAGTACTGTTGGAGTTATTTTGGAAAATTCCTTATGCATCCAGTTTGAAAATTTACCTAACTTTATAGCAATAGACTTACTCTTGGATAGAAGGTTAGTTAAGAGTAGTAAAAATTTGATGTTACATCTAAAGAATTTGTATGTTTTTTTATTTGAACTCGCTAATCTCCCGAACTACTGGTCCGAGTTGAATAACTATTTTTGTGTTGGATAGTTCTATTATCGAGGATTATATAGGCTATAAAACACCAGGTTATAGTTTACACCGCCATAAACATAGGTTTACGTATGCAAGCTTAAACTTTTCTAACAACTCTCTGTGCTGACCAATTACCTTTATAGCCAAAATAAAATAATTCTATAATGATATGAACCCTATAAACCATAAAATACAAGTCATAAAACATTGAATACTTCAATACATTATTTTAGCGTTGCGTTGACACAGAACATACATACGTTGCCATAGACTAACCACATTTTGACAGCTATAACTTTTATTACAGTTATTGAACAAACAGGGCGCAGGTAACGAGCCCGCATCTGTCCGAGTCTGACATTGAACCGGCTACCCCTAGCTTGGCTCCCCCTTTCGGCCACAGACACCTGTCGCATTTGTATTCAGATTTTATTTGCGAACTGATATGGAAGGTTTAATTTTTTAAATTTGATATGGGGCTATCTGTTTGATAAAAAACCCCAATAATTATTGGGCTTTTTATGTTATTATATAATTTTTCGACAAATAAAAGGTTTAATGTCTGCTCTGTACCCTTAGTATGAGTTTGCTTTACGTTGAACGATAACTAAACAAGAGCGCGTTTTAGACTCTGATTGGTTGGCGCGAATGAACCAACCAATCAGAGGGTTTAGTACGAGTTTGTTTAACGTTTAACGAGATCGAAACGAGAGCGCGTTCGGCGCTCTGATTGGTTGGTTCATTCGCGCCAGTTAATTAAAGTAATATGACTGTTTAAAAATGACTATGACCAATGTTCTACATTTTTTCTTTATCTTTCTCCAAAACTTTTTTTTTCAGTAAGGTATTCACAGAATACATTTTTTACTCCAATTAAAAGATTATTTATTTGCATTCACTACTCACAGTACTCACACAATGGGACATGATCCCTTCTTATAGCCCTTCTTAATCACCAAACTCCCCTCCTTAATCACCCTTTTGATTAAATACCTGAACTATAGAAAACCGATTTATGCTAAACACAATGCGCCCGTGCAAAATGCGATATCTACCGAAAATTCTATTGTCTATCATTGCAAGAACTTTAACCCCGTTAACAACTTTAAAGGAGCAATTCAAAAAATGGAAAACCAACCCTACGTCCTTGGAATAAGGTTGAATACTTTAAATTGTAACGGTAAATAGAAGGATCAAGTTTGTCAGATAGAGTTCCTATTGTGTTTTGATATTGGTACGGCTACACATGAAGCTATGCAAAACCAGTATAAACTGACCGCTGAATGAGTGGAAATGTCATACAAAGCGAGGTCATGATAAACTGGTTTTGTATAGCTATGTGTATGTGTGCAATTGAAAGAGATTTAAGTTCAAGTCAGATGACAAATGAATAAAAAGATTATTCTTTTTAAAGGGGGACTTTAAGACGTTCTTATTGAGTATATCAAGCTGGGGTACGACAAAAGGGAATAATTTTGTCAGTTAAATGTTATGTTACTACTAGCTGATACCCGCGGCGTCGCTCGCGTGGATTACCGAGTTAGTACTTAGTAGTCACAAACGTATAAAAAGTAAACGTAGCCTAAATTACTCCATAGAACATCAGCTACTCACCAATGAAAGTCCCGTCAAAATCGGTCTAGCCATTTCGGAGATTAGCTACAACAAACAGACAGACAAAGATTGTAAAAACAATATAATATTGGTGTATCTATTCATAAGCATGTAGAAAAAGCGGTTATTTCAATATTACAAACAGACACTCCAATTTTATTTATTAGTTTAGATACAACGGTTTTAGTTTAGGTCCCCCAACGAGACGTATTTTTTTTTAGAATTATTAGTTCATTCTTAGGTACTTTAATAAGATTAAGTTTCTTTTATTATTTTTTACTTTTTAAAGGGAAATTAAGTTTTTTGTCGGGGGTTTTTTAAATTTTTAATTTAATTTTTTATTTTATACTTTTTATAGGTAGGTTAGGTTAAGTTAGGCTTAGTATATTACATATACTTACTATAATTTCGATTCTTGTTAAGGTAAAGATTACATCTAAGGTCAAGCTTGTTCGCTTTAATTTTTTTTTACTTATTAATTACTAGTTTTTGTTTCTATAAGTAGGCTAAAGATTACATTGGTGCCAGATTTTTTGTTTATAATAAAACGTTAAATTAAAATTTTATATTTTTTTATAAAATTTTTAATTTAATTTTTATTTATTTATTTTTATTTTTTTATTTATTATTGTTAATACGAATAATATCTTTAAATATATTCTTTTAGTGCGGTATTTGAGACCCCATCCCAGTATATTTGCAGACCTTTGGCTAATCTCCCCACTTTCACCGCCCATAACTTTAAAACGGCTCAACCGATTTTCATCAAACATGTCTAAGAACACTCGCAGATAAGTCCCCTTTCATACGAAAAAAACTAAATTGAAATCACTGCATCCATTCGGGAGTTATGATGCCACAGACAGACAGACAGACAGACAGACAGACAGACAGACAGACACGTCAAACTTATAACACCCCTCTTTTTGCGTCGGGGGTTAAAAACAATAAACATCTTGATAGATTTTTAACGTGTTTTAACAATCAATTCACAGTTTTGCTTGTAGTACAGGAATTGAACAGTTGTTGTTTTGTATACTGGTATTTTTACAAAACTTTCCATGATTCTCAAAAGTTATTTAGTAAGAGTTTTTAGTATCTTTTTTCTATATTTGATGGGTCAACGTTTGACCACCATCTCGCCTGGTGGCAAGCGATGATGCAACCTTCGATGGAGCATGTCTGCCCATAAGCAACCTATTCATTCACTCGGGCCTTGAAGACACCCAGGTTATACCCATCAGGAAACACAGACTCCGGCAAAGAATTTCACTCCCTAGCAGTTTAGCAACTTCGTTTCAATTGACATCAAATCAATTTGAGGACCTTATATTCAGCAAATGTTGTAAAAAATCTTTCAATGAACAGTCTTTGCCATTGCCATTTGCCATGCTATTCAAACGCTTATTACTAGCAACAACAATGCAATACGGTTAAAAATCCCTCAAATTACACATATCAATAAATCATATGAATTTCCATACACAGAAATAGATTTTCATTTACCCAGGCCGGGAATTCGATAATTCTCGATAGCGTGATGAGAGTGCACGTCGATATGTCCCGTGTATGCGAGTCCGGGATCGTGCTCCCAACAATGGGAGAAACCGGGATTTATTGCGAATACGGGGTTCGTGTCGGGATGATAGTGATGGGAATAGAGTGGCGCTGACTGGGACTTTTTTAGAGTTGTGACTGTAGTTTTTTTTGGTTTTTTGCTGTTGATAGAGGAAGGAGGTCCGGGTTCGATTCCCGGGTCGGTTAATATTTATTTAGTAATAGTATGAAGTCTGGAATTATGTAAGGTGTATGGCAATAGGCTCAGCTCTTATCACATAGGACTCATAAAATAACTGGTGAAAAGTAGAAAAATCTTTTTTTTTTTAAAGAGTAACGGTTCAGTTTCTTTCTCTTTCTTCTCCATTCGAAGCTATACGTTGGAACGAGCACCTAGCTTTACTGACAGACAGACTGGCGGACAATTAAAATTGACATTGTAAAACTTCTTGATTTAGGATTACCTAATTGAAATAAATGCTTTAACTATGACTTTTCCTGCTGTTTTAGGGATTAAAACTGTTACTACATAATTAATGTAATGTAATAACCTCTGCTTATTATATTAATCTTTGTATCAATAAGCAGCTTACCACACCTATTTTAAACATCAACAGCATATCAATGACGTCAAAACCATTAAAACTTACGTCATAGCTTCGAATTAACAATAAGCCATTATACGTCATATCCATAGTAATCTTTAGTTTCTGAAAAATAGAACCACCGTCACTATAGCGAGCACAATGGTTGCTAAAGTTCATTGTACACATAGTAACTTATCAAGCTATACAGAACCAGTATAAATTGACCTTTGATTGTGTGGAAAGATCATACAAAGCGGGGCCATGATAAACTGGTTTTGTATATGTGTGCTAGGTTTTGTTTGTTGGTGCTATCATTTCATGCTGTACTATCATCCGTTCCATATGAGTACGTTTTGGTTTAATAGCTCAGTGATCGATTAGTGAACCGACTATGCGATTTTGGGTAGTAGTTTCGATGATTTTTGTTCACTTTAACAGTCTACCTATACCTATACATAATTACGTGCCGTATTGTACACCTCTGCCTACTCCTTCGGGGATACAAGGCGTGATGTTGCAAGCAAGTTCTAGGTATACCTAAGTGGCCACTGCTGATCAAAAGCTCCTCCTTGCAAGGAGAAGGTTTGAGTATTAATCGCCATGCTTGCTCAATGCAGGTTGACGATTTTAAACTTATAATTAGAAATTATTAGCCAAGGTTTCCTTATAACGTTTTCCTTTACCGTTAATCAATGGTGCCTAGTTAATCTTAGAAAATAGGTTTCAAACCTGCACCCTCATTCATGAGAAGCGGGCGTCTTAAACATCCGGGCGTTGAGTCCGCAGCTCCGGATCAGGCATCACCTCTACTGGGCCCCATCTGTGGTGGTCTGATGGCTCAACTAACTTAGCAAGTTTCATTCATCAAAGAAAGTGAGCCATAAAAACAGATTCGCTACCGTGGTTTCTAAATTCTAAATTCCGAAACGATAACGACCCATTACATTAAACTGTACAAAGATTAAAATAAACCATTTAGTTTAAAGACAATTTGAACTGTTGATACAGCAACTAATATTTATTTTTAACATAAAAATAACAATAGGGAAAGCGATTGCTTCACAGAGAAATCTGTTTAAAACAATACGACATTAGACAAATCGTTATATTTTTTGGAAACCAAACCAAATACGATTGGTTATAGTTATGTTTTAACTGTTAGTAACTGTATGCAGCGTTTGTTTTTATGATTCTGGAAGAAAGTATGTAGATGTGGGTTAGTGAGTGTGTGGAGAAGTTGGTTTTAATTTTTTATTGTATGAAATAGAGCTGTTTGATTTTTCGGTTTGAAAACGGCTATTTTGTCAGTATTTTGTTTACGTACGGTACCTACATAGTGAATATGTCTAGACATTTTGAAAGTGGTGAAATGTTTTCCATTACTGTAGCAGTTCCTCATCATTAATTTGAACATGTCTTCTTGTAGTGGTGCATATTGTTCGTCACATAATTTATTAGTGCAGCTAGCTAACTTATCTAGACACACGGCAGTTGTAGAGGTGCATTTTGTTTGCCAGATAACTTATAAGCGCGGCTAGCTAACTTGTTTTGTGTGCTTATGACTATACACTCACTGACCATTATATAAAACCTAAGAGTTTGTTTGTTAGATCACACTAATCTCCAGAACTACTAGTCATTAAGATAAGCAGGATTTGTTACCAAAGGCCCAATTACCCCCCAAAACTTCCCAATCCCCGATTCCCCAACAATACTCCATTTCCTAAAACGCACTTTTCGGTGTTTCGGGTCTCTATGCGCGACGGCGATTGCTTACCATCAGGTAATCCGTCTGCTCGTTTACCGGCCTATACCATAAAATAAAATAAAAGCGACCTACAAATACGTGCTATATTCACACTATAAGCACCTATCTATGAATTCAGAATGTACATCTGAGTTCTATATAAGCCAGTATATTACAAAATTAAGTGGAACGAGTCAACTGGAGTAATCGTGAGAAACAATTCCTACTAATAAAAATGTCACACGTTCATCTGACCAACGGAATAATGTAGGAATGCACACAACTTCATTATGTTTTGATAGAGACACTTTATTTCTAGGGTAATAAGGTTGATTTTTGTGTGGCGTGTGTGATTGATTGTGCAGTGATTTTAGGGTGACCATAGGATGAAGTTAAAAAAGACTTATTTTTTTATTAAAATTACTAGGATCACTAGGATTTTCTATATCAAACACATTATTTTAATTATTATCTTATCGGCTTCGGCTTCGTACTCGCTGAATTCACAACTTTTGAGCGTACTGAATACTGTAGCAGCGCGACCATCGCCGCGTCGTGTGTCGCGGAATGCTGCTCATGAATTTGAGCCTCTAGGATGGCTTGAAAGTAGTCGAGTTCCTTATCAAACAGTTACGTGAATAAGCCAATAATTAATTTAGTATGCCTTACGAAAGTTATAATAAAATACATTAATTGTTGAACATGGGTTATAGAACAAAAGAAAATCCCCACAAAGCACAAATCGTAGCCCCTCTAGTGAACACTAGTGAGGGATTGCAGATTTAATATGGTCCGTCATTATCGATAAGTAACGCGCTAATTTGCTCGGTGCCTTGTCGGCACGTCCACATTCCTAGGGATGGGATTTGTCGATAAAATTACTCTGACCTTTATACAAATCCAATTTTGGTTGTTCAAGACAAGGATGATCGATCAATCCGCTGTAATTTGTAATTATAATGTCTATGTCGATAGTTTGTGTAACTTAGAGGTAATATGTTTAGATTATGGTAGTTAGCCAATGAGGAGACGTCGTTTATCTAGGTCGATCTTGTTAGTGATGCGCTGTGGAAGACAAAGGATTTATAGATGTATGTGTAAGTAAAGAATTTTATTGTTATTATATATTGTCAAAGGTGTAAGCAGAGGTGCATATTTGGCAGAGGTGCATATTTTGGCACTGTATATTGTACACCCACCTTTCACAATTTACGGTGTAAGTCCTATGTAATAGGGGGCACATTTCCAGACTCCGTGCCATTCATTTTCTAAAATCCGAATAAAAACCCAGCAGTACTTTGCAGACTCGAGAATCGAACCCGAGACCTGTCGCCCAGTAATCGCACTATGACCACTCGGCCAACGTGGCAGTTATAAAGAATTTTACCTTTGCTATAATGTTGATATTAAAATGTATGTTTGAAACTTTGAATTCAAATAATCAGTGTTTCTTCAATTAGGTGTATGTCACAACTTTACTTTAAACTTAATTTTAGCTAGACTAAATTCGAGTAATCTACTAAGTTTCTGCTTTATTTCAAAGTAGCTTCTGTTAGCTACTTCGCTCACATTCCCGTGGGATAAGATTAAAGTATCCTATCACCTAAATCAGCTCATACTCTCTCTGTAACCTTAAACTACAATATTAATCAACACAATGATCAAGAATCTAACCCGAGAACCTTTACTAAACAGTAACACTTACAACAACTAAACACAATCCACCAAACTAAAAAAAAAAAAACAAACAAACAAAAAATAATAAGACGTACGCAAAATGTTCATCTCCTGTTAAGAAATTGTCTCTCATTATTGTCACCTGGCTCACCACTTCATTTGTCCGCCATGATTGTTTTATAATGCATATTTTTATTACATGCGCCCGCGCATTATATTGTAACGACAAATGGCCGCCGGGCATGCGTGTTAAATGGTGGAAGATGGGCCATTATGCTGACGGTGGCACAGATTGAGTTGTTGTTTTTTTTTTTGTTTTTTTATTAGAATGGTAGTAGATTATTGTTTGGGTGATTCTTTAATTAGGGGTTTGTGTAATCCTTTTTTTATAACATTTATTCGTAGGAAACACATACATTCATCTTATTACTAAACTTCGTCAAACTGTGCAACAGTTAGTTGGCGAAAACAGCGCTCTTTTGTAATTATATTTTTCATATAAATGTGTACAACATTTTAAATTTAGTAGGACCGTAGGTACTGATTTGCATGTTTTCTAAAAGTAATAAAATGGAAATTCATTCTACTTGGATGTGTTTAAAAATAGCTTACTCTTTCCTTGGCTATGTTTTCTCTCCGATCCTTTGTAATAATTTGTGGCTCAGTTTCAAATATATGTGCAGCGATGGCTGTTCATTAAGCATAATTCTAGGCCTCGTATTACTAAAGAATTTAAATCGCAACATCCAAAAAAATCTGCTCAATAGACAACCACTAGACCAAAAAGCCCTAATTACAGTCCCAATGTCTTATTGTGCTAACCTCATCGATTTCCTGTCAAATGTCACATTTTTTACTTGACATCCTAATCACAGTGTGATTTATTACCGACAATGTCCTCGAAAACCGTCAAATTGGTCAATTTGAGACGAAAATTGGCCAATTTTAGACAATTTTGTTAGAGTTTTGCTAAAGATAGAGATTCATTTAAATAGTGATGGTATTTATACCTACTCAGTAGGTATTATAAGGTCATTCGGTAATCGTCAGGTAATTTAAGATTTTTATCAAACTATATTCTGACATTATGTCGGTAATCGTCGTAATTTACTTTATATTTACGAAAACTTTGACCTTTTACCCTTGCGCTGCGTGCATTTTCAAGGGTATGATGATCATTTTGCGTGTAGAGTTGCATAATTTTTGAGTTCTCTGGACTTATTTATTACTTGCATTTCATATTTAACTTCAAGCCTACCTATGTCTATCATAAATCATGAAATAAAGACAAGATCTCAAATTGAATACCATAAATAATATATCGGGCCAAATATACACCTTCTATCACTTGTTTTTACACTTAACGAGTCCAAAAATTAATATATTCATACAAAAATCAGTATTGATATAATTAATTTTGTTGATTAAATATGTAACCTCAAACTCAAACACTCTCAACACATCTAGTCGCTTCTACCCATTATAACTGTAATAATTAATTACTTGTTCCCACAATAATTTCAAATTATAACAAAGCTATAATAAAAATTACAGTTATTTTTATTACATTAACGCCTTCAGCGAGAGCGCGCCAATAAAATAATAAAATCATTTTTTGTAATTAAAATCTGTTCAACGCCGCCATCTTAATCAGATGACAGTTGAGTTTTTTTTTAAATAATGAATGCCTGAAGCAACGGCAGATGTAACATGATTTATGAATGCACTTTTTAATGGTTTTTCGAAAAATATTCGACAAAAATATTTCGTTAAAAAAATCAAAACATGTGGGATTCTGTCGTACTGTCACTGTCGGTGTGTGTAGTGGGAATGAGGGGTTTTGATACGTGAGTATCAGAGTACGTTGAGGTAATATTTTTTTTAAATTATGACCGATATTTTTTTTGTTTGTTTAAGAATTTGTACTTGTATTAGTTTGGTAGATGTGCTACGTGCCTAGGATTTAATTCAAACAGAAATAATTAATCAATTGGAAATATTGGAATACTTTTGCTGTTACTATTTAAAAGGTGAACTTTGATAAAGTAGAAGTAAGTAATCTTAATGCAGGTTAGTAATGATATATTTTCTTTTATAAATACTACAAAACAGACAGAAATACTCAACACAGCCTACCAAAACATAGCTTTTTTTTAACTTCCAACAATAACTATACAAAAACCTCACTCGCACTAAAGTATCAACATTACTCCATCGTACTACACCCACCTATATCACACTGTAAAGGTATCCAGTGTCCATATGTTCAGTTTTTTGATGCAGCGATAGGTTTTCATGCATTTTTTACAAACAAAAAATGGCATCGCGTGTTTTATTTATTGCGAAAAATGGAATTGGTATCACGGCCCGCATAAATGTGCAGATTGAATTGGAATAGATGGCTCGCCTGCTCTGTTTGAGAAATAATGGATGCGTTTGTATTTTTGAAAAAAACTTTGACAAAGGCTATCGGGTGAATTTGTTTTAGATTTGGTTTTGCTATGAGTTTTATTCTGTCTAGAGTTTAGATCTATGGATTTGTTTATATGGCATCTTGGAGTAGTTTGAGTTTCGTAATAACTTCATGCCAATTGAATTGGATACAAGAGTAGCCCGCCGGGTCTGCGGCCACGGCGCGAGAACCAGGCGCGCTTCAAAGAAACATCAGACCACCACAGATGGGGCCCAGTAGGGCTGATGCCTGATCCGGAGCTGCGGACTACGTAGCGGGTTTACCGGGGCTCGATGGGCAGAAGTAGGAACGGGGTGGTTTTTAGTCAGTAAGTTTGACACTCCCTCTCGCCTCGCCCAAGGCGGGAGAGTGTAGTTCCATAGTAGGTAAGTTCTTACGCCACCCGCAGGAAGAGTAGAAATGGTGGTGCCATTTACTAAATAAAATTACCATTATTAAGCACGGAGTCATACGGAGATTCACTCAGGAAGTTCATTAAATACCCTGTTATATTTAAGACACTTACCTATGTATTACAGTAGTATATAAAAGTTCCTTATAAGTAAAATTCTCAATATAATTTAATACTATGTATTAATATTGCAACGCTACATAGCAACACATCCACAATTAATTTATCAACCTCCTCATATGTACAAAACTTTCACAAACTATTTTGAACTCAACATCTCAGTTGCTAAAGTCTAAAATCCATTTCACAAGACATTTTAGTATATGTTGATATGCTGTGCTACATTTTATTAATCTTCCGAAGTTCCGAACATATTCTAGTTTCTCAGTAGCGATCATTTTAGTTTCGTTATGACATATTTCATATTAATTATTGAATCGACACGAATAACTTTATATTTCATCATTTATATACTTTTAATTATTGTTAATTAACTTTGGTGTCGTAGTAGTAGCAAGTTGCATTGCTGATGACCTGTTTCTAAATAGTCAGCTACACTTTCGAACGAGCACCTAGCTTCACTGACAGACTGACAGACTATTATTTTAATTATTATATGGCTTACTCATGTAACTGTTTGAGGAGGAACTCGACTATTTTCAAGCCATAGTAGAGGCTCATATTCATGAGCAGCATTCCGCGACACACGACGACGTGGCGATTGTCCCGCTGCTACTGATTAACTGATAACATAAAAAATCATTTAATATTTCTCACAATAGTTATAATACAATTATTTATTTCTTTATAATATTGTGTGACTAATGTTATTAATGTTCTGATTACGATACTCGTTGCAAGTAAAATATTTTCAATATTAAGATGGAAATTTTCAATATAAAATAATTATACTTATTATTCGTGCAGTAAATTAAAAATGTTAATGAGCAAGAGACCTCTGCTTACCCCTTTGCAACAAGGTAGTCGTTAATTCTATTGCTTAAACCGATTAACCCTAATTTAATTATGATTAAACTAACCACGTAGCTAATTGAAATACCTCATTACTAAATTAATTAACAACACAAATTACTTCAGTTACTATCAAATATAGAATTATAAACTTTAAACTAATAGAAACAAAATTCAATTTTCAATGAAACCAACAACTGTTAAGACCTTTAAAAAATTCATCATTGAAAATTCGACTTAAGAAGGAATGAAATAAAGTAACTTTTTAATAATTGTCTTACATTAGATGGGCGCGACCTTTATGTATGAGATTCACATGACACAATTAAATAAGGTTAGTCAATTATTTTACATAACATTACACCTTTGTTTTAAGAAGGGGTAAGTAATAAAGAATACAGATGGGGCCCAGTAGGGCTGAAGCCTGGATCAACAGCAGCAGACTACCTACTTACCGGGGCTCCGGCTACATATATTTGTTTATCATAAAAAGAAGTATACTACCTAATTAACAACAATATTTATCATTAGACATTAGACCTTAAGTTGCGTGCCCGACAGGGTCCTTAATTGTTACCCATATATTATTTAAGAACTGATACCACATTAAGGAAAGCAATACAGAATTTGACTTTTTACTTAGCAGTCATTGCTCCACATGGCCGATAGTTTTAAGGGAGTAAAATCATTCAATGATTTCTCCCGCCTAGGGTGAGGTGAGAGGGAGTGTCAAACTCTTACTGACTAAAAACCACCCCGTTTCTACTCCTGCTTGACACAAAAATCTCAGTAAAACATAACTAAACAAACTATTACACACTCATTAACTAACTATTAAACATTTATTAAACTCAACATGGACAACTTAATTTATAATTTAAGTTAAACACAGCTATAAACTTCAAATAAGTTGTTACTAAGTTAAACTACAAGTTAAGTTTACTCAACAACGTTCCACTTATAAAGTTACTTTGAACTAGTGGGTCTATTAAATTCATATATGTATAACGTACATAGCTAACTATGTGTTGAAATTACAAGTTATTGATGTATTTATACGATAGTAGCTTTTACTCGCTACTTCATACACGCATACATAGGCACAAATCTTGCTGTATAAACGTTTGAAAAGTAGAATTTCGTGTAATCTTCATGATAGTAGGCCATTACTTAAAAACTCTTTATACTAGAGCCTTCTATGAGCCATAGATTCCATTGTCTGCCAGTATATTTTAATGTAATCATCAGACAGCAGTGCGGTTCTGCGGACGGCGAGTAACGTTCCGCGCCTTAAGGAGCCATCAGACCACCACAGATGGGGCCCAGTAGGGCTGATGCCTGATCCGGAGCTGCGGACTACCTAGCGGGTTTACCGGGGCTCCGGCTTGAAAAGCAGGAGTAGGAACAGGGTGGATTTTAGTCAGTAAGCTCTCGCCTCGCCCAAGGCGGGAGAAGCCATTGGATGATTTTCCCGTCATTAAAAGGCTTTTATTACTTCGAAACCATCATTTTCATCATCATCAGTCCTTTATCCAAAGCCAAACACAAGTCTCTCCATAAGTTCTGAGTTCAATTTTACTCCGTCACACATTTTATTATCAGCAAAATATAATAAAATGTCCTTTTATCATCAATTCAAACGGCTCAACAAAGGCCGTCTTTACAAATGCACCGTTATCAACACCGCTTGCACTATCAGCCCCCTAATATTCGTGAGGTGACCCTGACTCCACACCCGCGTCTCAATACTGTATTCTTATCTATCTGATATCAGTCAGACTTCTAACAGTTGCTACAAGCTTATCATTTGTTGGTGTATGAGTATGAAGAGTTGGTGTAGAGCGCTGTGTGTTCTGTGGAAAAGATGTCTTGAAACAGTGATAATTTTCTTTTGATTTAAGGTAAAGTATTTATAATGAAAAATTTTAAATGTTGCATAACGTAAAACACGTTATTTTTGTCAATAGATCATCTTTATCTTTACTAGAAAGCTGAATATCCTTTTTACGACAAGTCAGGACGAGACCTGTGGAATTAGCTGTCGTCTGCGGTATTTCCGAACCGATACGACCTTCAAACCTTCATGAAAAGAGCATATTCCTTTTTAAACGGCCGGCAACGCATGTGACTCCTCTGGTGTTGCGGGTGTCCATGGGCGGCACTGATCACTTACTATCAGGTGACTTGTCTGCTCATTTGCAACTGTTTCAGAAAAAAAACCTACCATTCACTATATTAGTAACTACCATCAACTCCTACACATTACCTACGACAAAATGCACAGCTTTTTTTTTTTTTGAAGGGGGAAAATCATCCAATGACTTTTCTCGCCTTGGGCGAGGCGAGAGGTAGTGTCAGACTCTACTCAGCTAACATAGTATATACTTACCTACGACAAAATTGTATCTTTGTCTAATTAATACTTCCACTAGACGGCTGTGCCCGTGTCCTGTGTGGTCTACCCGTATTCCTCAGCACGTGCTACTCCAGCTGCCTCCACAAAAACAAGGAAGTGCACGCATTTTGTATTTCGTTAGCTTTTTGTTAACCAACTACCAAACACCGTCAAGTTGGTTTTTATTAACCAACTACCAAGTGCACAACAAGTTGGTTTTTGGAAGAGTTGAGACGTTTTGTGGTCCGTAATTAAAGATCTGTAAAGAATTAAATAAACTTTACAAAGAAAGGAGTTGAGCTTTCGATTAGTTGAGTTTATCATTTTAGAATGTCTTGCCGTGTAATTCTTTTGTGTCAGTAACTATTAGATGCAGATTCAACATATTTTTCTATTCTCTTTATCACATCTTATATTAAATTTTAGAGTTTTGAGATATGACTGCACGGTTGGCGCGGTGGCTGGGCAACTGGCTGCTGACAACGTAGAGCGTGTCCGCTTCCCGCACGGACCAACTCTTAGTGTGATCCACAAATTGTTTTTTCGGGTCTGGGAACCTAATGTGCGACAACGTTTTTTTTTTTAAAAGTTCAAATCCAGATTACTCATGTAATGTACTGCTACTTCATATCCCTATTTTTTAACGTTTCCTTTCTACCATGCAGATAATTTCACCTCAAAGCAACCACGTCACTCTCACCTCTAACACCGACATTAATAAAAATCACCATAATCAAAACTTAGAAAAAAAAACACACACAATCGTGCGCTCCGCACGTGTTCAAAGCACATGTGCATTTCAAAGGACCATTTTTGAAATCAAAAGGACGAATCGGAAGTACCTACATCCTAATACATCTAAAAAATCCACGCCCATTTCTTAACCAAATTATCTAGACCCTTTAGAAAGTAAAAGGTGTAGAAGGAGGCAGGTCTATTAAAGTTGGTCGGTAGTCCATGATTTGTGAATGAACTGGTGAATGAAAAAGGAGTATCCGGTACCTTTGATATCAAGTTATTAGATCTGTTCATTCAATGGGACAATGGTAACTATGATGAATCTGTGGTAATCGTTCCACTTGGGCGGTGCTGGTGTCAATTTCTTTTAAATCATTTGAGATTTGTCCTTGACAAAACTCTTTTGGAGATTTCTATCTGTGATGGATTAAGATCATGTTTTAAGAGTTGTATGCTGTATGCATGAGAAGTTAACAACCTATTAAGTAGCTAGTTGCGAAATTAGATATTCAAAATTCAAACTAAGTTTTTTTTTAGGGGAATAATATAATCATCCAATGAGAGAGTTGAAAGTGTCCAGTCTCTTACTGACTAAAATTCACCCTGTCCCGACTCCTGCCTTTCACTCAATCTCGCCCTCGCCCAAAGTGGGAGAAGTCATTGGATGATTGTCCCTCCTTAATAAAATAAACAAAAAAGTCCCTAATTAATAAAAACAGTACATCAATTATATGGTATAATCACACCATAGAAATGCCTATCCCAAATTTCTTTGCCCATATTAATTATTACGAAATTTCAACCATTTACCCGACAAAAGTATTAATCAAGTACCAATAGGTTTGGTACGGACACAGCATTAATAAAACAAAACGATCTTCACACATCTATTTATTAGGAGTCGTGTTTAACTTATCAAAACAAACACAGTACCTCTCACTTACTAACCAATTGCCATCATATCAAATAAAAAACCTTATACAGCCAATCCAAATGAGTGGAAAACAAACATTCTGTATCATATGCAGACAAAATTCCATCTTATTGTGGTGAAAAGAAAGTTTTATTTCCTATGACAAAATTTTGTAAATAAGTCGTAAGTGAAAATTGGTGGTAATGGAAAATGAACTGTAGTTTTGTAGTATTAAAGTTGGTAATTGTAAATGTGGATGAATTTCTCAAGTTATCGGCCCTACTTTATAATAAAGAATTTATCCATTAATCATTCGTATAGTAAAAATAAATGCGCGTTTAATAATATTGACAGATGTAGTATCTTCACGCCGTAAGGGCAAGAGGTCAGGCAGAGAGCGAGCATTAATCTGCAATAACTGTACATCGTCTTACGATCGGCGCTTGCGCATCTGAGATGGAATTTGGACGCATCTCATTGGAAGATGTTTTTTGTTTGTGTTAATTGGTATTCTTGTTTTTTTTTACTATTTGATTACTAAACTTTTTAAACGGATGAGACCAGGCAGCAACGCTTTTTGATAAATCTGAACTTTTTAAACTACGATCTAGCTCGAACCCACTTATGTAGGGGGTAAGTCATCCAATTACTTCTGGCACCTTGGGCGAGACGAGAAAGAGTGTCAGACTCTTACTGAATAAAAACCACTCCATTCCTACTCCTACTTTTCCATCCGGAGGCCCGGTAGCCTGCTAGGTAAGATTAAGAGGATCCAGATACTCTTAGGTATAAGAGTCCCATTGTTCAGCAGCGTATAACTTCGGGCTGTTGGTGATCATCCCTTGCTCCAATCATCACCACTAGGCCAAAAGCCTCTTCCTTCTTCGAAGTCGGTTATAAAGCAGTTTTCCAAATTAAGAGCATAGAAATGTAACAAGCGAAACTAAATGTATTTAAATGGCTATATCTAATGCAAACACATAAAATATGTAGGTATGTATGTTTATTGAGTTTCACTATATAAAAATGATTGAATGTCCGCACTTTTATTTATTGATATGAGGTGAAAAGTGTACTAACAGACACTTTAACAGAAATTGATTTGGGTTTGGGTTCGATTTTATTTATGAGTGTTGTTTCAATTATTGTTAATATCGGTTGTTAAATTGTAAAGATTTGATGTATGTAGGTATATTTTGTTTGTTTGTTACGAATTTTTTTATCACTTTTGCACTGCACTCAAAAGGCGCCTAGCTTTTTGGGGAAAAAACTAGGGAGTGTGGGATTTTTACCTTACTAAAACCTCCCCTGTGGCTACCATCTACACCTAAAGGAGGCACCGGGTCGTCTCAGTAGACCCACGCCGGAGCTCCCTTGGTGCAACGCCTGTTATGGCACTTCCTAAAAGTGGGTCTTTCCTTATCCTTGAACCTTTCGATCTGTCTTCTACCTATAGGTCTGAAAAAAACTGCTAAACAGATATGTATAAAATTTCGAATACCACATATGCCACTTTACATCCTTTTTTTAAAGGGGAAAAATCATCCAATGACTTCCGCCTTGGGCGAGGCGTGTGAGAGTATCAGGCTCTTACTGACTAAAAACCACCCCGTTCCTACTCCTGCTTTTCAAGCCAGAGCCCCGGTAACCCGCTAGGCAGTCCGCAGCTCCGGGTCAAACTTTTTATCCTGAAGACGCGAACGAAACCGCTGACAGAAGCTAGTGTTTATATAACATTAAGTAAGTAGTACCTACCTAGGTACTGAAATAATAAGACTTAAATTATTCTAATGGATGAGTCAGTTTTTTGTGAGTTGATTGATTTCGTAAAGTGTTAGATGTTTTATAACTAATGTTTAATGTGCATAAAATGCAGTTACATCCGCGTGAAAATAAGCAAATAATTTTGTGAGATCTATATCCTTATTCTGATATCTATATAGAAGCAATGTTTTCAAGTAGATGCTCAATTGAACTTAATTAAATTTGCTAACAAACATCAAAAAAACATTGTCTAATAATTATCAGATAAATTCTTATTATTCTTCTTGTTATCAGATAATTTAAATAAGAATATGAAAGAGTATTTAAGAATAAATTTAAAATTTAAATTTAAGAATGTGAATAAATAATAAAAACAATTTATATTTAAAACACTAACAAAAAGTGTGCGATGGCCGGGAATCGAACCCGGATCAACTGCTTGGAAGGCAACTATGCTGACCATTACACCACCATCGCACTTGCAAACGGAGTTGAAATACTAAGCCATTAGAATTAAAAATCACAGTATCATAAAAATATCATTTTTATCAACAGAGATTATCCCATAAAAGTCCACTCTTGGACTAAGTGTCTCCTATACAAACCTCTTTTGTATAGTTTGTCATAATCTCCACGCTTGGCAGGCGGGTTGGAGATCGCAGTTCAGAAGGATTAGAAGTTTAGAAAAATCTTTATTGTACACCTTAAAAAAACACAAGGATCACAAACATTCAGAAATTAACAGAACAATGTATCAGGATTATCAAAGCTGCTGTATGGTCTATATCGAATATGTAGTTCCATAGTCTCTTAGGACAACCACAAGAAGAGTAGGGGTGATTTTTTTTTTTTTTTTTTGATGGCACAATCATCCAATTACTTCTCCTGCAATGGGCGAAGCGAGAGGGAGTGTCAGACTCTTACTGACTAAAACCACAACGTTCCTACTCCCGCTTTTCGAGCCAGAGCCCTAGTAATCCGCTAGGCAGTTAGCATCTCCAGAAGAGTTAGGGCGACGACAAAAGTTTTCTATACTGCCATCAAAGCCTTTAAAAAAAATACGAATACAAAATTTTACCCTGTAACCCGCTAGGCAGTCTGCAACTCAAGAAAAGTTGGGAGGATGACAAAAGTTTTCTATACTGCCATCAAAACTATATGCCTTAAAAAATACGAATACAAAATTTTAATTCAGAATACGGCGTTAAGACTGGGTCAGGTCGGAGTGCAAAATACAACGTTACTTTCACCGGAGGTCCATTAGATAGACAACCGCATCTGTCTCAGTCAAATTAGCTATAAACACGATTCTTTAACTTTTAAAAAACTTTGTCAAGCGTGAATCGGTTTTGGGTATGAAGTGTTCTGTATATTAGTATGCTTAAAAATGCTAAAAATGTAGGTATTGAATTTAATGTCAATGAACTTCATTATTTTTGTTGAATCTGTATCTACATTAATAGGTATATAAAGCTGAAGAGTTTGTTTGTTTTGATTGCGCTTATCTCCGGAACTATTGATCCGATATGAATAACTCTTTTTGAGTGGAATAGTTCATTTATTAAGAAAGGTTCTTTCAGTAGCGTTGTTTCACGTCGGTTTCAGTGACACTTAAAGTCAGTTTAAGAAAAAATGAGTTTAGATGCTATATCAGGATAAGTAACTTAAGATATGGTTTAGGGGTGGTTTTATAAGATACAATATGTAACATATAACCTAGATACTGACGAACAGAAGAGTCTCAGTAAGAAGGCTTTACCCATTTGGCGCGGAACCCCAAAAATACCATTTAAATGCAATACATCTACGTTTCTTTTATCGAAACAAACGTTGACGGCAAAAAGATTTCTCTGAAATTATTTTAATGAAAAAACTAAATTCATTTTTCGATTAGGTATAGACAGTAGAGCTAAGTCATCGTGATTCATAATTGGAAGCGTTATTTATGGTAGGTACGTATTCTAAATTTAAATTTTGTTTGTAACTGGCCAGTGTTAGTATTTTGCAATTTACTGAGAACATTTTTTATGGTATAGGCTGGTTAACAAGCAGACGGATCATCTGATGGTAAGTAATCATCGCCCTCGATTGGGATGATTGGGAAGAGGGACAATTGGGCCTCCGGTAACCTCACTCACACAACTAAAAACTGAGAAATTTTCGATAAACCGAAAAAAACCCAGCAATACTTTGCTCGACTCGGGAATCGAACCAGGTTCCTCTTGCCCGACAGTCGCACTTGTAACCACTCAACCAACGAGGCAGTTTTACCAACACACTCTCAAAAAATTATAAAAATATACAATGACCCAGTTTTAATTATAAATTACAAAGCCGTTCATAAATCAATGCACATTACATACCAACACTACAACTTACAAGCTTCTCTCATTAATAACACCAACACCGACGATGACACACAAAATATTTCACGAAAACCTTAATCATGAACACATTGCATTAGCAAAAACATAACCAATAACCCTTTAACGCTCAAAATAACCAGAAATAACCGTGTGACATCACCGCCTGTCGCGAACAGTGGTAGCACATGCCAACCCGAAAATAACCAATCCGCCATATGCAGAAATAAAGAAAAAATTAACTAACTAACTAAAAAGGTAACAAACATTCGTAACCTTATTTCTAATTCTAAGATCGCATCGAAGTGTTGCGATATTTAAAAATAGAACTGTTTTAAATTTGGAATGGAACTGTCTGGGTTTTGTTGAAAGGGGTGTGTGGACTAGTGTTTGTTGACGGGTTTGCTTGTTATACTTCGTTATATTTTTCCTGAGAAATACAACCTGGGTCTTTTCAAGGTCAGAGTGAATAGGTACTTTCTAAGTCTGTGTGTTACATCTTCGGTCACATCTTCGCTTCGCCGCTCTGGCAGTTAGCGGATTGGTGGTCAAACGCAGCATCTACACGATGGGACGGGTAAAAATGCTAAGATTTTTTTAAATGTTGTTATATAAACAAAAATGTAGATGTAAGATATAATAGATTCTCTCAATAATGATGAAAATGCATATCGTCTCATAAAACTTAATTTAAAGTGAATTTCCATTAACATTCTTTATGAATTCTTCATCTCAAAAATGTACAGACAGACAGTGAAACAAAATTCACTATACACAAAACAGATATTGAAGAAAGGGGTAAAAGATTCTTCCCTCAAATTTCGAAGGGGTTTTTAATGCCCCACAAAAACTTTGGGGTCCTTAAGTTGTGGCCAGGTGCCATATTTACCGGAAATCTGTGAAGCAACCCGTTCGCGGCGGAAACAGCGGTGCATCCCTCACCTACACGATGCGACGTTGTGTTCTTATTTCAAAAAACCATCCCCTTAACTTAACTTGGGTTATTTTATTACCGTTTTCTTCGAGAGTTCTTAAAATAATTTTACATAGGCTGAGATAGGGTTAAGTTTGGTGTTATTTTTAAATATGTATTTAGATGTAATGATAGTTGTTCATCTTCCGAATAAGTAGATAAGGAAAGATGTGATTTCGTGTGACTGTAGTACATACCTATTTTTTTTATTAGCCTCCATCAGCCAAACATTTAGTTCGACACTCCATCTCGTCTCGCCCAAGGTAGTGTGTGGTCAGTGGTCATTCGATGATTTTCTCCCCATAAAATTAAAATTTATTATCAAATATACTTAAACCCATTTTGTTTCAAATTACCCGTATCACTACATTGTATGTACGGTATAAGTAGCGAACCCATCAATTTTAATTCCAAAAGCTAACTATGTAACGACTGAAGTACTGCGATAATAAATCTGTGTAAAGCGACCCATACACCTGCCAATCTACCCGACAAACGGGAGAGATTGTAGGAAAATCTGACAGCACCACTTGCATACAATTAGTCGGATGACGATAGCTAACTATTTGATTGACGAGTAACCAACTAAGTTGGGTGATGTATGTGATTCTTTAAATGTAGGCACGACTGTTCAGCACGAAAATTTCAATTTGGAGCTAATTGGAGCAAATTATTGGTGGGATTTTGATTTCGAAACTTACGGCGATAAACGTAGAAATAAATATTGTGTGATTGCAAATATGTAATATAATTAGCTAGCTAATTAGTGGATAGGATAGATACAAATCATTCTATTGGTAACCAATTATACCTTTTTTTGAGGGGGAAAATCATCCAATGCCTTCTCCCGCCCTGGGCGAGGCGAGAGGGAGTGCCAGACTCTTACTGACTAAAAACCACCCCGTTCCTACTCCTGCTTTTCGAGCCGGAGCTCCGGTAAACCCGCTAGGTAGTCCGCAGCTCCAGACCACCTATAGTTAACATAACCAAACCCTAAAGAAACATATTAAAAAATAAACTATACAAAAAGAATATAAATATAACCCAGTCCATATATGTCCATTTTCAACCACCATCGGACCATCGGTTCCCATAAAATCTGATTTAATTTTGCGAACAGGTGCTATGCATGGTAGGGGAACGTTAACATGGTGTTATTGGATGTAACTTGACTTATATTTAATGTTGAAAGTTGTGAATCGGTTTGTCTTCGAAAGTGTGAGAGATATTATTTAGTGGGAGCAAATATAACAGCTTACACATAGGACCCATTTACTCTTAATTTAAATTTCCGTGATGACTGGGCTTCCCTCATTTGTGCAATCTCTTTTTGCGCTTTTAGGCTTCAGTCATTCTGTCTCCTGCGTTAAATTTCACTGGGATAAGTGGAAACTATCCTTTTCCCTCTAATTACTTCTTCTGGTTTATTTCGTCGCGGAATCGCAGACAGTTATTCATGTCCGTGTGACGTGCCAGACTTCACTGTTCGAGAGTTTTCATGGTTGTATTTACAGGAATATGGAAGGTTGTGGCGGGTTTGTTGGGAAAAAAGTATATCTTTTTTTATTTAGTTTGTGGATGCTTTAATTAACTTTAGTCAGAAAATCAATCCTAACAACCTAGGTACTCTAATTGAGAATGTATCACCAACACATCAGCTACAAGACGTTCACTGCTGAACAAAGGCATTCCCTAATGACTTCCAGATCATTATAAAGCTGATGAAAGGTCGAAATTAAGACACAAACGACAACTATATACATATCTGTACACCCCTTCGGTGAGTAAAACACATGGTTATATTACTTCACCTTCCACCACGTCATCTGCCCCCAAAAACCTAATAATACCTCCTTTACGTTTGATTTGTTTAAAAACAAATAAATCATAATAATCTTACTCCCTTTTAAATATGATTTATACACGAAAGGGTTGCCAGTGCCACGTTTATTTTAGGCACGAGATATCACATGGTATTAATTTTGGTAATTAACAGTATTAGTTTGAAACGTGTGCCGCTTTTTACTTCTACAGGGATTAAAGTATGAATGTAGGTATGTGTTAAGCTTTGAAATGTTAAGTTAAAATGTAAGGAGGTTCTTTAATTAATTTTCCTGTCACTGGATGTTAGACATAGTCTGTAATCTTTGTCGATATAATTATAGGCATGTTATAGCATAGATGCGATATATGGCATAGATGTTATGTATCTACATACTTCTCTGATGTCCATGGGCCGCGCACTTACCATCAGCGTTTCTACACATGATGCCGCAACCGTGCCGCCGCTGTGCCACCGCTGCACCGTCGCCTCGTGTACATACGCGCCGCCGCCGTGCCGCACTGTTACACTGTATACATACCGAGCGTTCTTGCATATGATGCCGCCGCCGTGCCGCAGCGGCGTGCATTTTCTTTGGTAAGTCCATTACCGTCCATGTACGAATTTGCACGTCCGTAACTTTTTACCATTATCACATTCATACGCAGCCGATTATAGAATGAAGAAAAGTCGAAGAGAGGGACCAGCATGGAGACGGTGCGGTGACAGCCCGGTGACGGCGCGGTGGCGGCATCATATGCAAGAACGCTCTGGTGTCCCGTCTAGTAGTTTGCACTCTTGTCCATATCTATCCAAAATTCCTTCTACTAACCATCCACCTCTGTTTACCTCTCCTGGGAACAAGAACTCACCTATAAACGATTATGACATTTATGACCAAAAATCAAGGTTCACCCTCGGTTAGGCGATCAATCTAAAGGTCATTGACTCGGGTGATCTATCACTCTGATACGGTGAGACAACACACTGATCGCTGTTTACTCTGCTCGCTCTCACGAGATTGTGAGCCGTCGTGATACGACGGCAGGATTATGAATTAGCTAAAGTTGAAGTAAAGGTTTGAATTTTTGTGTCGTCATAATTTTTCTTTTGTGAGACAGTAGTTTGCGGTGTTTTTTATGGAATATGAGGCAAACGAGCAGGATCACCTGATGGTAAGCGATCAGCCGCATGGACACCCGCAGCACCAGAGAAGTAGCGGATATTGCTAAGATATGTTTTTTTATATAGAAAGATAAGTATTATGGATGGTTTCCCTACTATCGATACATCGCATACTCGAGTACTCGCATACTTTGCGGCGGCACATTTTCATAGCACATCTTACTCGCACAGCTACATAGCTGAGTATCAGTGGAAACGGTCACATATTTTCACAGCTTATCTATTACATCCTCGCAGCACAGCTACATAACACATATCTGGTGGAAAAGCACGTTAATTATGAAAATCTTACAAATCAGTACAATACTAACTTAAACTACATTCCATACATATTTTTTAAGAGATTCCATTACACATACAAACACCGCTCACCAAATAGATCGATAGGTTACACAAATATTTGTCTCGACACGGGAATTGAATCTGTGACCAGACAGCGTGCATAATGGCGCCATTGAGGTCAGACTCTATTTTCTTTTAATTATAAATAAACAGTAGACTTTTAAATATCTGTTTAAGTACATAATTAATTATGTAGTTTTAAAAATATTAATTTGGAAAAGTTCGTGTGAATGCAAATACTTTTAACATTTGTTCTACATTGCCGTTTATATTTTCTCTGTATGTGCTGAGTACTAAAATGTTATCTTTATATACCTACATAACATTAAAAAAAAAACAATTAATTCATCAAATCATACCAGTACCCATCGTTGTTTTATCACATTAATTGACCAATAAAATCTATACAGACTACACCAGCATCTCACAGCAAAATCTCTCCTACATCATAGAACATAAGGGTTAAAATTGTGCACAATAATTTACCGCTTGTACCAAACATCCTGTACAGACTGGCAGACAGGTGATATACTTTTTCTTATGTCTTGATAATCGTGGGAAGCAAATAGAAGTAAGTTTTGCTTCGAGTCCTTCCGCATAGCACAGATACTGGGATTTTTTTGGGATTAACAGTAGTCTGTGTCTTTTGGGGATATTGTAGAATGTCGGTTGGATAGAAGGATTTTCAAAGTTCAAGAGCTTCAGCGACATTGTTCAAGAAATCTACATTCGCTCACCTAGTAATATTGCAGATGTGCCAATATATTACTAGGTGAGTGAATAGTCGACTCTTGTTAATCCTTAAAACTGGAGGAACTCTTCAAATATGTATTTCGAATTACTGAATGTTTGAACTATCAAATGGTAGAAAATTAATTTTTTTCAAAATTTCGGTACTGACCGACGTTCAGCAGGGTTTGAGTTCTTTCTCTCTGCAACTTCTAACTGCCAAAAATTTGATGCCGATAAGTTCGAATTAACGTAGCAATGGTTTCGTTCAAATTACTAAGTGCATAAAAATGTATTAATTTAGTTTGAAATATTATAAAGAGATTTTCTAGGGACCTCATGAAAACTTCGAATTATAGAGATGTTCGAATTATTATCCAAGGTTTGAATTAACAAGAGTCGACTGTATTTTCATAAACAAGTAATACATATAAAAATAATACTAAATTTGACCCAAACCAACATCATTTGTTCATTTGGGTTTGGTCAAATTTAAGCAAGCAAGCTATATAATAAAACTTATGTAAACCTTTATAATAAACAGTGGGTGTTAAAGGTTTTTAATTTTAGTCTTAATATGGTAGATTCATTCTCAGGCTACATTTCTGCAGCAGCCCAGCCTCTAGAAAAACATACCTGTCAGATTTCAACAAAGCACATAAACCAATCTGTTCTTACCCGAAAAAAGGGATCCGGATTCAACTTCTTTAGCAACATGTGATAGTCAGTTGTTTTTTAAAAGCAAAACAGGTGGTCGGTGTTGTAAGCAATCTGTGCCAGAAAAACCAAAAACGATATAATATAATACCTCAAAAAATATAGGAAGATGTAGAAGGAGATAGAGATATGTTAGAGGGAGACAGAGCGTGTGTCTTTCCGCTTCCGTTTTATTGTAAAAAGTGGAACATCTGCGCAGGCGCCGACAGATTTGTTCTCTGGGAAGATTGTGAGTGGATGAGCGAGCAGAAATTTTAGACGATCATATGTTGTTGGTGTTGTAATTATTTAAATCTTGAGGATGTTGCTGTTTACCTTATGGTGTGTTCCATCCTTTGGGAGCAAATATGTTTAGTTACCTTAATAACTTAAAGTTGCAACAGTATTAACATTAGATAGGTAAAGAAAGCCTTTAAGATAAAAGTTTAATGTTGTTCTTATACTTTATCTTATTTATGTTGCTGTAAAATCTTTTATAAAACTTCTCGGTTCAATCGGATCTCGGTCAAGACCAATCGAGAACAAATGTATTAAAAATCAACATTCGTATTATGCTTTCATTAACTTTTGAAAAGAAGTAAGTATCTATGACGTCATTACCTACTACAAAAAAGCCAACACACAAATTAAAATATTCTCCACGTTAACTAAACCCCTTCCTAACCAACTTCCTAGTTTTGGACAGCCTTAATAAATAAAACAAAACAATATCGTTTAAACATCACTTAAATATAGGGAATAGTGACAAAAATAGCCCGAGACACACTGAAGCTATTCATCATATCAACTACTTACGAAATTAGAGACTTATTCTGAACGGCGATTGAAAAACTAATAAAATAATTAAATGTAAGTATTGTAATGTATGTAAGTGTTAGAGTTGGAGAAGATGTTTGTTTATAAATGACAAATTTTAGGCCAATTATGTACATAACAAGGCAGACTCATATAACTAGTATTGCCAAAAATATTATCCAAAATGCCAGTAATACGTACTTATGTATTTAATTTTTTTTATTAAAATCAATACGTTCAAATAATATGATCACTCACTCGACAGTTAACAGTTTTTGATAGATAATATAATATAAACGTTGTAAACTTATTAATGTTTAAGTCTTATCCGTGTGAGAAGAGGCTTTGGTCAGCAGTGGCTACTGATAGGCATCTGCCTATTGTAATGTTTAGGCAAAAAACCTTACGTGATTCAATAATTGTATAGAATAAATTATTTCGTAGGATAAATAATTCCAATAAAATCGATACTAACCCGACCACCAGAATACGGCCGCGATCCGAAGTATTTTAAGTAACCCTTTTGTAAAGGAATTATGTTCATTAAAGAATGTTTTTATTATGTCTCTATTTTTAAATAGAGCATATGGTAGAGGTACCTTTATTGTAGAGTAGATTTAACCCTTCAGGAAGTTGAAAAAGTGAGTCAGCTGAAAGAAAAGTATTGTTTAAAAAAAGTTGTAAATTTATTTTTGGAAATATATGTTTTTTAAAATCTTCTATTAATGGTGTCATCTTTGGTGAGTTAGAAAAAAAATGCTCTTCTACGGATTTTTTTAAAACATCTTATTATATAGTATCTAACATATTATAGTAAAACTTCGAAATACTACATATAATATTTTTGGCAATACTAGTTATATGAGTCTGCCTTGTTATGTACATAATTGGCCTAAAATTTGTCATTTATAAACAAACATCTTCTCCAACTCTAACACTTACATACATTACAATACTTACATTTAATTATTTTATTAGTTTTTCAATCGCCGTTCAGAATAAGGCTCTCATTTCGTAAGTAGTTGATATGATGAATAGCTTCAGTGTGTCTCGTGCTATTTTCGTCACTATTCCCTATATTTAAGTGATGTTTAAACGATATTGTTTTGTTTTATTTATGAAGGCTGTCCAAAACTAGGAAGTTTGTTAGGAAGGGGGTATAGTCAACGTGGAGAATGTTTTAATTTGTCTGTTGGCTTTTTTTGTAGTAGGTAGTGACGTCATAGGTACTTACTTCTTTTCAAAAGTTAATGAAAGCATAATACGAATGTTGATTTTTAATACATTTGTTCTCGATTGGTCTTGACCGAGATCCGATTGAACCGAGAAGTTTTATAAAAGATTTTACAGCAACATAAATAAGATAAAGTATAAAAACAATATCAAACGTTTATCGTTTATATAACGGCATCTGCCTATTGTAATGTTTAGGCAAAAAACCTTACGTGATTCAATAATTGTACATAACAACTTATTTCGCAGGATAAATCATTCCAATAGTAGGTATCGATACTAACTCGTTCACCAGAATACGGCCGCGATCCGAAGTATTTTAAGTAACCCTTTTGTACGGGAATTATGTTCATTAAAGAATGTTTTTTATTATGTCTCTATTTTTAAATAGAGCATATGGTAGAGGTACCTTTATTGTAGAGTAGATTTAACCCTTCAGAAAGTTGAAAAAGTGAGTCAGCTGAAAAGTATTGTTTGAAAAAAAGTTGTTAATTTATTTTTGGAAATATATGTTTTTCAAAATCATCTATTAATGGTGTCATCTTTGGTGTGTTGGACAAAAAAATAGTCTTCAAAGGTAATTTTTAAACTTCTAAGTATATATTACTTAAACATATAACAAAACTTTGAAATACTGCGTATAATAAATATGAAAGTTTGTAGGGTTGTATGTTGTTGTATGTATGTTTATTACTCCATCATGTCAAAACGGCTGAAAGGATCGGGATGAAATTTCGAACAGGGATATATTATGGTCTGGAATAACACAAAGGCTAATTTCTATCCTACGGGAACGCAAGTGAAGCAACGGGCAGAAGCTAGTTTGTAATAATATAAAGATTCATCACCGTTATCATAGGAACCTATCTTATCTTAGATACTTTTTCTTTTTTTCAAAACAAAAAGCCAGATCTCTACCATCTTTGTTACAATTCAAAAATATTTCACATTCTCACACCTCCTATCATTTCAAGTAATCTGAAACTTTTTGGAAAAGTAAAATCTGAGTCAATATCCACCGTCTACTTCCGATCTTTATATCCGCTGCCACATCCGCAGGTATCCAACAATTGTACAAATATTCGCATCCGCGGATATCCTTTTTTGATCCCCTTACACTTTCCGTAACATCCTGTACTTAGCTTGAAGCTATTTGATATACATTGCTGGTTTTAGTCTAACGTTACTTTACTATTTCCATACATAAACAGCAATGTAATATAAAATTCATAAAAGTTATGGTGTTTCAAAATTGTATGTATGCACAAGTGTGACACTTATTGTAAAGTGAATGGTTTTTTTTTTAATTGTGAAATTGATATTTGATACAGGGTCGACAAATTGTTATAAGGGTACGTGTGGGAATTGGGAGGCATCCTCCTGGACTGTGCATCCTAAACAAATAGAACATTGGATGTAGGTAACTTATTCTTAACTTGTTAAATCTATGAAGTAGAATGTAAGTGAAAAGAACCAAAAATTTATAAGGAATCTCAATCCGTAATTTCTGGATTGTTTAATTAAGTTTCTAATTAGAACTCTTTTTTTTTGACGAGCCTGCCTGTCTCCCATTCCGCTGCAACTCCTGTAACATGGAATGACTGTCTTGGATCCCGCAACGAAAAGAAATCAGAAGATTATTGTTAGAGGAGAAGAAACAATCAACTCTATAGATTTCTACAGTACTAGTGTCTGGTTGAATTACTGCGGTTTTCTTATAAACTCACCTGTTAGAATTGATCGAATGAAATACCTTCAAAAATGATTACAAAAATCTAAAGATAAATATGCATAAGTATCGAAACTTAATTTCCTTTAACCAAGGATCGAACTCCACTTACTCCCAAACCGCTCTCATTTAGCTAACATTCCCAAAACATTTGCCTAAGTACACAGATTAAGCAATATTGCTCTTGCATCTTCCCATAATTAAAGTAGGGTCAACGCACAAGTAATTAGTTACAATTAGTTCACAACGATACGAGCTCACGAAATGTAACGAACTCACAGCCATACCTTAAGTTATTGTATCAACAACTTTGGAATTTATTACTCTAGCTAGACCCTTTACCAAAGATCAGGTGAAATAAGATGGTTCAGAAAAAAATTCTCACTGTTTCTGCCTATTTTTCCTTCTTCTAGCCGTTTAAAACTAGGTCGGGATTAGTTCTTAGTTTTAGACTAAGCTTGTAGTGTTAAATCTTGGTGTTTAATTTTTATATCACCAACAAACTTCATGCGGATTTGAAACCGCTTTTCTTTTGGGGACGAGGGGGAAAATCATCCAATGACTTGTCTCGCCTTGGGCGAGGCGAGAGGAAGTGTCAGACTCTTATAAACTAAAAACCATCTCGTTCCTACTCCTGCTTTTCGAGCTGAAACCCCGGTAAAACCATTAGGTAGTCCGCAGCTCCGGATCAAGTTGAAAACGCTATAGTGTGAATGTTTTAAGGGTTGCTAAAATAAAAGCAAGCATTTTTTATTTAGGCTACATGTTTATTACCTACAATCGTTTATCCATTTAAAAATGAAACTAAAACTGGTAAAAGCAGGTGAACTTAGGTAACAGCTACCATTATCTACCTAGCTTCTAATATACATATTATCAAGGTATCCCAATATAAAAATCACTACCGTACCAAAATGTCCCACACAGACATCGAAATACATAGCTACAATCACCTAGCAACAGATTGTGATCGCCATAACTACATAACTGTGTCAAATTTTTATGTCAATAAAAACAAATGAGGTCAACATATTTGAACTTCTAAACAGGTTCTTACAAATACCGGATTAAACCAAAGCTAAATGTAAGCTCGACTTAACTCAAAGAGTAAAAAATATGAAATAAATAAACTTACCTATAACAAGGTAAAGAATGCTCATTTCGAAGTTATTTTAGTATGTATAATGTCCGATTCCATTCACAATAATTTGGTTTGGCAACCGATAGGCATAAAATTTACATAATATAACGTATCACCTGTTTATATTTAGTAATTTGTTTAATCTTTGCCTATTCGACGAATTTTATTATTGGAAACATACTTAGCATACGCTTTGGGATGAGTATCAAACTCTATAACGGGTGACTGATGAGATGATCACTTTCATAAAGGTAAAAATCATATTGTGAATACGGTATGCAAAAGTTACACATTTACTTTCTTTGTAGGGGTAAGGTAACCGATTTATTCGGGTAAATATCTGTGACAATCAGAGTCTCATCACATTTGATACTTTAGGCAGCTGTCACATGAACAGCCTATAGGTAGCCACTGCTGACCCCTGAGCCTCTTCTCGCACGTAGAAGGTTTGAGCACAACTACGCTTGCTGTATACTGGTTGGCGATTTTAAACTCATAATTAGAAATTCTAAGTCTAAGTTT
Source organism: Spodoptera frugiperda (assembly GCF_023101765.2). Classification (NCBI taxonomy): domain Eukaryota; kingdom Metazoa; phylum Arthropoda; class Insecta; order Lepidoptera; family Noctuidae; genus Spodoptera; species Spodoptera frugiperda. The sequence continues at coordinate 7,901,523 of NC_064229.1, read as the reverse complement.
GCTCACGATGTTTTCCTTCACCGTTTGTCAGTGGTGTCTGAAGAATCTTAGAAAGTATTTATAACTCAGAAAAAGTTACATTGGTTTGACCATTTGCCGTTGGTAGGTTTCGGACCCGCACCAGCATGCATGAAACAAGAAGCGGACTTTTAAACCTCAAGGCCACTACAACGGCAGTGCTTTCTAATAAAAAGTCCAGCACTTCAGTGAATTTTCTAATGTTATATGAAAAATAACAGTCACTCCAAAAATTATATTATATACCCATTCTCACGTACAACTTTTCCATAACACAACGTAAGCTAAGTATGTTTAAGCGACGGTGCTAAACGGCTGTTTATTGATGGACCTGAGATTCCTTAGACGCGGAAGTCAGAAATTTCTTCTGCTAATCATGTTAAACATCTGATAGGCCAACGTTTGCATTGTGTAAGTAATCTGTTTGATGTTTGATACGGATTTACGGTTTTTCGTACTTTCATATTAATTGAACGTAATTACGGGCTAAGTGGGTAGTCGATTGTTTTGTTTTCTTATCTAGGTAACCAATCACAGTTCACTATAAGTGGCGAAAAGGTAAAAGGTAAAGATAAAGTATTGTTTTGTTTAGTTTTTCTCCCTTTGGTTTGGTTCACATAACAAATCAATTAAAATAAACAAACATAGGCACATATCATTTTGTTAGCAGAAAATATATGTTTGAGGAAAAAAGGCCGTTACAATAGAATAATAACAGATACAATTAATTTTTTTTTACTTTTATCCATGAAAACAACTTAATATTGTACACACAACAACTTTATATACATTAAAAATATATTATCATGTCAAAAGCACCGCGCACAACCGTGAAAAGACAAATTACACAAAGTTACCTACAGGTGCGCATGCGCATGTGACGCAACACGCGCCAAATATTACGTTAACAATCGATTAAATGTATAAAAATCGTAATTAATCAACAACAAGTATTACGAATCGAGTACATAATAGTTCAGGAGAATATGTAATACCTTTAACGAGTTTCTTACACTACCTATATAATATTTTGTAATTTTGTTGTTAGAAGGAAGCAACAATGTAGAGGAGCTAGTAGTTAACTAATTAGGTAAAGTAACGTACGGTAAAATAGTGCATCGATACATAAAATCTTCAGCATACCAGCCACAAAATGTTTACTGCTTGACATAGGCCTCCCCTGATTACTTTCTGCCTCGCACAGCAAAACTGTGGAATGAACTGTCGTCGGCGATATTTCCGAACCGATACGACCTTCAAATCTTCGAGAAATGAGCGAATTCCTTTTTAAAAGTATCGGTGACTTTGTACGATCCAGATTGATATTCCGGGTCTGGGTGTCATGTGTACGTGAAATTGTATGTATGTTGTAAGTTTTGCATCTGTCAGAAAGACATCATCATCATCAGCCTGTTCTCGTCCACTGCTGGACATGGGCCTCTCCAATGGCACGCCACTGAGCTCGATCTTCAGCTCTACGCATCCAACCACCACCAAAAGACATACCAAACACTATTTTTATTACCTTCCAGTCACATCACTGAAGGAGGAAACTCTGTCAGTCCAATACACAAACCTATAACATCAGGTATAAGTAGCACTCCCTTTAAACATAAATGCGCAAGTAATTTTCAATTACAAAGTAATGTGCTATTACATAAACGAATTCTAGCGATAGTCTTAACGTGGATGTGGCAAGTTGAGTTGCCATCCACTGGCTGTACCCGAGAGAAAGTAGATATGATAATTGGATGAGCACCGATGTGCGACCGGACCGGCTTGCGACTGCACGATGGGAGTAGTATGGATGTGCTGGAGAACTAGATTAAACATTTAATGTAACGTGCTTAATCATTGGGAAGTAAAGACGCATTATTTAATTGTGATGAAGAGTGCGTGCGTGAATTCATTGTAGGTATATACAGTAATAGACAAAATAAACCTGAGGTAAATAGAGGCAGTTTTAAAAAATATATTCGATCGGAGAGAGATCGAACTTGCCCAGTAAGACAGTTAAGTTACTGATTTTTAAAGACAAACTATTTAAAACTATACAAGCTGCTGAATAATATAATTAGACAGTTCTCCTCACGATATTTAAAACCTTAACCAATAGTTATAATTTTTTTCACCTGATGGAACACGCCATGAACACTTGAAACACCAGGGACGTTATAAGTGCGTTGCCGGCCTTTTGGAGGTTAAGAATTTAGGGGTTATTAGAGAATCGGGGATTGGGAAGATTGGGAAGGGGGAATTGAGCCTCCGATAATCTCACTCACACAACGAAACACCACGCAAGCGTTGTTTCACGTCGGTTTTCGGTGAGGTTTATATTGATCTTAAAGTCACATCCACATTAAACCGAACGCGACCATCCTCCTGCGCACGCGACGTTCCCTCTACCGCGTTATCAATCATGTACTTTACTATTTGAATGGCTCGCGGCCAATTTTATGCAACGTTTACTTGCCGCCATTTTATATATTACATTATATACTAATACACGTATACTGTGCTTTATAAATTGATACTGCTACGCCTGCTTAATGCGGTGAGAGGTTATATGTGAAATTGAGTTAGGTTTTAGCTACCAGTTATAAAATGTGAAGATGGTTTACTGTAGCTATCATTCTGTTTTAAGTATATTTTGCTACCAATCAATTTGAAAAGGGTAATAGAGAAACTGAAATGCTTTCAGAGACGAAAGCCGGAGCTCATGGTCTGAACATGTTACGAGTAGTGACGAAATTCAGACGAGAAAACAGGGCTGAACTAAAATGTCAGCATCATTATAACAGCCACAAGACGTCCACTTCTGAACATTGGCCTCAGGAGTTTCTAGATCGGCCGGTTGGAAGCAATCTGCATATTACAGAAGAAGGCACCGGCTGAAGACAACTAATGAAAATATGGATAAAGATATAACGTCCTTCAAAGCTAGTGCTAGTGAGTGAGGTTACCGGAGGCCCATTTCCTCCCTTCCTAATTTTCCAAATCCCCAATTCCCCAACAACCCTTAAATTCCAAACCCCCAAAAGGCCGGCAACGCACTTGTAACGCCTCTGGTGTTTCGGGTGTTCATGGGTGGCGGCGATTACTTACCATCAGGTGATCCATCAGCTCGTTTACCGACTCGTGTTCCATAAAAAAAGATGACTGTTGATGAAAGAGGTTTGTAAGATTCGTAGCAATTGGCGTCCTATTGTAAGTACATTCTACCCCCATGGGAGACAGGCGTGAGGTTGTGTATGTATGTATGTTATGCATTTTTAATTAACGTAGAATTTCCTTATCTTTTTTATTCCCACAAAAGTCTAGACTGTTTTTTTGAAAAATATTATTTAAAAAAATTAAAAGTACGTTTTTTGAAATGTGAGTTTTTTTTTAGTCATGACACTAATAACGTAATTAAGACTTGTAATGTAAAATTAATTCAGTAGCCTGGCTACTGTCTGGACAATCGATAATAAAATATATAAATGATAACCGTTTACTTAACTATTTAGCCGACAATCGTGTGAATTTGAAATATACCTATCTATGACAAGTTAGGCGGACGAAGTTGGAGGTTGACACTAGATTTTTTTTTAATTTTAAGTAATTAATTTACTGGTTCTACTGCTACTGCTACTGCTACTGTTTCTACTTTGACATACGTAATTATCAAATAACAAATGAAAGCATGCATAGGACTCTCTTTTATTATTAAACAAAAATCCTTTTTATCGGGTGATCCGTCTGCTTATACCATAAAAAAATTCTCACAGGATCGAGATTGCATTGCCTAAGTCATATAGGTATCATGAAATACAAGTATTATGAATATTTTTTCTAATTCTTTACCACCTTAATTTATGCCATGGCAACAAAATGAGCAACAAAAAAATAATTTTCAAAAACCTGCACTTTGACATTTAAGTTGCATCCCAGATTTCGAAATGTTATCTAACAGACAGTGAGTTCGATGCCGTCCTCGTCAATTTACCGTGGGAAACGAATCTATAACGAAACGAAATTATATTCTAGTAAAAATATTATTATATAAAATGCATTCGGAAATAGACATGATTTATTCTTTAATTTGCAGCGTTTATGTAAATTAGGATCGAGTGGTTCGAACGGCAATTTTATGGTATTTTGGTAGATGTAAAAGTATAAATATCGTATTACAATTTGTTTGTCTATAAATAAATATTAAACTTGATTTTCAAGTATTTTTGTACCAAGTTACTGAATTGGGGCCAAAAGAAGAACTAGAAATTATTTATTTATTAGTGGCAACGCACCTGTGACTCCTCTGGTGTTGCGGGACTTGCGGGTGTCCACGTTGATCGTTTACGCCACGTTGATCATTTACTCCATAAAAATAATTAAGAAAATTGTACGTGTTATATTTTTCGGTTATCGTTGAAAATTTCAATTTTTATCCGTTCCAAATTTTCTAGATTAGGTAATAAGGTTTCCAAAATGAATTTTGTTATGGGAAGGTTTCGTCAACTTTTTAATATATTTTTTTGCCTAGCTGTTGTACCTATTCTTACCGTTTTAAATACTAATATTTTAATTATACATAAGTATTATAATGAAGGCAAAGTAAAAACTATATCTTTTAAATCTAACTTTGATTAAGTACATTACAATTTTTAGTATCTAATAGCTAGACGAAGGCAGCATCATTTCTCCAAGTCATAATGAATCTTAAACCTTCGAAATAGAACTCAAAATAATTTAACCCGCTAAATAAATGGAATGTTAGTCTATTAATAAAAAAAAGTTGCCGTATAGCCTAAAATGGCTTCTAACATTCCTAATCACTATAAACCATTGGAAACAGGTTTGCAAAACCACGCCCCCTTTGGCTAAAACTTGTCTCAAAAAATATATTGCAGTTAGGTTAAAAATAACATAACATGTCTGTTATGTATTTTTTAAATGTGTCTGTGCAGTAAAACTTCTTCTTGTTTATTTATTACATACCTATTATGATATCGATAACAATAAAAACATTATGTATAGGTAATTAAGAACACAATAGGAATGATGACGAGGTATGTAAATTAAAAATCTATTTACTCCGTCAGTTTGTCATATAAGATAACAATACTTAGATAAAACAAATGAAAGTTTAGGAATGTGTGAAGTGAAGTCATGCGATATTTCAAATCGATTTATCTTCGAAAGTGTTTGTTTCCGTAAAAAATAAAAAATATGTGTCTAATATTTTAAAATGCATTCGGTTCTAATATTTTAAAATAATCTACAAGACGGACATAAAAATTAGTCATCTACCCTATTGCAGACATGACAATAGATGGAGTCACATATAATAAATTATATGTATACAAACCATTTTACTGACACAAGAATCAAACCAGAGATCTCTTATTCCCATTCGTCCAACAAGACACTAAAATAATATCGTTTAAACAAATCTAGTCATAAAAATAAGGTTTTAATTTGAGGAAAAAAATAAATAAAGTAGTGTATAGACGAACCGTCGAAACTCAAATTAATGTATCTACTTTAGTAATTTAATTTTATTACATAATTTATGTACATAACTGTACTCTTGTAGTCATTAGGCATTAAGATGTATACACACTTTACTGGTAAGTATTATTCGAGTTATTCGATTATGATTTATGCGAATTATGATAATTAAGGTCTGATTTTTTGTTATTGATATTCACTGTTTGATGGTAGTAGTTGCAATATGTTGCCATGACAATATTTGATGTTTATTGTATTGATTCAAAAGATTTTCTCTAATGTCTATAGTCTGATGTCTATAACAGAATATTTGTGATTAAAGGAGCATAACAATTTTAATTACAAAATCGATTAATTAACTCTCTCAAAAACAACAAAATTAAGATGTAATTATTAACTCTGTAGCAGAAACTCAGCTCTATATTTTAGTATACGACCATTTACTCAATAAAATCATCTCAAAATTCATAGACTTTTATTCGATTTCACAAAATAAAATATGCATTAACGTTACACACGTTTTCAATCAATCAACAGCATCTTTACAGCACTATTATACAATATAATACGAATTGCATAAAACAGTTCAAAACGTAAACGATTTGCGCACACGCATCGCCGAATAATTTACAAAGCGTCACGATTTCGTGACGGTTACATACGAAAAGATTGAAAAGTGTGCATCAGTCTTTATGTAACGTATTATAAATATTAAGAATCACCGACAAATTCGTACTAATTATTATTTTTTTATACCCGAACGTCACGTCCGAGTTTACTGTTTAAAAAAACACAAACTAACGGTGAACGGAAATAGTTTTTTTTTACAATTTAAAGGCTCCTAAGAAATATAAAGCTATAAGGAATGATCTCATTATTTACGCAACATTGATTGTATAAAAACTGGTCGTGTGGACTACGCTTAATGAGGCGGAGTGTGGTGCAAGGTATAGAGGCGGGTTTTAGGGGAATAAAGTTAATAAGGTTTGAATATTTTTATTGTTATCTGTCTATAGATGCATGGGTTTTTTCCGCACAAAATGAATATGTAATAGAACTATAAAGTATGCATATCATAGCACCTTTTTTTTGAGAGGGATTATCATCCAATGACTTCTCTCGAAGCGAGAGGCGAGTGTCAGACTCTTACTGACTAAAAACCAACTCGTTCCTACTCTTGGATTTCGACTAAATGCAAATAAAATCCTTGTTTTATTTGAACCTCAATCCTACTCAACAGGTAATATATGTATCGCCTTAAGAATAACGTGTGAGAAAAAAATACATACCAATGAATGGTATTAAATCACTGCAAAAAAACACAATTGCAAACTCTAATTGCTGGGACGAAACTAACCTTGTGCCACTTGCTTTTAAGATTTTATCTCTTAAACGAAATACAATATAGTGATCCGAATTGAATTGAAAGATTGATCCCAAAACCCTACACTCGGCAGTTTTACTTCCGCCTTAGACTAGTTGCATTTAAGTGACTGGAAAGTTAAAGAAATTGACACTGACATTGGTCATGTTATATCAAAACTTATGTCAAATCTATACATTGTTTTTTCTCACTTGTTTGATGAGCATTAAAATATTAGGTCTTTCCTTGCACCTGACTGTTGTTCGTTGGGATTTTCTATCTATGTTTACGTGCATGTAAACTTTATATGTGCAATGTAGGATTTATATCATCATCCGTTGAATTATTTGATAATCGTCTATGTGCGACTTCTGTCATCTGTCACTTGCTAATGTGTCGCCACATACTATTCAAAACATAAATAGTATCTACAGAACCGCTACTACCTCATATCTTGGACCTCTAAGCATAACAAAAGGGGCATGGGGTACATTAGAATATTTCACGCATTTAGTTGGCAGCGCGTGGCAGTGGCAGGAAACAGCTATCCTTTATTTAAAGCGATGCAACCATCGGATCGCTCGGTCAAGGTTCTGACTCCAAGGGATTTATGCACGCCTGGTACCTAATGGTGAGAAGTGCGAAGTTGTTTTTTTTATGTTAGAGTTATACATATTGATAACATTATACCTAATGCATATTGATTATTGATAATGTTGATAACAACACGCGTTTTAATGTACAAAATAGTAAGCAGAGGATAAGTTTACACATTAACACATATGTACCTACATTTGGTCAGACATACATCACTAATATTATAAGTTTGTTTGTTTGGATGTTTGTCTTTTGTCATCAACAACACCTAAGTCTTTCTTTATAAGTACTAAAGTAATTAGATAACCTAAATAACGCCATTCTAGACTCATTCTTCCATCTATTAAAACAAAAATGTAATTAAAACAACACCTACACGACTTACCACTTATTTAACCCTGAAAACCTTCACATCACGATGACTTCCAACCGTATTCTAACAGTCATCATGAATCGTGACCGACTTACCCCAAAAAACGGGCCTAACCCTGTCAAACGTCAAGCCCGTAAAATTACTAATGGGGGTATAAATTACCCCTTGATCAGGACACGCCGAAACTAGCACCTGCCACCGAATAATACAATAATTAGAAGTGACTGCCTCACTTCGATGTTTCCATTATTTTTGTGCTATAAATTTTTATTTTTTTATAGCCAGCATTTGTTTTATTGCTCAAGTTATCGCAGCGGGGTAATTATTTACGCAGGTATGTGCATTGCATATGGCGGGCGGAGGGTTATGTCATTGTCGACTGTCTTCTTGCATATGCTTGGCTATTTGGCCTAATTTCGGAATAATTCGTTTAAGACAGTTGCTAACGTATACTTGATATTATTATAACTGAATGTAATTTAAGTCCCCAGTTTTCATACTTATTTAGAGGAAAAATGTAACTTTGAAAATTACATTTTTTTCATAGTAAAACCCGTTAAAAATTTCCTCAAAAAAATTTTGGCTAAACTAAGCATGTATTGGTTATTTGACATCACTTAAGTATCAGGAAAAAATATAAAGTTTCCACAAAAACAGCACCACGACTAATTCCGTATCTGCTTCACATCATCAGCCTATAAGTGTCCACTGCTGACCAAAGACCTCTTCTCGCACAGAGAAGGTTTGAGCATTAATTACCACGCTTGTCTAAACCTATTACTAACTACTTACTTCCAATTCTTAAAAATCATTAATATAGAAATCACGAAACGAAAGCGTATCACTCATAAACAATGCATGAAAACAATTAAAAAGAAAATGGCCGCCTCATTATCAACTTGAACGTGGATTACACATTAAAATATTTGCCTAGGCATTACGTTAACAATTTAAATTTACTTATTACCATCTTAAACGGGTGACTGGACCAAGAACTTGGACTGTTCAAGGCCCAGTACAATATAAAATAATTCGCATCTTTGTTCAAATATTTCTAAATTAACTAAAAAATCTGACGCAGACGCGGCGACGTCTTGCAGCCTACTGACGTCGCCGCGTCTGCGCACGCTGCTCATGATGAAGAGTCCCTCAGTGACTCGAAACTAGTAGAGCTTTTCTCTAATAATTTATGTGAGAAAACCGTGATGTTTTTAGTTAATTTAGTATTTCCTATGGTAGGTATCGTCAAATGTTTCTATTTAATATAGAAATAATGATATGTCATTTTCTAAATTATTTGGGTGATCAAAACCGAGATGTCGAGTGCCACAGTTACGTTCTTACTGGGTCACGAGTACTTTCAACCAGAACCTACTCTTACTCAGTTGCGCTGATAAAAAAACCTCTTTTAGGAATCAGTATAGTTAACAATATTTTTATTACCTTTAGTTTCATTCGTTTAAGACAAGCACTAATATTCCTAAGAGACTACAGAAACCCCTAATAAAATTCAGATAATACTCCAACCAACATTTTAACCATTTTGTTCCTAGTGAAACTTCTTCATCGAATCTTTGCAATAATATATTCTATCCATGTGTATTAGGACATTCATTGGCTATGAGGCGCCACCGAGGTAGGTAGCCTAGGTTTGGCATGGCCTGTCCGCGAAGCGCCGATGGTGGCGAATACTAAGTGCTGCCCATGCATAATCATGGTGCTAGCAGTCACGCCTGGCTTTGATGGCGGATCCTTAGAATATTGGTGGTCCTTAGTTTAGGTACCGTGAGAAACCAGCATTAAGACATGGTGTAGTTAGAAGAAAGTGTATGTTCATGCCAGTATCATTTTAAAATGAACCATTTCAAAATAAAAGAGTTGTATGGCAACACATATACTTATATACTATAGTCAAGTCAAAGCATTTATTTTAATTAACCATAAATTAGGCATAATTTTGAAACATCAAACTGAATTGATATTGAATAAAGTTAGGTACTCGTTCGAAAGTGCAGCTTATAGGTAAGTAAAGTGACCTCCGAAGAAGGAGAAAATTACAATTTATTCTCGGAGTAGGTGTTAATAAACATTATCTAATCCTAAGTCAGCACCTAAAAAGTCATGTCTAGACTAGATATCTAATGATACCGTTGAATCTAAACATATCTGATGTTTACAATTTCTAACTCAAGTTAATTTAAAAATGTCTATAAAAGTATTACATTAGAATCTATTAAAGTTTACCTCTAAATAATTGAAGTCATATCAGTATTGAATCACCAATTCTCTACTAAATCAAAAATACAGTTTCAAAGTTAACCCTTTCGACCAAAAACTCATGTAAACCTGACGCAGTGCAAACAAACCGCCCCATTTGGTCCAACATTCCCAGATGTTACCAGAATTCTTTTAACAATATTCTCAACTAATTCACACTTTGAAAATTAAATTAACTCAAAGATCGACTTCAAGCAGATCGGCCGGTTCGGGTAGGGCTGGCAGGAATTCTTAAACAAATCAAGAACAAATGTAGTTATTTTGTCTTTTGTTTAAATACTTTCATTTATTTCGGTTCTCAGATCTATTTTATTACGATATTAATAAAAGTCGTGTACTATGTGATGAATAGACGATAGTGTAAGATTGGTTAGAAGGCAGAGTAAAAACATAATTGTTACCATTACGTCTACTTTTCTTCTTGCGTAAGTCGTAAGAACCTCATGATTTGCTATTTAAAATAGACCTACTACCTAACAAGTCCATTACTTGGCTATACCTCCTCCATATAAAAATGGTTTCCCAAAAACTCCACACGTAGCAACCGAGTTGTATGTAGCAGTTTAAAAAGTTCAGGTTTATTAAAATGCGTTGTTATCCAGTTTCTGATCTGCAACACCCGCAAGAAGTGTAGACGTGGTCAGAAATGTACCAACTCAGATGAGGCCCAGTAGAGCTGATGGCTGATCCGGAGCTGCGGACTACCCAGCGGGCTTACCGGCTCGAAAAACATGAATAGAAACGGGGTGGTTTTTAGTCAGTAAGAATTTGACACTCCCTCTCACCTCGCCCAAGGTGGGAGAAGTCATTGAATGATTTTCCCCCCTCAAAAAGAAAAAAAAAATGTACCAACTATTCTACAACATCAAATCGACAATCATACACAAATGCAACAGCCCACGCACTTCATTCACGCTTACTGCAGCTATTTAATTGCACTCTATGGCGGTATACCGGAGCAACATTTCAAACTGGCTTGTTTAGCCACCTGACCTTTGGTGAAACGTCCTGCAGAGCATCCTGCTTCGAGAGCGGATCAGAGAAACCTTGACAATTCACCGATGTTAACTATGGGGGCTTATGGTACTGGGAAATGGATATTTGTGTTTAAGTGTTTGTAAGAGGTGTCCAGTCGGACATTCTCTGTCCATTTGCATAAAGATGTTGGTTAATTAGTGTATTGATTGAACGGTTGTCTGGTAGATGTCGCTCTTAGCCATATGGCCCTTGTACCCCACTTGTATAAAATGTAAAATACTTATTAGGTGTACAATAAAGTAGAGGGATCTCTTTCTATATATCTATTGATTTCAACTTTTCTTTGTTTACATAATAACGTACGCATATTTTCTAAACGTACCGGTAAACTATGGCAACTTTACCGGACCCTTGGCAACTTTACCATACTATAGGTATTCAGTATAAACTCATTTATCAAAAAATCTACCCACTAGAATTCTGTTTTGTAATAGTAGTATTTTTTAGACATTAAAAGGAAATATTTACTATATTTTGCGTAGACACAAGACTGCTATTATGCCAGTAATGGCCTTAACAATGTATGCGTGAAAATGTGCAAAAAGTTAGTAGTTCCTAAATTGTGCTCACAGAGCATTAATTATATGTCACAGGTGAGTGAAATTTAGATCTTGAATGTATAATATAGTTGGGATTACTGTTGTAATGTCAGCAATTGCTTTTTCTTTAACTTATTGATAAATAATCGCTTCGGTAATGTTGACCCAGGTTAGGTAAAGTTGCCACGGCCTGCTTTGTGGCAACTTTACCTACAGTTAGGGTTGGCAATAAATGTTTTTTTCTTGTTTGTGTGTATGTAACCATTTTCGAATACCTAAATTTCCCAGCATAATAGTGAATATCCTGGATGATAAGTTATAATGTATTTAATAATACCTTTTGTTTTAGAGCCAAAATGGCTCACATGAAACAAAACCGCAGATAACTCGGAGTTAGACAATATAAAAAGTATACGAAAGTAATGTTAAAATTAGCTATGGAGATAGTGAAGTCAAAAAATTAAAAAGTCAAAAGATTAAGTACCCATTATTTTGTAGCCTTTTTTTACAATTTTAAACATAAATACTTAAAATTTTAGAACTTAATTTAGTTTAAAAGGGAACAATATTTATGTCAGATATTTATGCTTTTTTTTTACTTTAGGTTTAAGGTTTATAATTTTTTTTTTAAATATACATGTCATAAAAATAATTCTCATTTTTTGACAACCCCGAGCGTAACAAATTATTTGTATGTAAATTACGATGAAACCCGTGGCAACTTTCCCGACTGTCTGTGTAGCCGTTATCTTTATAGATTTCCTCATATTGTTTGCATTATAATACGAAGAGGTCCTAGATGAAGCCCTCTGTACCTCAACAACCTTTAATATGCAATACACGATGAATACGGCGCGTAGGTAAAGTTGCCAAAAATTTGGTATCTTTACCCATGTTGTTTTTTCTTTACTACGGCTAAAGTAAGCGTTTGTATATAATGACGATTACGGTAAAGTGAGCCAGATAGACTACAATTCTAAATATATAGTTTTGGTTTCTATGCGTCTTATGGTTAAAAATATATTTCGATTTTTGTTCCAAAATATGGTAAAGTTGCCATGTTTTACGGTATATGTTTTGTTTGTATGACATTAAATTCTAAATTAAATCCTGCTTTACTTCCATATCTGGTTTCGTGTACAATAGCCATTTCGTCTAATTGTCCTACCAAAATTATACTATAACATTATCGCGGCGTCACGTGTGCACTACATGGCGTGGCAAATATAATACGAATATGTAATACGATTATGTATGGTGCAAAATTAATATTTTTCTTTCTTTCTTTCTTTCTTTCTTATGTAATGATATTTTACTCAACTACATATATAGAGTATGCCTTTTAGAATCTACGCTTATATCATTTAGTTTCAAATTCCGTTAACTTTTACCGCCAATAATTCCTAAACAAGTTCCTAATCTTCACACAATTTAATAACATTAGTAATAAAAATATTTTTTTATTACAACTGGCAACCCTAAATTCAACTGTTTGCTTGCTCATTACTGCTTGCGCTCGCGCACCGTAACGGTAGGGTTGGTCTAGCCCCTTATTATATTTACCATTCAATATTGAACCTTATTTAGTAAGAGTTAAGGTATAATTTTGAAGAAAATGGAGTATAATGCTTTTTATTTTGCTTAACAAATGGTTTTAAGGATCTTGTAAACGAAGATATTAATGGTATTGTTGGTTTGTTTGTCTGTTTGTGATGAACAAAAAATTACTACTTGGGTAGTCATTCAGTAGATATTTACTACTTATTTGAAGGCATACATATAGTAAGATTACTCTTCATTTCCTTAAAGACAGTAAATGGGCACTGTCAACTGACTTTATGGTTATGGGTCAACGTTTGGCCGCTATCTCGTCTGGTTGTAAGTAATGATGCGGCCTACGATGGAGCACGTCTGCCCATGAGCAACCTATTCACTCGGGCTTTGAAGACACCCAGGTTATACCCATCAGGAAACACAGACTCCGGCAAAGAATTCCACTCCCTAGCAGTTCGCATAAGGAAGAGATAATTGCGTACAAACATACATACATAGGTACAGGTCATGACTGAGCTGAGAACCTCCCTCTTTTTTGAAATCGGTTAAAGAATGTCGTTTCCATATCTAAACTAGTTTCTGAATTGAATAAGAGCATTTCAAACTAATCTACTAAACTTACCCAAAGGCTTTGACTTGTAAAACCAATCCAATTTAGCCAAACAGTTACAAAAAAGAGAATCTAATTCTCATCAAATTAAAAACAAAACAACATAAAACAAAACTTTGGGGTGTTTCCGTTTTCATCCCAAGTTTTCATCCCACAAATATTTTATTCCGTTTTCTACCCAAATCTTAGTCCGTGTTCTACCCACAATCATAATAATAGTTGTTTTTTCCGTATTCTACCTAAAATATATTCCGGTTTCTACCCACTGCAGTTTAAATTGTTTTTTGTACAGACAGAAAAATAATCTCCGGAAGAAAATAAAAGAACAAGTCAAATCTGCCGATGGTCGCCCTATTCAGTTCGCATAAGGAAGAGATTTAGTAAACAAATCCCCAAGTTCAAGTGTGAAAAAACAGCATTTTTCGATGCCCGAAACAGAAGGTTTCTAATGACTTAAGAACTGAGAGAAATCCGAACACCTTCAAAGATTTTTTAATTACGAAGATAATAATAGATTAAAGAATGCCGTTCGCTACACATGATCTAAACTGAGTTAACTTGCAATTTTTTTGGAGAATAAAATGATACGACCATTTATGCAGCTAATGTCATTCTACTAAACTTACCTGTGATTTTTTTAAAATGTAGAATTGATTGTACGACTGTGATAAAACCAAACCAAAGACTTTTGTGTTAGCCAAACAGTTACAAAAAATAGTTATCTAATTCTCAGTCAAATTTAAAAACAAAACATGAAAACGGAAACACCCAAACTTTGCATAATTCGAACAAAATTCGAAAAAACTATTGCATGCCCCTTTCCTGACCCTATCTTACACTAACCATTCTAAAATCAACCCTACCACCGTCTTTTAAAGTTCTTTCTTCTTTAGCCAAGTGAAGTTCTGGTTCGGTTATCACAGTATGGTGTTAGGGTTGACCGCAAAGGCTTGTCTCAAGTTCGGTCTTAGGAGAATGGGAGGGGGGGGGGGCAGGAAGTAACGTGTCGTTGAGTTTTATTATATTTTATTGGCGTCTACCTTTTAGGAAGTGTATAGGTCAATATATCTCGAATACGTTATAACTTATAAGGGGACAACGTAAGACTAGTTGTCAAGGGGACTCTTATGTCCAGTAGAGGCGTTTCGTAAAGTAAAAATAATATCCACCAATAAAGTGTTTTTTCTTTTAGGACAAGTCCACTAAATTCTTCATCATTGCTAAACCCATGAGTGAAAGACTTGTACACCGTAATGGTACACCAGAGTAGTATACATGAATTGCTCCTTCAGTGACATGGGTGTTTTTACCCGAAGCAGTCCGTTGAGATACTTATTTACTAACACTATATTGTCTATTACTGACTACACGGTTGGTATGGTGGCTGGGCAACCGGCTGCCGTGCAACGTGGAACGTGGAAGCGGGTTCGATTCCTGCACAAAGCAACGCTTTGTGTGTTCACCACAACACAGAAGAAAATCAAAGTGTGGGGCAATGTTTAATAAAAGAGCCTATAACGTGTATCATGTTGCATTTCATTCCAAAATCCCCTCAATAATCAGCTACATCCTTGTATCAAAGCCTAGACCTAATGCGCAGGAGTCGCTCTCGCACCCACTCCACCGAGACAGACAGACAGTTCACTCAAGTACAATCACCTCTTTTGAGGCCCACGACCATATTTTGGCGCGTTACACATTTTTCGCGCTCCAGTTACTATTTAGCCCGTTAATTTTTTTTATAACACTTTAACATGCATTTTGCGTAAAAACTACGAAATTTCTTACTAATATATTATGAGAAATGATAAATTCTACTTTATGTATTACACAATTCAGTATATTATTGCACTGGTTTGATAGGTCAATCATTATGAAGAGCCCGTGATATCTGTCCTAAAAGTACAGAGGTATAGTAGTGAGATTCGCAGCAATTGGCGTTCCATTATCTCTACCTACCCCTATGGGAGACAGGCATTAGGTTTTTGATCAATTCGCTTGGCAAGCGAATTGGGATAGTAAAATCAAACACAAAGGAGGTCTTTGATCATTTGAGGACTGAAGATAGTAGGTCAGGTTTATCAGAGAGCTGCTGTCCGAACTCCATCAAATGCCAGATAGTTAGCTCTTGCGATACCCACATGAAGAGTAGCGGTGATAAATAAGATGCTTCTGCCCTCGTTACCACATGGCAAAGACCTGCAAAGCTTTACAAATTGACATTCGAACCTCAATAAAACAAGTAACCCAGTTACTTTCTAAACTAAAGAACTATTTGTACCAACATCATTAACATATTATAATAACATCATAAATAAACCCATCCATTTCTATGACGCACTCAACGTTTGCTTCACTTGTTGCTTTATGTAACACTCGTTATTTAGGACAATCATCTTCACTTTTACTTAGTTTTATAACTTCAGTATTAAGTTTTATATTAATTAGTTTTAGTTTATTTGCCTCAGGGGTAAAGATGCACATGTTAGGTAATAGGTAGACTGGTTGCCGGTTATATTGTGTATTCTTTGGTCGCTATAAATAATATGAAACTGTAGATTTATTATTATTTATTACCTAAAGAAAGCATATGTGTTTTTTGTGGGGGAGAAATCAGCCAATGACTTCTCCCGTCCTGGGTGTAGCGAAAGAGATTATCAAACTCTCTTTTAGTCAGTCAACTAAAAATCCACCCCGTTCTTACTCCTGCTTTGAGTGGAAACTCCTTAGGTTGTCCGCAGCTCCAGAAAAGTAGGCATACCTTGGTTACACATCTCGTGTGAGAATTAAATGAAATGAAATAGCTCAATAATAATTAGCCTGATTAAATAACAGAAACAGAACCTTCATCGTTCGTCTCAACAGACTTTTATACATTCATTGCAAGTTAAAAACCCCTTCTAAATAATTAGGACCCTTAACCCAAACCCAAAAACAACTATTGCATCCAAAAATATAATTTTAATAAGACCTTCAATAACTAATCTGGCTGGCCAGCAAGAACCGTTGCCTATCAGCTCACCCCATCAGTGACCACAACGAACACCAATTAAACGAATGAATATTCATTTGGCATCCCCTTCGGAAGTAAATTACATCATAAAAAGGTTTATAAGAAGCCATCAATCATGGTATAAAAGATATGAAATATAAAGTTAACATTTTTTGTTCAACCAAAACGATATCATTTGAAATGCCTCTGTTTAGTAGAAACGACAAAGAAATACCGATTTGTGGTCACCGCCCACTAGTACAAAGCGTTTGGTTTCCTTCATCATCATCATATCAGCCACAAGACGTCCACTGAATATATACCTCCCCAAATGACTTCCAGATAGGTCGGTAGGAAGTGACCTGCATCCAGCGGCTCCCTGCGAGCTTAATCAGGTCGTCCATCCACCTTGTGGGTCCTTATTATCCACGTTTCGTTTCCTTATAACTGTTCAAAGAATCCTTGTCAGAGTATGTGTTTTCAGAAGGGTATAACTTGGGTCTCTTCAAGTCTTTAGAGAATAGATTGCTTATAGGTTGTTGTGCTTCATCGTAGGATCATCATCATTTACCATCAGGCTAATTAGTGGTCAAACACCGGATTATAAATGGCTAGTTTCTACCCTCGGCTTTGCTCGCTTTCCCATAGGATAAAAAGTAGCCTATGTGTTATTCCAGACCACAATCTATCCCTGTTCCAAATTTCATCCCGATCCTTTCAGCCGTTTTGACATTATCGAGTAACAAACACACAACCTCACAAACTTTCACTTTTATAATATTAGTAACATTAAAAGTCTTAAAACCTTGCTTAATTACCTCATTAGTATCATCCTCCATACCTTAAACTAATTAAGAAATACATTATTCGACAACCCAATGTCCATACATATCCATATTCATTGTCAGAATTGCAATACCTAACTTGAAACCACTTAAACAATGTGTTCTTGACCTCTGAGGTCAAACGCTTAGATACAGTAACTTTAGTTTTACCTGCCAAGTTATTAAGTACAATTGCTCCTAATTTTTTAGTTCCTTATGTATGTAAAAACCTATGTTTAAGTGTCTGCGGTTTTTTATTTACTATATATTATGATTTGTATGTACTTCCTGGTCATTTAGTCTAGATGTTTTATTTAGAGCTAAAAATGGTTAGTTATTTGTATAGTCATCGCAAGGGCAACAACGTTCAATGAAGTTTAAAATCTTTTGCAAAACCAAATTAATGTAAGGAGTTTTTTTCCTCGTCATTCTCTATACGAGCTTCTTTGACGAACTGACTGACGAACAACTCAATTTTAACATTTCAAAAGTGCCTCAAGTGCTTGTAAATGGATTCATTGATATAAACCCTTTGTCTTTGACTTACCACTTCTTCTACATGTGGAAATTCTCTGCCCAAAATTACCGGATTTTTGTCCAATGCGGAGCGATTTTTAATGGGACGCCGTCTCATCCTTCTGCGAAGCAGTCATGCTAGTCTTAATCACCGGAGCGCGTGAGGGAGTACTTACAGACGCCCACAGACACTGTTAGGTACTCGCGTGACAGATCTCCGGCCACCGTAAGTGCTTGCGGACGGCAAGCAAGGGTATTCAAGCCGCCACGACCAGAACCAGATCTTTACGGCAAAACGCGTTCCGCGCAAACCTCAAAGAGCCAGTACCATTTGACAGATGGGGCACCAGTAGGGCTAATGTCCTGATCCGGAGCTGCTCAACGTAGAAGGTTACCATGCGCTCCGGCTCAAGGCAGGAGTGGGAACGTGGTGGTTTTAGTTAGTAAAAGTTTGACACTCTGTCGCCTCACCCAAGGCGGGAGAAGTCATTGGAAGATTTTCCCCCTCAAAAAAAAAAAAAAAAAAAGCTGTGGTTTAGATAGATAAAAAGTAACAACGTTCAATGAAGAGGAAATCTTTTGATAAACCAAATTAATGTTATTTATGGAGTTTTTTTACTCGCTTCTCCATACGAATCTATATTTTGGAACTAAGACCTAGCTTCACTGTTGAATCGACTAATGAACTATACTATATTCGAACGTTTCCTTTAACTGTCTCAAATGCTTGTTTAAAGATTACATTATGACTTTAACTTACCTGTACTACTTTTTGGACCTAGACCTTATCCACATATTTATATCCGAAATTATAGTCTCTTATGTCTTTACCTCCATACTAAAACTTGTCTGCACAGACTTATGTTTGCTACTTGTCTACTGACTACCACATGTTACTTGACCAACGTTATTCAAGCCCCATAACCTACAATCTTTACATCAAAACTCCAATCAAACTCAAAAAGGTACAATTTGACAATCACCATGTAAGTCCAGCCATTTCTCCTAGAGGTTGGCGCATGCGCGCACGCTCCGGAACGACGCACACGTCACGCTACCAGTACACCACGCCCGTCGCGTGCGCAGCTCACACGTACACACACACACACACACATGTGTAACTTTTACCCCTTTAAGGAAGTGCCCTGTCAATGTGAGCTGTGGTTTAGATAGATAAAAAGAAAATAACTTCTTTTTTGTATCAATAAGTAAGAGGATGTTATGATATTACCTTACTTCAAGTGTTTGTGCTTTACCGCTTCTATTAACGGTTGAGTAGGTTATTTTTTCAATGGGACACCATTCCTAATATCTTAGGATGAAGGATCGATTGTAAAAAACTAAGTTAAAACCTTTTAACTTACAAAATGCTGCATTCTTGAACAAGTTAGGTGATCCATAGCAGAAACAACTATAAACACACGAAAACAATGAAGTCTGCGGGTCCTAAGGACATGAATAACTGTCTTGGATCCGGTTTCAACCGGCATAGGAGGCTCCGAGTGGACATCACGTGATGGTAAGCGATCAGCGCCGCCTCATAAACCCACACCCGCACCACAAGAGGATATTCACAGGTGTAGTTGCTGGCCTTTTAAAAAAAAACAAACAAACAAACTTTTCTTGAAGGTTTGAACTTAAATTAATAACATAGTTTAATTATTTTAGAATATCACAATAAAAACAAATAAATAAATTATAATACTTGGTACAGTTTTCTGTTAAATTATCCATAAGCTAAATGTTAGATATTTTTAATGAATAAGATCTAGGGTAGATATAGAAATGAATATTCATTGACTAACGAATGTTAGTAATATGATTGTAAAAAAACTAAGTTAATTTTAAGGTACATGCTATTGTTATATTGTATTCATTAAGTTCAAATAGTAATTTACCCGATCTAGCCTTTAAGTTAACTTATATAGTAACTAGCTTCTGCCATTGCCGGCGGTTCTAAGTTTCAGCCAAAGCTATTTCAAATTTCATGCCGATTTTTTTTTTGTTTTTTGTGGGTTGAAAATTATTCGGCCTTGGGTGAGGTGAGACTGAAATTGTATAACATTGTCTTGTAACGAAAAATACACATGATATCATTAAACAAAAGCTAGTCATCAAACCAAGCAACAAGGTCGATAATTTCAAAAAGAATATCGAAGATTTGTCATTTTTATTTTTAGGTTTTTTTTGGTGTTACACTAAAATAATTCAAGTACCCATTTTTGATCAGGCAACTGGATACAGAGTCAATTGGGTGGTATAATTCGGTTCCCGAAAACTTAGTGGGGTAACTAAATTGCCACCAGGTCAGTACCCTCAGTACATCTAGACACATTTTACACCTGGGTACGAACATGGTGTCTTAATGGAAAAGGACTCTTACGGAGACACATAACTGATGTTCATCAAGATAATTGTTTGATTGTCCACCATGACACCATGGGGAACAAACACCAATCAAAAATCACCTTTAGATCTACGAAGGTAAAGTAGTTTTTTATTTGTACGTCATGGTCAGTGCATTCGTAAAAGATCGTGTAGTGTCGTTGCTGTGGTGTGATTGATATCAGAATGGTTGGATGCGAATCGCGCTCTCAATCTATAGATTTTATTTAAAAAAGTCACTTTAATTATTTTCTTTATCAAAATAAGCTATTGCAGCCATTTCTGTGCAATTAAAAACAACGGTTTCCATGTTACTAAGGAGATACAAGAGATATAATGCCGTTTTTATAATGTGTGTTACGCTGTATCGCATAAACTGCTGTATCAATTTTGATGAATTTTGACGCAAAGATAGATCGGATATTGGAAACAGTTATTAACTTTAACTACGTATTTATTTGAATGAGCTTAGCTATAGTTAGTAAAGGTTTAATTTAGACAAAAAGTCCACCATTTTAATTAAATTTTCGTAAATGTAATAAAAGTAGGGAGCACAATCAGAAACAAATGACGATGTAACATCCTATTCTACGTGTCTTAATAGATACCACGTGCATATTACACCCAGTATAACCTGAAATATCAACTCCTAATCTTTTTGATAACCTTTTAGAGAAGATGAGAGCTCAAGTTATATTGGTCCTACGTATGGTAATGTAAACTTGTGTGGTGTCCGTGGTTTGCCCGTTCCGGTGGGATCCCATGATATATGAGACGCTTTTTGTATTGCGCCTGACCTACGAATAAGTAAGAATAAAAGATTGTAATTTTGTACGTCTGTTTGTTTTTGGGGAGTTGAAAAAAAAAACGTTTGAAATGTGGTTTTGGTACTTTACTTGTCTTGTGTTTTGGGTGTTTTTAGAGAGATTTTTTTAAATTGTTGCTACACACTAGTATTTTCTCCTGTGTCGTGGTTGCGCTTACAAACATACAAGTTCATATACACATGACCAGACCCGAAACAACAATTTGTGGATCATACAAAGAGTTGCTCCGTGTGGGAATCGAACCTGCTACACGTTGCACGGCAGCCAGTTACCCAGCAACCGCGTCAACCGTGCAGTCAATATTGACCAATGACGGGCGAGAAAGCAATCAAGCTTACTTCGATCTTTCAAATTGAAACTTACAAAATAACCTAGCAGCATTTACGATCATAAATTTTCTGTCAGCTAATTTACCTTCCATAAAAAAAAAACATCTTTTTCTCAACGAGGTAAGCAGAGAAACCGTTTCGCGAGTCACATAAACTAGTGATTAATATTTAAAGCAAGTACACAAACATAATATTTATAGTCTTAATAAAAAGTGACATTACTCTAGATTCAGTTAAGATAAACGTCTTCAATTATTTTACATCTTCAAGACTTTTGTTTGTACATTTTTAATTGTTTTCTGTTCACTTTTATCACTTTACAAGTCTGGGAACCGTTGGATGGGATAACAAGGTACATTTTTAAAAGTACAGTACCCTTAGTATGAGTTTGCTTTATGTTTAACGTGATTGAAACGAAAGCGCGTTCGGCGCTCTGATTGGCCGACTCGAATGTACTAACCAATCACAGCGCCGAGCGCGCTCTCGTTTCGACGTACAGTTTGGATAGGTCTAAAAGTTAAATGTGTTTTATATAACTGTGTTACTTTATTTATTTCTTTTTAAATTTATGAGTATAACGTTGGCTTTGTAGCTACAAGAGCAACTGGCGAATCGTCTAGTGGGGTCTCAATTTTGGGTATACCGGGTTCGTATTCGTATTATTATTTTTTTTTTAATCCTTCAGTAATCTCAAACACACGTCAAAATACAGGTTGAGCTTTACTAAAAACACGGTTTCCTTACAAGCATTAATGGAGAAAAGCTCTACTAGTTTCGAGTCACAGAGGAACTCTTCATCGTGAGCAACATGCACAGACGCGGCGACATCGTACCACCTACACTGCTGAGCGTAATGTACATATGTGAATAAATCGTGATTTTAGTTAATTTTTAGTATGTCTAAGGATAGATACCAAAAAAATGAAGTTGAACTTTTTAAACATCTAATAGCATATTGGCTCTACGCTATTATTTTGACTATGATATTATTCAAAGTTAAAAATGAATCCAAAAACCTACTTAAACAAATAAATAAAACTTAAACAAATCCAGTCCCTTTATTAACACCGAATAACCTCCATTCAATTACCTCCACATAACAGCAAATCTCAAAACTGAACTCTATAAATGAACAACAGAGAGTTCAAAATGACTTAACACTTACATGAGAAGTCGGGGCCACAAGATGACTTGTGCGTTAATGATCACTCGTTGTTATAAAAACCTAATTTAAAGAAGATCGTCTCTGGTGGCATTTTATACAATTTTCTCGAGTAATCTGAAAGGAAACGCCTTTGATGGATCTTTTATATTCAATCCTTAAAAGAACCTTGCCAAACCAGTAGCCAATGATAAGCCATAAAAGGAAACTTAAAAAGTACTGCTTGTGTTATTGGTTGGATGGTTATGAGAGCGACTGTTGGGCATAGGTTTATGGATTCAATTCGAAGTACCTTTTTCGATTTTTCAATTGTCCGTAGAAGTACGGAGTTAGGTTGAGTACTAACTGTGTTACAATAGATTCGTTTCTTGCTACATGGAACCTTATTAAAAAAGAAAGGTGATCCCTGACTTATTAGCCATATGAATAGATAAAAATAACAAGTAACTGCACGGATGGCGCGGTGGCTGAGGGACTGGCTGGTGTGCAATGGATAGCGGATTCGAGTCCCGCACGGAGCAATATTTTTGGGTGATCCACAAATTGTTGTCCCACACGCCTTCCAGATTGAACTTCTACAAAAAATAAGTAGGTACCTACAACACAAAAATTAAAACCATGCAGTAATTGTACTAACAACCTTCCAAAATGGTAGTTTGTACAAAGGAAGCCATAAATATAACTAATTACATATAAAATAATATATCTAATTAATGAATTAACAAAATATTTGGCGGAATTCCCGAAAAAATATTTTGTAGATAATTGTATTGAAGAATCCGGATACTAAAAGAATGATATGCAAATAAAAAAAAATAATTTTTGTTCAGCTATGAAAACAAAACCATTAGAATACATAGTTGAAATTTATTATAAAGTTAATTTGCGATTCATGAGACTAAAAATAGAACAAAGTTATTAATTACTACTGAATAATTAATAAACACTCAGCTCCTATTGATCTTCACGCAATGTTATATAAACTATAGGTAACTTTTCTTAATAAACGGTCTATCCAACACAAAACGCATTACTCAAATCGATACAGAGGTTTAGGCGTAAAGAAGAGACAGAGACGTGTGTTGTTGGTATTTATATAATTTTCACCCAGTTCTTGGCTCCTATAAGTCATAGCGTGATGTTTTGTAGTCTATAACCTTCCTCAATTATTGGACTATCCAACATAAAAAGAATATTCAAAATGGACTAGTAGTTCTGGAGATTAGCGCGTTCAAACAAACAACAAACTCTTCAGATAGACATATGATATCTATAGATTGAACAGTATAAAATACCGAAATATAAGTAAGTCTAAAACAAATTGAACACCGACCAATTACCGCAAAGACCTCTAACTTATCTAACAGTAATAATATCAGAATACCTGAACGTCAGAACTATGAACAATTTGTCATAGAAATGCACTTGTGTGCAGTCATTATGCTGTATTTGGGACGCGAATAATTTTAGTTTGTTTAAGGATCGTTACAAACATTAAGATTATATTGTAACTTTCATGGAATTGTGCCCAGTATATGACAATAGGCTCACCCCTATTACATGGGACTTATAACACTAATGGTGTACATTATAAAGCGGCATTAAGTGTTATAATGTGCACCTCTGCCTTACCCTGCCAATGATAAAGGCGTAATGTTGCATAATAATATATGTATAACTCTCATGAGATAGATACTAAATTAATTGTTATGTTTTATCTATAGGAGAGGCACATATAGATAGCGGCGCGACAGTCACCGTCACGTGGGGAACATTCCCAAAAGACTGACCGCATTTGCTACGTTGAATAGCAATGCTTATCTTCTGACCGAAGAAATAGCCAGCCTTCTGGTCATAATTAACATCCCAATAGATTACTTCACCATGCTATATGCTAATATAGATCACACTAAGAGTATGTAATATTAAATGTGAAAGTTTGTTTATGAGGATGTTTTTCCGCCAATCACGCTAAAACTACTGCTCGGATTTTGATGAAATTTGTTATACAGACAGGGTATTATAATATCAAAGCATGACTCTTACAAGTTAAGTCTAACTTCATAATCCATATTTATATTTAGCACTTACTAGCAGATGTTTGTGTAGCTTGTAGTCGCCCTAACTTAGAACAAACATAGGATCCTTGATATTTATTGGTATTGCCTAATATCCGCTACTAAATTCTTATAATACTATACATATACCCATTGAGCGTCTGAATCATCGATTGTGCAAGTACTACGTACTTTATCTTAAGGCCAAGATATGAATCTAATTAATTTAGTTTAATCACCCATTATGATATTAAAGGGTCTAGTTTTAATAGTTACCGGATGAGGTTTGGGTTTTTATAGATTAGTTTTAATGTGTCGCAAGTGTGTTACATAAACAAGCTTGTTATAATTTTACAAACACATATTTTGACGTTTTTCTAAAGGGAAGATCATCCAAAGAATTCTCCCGCCTTGGGCAAGCGAGAGGGAATGTCAGAGTCTTACTGATGTTACGGAGGCCCAATTACCGGTTTCCCAATCGTCTTAACCCCTGATTCCCCAACAACCCTTAAAAACCTAACCGCCAACAGACCGACAACGCATTTGTAACTCCTCTATCCTTTCAATTGTCGATCGGCGGCGATTGCTTACCATCAAGTAATCCGTCTACACGTTAACCGACTTATACCATGTAAAAAAGATACGTTATATTAATCTCATCATACAAATCACTATTGTAGCCTTAAATCCAAAATTCCGTACAATTTCAACCACGAATAAAGTCAAGTGTACACTTGTACATGTACATTGTACAGTTAGTAGGTAGTCAGCAGTCAGCAGGTACACAGTGGCACCTTACAATTTTCTACACAATTTGATCCAGTGCACTGATTACGTCCACAGCGGTTGACGATTGTGCTCTAACTGTTTTAGAGTTCCGCATTCAGTTGGCAAAATGAAATTGTTTGGATTGTTTTAGAATTGTTCGGTTGGATGGTGTGAACAAGTGCAATGGTCGCAAACTTCGTGTTATAAAAAGAAACTTGAAAGCCACACAATGTATTGATTAATATATATTTTTTTCTCTACTGAAGAAGCAGATTAAAGATTGATTTCTGCAATACCTATCATGTTGCCGACACTTAGAATTTTACTTTTTTAACGGGGAAAATCATCCAATACCTCTCATGCCTTGGGCGAGGCACTTAGAATGTCAGACTTTTACCGACTAAAACCACCCCTTCCTAGTCCTGCTTTTCGAGCCGGAGCCCCGGTAAACCCGCTAAGTAGTCCGCACCTCAATTCAAAAAGTGGTAAACACGAATATTCTATTTATGAGATAACATCTTTACAGTGTACAAACGCTATTGCAGCGTAAAGGTTTATGTACATTCATTGTACTACTTAATCGACAAAACTCTTCACTCGATAATATTATCAAATCACAAAACAATTCTCACATTACCTAACACACTTTCACAGTCCTGCACTCCTGCGCACCCCTGTAACGGCGGTCGCGGTCTGCTTGCGCGTGCGCAGCGCTTTCGTAAGCTGATCCTGAAGATAAGAACTGCTAGATCATTTGCTCTTGCGTTTCCAATGCACTTGTATGCATAGTTTTAGTTACGTGTTAGTATCTTGTTTAACGTAACATCACGCTTTGTTTTCACATAATAGATCTGCAGAAATGGCGTCTTTTTTTATTGCTTATGAGATAGATAAAAGGTTTATGAGCAGGTTCACTTGAAAAAACTTATTTGGCCTTTTTGTATATGATAACTTGTATCTTATATTTGACTGATCCGATTTTCATCTTCAAAATACCGGTTATAAGCGCAGAGTATGGAATCATACCTGATGATGTATCTGTAGAGTCATCTGACTACTGTCATTAAGTCATCAAGTATGTCATACCTTGGCACCACATCATTACAAGAACTAATTATTTATCTCCATGACTACATATCGACAACAGACAGGCGCCATTTCATATATCCTTCAATAATTCTCCTATCATGATTAAAACAATTCCATAAAAGGCCCAACAATAAGTATTGCCTTATACCACTAACATATTTCCTCATAAATATAAAAATCTAAGTAAATAATAATTATAGAAAAATCCTTGATAAAGAATGCTTCAAGTCTGGCATTTTCCTTGTGGCAATAACTGAGAAATCATACTTACATCAGTTCGCACGCATGCGCGAGCAGCACGCACACATGCACACGTGCGCCTGCGCAGCCTACACACACATTGAAAGAGTATTCATTAAACAAGAATGTGATTTACAATACGCGAACAATTAGTGAATAGCATTTCGCAAAACCTGATGAAAATATTCGATGTTAGTTCGCGATAATAATCGCTAAGGTATGGACAAGGTTGGGTGAAGTGAAGAATAGTTGCTAATTCACACGTTTTGGGTTACATCACAATGTGTAAAGGGGGTAGACAGAGGTGTACTGTTGACCTAGTCTGCATGTGATAATATTGTTACTTGGATACCTACGTTTTATGAAATGGCGTCTTTTGATAATCAGCCCCTGACCATTTCACTCCCGGAGAAATTTTTTTTTATTGATATTATTGTATATTTTATTATAGTACCTACGATATAATACAGTATAGTAGACATGTCAGTCAGTCAGAAGACACAAATGACTATTCATTAAATGACACAAATGACAGACCAGACTGATTTGTGTACTATGTCTACTATACATACTGTATTATATCGTAGGTAATATAATAAAACATACAATATAGTCATTTGTGTCTTCTGACTGACTGACTGAAGCAGAAAAAAGGTGCATCTAGTGTATCGCGTATTGCCATATAGCTCGCTACTGAGCTGCACTTACCAGCATAGTAAAAAAATTCGTAAATTGATGAATAAAAAAATATGTTAATACTTTTCAAAAAATTCCATTCATAAGTAAATTAACATAGAAATGACAGCCAGCCATACAAATATTGGTACTGATCAGACACGGACATCCAAACCACACTATGTTTACTCAAGATGCCTCATATCCGCTGAGTTTAAATCTTTTGGTAATTAAATAATATTCTACTTGTTATACCTATGAAGTAGAAGAGATAGAATGAAGTCAAAGATAAAAGACATTTTCTTACCTTCCTCAAACCTTCAAGAAAAGAGCATACTCCTTTTTAAAAGGCCGGCAACGCACCTGTGACTCTTCTGGTGTTGCGGGTGTCCATGGGCGGCGCTGATCACTCACTTTTATGAAATCAGGTGATTCGTCTGCTCGTTTGCCACCTCTTCCATAAAAAGAAGAAAAAAAAAGAATATTGTCAAAAATCTGTCGTACTTAGATAATATTATTATGCAAATTTAAGTCTCTTACCGCTGCTCCACTCACTACAAAAATATCTATAAAAAATTGTCTGCACTATTCCATAAACCTCGTCAAAAATTTAAATCGATTCAGTAGTTACAATACTCAAAAACAAAAACTTCAAACGACACAAACCTATGCTTACTGCTGAGCCCCCATTGAATAACAGTTACTAAAGTTACGTAATTAGATACAATGCTCTACACTTATCTTCACGCTCTCTTACCGTGACGTCGTAGGCAGAATGCACCGTAATAACACCTTTATTGTATTTACCGCTATGTCTAAAGAGGACTCAATGTGACTTATGTCTTAGTTACTATAAACCTATGTGTCATTTATTATAGTAGACTTAAGACTACCTATTTGGAGCTGCGGACTGCCTATCGGGTTTACCGGGGCTCCGGCTCGAAAAGCAGGTCTAGGAACGGGGTGGTTTTTAGTCAGTAAGAGTCTGACACTCCCTCTCGCCTCGCCCAAGGCGGGAGAAGTCATTGGATGATTTTCCGCCCTTAAAAAATGCTTGCAGGATCAAGAATATTACTAGATCAATAGTCCCCAAAACACAAATAGAAGACTAGCCTTAAATTGGACCCTGTTAAGCAGAAAATATCCAGCCAACATTTTATTACTTTTGAGTAAATGAAGTTTAAAGTTACCTTACAGTTAGTTTACAGTACCTATTTGGTAAACAGGGTCCATTATTAAAACGTCTAATAATTTTACACACCCGACAATCCAAAGCAAAAGCATAATATCATCCTTAGCATACCTAACATTATTTCTACCAACAAGGTGGTCGCAGCAAATAAAAAAAAAAACCATCTAAATAATAGACAAAAGAGCTTCTAACTCCATAATAAAAGTACCATAAAGCAAGACGACTCCATTAAAATAACAATTTGTGAATATCAACATCAAATTCAATTAACACTAAAGTTATAAACTTTGAATGAACGTAAACAAACGTTGGTATTCATAAAAAAATAGTGAACACTACAATTAAAGTCGTAGTTATATGCAATCGTTTCATTTCTCGCTAAATTTTGTTATAAAACCTCGGAGTAATTGTGCTTTAAGGTCTTTTATATAGGTTCCGTAACTTTTTAATACTATTTGTTTTAAAATGGTGTTAATATTCTGTAGGTTTTTTCTATAAGTTTTGTGCCTCTATGTGTGCCAATGTCTATGGATTTCAATCCGTATCAGCGCAAAAATTGCCGCGTCGTGTGTTGCGAAATGCCGCTCATGCATATGAGCTTCTAGTATGACTTGAAACTAGTCGAGTTCCTCGTCAAACAACTGTTTGACGAGGAAGTCGTCGAAGGAGGTTTTTTTATTATATAACATAATATAACATAACATAATATATATAATTTATTATTATATAGCATAATAATTAATATATTTGATGTATAGTTACTTGTATATAAACATTTTTCACCAAAAATTTCGTAAATTACCATTGCCAAATATCAGCTTGCAAAGAAAATCAACAGACCAACGGCAATATCTCAGCCACATTCACATAGACCTTTAAAAATGAACCCTAAAAGAACTATTACAGTGCATAATTTACTTTAATTTAGTATTAAAGTTCCGTACTTCATTGCTCAGCATGCGTGTAGTTTAAAAACTTTATTAATCTCGCTATAAATGTGTATCATCAGATTAAACAACCCCTTTATAGTTTCGCTACATACCTTTTTATGAAATAAGTGTATGAGTGTACTGAATAGACCCTTTCTTGGAAACTGGGCCTCTGTGCAAATTGCACTTCATTTGTTTTATTTGCTAGTGTCTGATGTCTTGTCTTTTACAGTTATTGTGAAGATTCAACCACGATTTTTTAAATATTTCTCGTTTTTAAAACACAATGCAAGCGTTGTTTAACGTCAATTCTCTGTGAGGCCGTAGTATCACTCCGGTCGAACCGGCCATTTCGTGCCGAAGCATGGCTCTCCCACACTCAAGGAATAAATAAATATTGTCCTGATTAGGTGTCAAAATTACTCAAACTTAGGTATCTAGTATACATATAGGTGATGGATCTTAAGATTACCTAGGTCTGTGTTGAAGTGTATCAGGTTATCAAACCAATTTTAGGACGATAAGTACTGAAGATTTCCAAAAATGGAATCTTCAATTACAAGATTTTACGACAACTACAGCAATGAGGAAACAAGATCGAAATTTCTAAAATATGTTACTCAATAACACTAAAACCACTGAACCGTCCACCACTAAATTGCGTCCAAATGGACGCAATTCAGCGTACAAATAGATACATAACACCAGTAATTCGAACAATAACCTAATAAAAAAACATAACACACATAATTTCTTTATTCAATTTTAATGTAATTAATCGTAAAGCAGCTGTTTCAAGCGAAATGAAACAAAAAGTTCCAATTAAAAGAATAAAAGTATATGAGTGGGTGATGCTCGAACAAAATCATACATCTGCCTTAACCCTTTCCCTTTAGCACGGGAGGGTTACGGGTCAATAATGACCCAATTAAAGATGGACTGTTGCCATATGACGAACAATAGCAACCTAACTTACTTTTTCTTTTATTTTAATTTGGTTGTGTAGATTTTTACTGGATACGGCATTGCAGGATCAAAAGGATTTTAGCAATGGTTTTAGTCACCTGTTTTTTTTTCTCTAACTGGTGCCTTTTAGAATATTCAGTTCGAGTTTTGTTGAATTTATCTTCCCAATCCCCGATTACCCAAAAACCCTTAAATTCCTAACCCCAAAAGACCGACAACGCAATTGTATCGCCTCTGGTCTTACAGGTATCCATGAGCGGCAGCAATTCCTTACTATCAGGTTATCCATCCCAAGCCACTTCGGAGCTACCCAAACCTCTCTAAAGATATCCCGAAGGAGCTTGTTTCTTCCCTTTGCTTCTTCCCTTTATCCTCTTTAAAACGACATCATATCACTTCCTTTCTCTTTCATTCCATCCGTAACATAATTTACGCATCTTGATTATATACAATGGTTTTTGCTTTGCTTTGGATGAGAACCAACCCACCTACAACGAAAACTTTAACTCAATATTATCATAAAACCTGTATCTTTTTTTATCAATAACTTTTTTATTTTCTATATAAAAAATATGACCCATAAAGTACTTTAAAAAAGTTCACTTCCAGTTTAACTATAGCTAATCAATTGTCAGTAAAGGGTGATAGGAAGTGGACGTCGGAAATCGGAACGAATAGGGGTGTGGTGAGCACACGTGCGCACGCGCAAGTACGCGCACCAATCTGGCGCATTGTGTTTTATAATGAGGGTACTTTGGAAAAGGGGGTGACGGCGTAATGAGTGATTATTGGACATGTTTGTACTTGTTGACGTCACGTGTTCGCTGTAGTTGTGTGTTTGTTTATTGAATGGTATTTTATTGATATAGAAATTGGCTTATAGAGTTGCGGACTGCCCCGGTAACTAATGGGGCTACGGCTCGAAAAGCAGGAGTAGGAACAGAATGGCTTTTAGTCAGTAGAAATTTGAAACTCCGTCTTGCGTCGCCCAAGGCGGGAGAAGACATTAGGTAATTTCCCCCTTGAGAAAAATGAATGTTACGTCGTATGTGCGTGTTTTAGGTACGAGAGTTTGGATGCAATTCTCAAGTTCGATAGCATATAAAATGAATGCACGTTTATTTTTATGACTGTCAAAATACGAACATTTGTTCTAACAACATAATCTCCGTCTACCACAGGAAACACAGGTACTTCGGATCCTTATAATAAATGTTTCAAACAATTAATTCAGAGCCAATTAAGAACAGCCTAATCTAACAGATACATCCCCAATCAAACTATAAAGTCGTTCGCAATATTCTGATAGACATCACCTCATAAAGCCAACCACACACCAACTTTCTTAAGGCTCCGAACGAATTTTTGCTCATAAAACGCGCATAATCTACTATCTACTCAATATAGTGGGAAGATAGCATCGGAACCGTCAAAATGTTTTGTACCAACAACATTTTATCTTAAATCTCCTGCATACTTACTTAATAGAGGAAATCGCCAATTGCATGAAACAATGCTTCGTGGTCTACCCTGCTCACTTTTGAACCAACATTTGTAACACACTCCGTTCCTTTCCCTCTCCCATGATTCTTCATAAGGGGGATAAAGACGGGTGATGTACGACCAATGTTGGTGGTAAACGTTGGTGATTCTCGAAGATCGTTGTCTTTAATGTACGTCTACTATTTTGTCGTTATTTAATGAATGTTAAAACAATGTTGAGAAATAGTTTCTGTTGGAATACGTAGAAATGATACGTAAATGCTTCGTAAATTGATGGTGTTTTACTAAAAATGTTTTCCATGTTTTACTGCAAGCCGATGAAGGATTACAGTAGTTATTAAGTGTAGGAGAGCCATGCTTCGGCTCGAATGGGCCGGCTCGACCGGAGTGATACCACGGCCTCACAGAAAACCGTTTCGTTGTGTTTCGTTGTATGAGTGTGGTTACCAGAGGCCCAATTACCCCCCTTCCCAATCTTCTCGATAACCAATTCCCAACAAACCTTAAATTCCTAATCCTCAAAAACTAGCAACGCAATTGCCGTTGCAATTGCGTTGCTAGTTAGAAACACCAGGGGCGTTCCCCTGGTGTTTCGGGTGTCCATAGGCGGGGGCGATCAGGATAAATTTTGGAACAGGGGTTAATTATAGTCTGGAATAACTAAGAGACTATTTTTTAACCCATAGGAAGGCGGGCAAAGCCTAAACAGAAGCTAATGTAAACACTACAACTAAATCATAAATACTGGCCATCATCACAATTCAAACTTATTCGCAGAACGTCATTTCATTTGACATAAAAACAAGATGGCCGCTATTGGCGCGTTCATTTGAAATAATACAATAATTTATTATTATTATTTTATTTATTTATTTATATAAAAGAAATACAGCATTATATTTATGACAATTTCCCACAAAACCGGTTTAGCGGTTTGACTGTGGGTGTTGCGCCGCATTGTTATACAAAGTTATTATTATCTACTATTTATTCTATATAATATATATTCTATATAAGTATTTATTTAGAATTATTATAATTATTATATAAGTATTTAATTAGAATTATTATATTTAATTCTATATAATTCTATATAAGTATTTATTTAAGTATTTATTATTATTCTATATAAGTATTTTAAACAGGTATTTTTTTAACTTACTTTTAAAAATTCTTTTATTACTTTCCTGTCGAATGTCTGCCGGCAAACTATTAAGCACGTAAGGTATACGTTTCTTTAGAGTTCTATCGCCGAAGTAATTATTGACTCTTGGAACATTAAATTTACCGGCAGCCACCGACCGTGTACTGTGGTTATTTGTCACAATAGGTAAGTCATGCTCCTTCCTGCCGTGCTGGTTTATAGCTAAAAGGTATGTATGTTTTAAATGAACCGGTAAGATCTTACAATTGCGCATTATTAAGTCAGTAAGCAGACGATTAGGATGCTATATTTATACGTTTTATATTTATACGTTTTATATTTATACGTGTTGTATTTATGCTTGCGTCGCCAGCTAGGGTTCGCATTGACGAGTTATTATTGACATAAATGCATGCTCGATTTTACTTGAACGTTTGAGCTGTGTGTGGTCGTTGAGAGAAATTGATCGCGAAATCTATTTTCATATTTCGATTTGTGTTGTTTTTTTTGTTATTATTGGTCATGTTTGCAGTTTTATTTTTGTGGTATTTTAATGCAATCTTTTGCAGTTTTAATTTTAGGTCGTAAAAAATACTGAATCTTAAAGTTCAAAATTCATTCACCAATTGTTTTTACGGTTTACTTTTAGGTGTCAGGACACCCTTAGGCAGATACCTCATTTTCAAATGACAAACCCATAAAATATCAAACCCATGTTTACTCAATATTTGCAAATACACAACAACAAAACAAGTACAACCAAAAGCTATGCAGGCCAAGACCTTTCACACAAAATTCTTGACAATAGAACCAAAACTAAGCTTGTCATTCAATCATCGCAAGCTAATACAAATATTTGCTAACCCTACAGTCGCTTCTTTGTTACTTATCTCATTGAATATCTAATTTTTTTCTCGGCATTGACTCGCCATATGTTGTCTGTGGCAGTGCACAGTATTGCAACAGTACATCACTAATGTATGTTACGTAAAATAGCTGCACATCACTACACTATCACGATTTGTTCATTGTACGATTTAAAAGGAGTGTTCTTTGAAATCTGTTCATCTTAAAAGGTATTTGAAATGTTTTATTGAATTATTTTGTTTTGTTTTACTGATGAGTAAAAAGGATCTTGAATGGAAGCGCAATACTTCCAAATATTATATTTATTAGTCATTTACCCATGGGCACAGATTTCCTGATAAGGTTATGGGCGAAGCTACTCATACGACCTTGTAGGGCTATGGCCTTAGGAATAGTTCTTGGAAAAATAGGCCAAGAATTAGAACAGGATGGTTTTTAATTATTAAGAATCGGACACTCCATATCGCCTTACCAATAGCAGGAGGATTTGATGATTTACGTCATCACAAAAAAATGAAACCGCTGGATATAGGACTGCTAGCTTCTAATGGTGGATCTGAAAGTCATTAGAGTAGGCCTTTTTTAAGGGGCGAAAAACATCCAATGACTTCTCCTGCCTTAGGCGAAGCGAGAGGAAGTGCCAGACTCTTACTGACTAAAAACCAACACGTTTCTACTCCTGCCCCGGTAAACCCGCTAGGTAGTCTACAGCTTCAGAATTAGAATAGGCCCATGCAGTAGTGATCATCTTGTTGCAGTCATAATAATAATAATTAACACGCTTAGACAACACCGCATACATAGGATAACTTCCCAAAACAAAAGGTAAACATGAAAATAAACAATTGCATAGTTTATTGATGGTTTAAACAATGCAGGCCACCGCTGTCATCTCATTGTCATTGGGTATTGATACAAGATGACACTCGATTGTCACACCTCGGTCAGTGTAAACAAATGTGGCTTTACTATTGATTTTGTTTGTCTGTTAGTTATTTTATTTTATTCGTATTGACTAGTCTATTTAATGCTACTTCATTTGTAGTTTAGTTAAAATAATATTGTAATTACATATTATGATTTATTTGTTTCAAGGTGAATCAATAGCTACATTATACAAAAATAGAAAAGATCAGTAGCGCTGAGCCTCTTGTAGATTCACAAGAATAGTGACAGTAAGTTATATGTTATTATGCTGTGGACTACCTAGCAGGTTACCAGGGCTCCGGCTCGAAAAGCAGGAGTGGGAACGAGATGGTTTTTAGTCAGTAAGAGTCTGACACTCCCGCTCGCCTCACCCAAGGCGAGAGAAGTCATTTTGTGATTTTTCCCCTAGGAGGCAAACTCCTTTTTATGAGGCCAGTATCTCTTCTGGTATTTCAGATGTCCGTAGACCGGGCTCATGACTTACTATCAGCTGATTGATCCACTCGTTGGTCGGTAGATATAGGTACAGTAAAAATATAGTATATTTAAAATTCATACTATGTATGTAGATGACACATAGACATACACACATTGTTATGTATTGATGTTTTGTTAGCAATGTTTTGATGTCTAATCAAAATATTGCTTTAGATAATAAATATGTTGTGCACTATTGTTAACATAGATAATAATTATGATACATACATATACATAATGTATATAGAATAACAGATAGGTACAGAACAATAATAGATATACTACAGTCCTAACATTTTTGCATACCGTACCGTACATAGAGTTAATGTTAAAAACTTCGCATTCAGAGGGCTTAGTACGAGTTTGCTTAACGTTGAACGAAAACAAAACGAGAGCGCGATCGGCGGTTTGATTGGCCAGCATGAATAAACCAACCAATCAGAGCACCGAACTCGCTCTCGTTTCGTCCTCGTTGAACGTAACGTAACGTACTAAGGGTACAGAAAACACTACAACACATTAGCCTCACTCGACAATAAAACCATCTTTCCCTTGAAGATGAAGGTCAAACTCGTTATAAATATTTACACGAAATCGTTAAAAAACACACCTAATTGTAGTTGAGGCGACCTCGTTAACTTTTACGATAGTAGCTGTCATAAAACGTTATAAAACTAAATCTTTCGATAATATTACGATTCGCACCTTTCAACGATATCGGTCTGCTCGTTCCGGCATCAATTTCAAGATTTATTACCCGACTTTAAAAGGGAAAGGATGAGTTATGAGTTACAGTGTGTAGACGCTTCGGAAGTATCTCAATTAGGTGAGAATTTTGATAAATAACTTGTGAATTGGTGTGTTCATATGAATGGGTATTTTAGCGTGAACAGAATGACTCTGTTTTGGTATTTTACACACATTAATATCAGTTTAGTAGCCTATAAACTTTCTCATGAATGAAACTAGCTATAAAATGCAAAAAAGAAACATCTGCTTATTTACTAGCACATTAAATACTTTGTTGCAAGCTTGACAACAAAGCCCGTGAGCCTAAAGGCCATTAAGTAGGCTTTATTAATGAATTCATTGATAAAACAGGGGAAGCCTACTTCCAGCATGTGGCTGCTATGGTGACAATGGCTGATTGGGTTTCCTATAGTAAAAACATCAAAGGTCGTTGAACTATAACTTCATTTATTTATCACTTAGACTTAGCTTATGATATAATCGTGAGACAAATTAGCTTATAAAATGTTTCTACGCAGGGTTCCACTAGACACATTTCTAGACACATAAAAACACTCCTCCTGAAACAAAAATAAATAAATAAACAAACACACTTTCTCATTTATATAGGACTATAGCTTCTGCCAACGGCTTCTTGATAAAAAGTGTCCTATTACCCAAGTCAGATCATATTTTATGCCCTGTCTGTATACCAAATTTCATCAAAATCCGTTCAGTAGTTTCAGCGTTTTTGACAGACAAACATCCAAACAAACAAACTTTCACATTTATAATATTAGTGTGATAATGTTCCGGAGCTGCGGACTACCTAGCGAGTTTACCGGGGCTCCGGCTCGAAAAGTAGGAGTAAGAACGGGTTGGTTTTTGGTTAGTAAAGAGTCTGACACTCCCTTTCGCCCCACCCAAGTCATTGTATAATTTACTTTCTTAGAAAAAAAAAGTGTGATATTTTTATATCTACTATTCTACCACATTTAATTAAATAAATACATATACATAATACAATATACATACAATACATATAATATCAAAGTTGTTTAGTAATGTTGTTGAATGTGTACCTACCTACAGAGACATGCGTCACCATCCTCGATCGTGGGATCGCTTGAGACGTGACTACCTTACGTTAGGTAACCTTGTTACTGTGCCACTGAACATTAGGCATTAAAAAAATAATCTTTAGTTCTTTAGTAACAGACTGATAGACTATTATTTCTTTATTTGTTGATATATCAAAAGTACGTTTTAATGGTTTAATTGGAATAAATGATTTGACTTTGACTTTAGTCTAGTTTATCTTTTCTTAGATTTTGTCAATCGCTTTGTTTCTTTACCTATTCATTAATGAAATACTGCTACCGAGACGTTCATTTAGTTCTCTACCGGTGTTACTAAATCAAGGTATGGGGATCTATTCATGGACCTGGTAAATTACTTAATCTGGTCCTTTAGTACAGCACAGTTTCAGCACGTTACCAATATTGGTCTCTAATGTTTTAGTGTTCGTCCACTTTTACCAAAACACCGATGTTTTTGTGTTACAGTAAAAAGAAAAGAAAGAAATATTCCAAAAATACTTAACTATAATAAAAAAAGAAACAACTCCATTAAAGTTATCTAGCTGAACGCATCGAAAAAATATTTTTGTTCAAACTTCAAACAACACGATCAGATCAGCAATCGGAAGCCCTCGGGCGCACGTGCCGAAATCGCAGTTTTCGAGATATACCCCAACCAAACGAACAGACAAACCAGTCAAGTACCACTCCTACTATCTCCTCTCTATCACGTTTAGAGAGCACCCTGTATTATTTTAAGCATTTTCAAAAACACTACGCCAAACTTAAGTGTCTTTTTAACAGGATAACGGGTTCGAATCCAGTTTTAGGCACGGGTGCCTCTTCTAGCCTAAGTGCCGTTAATAGTTTGGTACTTTACATGAAATGGTACTTTTAGGACCATTTTTGGTCCTAAGTTAGCACTGAAGGACTGTTAAGTTTTTGAGGGAAGTTAAAATGGCTAAGTATTGTCTAGACTTCCTAGTCATTGTTTTAGAGTTTCCAAGTGAAAGAGTACCTATGTAAGTATAAAGATTAAAAAAATAAGATTAACTGAGTAGGTGCTGAGAGAGTAGCTATTGTTGTAGTCATTTCAATGCTTTTCAATGAAAGCGACTTCAAAAATAAACAGGTTCTCAGTTTGACCTATAAGTAAGTCTGTATTTTGGTACACGATTATCTCGCCTTTGGCTTAACCGATTTTGATTAGGTTTTCATAGTGTTTTCCAGACTTAGGACAGTTAGAGT
The DNA here is from genome assembly GCF_023101765.2 of Spodoptera frugiperda. Lineage (NCBI taxonomy): Eukaryota > Metazoa > Arthropoda > Insecta > Lepidoptera > Noctuidae > Spodoptera > Spodoptera frugiperda. Next base: position 7,862,736 of record NC_064229.1, on the reverse strand, counting down.
TTTAATGAAATGAAGTTTTAGAAAAGAAACTATTAAAGGTCGGTTCTCTTTTAGTTAAAAAATCTAAGAAAATCTAAATGCCGAATGTTTATCTAAGAGAAAAAAAAATCTTTTATCTGCTTAGCTAGTATTACATAGTTACGACATACAATTTCTAATGTCAATTTTATTAGTTACACAAAACGCGCAAGTATCATTTTTGACGTTTCGAAAAAAACTATTGAATTTGACTAGAAGTTAACTAGTCTATTCCAACAAACCTACTTCCAACCACATCGCACCATTTATGACGCAAGTTAAACGAATATAAGTTGACGTCAAAATGTCAACGTGTGTTTAATTTGAACTGGTTAGTGTGGACTTAAACTCTGTGCTGAGGTTAAGCCCAGTGACTCACGAACGAACACCGTTAGGCTGAGCAGTATCTAACTTTTGTCTAGACTTTCAGCCTTTTGTAACTAGTGTTTAGAGATGGGATTATTTTGCAGGCTTTTGTCAATTTGTTATTGAGTTTTATCTGTGATGACTGGTAATTTCTGATGATTTGTCTAACTGCCGTACTCAGACACATTTAATGATTACTTAAACTATTCCTTAGTAACGATTTTGTTCTGAAAACAATTGCTAAGGACTGGGTTAAGTAACCAATTAATGACTCTGAGTACGGCGGTATGTCGTACTTACTTAAAAAACAGTCGCCGTAAACTTAAGACAGCCTCACAGAAAACTGACGTGAAACAACGCTTGCGTTGTGTTAGTGAGGTTACCGGAGGCCCAATTACCCCTCTTCCCAATCTTCCCAATCCCCGATTCCCCAACAACCCTTAATTTCCTAACCCCCAAAAGGCTGGCAACGTACATGTAACGCTTCTGGTGTTTCGGGTATCCATGGGCGGCGGTGATTGCTTACCATCAGGTGATCCGTGTGCTCGTTTACCGGCCATATACCATAAAAAAAAATCTAAGACAATCCTAAGCACATTACAAAAGCAGAATTTCCCATCATTCTGTTTGAAACATCCCGTTGATATCAAGGACCTGCATCACACCGCATTGTTTCCAACTCATCGGATCGCCATCATAATGATAATTGCTATATAAATCACTCGCATTAAAACCAAGGTTATCCGGTGTGTAGGGCTGACGGAATACGTAATGAAACTTATTCGCGATTGTCACGATTCCAAGGTATATTGCCTTATTAGAACAGCCCTGGGCTTAGGATTATATGTTTAGTTTAGAGTGTATAATGTTTAGATGGTTTAGTTTTAGGTTTTAAAAGGAATTCTGTATGTGTGTGAATTTTAGATGTCTTGGTAATAGGGATGATGACGGTGTACGAAAATTAAAAATCTATTTGGTCCATCAGTAAGCTAATAAAAATTTCGTCATATTACATAACAATACTTAGATAAAACGAATAAAAGTTTAGGAGTGGGAGCAAATACGTCATTTTTACGTATAAAGCGCACCTAGAAGTGATGTCACGCGGTATTTGTTTCCGTAAGAAAATAAAAAATACATGTCTAATATTTTAAATTAATCTACGAGACGGACATTAAAATAAAACTTAGTCACCTACTGTGTTTAGGCTAGAACTTTAACCATCAATTAACTTTACTTCATACTACATATTTATAAATGAAGAGTAATTGCCTTGTTTGAGTCATTGAATGCGTGTCTGCCGAGAGTCTCGGGTTCCGGAGTAAACAACGTATTGTTACACAATAAACAGACAAACCAATCTCAAAATACTCAGTTCTTTAGAACTAGGTCCAATTTAACACTTTATGTGGAACACTTAACTTTTTTTAAGGGGGAAAATCATCCACTGACTTCTCCCGTCTTGGGCGAGGGCGAGGCCGAGTATCAGACTCTTACTGACTAAAAACCACCACGTTCCTACTTCTGCCCTTCGAGCCGGAGCCCCGTAATACCGCTAGGTAGTCCGCAGCTCCAGATCAGGCATCAGCCCCACTGGGCCCCATACATACAAGCAACTTAGAGTATGAGCCCTTAGCAACCAGCTATAAACTTAACATAAAATTAAGACATATACCGCCGTACTCAGAGTAATTTAATGGTTACTTAACCCAGTCCTTAGTCATTATTTTCGATACAAAATCGATACTTTTAGTAATCATTAAATGACTATGAGAGTAGCAGATAGAGACACCCCTAGTATCAACACAAAAACACAAGTAAAGTCTTTATTGTGCGTAAATGGACAATTTGCATACTTAATCCAGCGTGTGATGAGACCAGCCTGTTCCCTTACTGCAACAAATTGTCCGTCTGACACACTGGTCTAATTATTGCATCATTCTGGTCTATTAGAACTAAAGCCTTATTTACCGAGACGCGACAAGTCAATTGTGATGACTCGGAGGTATTAAGCCAGCTTCTCATGCATAAGGGTTCGAAACCTACCAACAGTACGAACCAATGTGACGTTTTCCGAGTTATATGTAGTTTCTAAGATTATTTAGACATCACTGACAAACGGTGAAGGAAAACATCGTCAGGAAACCTGGGCTTATAATACCTAATTAGAAGTTTAACATCGCCAACCCGCATTGAGCAAGCGTGGTGATTAATGCTCAAACCTTCTCTGTGTGAGAAGAGGTCTTTGGTCAACAGTGGCCACTTATAGGCTGATGATGTGATGTGTGATGATACCTAGATGATGATATGGGTTTTCGTCATACATTGCTGCAGTCGGTCGCGTCACCGCTTCCAATCCAAACATAATAAGCAATGTACAACAGACCTCCGTAAACGAGGCCTAAGGTTCTAGTTCTGTATTATTATTTCATTATTTCAGTTGCTGCACTCTGACGTGGCCTGGTCAAGGCGAGAGGGCAAGGATGTCCATTGTAATAGGTTTAAGTGCTAAGTGATTTGTGTTTCTTCCTAGACGTTTATTAGCCTGATGTGCTTTGTTATTGAATTAAAGTATTATACCTATTCGTTTATAAACACCTCTTTTTAGAGGGGGATGACAGAGGCGAGAGGGAGTGCCAGACTCTTACTGACTAAAAATCACCCCGTTCCTAATCCTATTTTGAACCCGTGCCACGGTAACCTGTTAATGTTGTCCACAGCTTAGTTTATTATTTTTTCATTTTAGAAAATCTTCAAAATGGTTCTAACACGTTAAACAATATGGTGGTCACCGGTGATTGGAGTTGGAGGAGGATTTGCCTTCAACATTTTTCTGTCGGCAGTCAAAGGCATTACCAAATTAAAATTTACCAAAATTGGTGTTAACATACCAAAAAATGGTATTACTCTGCAATCTAACCTAAAAACCATTCATGACTCCACCATAAACCAATCATAAAACTTCACACAAGATCAAACGAAACATTTTAATTAATAGGCCTTCACAAAAAACAATTGAAAACAAAAAATAGAACAAAGCCACAATCAATGAAATGTCAGTGTTGTTAATGTGGCTAAATATTTTTAGCCACGAACTCGAACTGTGTCGAATCTACATTACTATGTCTAATTCGAAATAGGTGTGCGAATAACCTACGAACCTCATCACAGTATCTCTGAGTCATTACAATTTTAAATTCTGTCCTTGATTTGGTTAAAAGTTTCGATATTTCTTTAGGTTTATCGTTAAATCACATAGAAGAAAAAAAATCTAAATGATGGACACAAATTTAAGTGATGCAAAAGCAGACAAAATATAAACTATCTATTATTTTGGAAGAGGAATGTTAACCATGACAACCAATGAATCTTTGAAATAGATAAATTAAAAGTCTTCTAAATTAAACAGCAAAACCTTCCTTAAACACCTATCAAGACTTTTTCATTCACAAGACGCCAAATCATCGACCATTTTACCCACATATTTAAAAGGCAATCTTTTTCACATAATAAACGCAATTCAACTTAACTTCCACTCCGAACCACTACCAAAATCATAATTACCGAGTCCACGCCACGATTTCGTTACCGTGACCCTCAAACTCAAGACATTAACCCTTATTACAAATGCTACAAACGCCACCACAATTACCATACGTAACTACCATAGATCCATGCGAAAACCAACAAAATCTTAGGCTAAATACATAAGAATACCTGTTTTCCACTTCATGTCACGTAGTCCTTGGGTTGAAGAACGCGGAATTGGTCGACAGGTTGAAGTAACAAGATACTTAGAATCACTGAGGAATAATTTCCAAAAATTACGCATGCAACTTACCATTCTGTTACCGTTTGTACCAGTATATGTCTCACTTGGGGCTCAAGCTCGTCTAGCAATCAGGAATGTTGGGCAGGCTTCCTTAATGTAACCAGTTCACTTGATAATGTCTGCGCAATTTTAATTTCGGATGAAGAAACTAAGCTTGCGTATCTGATTGGATTCCGAAATCTGTAATATGATATGAAGACAGTAAATGACATCAGTATTCTAAATGCCATTGCAACCGTGAACCAGGCATTGTGGCTAATAATCACACGATTAAGGTTCACATCAAAAATATGATTATCTCTTAGTTCGTGACAGGAACAATTACTCAGACAGACGTCATTCCTCAAATCATCAAAAATCATTGATCTGTCCGTCAGTACGATGCTATAAAAAATGTTCTAATAAGAAACATTGCATAATACGATATCAATTTACACTAATCTTAGATCAAGGTTCGATGACGTCACCTCACTATGTATAGCCATCGGTATCAAGCCGATGAACCACGTGAAAACATTATATATAGCAAATATAAAAATAAAGTATAATTGTTTACATTCGTACGCTGAAGATCTCAGGATATGCTGACTCATTCACGTTAACAATGTCAACGTCTCGATTATTGACAATAAACACTCACGTAAAAGGAGAAGTGCGCTCGAAAATCAACAAACACCAAACAAAATCCCCTTGTAATATCATAAACAATATAATTGATATAAGAAATGAGGATGCCCCAAACTTGTGTACAGAGGATACCGGGCATCCATTTATTTTAAACACAGTTATCATCTAGTATACTTCATTCAACACGAACCTACCTACACAGACACACGTAGCTGGCACAATTAATATGTTCACTGCTTATATCTCCACTATAAAACAAAATTTTACCGCTACTTAACTTAAACAACTCTTAAACAACAGAGAGAGAACTTAAAATCCTTCACCGACGACTCCAAATACGAATTTCAAATTGTTCTCTTGTGGCCAGCTTCTTCGAGTACACTCCCACGCTATTTTGAACGTTAAGTCCTAAATGCCTAAACTGATTTTCCTCTGTAAGGTAGGCATTGTAGATCTTGGTGATGTTAATCTAAAATGAACTGTAACTGTGGAGGAGAAGGCTAATAATGCAATGAACGTCGAGGTAAGTTTTAATAATAACCCGTTTGTAGCCGCCGTGGGAACGAAGTCGGATATGCGATGTATAATCGTCTGTCGGAACAGAGTGGATGCAATAGTCCAATTTTGCAGCCTTTTACTTAGATTACGTTTGCGGCTGGTTTGAGAATAAAAACTTGTTTGTGCATCGGATGTCTCATGTTTTAGGATTGGTTTTAAGAAAATAGTTGTTCCCAACTTTCTCGTTTCGAAGGAAATGCACTTGCAAGTGAAATTGTTGAGCTCAGAAAGTATGATTCAATGAGAGACGTTTTACTTACGTATGCAGAATATTACAAGCATGGTCGAGTGTTTGCTTTAACATCGACTAAACTTTCCAAAATGTATGTAGATATCAATATATTTCAAATGGGAAATTGACAAAACCGTGACGTGATCTATAATCAAGTTTACAGCCTCAGGAAAGCAGAAAGAATGTAACATTTTTGTGTTATTGGTTACCATCAATTTGATCTTTAGCTACACGAATTAAAATTCCGACGGACCTTTGTTGCTCACAGCGATCTGTCATGAGCAATTTAAAATCAACATTACCTTCATCCTTGGTAGTATTTGGATGGTCACTATTAATCATAGACCTGTTTTACCAAGTTGCTGTGTTGTGTTAAGTACTTTTTTTGTCATAAAAACAATGTTTGATGGATTAATGTAATATTTATAATCGATTGCGGAAATCCTTTATTAAAGAAGGTCTGTTTTGTTTAAAGCTATATCAATTACCGTCAAACCACGCCTGTTGTTTGCGTTGTTATAATTTGGTACTTATACTTTTGTTTTGTGTGGTTTTTGTTCTTCAATTTTAACTTTCGATTTCATTTTTATCCCTTGTTGTAGTTCCGTTTTTTGCTTCACGAGTTTATTTGTTATTATCTTATCAAGTTTTGCTTTTTGCTACTCTTTTCGTGTTATTTATATTATCGTTTGTAACATCCTTTTTTCTTCGAAAGGGTTGACTGCACTTATCATCATTGTACAAAAGGGGATACTTATCAATCTATTGATGATTCTTGAATGTTTATTTCAATTTTGAATCTTTATTTCAACAAAATAAGCTTCATAATACTTTCACCACATTCAATAACCAATCTCCCAACTACCACATCATCAGAAACATCAATATTTCCTTATAATTTCTTGTCACCACTTAAAATATTAATTAAATCTGTTCGTCTACCTTCAGTGTCTCTTAACGGCACTATTTCAAGGCTCGGAACATTTACTTTGTCAGAAATGAAACCTGAGTATGCGTTTCTATCTCTACCGTCTGATTGTATCGGAAGGACCCTAGATTTGGTTACAAAATCTTGTTTAATAAACCCACCCACACATAGATTCTGAGATTTAGGAGTAGTGTTACCATAGACCGATTTGATTTGTGATATGAGTGAGTGGTTATCGGTATTATTCGATTTTAATGATCGGATTTGAGATTCAATTTTTGATTTGATTGTTTATATTGATTTTGAGATGATTTTTATTGAGTGATGCTGTTTGAGAGATACGTGTAAAGATTTGTTGATTAAAACAGTAAAAGAAAAAATGACATTTCGTAAAGTATACTTACAAACAGTACAAAATCGTGACATACTACAATTAGTAGATAGTTTCAAATTCTACAATGGGATATTTTTCAAGTCTTTCCTTAATCATAATTTAAAACACAAGGAAAACCGAAAATGAACCCAATCTTAATTAGAATATAAGGAAAACGTAATCAAAATCCCACATCAAGATTCAAAACCTTAAGTTAAGAAAGTAAAACTTGAGACTCGCGATGTTTATCCGCTGACTCATCTCATTCATTATGACCTACATTATTATAAATATCTTCAACATAATTTGCAAGACGATGTTGTTTCATCTCCTAAACTTGGGCAAAAGGAGGCGCGTTACTGTCTCAAGGTTTCTTTAGTTCTCATCGTTAAAATATAAACGTGTAGCTTTATTATTATAGTATAGATTTTTGTAAGGTACCTTTTTCTATTGAGGGGGGAATCGTCCAATGACTTCTCCCGCCTTGGGCGAGGCAAGAGGGAGTGTCAAACTCTTACTGACTAAACTACCACTCATTCCTACTGACTTTTTAAGCCGGACCCCGTAACTCCTGCTTTCCGCAGTTGGTAACGATTGGTATACTCGAATTTTGACAGCCTGTTTTTAAGTTTGTTGAAGAAGAAGAAAAGGCGGTCGCTTTGCAATAAAAAAGTAGGGAAAATTTTCGAGTTCATTATTGTTACTACTGGCTACTAATGATGCATCATTAGATTCATTTCTGGACTCAAGACTTTTAACTTAAAATTTGGTATGAATTCAAAAAATGTATTGTTTAGATATCCATACATTGCTCCAAAGAGCTCCAGCTTTGCATTCAGCTAGCAAAAACTCAACAAATATACCAGATTGAATTAGATCTCAAGATAAACCTACTCAGGCTAATCTGCACTTGTACTAACCTACCTACAAAAAGTTCATAAAGATTTCAAAAAAAAAAAACAAAAAAGTTAAAGTATCACATTCTTATGCATAAAGTGTATTTGTCTTTGCTCGACAAAAAAGGCTCACGTATACGTCTCTATTAAATCTCACACATAACAACCGACTAACACCACATTCGTATGTAAACAGGTGCTTAACTCCTCTAAGTTTACTGACATCCATAATAATACCAATAAATATATATAACAATAACACTCAAATTATTTTAAACCACCATTGCTTGCTATATTCAACACTACATGAACAAACTCTTAACAAAACCGTCAATGGTTGCCGAACAAAACGATTCTATCGTTGCATTCCAAATCTAAGTTGGTGTGAATACCGTAGGCTGTGTTTTGCGCGTGTGAGTGTAAGTTGCGCAAGCGCATGAGACGAGACGAGGCTGAGTCACCGAAGCGTCTATTAGGGTCGACACACACTCGGTCAGTAAGTACTTAATGATATAGATTGGGCTTTTTTGCGTCTGTCTGTCGCCTAAACTAGTCTAAACAATGTTTTTTACTGTTTATATTAATTCTATTTATAGGCCTGCTCACTGCTATGGTAGTGAACTGTTCTTTAAAGTAAGTACCTATGCTATGATCTTAGTGAATTTACATTACTAATTTTATTAGTGTGATTACCTCTATTCTTCCCACGACTAAGAGACTTCACATTTGACAGAGATGCCGCTGCAGCGCTCTCCAATAAAACTGAACCTTTTAATCTGTGGTCTCCATACTGTCAAGTGTGAAATGATGGTTAAACCTCTCTTATTTAGAAGGAGAAAGTCACTGCTAATGTTGTTGAAAAGAAACTACAATTCTTCAAGAAGGAATTAATCTTTATAAATGGTATATAATAAATCACTTCTGTTTCAAAGATTACAGTACACCATGAAGCAGATACAAAGAGATGTCATAGCTGAATTTCCTTTTAACCTATACGTGACATTTTACTTATTGGTCATTGGGCAATGCCCATTGTTTATTACCTTCTAGGGCTCCGACTCAAAGCAGGAGAAGGACGTTTTTTAGACAATAAGAGTCTGTCTTATACCGCCTCTTGCATCACCCAAGATAGGTAGAAGTCATAGGAGGATTTTCCATAACATCAAAAACAGGGTCCATTTGTTTAGTTACAGTGCAGAATCATATTATGGCATCTCCTCTTTGTACCCACACACAGAAAAGCTCAATAGTTTTATAAAAGCAATGAAAATGTACTTGATAGTCAATGTTCAATATATTTGTTATACACATACGTTTTACATGAAACCATGTTGTTACAACTCTAATGGGCGTAACAGTACTCCTAGCGATCAAGCACTCATCCTATGACTATTCATCATGTCATATTATAACGTAAAATATGACATTACATGTTTTGACACGGATTAATACTCATATGGAGTGTTAACTTGAACATGGTAGTGTCAGCTGTGGCTGTGGGCGAAGTACGTAACTGTCAATCTGTTCAACATACAAGTCTTCTTGTAGCTCTTCAAGTGATTGTATTGTAAGTGTAAAGGGTCGATTTCTGTGTCAGGAACTTGGTTGTTTTTAACTTTCCTTAACCAAAGCTTTCTTGTTGTTTGGTGGTTACCAAGTTATTTATCTATTGGCTCAATTATAAGCACTAAGTATGGGATTGTGTTTTGTGACATAAAACTGAATAATAACAGCTTTAGCCATGATAACTATATTTGTTCTTTAAGCTATTTAATTTGTGATCTATAGGAAAGTAGATCTAAACAAGACACTGTGTAATTTTTATAGTGTCTCATATAGCAAAAGTTGAGAGGTCACTTAAAATTTGGACTCCATTCAGTTTCCCAATAAAACCGCTACAACTCCTGTAAGCCAGGATCTACAGTAGATACAACCATGAAAACACCGGAACACTGAAGCCCGGCGCGTCTCAGTTACATGAAAGACAGTCTTGGATCCCGCAACGAAACAAATTTTACTCCATTTATTACCTAATCCGTATCATTAGTATCTATATCCTTTTATGACACTTGCAACTAACTCTAACGAGTAAATAGATATATTATACCGACCCAATATGTAGTGGACATCATATTTTATCATACGTTTTCATAATGTTTACACTTAAGGCTAATCGAATGATCTAATACATGTATCTACAATATATTGCTAAATGCTGTATCATAATTAATTTGGTGTTATACTGTTTTTTCCTTTCTTGTAAAGTTCAAATGGTTATTTTTATAATAACTATCGTGAGGCATACTAAATTAACTAAAAAATCACGGTACATACATTAATGGAGAAAAGCTCTACTAGTTTCGCGTCACAGAGGGACTCTTCATCATGAGCAGCGTGCGCAGACGCGGCGACGTCACACAGCCTCTTTATTTAAAATGTTCATGTATTAAGCTTCTTAAATTAGGTTAACTTAAATATTTCTCTGATTTATTAGATGTCTTGATTTCGCTTATTTTCAGTCTAAAGACATTTTACTAACTGCTGTACCAATTTTATCAACATTTATAGTAACATCAAACACAATCAAAACGTCCTTTCCTCTTTGATTTTCTTACATAAAACTAAATTATATTATTACTCTCTAAAAATAAACTTTTACGTGTAAGTAAATTCAATTTACTTAGCATATTTAAACAAAGGATACGTTTACTCAAACAAATGTCACTAATTAGTTCATAAACTCAATTATTCAACATTGAGCCTAATTAAACAGCTTCAGTGTAACGAAGCCTTAAAAGCACAGACAAAGTTCATCTGAGAGACGACCTCGAAAAATTAACTAGAGAGAAAAAAACAAACAACTTTGAACTTTATACATTTTTTGTTAGAGACCAGTTTTGTAAATTAAATTATTGTGCTGCGTCTCTTGCTCATTTTTGTAGGTATGCAAAATTACAATTGCGCTTTTGTTATTTTAAGGGATAGGCAGAATTACGTGTGTGCAGTTTACGCCACATTGTATTATTTTGACTGCTTCGTTAGTCCAGTGGTCGCAAGTGCGATTGCACTGCCGGACAAGGGGTCTCGGGTTCGATTCCCGTTTTCAACATCGAATAATTATGGTACTCTTTCCTACTCCATTAAAAGAAGAGCAAAAATGGAACAGGATAATCGAAAAACCTCAAATACTTTGGTCACTCTTGAAATAGAATCCACAATTATTTGTTCAACATTACCGAAGGGTATTCTATAGCTGCTGACTACCTAGAGGGTTTACCAGGACTCCGGCTTGAAGCAGAAGTAGGAACGGGGTGGTTTTTAGTCAGTAAGAGTCTGACACTCCCTCTCACCTCGCTCAAGGCGGTAGAAGTCATTGGATGATTTTCCACCCTCAAAAAAAGGGGTATTCAATAGGTACTTCATATGTATACCTCTACCTACCTCTTCATTTCAAAACATAGCCTTATTTTACGTTACATAACTACTTAAATACATACATATATATAACTTAAACATTAAGCAAATCCGACGTACGTAGGCACGAAATACTGCAACGAGACACATTATTTTTCTTCCACATTACCATAACAATTAGTACGACAAACACGTAACGTTTGTCCGTCTGTGTAAAACTAATTTATTTAAGGAGCCGAGAATTACTTGGTTTTAAACTTTTAATAGTTTAAACTTTTAATTCGTAATGACGCACTATGTTATGTACATACAACGCCTGATAGCCATCTGCTGTAAAAAATGTAAGAGATTTAAATCTTTTATTTTAAAGTGTTGATAATACTATGTAGCTGTTATTTCCATCATCATATTTGATGAAAACTTGTGAGATTTATTGAATTAACCTTATTTTCTCTCGGTATTTCGAATTGAAAGTTACAAAATAACCTGGCAGCTCCTCGCATAAACACCGACATACAACACCCGCATCACCAGAGGAGTCATGAGTTAGCTGAGGCCTGTACAAGGAAGACGTATTTTCTTCAAAGGTTGATTAGTCATATTCCTCACGTTTGGCAATTGTATTGGGGATCGTAGTTATATGTACTTATCGTCACGCCTTTTGTCCCGAGGTAGACAGAGGAGTACCTACATTACGATACGTGATGCCACTGTAAAATGTACACCTACTTTTCAAGTTTTCACCATGCATATGTCTTATAAGTCCCATGTAAAAGTGAACCTCTTGCCATGTAATAGGGAGTGAGCGTAGTTAAGTCACTGAAAATTTTGATGACGCTACTGTCAGTTCAGTTGTTGATTGCAATTATAGGGCACACTTCAAGATCCCTTCAGGATGAATAAAAGTTGACTTATAACATAGTAGGTAATATTTTACCAAAGATCTAGTACTAAAATAAAAACCTAAAACCAGCATTAAGTAACAAAATACATAGATAGATATTGCAACAAGCGTGTCTAGACTCTGAGACCTAGTTTTTATGAAGAAAATATTATATACCTGTCAATTGCACGTATGTAATGTACTTAGATACTGAATATAAAATTACATAGAATGTAACATAAAACTGTTATACGGCGAGTTTTAAATAACATTTTATATGTTACATATTTAGTGTTTAGAGGTTTGATGTCGTTGTGGCCCGGAGGTTTAAGACACCCGCTTCTCTTGAATGAGAGTGCGGGTTCGAAATCGACGCACGCGGTTGGCTCTTGTCCGCGGACGTAATGGATCACCAAAATCTTTTTATTTATGAAAATCATCCAGTTACTTCTCCCATGTAGTTACTTTCTAAGATTTTTCAGACACCACTGACAAACGGTGAAAGAAAACATGGGCTTATAATTTCGAATTACCTGTAAGATTGAAATTGCCAACCCGGATGGAGCAAGCGTGGTGATTAAGTCTAAAGCTTTCTTCACCCTGCATCTGATCATCTGGTCTTCTGAAGCAGAATAAAATTGGAAAATTTGCATAAACATTACATTACAATTCCTGAACTATAATAACCTAATTAAATACGTATACATAATTATGCTTAGTTCATTATGAACACAAACAAACTCTAACACAATTTAACAAGAATTCGAATCTACACCTTTACTAAGAAGTCAACTCGTAACGGTTCTATGCTAGGTACATAGTAATTCCTATAATCTATCTAGGTAGGTATCAGCTTACTAATACGATTAGTATTCCGTCTAGAAAACACTAAGCAGTGTGGGAAACATGGTCCATTTTATATACGACTTATAAATAATTATATAGGAAATAAATTAAACGTGAGTTTGTCTGTATGTTAAGCCAAAAATACGACTTTTTTGTCTCGAAGATATATGTCGGTGTGTAAAGGCAGATATTAAAATGTAACACTCACTTTTTAATTATTATGTTATTGGCTTACTCACGTAACTGTTTGACGAGGAACTGGACTAGTTTCAAGCCATGCTAGAGGCTCATATTCATGAGCAGCATTCCGTGACACACGACACTCACTTTTTGACAGTTATTTAGACGAGAAATTAAGCAAGTTAATAATCTATCTATACATATAATAAAATCGTAGAAAAGTGCTGTCTGTACATTGAAAATAAAAATAAAAAAAATAGCAGGGGTTATTGTTATGTCGATGTCGAACCCAAAAATGTAATTAACTTTTTTTTGTCTGTTTGTCTGTTTGTCTGTTTGTCTGTTCGTCTGTGCGCGCTAATCTCAGAAACGGCTGATTAAAGTTGGATGCGGTTTTCACGAATATATTGTGGGATGCTTAAATTTACATTTAGTGTTTGTTTCATGTCAATCGGTTCATAAATAAAAAAGTTATGTCAAATTAAAGAATCACGTCGAACATTCTATGCTTATACCATTAATCTCCGCAACTATTTGACGGATTTGGTTGAAATTTGGTACAGATATAGTTTAGAACCTTAGAAAGGACATAGATATATTTTTATTTCAAAAATCAAAAAATAAAAATAAGAAATAAATTATTTATAAATAATTCTATGTCGATCGTTACACGACTTCGGTTCATGTTATTGTTTTAATTTATCGAAAAAAAGTAAATAAATAGTAAAAAGGTATGAAAAAAATAATATCAATATAATAAAACATTTAGTACAAAGAAAATGCTCTAACGGAGTATAGATAATTCTATGTCGATCGTTACACGACTTCGGTTCATGTTATTGTTTTAATAAAGTTTAAAAAAAGTAAATAAATAGTAAAAAGGTATGAAAAAAATAATATCAATATAATTAAACTTTTAGTACAAAGAAAATTCTTGAAAACGGAGTATAAATAAATAATCCAAGTTGTCTTTATCCTCGATAGATGGCGTTGGGATCGAAATAGATCGCGCTATGGTTTCGTTACATTCATTTGGTTGGGTATCGGCCGAGCGCTTCGGTACTATCGTAGAAAAAGTGTATTATCAGTCGTATGATTATTTGTCTGTAGTGGTCCTGCTGTTTCGTATATTCTAAATTGGTTTCGTTGTATTTGTCAATTAATAAGTTTATTTGTTGGGTTTTCCTGGTTTTTTGGTTAAACTATTTAACGTAGGTTTAGTTTGATATCGATTATTAGTAGTTACTGTAGTTAGTTTTTTTAATAAAATTGTAAGTCTAATTTATAAATTAATTAGATTAGATTTAAGTCGTTTATTTTAAATTATTTAGTTTAAGCTTGGTTATTATAGCATAGAGATAGGTTGTAATATAGTTTCTTTTTTAATTGTTATAAATTCGTAATTCGTAGCTTTCTTTAGTTTTAAGTTAGTTTAAGTCCGTTTTTAAACTATTTTTTCAATGCCCTAAGTGAGTATACATCTATTAAATTCAAACGCAGAGCGCATTATGTTGATTTTTGAAGAGTTCCCTGGAATATCTTCCACATCTCATTTTTGAAGAGATCCCGCGAGATCGGGAACTATGTGGTTAAAACCAAAAATTTGCCGGAAGTCACTATTCCACGCGAACGAAGTCGCGGGCAAAAGCTAGTAACAAACTTAACTACTAATTAAACTTAATTAAAACCACAATAACACTAAAATTCTAATAAAAAGTGAAATAAATCCGTATCTTGAAACAATCTACTCAATATAATTATTTTGAAAACATAAGTCGGCATTAACATTTCACATTAAAATGGCGAACGGAATCGCGATAAAAACATAGTTAGCTATAAAAGTAATTAACTGATAATGATTGAGATATCTTCACGACTAGGCGCCGGGCACAAGCATACTTCTAGCATTATTAGTTCATTAGATCAGAGATTTCTACCTTAGAGAAAAAGACAGACAGATTTTTTCATGAAGAAGTTTTAAGAGTTTTAACATGCAGATGTACCTGAGCAGCACAGAAGGGGCCCAGTAAGACTGATGCCTGATCCGGAGCTACGGACTGCCTAGCGGGTTTACCGGGGCTCCAGCTCGAAAAGCAGGAGTAGGAACGGGGTGGTTTTAGTCAATAAGAGTCTGACACTCCCTCTCCAAATGCGAGAGAAGACGTTGTATGTATTGTATATTTTGCGCCCTTAAAAACACCTACATAAATATAGTTTCCAATAAGTACGTATAGTTTCTAATAATTATTTCTTTTTATTAAAGTTCATTGCCCCGTACAATGTCATTGGTGTGTTTTGATTCAAAGTTGATACATAAGTAATTTGAAAAATATCAAAATCGCTATAATAATTTGCAAATAGCCAAAAACTTACTCAACTTAGAATTCGAAATCTTAAACCTATGCTGTAATAAGTAATGTTACTATGTTACGAAGATGTAATAGCTAAGCTAAACTATGTGACCGTTTCCACTGATACTAAGCTATGTAGCTGTGCGAGGAAGATGCACAGCTCGAGCTAAGCGAGGCGAAGCTAGCCATAACACGCATCCATAGTACGCATCTTTCGATATAAAAAGCATAACTAAGCTGCATCCGTTTCTACCAGTGTTAAGCTATATGTACCAACGAATATAATTGGTGGAAGCCAAACGCATCCACAGCAACGTAGCATAGCACATCTCTGATGGAAAAGCACCCTAACAATCGCAAATATAGCCACTTTACCAGAGTAACTGTTTCACTCAAATTCAAAATTACATAAAATAATAATAAAAAAAGAAACAGTTGCTAATCTCTGTCATCAGTAATACCGGTTACATTAGGCTCTAGACATTCTTTAGTTTATGATTGGACTCTTAAAAAAAACGATCATCCGGTATTTAGCAAAAGTACGCAACATCGATATCCAAGATTTCAAGAGAATTCGTCGTTTTTATTTATAAATAAACTAGTAACTAGTTTTTTATATGGTGTAATGACAACATTATCAGTCGTTATAATTAAATCCTATGGAGATAAATACTGCTTATTCTTCCCCATGGAGTAAATATGGTGTTTACAACTTACAGATAATTGATGTAAACAGATGTGTTAGACTTAGTGTGATAAAAATGGTCCTTATTCTTAAATTAATTAATTTAAGAATTGGACATTTTGATTCCTTCACGCGGATAAAGTCGTGGGCATCAGCTCATCTACTAGTAAAATGCTACATACATTTAAACTCACGCCTGTTCCCATGTTGGTAGAAGAGACTTGATTACCTAATAGGATAAACGTGGTGTAATTTTCCTCTTAAGATTTTGGAAAAAAATCCTAATAACCAGACAAAAATGCCCTAAGTACTATCAGTAAAATTGACAGTGATCCACTTTTTAGTAGCGAATTTATCCATCGGGCGTGTTACCTGAGTCCGCTCGCGCCGTGTGCATGCGAATATCGTCCAAATGAATGGTCGACCGCCAATTTTGTCGATTGTACATCTAAGTATGTCTTCAACAAAAAAGACAGTGTTAACAAAAATGGCGTTAGAAAATAAATCTCGCCACGTATATACACCTGTTGGAGCATTAACATACAAATTGGTATCATAATATGTCTCCGAACATTAACACTAATTAACTCGAATGTAAACACAGCCCAGTTCTCGTCGATATAACATGTAATAGTGTTAAAAAGACATTAAACTATTTTATACTTTTTGGGCATTGGAATAAAACGTTGATCTGTAGTAGCTAGCTACCTAGGTAAGTAGATATAATGTGGGATAAGCCCGCTACAAGACACGGTCGACAAACACCACGGAAATTTATCTTTGAAACTAAATGGGTCCTATGTGTGAGCTGTTATATTAGCTTTCAGTAATAGGTATAGCCAAAACGTTACTACTTCTACTACCAGGAAGTACTAAAGGGGGTAAACCATCCCGATAAACCCGCTAGGTAGTCCACCGCTCCGGACTATAACTACCTACGGTATGTTGAATAAAACGACCCATTTTTGTAGATACTATTAAACTAGAAGGTACAAAATTAAATTCCAATCGTTTATTTCAGTTAAGCCATTAACCAAAACATTATTTAATTTAGGCACATATGTACTTACGTATGTGGTTCAAATTCTATGCTATCAAGTACTAAACATAACATTAAAAATTAAGAATTCGGTAACCCAGTGGTTGCATTTATGTGCAATAATTTGCCAAAAAATAAGACTACTGCGTATCAGACTCAGACTAGCCATTTAAAACACATTAATATAAAGTCATAGTAAAACACATTTACATCAAAAAAGAACATCACTTACTCTTCAAACCAATAAATCCTTTAATAACAACCGAAGCATGAAATTACTACAGCCAATACAATAAGGAAACGGTCTAAACAAAAATCTTCTTTTCATATCTTCACAAAATACTTTTGTATTCAATGAACTAAGTCAGGTGCCCAATGTGCACTTACATTCTTAAGACGATACAACCAACATTTAAATGAAAACCAACCCTATATACACCCCATTAAGTTAGTTTTAGCTTAAAAAGAATTTTTGCAAAGTATTCACTGAACAATTGAAGTAAAAGAATACCTTTTGATACAAAAAGGTTGGTTTTTAAGACACTTTTCGATGTGCATATGTTAAATGTTTAGCTTAAAACGGCATCTGTTTCTCAAGGAGCGAAAATTCGCGAAACCATCTTAGTCGCGTGCGCAGCTGCCAGCAAGCAACATTTGGTACGTGCCGAAAAGAAAAAACTTCTTAGCGAGATGGCGTCTGTAATTAAAAAAAAAGGTTGCCTTAGAAGAAAAAATATGGAAAAACAAAAAGTTTTATTAAGTAGGTCTTGATGGCCATGATTTTGAGACAGCTGTTTGTGCTTGAATCGTAAAAAAGCTTAAAATTTGACTTCGGTTTAAAAAAAACTAATAGGAGACGTCTTAGAAATCGTAGCCAAGTTATGGTCTGGTTAGCTAAGAAAAGATCAGCACATTCAAATATGTAGTTAGTAGGTAGATATAGCTATGTTTGTATACTTAAGTGTGGGAACAAAATGCATTCATTATAAATCTGATATGAATAAAAAAATCTCAACTAGGTATAAGAAAAATATAACTCCAATTCAAAAACCCGCTAATTCTCCGCAAACCGGAAGACATTTTGGAAATAAAAATTAATATCAAACAATAAATCAATTGTTTATAAAATAATCAATTTTTGATAATTAATCAAGATACTTATATAAGATGTTATCTTCATCTCTATAATATTTAATACATTTTTATTCCATTGATTCGTATTCACAAGAAATACAAGTACCGGTTTGATTCTGCACTCGAAACTTGGAAACCGGAAAAAACAATATTAATAACTTTAGCTCTCCGGTACTTCGCCGGAAGATGCTAGAAGTGACCCAACAGACCCATGAGAAAGCATCTGTCACGTTTCTTATACCTGCCCAGAATCTTCAAAGCATATGCTTTGCCTTAAGAAAAAAAAATCACATCACGATACAAAAGTTACCAAAACTGTGTGAAACACATCTGCCTTCTCAGACCTCACTATAACAGCGACCCATAAACATAACACTCTACAAACCAAATTAGATTCAATACCAAATAAGTTAAAGTTTAGTTTCGTCTGCGCACGAGTTCAATTTGGCGATTTCTTCGTGTGATTTCGGGAGCGCTCGGGAGTCTTCGTACGCGTGGCTTTAACGAGAGCGCCTAAGGGAAAATGTCGACTGGAAATTAAATTCAGACCCGTTATTTATTTAAAGCGTATGTTTAGTCCACAATGATTGTCATTGAGGCTTGCGAGCAGATCGGGGAGATAAAGTTAGTTTTAATGGCCATTTCCGTTGTACTGTCGCGACTGTGGTAACTGTTTCATAAATTCATTTGGTTTACAACACAGGTTTTGGTTTTCGTGAGGCATTATTGTGGGAATCTAGATATATCTTTGGTCCTGTTAATGTCTGAAGAAGTAAGCCGGTTGTATTCTTTCTTACAGCTATGAATATTGACGGTTTAAATAGGGGGAACATGCAAATTCTTTACAGCGTAACTCCTACTCTCCCTCTACGCTACACTAGAAGTTATCTTCTCTTTGCGCTACACTAGTACAATGTATGGCTGCCTGTCCCCCGAAACAGAGAAACGGAGAAATATTAACCAATAGGATTGCACAAAATCTGTCCACTAAAGAGGAGCGGAGATAATATTGACTGCACGGCTGGGCAACTGGCTGCTGTGCAACGTGTAGCAGTTTCATTTCCCGCACGGAGTAACTCTTTGTGTGATCCACAAATTGTTGTTTCGGATCTGAGTGTCATGTGCATGTGAACTTGTATGTTTCTAAACACACCCACGACACAGGAGAAAATCTTAGTGTGGGACAACGTAACTCTGCTCCGCTACCTCGCTTCGGTCCTGTAGACAGGTAGACTAAAAGTCTGATAGGATGATACTTAGACACTATTGCATGTATTATAATACAACGAAGAAAAAATGTAAGATCAAACACAAACACAGCTATTTATAAACATCTTTATTCAAATACAACAAGATAGCACTTAAGAATAAACCAGTAGATACATTAGAAGTAGCTAATTAAAATATTCTATGTACATAACATTTACTGGTAAAAATACTTATGCATCTTCAGATACAAAAGTGTACGATACACTCCAAGTCTTGAGCACATCACCAAAAAAAAAATCTTCCGACAGACGCGATGGACTAAAGGTGTTTTTTTTTTTCAATCTTCAAGGTCCCGTGAGTTGTGTACATCTGCCCGAGTCGGAAAAACATTATTTTTAAAAAGCACATCTGCATAAAGAAGTGATAGCAAAAAGTTGACCTACAAAACTTTGGATCCTTAGTTTTTACGTCACAAAAATATTAGAAGATTCAACCATTTTGTTTTTTGGAGTTTTGTTTTAGAAAAATGACACTTATTACTTAAGTGTTAAGGGTGTGTTCATGTTATTATTAAGTTGGTGATTACAAAAAGTGCCAATATCCGTTCTGTTCCTACATCCGTCCTTAAAAATCGTCAGCGAGTGATTAGTGTCGCATGCGCATTGTTTTTTGCGATTTTTTAACTGTTTTCTACGTTGTTTGTGAACAATTTATCAAATTACAGACAGGCAGCTGATGTTTTAACATGTTTTCAATATTGTTGGCATATTTTTGGAAATTCCACATTTTTTCGCATTCCTTTTTTTGTTGTAAAAGTCGTAGAAATCTAAATATAAAGAAGCAGCTTTCGCGACTCTCACATCTAATTGGATAGGTATGTTATTAAACGCATATGGTACCTATATAGTCTATGGACTACTTAGAATTGTATAATTACTTAAACTTATTTAAATAATATTCGTACGGCATGTACTCTAACAATCACAATCATCAACAGCCTATAAGTAGCCATTGCTGACCAAAGGCCTCTTCTCACACGGAGAAGGTTCGAGCATTAATCACCACGCTTGCTCGATACGGGTTGGCTATCACAGCAATCACAATATAACTGTTTTGTTTAGCACCTATCAAATTCAGCTAATACGAAGAACTGCAGATCCATTAGCGAGATAAAACCTTAATCAAATATCGTACAACACATTTAAACAGACATACAAAAAGAAAAACTTACATACAAAACACTACAAGAGTAATTAAGTCCACCTCTATCCCAAAAAAAAATCTTTTCAATTGAAAATTAAAAATCGAAATCCGCCATTTTTTTCCTAACAGTGATTGAAGTAACGGAAATCGAACCTGCGTATTACATCCGTCTTCCGATCCAAGATCAGAACATGTGCTATGGTGATATTTTCCCATGGAATCAATGGTGAACACCTTGGTGCACCCAACTTGTCATTGCACCTTGCAATGCTTTGGTATACTTAGTTATGGTGTATGTAACGTGCACTTTTAATGGGAAGTACGAAAAAGTGTGTGAATAAATGTTCGGTTTTTATTCTGATGGTTTGGTTTAAAATTGAAATAAATAGGTATAATGGTCATAGAATATTAAAAACGTAACGTGTCAGATTAATATGTAAGTTGAAATTCAGATATTACTTAGCCTGAATCAAAAGGATTGCTTCGTTAGTCAAGTGGTCGCTAGTGCGACTGCCGGATAATAGGTCTCGGGTTCGATTCCTGGGCAAAGCATTGCTAGGTTTTTTCCCAGTATAAGACAATAAGCTCACCCCCTATTACATGGGACTTATAATACAAATGGTGAAAAGTGGGTGTACATTGTATAGCGGCATTAAGTGTCGTAATGTGCACCTCTGCCTACCCCTTAGCGAACAAAAGGCGTAACGTTATCTTTAAAATCTACGTATGAGTTTGTTATGACTATCTCTTTCACTGTCTCTGTCATCGTACGTATTTGTGAACCACTTTAGAGACAATGTTTATTTAACTTCTTTATGTTCTCAAATTGAATTAACTGCTCGTACGAAATTTCTTCACTATTGTAATCTTCAAACACAACACTATCTCCCATTAAAGCCGCGTGGCAGATACTTTTAGAACACTTTATATAAACTTTCTAAAAGACTAATTGCTAGAAAAAAAAAACAAAAATGCATATGTGTGCACACAGACGGTCTAATTAACGAAATTCAATGAGAAACATTAACCTTGATTACGTATAAAACATCACTTACCTACTCTTAATTACTTAGTAAAAAACGCTTATGTATTTTCTAGAATTAAGTGCTAAACTTTAGACTAAGCTACAGGTGAGAGTATCGAGCACGATGTTTTTATTTCATCTTTAGAACCAGACAGATAGTTCAATTTCATTATAACTTTCGTGAGATATACTAAATTATTTGTTATGTTATCTATCCGTTATATGTTTGTCATGTTGTCGAGAAACTGCATATGAGCTTCTAGCATAGCTTGAAACTAGTCGAGTTCCTCGTCAAACAATAACGTGAGAAAGCCGAAAAGATAATAATTAATTATTTAGTATATCTCAGGAAAGTTATAATAAAATTACCAATTGTTTACAAAATAATTGGTACCTTAACTAATTTCATAAAACACTCTTTAACTGCCCTATTTAAAAAGCATTCTATATCTGGGGGCACGGCAGTGCCCCCGCCAAGAGCAAAAAAAAAGCGGCACGGCCGTACCATCCTTTTCTCGAAGCAATTCGGGCCTTTTTCGACCCCCTATAATTCGGTTGTGGATAAAGCAAGAAACCTGAATCTTCAGTAACTAATCCGGCATTGTATAAACACGGAATATTTAAAATTTCAGTCATTTTAAACCAGTAGTTTAAGAATGACAACTTGTTAAAGTTTCTAAATTTTGTCACTCACTGACTCACCGATCATCAAAAATCCAAGGCACTTCTAGCAGACTTAGAAGCTTCATATTTGGAATACATATAGAGTTTAGTGTCTTAATCATGGGAAAACTTAAATATTTTGTAATTTCGGTCCAGTTTTCCAAATACACCAACTGCATCAATAACTTTGTAATCCCATATAAATATATGGGATTACAAAGTTATTTATGCAGTTGGTGGTTGGTGGTGGTTATAAATTTAATCTACAAAAAGAAGTGAGATCCCATCAAAAACATCCTGTAAAAAACCCAAGTCTCGCAGCTCAGTCTTTCTACCGTCAAAAGTTGTGAGATCCATGTAATACCAAGTCGGTTAATCTATTTAGTGTCTACTTGAAGGACCTTCTGTCTTAAGTTATTACATAAGTTATTATCATGCCAATATTAAAAATATTTAACGTTTTAAACAAATAGATCGACTTGGACATCGCATGAAAACAAAATGAATATTACAATATTATATTAGATTCTTTAGTCTCTCGCGCCTCACGCGATTAAAACTCTCGTTCCTGTTGGTCGCTGGCCCGTCGTGCTGTGTAGTGTGATACAACCTAATAATCAAATCAAGCGATGTCCAAGTCGATCTATTTGTTTAAAACGTTAAATATTTTTAATATTGGCATGATAATAACTTATGTAATAACTTAAGACAGAAGGTCCTTCAAGTAGACACTAAATAGATTAACCGACTTGGTATTACATGGATCTCACAACTTTTGACGGTAGAAAGACTGAGCTGCGAGACTTGGGTTTTTTACAGGATGTTTTTGATGGGATTATAGATTACAATACATGTAATAGTAAATACAAACCGCTATTCTCTTTTGAATTAAACAACAAAATCTCACAGATGAGCAGATGTCTTAAACCCGTTAGGTGCTTTTGTGAGCACCCCAAGACTTTAACGTTTCATGACCACTTGCACGATACCGGCGCAAGCGCATCTGTTCGCTACGCTGCTCGTCTGTCTATCGTGGTCTTTTCAAAAATGGAATCGGCAATCAGGTAGTGAGGTAAAAAGTTTTAAAGTAAAAAGATTTTATAAAAGGCATGAACTGAAAAATTTAATCAGAGTTGCCAATTCATTTCTCTGCTTACTCTATTGTTTTCATATCTAGGAATCGAACCCGACATATTGGTATTGGTAGCCGTAGTTATGATAACTAGATTAACTAGACAAAAGATCTTTTTTAATATTAAAATGACGATTAGCTCGAATAAGGTAAAAGGTGTTACATAACTACAATTTTACAGACAACTTATGGGTATAAAGTAATATACCAACCGATATAAAACTTACAATAACTCAATAATTAATTAAAACCATAATTGGTATGAAGTGTAAAACGAAACTAAAGCTCATAAATAAAGCATTTAGAGCCATTTCAATACCTAGAACCGATTATTAAACACCATTTATTTTATACATCAGACTCATCTTTACTACTATTACAAAAACATTTACACAACATAGTCTAAGAAAACTAATTAACTATTATTGCAACATTTTCAGTGTTGCCAGTAATAAAAGTGTATGTAGGTAAATAGGCTAGACGTTAAACAGATTAAAAAACAGTTTTAAATCTCATCTAATTGGTTGTTTTATTCGCTGTGATTGGACATTGTCGAACAGCTGTTTTTAAATGTTGCAACATTCGTGTTGTGTGGATATGGCGCGTTTTGTTTTAAATTGTAGGTATTAAATATAAAATAGAATGATTATTTTTTACGTAATAGTGAATTTGTAAAAAAATATCTCTTGAATTTGATTAAAACTATCATGACATAGTTGAGAAAAGACCAAGAAAAATAATAAAATGATACATATTACGTATAAGATTTCGAAAAGTGACGTCTATTTGCGATTAACTCGAAAACTACTGAACAATTTTTTGTGCAATCAATCAATTTCAGTAGAAGTCAAACAAATCTGCTATTGGACAGAATCATTTCTTCAATTGAGACTTTGACTGCCAAAGTACAAAAAATGTTGAATGCAAATCACTTCGCTAGCACTAGACAATTTTGCCGTCCATGGCGTTTATTATTTTGTTCAATATATGTTAATAATATACTATTTTTAATAAAAATCCTACCACAGTTTTTCACGTTGCCATGTCCACGTTATCCAAACGACGACATAGTACAAGCCATGTGTAACAAAACGTAAAACCGTTTGTTTTTTACTATTTCCAAGTATAAATTATTTTCAGCCGTAAAGATAAAGATAAAGATAAAGATAAAGATATTTTTATTTGCATTAACATGAGTGATATTACACATAGGAAATACATGCAAAGGTGGTAGAATAGGTACATCTGTCGATGCCCGTCTTTTATCTTTTGCAAAAAGATACGTTCTTGAAACAAGAGCAACCCTTTGATTTATATACTTTTTGGTCTTAAAGGTGTGTTTCTTACTTATTGGTTCTTTACTTTTGTTGGTAGGTACTATATTTTACATATTATTATGTGTATAATATTTTATGTAAGCTGTGTGTAGTGACAGCAACTAGTCTACTCTAGACTAATAAATACTGATCCGGGGCTGCGGGGTTCCGACTCGAAAAGCAGAGGTAGGAGCAGGGTGGTGTTTCGTCAGTGAGAGTCTGACGCTCCCTCTCGCCTCGCGCAAGGCGGGAGAAGTCATTGGATGATTTGCTCCCCTTAAAAAAGACTAATAAATAAAATGTAGATGATGTTGATAATAATGTGGTCAATGATATTTAGGTACAAAACATCCCCATATTCTGTTTTTTTTTTTATTTATTTAGAACCTAGCTTCGGGCAGCGGCTTCGGGCAGCGGCGCGGCGGGTGGGATAAAAATATCCTATCACATCACATCTACCAAATTTCATCAAAATCCGTTCAGTAGTTTCAGCGTGATTGACGGACAAACATCCAAACAAACAAACTTTCATATTTATAATATTAGTGTAATGTTTAGTTTATATCAGTCTGATTATGTGCCGAGTACTTATAATAAGCAATAGGTCGCCTATACATGAAATACCTAGATAAAACGTACCTAGTACCTACCATAAACAAAAACTAACATAAAAAGCGATTACAATCTATGGTAGTTAATAAAATCGTTAACATTCATTCGAAATTAACTTTTTTATTTTCATATTATTGCAATTGAATTTGTTAATTTTTACACATAGGACTTATCTACACCATCCAATATTACTTGACCTCTCATTACATAACCTTGTCATTCGACGATAGATCAACTTATATTGGTTATAATCCGTTATGTTAACAGTTGATCTCTTTTCAACCCTATTATTAAAGTATTAAGGGTGGTTTTTGAATAGTTTTTTGATATGTCATTGTCTGTCAACACCTAAAGAAATGTAGTTATCGTGAAAACACAAGACATAGCAATTTGTTTTCTTCAAGATTTTTTAATCTAGATTCTAGATTGTCTGTCCCTTTAGTCTAGGCCACAAACACTATTCTAAAGTTCAGTCCTGGATCAGAATTACCTATGTGTATATGTCACGACGTAACCCTAATTTAATTTTAATTGGAAATCTCTAAATCTATATTTAATTATATTTCTTCTTAGCACCATGCCATTAATTAGGATTATTGAAAAAAAAACCTCCAACAAAATTTTTTGACGAACTCTAAAATTGTACCTACACAAGTTAAAGATTAACATTCATTCATTGATATCACAAACTACACTAATTGTTAGAAAAATTTTATTATATTAACTAAATAATAACTATTACTAAAATATTTACAACTTAAACAATCTAACTAAATAAACTAACATTATTTCTAATAGTATTACTAACTTTACTCACTTTACTTTACTAACTTTACTTAACTTTCAACTTAAATATACCTTAAAAGAAATAAATTAAATTTTACATTTAGAAAAACACTTAATTCTCGACTGCAATATCCAGACTTCAATATAAAATAAATAGAATACAGCTTACCCCTTAGAAACAAGCAAGCGAGATATTACATTTTTTTTTAAATTAACCGTTACCCTGCCCAGACTACATAAAGTAATTATAAAAACGTTTTAATGTGATAATTATGCTTTGTGAGTTAATTTTAACTAACAAGTTAAATATAAACGGTCAGCTAGTCATTCAGTTTAAGTTAATTACTTTATTTAACTGTGTGACGCTTTTTAATCTCGTGAGTCATCTGTTAACAGCAATAAATCCAGTTTTTTGACAAAAATGTTATTATTAACTGTCAAAAGAATACCTCTTTGACATTTAGTTTGGTGGTTGATAGCTGAGAATTTTCAGACTTTTTGACTATCCCGTTGCAGCATACAAAATCTGAAATTTCGAGGAATTTTTTACTAAATAATTAATATCTTTAACTTTTTTCCCATTACAGGAATCGAACTTGGTCCTTCGAGACGGGCCAATTTATGCCATAAACGAAATAAATATACAAACTTTACAAAGACAAGAAACATTAAGAATATCAATAAAAAATCTAAATTGACCAAATCGGTCTTTGAACTCGACATCCTCATACATAAACGCTTCCTGCCTACGACACTTCACCTGTACCTACTCTTATAATAAAACCTCTTTCAAAAATATCTAAACGATTTGATAATTAAACTTTTTGGTAGTCAAGCCAAAAATTTTGGGCTGGCAACACCTTTCAAATCGGCAGGTGATCGGAGATGGTTTTTTAAAGTTTTTTTTTTTAATTAATGCCATCATGGCGTCACGTGTCCCGTAGCACGTTGACAGTAAAGTTGAAAGGTTTCAATATTAAGATGTTTTAAATAAATTGAAAAGTTTATAATAATGTTCTCTCTCTCTTTTTAATAAAGTACGTAGCTGTGTCTTCTTAAGCGAATACCAAAATCCCGCTTGTTCGCGTTCCCGTTAGAACTTCGGAAGTTTGGAAAATAAGTCCACCTGCAACACCAGATGCATTTTGACATCACGCGTGCATTATTGTTATTAACTAGAATAAAATTAAAGTAACTACATAATTGCTATTCGCGGCCTTGTCAAAGAATCAGTTTTCTATTTATCTTCAATGCGCAGACTGCGAGTAGACTGCGCGACATTTTAGTTAACCTCTATAACACGTTTCTCATCCAGAAATATAAACTTCAAGAAAAGAGCGTACTCCTTTTTCCAGCAACGCACCTGTGACTCCGCTGGTGTTGCGGGTGTCCATGGATGGCGCTGATCGCCAAGCAAGGTGACCGCTCTGCTCGTTGGCATTCCATAAAAAATGCTCTTGTTAAGCAGTTTTACGAATACTGAACCAAAGAAACAGTTCTCTCAAGCTTTGACACAATCTTTTATGTTAATCCAGCTTAATCGATTTGATCTCTCGAACTCGAACAGTTAAAATTCTTAACGAATTAATTTAATTTAAATTTAACGTGCTATCTGAACATCTTTATATTATTATAGTTGCAATTAAATTAAAATTAATTGTTTTTTAATTCCGGTTATATTTTATTGAAATAGTCTCTTTTATTTGTCGTTTTTATTTTTGAATTTGACAATGTTATTGATCAAGGTGAATACTGTCCGTCAATCATGCTGAAACTACTGAACGGATTTTGATGAAATTTGGTATACAGACAGGGTACGAACTAACTTACGTGATAAGATACTTTTTATCCCACGGGAATGCGGACAAAGGCGCTGGCAGAAGCTAGGTTTTCAATAAACTCATGAAGTCATCACCGTATGGTAATATGAGACTTCTTTAAAAAATGTCATCATGTAATGTGAAAATTTCTCAGGTGTTAATTTTAAAATAAGTTAATGACAGACGCTAGGTGTGTTAATTGCGTGGTCACTGTAATTAAAGGCTTCACGTTAAGTGCGCGTACGCACTATTCAGTTGAGATAATCTGGTACAGATGACATAAAAGTGTCGCCATAGTGATCACGCAATTCAGAAGGTTAGTTTTTCAAAATAACTTTAATTAACATGTTTTCTTGACTAATGAATTTAGGACATCATAATTATATGTAGGACAAGAGACAAAAACATTTTGTTTAAAAAAGAAATCATATAAAAAGCAGGGACGAAATGCTGCAATAAATTACTCACAATATTTATGAAAAAACCCAGTATTTATTTTGCTTGCAACCAAAAATCGAAGCCAAGGCCTCCTGCTCTACTATATTCTGAACAACAGAACATATAAAACAATTGACATTTACAAATATTTACAATAACAACATAAACAAACCAATTGACAACACAATTTTTCATAATTTACAAACTGGTCCTTTTGTCAATAAAATCGTATCGAAGGACCAAGTTCGAAACTGGACCAGTCCAACATATGCAAGAGTTAGCACGTGGCAATCGAGATCACATACCACAACCATGGTTTGCATATGACGCGTATCTTAAACCTTTGCATCGTAACCTTATCAAGCAATAAAGAAAAAATTGAATTTGATATTTTCGTAACAGTATTGCAGATGGTTGAAGAAAATGTAAGTTTTTATGGTATAATTCGGCAGGTGATCGTTTTTCGTTAACAGAGTTGAGTCTGTCCTAAACTAACTTTTCCTTATAAACTTTGGTTTCTAATAAATATTCTTATATGAACAAGGAAATCAAGAGCTTGTAGTCGCCTTCATTATCTTCATTCCTCCGCTAGTCATGATGGACACGAATAAAACACCATTTTGGTCACTTTATTGGTCTTAAGTTCTTAAATTTGCGGTTGAAACTGATACCCGATTGTAATCTATAAAAATCTCTGCTCCAATTTTTCTATAAGAAAAGAAGGGATATTTGATCAGGCGAGGTGATCGGGTTTTCTGCCAAACTGTTGTTCGTTGGGATTTTCTATCCGTGTTTATTTGCAGATAAACTCCATATGTTATTGGATTTATGCCGTCATCCGTTAATTTACTCGTCGATCGTCTATGTCCGACTTAAGTCATCTGTTACTTATCATGTGTCGCCACAGTAGTATTTAGAACCACCTGCTGATTCTAAGCTTTATTAAATTTGACCCATCTACCGTGTTATCTAAACTAACCCCTCACTCCCTAATCATACACCATGACATTAATAGCTCTACTTCATTAACAGGTTAGCAATTAAACTAGTTTTATTAATAGTTTAGTCAAAGGACCGAGTTAATCGTGTTAACGTTTATAGTTCAGTTTAAAGAGGGTCTTCTATATTGAGTATAGAATCGAAACTGACAGACAGACAGAGGAATATAGATTTATAGTAAAACTACAAGTTTCTAAAAACTTAGTTTAAAGCAGCTCTTTAAAGTTCGATATGTAATCATTATCGTTGGCTACATATAGGTAGTATTTAATGGTATAAAAATGTATAACCTTGTTACATGACAAGATCAGACACACATCAAAACCATATTTGCAAATTTCATTGACATTAAGTTATTTGTAAAAGCACCTTTTGTTACCAATATCTTTATTGACTTTATCAATAATTAAGACACAATAAAAAGCACAAAATATGACAAGAGCCACTGACACTATCGTAACAAGAATGCTATCGACCATCTCTATTTATCTACTCTTTGTCAACTTTTTAAATAATTAATTACTCCAAGTCTGTAACAACTTTTTTGAACAACTGTACTTGTTACATTGTTGCTATCAAGTTCAAAAGAGCACGGTACAGAACTCAAGCGAAAATTACAAGCAAAATATAAGTTATTTGCTTGTAAAGTTTCATAAAAAGCGTAAAGCATTAATCAGCCATCTTGGTTCGCGTGCTACAGAAATATAATATGAAGTATCTTAAGCTTTGTATGTGTATGTGTTTATAAAGTGGCTATAAAGTAACTTGTATCTGTGACTTCAAAGTTTAGCAGTTTTGATGTTCTATGTGGCTGAGAATGAAATATAGTGAAACATACCTATTATTTTCCTTTAAAAAACTAATAAATAAACAGCCTTGGCCCTTCTCTATGTACCTCGCTTACGGTTTATCAATAACAACCTACGAAAAGGTATAAAATAATAATTCGGTAATTAGTACCTTTTTTTATAAAGCAGGAGAGGAAATCCTCACAGAGACACGTCTCCACACGAAGAGGGAAGTGTGACTTCTGTCGGACTCTTAGCAGCTAAAACCAACTTCCATCGTTTTCAGAAACCCTGACGTGGTCAAAGCCAGAATACAGAGGGCTTTCCTATAACTTTCACGCTTGGCCAGTTATTTGGAGATTAATTATCAGAGAGTTCTGGTGCACAGTCTATTTTAAATCGGCAGTAATGATACTCGTGTGAAGAGAAGTGACACGCAGCTAGTGACAAATGTACTCTACCCTGTTTGTACCACACTGCAAACAAAATAAAAGACAACAAACAAATAAGCCCACACAAACAAACATCACATCAAAGAAAAACACACAAAACGTATTAAAGTCAGATAAACAGCTCACATGCGCGCACGCACTAATCAGCCGAATTCAGCATCTGGCCAGCAGTTGCATACTAATGATAAATACCAACTATTAGTTTATCTATCCAAACAAAACGGGAATAACTTATTTATTCTAATTAAAAAACCTTTTTGAATAATATCTAGCAATTTATCTTGCAAATTATAGTTTTATTCTAAGTTCAGGTATAATTACAGGTTTATAGGATCGGTTATTTAACTTCGCAATTTATCAGGTGATGGAGTTAAGTAGTTAATTATTGTAATTTTTATCTATTTTAGTTTGGATGCTTAATTAAGTAATTAAGAGCTAGATCGAGTATCCATTAAAAGATGAATTTTTCACGAATATATTATAAGTCCATATTGTAGGTAGACTTAATACGGTCCACCGGGCACAATCCAGACTGAGAAATGTTCTAAAAGTCGAAAAGTCCCTAATAGTACTTTACTTAACCTACAAACCAAAAACGAAAACCCTTTATCTGCAGTAGCACTCACCACAAACAATATTAATTTTACTTCATCACACCAGGAAGCCAAAACAAAAATCTCGTGCTACATATGAAACAACAAAATTGCACAAAAACTACAATACAATTACAAAAGACTTAATTGCTAAGTATTTTTTTATAACTATAGTCGTTTTAATTGACCAAGACTCGAAACTAGGACGTCGCGGTCACCAGTTGCACTTGCAACTATTAAACCAATGACACACTATATAAAATTGACCTTTAATGATCATATTTACATAAAAACCCGACTATATGTACTTAAAAGGTGGTCTAACGCATATGTCTAGTACTACAAAACTGCAATATATAAAGCTAAAAAGTTGGTTTGTTTGTCTGTCTGTCTATTTATTTGTTTGAACATGCTAATCTCGGGAACTACTGGTCCGAATTGAATTAATCTTTTTGTATTGGAGGACCAATTTATCAATGAATGTTATAGGCTTTAAAACATTACGCTGCGATTAATAGAAGCCAAGTCACACGTGAAACCGCGGTAATAACTAGTTTTAATATAATTTTAGAATCAAGTATTATTAGAATTCATCTGTATCAGAGTATCAGCTGTTTGGTACGGTCTTATGACCTTAGGACCGGTTTTGGTCCTAAGAGTCCTATTTAAAACTGAATATTTTTATCCTAGCCACAGCAGATAAAATGTAAGATAGTCGATGTCATGTCAAAAATGTCAATAGTTGCAGTTGAAAACAATTTGCTGATAACTTGAATGAATGTTAAGAAATATTTTATATGCAAAATTAAAGTTGTAGAAACGAATATTTTTGCAGTTGTCATCTAATAATAGGTACCCACCCAATCCTTGTTGAAAGGTGTTGTTTTAGTTTGTAAGTTAATTTAACTAAGGGACAGTATCATCATTATTAATGATACATCAACATAGATCAAGCAATTATACTTTTTTAATAAAAAAAATCGTTGCTTTACACATCAATTTTCTTCTGTATCGTGGTTGCGTATACAACTAAACAATTTCACATTGCTACATATCACACTTTACCACCAAAAAATAACACGAAAACCGATAAATTAAAAACATTTAATAATTATCCTCAAAAACTAAATTGAATTACGATTTCGTTGAAACCTTTCAAACGGTAGGTTAACCCTCATTTGCCTGCAGGTAAGAGTCCAGATGTTGCGGGTGTTATAAATCTCTCAGCCCATTGTCTATTGGGCTTTTTTTACCCATCACTGGACACATGGTCCAAGATTGAGGCATCAGCAGATGGCCGTGAAATATGCTGGTAAGTTGTCTGTTACTGTTTTTGTTTAAACTGACCACCTTTTGGAGATTTTAGCTATTGTTTCTTGGGTTAAACATTACGGGTTGATTGTTTTGGTGTATGAAAATTGGTGTTGATAACTTTGTTATGGCAGACATGATAAAAGTCGCAATTTTAGTGTTATTGAAAATTACGTCAATAATAAAGAATAAATACATTTACACAATCGTGTCAATCGTGTTTCTATGTTATAAAATACACGATTAGTCAGTCCAGTCATAATAATACAGAAAAGAATAGAAACATCGATGTCACATTGAAAGATATGGAACAAAAATGCAAATGTTTATAAAATACAAACTTCTTCACACAAACTCAATAATCAAAGTTAGCTGAACACATGTCCAACCAAATCTAACACAACCATAACGAGAATCGATTTAATAAACGATATTCGATTAAACAATCGTTTATCTAAAAATCGAATGATTCCTAAATCTGAATCGATTACATATTAAACATGAATGTAATCACAATAAAGTATGTATCAGTAAACCGTTTTACCAACAACTGCATTCTCAATTTCAAACCTTATTTTCTTCTGTACACAGTCAACATTCCATTGCATCAACAAAAAAATTACGACCTTTTCTTCCAAACCTGTTCTTCTAAAATGATTTTAAGAAACATGTATTTAAAGTCTTAATTACAATAATCAAATTCTGTGTTTTAACTTTAGATGTAACCACGCCCACGTGTTCTTTAGTTTTGGCTATAAATAGTTAGAATTTCATAGTTAAACTCGACATACGAGACTAACTGAGTTAGAATATGTTAATTGCATTCCGGATTATAGCCAGTTTGTAGTTAACTAGTTTCCAGTCGGCGACTGTTTGGCTGCCAGTTAAACAATGCCACACTAACTTAATAGACTTTGAATTAACTGTTGATTGAAACTAAGTAATAGATTCGAAGATAGACACCAATACCAAATAGTTAAATATATGTTTGTATAACTGCTGTACCCAGAGTCACTTAATGGTTACTTAACCCAGTCCTTTGCTATTGTTTTCGGAACAAAATCGTTACTAAGGAATAGTTTAAGTAATTATTAAATGTCTCTGAGTATGGCAGTGAGGTAAATATGACCTAAATAGACAATAGTTGCCTAAGGACGCGCATCCTAATCCTAGTTTGTACATCATACTATTATTTTTAACTATTCTCTTAAGTATTTAGAATAGGCCTTATTTCGAGAATACAATTTTAGATAAAATAGTATAATAACCAGTGCATTATCTTTATCTTAAAGCTTCATCAAAATAATGTGATAATAGTCCACCGACTGCACCAAGACTCCTTTATGAAAAAAACAATAACGAAGTTAAGGCTATTATATTCCTCTGGTACACAACAATAAATAAGCGCATTAGGACCGTGTTAAAACACAAATTACAAACATAACGAGTAAAAGGACCAGAACAGTACTACGCAATAAATGTCCTCATGCAAATCTTGGTCCTTCGAGCCGCGAAAACAGAGAAGGCTTCGTTAAATTAGTGTCGTCCTATTTAGCTTATAACAAACAAGGGCTCCCGTTCAAATGCTTCACCACATTAAATGCTGAGCATAAAGTACATTCGAATTTGTTACAATTCACCCAAAGCCTTGGACACGACAAATCTAACAGGTAACCAAACGCTCATTACCAACCTTCCAATTGAATCTGACACTGCATGCTGTGAATACACGGTTAAATGTGTAAAGGACAAAATAAATCAAAGTTAAAATCACTTTTTGGTTCAATTGCATTACTTGAATAGTGACAAAAACTATAACAAAGACCAAAATGACCCTTTCATAGAAGCTTTTGAAAAGGACAATGGGTGTTTAATTCATTAGTGAATTATAGATTATACTTTAGGTTGTGGTGATAACCATCTCGTCTTAAGGATTGCAAAATATGGTGCATCTTAATCTAAAACCCACTCCATTTTAGAGTTCTTTATCTTCACACTGTTACCAAACATTCAAACAATGCCAAAACAAAACCTAAACTCCAAAAATCCGTACTCCAATCCGCATCCAGAATCAGCAGCCATTTTAAATAGCAGGACGTTCTCCCCTAAATTTCTGGCGAGCCTAACAGCGCTCTGTTTACTAAAACAACACATAAATAAACCGAAAGCCAAAGCTAGGTCAGGTGAAGGTAGTTGTTGCGGAATTCGTTCCCCCTCCCCCAGTAACCATTCACCCCCCTCGCCCGCTAACTGTACTCGGGTTGAGATGATCCTTATTTGAAAGTCGCGACTAAAGGTTTTAGATAGAGGAGGTTAAGTATGCTTCAACCTTTTTACATTACATCGGGAATTTTTGTTCCTGTGTCTACCATCTTTACTTAAAAAAAAAACTACAATAAATGAAGTGTCAATTTTGAATTGAGTTCTATAAAACAAAATAATGAATAAAGCATAAAAGTAGCCACGCATTAACAGCTAATTCCAAGTTTAAATCCAACAATAACACAATAAGACCCAACCTCAAGCTCAAACGACTTAATTATCCCAAACTAAAATTACTCTATCAAACGGAATAACTTAAAATACGTGCAGCAAAACATATCTTAAGATGCAAGCCGTTAACAAAATGCTGCGCAGGCGCACGGGAGCTTAGAGTTGCGCGGGAGTGCCGCCGTGACCCGTTGTGAGGACCCGACCGGCCTTAAAGGTCGCATTGAATACTATTGGAATGCTTTTGACTATTTAAGTACGAGACAACAGTTTTCAAAGTTTGTGTGAGTATGCATTGGTATGGAATGAAGGATGGCTTTCAAATTCTTGTGGATATGCGATTGCGCACGTTTTGGTGGCATTGTTAAATACTATTAGTGTTAAGGGTCGATGAACTGGTGTAATGTGATGTGCAATTGTTTCTTAAGGTATTTCATGGGTGGGTTCATATTGTAATAGAATTGTTTTAATTGACAAACCTAATGAAATATCTGTTCTTTGAGCTACCTCTTGTAAAGCTTTGGCAAAAATCGTTTTGAATCTTTGATTCTTGCGCAATCCTTGAGTCAATTTTGTTCGACATGTATCATCCTGTAGTTTGCTAGGTATAAAATATATATCTGTAAGTTTATTATATATATCTATACTATATAAAATATATGTAAATATAAACGATCCGATGCACTTCGTGACTCATAATAATGGTAGTTATGTGCTTGGGTGTTCATTGCAATCACTGGATGACTGTAAAGTTTATAGTTCTACTAACAATATGGGTTTATGTACTACTTTATGTAATTGTGGGCACAGATATGATAGTGCTAGCGAACATTTTACAATTACTTTTAACGTATTTTGCTATCCTTCATTACGTGTTTAATATCCTAACATATTTCGCGCTTTTCAAATACCGAAAAAGATAATCAAAATTTAATAAAGCAATAATAGTAAGCTAAGCGTGTTATTTTTAATAACAAACGAAAGGTCAACCAAACACAAACACGTAAAACAACAGATAGAAATATAGCAAAATACAAAGAAATCTAATTAAAAAAAATTACACCAACAATAACTCAAGAACTATTCACGGTTTAGATACCAGATAACTTCACGACTAACACTACTGCAAAGGTAGAGAGACAAAACATCAGATATTTAGTCAAACAGCTGGATAAAAACAGGGCATCGTATCAGATGATGACGTAAAGGTCAAAGTAAACGTGTAGGGAAGCGAACCCGCTACCGTTGCTATCTTCGAATAGTAACGAGTCGTGTGTCACGAGGACGTTAACCATCTTGGATGTAACGGAAAGGAAGAAAGATGCTCAGGAACTTAACGTTTTGTTGAAATTGAAGAGGAAAATATTTGGGACGATGCTGTGGATGTTTGGGACTAGGATACCTACTTAGAACAATTGATTGTCTAGGTTAGACTCTAGTCTAACCTAGAATAATTCCACAAACAAAACACAATAAATTATTCCTAATCTTCTAAGATTCAATAATTTAGATGTTTTGTTTCAAGGACAAAGAAGAGACTATGGAATTGACTCCTATAACAAGAGAGAAAAATAAAAAGTGATGCTGCTAATGGTAAGTTCCTACACTAATGCTTACCTTTAAGGCCATCATTGTGAACAAACAATGTCAAACTTCAATTTCTAAAAATTAACCATGGTATTTTTGCTTGCTCAATTCGTCAAGTATATACCTGTTGAAAACAGAGTCAAACACAGATAAGACCTCCAAGGCGAAATTACCACATTTTCGCTTCTAACAGATGTCCGCCTCTTTCGCTGATAGACAAAATAACTTCAAAACCAAAAATACAAACATCAAATCTTACTTAAAAGTCTCAAAAACTATTCAAGTACCAACCTGTAGAATCAAAACAATAAAACATCTGCGAATATCTCCATAAAAGAATCGAAACACGTGCAAAAATTCTAATGTCATAATGTTTCTAGCACAAGTATTGAGCTCAAACTCGTCATTATTCCTAAACAATGAATTAAATAGCTAGAAACACATCTGGATCGGATGAACGCTAAATTGGCAACATCTGGGGATGTCCATTGTTTTCACTTAAGCCTTCGACAGGTTAAGACAAGGTTTTTAAATTCAGTGTACATAACACTGTTTCTTTACTGATGAGTGGTGACTAAGAGACCAACAGACTACAACGGCAACGCACCTGTGACTTCTCTGATGTTGCGGGTGTTCATGAGCGGCGCTGATCGCTTACCATCAGGTGACTCGTTTGCCACCTATTCCTTAAAAACCAAAAAACGCAAAGCTAATAAAAAATGGTGTAGATTTTCCAAAATTCCTACGGGAGTAGGCGAATTGATCCCTTTAGCGCCCTTAAAATATCAGTTAAAAATATGCTTTTTTATCTTTTGAACCTTGAAGTTCACGGGCTGCCTTTGGCTGCCATTTTTATGTCATATCATGAACAACGGTCCATTAATAAACGCTATTCTCAAGTCTTTTATTATAAATAATAAAACTTGATCCGATTAATTGTTTACAATTGCACGTTTGACATCCTAAACATGAATGAATTAAAAACACATCCAGAAGAATACATATATTTTTTCATTTATTCCTTTTTTTAATTGTCATAAAAATTGTTTAATAGTCCTATTGTCCGCAAGAATTGTTATTTTTGAGTACAGTTGCTTCATTTGCTGCAAATATTTTAACTTTTTTTTAATAAAAGACCACAATTTTCATCCTGTATCGTTAAATATCGAATAATTCTTAGACTTCAAGAAGAAAAAAAGTTTGACACGATCACATCTCATTGCATGACACAATAATGATGCAATACACATCTATTTGCGTGAACACTGCGGTTTCTAAATGAAAATCTGACCCCACTAGATAATACTGAGGCTAACTATGACTAATTCTATCATCATACATCTCATTGCCAAGTTGAAAACCATGAACATACAACATATACAACATGCCTGCATCAAATGAATCAGGTTTTCTATTAAAATCATCATTCCGATCTAAAGCCTCTAATGATTCATTGTCAAGTTGTTATTTTATAAAGTATTCGCAATGATATCTCATATAAATAAATAACCTGTAATAATGGTGCTTATTTTATAACTACTACTGCTAGTAGCTTCGTATGCGCATAAAAAACTAACATTTCCTCATTTTAGCGTACTTTTTGGAAATCACTGATGGGTCACCTAATCATAAGCAATCGCCGTCGCCCATGCTCCCCTGAAATACCAGAGGCGACCAAGCAAGCAGTTATTTCACGTCGGTTTTCTGGAATGAGACCGTGGTATTACTCCGGTCGAGCTGGCCCATTCGTGCCGAAGCATGGCTCTCCCACACTTAAACCTTCTTTGTGGATCTGTTCTGTTCTCCACAAAAAACCTAATGTTAAACAGCTCTCTCTAAACACTAGTTTTGGCTGTGTCTTATCTTATTAATCACTCAATAAATCAAACCAGTAACAGAAGCTCATATTCCATTTATTGATTGTTGATTATGATTCTATGTCTATCGTAACCAAGGGTAATTTAGTTATTATGTATGTAACACATCCTTCTTCATGTTGGATTTATTTATGTGGCAAGTTTTTAATTGTACCTACCATCTTATATTACATCATCAGGACTTAACAAGGACTTACTAGCATTAATTTATAAGATAACGTGATCATAAAATTATGGGAATAAAGTTAATGTTGATGGTAATCATGTTTTAATTGTAGAACTAGAAATAGGTAATATACAAGATGATTAAACTTAGAACTGTAATAAAGTTTATAAAGAACCTACATATTTGAATAGAGGAGAGGTTAATACGAATGCACATATCATTGAAGGTATCTAACTAATATGACTAAAGTTTGTGAGTTTCTGTGTATGTTTGTTACTAAATCACATCATAATGGATGAAACGATCGGGATGAAATTTGTACAAGGTAGATAATGGTCTAGAATAACACAGGATACTTTTTATTCCACGACACCGCGGGCGAATTCGCATCAAAAGCTAAGTAATATTTATAGTAGGGGAATAAAATTGATGATAATCATGTTTAAATTGTAAAACTAGAAATAGGTAATATACAAGATGATTAAACTTAGAACTTGTAATAAAGAAGGTTTAATAAAGAACCTACACATTGAATAGAGGTCGAGACTAAAGCACATATCTTTGAAGGTATTAAAAAATAAATTGAATTTGTTTTGGTTTGACCCCCGCAGGTCAGCAGATGAATTGATGAATTTCATAACATTCCGGAGCTGGTCGCAGTTTGAGGTCACATTTTCACCAACGGACACCTCACCTACGGAAGAGCTTTACATAACTTCAAGTAAAAACGTAACGAATTGAAATGCTTTTGGGGTTCCACAACATTAAACACAGACCAAATGAAAAAAATGCCAGTAATCATGTACTTGTAGTGCGTTTACAAGGTTTTTTAATAAACACTATCTTTTGTTTATATAATTATTTAATAAATTAGGCGACAATGAATATGATGTTTTATATTTTTAGTTATTAACTTCTGAAAGAAAGTACGCATTCAGCGCTCTGATTGGTTGGTTTCTTCGAGCAGGCCAATCAGAGCGCCGATTGGCTGTCGTTTCGATTACTTTAAACACAAAACAAATTCATACTGAGGCACTGATAAATAAAATGTTCTTGTACAGCTTTCAATCTATCATAGGTACGGGACCAATTCATCTCTTTAGACACGGCATAAAAAATCTTTTTCTCTTTCATGACTGCCAAAAAATTTCACAACAATTACGATTAGGTACCTACTTATGTATCATCATCTCAAATATTTGCCGGAACAGTCTGTAGTCTGAACCCATGAGTCAAGCTCGTTTCCCATACTTCGTGAGACTGTAATGAATCACACTTTGATAAAAATATTAAAGTATATTCAATTGTAAATGTCAGTGGTTATAAGTTTCTTGTGCATATTTTTTATATCAGCTATTGCTTTAAGCTTATCTACTGAGGCCTCATCGGCTGTGATTAGGAAGTAAATTACCTATTTAA
This sequence comes from Spodoptera frugiperda, assembly GCF_023101765.2. Classification (NCBI taxonomy): domain Eukaryota; kingdom Metazoa; phylum Arthropoda; class Insecta; order Lepidoptera; family Noctuidae; genus Spodoptera; species Spodoptera frugiperda. The sequence continues at coordinate 7,822,489 of NC_064229.1, read as the reverse complement.
ACTTGACTGCGAAGTAGATTCAGGTGTTATGATTCCATTGGTCGTTTTTGTCCCGATGTATTGTCGTGTTTAATGTAGTGTTGAGGTGCGTTTTCTTTAGTCTTTATGATGTTTTGTTTCAAAGGATTGTCTTTAATGATCGCAAGTACAATGAAGATATGGTGTCATGTTCAATTTCCAATTTTCTTCTCTAAATATTCGTACTTTAATCATAGTTTCAACCCATAAATATTTAGATACACAACTCAAAATTCAAGTTCGTTTATTATTAATTATTATGTTTTATGGCTTACTCACGGCTTACAAACAGTTACCTGTTTGACGAAGAACTTAACTAATTTCAAAGCATGCTGCTACAGTAGCAGTGCGACAATCAACGCGTCGAGTGTCGCTAAATGCTCATGAATGAGCCTCTAGCATGGCTTGAAACTAGTCGAGTTCCTCGTCAAACAGTTACGTTAGTAAACCGATAACATAATATTTAATTTAGTATGTCTCAAGAAACTTATAATAAAACCTTTATTATTATTTCCATCAAACTAGATTAGAATTAATCAGCTCTCAACACATAACACCACATCACCAACTAAAACCAAACCAACACAAATGTCCGACTCAGTCGAAAGCCTTACCCAAATCCGAGAAGACCTTAAACTTTTTACATATTAGTTTTGACACTTCAAAAATCAATATTGCAACACAACTACACGTTTAATCCTATCGAGTAAATTCCTAAGGACCCATCGGTTAGACTAACTCGCTGGTTGAACCTGTTCCAAGACTAACTATTTAAATATCACTTGGTTTCGTCCATACAAATGTCAGGCGTCCGTAGTGTTAATAAAGTTGGCAAAAGTACTTGTACTATGTTTGTTAGGTATTTTACAGCTGCAAGTGATGTCTATTTAGTTTTAAATAACTATGGTATGTGTTGAGAAATATTTAATCCTAATCTGAATGTTATTGGCCTAGTAGACCGAAGAACGAGTGAAATACAAGGTCGTTGGTATGTATTCGGTTAGGGCAAGTAAATTCTTAAAAGTAGGCCAATTCTTGTTATTAGACTGAAGAATGACGGTTTTAGTTGTTACAACCCCATCTGTTCCGTTAAGTACAGCTATAGTTTAAGCACCATTTCAAAGTGAATTTCGATTTAGAGTTCAACTGAGTCACAAGTAATCATAATCGTCATCATCAGTCATCGCGAAACGAACAACCGATTAGTTTCACTAGAGGTCTGACCAACAGACAGACATTTTTCAATATTATAATAATATTTGCTTTGACGTTCAAAAGTGCCTTCCCTGTCTATTTGAAATAAATAATGTTCACTTCGACTTTGACTTAAACATAATCTTCTCCAACACCACCCCACTGAGCGCTTTCTTCAGCTCATAAAACCCATTTATTTCACCAGTACCAGCAGAAACCCAAGTTCTCTCATACAAATTAGCTCTGAATGAATCAGCAAGGCTTCCCATGACACCATAAAGTGTTGATGACTCATCAATGACACAGAATGCCGCAAAACGTGAATCGAACCGGCGTGCTAACGCATAACTGTTGTCTCAACCAGCTTCAGTTGAAATCTAGGTAGATCGGAACCTGATTGAAGGAATTTCTAGATTATTATTTTGCCGTAAATCACGTATCCATCTTGTTTTGCTTGATATTGGTTTAGAATATAAGCAAAAATTAAAGTAAATAGTGTTTCTTTTATGATCGTGTAACACTAAGTTATTTTTCTACTAATCAGTCTTCAGACTCGGTTTGTGTTTTATTTGCTATGTTTTCACTGAAATTTTCGAACTTAATGTAATTATGTTCTCACTGAAAATTTCGAACATGTCATATACACCCCTTTTGACTTATTGTCAAGATCAACTACAATTATTGTTACTAATTACAACTACAATTACTATTCAAACGCCTAACACAGTACCAAGAACCCTTAAAAAAAATGGTTTAAAAACACTGTAACCAACCCGTTAATCTGACTTGACTGCACGGTTGGCGCGGTGGCTGGGCAACAGGCTGCCGTGCAACGTGCCGCGGGTTTGTTTCCCGCACGGAACAACTCATGTTTGCTAACACACCTACGACACAGGAGGAAATCCTAGTGTAGAGAACAAAAAATATAGTAAAAACAATTGAATTTAAAACCTCTGACTCCAATAAATCATAACAATAAGAGTACCTACCAGAAAAGCACATTGCACCATAATTTGAAACACGAAATCCTCAATCAAAATAAATGCAAAAACACCATAAAACTCTAACCACCTTAGTCAAACTCATTTAATGGTAACTTAACACAGTCCTTAGCAATTGTTTTCAGAACAAAATCGTTACTAAGTAATAGTTTAAGTAATCATTAAATGTCTCTGAGTACGCCAGTAAATACAATTTACCTAACATCGTCAATACATCGTCTCACGTTTCGCTTAACATTTCAAATACTTTGATATCATTTAAAAGTGACTTGTAAGAAAGGGCAGAACATAAACTATGTGTCGATAACCTACAGTAGCTAACCTGTGCATAACGCATTAGGTAATTTCATTAGATGAGTATTTCAATTAGGTAATATTATTCAAAGTGATTTCCTTGCTTGCGAGTTTAATAAAACTTTATTGCGAATGAACGTTGTGTGAGTTTATCTTTTTAAACTCTTTTTCATTTAAGTAATATGTATACTTTACTTATTTTTTTATATAATAACTATCGTGAGACATATCAAATAATTAACTAAAAATTACGGTTTACTCACGTAAGTAGATAGTAGACTGCGCAACGTCGCCGCGTCTGCGTACGCAGCTCATGATTGAGAAGAGTCCCTCTGTCACTTGAAAGTAGTAGAGCTTGTCTCCATTAATTCCCATGAGTAAACCATGATTTTTAGTTAATATACCTACTTTATATTAATCAATGTTAAATTTTAACTATTATCCACTAGTAGTACCGTACCATACATTAAGATAGTATGTTTAACATATTATGTTTAAAACACTAACTGCCGCACTTAGAAACATTTAATAATGATTAGACCAAAGATGGTCCTAGCAGTAGTTATTACGAATACCAGGTCAGCGAATACATTATACCTTATGATTATAACTAATGAATATATTAAAAATCAAAGCTAAAGACAAATTAAGACAAACATTAATAAATCAAAGTCAATTAACTCACTGCTCTATCTCTTAAAAAAAATCAATAAATCCGACACAGATCGCCTTCAAAGTACAACTACATAAAACATCAAAGTAACTAATAATAAAAGCATACAAACAGACATACACACTTTTATTATATTAGAGATTGGAATTTTATGGCTTATCCATTACTAGCTTTTGCTTGCGACTTCGTAACATAACATAACATTATGTTTTTTTTTCTCAAAAGGGTAGGCAGAGGTGAATGAAGAATTCACTTTTCATCTGCTAAAAACAATTAAAAGAAGATCTATTTATTAGACTTTTATTGGATTTTTTTTTTTTTTTTTACATTTAATGGGTCGACGTTTGGCCGCTATCTCACCTGATGGTAAGTGATGATACGGCCTACGGTGGAGCACGTCTGCCCATAAGCAACCTATTCACTCGGGCCTTGAAGACACCCAAGTTATACCCATCAGGAAACACAGACTCCGGCAAGGAGTTCCACTCCCTAGCAGTTCGCACAAGGAAGCTTGAAGCGAAGCGCTTCGTGCGAGTGGGTGGGATATCTACCATGAAGCGGTTACGCCTCGCCGATTGTCTTGTGGTTCGATGATGAAAAGGACTAGGGGGAATCAAGTTGTGCAATTCCCCCGCACACTCTCCGAAATGTATCCGGTAAAAAACGGAAAGGCTTGCGACCTTGCGCCTGTGTTCAAGGCTTTGAAGCCGGGCCTCCACAAGCGCATCGTCATTGATGAGCCTCTTGGCACGCCTTTCAATGTGTTCGAGCGCATCCAGCTGGTATTTGGCCGAGCCGTCCCAAAGGTGAGAACAGTACTCCATACATGACCGAACCTGCGCTTGGTACAGGCTCAGCAGTTGTTTCGGTGTGAAGTACCGTCTCACCTTCGAGAGGATACCCAACTTCCTACCAGCCAGATGCGCCTTCGACTCTATATAAGAGCCGAAGTTAAGCGTTGGCGATAGAGTTACGCCCAGAAGCTCAAGACGATCCGCTACCGGAACGGACACATTTCGGAAAGTCGGAGCCAGCGGGAATTGACTCCGTTTGGCAGAGAATAGACACGCCTGGGTTTTGGTAGCGTTGAACTTGACCAAGTTGGCGTCACCCCAATCGGAAACCGCCTTCAAGGACGAGTTCAACCGTTCGACCATGGATTCTCTTTGAGACCGGATCTGTGTTCCGCTACTCCGCGCATCGGACACATACCTTTCAACAACTGTGGATTTTATAGCAAAATATCGGGAATTAACACATTTTCTCAGAAACTGAAATCTTTTCTTAGAATACATAATCTGAAACATAAATATAGGTAGGTTCCTAAGTAAAGGGAGTGCCCCAAGTTCCTCATGCTCATCATCATATTTCGATTTACCTGTTGTCTGTCAGTCACCCATACATCACGCCACGATCTGCAGGATGCAAGACAGTCATTAATTACCCTGGAACGCGCCAGACTTCAGTGTTCCGGTGTTTTCATGGTTGTATCTATTGTAGATCCTGGCTTACAGGAGTTGCAGCGGTATGAGAGGTTGTGGCAGGCTTGGCCCATAAGAAAAAATCACCCAAACGTCATTAACGAGAGAGCTCCATACATATTGATATTAATTTACCATATTATATTGATTAAAGCCGGCAATAATGCTAAATATTTGCTATAAAACATATTAATTCTAGTTTTCATCATATAAATTTAATGTGACGTCTACATTTGGCACAAAGACACCTGTGCCGCCATCTTAGCATGCGATTATGGGCTAAGGTTGCCACTTAATGAAAATAAAACCAAATATTTTATTGCTGGCAACTTTTACATATATTTAAAACTGGTTCCTTTTGCTTTTAAATAAAGAATGTTATCTATTGTTATGTTAAATAATCTTTTTTATTGTAAAATGTCTCCGTGACCTTGTATGTAAAAAGCCAAAAACTTAAACACTAACATTTTAAGTTCATTAAAAACCTGTTACAATAAATTACTTTTAGACTATTTATAAATATTAAAAGCGAAATGTTAAAATGATTAAGATTAAAACCACGTGCAAATATAATTATTATTCAATCATCTGATAAGATAAAATAAGATTATTCATTTATATTTGTTTAAAAATAATCAGATCTGGATTTTATCCGGCAACTAAAGCCTTTTTCGAAAACACGTCAATATCGATTTGGAATAAATTAGAATCTAAACAAAACCTGTTGGGCCTACAATTGAGATTATGTATAAACACCATATTTTCGACTGTCTAGTTGGTCGAGTGGTCGCAAATGCGACTGCCGGACAAGGGGTTCGGCTTCGATTCTCGGGTCGGCCAAAGTATTGCTGGGCTTTTCGAAAAATTTCATAATAGTCGCACGGAGTCTGGAATTGTGCCCGGTATATAGCAATAGGCTCACCCCCTATTACATTGGACTTATAACACAAATGGTGAAAAGCGGGTGTACATTGTATAGCGACATTACGCGCCATAATGTTCACCTTTACCCCTTTGGGGATAAAAGGCGTAAGATTGCATCATATTTGTAAATACCATTAAATAAACATACAAACAATATAACTAACGAATCTCAATCAGAATTCAGTAGATAATTAGCTATTTAATTTATGCAATCGAAAAATCATATCAGACTGTATTTTTCCTGAATGCTAATTTCGGAGATTAACGTGTGCAGCCAAACAAATATAGCCTTCATTTTTAGTATTAGCATGTATATAGGGAAATAGACAAGACAACAATACAATACCCGTATAAAATAAATATTATCATCCAACTCTAAAAACAATGTCCATAAGAAAATGACACTATCAGATGAAGAACTCATGAAAAATCTTACCTCCTGTAATATAAAGCTTTGTAACATTTTACCTCTTCGAATATCTTTTTGATTATGTACTTAATAAATGAATCAGCACAATCAGATCAGACAACTAAGCGTAGGTCATCCCCAATGACTTCCAAATAACCCACCCCTTTCTGATTTCTACGTATAAAATGTACTTAGAAGTGACATCACACGGTATATAATAATACAATAATAATAAAATCCTTTATTTGTTTTCTATAAAAATAAACATTACTTAAACCCACCAAACTGTTAAGACGATAGACCATATCAAATCGATATATCTTCGAAAGTATTTGTTTTTTTTTCTAAATAGTTTACAACAAATTAGTCAATGAGTGATCTACACTATTAAATATACCCAAAAACTGATACAATTTAGGATATTAAACTCCTCTTTTATTAGTGACAGCCCTACTCCTACCTCCTCAATATATCTTGGGCACACTTTCCAATGAAGATGGGTTACTACTTTCTGTTAGGCACCGTGCATTCCATACTCCATACTGCAGTCTATTCGGCACGGGCTGCACCAAGATATACGAAGCTGCTATATATTCTATTTACTTATTCTGTTTTAGGTAATTGATTAAAACAATTTAAGCTATACAGGATGTGAACAGAACGCTTCCAAGCGCAGCAAACAGGTGTTGTTAAAAAACGAGTTATATTTTCAAAAAATTACGAATTCAATGTTTATTTTATGTAATAATTGTTGTAATCAACTGCTTAAGGCTGATGTTGCATAAATAACACGAAAACTAAAACGATTAAAATTATTAAAAAAAAATATATAGCGCTTTTCAGGAGCGTACTTACCATTTACAGTCTGTATAAGTTAGCATCACAAGAGCTATATAAAGAATTATCAATAATTCTTCATTCTTTACACCGAAATCACTCACAAAGTAAGTAAAACAAAGAAAGACAGTCTTAAGTCTAGTTCATTTTCTCAACATCATTTTATGTAGATGTGAGATTGTGCATAGATTTGGAGATTCCTTTATTCAGCTGTGGATGTCCACAATACTCGCACCATGAAGCTGAAGCTATATAGCTCTTCTTATCCATCATCTATATTGTGGATATCATCGCTCCACCTAATTGGAGAGATTTATTAAAGCATTAACTGCCGAAAGAAAACTGTTGAAGACAAATCCTCCGTTAAGCGTCGATCACCAGTGACCACCGTGGCGGTTAACGTGTTAACCAACCACACCTTTAAATACATACGAGAAAGAAGCCAAGTTAGAAGTCCAGTTAATACTACATTTAACAATAATTAATCTACACGAATGACATAAAACATTTCATCACCTTCCTATTACCTAAATGCTGATTCACTTACAAATAACTGTAGACAATCACAAATGCCGCATCCACCACAACGGAGCTCATCACATAAGTGAATAGCTGTTCCAGAGGCCATTGGGTCGCGACTAAAGGTCAAACAGACAGACAGACACAGTTTAATGCCACCAGGATGTGTTTAATAAGATTCTACCTATTTTTTACATTGCAACACTTGGTTAATACATTTTTGTGTATATGATTGATCGGTACATACGATTTATTAAATGTGAGTTAAAGTGAATTTGTGGTTAGTCCTAGCGTTATGATTGCTTAATGCTAGTTGTTATTAATCAAGTGTGGTAATGAGATCAAATGTTTTGTGCTAAATGATCTTCTTTAATTTGAAATGATTTTATTTTTATCGCGATGGAAATTTTCATGGACTTCCCGCGTTGCGGGGATGACCTAAAACCACTGCTGTCCTCCACTGCCAGTGACCGTGACCTGGGTTACCCCTACGGTTTCACCACACATCGGGATGTCTTGTTCAGTTACTGTCCTGATAGTAACTGTATTAGGTATCTAACAACTAATACAGTTGGGTAGTTTCCTCAGTCAAATATAAATTATTTCAACTTTTGAATACATTAAAATATTCTTTAACACACCTTTCACATTTATTGATTCTGTCATACACATAGACAATTTACTAAAATTAAAAATTATAACAATATTTAACAAACAAAACCATAACAAAATAAAAACCCACTTGTAAGTCACAGATTAAATATAAAAAAGCTGTGCATATGACCGGCGCAAGCGCAACATAATCTGTTAAATGGGATCTCGCTAAAATTAACATCATTAATTCGGTTGTGCACCGAATCGAGAAATATGGAGATCAATAAATAAGGGGACCACACGGTTCGCGATTTATTTAATTAGCTTTTATACATAAATGTCGTCATGGTATAAAGTGTATATAGGATAATTAACTGCCTCATTAGTCAAGTGGTCGCAAGTTTGAATGCCGAGTAGGGACAAGCCCGCCACAACCTTCTAAACCGCTGCAACTCCTGTAAGCCAGGATCTACAGTAAATACAACCATGAAAACACCGGAACACTGAAGTCTGCTAGGGAGTGGAACTCCTTGCCGGAGTCTGTGTTTCCTGATGGGTATAACTTGGGTGTCTTCAAGGCCCGAGTGAATAGGTTGCTTATGGGCAGACGTGCTCCACCGTAGGCCGTATCATCACTTACCATCAGGTGAGATAGCGGCCAAACGTCGACCCATTAAATGTAAAAAAAAAAAAAAAAAAGTCCAACGCGTCTCAAGGAAATTAATGACTGTCTTGGATCATTATGAATGCCGAACAATGAGTGTCTGGTTCGATTCGGTCAGGCAAAGTGTTAAGATTTCATCGGATTTCATTTCAGACAATGGTAATTGCCTCACCTCCTGTTACATGGGACTCAACATAAAATAATATATTGGTAATGGAAACGCGAAACTAGAGTAAAATTTGATTAATTACGTAATAAATGATAATTAAAAATTATAAGCCCAGGTTTCCTCACGATGATTTCCTTCACTGTTTGTCAGTAGTGTCTAAATAATCTTAGAAAGTACATAATATGTATAACTCGGAAAAAGTCACATTGGTTCTTACCGTTGCCCTCACTCTCATGTATCATAAAAAATATATAAATTATATTATAATAGTGAAATGTTAATTGGTCCAACTTCCAGTTCAGACTTCGGCCTTGTCCTAGGTCACCTGAACTAAAGCACTACAATTAGTGACTATTGTTCTGAAATGTCGCGTCACGCCATTACTCGGCCCTTCATCGATTACTCATACAGAATTTACTGGAATGTCGTAATTTTATAAAGTGGAGTTATGTATGCTTAAGTAATTATTATATACTAGGGTCCGTCAGCGGCTTCGCCCGCTTTCACGTGCGATAAAAAGTGTCCTATGACCAAAGTCAGCACATACAGACTGGGTGTCTGTATACCAAATTTTATCAAAATCCGTTCAGTAGTTTCAGCGTGATTGACGAACAAACATCCAATTCCAAACAAACAAATTTTCTATGCAGGACTATGGACTTCGAAAGCTTAGTACAATCTCTTTTTGAGGGGGAAAATCATCCAATAACTTGTCTCGCCTTGGGCAGGGTGAGAGGGAGTGTCAGACTCTTACTGACTAAAAACCACCCCGTTCCTTCTCCTGCTTTTCGAGCCGGAGCCCCGATAAACCCGCTAGGTAGTCCGCAGCTCCGGATCAGATCCCGTCAAATCTGGCGTCGCACAGTGTTGGCAGAAGCGGCGGGCATCGGAATGACGTGGAGCGAGGTGAAGCGGGAAGCTCAAGACCGGTCGCGATGGAGGACTTCTATGAACGCCCTCTGCCCCAACTAGGGGACATAGGACATTAAGTCAAGTATCAGCCAAGTCAGCTCATACCCTGTCTGTATACCAGCTTTCATTTCAAATTTTTCATGCTTTAAGTTTATATCATAAAGCGCTCTTATCCTTTTAATGTCAACAGAGTAGGTGAACCCTTAGTCAGTTTTATGGCACCGACCTAATGGGTTACCGGGGCCCCGGCTCGAAAAGCAGGAGTAGGAACGGGGTGGTTTTTAGTCAGTAAGAGTCTGATACTACTAAGTCATTGCATGATTTTGACCCCACAAATAAAACACATTAGATAGACCCATCTGCCTCAATATTTCACAACCTACAGAGCCTATCTCTAAGATAAAACACCTTTATTTCAAAATCCCACAAACAATACTTGTATTATAATAATGACACAATGACGGTTCTCACTTTCATTTTTATATCACACACTAATTCAAAAGATTCAAGCGTGGGTGATTACTTAGGAAATCTAACAATGTACACATTATATTCGCGTCAATCTCTAAGATGTAACACTTAGATAATTTCCCGAATCGACAATATAATAGAAATACTTTAGTGCAAGGACATATGAAAATACATTCCGAAATTCCAATCAGTGTTTGCCTTCCAATACATACATAAATCTTTACATAAGGTATAACCATCTGTCAACGGTAAACACGCGATTTTAAGACTTAAATCTATAGTGTAAAGGTTGAATGTTAATTAAATTGTGAATGTTTTACATAGCGCAATATGTCGACCGCCGATTTGGATCCTGTAGCTAATATATTAGCGGTCACAAAATCACCTGTTGCTACCACACACCTGTTCAATACAATCACATCTGACTCTTGTTTCCAAGCGAAATTCAACCTTCTTCTCTACCACATAAGGTTTGATATAAGGATTGTCGTATAAAAAACTTTTTTCCTCGTTCGATATCTGGCCGAAATTACGAAAAAAGTCGCCGTTAAAAAAAAACATCTTTGGACAGTTTCGAGATTGATAAAAAAAAAATGTTTTTGATCGCGTTCGAAATTCGAAAAATATCTGACGTTGGCAGATTGCGACTGGCCGGCAGGCGAGTGCCTTCGGTTCGGCATTAAAAAAAAAATTTATCGAAGTTTGTTACCAGGACATATTTTTGGCGGCAAGTTTGTCAAAAAAAGTGTAAAAATAAAATGCGTGTAAGTGTCTTTTCAAGTATTTTTGTGCAGTAAGACAGATAAGATATTTGTCAGGTTGCACCTTTTCAACATATTAGCTCAATACGTAATGTGAAGTGAAAGCTTTAAACTTAGGAACTAATTTATGAGCTATGAACACTCGATACTTATTTTAGCAAACGATCTTAGTCTTCTTCATACATAACTGTAAAGTGTTAAAGTAATTTTATAGCTACTATATATTATTTTTTCATGTCATGCCATGTCCGACCTTGTATTATTATTATAAGGTTTTATTTAGCTTGACCTGTTTATTTGTTTGGGTCAAATTTAATAATTTGCATTTATCCTCCTTCCTGACGTCCAATCGAGCTGATATTTGGTACACACTCTTAATCCCATTAAATTCGATTAACATAAAAAAAATCTTACTAATATTATTAATGCGAATGTTTGTGATTTAATGTGTATGTTTGTTACTCAATCACGTCAAAACAGCTGAAGAGATTGTGATGAAATTTGGAACAGGAGTAGATAATAGTCTGGAATAACACATAGGCTACTATTTATCCCACGGGAACGCGACCAAAGCCGCAGGCAGAAGCTAGTATTTTTATATTATGTATAATTTATTTTTTGCTAGACATTCATCTTAGCATATTTTCTATATTTTTTCCATCAATAGCCAGAGACTAAACAGTAGTGTTATTACTTAAAAGTCTCCACCAATCATATGAGACCCACTTAGCATTAAACTCCCTACCTCCTCAACAACATTGTGTATTATGTATCCGACAACAAACACAGTACACAGTACACAAATCAATAAACATAATTAAACAACCGTTCAATACGTACTATGACATTAATTGCACATCCCGTGGCCATTGGCTCATCCTTACGTATTCCCATATAAGCCCAGCTTTCTCTCAAGCATGGCGATTTGAATCTCTCTGCAATTTCTATTTTAGTTTGTACCTACGTATCTAGGTATCTACATACATCAAACTGGTTGGCACGTCGTGGTTGTCTAGAAAATAAAATGTCAAAGGTTTTATAGTGAGCATCTGTGCTTATTGGATGTGATCGAAGATGGTGGTTTGGTTGGTGTGATTTGGGTTCTTTTTGCTGGTTTTTTGTTTTAAGTGGGTTATGGAATGGTGTGATGGTGATTTGGGGAGTTTGAAGTTTATATGGTGGATGTGTACGTGTCTTGAGCTTGATGAAATGAAATGATTTTTATGTAAATAGACTACAAAAGAGCAAAAAAATATTAAATAAAAAAATCTCTGAGGAGAAATGCCGAAACAAACTCAGAGGATTGCCGCTGTTTGCAGCGGGTGAAGAATGTTATAGATGTTTTTAAAAATTGAACGTTTTTTCGTGGTTTCTTCCAATATCGTCTTTTGGTCATCTGGGGCCTTTCGCCTGAAGAGGACGAAGGTTTGCTATTATCAAATTTATTTTCCTACCTTGTTAAAGAAAGTCGGTCTCCATAATGTTAGTATTGTTGCTAAACTTAAGAAAATCCGTATATTTCACAGGTGTACGTAAGTATGTAAAAGATTGACAGTTAACCGCACATAAAAACAAATTACAAAGCAAGAGGAATCACCAATAAATTATCATAGAAATAAATTTTAACAGACATTACCTAGTTCAAAATACAAGACTTTAGAGTTATTTTCTCTAAATATTCTTACCTATTTCACACAAAAAGACATAAAACATGCTCAATGAATTATAAACTCAAAGAAGTTAGGTTTTACAATAACAGAGTGAGATGCCAATATACGAACCAACGAGTGTGACAGAGAGGCAGCATATAGACAAAGTTAGGGCTTGAGCAGACGAGAGACTCTTGTCTGTTGAAGATATCGATATCGGAACTCAATGTAGATCCCTTATAAACTGCCCCAAGACCCAAGGGAGCGAAGATGGCAGAATAGAGAAACTTTGTCACCACCCTGCTCTTCTTGCGATGGTCCTAAAAACTAAGGGAATACGCATTTAACAGAGACCGGGCAGCAGCGCTGATTGATAAACCTGACCCTTTGAAACTGCGACCACAAATCCTTCTACCAAGCGTGGATATTACAGCAAATCCTCTTTATGTAGAAGAGGCATGAGCCTCTTTAGAAGAGTCATGAGCCTTTTCTAAAGAGAGCTCTAAATCAAATCAGTTAGACGAAAGCCCCATGTCTGTTCAGGCCCTTAGTTCTTATGCACATTATGCATACTTTTGTCCCACCAGGTCCATAACTCCCATAGTAAAAGGTCCATATGTAATAAAACAAGGATTTTAATAGCTCTTTAAGTGATTTCATAAGATTGTCTTATTGTTAATTAATTCCTGTAACTGTTTTCTGCTTTTGTCTAAGAGTTTATAGGTGCCGACGGCCGAGACTTGTTTAGAGGTCTAAGTGAATAGCCACAGACGCCATATTGGCTGCATAGGCAAGAACTAGTTGATTTTTGCATAAAACCGCACAGAGGTTACGTTTGACACTGTGATTGGCCGGCGCAAATGAATCAACCAATCATAACGCCGAACGTAGTCTTGTTTCGATTTCGTTGAACATAAAGTAAATTCGTACTAAGGCCCCAGATGTTTACTACATTCGTTCTCTTGGGATTTTGTTTTAAAATAGCGGCAAGCGAGCAGACGGATGACCTGGTGGTGAGTTATCATTACCACCCATAAGATATCCACAATACCAAAGGAGTTACAAGTGCGTTACCGGTCCTTTGAGGAGTAATGGCCCCAGAAAGAATAAGCACCCAATTACCTCACGTTCACGTAATAAATGTACAGATCAAATAACTTTGACTTAATAACGAAATATAAAAAACTTTTGTTAATAAGCTAACCTCCCGTACCTCTTACCTAAGTCAAGATCCGATGATTAACTTCTCAGTTAATAAAATTTGTAGTCTTTAATTAGTATTTTAACGATCCTCTTGCAAATACAGTATGCTGTAATCCAGGAAGAGTTTACGTACATGATAACTAGTTTCTTCTGTATAGTACTAAACCCACTTTACGCCAGTTAAACTGTTTATTACATGTAACTAACTGAGGATGGGTAAATAACTTGTCCATATATTTACATATAAAACGCGAAAGAGCTAACTATCACTAATTAGAAGATGATTTAAAAACTAAAAGACCATTACCTAGGTATTTCAAGTCATCATGTGTTTTATGATGCATTAATTGTAGAATATTACTAATATACAGTAATACTAGTAAAATAAAAAAATTGGGTTGTACTACCCACTTACGAAAAGAGGTTGGCCGATTCTCATAGATACCGGATAAGCACAAAAAATATCAAAATCGGTCAAGCCGTTTTGGAGTAAAAGCTGTGACACGAGAATTTTATATATTAGAAATGTGTAAAGGTGAAGCGTTTGTTTGTTTGTTTGTTTGAACTCGCTAATCTTCAAATCGACTAAACTGGACTAGCAAAAAATTAAATATAAAACTTTATTATCACAAGTATGGAAAAAAATATTTAAATAACAAGTTCTCAACCAAAAAATTTGTCAAATTTCTGCAACCGAAAAGAAATTGTTTATAGTTCTTAATTACGTTATCTTTTGAAAAATGGAGATATATTTATCATGGCCGCCACTATAAAACAAAGTGATGCTATTATGCCATAAACACAATCCGGTATCTCGGATATATCGGTGACAATCTAGTTTTTGGTCGAAAAGAGAAGCAGTTGCAATATATTATATTTTATTAGCGTAATACGAGTTTATAGTGGTGGGTCGTGTTGATAAATAAATATATCAGTAAGTAAATGATGTTGTCTTTGGACGTATTTGTAAATATTCTGTTATATAATGATGGAACCTTTTTATACTATCATCGTCATTAGCTGGAAGACTACTGATACTTTTGTTGGTCAAAGGTTTAAATTTTCGTTCAAGAAAATTTCAACAGAAAACGAAGTGTAGACCGCGATCGGCGCTCTTATTGGTTGATTCATCGCGCCGGCCAATCAGTGCGCTAAAGGCGGTCTTGTTTCGATTAGTTCAAGGTAAAGTAAACTCGTACTAAGGTACTGAGCAGTTGTGAAACTGTCGATTTGATCAATTTTGTGAAAAAAAAAATTGTATAGATTTGTTATAAGCATACATAGAAACTCATTGCCAAACGACTTTCTTACGACAGCCGTCGATAAACGACCATCCTTTATTTATTTTCAACTCTATAAACTAGCCACAATAAAAACAAACTATCAGACCTAACAAAAGAACAATCAATACAGATCAATATTAGCAAAATAACTGTCAAACATAATATATCTGCTATCAATTATGACTGTAATTAATTTTATCATCTCTACCCACGATACCGCACGTTTTCGCTTTTGACACAATTAGTAATGTCACAATATTTTGATGCATAATCATATAATCTTAAACACCTTTGCATTAATCAGATGCCCGAATTTGGCGTTTGCAATAAATAAAAAAAATATATACAGGCTGTAGTTTTGAAACCACAACAAAACTCGGGGGCATGTCACAGTAGTCATAAATGTTCGATTTAAAATAAGGTTTCTGGTCAATAGGTAAAAACACGGCTATAATAAATTATTTAAGTTTGGCAGTATTTCAGAATAATCTTGAAAAACTTGTTTGAGTTTGTGTGTGTAATGCCGCGTTTTAAGCTAGTCACAAAACGTTCGAAATGTGATAGGCGTAGTTCTCACTTACGGATTTATGTATTTTCCAAAAAAAATTTAGACTGAGAATCGATTGCCGAGTTACCTCCTTGAATGTTTCTCGGCTTTAAAACGACAGCCTGTATAGCTTTTTTCGGATTTTATTGTTATAGGTTTGGCGTAAAATGGCGTGAAATTAGACGCTTATCTATGTTTGTGGGTGATTCGTTTTCGTTAAGTGGAATCAATTAGCTAAATTATTATTGTTTTCTTAAATTGTCATTCTTGTGTGACAAGTTCAAGTATATTAATGATGTGCTAAATGGTCTACAAGCCTGGTAGCTAGCTAGCTAGCTAGCTAGCTACGAGGCGAGGGCCTCGCCCAAGGCGGGAGATGTCATTGGATGATTTTCCCCCTCAAAAAAAAAGTGTCTGTTCCTTACGTACTTAAATCTTTTACCTCACGTTCACAACCACAGACGTATACAAATATATTTGTTTATTCTCAAATTCAGGTTATACGGTGATTACGGCTAGTTTTTTAATGACGTTAACTTTCTTTGAACTTTTATTAGATGTAACGATAATGAAGGTATGTAAAGTAAGGCGCTTCATAGGGCTATGGAACCCAATGCCTTGGAATATTTCGACCATATCAACACATCTTCACGACACTAAACTACCCATATAATTTTACCTTAATCATATTTTCATTTGAGGACACAATTAAAATACATTTTTTTTCTCAAATTTATTTTATAGATATACTAAGTAATCGCTTTTACGAATCTTGATTAAAACTAGATTTTTAATTATTTTAAATTTTTGTATAATTCTTGCTGATAAGTGATAGTCATAATCAATTGATTCTATCAAAATGCTTATCCAATTAGACGCCTAATTTTCCAAAAGTTTTAAAAAGGTGGATATATTTGTGAGAAATCACATCATTAGTTAATTAATCCACTATAACTTTAAAACATTTTTTCTAGATTTACGTATTAAAAAAAAATATATATATACATCAAAATATGTTTTGCATTGTACCACTGGCCAATATCCAACGTGCCGACTATACTGCGTAAACAGTCGGTTAGAACAAAGATGCGTCTAATTAGCGATTTGGTTACAAAACATTAATCAGACGAACCGTGACCTCGGATCACATTCACCGAAACACCCTACGCAGATAAACGCCGATTCATTTATAACATACTAGCTCAGACCGTGACTTCACTTTGAAAATAATGTACGAATTAAATATAAGATTACAGAGGAGAATTGATTGTCAGATAAAAATGTATGTTCCTTTAGCAAATAGAATTAGGTTAGAGTAAAGTAAAGCTACACAAATTTGCGCTAGGCTTCCTAAATGTGAAAGGAGTTTTTTATGGGGTAAGCCCACCACAACCTTATAAAACCGCTGCAACTCATGTAAGCCAGGATCTCAAAACCGCTGCAACTCCTGTAAACCAGGATCTACAGTAGATACAACCATGAAAACACCGGAACACTGAACTCCGGCGACTCCGGCGCGTCTCAGGGACAGAATTAACTGTCTTGGATACCACAACGAAATATATCAGATGATATTATTAGAGGAGAAGAAAAAGCAAACGATAGTTTCTACATTTTCTCGAAATAAAATCCATGTGCTTAATCTAGACTGTAGTAATTTTTATTTATGACACATTTCATCCAGACCCGTTCATCCATTTTGGCATAATTTACTAACAAACATACAGCCGAACATTCACAAACTTATGAGTAGGATTCAACTGATTAGGTCATCGGATACCCACTAAATTAATTAACTCAATAAATTATCTAACTTTCCTAATAAGACGGATTATATTAGTAAATAATTTGTCTTTAAATTTCGCATGGTTAATCTTTATGGGAAAGATGGACAAAGTGAAAGTGTTTGATGCAGTTTATGTTAGTGCTAATGGGCATATCTTGTTATCTTTAAGCATTTTAATGATTTTGTTAAAAGATTATCACTTGGTGCAAACTTCACCGTTTTCCACTAAGAGCTAGAGAAATGTGGGACTTATGTATAATCCTATTTAATGTCATTAATCTTGCATACATAATGTTTTAAATATCATTCAAACGTATTGATTGGCTCGCTCTTACTACGAATTGTTTACGAGATATTTTAGCAAAATGTCAAAACAATAGATACTCGTATATAATATAATGATATTATCAGATTATTTCTATACCATGCTAATTAAAATTAGTTATAAATTACTGTGGTAGTGTAGTGCTTCATTCAAATATTTAAACACAATGTTACTTCTCTGTACCCTTAGTATGAATTTGCTTTACGTTTAAAGTAATCGAAACGAGAGTGCGTTCGGTGCTATCATTGGTTGGTATATTCAAGCCGGCCAATCAGAGCGCGCTCGTACTAAGAGTACTGGTATCACCGTCGTCGCTAAGCAGTGTTGATCGCTTACCGTCGTCAGGTGATCAGTCTGCTCGTTTACCGTCCTATATCATAAAAACTTAATCCTGTAATTACATCAATACAAATGGAAGTACAACATAAAAACTAGTAAACGGTGATTAACTATCAACACCATATCTCCTCCAATTTCAGAAATGGCCAGAAACCCTAATATAGACGCCGAATTATCCGGCACTAAAGTTAAGAATGCGTAGAATTAAATAAATTAAGTTGTGTCAGAGTTGTCGATAGATGGCCATAAACGCAATAACGATACAATTATAAACAATCTCACGAAAGACGGGCCGGCCTAATAAAAGAAACAACGGTTATCAATTATATATAGAACGAGGTGGATATACGTAGACGTACCTTATTCAGGGACCTTCGGTTTAGAGAACCCTAATTTTGGTCTTCTATTTCCATGCGGTCATTCTCAGTTCTTTATAGAAAATGGCTATTAATAGTTACTTCTCTGATTAATATGAGGTCATTCTCAGTTCTTTACAGTCTCGGTCTCGGTTGAGTTCACTTTGGAATTAAAAGTGTCAGAACAGCCTTTTTAAGGGGGGAAAATCATCCCTTGATCTTGATGATCTTCTCCCGCCTTTGCAAGGCAAAAGGAAGGGTAAATAAAATACCACCTACTCTAATCTCTAATGCTTATAGTTTTCAAGCCGGAGCCCCGGTAAACTCGCTAGGTAGCCCGCAGCTCCAGATTAGCCTAGCAGTATGGTAGTTCCTTGTTTGCTTGAGTTGTATTGGTGACAAATATATATAACTCTGCGATCTGCTACTTACGGTAAGTAGGAATAATGTAGGAATAATCTGTCCAATGTCCATATAATTTTTCATTTAACAGTCAACGAAAACACTATTGTGTACTGCCAATGTTTTCAATGGAAAACTGTTGTTTATGACGCCATTGTGTTCAGTTAATGATGCCGCTATGACGTCTTCGTGACGCAATTTCAGCGGAGGGTTTCCCTGTAAAAATAGATTCGTTTTAAAATCTGTAATGTGTTTTAATGTAATGATTCAGTTTGATTTTATTGAAATAGTCAGTTTAGATCTATAGTCCTTATACACATACGTCCAACCAAACAACATGGACTAATGTCCTGATAAAGGCCACAAGGTCGCTTTCAACCGACTCATCTAGAAGTAATTTTCAGAGTTTTCAACAGTAAGCATTTTATAATACTGGAGCTGCGGACTACCTAGCGGGTTTACCGAAGCTCCGGCTCGAAAAGCAGGAGTAAAAACGGGGTGGTTTTTAGTCAGTAAGAGTCTGACACTCCCTCTCACCTCGCCCAAGGCGGGAGAAGCATTTTGTAGCTGAAATTATGAGGTATATACAGAACAAAATCGTCAAATTTTATATATACGGAATCTTTTCCTAATTTTCCGAGCCCGACCTAACCCGGACCGGTTATCGAACGTAACAATAAAGTGGTCAGTTACACTGGTCGATTATTATCATATGTACGCCGCACGTTCCAATTAGAGGTTTATTATTAATAGTTAAAACGCGTGTCTTTACGATCTGTCTGTCTGTGAGTCTGTAGCACGCGAACATATATCGGCTCATATACGGAATTACGCCGTGACGGTGTGAATGTACGGGGCGAAAAGTTTTTGATGTGCGCTTGGGCATTGATTTTTGTTAAGTTGTATTGTTCTTTTGGACATTTTTTGGTAATTGTAAATGTGTCCGTGCTATATTTGAATAGTTTTAAAGTCAATAGTAAAGTAAGCTGTAAAAAAGTCGTATTTTATTTTTTAATTCATCTATATGAATAAAGTTGTTGTAGCAACCATATTTGACTGATCGGAATACCTAATTCTCCTTTGAAAATTACCTCAATAAAATAAGTACCTACCGTATCTTATCTATTCTAACTAAACTAATCAAAATACACCCTCAATCCTCACACAAACCTAACACGTAACAAAAGTACTCTCAACATAGTAAATCTTTTTTTTACAAACAAATTCACCATTCAATAATCACCCCGTGTGTTGGTTACCAACAAAAGTCACAGATCTTACGCCATCCGACCGTGGCGATGGCTAACGACCCGGCGATTCGTCTCAACATATAAAATATATTTCATATAACAACAAGACACGATAAACTCCATTACATTACATATTAGTTACATTTTGTAATAGCCGCTCTATAGATCTCTATAGTCTTAGCCGACAAATTCTTTTACGCTCAAACAAATTACCTTAGAATTTGAAATTGAAAAAAAAAATTGGAACAGATTTGTTTTATGGTATAAGCTGGTAAACGAGCATACGGATCACCTGATGGTGAGCAATCGCCGCCGCCTTTGGACACCCGAAACACCAGAGGCGTTAGAAGTGCGTTGCTGGCCTTTTAGGAGTTAGGAATTTCGTTGGGAAATCGGGGAAGATTGGGGGGTAATTGGGCCTCCGGTAACCTCAAGCGTAGCTCTCCCACATTTAATGGTGTTAATTTTATTATTTTAAGATAACATAACAAAACTCATTTTGGTTGTTGCAATCACAACTGCGAAGCGTCTGACTTCTTATTAGGTGTATTTTCCAACACGGGCAAAGTTATCTGCTCAAAAAGTTGGTGTTATTTAATTTATATTCTCTGTCTTAGTCTACAGACAACTATAGTCATCATATTATAAATCGATTCACATTTAGTGTTAATTTTATTACTATCGGAGATAACGACAGATTGATTTTAGATAAATGGCGTTTTGAAGGTAAAATCAAAAATTAGCATACAGGCTCTTATCTCATACTGTTTTAGCTTTTAATGTCGAGGTAATAGGAATATTACAAATGTCCAATTAACAAATATTGTGAATCAGAATGATATCTGCAAAATGTATAACAAAATCCGGATTGAAGATCTACGCGAGACACAATGTATTTTCTATTGTGTCTCTTATACCGGCAGATAAGAGATTAAAATTCCTTAAAATTATGGTTCAATTTGTATCAAGAATACAAATTAATTCATTAACTAAAAAATCACGGTTTACTCACGTATTATTAATGGAAAAAGCTCTACTAGTTTCGAGTCACAGAGGGACTCTTCATCATGAGCAGCGTGCGCAGACACGGCGACGTCGCGCAACCTACTCGAAATTAAATCATATCATAAACCTATATCCCGAAGAGGTAAGCAAGAAAGCCCATATTAAATCACCCACTTTCACGAATTCTGTACTTATTATAATGTAAGAGAAGGCAAGCCTTATTTCAACCATAATTAAACTAAAAATAAATAAAAAAACAACGAAAATCCCAATAACAATTAGCCCGATTCGGGAGTTGAACCTCAAGTCCATTGATCAACAGTAAAGCTTAGTTCGACAAATGAGCCAGTCAAAATACCATAATGTGGGCGTAAAATCACCTGTCTAGTTCCTTAGTAGATAAAGTCGTGAGTATACATGATTATTATGTATCTAAGTATGGCAATGTATAATAATCCACTTTAAAATAACTAACCTTTAAATGCCTATAACAGACTAAACTAAGCTTATAAAAAATAACTTTAGTTACCTTATGAATACTAAGTGTTGTGATTTCTCGAGTTACCTACTTAATATTTGGTCTGCAATACTTTTTTATTTTATAAGCTGATAAACGAGCAAACGGATCACCTAGTAAGCAATCAGCGCCGCCCATGGCAGAAGAATTACGAATCAGAGGAGCTTTACTAGTGTATCGCCTGCCTTTTAGGGATTGACTACAATGAGTATTTTCAAACCAAACCCATTCTCCAGTTGCACTTTAGAACTCTTAAATGAGTTAAGAAACATATCTAGTTCAAATCAACGCTTAGCTTACCTAGCGGGTTTACCGGGGCTCCGGTTCAACGAGCAGGAGTAGGACTCGCCTCGCCTAAGGCGAGATAATAGGATGATTTTCCTCCCTTATAAAAAAGGGTAATCAATTACATTACTATTCATTAGTTAAAACATCCTAAAATAACAGCACTATTCAAGTACAGTATCGAACTAAAAACAAAGATGGCAGAATTAATTACTCAACACCAAGACAAAGTATTAGATACAGGAATGCAAGATCTTACAAAACATCGTACCTTAGACTATAAGGCATGAACCAAGCCCAACGCAGATACCGGAGCCTTTAGAGAAAATTCGTTCCAACATCCCATATTAAAATACATTCCAATTTGTCTAATAACAGTCCTAACTACAGTTATTATAAGTTACAGTTTCACTTGACACGCTTTTCTTAAGTATTCATATTATTCTAAGTGTCTTCTAGTTATTAAAATTGGTTAAAGTGTAATTATTATTATAAACCTAGATTTTGATGGTTATGATCTAAAATCTAGGGCACGTAACTAAACTTAAGAGAATACTATAATTAAAACTTATAATGCAGAAAACCTGGACAATAATGCTGTTTGAGTTGACCTAGTAAACTTTAGTACTACTGGTAAACCGGGGTTACTTTGATTCACGGGGTGACTTTGATCGAAACTTTCATTTCATATAAAATGGCGAATTGCGTAAAACGAAACGCGTATGGTAGTTTTTTTTTTTCTAGGTTAGCAAAACTGAAGAACTGTCAAATCCTTTTCTGAAAACACGCTGGGAATCCACCCGCAAATTTAATTAAAAAAGGTAAATACATTGTTCTTCTCTATTAATAGCTAAATAATTTTGCTGCAAAACTTCATTTGTATTTAAACACACGATGGTGTAATGAAATTTCTAGATAAACTCCATTATGTGCCTATGATCGATTAATCAATACAGAGATTATTGTTATTCTAACTTCAAAAAGAATGCAATGAATTAAGTTTGCTTAATGCGGGGTGTCATTGATAGGGTATATGGTGTGAGATTGATCAAAGTTATGAGATTTGTTTTAGTGAAGTTTTGGTCACAACGGGGCAAGAAAACTACAGATATGTTTGTCGCAACGATCTAGTACTGGTTGTCGAAGATTTCAAATCCTTGGGAAATAAAAAAGAATTCAAATTGGTTCGTGATGATATATCTCAAATTGAGACAAGTGACATATTAGCCTACCTGCCAAAACCAAAGCCTTTTGCAAGTCATCATAGTAATGTTGAATGTGTCCAATTTTTTTTGATATTGATATCGCAGTATTGTTAGCATAGGTTTTATATTGTTGATTTTATGAAGACTAATTATTTTATAGGTTTTAACTTTGTTGATTGTATGAAGACTTACTATTTCTACTAAGTTCCTGTTTAGTTTTAATGAAAATAAATAAATAAGATCTGATTTTAAGCTAGAATTGTGTTACCAACATGTTTAATAAAGAAATGTTAAATTTCTCTAATGACTTTTATTTGATCAAAGTTACCCCATAAGACAAAAATGTGAATATTTATTTTACCCGTTGGTAGATTTTGATTTTTTTTCATTTATTGGAATTATAATTGGAGTTTCTTTGTCGTTACGCAATAAAAAATGGGGGTATCAAAGTAACCCCATCCTACGTATAACTTTGATCAGACAGTTTTTTTATTTTTTCTCAATATCACGACACATTTTTTTACTTATTATTACAGGAATCGAGAGTACTAAAAATACCGATTAATAGACTTTTTTTGTATTTTTTTTACACCCACAAATATAAATGTTACGGACCTTCAAAGTTCAATATTGATCAAAGTAACCCCGGTTTACGGTACTAATGAGAACAGTATCAAAATCAAACTTATGAATAAAAATACAAATGTAAAACGAGACAAAAATAATTAAAACAAGGAACACAAAGATCCCAAAACACAATAAACATAATACGAAATCAATAAACAAGAAATGGAAACACTATTACTTTCCCTTGATATTTGCACAGCATAAACAACTTCTCAAATAGAAATGTTCTCTAAATCCGTAGACAACAAGTCTGGGCGGCGAGCGCTCGAAGCTATTTAAGACCCGAACTATCAAATTATGTAAATAACACACCATAGATCAACAATTGCATAACAAAACGATACAGCCGGCCATTAATTAAAATGTATAACTATCAAAAGTTAAGTAGAAACCCGAGCCGAGGCCGCTACTTTTAAATTATCAGAAAATTTGACGTCACAGCAAATTGGATTCTGAGACATTTATCAGAAAAATCTGTAGTAACATTCTCTCTTGATAAATTAACTACTCATGTTTCTTATTTTAACGTATCTCCAGATGAACAGACAGTCGAAAAGGAACTTTGAACTTGAGTTATAAAGTCTAATTTGTGTTGGAAAGTGTTCCATAGTTTCGAAGGTGATCACCGTATGCCGTACGGCTCAGCTTTATCGAGAGATATGTGTATAGTATTATGAAACGTTTATATGTTTAATGACAATATAATTAAGAGGAATGTTGGGATATATTTTGTAAAGAGCTTGTGATTACTGTCAAATCTTGATTCTAAGATTAACTGTATTTGTATTATGTATGATTAAACAAATTTAGAAGAAATTTATGGGTTGTCTAATAACTTGAAAGTTGGTATTGAGGGTTTAAAGGTTAAAGAAATGATATTGGAACTTAAAAGAATCCGACAAGCTTAAAAGTAGGACGAGACATGTCTTAATTCCAAATATTTTTAAGGATGATATAAATCATTATAAAACCCAGCAACATATATATTATGATAAGGCTCACACTTTGAATAAAAGCAACATTAAAAATATTCCCGAAGTTATAGATATCCCTAAAAATTCAACATAAACGATTGAAATCTAATTCCAATTACGCACCACCATCAAAAGTGGTTCTACTTCGTTCAATAAACCGCGTTCCTATCTAACAAACATATCTGAATAATTTCAATGCAAGCCATCCAACCGGGATGACCCTAAGGTCGAGCTTTCTACAGCCTTCGTCGTCATGCGACGCGTCAACTGGTAATTAATGGACCAATGGGTGAAGCAGCCCTATGAAAGCTGCCCAACCAGATGCCAGATTTAGGACTCGAGTCTCCAATCGCGTTGTTTAATTATGTTAATATGACAGTAAGCAAACCTCGCAAATTAAATATTACACTGCAGCTGTTATGTGCCATAATTAATGCTTTCTTAGTTTTGTTTTGTCATAAACCCGTGGGTGGTTGATGTATGGTTCAGTCTAAAGCTTTTTATCAATTTATTTGTTATTGATTTTGAACGTGTCATGTAAATTGATTTTGAAATCGTAACCTGTTTTGTTATGTACATTGTCATTCTTAATTTATTTTGCCGTTTGCTAATATCGTATTTTATTCTTGTTTTTACTTTCGTTTTCGTCCTTTCTTTATAGATTGTTTTGTCTAATTCTAGTCGACAGCTAAATCTTTCAAAAGTCTCATCATCTTCTATGTCATCGGAATACTTCTTCTGTTTATTCAATCACAATTTAATCATCTATTTACATTCATCTTCTTTGCTAGTTAAAGAACCTTATGATATCCATTCTAAAGTTCAAATTTCCACTAGCAGAACATTTTCACCATCAGCAACTATAGTGAAAGCAAAAAAAAATCAACAGCTTAGCTCCATTCATTCGCACAAAGTATTTTTCAATGTAACCAAGCGAAGTTTTTTAAAAGGAACAGTTGAAAAGTAATGCTTTATTCCATAATCGTCGCCATTAGGCTGAATGGCTAGGCATTTAACTAATAATAGGCGCTTATCTTGTCCAGATGGACGCCATCTTAACGCGTCCTGCCGCCATTTTAGTGTCAAAATGATTAGTTTTAAATAAAACACCTGTTACACAGTCAGGATGGGTAATCGGGATTCCGATACCCGCTAATGGGCGTAAAATGTATTTTTATTATATTATTTATTTTAATGTTTATAATATTTACTTAATATTTTTAAGGAATGTATTAAGATAGTTCTTAAAGTTGTTCAGTTGTTATGTGCTAGTTTTGTAATAAATTTTCCACAATTCTATATTTTAGCATAACTCAAAACTGCTGCAAAATTTTACTATTCCATAATCACTTCTTCTTCTATCTTGGGATGATCATAAAAGTCATCGACCACTCAATTTAAGACAAAACAACATCACAGACGCCATGCATTATGGAGTGATTGTCTGCAATACATATTTAATAACCTTGTCGATACCTGTCAGTGCGTCCATTGAAGAATTATCAACTAGACTTAGGACTTACTTGCAAAGTTATTGAACGTGCTTAGATGTCGTAATAGGTGAGAGATAGAGGCGTTGTTACCGACCTGTAAATTGAATCAGAGATCTTTAGCTCGACTGTTCCCTTAGTATGAGTTTGCTTAACATTTAAAATAATTGAAACGAGAGCGCGTTCAGTGCTCTGATTGGTTGGTTCATTCACGCCGGCCAATCAAAGCGCCGAACGCGCTTTCGTTTTGTTTTCGTTCAACGTAAAGGTAACTCATACTAAGGATACTGCAAATTGAATCAGAGATTTGTAGCTCGACTGTTCGCTTTTGTAACTCAACTAGCAAGGCAGTTACTTATCAATAAGCGGTATAAATAAAAACAATTCAGGAGAGATACCTTATCCCCCTTAAAAGCCAGTGATGTGGTTATAACTCCTCTGGTGTTGCAGACGTCCTCGTGCGGACTTACCATCATCAGATCCGTCTGCTCATTCTCCCATAAAAAAACTATTAATTTGTACTGACAACCCTACAGCGACCTCCGGCCTGTCGCATCGTAAACGCATCTTTATTATAATGAAATGCTATCAAGTAGTGTTGCCACTCTTAAGTAGCGAACCGTCCCTAACGCGTTATATACCACTTCTAATGCAATGGCGTAATTCAGATTTTGTCTCTTCTATAGGTACTTAATATTGTGAGTTTATGTTTGTTTGTTTGTGTGCGTGTGTGTGTTGAGTAGGCTGTCTACAGCACTGATTTGTATTATTCTACCTTTAGTGAACATCTTGTCTTTTACTAATAGTCTATTGCCATCCAGTCTTCCGTGTACTGCACTTATCTCTCATTCAGCTGTATTAAATCAGTGCACGTCACGTTGCACATAAACCTGTAAACTTTAGTATGAGTTTGCTATATGTTTATAGTAATAGAAACGAGAGCGCGTTCGGCGCCCTGATTGGTCAACTTAAATAAACCAACCAATAAGAGCGCCGAATCCGCTCTCGTTTCGATTACTTTAAACGTAAAGCAAACTCATACTAAAGGTACTGTACTATTTTGTCATCCTAGGAAAATATTCTTCGTCTGTAAAATATCTTTATTTGTTTTCTTACCCTTCAGTTATCCTGGCGCTTTGCAAAAGAAGACTAGGATAAGAAATGGAACTTTTAAATCCTAGTCGGACGAAGCGACCATCGAAAAGCAAGTATTGCAATATGCAACTGTTCAAATTATAGTGGGCTGTAAAACTGGCTGTTGCATATTCTAACGCGACTTCAATCCTAACAAATATCTGTGCGATGCTAATCTTAGAAATGGTATGCATGATGATCATCCTATGAAATAATATCATAACTACTAAACTGTTTGTTTATCCTTCTTTCACGAAGCAATTTTACACTACGATCTTTGTATCTGCTGATTGGTCAAGTGGTCACAAGTGCGACTCACGACAAAGGGTCTTGGGTTCGATTGCCGGGTCGAGCAAAGTATTTTCGGCTTTTTCGGCTTTTCGAAAGTTTCTCAGGATTTTGGAATTGTGCCCAGTATATGGCAATAGGCTCACCCTCTATTACATGGGACTTATAACACAAGCCGTAATGTGCACCTCTGCCTACCACGGGATAAAAAGCGTAACGTTACGATCTTTGTATATGACTTACCTGTAATCACCTACTTAACACGACGTAGTAAAAAAACAAAACCCCAAACGCCATGTTGAAAGATTGACCAGTCGTTTAATTGCTAGTTAAAAATATTCTCACGAGTGAACGCTGAATTCTTGCGATTTTTAATTCGCCTTTTACGTCATTACACAGCGATACGGTGCGCGGCTTCAACTGTTCGCTGCGAGAATCAACCGTAGCGCCATTTTTAATCGAACTATTACGTGTTTTTAAATCCTTTCTTTTTGATTTGACGTTCCTTTTTTGAACGTTTTATGTTCCAGTCTGAGTCTAGAGATATCGATTCTCTTTGGTTTATGTGCGTGCGCCTTTATTTTGTTTTATGACATACTTATCAGATCTAATGCCTTTTTCAGATATTAGAACTACACTATAAAGACGAAGATTAATTATTTTTCCAAGTTGTATCACTCAATATATTTCGAAATTCACAATTATAAACAAAACAATGCCTTGTCTGACCTAAAAATTATCGTTACAAGACCCCGTGCAATCGGCAAATTACCGAAGAAACAATCTCATTATCATTTGAGACTTAAGTAAATATTGCGAAATATAAAGCAGCATTTTCAAAATAATTTAGAAAGTACTCGAACCAACCCTAAGGTCACATAAGCACAAGTCCCAAATGACCCTAAGATGCGCCGGCGCCGCTCAATTCCACATAATTTTCAAATTACGATCGAATACACGTTCGTATTTCGAAGCTATAATTATTTAATATGGTAACATTTAACACTACAAGCCAGAGTGGTAAGTTAGGCAATGGTGAACGCCTTATACAAATTTACTAATTAGTTGCTAAGGCAGACGGCTCGTAATCTCTTAGCTGGTTATGCGAGGATACTATAGGAAATATGGCCAGCTTATACTGAAGATAGTGTTTGGAAATCGCAGCTAAATTATTATAGTGAATGTTGTTTCTGATTATTTTAAACTTTATTCTTGTTTGATATAGGGTTTTTTTCTCTTTGTATTTCAGTGTTGTTGTTTTAATAGTTTTGGTGATAGTGTTTAATGATTTGAAGTTGAAGTGTAGGAGAGCCATGCTTCGGCACGAATGGGCCGGCTCGACCGGAGTGATACCACGACCTCACAGAAAACCGACGTGAAACAAGGCTCGCGTTGTGTGAGTGAGGTTCCCGGAGGCCCAATTACCTCCCTTTCCTAATTCTCCCAGTCCCTGATTCCCCCAACAACCCTTATATTCTTCTCAATAAAACTTAATTTCTCCTAAACACTAGAACACTCAAAAACTCAAAGATGGCACCGCATTTCATTACAAACACTTTCATTCCAATATTTATCGAAATTATAATGTTTTACGATCGATCGATTGACATGAAAACACGGGTACTCATTAGCTTGTCTATGGTGCGTTTGGCGGGAAAACATCAGACGGCCATGTTGCTTTTGACACATCTCCGAAATGTCAGATTATATTTTACGTGATTATCAAATGAGTTTATTAACATAAATAGTACTTCGGTTCGTGCAAGTGAATGCTTGTTTTGTAATGCTTACTGCATTCTTGAACCAGGCTGCGTACGCGCTGAAACCGAGGTAATCGCACACTTTCGCGGCGAATCGTAAACTTGAATCGATTTCGTGATATTTGTAGTAGCATCAATGTTGTTCTTAACGATTTTAATTTAATCTTTTTCTCCCACCGATGTTTCGACTTGTTTCTGACGATAAAGACCTTTCGAAATATCAATTAAACCATTGCATGACTCTTGAATATAATAATTATGTTTATTTTAATTAGATAATCAACAAGTAGGTTATTATACTTATGCTTTTTTTTTTATTTGCCGTGCAGTCAACCGCGCATCTTAGGCAATATTTTTTGTCTGTTGTTGACTCTTGTTTTCAAAGCAATAAGGGTGATTTTTGCGGTTTACTGGCTAGCAGACCACCTGTTATATTGAATATTTGGTTTTTACTGACTTCTTAGTTATCTTAACTCCTAGTCCCTGCGACTTAGACAGTAGGATTAACGGTTAATTAATGGCTTCAATAGTTAATGAATTAATTTTACAAAAAAATATACAACCTATAATTATTTATGCATATTTATTCCTCACTCGCAGAATGATAAGTCATAGTCAGTAACTGAAATAAAATAGAAGGGGAACTAAGGGGAATTTATATTTTTAATTATATTATAACTGACATAGAAAAATTCAGGTACGTACCTACTTGTATCCTGGAATGAATCTTCTGAACGTCCCCCAAAGTCCTCACTCAATTAAATAATTACTAAACTGTAGAAACTTTCACCTATCGTCATAAAAATATTCAAAAATGCATTCAATAAAGATCATTCTATCATGTCATAATACAAGATTCGCAAAATTCCTATCATCACAATTTTGTCATGGGAACACTTTCAAACTTCCATCTATTACCACGCTTACGATTATAATATCGATAATAATTTTAAATTACTTGTTTTCACTCCAAACGAAGGTGTCATAAAATTCACTTATCAACTTCGACGAATCAATTCATACGTCAGTTGAAACAGAGTTATTAAACACGATTTTTTCGAATACCCACCTTATGACTTACAAAATAAGGTTCAACCAAAGTTACTACGTAAGTTTGTAAGAATGCGAGCATAGACAAGTGACGTATATAAATGTCAAACACACAATGAGGCAAAGGAATTGTCCACACAGCCACGCACGGACATTCTTCTCGCAGTGTCAATATTGTTGTCTATTGTTCGATGTCAATTAGGTAATTGAATAGAAATTATGCTATTAATACACAATAGAAGGCTTGATCAAACACAATGAAGCTTTATAATGGAATTTAAATGCTTAGAAGTCGTTTTCACTTTTGTTTTAATAGAATTGTTAGTTATGTAATGAAATAGTATAACATTACGTCAGTTATAGTGTTTTGTGAAAACAATTCAATTATCTACAAATGAAATTAATTTATGTAATTAAGTATCGATTTCTAGTATGGCAGATATTGAATCGACCTTCAGTTTTGTTATCTGAGTGATTATTACGAAAGAGGTAAGTAACAATTGGCGTTCCATTCTCTGCCTGCCCCCATGGGAGACAGGTGTGAGGTTATCTATGTATGTTGTATCTTTTTATGACTCGAAAGGTTGCATTTACTTTTCTATTAACCTTGACATAATGTTCCAAATTCAAAATCAACGTTATACTTTATTAAAAAACAAAACACGTCAAAAAAACTTCCTGCTCAATCTAAAACAAAAAAATAAATCAATAACAACCTCCTTGTTATCAGATAAAAGATTAATCGAACATCTAGGAAGTTGATTAACAAATCCTTCATTCATTATTCTCATACATAGACACGATATTTTGTTCGCACAACGCCTACTAAACGTTTTTAAATAATTATTGCTGCTTTACATTGCTATCAGACTCAAACCCTGACCTACAGTTGTCGGTTATTTTGATTCGTTATCAATTAAGAACAATGATTTTAATTTTGCATGCTTATTTTCGTGTTCCGTATATCTAATTAATAAAATGCTAAATAACTATGAGTCTATACAACTGCAGGTACCTACACCTTCTCAATAGACTATAGTTTTAAAATCATTAATGAACAATGCATTTATTTTGTTAGATGATGTCATGATGAATGCGTTAATTAAACATCGTAGCGTGTTTTGTAAATATAAACAAAACATAACAATAAAATCTTAATTCTATCGCAGCAATCGTTATTTCTTTTATTTCTATCTTACACAATCTGATGACAAATCACGCATTGCAAAACATAAGTCCGTGAAAATTATTCAAAACAATCTATTACTTGGCCTGAGACAATTTTCAGACAATCGCGAGAAATATTTAGAACACGCCGCCATCATTACCGAAGGCTTGTCAATAAACAAAAGTTTGAAAAATCCGTTCGAATTTCCCGCGTTTTTCAATGTCATTCTTGGTTGAGCAAAGAGAATTCCAAGCAGGCAAAGGCCACAAATAGGTCAGCCAAGTAACAAAAAAGTTTATAAATATTCCTGCATAACTCAAAAACTCTTTTCTATGTCAGGGTCTGAAACGAGCGTGTTGGGCGTGGTTAAACGTAGGTGTGGTGCGTCGGTGATTCTTTGTTTAAACACCACTAATGTTATTGTTCTACAACACGCCATATTATTGACAATACTCACAGCTTTATTTAAATAGGTGATAATAAATTGGAGGCGTAATCAATTACCTATATCTATTAAACATTTTCTGGCATTGAATCCATATTTGGCATTCATAACAAAAGAATGATGACTTCCTATTTGCTTGCGTCTTCATGCAAATATTATTTATTATCTATACATGTATCCAAATTGTAAATTGATTTAAATCATTAGATTCGTATAGATAAGTATAGATAGATAATGTTCACTTTTCCTGATTGTCGTGATCTCATTTCTGATAAATTATTATCGGATCGATTTCCGATCGTAATTAAAATTGATTTAATTATATTTTTTTTAATAATGGGAGACTGGTTTTGGTCTTTAACGGGTTTATTGAACAGTTAAGTGATTTAAACTTAGCTAAACTAATGTATAGATGTTGTTTGATTATGTACTTAAACTTGTTGCTTCTTTATGTATGTTTGTGGTATATTATGTGTACCTAAGAATATAATGATACCTTATACCCTACATCTGCTGATTTAACATTAGAATATAAGCACACAACTTAGCGTTATTAACATTTTTTGTTTATTATAAGTCAGTTTTGTTTCATCGAATAACTAGTTTTGTTTCATCGAATAACTAACTGCTCATTATTCATTATTATGTTTAATGGCTTACTCACGTAACTGTTTGACGAGGACCTCGACTAGTTTCAAGCCACGCTAGGGACTCATATATGAGCAGGACTGCATGATACACGACGACGCGACGCGGCAAGCGTCAATTAGTTCATCGCACTTGCTTACCTATACCTATGGTTCTAAAACAATTACTGTAGTAAAAAAAATAGTGAGTACTTTATAAGATTTTAAACTGACATAGTCACTAACAATTCAACCGTGATTATGACGCTTGCAACAGTGCCGAAATATCGGAAACTCATAGACATAAATAAACATGGTAAATATCCCGTCTCAAGTTCTAATGATACAAGTACCTTATTTGATAGGCTGGGTAAATGTTAATTCAAATATTAAAGCCACTAGGTCAGGTTATTTTGTTATTTCGGCTTAGAACCTGGGGGCCTACTCCAATTCAACGAACGAACGAAAAAACTTCGCATATTGCATACTACAATTCTATTTATTGCGAACTTTCGTGAACAAAAATTAACGAATGAAATGAAGATAAATAAATAAGTTTTGATATGAAATTAAAAATAAAACGTTATTTTAAGTAATTCAATAAAACCTACGGCCGAAAATTAAACGAAACTTCGCATTCGAGAACCGGAGTAGGCCCCCTGGTATAACGATGACGCCTCATTTTTACGTATAAGCCCATTTAAGCTAGTTTAAAGGTGGGTCTAGACTTTAATTAGGCTTATGATTAATTTGGAAATTTCCCTTGGGAATGTCTATATGAGTTTTAATACGGTCTAATGTTTCAAACACGTGTAAATAGTACTACATACTATGGATACATTAGTAATGTCAAACCTATTTAACACGTATATTTTTTTAGACAGAAGCCGTAGACAGAGTATGTGCTTGTTCCTCTCGAAGAAAATCTTATTTTAAGAGTGGAAGAGCCATACTTCGAATGGGCCGGTTCGAACTAACGATTCATAGAAAACCGACGTAAAGAACTTTGCGTTGTCTGAGTGAGGTTACCGAAACCCAATTAACTTCCTTCCCAGTATCCTCCCAGTCTCCGATTTAACAACCCTTAAATTCCTAATCGGAAAAGGCCGGCAACGCACTTGTAACGCCTCTGGTGTTTCGGATGCCCATGGGCGGCGGCGATTACTTACGCATCAGGTGATCCGTTGCTCATTTACCAGCTTATACTTTAAGAAAAACCAGAACCTGTCTGCGCGTGCTACTGATTTTCAGGGTACCGATTTCTGTTCGATCTGCAGTCTAATCTATAGCTCATTAAAAACCTAGCAGAACCTAAAACCTCAGGCTAAGGCTCTAAAACAATTTGTTACACAAATATTATTAAATTCTTCAGTGAATGCGGACTTAGTTATAAAGAATAATTGTGTGTGTAATTAATGCAAAGTTCTCTTCCGCTCATAAACCGATTAAATACAAACAAAGTGTTACACTGTCAAAATAATACCCACAGACTATGTATGTAATGTAATTCAGACGTTTATTTTAAAAAAGTACAGTTGAATACAAACGTTACTTAGTATCTTGTATCATCAACATGTTTAAGATGGCTTAGACGAACTTATGATAGCATACTTGTATAATAACTATCCTAAGACAAACTAAATTAACTAAAAATCACGGTTTAATCACGTACATTAATGGAGAAAAGCTCTACTAGTTTCGAGTCATAGAGGGACTCTTCATCATGAGCAGCGTGCGCAGACGCGGCGACGTCAGTACGCTGCGCGACGTAATTTACGTGAGTAAACCATGCAAGATTGTATGTTTAATTTGTTTACTAACAATAAATTTTTACTAAATAGGGGTATGATTACCTTCCTGTTACTGTAAAGATCCATGTTCAATCAGGTGAAATCGGGTACCTTGCTAGAAGTAACTTGAAGATTGATTGAAGAAAATAATTTTCTTTTGTTTTTCTTTTATACTCCTTAAAAAAAATGTATGTGAAACTGCTCTGAGACATTCTTCCTAATTATCAGACGCTGACTGTACTCACAGATACAAAATTACACATGGTTTACGACATGTGCGAGAGATAAGCGAGTAATTATTCCTTTCTCAGGTCTATTAAGACATTTAATTAATATAATTGACTAATGCGGACAATGAGAAGGTACCTACCTACTGTAGAACGCACTAATTGTTAGATGTTAATCTGCTAGACTGGCGAGTGACCGTTACTTTTGGAGGGAAAAATTCGCGCGTCTTTTTACCCGACTGCCAAGGAAGGGTTATGTTTTTCGCGCGTATCTTGTATGTATGAGCCTAATATTCTTTATTACCTCATTTCTTCGAAACGGCTTGATGGATTTCGACAATCAGGGTATTGTTGGATTCGTCTTAATTACCCAAGTGTTCTTAGATATGTGACGTAAAACAAAAACCAATATGGCGGCCGTGAGGCGCCCTAGATAGAAGTAAAAAAAAAAAAAATTTTTTTATTTGCTACAATATGGGTATCAAATTAAAGAGCTCATCATGAGGATTCCAAAATGGTATATCACTGACATATAGAAAAAAAATACTATGTGCAATTATGTTCTTTATTATCCAAACTAAATACTCGTATGGGTACTACGCGACGCGATTGACTAGCGGTGTCTGAACTTAAAAGTGAAAAGTGATAATAAAAGTACGTCTTAACTAAATTATTTACAATGAATTTATTTATAAATAAAGGACTAGCGACCCGCCCTCGCTTTGCTGAACGTTAAATAAGGAATCTATCTACATAGTCGTTTACCTATAGCCCATGCGACGCGTCAACTGTAAAGACCGTTTTTTGTCTAAAACTAGTAGAAATTTTGACACAGTGTACAAAGCAAATTTTATCTTCATTTAATGTAGAAAATTAATAGACTATTTAAAAGGATAAGGATTAATACTATTACGGACAAAAACCCCTCACAATAAAAGATCCAAAAAAAAAATTAAATAGTCCACACGACGAAAATTCTTTCAAAGAATTAGACCGTTTTCGAAATTTGTAAATAGTAAATTTTACTGCCCTTAATCCTTTTTCTTTTTCTAATTCCTTTACTCTCTTTGTGTTACGCAATCAATCTATACATATAATAAAATCGTAGAAAAGTGCTGTCTGTACATTGAAAATAAAAATAAAAAAAATAGGGGGTTATTGTTATGTCGTGTCGAACCCAAAAATTAATTAACTTTTTTTTTGTCTGTTTGTCTGTTTGTCTGTTTGTCTGTTCGTCTGTGCGCGCTAATCTGAATCGGCTGAAGTTGGATGCGGTTTTCACGAATATATTGTGGGATGCTTAGTGTTTGTTTCAAATCGGTTCATAAATTTATGTCAAATTAAAGAATCACGTCGAACATTCTATGCTTATACCATTAATCTCCGCAACTATTCGACGGATTTGGTTGAAATTTGGTACAGATATAGTTTAGAACTTAGAAAGGACATAGATATATTTTTATTTCAAAAATCAAAAAATAAAAATAAGAAATAAATTATTTATAAATAATTCTATGTCGATCGTTACTTTTCATCATGTTATTGTTTTAATTTATCGAAAAAAAGTAAATAAATAGTAAAAAGGTATGAAAAAAATAATATCTTAATAAAACATTTAGTACAAAGAAAATTCTAACGGAGTATAGATAATTCTATGTCGATCGTTACACGACTTCGGTTCATGTTATTGTTTTAATTCATCGAAAAAAAGTAAATAAATAGTAAAAAGGTATGAAAAAAATAATATCAATATAATTAAACTTTTAGAGTATAAATAAATAATCCAAGTTGTCTTTATCCTCGATAGATGGCGTTGGGATCGAAATAGATCGCGCTATGGTTTCGTTACATTCATTTGGTTGGGTATCGGCTTCGGTACTATCGTAGTGTATTATCAGTCGTATGATTATTTGTTTCTAAATTGGTTTCGTTGTATTTGTCAATTAATAAGTTTATTTGTTGGGTTTTCAATGGCAAAAAAACGGAACCCTTATAGATTCGTCATGTCTGTCTGTCCGTCCGTCCGTCCGTATGTCACAGCCGTTTATTTCTACATAGTTGAAATTTGTAGGATGGTGTATTTCAAAACCGCTATTTGAATTTTGAATAAAAATGAATAAATTTAAAAATTAAGGGGGGCACTCCATACATGGAACTGATTAAAAAAATTTTTTTTTCATCTAACATATCCGTGATGGGTGTCTATAGATAGGTCTTTAAAAAAGACATTAAGGTTCTTAAAACCACTTTTCGTCAAAATCAATCGTTTAAAAGTTAGACGCTTCCAAAGTGGAAAAATGAGTGTCCCCCCCCCTCTAACTTTTAAAATAAGAGAGTGAGATCCCGCGAGATCAGGAACTATGTGGTTAAAACCAAAAATTTGCCGGAAGTCACTATTCCACGCGAACGAAGTCGCGGGCAAAATTAGATTAGATTTAAGTCGTTTCTTTTAAATTATTTAGTCTAAAATAAATGGATCGACGTGTGTTATTATGCCCGACTGCCAAGGAAGGGTTATGTTTTTCGCGCGTATCTTGTATGTATGAGCCTAATATTCTTTATTACCTCATTTCTTCGAAACGGCTTGATGGATTTCGACAATCAGGGTATCGTTGGATTCGTCTTAATTACCCAAGTGTTCTTAGATATGTGACGTAAAACAAAAACCAACATGGCGGCCGTGAGGCGCCCTAGATAGGAGTAAAAAAAAAATTTTTTTTTTATTTGCTACAATATGGGTATCAAATTAAAGAGCTCATCATGAGGATTCCAAAATGGTATATCACTGACATATAGAAAAAAAATACTATGTGCAATTATGTTCTTTATTATCCAAACTAAATACTCGTATAGGTACTACGTGACGCGATTGACTAGCGGTGTCTGAACTTAAAAGTGAAAAGTGATAATAAAAGTACGTCTTAACTAAATTATTTACAATGAATTTATTTATAAATAAAGGACTAGCGACCCGCCCTCGCTTTGCTGAACGTTAAATAAGGAATCTATCTACATAGTCGTTTACCTATAGCCCATGCGACGCGTCAACTGTAAAGACCGTTTTTTGTCTAAAACTAGTAGAAATTTTGAAACAGTGTAAAGAGCAAATTTTATCTTCATTTAATGTAGAAAATTAATAGACTATTTAAAAGGATAAGGATTAATACTATTACGGACAAAAACCCCTCACAATAAAAGATCCAAAAAAATATATTAAATAGTCCACACGACGAAAATTCTTTTAAAGAATTAGACCGTTTACGAAATTTGTAAATAGTAAATTTTACTGCCCTTAATCCTTCTTCTTTTTCTAATTCCTTTACTCTCTTTGTGTTACGCAATCAATCTAAAATAACTTGATCGACGTGTGTTATTTTTTTATTATCTTGGTATTGGAAGTAGTTCTCTCGTGTCGCGGGTGAAATCTTGAGAAACACATAGCCGTATTATAACTAACTAAAAAGTGTTAAATAAAAATAAATAAATTTAAAAAATTAAAAAACCCGACTGCTTAAAAAACACTTTAAATAAAAACTGAAAAGTAAAAAACAAGCTTAGTCTAAAAGTGTAGATAGCAATGCTATTACCACATAATTAAATAATTTCATAATCAATACACAAAAAATAATAATCTTATGCGAAACATAATTGAGTGTAACAGTCGGGACCCATTAAATAAACTAGACTAAAATCATTCAATATGGGTCCCGATTGTTACACTCAATTATGTTTCGCATAAGATTATTATTTTTTGTGTATTGATTATGAAATTATTTAATTTTGTGGTAATAGCATTGCTATCTACACTTTTAGACTTGTTTTTACTTTTCAGTTTTTATTTAAAGTGTTTTTTATGCAGTCGGGTTTTTTAATTTTTTAATTACAGACACATTTAAGTATTATGACGCCATGTTGACAATCAGAGACAATAAAATTAAATAAACGTCAAATTATGTAATGTCACTATCGTAATTATGTCGAAGATAAGATATTTCTTGGCAGTATAGTCGACAATATTGTATCGGTTGTCATTCAAGAATAAAAATAGGTATTTCTTTAGCTTCGAATGCTCGTCAATTAATTTAGTTATGTACATACATGTAGGTGTACCTACAAATGCAATCTTCTTTAAATTGTCACTGAACAATTTCACAAAACCTTTTATCTAGTTCTTTTACCAAAGAAGGAGTAAGAAATATGGTCACCTTGGACCCCTATGTCTGCACGAACATAGGGGCCTACCTAGTCCTATGGGACATGCAGGGCACCTCTGTGCATTGTCAATAGAAACAAAATAAACAATAAATATACACAATAACTAGCTTCTGCCCGCGTCTTCGTCCGCGGAAATTTAAAAATTTTAGGGTTGTACTACCCCTAACATTCAGGGGGATG
Source organism: Spodoptera frugiperda (assembly GCF_023101765.2). NCBI lineage: Eukaryota > Metazoa > Arthropoda > Insecta > Lepidoptera > Noctuidae > Spodoptera > Spodoptera frugiperda. Next base: position 7,783,442 of record NC_064229.1, on the reverse strand, counting down.
AAAAATAGATGTTGGCCGATTCTCATAGATTCCGGATAAGCACAATAAAATTCATCAAAATCGGTCAAGCCGTTTCGGAGGCGTATGGCAACGAAAACTGTGACACGAGAATTATATATATTAGATATAACAAATTTCTTAGTAAAAAAGTATTTGTCTAATATTTTTAATCAATTATTCGATAAGATTTATCTTCAAGGATTATTGACCTGTTTGTGTACAGTCTCCGCAACTTCATCGCGTGATGAAGTGAGTCAGTCTATAATAATTGCTAATCAATGATTTCGTATTGATAACAAAATTTGTCTGGTGCTAGGTCGATACTTTACTTCTTTCTATATATTTTTTTAAATAATCTACATATAGGTATTCAGACCAACCAAAATAACTAAATTAAAATAATAATTATTATGAACTTCAATAATTATTAATTTCGCAAAATAAAAATTAAATTACACGTCTAAAATTGACATTTCTCAATTCGAAAAGTAAATTGAATTAGTTCCAAATTCAAACACATGTCACTGTCACATGCACTTTTTTTTCTTTTGAAGGATGACGTAGGTGAAGTCGTATTGAACCTAATTTCGATTGAGTAAATAAAACTCGATTTTCTTTCTGCAATACAATAATTATACAATCCACCGACCACAATGAATTATAAATAAAGATAAATTTTGACATCATCGATTTGACAAAACAATAACAACGCGACAGACGTGATAACACTCTGATGTCATTTATGTAATGACTCAATTGTAATGTGGTAATAGCAAATAGCAGAAGATAAATAAAATAGATTACACACACACTCCGTAATAGTACTGAGAAGATTTGGAAAAACCGAAAAACCCTCCTCCTCGGCCTCGGTAGTCGTACTTGCAACTATTCAACCTCCTAAGCCCCCAAGCCCCAGCCCCGTAGCTTTAGAGATTGTTTTTTTTTACGTTTGATGGGTCCTATACTACGACTATCTCACCTGATGGTAAGCGATAATGCGGCCTACGATGGAGCACATCTGTCCATAAGCAACCCACTCGTGCTTTGAGGTCACCCAGATTATACCCATCAGGAAACACAGACTCCGGCAAAGAACACCACTCCTTAGCAGTTCGCACAAATAAGCTTGAAGCGATTCTCTTTTTTTTGAGGGGCGAAAATCTTCCAATGTCTTCTCCAGTGTCAGACTTTTACTGACTAAAAACTACCCCGTTCCTACTCCTGCTTTTCGAGCCGGAGCCCCGGTAAACCCGCCAGGTAGTCCGCAGCTCATTGTCTACAAGTAAAACCGCGAAGCAAATTAAGTTTCACAAACACAGCAACAATAATCCCCACTTAGCCAAATGTAACGTAGGTACTATTATAATTACAATTACGCTAATTTAGTTCTATAGTCATTTCGTAGGTACGTACACTACGTACATAGCACGTTCTGTATATTTTTTATGTCAGTAAGGTAGGTACAATGAGGCGTGGTTCCAACGACCAATAAAACTAGGTTATTAGTTCTACGAAGTGCGATCAACAAATTAGTAGGTGGAAACCGGATCTGTTTTTTTTTACATACTCTATGGTTTTAGGGTTAATTTTTTTGAGACATAGATTTATTTGACACTTTTTTTGCAAAGATAATAAGTATATGTACTAAGTATAATGTTATTGTTATAGGATTATCTCAGAATAATGTTATTGTTATAGATTCTAACTTTTACTAAAAATACTTAACGAAACTTAGACACAATTTCAAACTTTCTGCTAAAAGTAAACTTAACATTGATTAACTCAATAAGAGAAGACATAACATGTAACCTAATATCCCCATCCTTGATAGACCCTCATAAAACTACTCCAAATTGTGGCAATTGGAAAAAAAGAAAGTAATAAAAAAAAATAAGCTCAGACTATTTACTTAATAACAACACTAAAATAAAATATAAAAAAATATTGACATAAAAAAATATTATCAATTCATTTTATCAAAATAAATAATTAAGGTAATAAAAATATAACCAGTCGAATTAAAATAATGACTTTACTCGTTCTTTGCTACTGGCGTTCAACACTACAGAGGAACGAATGCTTTTTTTTAATAATATAAATAATTCATTCATTCATTCAGCCCTTAGCCTTAGGCATCTTCGTAAATGTTACAATTTATCGATTTTTTTTAAAACAGCTGCCAATAAATTGTGGAGATTTACCAAAAATTTGCATCCGTAACTAAACTGTATCACGCAATTCCGTTGTTTTCGGGCATGGGGTCTTAGGTTCGATTCCCGGGTCGAGCAAAGAATTACTGAGTATCCTTCTTAAATTTTTCGATAATAGGTACATCGGGCACGTGCACACATCTTGCTACTACTGAGAATATTACATAGGTACTTTATATGGTACAACCCTTCTAACACTCATGACCATAACATAAACGGTAAGTAGGTAGCATTACGTGCCGTAAATGTGTTCCTCTGCCTACCCCTTCGGAGATAAAAAGTGAGACTGAATAAAAAATATACGTATGAAGAACTACAACGATTTTTCAATTGTATATACATTGCCGAAATAGGTACTAAACTCAAAAACCAAAATAGTAAGTAGGTAGGTACTTACCTATCTATTGGTCTCCTCCACTTTGTACAGAAACTTTAGACAGTTTCTTAACTTTCGTTAACTTATAGTAAACTCAAATACCCATGAAGGTACCAACAACACTTACTCATACCTATTTTGCTAAGTAAATAATCTAAATAACAAACATACAAATATTATTGTCATTGTAACAAGTGACTACAAAGTAGGTAACTTATTAGGTATTCCAAGTATCTCAGAACTTTATTCTCTTATTGCAGTTATTGCTAATAAACATTACAAAACTACGCAACTGTAGGCCGATACTCGAACATTATAAATTGTTTTGACGAGACGTGTCTTTAAATAATTAAAAAAAAAGAAACTGCATAGCAGTCTATTCATCTCCGAAGTTTTTACACAAGGGCACGTGTTCGCATACAGTACATGGGCTGTTTTCCGTATATTTTCTGGTCGGGTGCGCGGCGGAGCGCGCGGGCTGTGCGCGGGGCGCGCGGGGCAGGTCGCCGGCAGATGCGCCGCGCAGCGCCATCTCTCGGGGCCCGTCGCGCCACGCGCCAGGTGCGCGCTGCCCGCACCGCGGCCGCCGCCCGCCCTCAGTCCGCCGTCACGCGCCGCCGCGACAACACGTTATTAAGGCCTCTGTACGCCACTACACGCGACGCGCGCGTTTCGAACGTAGTGAACGATCTCGCGACCGGTTCGCCGGAGCCCATGAGCGACTAGTGACATCTCGATACTTGTGCTGTGTGACTTGCAGTGAAACGCTCAGTGCATACATGTGCAAGTGATGGATTACTGCGGATCTACCTTCGAGTGCTGACGACCGGGTACGGTCCCGACGTATGCCCCGGCGCCGCTAGCCCGGACGCGCCAGCATGCGCGCCCCCGCGGTGCTCATCGCCCTGCTAGGGTTTCTACCCCAGGTACTGACATCGACACCAAAAACCGCGAATCCCCGTTTGTTTACGTTTCGCATCGGCGTAATCCAATCAAAAACTCGTGGTTCGCATCGTTTCTCATAAACAAGACAGCGATGCCGACCGGCGGCTGTCGGTGCGACCGCTGTGCACTAGGCGATAGTTTCCCACGAGTGGCCTGGCAGATCGTCCTGGATAGTGGTCGGGAGCGAGGGTGTAGTGTAGGTGAGCTCGCAGTCGTGACCGGCCGCGATCGGGCCGCCGACTTCTCCACGCGCCTGTGTGTGTCCGTCCGATACGTTTACCGAGCAAACATAGGTACATAGTTATAAAGAAAGTTCAGGTTTTAATACGACCGGCGCGCGGGGTCAGCTAGGTCGCGAGCCTCTTCGTTTTAAAATTAGATGCATTCCGAGGCTTTGCGGTGGATTCGAGTCCGGACGAGACGTATTCGCGACGATCTGCATGCACCAACGACAAGAATAACTCTTCCAGACGACTCTCAAGGCGCGCGATATTTCGGGCAGGGTTAGTAGTTCGGTCTAGTTTACACGACGGAACCCTTTGCTTGTTTATTGACCGTCGCTAATCGCCGGTAAATAGGCGCCGAGCGCAGTAAAGTTGGCCGTACATAAACAATGCGCTCGAGATGAAAGTTCCGAGGAAATTGTCAAAAGGTGGCAGACTGTAAATAATATCTGGAGTAGTGCGAGGTCATCGCCCTATGAACCGGTCAAGGTTACTTGTCCTACGCCAAGGGTTGTGTGGCCGTGGAGTGGCCACGACGTGACGTGTGAACTTCACAGTTCATGAAACTTTCGTGTTTTTTATCGCATCACTTTTATACTCTTAAGTAGACTCACTTATCGATAAACGCAGACTTAATTAACTTGGTTATTTGCCTCATTAACGTCTTAAAGGAAACGTATCAATCAATCGAATGTAGCCTTTCAGTCCAATGGGCGGAGATACTCGATGTTTATTTATGTACGGCTAACATCTACGAGTACCATCTTGAATAAGCTCAAGAAAAGCTCATCGCATGATTCACTGTAACTATCGGTACACGGCCGACTCGATACTTTTATTCGATATCTAGACCTCCTTAGCCTTTCCCCGACATCGGTGCCGGTGCCCGCAGTTTAAGTAAAAGCCTATTTACAAGCGCCACCGAAATGTCAACAAGACTCGATAATAATAAAAAAAATCGATACTTGTCTCGAATGACTTTTTGTTCTCCCGCATCGTTTACCGGTCTCGAGGGCAATTTACAATGAGGGAACTATTCCCCAATGCGTGCGTGTGCGCACTCTGAACGAATAGTTATTAATGTGTTCGCAAAATGTACCGTTAATATCACAAACACATGCACTTTGTTACATGCGAATATTAATAAAACTTGTCGACGAACAACCGGTGTGTCGGGAATTGATCCCCGAGTCCGGCTGATCCGTGTGATTTTTGTGCACTTTTTACCGTCAATTGCTGTTTTAATTGTTTTTTTCTGTTGAGCCAATCAGGTTTAATTAAATAGTGTGGGTCCGCTTCACACCAACATACAAGCTGTACCTATCTATTTATTTATAGTCCTGTGCGTGTGAGTGTGTTTTCAAGGCGCTATAATACATTATGAATGAAGTCGCGTTGTTTCATAAAAAAACGGTATTTTGCGCACCACCGCTCCGGACTGGTTTGTCTTGCCCCTGGTCCCGTCTACGTGACGACGATCGTGCATTGATGTAATTGTCCCACCGATCAGTCAACTCGATTCTTTATACTCGATACATCCGTAGGAATCGATGTCCGGATTTTTCTTTTTTTTACCCCCACGTGCAGCCAGTAGCTAATTCAGCTGCATTATTCTTTCTTTGATCGCGTTCGAAACTCGAATCGCGTGATCGTTCCACTGCCTTTTTGATCGGAAGCGGCGTCGGAAACACGTCTGCCCGAAAACCACAACGTAATAATTTCCAATTTGAAATAAGTAAATAATTCACTGAAGGTTGCTCCGTTCGATTCGTGATCGCATTTATCCCTGAGAAATTATTCAGAGGATAGGCTGTTTATTAAACGGTCGTATCCTCATTGGCCATGTATGGGTATTATAAACGAGTCGATATTTTTAATGCAATAGGTACGACATTGTTGCTGGTTGCATTCTATAACGTATTCTTGATTACGCTCGGCGTCTACCTGTCGCAAATCTAGGACATAGCATGTCATAGCTCGCATGGAACGTTACTTGTGCGTGTATGATTGCGTTACGATTTGTGATATAACCGAGATATATAGTTATATTTCATTTTTAGGTGTGTTCTGTCTATGTGTGTAGTGTGGCACTTGTCTATTATTAGGGTTGTCAAGTTAGTAAAGTTTTAAAAGTGTTCCAAATTCAAAAGCAACTCAACACGAACATTAATAAAATCTCGTTTGTTAATTATAAAGGAAGTTATGAGTTTGAAACTGGTAACCCCGGTAATATTACCCGAGCAGGTGCAGTCATTAATGGCAACTCTTAAACACACTAACATCTGCTTTTTTCACAATCCACTCAACTCGGGCACACGAATTCTAATTGCCGGCCTGACATGTTGATTTAAAGTTCAATTCTGACTCGTGAGTCGGTTATCAGAGTGAACCAGCCGCTTTAATGGTCATTTTAACTGCTTATATCGTCATATTAAAGTAGACAGTACTGTTATGTGGCTACTTATAAAGTAAGTAAAACTTTATTAAATGATACCTACGTGCGTACGAAATGTACACTTCTAATTAAATTAGAAATAAAATGTATAGCGAGGCAACACGATAGCAACTCAGGTGAACTATGTCCAATAAAAATTGTTAGTTAGCTCGTAATTCCAGCCTACGTACGAGTATTCTCGTGGCGTAAAATTTACTTCATAAAGTTAGGCAACCGGTGTTAATTTTATGTGCAGAAAACTATTTTGTTAACAAATACCTACCAACGAATCGGTGTTGCCACGCATTTTCACCGCGATTTCCCAACAATTTTGTAAGTAAATGACTTCTATGTAAAAACCACCTGCCGCTTCAAATTCCCATTTACGTAAAAAATCACACAGAACTAACAAAGGCACAATAATAAATTAATCGTCATATGTCATGTTAGTAGCAATAAAGTATTTAAGTATGTGAAACTCCTTAACGGTAGGTTTTTAAACTCTGTTATAATTTCGTCCATTGTCCAAAACGGTTTTTGTTCTATGAGAACCGACTCAATTATAAGAGACTTTATACGAAACACGTATAATCGCTGGTTTTTAACAGCTTAACTATGTGAAATTTTAAGTTTTCGTCTCATTGTGATGAGTGTATAATGACCGACTGAGCAGCGCGTGCGTCACTCAACAGATTCACAAAAGATATCTTGTTTTTCTAACTTAACGACAAAACTGTTGAAATACATTTAATTAGACCATAACACAATTGGCCGCTGTCGAAAAGCCGATCGATAAAATTCGTGTTTTTGTGTATCAATCCCGACCGGACGTTTAATTGATTCCAAGTGACATTTGTGAAAAAACAAACATGGCTGCCAGGACCATTGATCAGATTACGCAATGTAACCAAACTGGATGCTCGGGGAAGTCAATATTATGTATTATTTATAAACAGACAGTGCTTAGCTTTCTTGTGTGAACTTATCAAAGGATATTGAATGATGTGCTTCGAGATAATAAACCAATACCATAAATGCATTTGTAAATAAGTAAATAATTCAACCCTATTTCGGCATGAGTGCGCAACGACTGTGGTAGGGCGCTCGTTCGTTTTCGAATTTCGAAATTTATCGGATGCCGCGTAAATTCAGCCAGTAACCTTCTAATTTAAGGTTCTATTGTCTAGTGTTGCCAGTGCAAATTATTAAATTCCGAATTGGGTAAATGTGCCAGTGATGATGGTAACACGGTGTAGGTTGCACAATGCTTCAGGCATAGCGCGGTGATGAGTCGGTGCTTCTATTGCACGTGGGTTGAAAGTTAAGGCCATAAGTTGACAGTTATGAATACTCACTTACATTTGATGCTGCGAATAAGTTATTGCTCGGTGTGTGGGCGTCAATTAAGAAATAATTAAACGAGTAATGAGAATAAGATTACACGCTCGTTATTTCGTAACTGCATCTAAATCTCCCTATGTACTTAGAGTGGTAAGCAAACGGAACTGTGGTCGACTGTATCATACCGTTTCATAACGTTGCAGCGAATTACCTGCGATGTGCAATGGATGATCGCACTTACATTGAAAATAATTTCATTCCTTCCTCTGCACGTCGTATCGAGTTTAATCATATTGTACCTGTATTAGGCAGGTAGTTACATCGAAATTGAATTAATAAACTTGTAAATCTAAAGCGTAATCAATTCTTAAACGCAATTATTAATATCAAGTGTATCCCGACTGGATATCACTACGTAATTATTTCATTTCGTTGGGCCGAACAAAAAAGGTTTAACTCCAAAAGAATTTTAATAAGTTCCGTATTCAATCTCCACAGTGAGAGGTTCACACGTATAATCCCAATAACAATTCAAGCAAGAAGATCTGGTTTACGATATAAGAGAGTACACGACTGAGATCATAGCGCGCAGTACACCGACGCACGAAATCTCAATTCGCTTGTGCAACACGCTTAAATAACCGCAAAATACCTTATTATGCGCTTTCCATATACGTTCCAGGCAATCTACGGGGCCTATTACGTTCCACGCTCATGCTTCTCCGTTAATTTCAAATTCCAGACTTAGATCGCAAGTTTCTTTTGTGTCGGCACAGCTGCCTGCGAATCGACACAAAGGAGATCGCAACATTTGTCGCACGACTAAATATCCGTACGTTTTATAAAAGAAACCGTTTATTTTCTTCTAAAGACGTTCCTTGAAACGGAACGCCCTTTGTGCCAACCCGGCGCGTCCCCCCAACACAATACCAACATTGAAGCTAAGTTCTGTGAAAAGTCAGGTCAGAAAACCAATTAGTAACAGCGTTCATTCATCAGCTGGCCTCCTAGAGGACAAATGTTACAGTTTTTTCCAAGTGCAATTAATACCATCTCGGCCGCCGATCTATTTAAAGACGCCAACATCTTTATGGCATATGTATAAAGTGTACTGTAAAAAACTTAAATGAAAAAATAAATCATGCTCGATGATTCCAAATTTAAATATTATATTGCGAATTGATGCACTGGCCACATCGTCGCGCTATTAAAAGACTCTGTTTTGGTGTTTATTTTAACACATTTCGCGTGTGTATAACGGGAGAGATGAAAAACATTCCCCTGTTTCATTATTTGTGTTATTTTTAGACTACGTTCAACCTGCTTGAACGAGTGTTTACACTGTTGCCTTACTTACATACAATAGCGTTCACATTATTAGTCCTTATTATCTTTCCCAATAAGTTAATAAAATACAGTTCCACACAGACCGATAGGTAGGCAACACGCATCCGCTTAGTAAGTGTTCAATAAATCATTTTGACACAGTAATTTTGTTGGAAAATATGTCTAGATCGTGATTCTGCTGCGATTAAAATAAAAAAGAGAATTAATGTAACTCGATAATATAAACTAAAATGTTATTACGAGATCGTAGATTAGGTATTCAAATCAATTTGGATAGTTTGCTTCTTGCTCCGCTCGCCGCAATTAATGTACTTTCCTTTCAACGTGAAAAAAATGATGTTCACGACTCGGACGCCGAATGCATTAACTTGTATTGGAATGTTAAATAAATTAGCCACTCTTGTAATTGATTACTGGCACATATTAAGCTTCAATGTTGTTGCTACATTAACTTGCACCATTTATCGTTAAGTTGACGTCGATTTAATTAAAGAGGGCAAAACCAGATCCACGCTTTTTGTTGCTTAGTACACAAAGCGACGAAACATCGAAAAAGATAAGCGCCTTTTAAAATATAGTCTAAACAACATCAATCAGATAGTCAGCGCGTCAAATCCGCCCGAAGACATAATAAAATTTAACTTATTCGGTAGTCCGGTAAGTATTATTTAATTGTTGGTTTGTTGCCAGCCTCGGGCGAGCCGACGACCGCTCGCTTCCCGCTCTTTTTAACACACTTTTTTTTTATTTACCGTAATTCACTAACTTATTGACATGTAAAACTTATTATAAACTGTTTAAACGTTCAACGTTGGACCAGTAAGCCACAATTCATCAAATTCTTGGCTACTATAACTCGTTTATAAACAATTGATGGACAAAAAAGGGGATGTTTAGAGTGGTGCGTATATTTTTTCTTGCATTTTTTTGGTTCCGCTCCTACCTGACGACCACGTGGATGTGTGAAGTGAGCACTCTGTCCCTTTCACATCTAGGCTTAAAGACAGAGAGGCATGTTTCGCGGTAAATGAATTTACCCCTGTCGCAAACGCAGGAAGTTGGTTGAAATCTGGTGTATTTTTTACCACAGCTTTTGTTTATCATATTGACATCGTTAGACATACAGTCTGTTAGATAAGGCTAACTGAATGGATTATTGTTCTGTCTATCTTGTAATCTTTTGACAATACGTTCTGAAGGCCATATTCGTGGGAAACTAATTAGAAAAGCTTCCAACTGTAGTCAAAATCCATTTGTTATTTGCTATGCAAAAACGTACCTACGCTTACAATCCCGGAATCTAACTAACATTAATTATGTATCCGATTTAATTCAACATAAATTATTCTTTACATGTAATGCCGGAGCTATTAATAACGAGATGAAGGCATATCAAGTTGAAATATTTCCCTAATATTTATTTACTTGTAATACTAATATTTGAAGAGATATTGGAAGTTTATAAGCATTCTACGTCATTAACAGGTCGACTTAATGATTCGAAACACGTCATGATTTAACGAGAGCCATACTAAAGTTTTATGAATGTAATTTATCGTTGTACCATAGTCAGCTAAATAAATAATCAATTAGAACGAAAACTCAGGAAATGATTCTTTTAAAACCTTTTTTTTATGTTTTATGAAGTTTATAGTTAGTGAGCGGTATAGTGTTAGCCGCCGGGAATGATTTGCCAAGACATGGCCGCCATAATTTAATACTACCGCTTCCTTCCGATGCCATATTAAAACAGGATAGACATTTTGACATATGACTTTTATAAAATGGACGAACAGCCTTTACGTTCAGCCTTTCGAAGCTGATAAATTACATACTTATTACGTGATAAAGTTAAGTTAGAAAGATGCAAAAACTTGCATGTACACACTAGCACGTAATTGTTTTATATTACAACAATGTAAAGTAATAAGCAGTTGTTATGAAAATGTTAACATTACTCGCTCGCTCCCTAACGCATTAGTTTTAAACTTGTTGACCCTACTTGCAATACGACCAACTGCATTCTTCCATTATTATATGTAAGGGTTGCACACCCTGGAGGGCAACAAAAACCAGTTATTATTATTCATACACTAGTAAAAAACTACGGGGAATTCAGTCGTCTCGTTGACGACCACTTATCTATCATCGCACATTAAAATATCCAAGTTTTTCATCAAAATCGGTAGTCTCAGCCGCGATCATTTAAAACAAAGCGGGGGGCGCCATTATTTGACAGTTCGATTAACAAAAAATTGTATTGTTACGTCACTAACGTTCGAAATTCGATTCATAGGGGTGTCACCGTTCACCCCACACGCGTTGTTAAATGCAACCCCATTTTTGAGCGACCTACATATAGTGTGTCCAGTAAAACCGTTAATGTCTCAGCAGGATCGATCGCGCGGCCAGTTGTGCAAATACCATGTTTGAGGATTACATCTTTGGGGCGACGAAAGCTGTATTGCCAGTTTGTTTGTGTTGTCACACTGAATCTGATATATTGACTCGCTTAATCTTTACTTTTACCTTCATTCCTGACACACTGACTACAATGTTTGTTTTCTCCGTTTCCAGGTGCTGACGTCTGGTTCCTTCGAACTTAGGATAAAAAGTTTTACGAACTCATTGGGTAGGTTAAGTAGTGGGCAGTGCTGTGATGGTTCCTCAAATAGTGACGCGCCGTGTTTGGCGCCGTGCAGGACTAAATTCCGAGTGTGCCTCAAGATATATCAAGCTAATATCGACACAACGTCACCGTGTACCTTCGGTGACATTACAACGCCTGTATTGGGCGGCAACTCATTGGATGTGCCCAACCTCCACGTGGAAGGATTTAGCAATCCCATCGTGTTCCCCTTCGACTTCACATGGCCGGTGAGTTTCTTCAAATAACTTAACTTTTACTACTCGTAAGTCGTACTCGTAGAACGTATTGACGTTTCGTAAACAAAACAACACCTCATTAATTTTGTAGGCAACAGTAAAATCAATACATCGTAAAAGAAGTATTAAGTAGCAACCCTACATCAATAAATCAACGCGGTGGATGTTACTGGCAACGTTCAAATTCCAATAATCCACGCGGAGACCTCTACGGGCCATCTCATTCGCCGTAAATAATAGTAAAAAAGAAATTAAGGGATTCTATATTCAAATTTGACAGAAGCGATGACGATAAGAATACTTGATGGTTTAACGAGCAGCCGCGTGGGAGGATTACAGCGTTGAATGGTTCATTTTTAATTAATTATGAAGTCGCTCTCTGTACGTACGGGCAGCGGCCAGTGGGCACGGACAGTCGTATGTTATTAGATGTAGTCGGTTAGCCTTCGTCGTGGCTGCGTTCTCATCTTCACCGGCGATTAGAGCGCGGAGGCCGGCCGGGATCGTGATTCGATATTGTAATTACATGTTATTTATTTACAGATCGCGCTTAGATCTATCTCGATTCCAAGGATAACGGACGTATTAATTGGACCTTAGTTACGGTTATTTCGCTCGGCGTCAATTGTGTACGGTTTACACAGGCCGCGTGTGGACCTAGAGGTTTCGAGTGCTATTTGTATTTTATTTAGCGGCCCGCTTCAAATGTCGTACCGTCTCGTAATGTTTGAGCAAACAATCGGACCTACGGCCGCTTGCACAAGCTCCGACCATCTGGAGAAAACGTGACATTTGGTAACTAAACGAAGCTGCAGGTAGAGCCAACTGAGCATAGACGAAATTTAAAACTTTTTCGGATAGTGGATGTGCGTCCGGTAACTGTCGCTATCATTCCAAATGAATTGGCGCTAAATTGAAACTTCCTGTTTAAATTCACATACAGCTCTCTATTGCGAGGCATGTGTTGACATGCGATCAATTGAGCGAAAGCGGCCGCAGAATGCTTTAATCTATCAAATTTCCAAAGTGACAGCTAAGCTAGCGGTTGCCGTTGTCGATTCCACGCCATGTGCAGTTTATCTTACTCCAGTCGGACATTCAGAAGTCACCCATATGCCACGATTCCATATGTCGCTAAAATTTGTTAAATCCTGTGCCCTGAGGATATGCGCCATACGCCTCGCCGCTTACCGATACGGCTACACTTGGATGCGTCTCATTTAAATAATACAATCTGCCCCTAGCATTATTAGTTAAAGCTGACTTGGATTTTTTCTCACAATGAGGTCATCGTCGGCCAGAGAAGCGCCTGTTTTACGAGGCATATCGCGCGCACGAATAAATATGTACCGCGTAATGTGTTAGTATATGGTACGTTCCGCACGCTGGCTTCGTGACCGGCCCGGCAGGTGAACGGGCTCCGCCGAGATGTGCGCACACGCTCGATTTTCGAATTTGACATTTAATTTACTTATCGAAGGCTCGATGGCCAGCATCACAATATTTTGAAACCCGAACCAGCGCGCGGCCATAACGGGCTCGCTGTAATACAACCCCGCCGAAGTAATCGTAAACGCAACTGCATCCGAACTTTATCTGATCCCTTGTGAAATAAATCGGTACTAGTCCCGAGAGGAGATCTGACCCGCACGATAATAGGTCATGAGCATATTAATATTACTGACAACATCGAACAGTGAAATTACAAGTAAAGCGGCGCGCGCGTTAACGACGCATAGAAACGATTTATCATGCAGCGTTTAGAGAGAGAGATGGCTCACTCCGAAAAGAAATCTCATTTGTATGCAGACGCTCGCCGGCGGGATTTCATTTATTTCACTCTCAAACAATTTGAGTTTGTAAATCACAAGTTTTATATTGTGAAGCGCACTGCGAGGCCCGTTACACAGTCCGGATGTCAAAGAGGTGAGGACCGGATTATGAGCGAGTGTTCGCACGTACGGAGAGCGGCTAATGGCGGGCTCGCAGCGCGGATGGGAGGAAAGGTCAACGATACGTGCCCTTAATGGAGGGGTGCACACCCCCCGGCATGAACGGGCCCATTCACAAGCGCTCGTGGAACCGTTATACGCTGCCGTTTTAATGCGAAAAAATGTTGTGCTTATGCAATTGTGCATTTTACACCTGCTTCGCGGAGAGAGCGTAAAATGTCAAAGTGTGCTTCCGCGCATGCGCGGGGCCCGGCGCGCGCGCTGGCCGTGAACTATACGTTTTTATGGATCCAAGATCCGTGTTGCGCGATATTACTCATAGACGGCATTGTGTCTTATCTTAATAAATTTGTCCATCATCTATTGTTACGCAGTCACAATAAATTCGATAGTTAATCTCTATTGTAGTCTCACAGCTGCTAATATTGGCTGTTTGTTTGAAGACGCTGTAGGAAATGCAGTGTGAGATCTCGTGACTGTCATCTGATCATAATTCATAAATATTTCGCAAGTCACCTTCCCACGGGCGGTTTATAAAGTCCCCTACTATTTGCTATATTGCAAAAAATCCTTCGAATTCATTGGTGTAATGTTTAAAATTCCTTTTTCTAAAAAATTCCTCGTGTATACAACCTTTGCATGCAAAGCTGTTACAAATGGTTTGGAATTAAAATAGTTATTTGAAGTTTGAAAAAGGGAACCCTTTAGTAGTTGGCGCGGGACCTCGGCCCTGCATTCTTTAATTAGCTAAGTTATCTATTCCGTTCCTATAGCACCTTGAATAAAAATAACGAGTTTCTTTTAGTTTCGTGATAAGGAATGCTAGAAACTAGTTGCTGGTAAGCTGTTGCGAAGGAAATAATAAATTAGAATAGTTTTTAGGACATACTTTACTCAATGTTTTGCGATATTACGTACTTATAATTTGCTTTATAATTTTTATTTATTACCATTTTTGAGTTGATCTGTGGTTGAATTTTTTTCCAAAAAAGTGGTTAAAGTTAGATTATTTCGCAACGCTCAGCTTTTTGTTGCGTGCGATTGCAAAATGCAAATATACAGATTTCGAATAATATCATTGAAATAAATTACCACAGAACTATTATATAAGTTTTCATTCTTCTTTTTGCTATTTTAAAAAATGGGGAAATATTATAATGTAACCAATCTAGAGAGGAACTAATTAAAAACTAATAACGATGATATTTTGACGGCCATTGATAAGTCGGGCCATCTGTTCGTCTCATGTTCCGGAAGTCATTTCCAGCATATGTAGCACAAAAATGATAGTCCAGTGTATTTGTTACCGTGAGACTTAACTCACTGATTTTACTTAATTAAGGTTAATTAAAACACCATACAAATAGCTTATATTCAAGTTTTTATTCAAACTTCTCTCCAAGCAACGGAGCGAAAAGTTCACTCTGTGAGGTCTTGTACAGTCGCAAGTAATTACTCCGGTCATTTTCTCAACCAGTATTAACAAAACAAATACTCGTCTAACATTGTTCCCGAACACTATTTAAAACACGTAAAAGCTCAGCCTGATTAATGTATTTGTGTCGTCTGGTGAAGAAACACGCGTCTTTATTGTGCAGCAAGTAGACTAAGCAACGGCGTAACTAATTCTAGAGATTGTTACTTATATTTGCATGTTTCGTAAAATGCTTCCACGCTCCAAATAACACAGTTTTAATGAAAGTATGAAAACTCTTCTGTTAACAACCTACATGGTCACAATTCATGCGTGTACTATTTATTCTTTTTTTTTTTCGAAATAAGTACAGGTGTGCCATTCTGAGAAATTAACGTTGCAGTGACGTCACGTTCGATTCGAATTTCAAAACAATAGTACGGTAACGCACGCGGCGTCGGTCGAATGCCGTTCTTAATCCATTGTCGCGTGTGAACTCAGCCGCTTTTTGCGCACGATAGCGGCGTACACATTAGAAAGTAATTAACGATCCACAGCGCGTCGCGTAAAAACTCACACCTCGACCAAACTTGTGGCTCAAATCGTCGATAATTACGTTAGAATCGTAATCGGTTACGCGCCCCGCATTATTATTCGCCGGGCGACCGCCGCTTATATAAGTTTCCACTTCGAAAAACGTAAAACCTTCGCACGCATCATCGACTTATTACTACATAATGTAACGCGATATGAGCGTCCGATGCTTTATAAACCCATAGTTGGAGTAACTTCCGTCTACCGACTTTTTATCATGGAGAGAGCTCTTAATAATTTCCTTTATTTCAATCCGCTCGCGTCGGGATCCTCTTAAAATACTTACCCCTACATCCGCTTCTTTTAATAAAGTCTACCGAAGCTATGGAATGCCTCATTGGTCGTTGTTCCCTCTTCGACAGCGTCTTTTATCTCTCTCCTTTCCGACGAGCGGCAATTAAAGTTAAACAAAAAAGCATCGCGAAAGAAATTCCACGTAAAAGTAGTGTGCGCGCGTTACTGCGAGCAATATGTGCGCTCGCGCCATTACAATACAAGTTGTAACGCGGTTTCATAAGTTTCAAATTTAAACAATCGGAGCGTGGATAATTAGTCAGGTTGCATTGTTCGAGCCAGTGCACAGGTATTCAGCAACCTATCAATTAACCGGCCTCCGCTTTTCTAGCTGATCCGCCTAAATAAACTAAACACACTTCACGTAAGCGAACTACTATTATTTCCAGCGTTAAAATAACATTACGTCTCGAGAAGTTTCAAATGCTGGCTAGTAAATAATGATTAGTCATACGGAGAGATAAAGAAATAAGCTCATCACAGTGAATAGACAATAAAACTTTACCGGCCTTGTTATTACAACGCATCGGAGAGCTGCGCGAGCGCAAAGAAAACACTCCTTTTTCAAATGAACGCTCGTTTACGGTCAAATTCTGACACTTTAACAGCGTCTCTATACGTTTACGGCTGCTAATAAAATGGTTCAAAGCGCCCGGTTTATTGTGGTAGCCAAAATGTAATTTGCGTGCTGGCATTTTTTCTTAACGACATATATGTACGCGGATTAAATAGCTGATCGAGCGATGTCAATCAAAATTCAAATTATGTATAAATAGCGTGGTCTGCGGCGCGTTCCGAAATAAATCCGCGTCCGTTTTAGGCGATCGGCCGCGTTCCATTTTTATTGGGTGCTGCTGTATGGCGGTGTGTTGGTGAGTTCTCACGTACTGCTGGGACGAGCAGCCCTCAAATCTGCAATGATGAAATTCCTCGCGTTCCTGACTTTATTCATCACACGCGCGCATGTTCTAGGAATTGTGAGTCGCAGTGCGAGGCTCACATGCTCCGCTCGTATCCGCAACCTCGCGAATAAATCGTCGCCATTATTTAGTATGGGAGGAGCGCCGGTACTTACCTACGTACGTACATACTTCGACGAATTTATGGACGTGTCAAAGGCCGATCATAGGCTGGGAACCACCGCGAGCAACACTTGCAAATTAGAAGAACGATCGAATGTTTTGTATTTGTCAGGAATCGTACACCGTTGGACCTTGATTTAATCTCCTTAATTCAAGATTCGCGATGGCCGAGTGGAAGTTTCTGAGAACACGCCACAATTTGTCAATGTGTTCACACGGCTGTGGATCGATCACTTTTGGCACTCGTAACACTTTATTTCCATACCATTACCGTGTTTAGAATATAAACTTTTCTATTAAGTATAGGTAATATTACTCATCGTTGTCGCCCAGTTTTACTGCTGCCGTATGCAAAGTGGTTTAGTAAAAAATTAAGATGATATCAATACACGGATCATGTCGAAACTTGTACAAGGAGGCTGTGCGCGTCACTCTCGGATAAAATCCGGATGAACCGATCATGAGATTATTTGTTTTTAGTGCGGTTTCGGTTTCAACGGTGAACCCTTCTCAGGCCTTATCAGATCACCGCGGAGAGCCGAGCCGAGCGCGGATGTCTCACAAAATTTGTTAACTTGATTCTTTATTTTTTAATTCTTATGCTTCATTCAAATCGTTCTGTTGTTTATGGCCGACATTTTCATTTTTGGAATTCTCCAGCGGCGGGCCGGGTCCCGGCCGTCGCCGAATGCCGCCGATGCCATGTGAAAATTAAGGATACCCTTTTTCACTTCGGCCCCGATTCAAAGTCCCGAATTCCTTCGTCGAGTGTCTTTTTTCGCGATGATTGTAATTGAGGGCAATAAATTGTTAATGTCTGACTTATTTCGTGTGTCGTATACGGGCTGGACCGGTCGTTAGCGGTAAAAAAAGTAGTTACGTCTGTCTTAATGTTTCCTAGCTGCATTTCGTATAATCGTCACAGATATAAAGTATAACATTTCGTTTGAGTTACGACAGGCTTTTCAACGTTTTAATGTTTCCCGGTAAAGCGGGTTCAAGTAATTAATCCTTCCATAATGTACTAAACACTCGGTTAATTTTTCGAGTGTGGTCACATCAATGTTTACTTTCTCGGGTTTAGTGGGCAACACTGGAACTTTATTATAGCATCAATTTAATGGTTATTATTTATGATTGGCGTGTGAAAATGTTTAACGCTTTTAATTGGTTGAACATTTTATGTCGTACCTGGGTGGACGTAAAGATTTGTTAATTGACGCGTCTCGGGGGAAATGTAAATGATCTCATGACCGTTTTGCAGTTTGTGTGTTATTTATGCCCACTCGATGATCTTGCATATTAATATTTGTGTTTAAATTATCTTGTAAACGATGGTTGTATAGTTTGTAATAGCGAGATACAGTGCGTTAGATAAAAGATGATGTCCAGAGACATAATTCTGACGGTTATAACACTAAAATGTTTATGAATTCACACGTTAAGTATTAAGTCATAAATCTTTCGTTAGTTTGTTGGAACTGTTCCAATACTCTTATAACATTAGAATCATATTGCCTTTGAAGAAAAGGTAAGTAGATCTACTACACACAGCTAGTGAAGTCAGTTTCCTCTTAATTTTTGAGCAAACAATTTTCGAATACAAACAAAGGATTTCTCTCGTTAAACAATTTATTTGGAACTTGGTAGGTTCACATGAGCTACGAGGTCGCTCTTGCTTTGAGAACGTCTCGCTTTTGTCTATATGCGCTTGCGCAGACGTGCCCGTACACCAACAAGGATTAACCGGCCGTGTTGCGTAGTGCGCTGTGCTGCTAAAATAGTTCCGCGGAGCTGTCCTCGCGACTCCGCAGCGCTGTAGAGAGGCTCACTGCCTCGCTCAGTTACTTGACTTTAACACGAAACTGCTTAACATTCTAACAGAATGCATGTAGTGTGTCCGTACTCCATGTCGCCAATAAACTGTCGACCTGAATTTTTTGTTAGAGAATATTTGTACAGGAAGCCTCCCGTTCACACGGTGTATAATATATTTATTGCACAATCCTAACGAGACTTAAAAGCATTTTTATTATACAAGAAAACTTCCTAATACAGCATCAAATGATTCATCATCGGGTCAACGCTCCTCACATTCGTCGCTGCCAAAATAGAAGGAGATAAAGTTAATTAAAAGCATTAATAAATAAATGCGCTCGGAACGCTCGTAATAATAAAACGAGTTACGCGTTCCATATTTATCGGACGGACAAGAATTTGCATATCTTTTTTAATTTGACGTATTGTACGGGGCAACTCTTCGTTCTGTCTACATATCGACGCGGCAACGTTTCGTTTACAAATCGATTCAGTCAATCATCGGATATGAAACCTTATTGCTGTGCGCTAACAATCGATTCTGAGATACCGGCCGAAACAAGACTTGGTCGGGGTTTAAGTGAAAAAAAAAAACCTGTCCAAAGCGATGTTACCACACTGGCAAAGTGTGAAATATGAAATCACGAGTCTTCCACTTGCCCGGGTGTTTGTGTTCCAAATATTTTCTCGTGTCGAAACGATACTCGAAAGCGGACTACGGTAATGTCTTTTTGTAATGTTTTATACAAATACTTCCGATATTGTACACTTTTGACCGAAACCGATCGTAGGGTGACCTTGTTCCAATTTATTGAAGCGGTACCTAGTCGTGTTTGTGTTGAACACAGCGGTAAGAAACCCGTAGTCTTTCATATTTTTTGTAACTTTAAGCTCATTATAAGCTGTAGCCAAAACCAACAAACAAGAGAAACATCTGTTGCCATTACAAAACAGCTTCATTTCACTTAAACAATAAACAAAACAATAGCAGCCCAAACACGTGGCGTGGCCCAAACAGAGGTCCTTTTCACCGGACACCTGATTATACCTTTTGTTCTTCAAAATCCCAAACACATGGCGCTAACAAATAAGAAGCACAAAACTTGAGCTCCGTTCCCACGTATCCTTTCGATGGATTCCTTAATTAATAACGAAATAACGTTGAAACGAGCTCCGATATGGAAGTAGCCTCTTCAGGCACCCCCATAAAACGATTATCAAATGATTCCCCAGCATTCATACCGTGATATCAGTCTATTCGTCCGTCCATGTTCCTTTACTCCGTAATACAATTTAACGCATCGCTTTCGAGGGATAAAATTAATGTGTCTCGATACGCTGCGATG
Organism: Spodoptera frugiperda; assembly: GCF_023101765.2. Classification (NCBI taxonomy): domain Eukaryota; kingdom Metazoa; phylum Arthropoda; class Insecta; order Lepidoptera; family Noctuidae; genus Spodoptera; species Spodoptera frugiperda. The sequence continues at coordinate 7,763,179 of NC_064229.1, read as the reverse complement.
CCAGCCCGATATTATGTTTTTTAATAAAAAAAGAACACGTTCAAATTTGGAACGGTGATAATTAACGCGTCTTTGATGGCCAGCATTGCTTTAATATTTCAGAATTGGAACACAAACTGCAACGAATTGTGACGACAGATAAAATTAGCACAAATAAGGCTAGCTTTACACGGACGGACTAATACATTTCCTTAATTGCGAGCAAAGTCTAGGCACTGAGACTGAACAACTTGTTGTATAAGTATACGGTATCGCCAACTCGACACGTTTATAAAGGCTACCTGCACACGTACGCTTACGTCGGCCGCTTTTTATGGGCTGGCTCGAGAGTCACTGTCGTGGGAACCGGCATATACTTACGACCGGCCACAGCTGACCGAAATGCGTTCTCCATACTCGATTAACAAATCAATACGGCGTATACTACGACTTGCCATATTTGAACGGGTGCATGCAACACAAATCATAATAAAGTATTTTGACAAGCGTCTTTCACTCCTTATATTGGTAAATCTACTTTTTGATGGCCTATTAAGGTGATTTTGTGTCGTTTAAGGTTGAAATTCATTCAGTCGGCGGCCGCCTGCTTAGTATTCAGAGGGTCGTGTGACACGTCCGCTTGTATCGTCTAAGTATTTAACGTAACATATTATAAATTCGTCAAAACCGTGGACGTAACGAAAGTTTAATTGAAATCTCATCTTTTAAAAAGTGTTGGAAAAAGCGTTCGGTTTTTTGTGACGCGTCGCCGTGCGTTGTGAAACGTCAGATTTCTCGTATTGATTTCCATCAGCCGACAATAATCATTGTTCGTTAGAGACGTGGTATCAGTTCCTATGCAAATAGAGGCCATTGTTCGTGCATGCAAATAGTGTTTTCATTCATAGAGCTTAATTGAAGACTGGCGACATCTGTCCGGAAAAACTGAATCACTCGTTAAAGTAGGTGGTGGCGATCAAATGAGGTATTAGTTAAGCGGTGACCCTTCGTATCCGGCGCGCGCGCAGCTGCGCAGGCGACCCGTCACATGCTTATTGTAATTATAATCCAGCTTCAGAGATTCCCTCGCGTCCGTCTTCGTCTTTAATAGTCTATAGTCTAGCTTTCATCGCGGTGCTTCAGCAAAGACCGTTTTATTTCAATCTTTTGCCTTTCTCAGCTTTGTTTGTTGAATGCTAACAGTTCCAAATCGCCCCTCTATCATATTTACTAATATCGAATATCATTGCTACAAAGTTGTCCGAGTGATACGTGAACACGGTACAAGTTAAGACGCTTTGAATTCGATCTGTGTGTCATAGAAGTGGGTCGCGTTTCCACTCACCTTCAATGTTTCAACTTTTATTACGACTACGTTTTATTTGTCCGTTGCAACGTATTAATCTGCAATAACCAGTTGTATTTTCGTTTCAATATTTAACCGAAAATTGTTCATCGATAACTCGCATCCGTAGCGTAATTAAACAGCGATTAGAGAAGCAAAGGTCGGGAACACGAGCCGGCGCGCGGCCGACCATCGCCGGGATCGAGTGGTCGACGGCGACCGGTTCCGACCACGGTGGGAGAAATTTCATAAACCGACACTACGTACATTTTTGCATGAACGGAACTTGACAAAAAATCCATTGATAAGTTCCGTCGCAGGCGCCCCAAAGCTGTTGACATGTAGCGTTATCAAGTTTTTAATCGATTTTCGACTGCCGTTTCGCCTCGTTGTGTAAACATGGACTAATGTCAATAGCTCGATATCAGATACGCACTCGTTCGTATTTTTTATAGGTGCACGTTGGCCGCGGGATCATTCCATGTAGACAGTGGGTACTCGTTAGCGGAGCGAGCCAGCGTCATTGGCTTGTTGCGTTTGTATTATTTTTAGCATGATATTGAAACAATTTCGCTACCATCTGCTCCCGGGTTCACCTGTCTATCATGTTGTTAATTTACACTCGTCGGCTATTAACATTGTCGTAAAGTAAAGGAAATATTTGAAATTCTCAACTGCCGCGCCCATGTTTAAAGGTCTTGTTTCTCCGAGATGATGGTACCTGTACCTATGGCGATAATTTTGGTAGGGTTTGCGGACGCGTGATTCAGTAAACGATGCGGTTGCTACATTGTGTAGGGATAAATAAAAGTGTGAACATGAAGGAAATGAAGTAACGTGAAAGTTTTGAAAAGGACAGGTGGAATGGAATTGTTAACGCCATATTGAACGGGAGAATTGTCATTACATTTGGAGTTTCACTTCCTTTATCGAGCACTTGTAGATATTTTGATGCTTATCTTGTCAGCGTGTTTGTAATGCAATAATATGACATGCTCCTTTATGTTGCAGGGCACATTCACGCTTATTGTGGAAGCTTGGCACGACACCAATGAGACGTCGAGATCTGATGGTAAGTCCTGTTCTCCTTATAATACGATTATGATAAAAAGGGTCATGAAAATCTTCGTCCGCCTTGTAAAATTCAAATCACGTCGTCACGACTCACTCACATTCAGGTTTCTCTGTAATTCTGGGTGTTTATCGTGCATTTAACGGACTGTATGTATATTTGAATGCTCATATTATCATATCGTGGAAGACAAAAATGTTCCCATGGTGTAGACGATTGGTGTTCAAAGCACGCGGCGATGCGCGTGATTCGCTTCGCAATGCGCGCGCTATTCTAATAAACTCAGCCTTCTGTAGGACGAAAATTTAGTAGAAATGTTCTAATGTATTCCGATGGCCGTTGACCGGCAGCTAGACGTCGCACTGCGAGCATTACTTAAGGAATATAGGCAAATTGGTTACCTACTTTGTTTAAACAGCCTTTTGTATGAAAACATTCGGTTTTGACACGCCATCTTAGCCACAAAGTCGCGTTTAAGTCATGCCATGTGCTCGAATATAATTTTAGATCGTTATCATTTATAATAATCGATTGGGTAAGTTTTGCTCGTTCCGTTTGATATCACGAGAAGCCTAAACGCCCAATAAAGAATCGACAGTTTATGTCTTACATGCGACGTGGCGTGACCGAAAAAACGATTCCGAATGAATTGTAACCGGCCGGGTCGTAAATACATCATCGTGATAATACGGCGCGTGCATCGCTACGTCGCGCCGCGCCACACAACTCCTGCCTGCCACATCGCTACACGAGAAACAAAACACTCCTCAGTGTTTTGATGCCGGCCGAAACAAAAACGAACGCGCCCAATTCGATTTTCAAAATTATTAAAATGGCGGACGCGAAAACTGACCAGCGACGCCCATTTGTTAATTAGATTTTCATACCGCGCTGCACTCTGACCGACATAATTACTACTCCTGACCGACTAACAAAAAACTCCGGTGATTTACTTAGGAGATTTAGAGATACGGTGAGGTGTGTCTACGGGCCGGTTTACCGAAAATCATTAGCGTCCGAAGTGGATAGCTTAGAGGACGGGTATATTTTTAATACGGCTCGGGAGCGATGGGCGGCGCCGCTTCACTACCGAGAAATGTTACCAACAGAAATCTAATCAAGCATAATAACAGGTTACACGCACGCCGTTTGTGTTCACTCACTATCGACTCACCGGGCTAATGCTTAATTAAATCACATTCGGTTTTTTATCTAATACCCAAATTGAACAGCTGCATTGACTTAGAAAGCGACCGTTGTAGCTAATTCATTGTCGCGACCCTCGGTGCATTGAATCTTTATGCAGAAGACACGAAGAATGGCGACCCACGCGTCTAAGAATCCAATATATCATAGATAAACACGCGGCGCATTGAGCGCACACAGCGGCGAATAAAGAGATTCTTGTGCTAAACAAATAAGTACACAACAATGGTCGCTGGCAATCCTGATGTTGTCGCTCGGCTCCTTCACCGAAATCTTTTGTGTAGCGCCCGAGGCAGGCCCGCCGCACCTGGTCGCAGTAACGGGCCGCCGCGCGTATTGTTTACTTACTCGATGCTAAAAAATACACCTCCGAGGGAAGTCAGGGAATTTTTTAGTTTACACTTCATCTTTCGTCGTCGTAGGGCTTGAACATGATAAAAAATATCAGGAAGACGCTCCGGAAGGTTCGATTTATGATGTAGCAGGCGCGGTGGCTCTCAGGAAGCGCTGTCGACAGATGCTCGGCACATGCTCTCGGATAATAGGTGGGCACACTCCTAATGTCTCGTCCTGCGCTCTTGTTTACACTACCGCCGTGTCGGCCGCGCTGTTTACGATTATTGCACTACTTAGTTTTACTAGCCCATATAGGCGAAATTGAGAAAAAGAGCGTGTGAAATGTATCGATAAGAGATTCGTAGAGGCAATTACTGGCGCGGGCCGGTGAGCCGCCCCGGGCCCGGCTACCGGTCGCCGGCTGACATTACACGACCGAGATGCGATTATCGATACAGTTATGTTGTGACGGCTGCTTATCTCGCTATCCGGCCGTGCATTATTAGTCAATTCATTACTGCAGCGGGTGGCGCGGCCCGTGCGCGGTTCCCAGGACTCTCGCGTCGCCGCTATGATTACTTGCCTCGTTAATTGGCTTTCACGAAGGTTAAGCACCACGTCAACCGTCTGGAAATGTAAGGACTACATTGCGCAATCCTCGCATTCATGGAATCCTCCGCGCGGAACGAAACTGTCCGTATCTTCTCACTGAACAATGGCAACTTTAAATTGCGATCCGTTCTTCATGTCTTTACGCGAAACCTCTTTAAATAACATTGAGAAACTTTTAATTTGGCTTCTCGACGCTCTTGAAGTTTGAGTGGATGAGTTATTTATCGAGTGCAAGAGGCGACGTCGCCGAGACGCACTTCTCGTAACGAAATATTCTTCGAGTGTTAGAAGTGGACAGTTTTATAAACAAAAGTGGCGCGTCGTTTGTGTAGACAGGCCCATTGATGAGATGTAGTTTCCCACAGCGGCGGGCGGCGGGCGCGCGGCCGTACGACCGGCCCGGGCAGGTGTCCGAATCGAGACGAGTGGAAATCGACACATCGTTTAATGATGTGGGCCTCACCTGCGGAAAACGGTCGTCGAACCTTCGCGCGTCAACACCGCTCGACGTCGCGGTTTCGATTTCGTTGGAAACCTCCCACTGGTAGCTAATTAGACCGCTCGCGGTTCAGGCGCGCTAGGTGCTGCTAGCAGGCTGGCTACATATACATGTAATGAGTAGTCCACGTCCGGTGGCCTCATTATCGATCAATCGATCACATCAGCGGAAGCGTCGCGTGATCGCGCATCCCCCGCGCTTCCCCAAAATCGCGTTTTGAAACATCCCAAATCGCTCGCGTCCGCCTCCGATAGCGCAGCCGACTCAAATTATCGGTTATTTCGCTTTCTTTTGTTTTTGTTTATTGGCGTTTGCCGTTCGGATAAATTTTCGTTTTATTTGTAGTGACCTCTGGGCCATAATTACACGTTATCTGGCGCACCGGCGGCGGGCACGTACCGATGCTGCCTCGTCCTTCTTTAAATGTGTTATTTATTTGTGAATTGGAATTACATTAATAGATCCGATAGTGGGGTACACCTTCATTTAATATCGTTACGCCGTTGAATTAGGATGATGTCTGTAATTTGTTCGGTTGTTTCTGGAGAACCGAACTCCGGCGACTCGAATAGAACACAAAAACGTTGTACCGACGCAATTTTCCTACAAATTGCCTGCCGACTCGAATCTTGTAGGGTTGGTAAGGGGACCTAATTATGTTCTTTATAAGTATCCAATTTGTTCGAAAAGCTTGGATAGTTTTGTTTTTGTTTGGGTGCAGTATGAAGTATGGACGCGGGTTATTGTTGCGGTTGTAGGTCTCCGGACAGCCCTGCTGCACCGGGGGCTGGGTGCACGGTTGCCATAATTCTCGTGCGCACATTGGAGGTAAATTGCAAGCGGTCGGCGCGCAGTTCCCACACATCACTTTTCTAATTTCCTCCGAACTGCATACACTTGCTTTCATAATTTCTTTGTCCATTTAAGCGCAGAACACACAGCAGTTATCGTTAGAATTAAAGTTTTACTCACGCTCTCCACGTATTGGATTCGAAACTATAAAATTGATGAGTGTTGAATAGAATAAACTTCATAATATTTAATCGGAATGAAAGACCCGATCGAAATAAATTGATAGCTCTCGTCTGATTGTATTTTCGTTAGGTACACAACCGGCGTAGCATACGCGTTTTATCTTCTAGATTTATTGTACAGATACGATCTTTGTAAGCCTACACGGGACCGGTAAATCGTGTGCGCTATGCTTTATACTAGCGATGTCGACGCAATAATCGTTTCCATGATATTTATATGAAAATTGAATTTGTATTCTTTGCGCCATATTTGCCAAGCAAATGTCGTGACAACGTCCAATGTCATTACGATATTCCGCGACTTGAAAGTTTGTAAGAAAAGTTTTTATTTTTGATTTGTTTATACTTGCCGTGGTGCACTGGATGTCTGGATAATGTGGGTCTGATGTAATTTATGTGTGGTAGGTGACGAGCGACGGTTATATCGGGATGTGTTCCAATGTCAACACGCGGCCGTTAGGATGTGTTTGGAGTGTTCCATTACATTTAGCATCATGGAGTGTTCCTGAAAACAATCCACATACCACAGCGCTTACGTGCGCATCCGCGTACATAGCAAGGACTGCACACAAGGATGTGTCAGTGACCTGTGACCTGCTTTCCTATATTAATACGCGCTGCACTCCGCTCTAAGCTCGCTGCACATCACCGATACCTGCATCTCTCGCGTTGCCATCGGAGAAGTTCCTCGCGTCGAAACAAAAGGAACACTTCCACGCCATACGCCACGAAATTAGTCGGGATCGAACGTTTTTATATACCTTTTAATTTTATTTCGCGTCTGGTTTAATTTTATCTGCTGTCGGGATTACCGGCTTAGGAATGTACCCATCGAAGCAACAAGACTAAAAAGTGGCCATACACGACGAGAAATAAATAAAGGTAGAAACTGGTCGACGCTGAGATTTCTTAGCTAGGGCTGCCGCGTTAACTGTCCAAACTAGGACGGACGGCTCACAAAAAATGTTTTCTCACCACGATGACTCGTGTTTATTCCTTGTATAGAACTTTAATTTGATAGTCCCAAATTGTTTCGGGGTTTGTGTTTGAACGTTTTGTATTTTTTCCCACCTATTTCGAAATTACTAAATTAAATAAGTTGGTGGATTTTCTGTTCGGTCGCCTTTGTTTTGTTTTCGTAATGAGAGCAATAATGGCAGCCCTACCGCGGAGTCAGCACTTACGTGGTTTGATGAATGGAGTGGCAGTTTTTCAAATCAATGCTGGGTAGTTTTCACAGACCGCTTTTTGCTGGCCACTTATGTAATGTTAGCCTGGCTCGCTCGCAGTCGTCCAGCTACTTTTTCTAACTTAAACGTTGTACTTATGTGTGGTTTACAAGTAATATGTTACATAAAGAATGTAGTTAAAACTATTAATCAATCACACCGGCGCCGGCGACGAATCAAAACAGTGAATCACGCTTGGGAACAATGAAATCTCACGGTCGAATGCGGGCTTCAAACGCTCTACGTTAACAGGTCAATTTACTTCTGTAACCCTTTCCCACGGTGATAAACAAATATTTGTGTCTTTGCCCGTACTTTTATTAATTAAAATTGTCCCGTTAATTTTGGAGCAGATGTAGCAAATTGGGAAACAAGTTTTATTTGCACATTGCACCTGCGCGGTGGCTCCCGAAAATGTAGTCTGCCGATATTCCGCACCTTTAAACTTTAAAATTCATAGACTAGACTGACGGATTCCTGGCATAGTGAAGCGCGATCGTTTGTTTCAATTATTCATAAAGAGGTCTAATAGGCTGGCCCACCTGATGCCATGCTATTAACGAGCTACTGCAACTGCTGATTTTTTGCTGCGCCCTGTGACGTCATTATGACAGTCGTTAGCAATGCTAGGTCGTGTTAGTTGCATGTAAACAGCTAGCTTACGTTAAAGTTCAATATTAACGTCCCATGCTAGAACTAGAATTTTTTTCCAAAATATTTATTTGTTTGTTCATAATTCCAGATACCCTGATCGCGCGAATGACGAAACAGAGCGTTGCGGATGTGGGGGGTCCATGGATAGAAGAAGAACAACGGTGGGGTGGAGCCGGCTCTGCTCACCTGAAGTTGTCGTACAGGGTGACATGTGCTGCTCATTACTACGGCGCAGGCTGCGAGGTGCTGTGCAGGCCCAGAGATGATGCCTTCGGACATTACACCTGTTCGCCATCAGGAGGCATCGTCTGCAAGGCTGGCTGGACCGGAGACTATTGCTCGAAACGTAAGTACCATTATATACTCTCTATCCATAACAATAAGATCTCAAATCGCCAGCATGGTACCCATTAGGGACCATACTCACATTGTTATTGTAAGTGCTTAACTACCATTCGAATGCAACCGCCCATTATGGCATGTATAAAAATCAATAGCCACAAATCTTAAGTCATTGTGTTCATTGACAAAGAAAAGTAATTCGAATGTGTCCGTCGTACGTCTATTGTATACGAACTTTACCTGACAGATATCCAATCGAGCTAGTTTCGTGTGTAAACATGCCTAGTAACACAAATACGAACAATAAACTAAAAATATACTTCACTACATCGATAAAAATAGTTGAAAACGAAATAGATTAGTAGGTAGGCCTAATTCCGTGCCAACCTGAATTTCGTGAGAAATCAGGCTGATTCACCTCTTCTAAATAAATAACCTTGATTATTGTAAATTAAAGAGAAATTCGCTGCTCCGTCACGCATGGTGTCCTAAATTTCCGATATCCCAGTTTATTATATAGAACGACCCACAATTCACTCTTCCTCATTAAAGTAACGACAATTTTTAGCCTGACATCCTCTCATAAACATTATAATTGTGGCCGCCATAGGAACGTTATAATGATGTAACATGAAAATGTGACACACCCTGTTTTTTGTAAAATAAAAAAAAACTAAAGTACAAGACGACGTCCGCACGATATAAAATGTCAAGGAACATTGTAATTGACATAATTAGCGATCTTACTGGAAGGAAATCTGTTTTCTTTAATTATACATATTTAAAGCTCCGTGTGTTAACTTACGTATTGTAAAAAAGACAAATTAAACTTTAAAAGTACATCCTTTAAACCAAACGACGTGGAATTCAACCAATATTAACTTAAATGTCGTTAATTTAACTATGTTGGTTTAGTACGAACCTCTTTAAATAAACATAACCTATAAGCCATTAAATTCTCAATAAGGCGGGAAATGTTGGTATTCTCTAATGTCAGTTTTGACAGCTGTCAGCGACCTCCTTGTATGTGCGCTTTTTTTTTTTGTTTTTTTTTAATACCAGCATGCGAATAGTAATGGCACTAATTATCTCGAAGCTCCGAAGTCGTAAATCGTATTTTTAATTAGTCCCATATTATTATTAGGGTATTCAAATTATTTATAAGGTTGTATTCACTTCCCGTGCCATCGGCCGGCCTCCGCGCAAACGACTCATAATTTTAATCGCATATTTTTTGTGTTAAGTCTCGATGTTATAAAATAGCTGATTATGAAGCATAGTTTCATAGCAATTACATGCGGGCATTATCTTATTTAATGTTGAAAATTTTCTACGTAAACAATAATTCATAACATAAATTTATTTATGTGTGTAATTGTTGAGATATTTTCTGACGTACGTACCTACATACGAAATTAATTTCCTGTATTTAATTAATTTCCTTCGTAATGGCACATTAAAACTTCTAGCTAACTACTAATTAGCGTTTCGATTTGATTTTTTATTATTTTCCGACATTATTCACAATGGAATTGTTAAATCAAATGTAACTACCCATTCATGAGATGTGAAAAACCTCATTCAAAAATATTTCTAGATTCATTGTCTTTTTTTTCTGTAAATTCGCATTGAGAAAAACTAACTGACTGATACTAATTACATTCTTCATCTTAAATTGCGAATATCAAAGTATTCATTACGGAGATTTAGTTTTATCTGTATTTACATCAAGATAATGGCTACTTGGGCAGTTAATGTCAAACCAGACTGCCGCTTAACGACGCTGTAATTTTCTAATTGATTGAAATGACAAGTGACGTTATTTATTTCCAATAGTGGAATAGCCCCAGCATGCTACATAGCGGTGTGGCGGTGTGTCGCGGTATTAATATAATCTCTGCCATAGTATATCGGCAGCGTGTGACCGTCCTCGCGGCGCACTGTTTGCGTTCCATCGCATGATGCGTTTGTAAACAAAAGCAACGGACGCACCGCTCACTGGCAATCAATGTCCGCTCGCTTTTACCTGTCGATCTTAGCATTTCTAATAAAATACTAAGATCACGTCATTACGACGTCCTGCCGTATGTTAAGCACATAGCGAGTCGTATTGTGAAACAAAGCTGTGCGTCTTGGCGAGATGCATTGTGGCCGGGCGGCGGGCGGATGTCGCGTCGCAATCTCGGCAGCCCCACCTGCCGCCGCGTTCCCACACTCCGGCGCCGCAAAAAACGCGCCAGACAGAGACGCAGCGCCCCGCTCTCTGTAGCGCGCCGTCCCGCTCCCGCGCCAGGGCTGTGCCCGCCTGACACAGCCTCCACGCGACTCCATAACCGCGAAATCACAATTTTCTGGAAAAAGTAAACAGACGACAACCCGGCACGATCGACATCTGAATCATCCCAAATCAGTGACAACAAAAAATAAAATTTTATATGGAACGTGTGAAAGGAACAATATCGCGAACGTAAACGATCGTATGTTACACAAATGCATGGCAATAAAAGTCTCGGCAACCCTATCAGCGGAGTTTGTATCGGCGATTACGAAAATGTAAAAGCGAGAGAAGCGGCCATAATGTAATGAAAACAACGCAGTAGGTTCGCGCACGCACACAGCCCCGCGCTCGCGGGCCGCTACACAGATGCCACGAACCGGGTCAAAAACACCTTTAAACGAGAACTGAACACCAATCGAAATAAACTCTGTACTTGACCGTGTCACGAAAGCTGGCTCACATCTGCCGAACGGTATCTTGCCTTCTGGGAAAGCTTAACAATCCCGAAATCTTATTTGCATGTCCCGGCTGCATTATCCGCCGTCCAGCTCTCCTGCTTAATGATAGGGTAAATATCGCGAGAGGAGCCTTTATGGCCGCTTCATTTTGCCTAATTATTAACGAGAGTAAAGTTCTCACGAATATTACCTTCTGTGTAGTATTGCGAATCCCACGCGCACCTAATTTCCGTTTGGGATAGGAGCAGATGTAGGGATCAGTTAAATATTTGCGGAACACGTGTGGGAAGTGTCAGGGCCGCCGTTGTCGTTTTTGTTGTCCTACCTGTCCTCGGCGAAGGCCGGGGCTCCGGCTGAGACCTTGGTCGCAGTGCGGCGCACGCTAGCCTTTCATTAGAAATCGATACTATTCATGTCCATCGATAATAATTAATAGGTCTGCAGGAGCGCGCCGTAACATCCTCCCCGCGGCTTCTTCGTGCCCACTTACGATCTAAATTGGTTTTGGAGTGTAATTTTTACTACCGTTTTACCTTAGTTCGAGGGTCAAGATAAGTTCGAGTGGCTCTGGAGTAGCACGGCGCATGCACGGCGCACAAACACCGGCACTCGAGCGCTTTGATCTGCTCTGGCGGAGCGAGCGCGGCGCCCGACTTACTTTTTCTTCGTCTCTTATGTTCCTCATAAAGTTTTATTAATAATTCATTGTAATGGCCCACGGGAGGTCATGAGAAGCGATTGTTTCAAATAACATTTTATATTTATTTGCGAAAGTGTGAAACGCACGTGAAAGCAGCTTATATTTGAATTTTCTCAACAGTTAAAACATTCATTGCAGCAATGATAATAGAAATAACCGCGTGAGTGAGCTAAATAATTCGCCGGAGTGCGGCTTAAGCCGATTTGCGCTCTCGGAGCAAGTTTGGGGGCTTTATGCTCGCTCGGCTGTGTTTAAACCTATAATAGAGTCTAGGGAGTGCGGCGCGGAGGCTAATCTCCTTTATGCAGCTCCCGACCGGCTCTAAGCTCACAAAATAGCTCCCCGACTCCGCGGCGGAGTCGGAGCTTCGCTGAAATTGCTTCCTCGTCCAATTTAGAACCGGAATAAGCCAGTCCACATTTGCATTTGGATAGGGAATGAAAGTTATGACCAAGATGGCGTCTAGTATTTTTCTAGCGAGTTAGGGGAATAGTAACGGTCGAGCGACGGTTAGGCTCCCCGCGCTATCTGCCCCCCTTTGTATTCGCTCCGATAACTTGCCCATGCGCACCCGACCGATACGACTCGCACCGCACTTCTTATTTCAAAACAATTTTTCTTAACATCAGCGATACATTACCGTTTTAGTTTTTACAAAATAGATGTTTGACATGTCCATGCGGCAATGGACTCGTTCATCGGAAATAAAACGAGGACACTGAACGTGTTCCGCAAATTGGAAACAGGGTAAAGTTCGACGTGTAAACATCGTTCAGCTACACACGAAGCTAATGATGTAAATATATACAGTCGACAAGCAGAACTTTCTGGAATATTAGTCTCGTATTATAATTAGAAATCCCTGAAGACATGGCCCCCGACGTGACTAAAGTGCTGTTGCACGCGAAATTAAAGTGAAAATTTTAATTTAATGCAGGTTATAAAGTTCAAAGAGGATTTCGTTGTAGTCGCGAGTTGGTGCGAGTGAAGATAAATAGTGTGTGCGCGCGACCTCGCCCCCGGCCGGGACGCTAACGAACCTCTCTCTTTGTTGCACTCGCCGTGTCCTTTACAGCGAAACGGCGCACAGATTCCAACGTTAATGTGAGATACCGCGCGGGAATCGAATATCCTCCCGATGATTAAACGCTGCTGCTTCCTCTACAATTAAAGAAGTCCATTAGCGCGCTGGCTCCATCGTGAGTGCTTTGTCTTTGTGACGCTAACGAATGTATTGTTTTGTTGCAGCGCGGTGCTTGCCCGGCTGCGACGCGGAGCACGGCCACTGCCTCAAGCCCGACGAATGCATGTGAGTATCCACTTCACACCTTTGTGCTAAACGCGCACGTTACCTCCCTCCGTGTCTAAATCATTCATCCTCCTCATTGTTCCCTGCGAGAAGAAAGACATGCTTTTTGTCGCTTGTTATCACGTCCCATTGTGTACTAACGAATGTTGTCGTTTAATTCCAGCTGTCATTCGGGCTGGGTGGGCGAGCTGTGCGACCAGTGCGAGCGACACCCGGGCTGCGTGCACGGCACCTGCCTGCGGCCCTGGGACTGCAACTGCGAGGAGGGCTGGGGCGGGCTGTTCTGCAACCAGGACCTCAACTACTGCACCAACCACCGGCCCTGCCGCAACGGCGGCACCTGCCACAACACCGGCCAGGGCAGCTACACCTGCATGTGCCCGCCCGAGTACACCGGGCCCGACTGCGAGAAGTCGCTGCACTCGTGCGCCGTGCGGCCCTGCCTCAACGGGGGCGCCTGCGTGCCCGACGAGGGCGGCGAGCTGGCGTGCGCCTGCCCGCAGGGGTACGAGGGCGCGCGCTGCGAGACCCGGCGCCTCACGTGCGCGGACCGGCCCTGTCGCAACGGCGGCGTGTGCGAGCCGCGCGGCGCTGGCTACGTGTGCGAGTGTCCCGTTGGCTACGCTGGCACGGACTGTGCGCTCGAGGCAGACCCGTGTGCTGCGGGGCCCTGTCGCAACGGGGCCACCTGCTCGCGCGCTGGCGACGGCTTCAAGTGCACCTGCCGCGCTGGCTTCCGCGGAAATCGCTGTGAGATCGACATCGACGACTGCGCGGGTATCATGTGTGAACACGGCGGCACCTGCGTCGACCTCGTTAACGGACAACGCTGCCAGTGCGCACCCGGCTTCGTGGGCTCGCGCTGCGAGACCAGAGTGGACCTATGCCTCGCTAAACCCTGCGCGAACGGTGGAGAATGTAAGATCCTCGACAACGACTACCAGTGTCGGTGTAGACCCGGCTTCGCTGGCAAAGACTGCAGCATCGACATCGACGAGTGCTCATCTTCACCGTGTCGGAACGGAGGCACCTGTAGGGACCGAGTGGACGGCTACCACTGCTCGTGTCCTCCGGGCTGGGGCGGTAAGTCGTGCACCGTGTCGCTGGCGGAGCTCGTGTCTAAGCAAGCGGGGGGACACCTGCGGCGGGTGGGGGACGAGGGGGGCGAGGAGGCGCTGTCGGGGCAGCAGGTGGCGTGGATCGCGTCCGTGACGGCCGCCGTGCCGCTGGCGGCGCTGGCCGCCGTGCTGGCCATCGTGTGCCTGCGCCGGCGCCGCGCGCGCGCTGCGGGCGGCCGACGCGGAGGCGCGCGCGCAGAACGCGGCCAACGCGGGCGGACACGTCATCCGTAACACGTGGGGCAAGTGCGACGCGCCGGCGCCGGAGTGCCAGAACGCGCACAACGCGGCGGCCGAGGAGTGCAAGCGCAAGACTCTCAACACAGAGAGCGCGCGCCTGCTGGCCGCGCTGGACCCGCGGCTGTCGCGGCTCTCCGCGGACTCCGCCTACTGCGCTAATAGGTCAGTATCACAACTTATTGTGACACTACAAGTCTCTCAGCATATTTAATAGTACTCGAAACTTTTTAAAGTTCTTAGACATCTCTAGCTACTTAATTAAATGTTTATTTAATTGGTATATTCGGCAATATGTCTAACTTGAGTTTTTCTATTGTTGCAGCGATACGTCGCTAGTGAAGCGAGCGCTAGAAGGCGGAGGGGTGTACGTATTAGACGACCATTGCTTGCCGCCGACGTACGCGACACAAGTGTAGTGATACTAAATGCGTCAATGGACAACACTAACTTATTTATTCACAACGGACGCTCGTGCGAAACAGGCTGTGCGCCGCGTGTAAATATAGCGTAAAGTGTAAAGTGACCCTGTATAAACGTCTAGTTATAAGCGTTCCGAAGTATTTATTTAAGAGAGCGATTCGTACGCCCCTGTAAATAGTATTGGCGGGACGGATCGCGTTTTTTCCGCCCCTGATCGGCGAGCGTCGTGGCGACAGTGGCGCCGCCAAGCGTCGAGCGGCCGCCGCGAGGACCGCGCGAGCCGAGGGGCCGGTGGACTTGTCCACGTCGCGATCTCTGTACACTTGGCCCGAGGACATTTTGGCAACAGTTTAAATGGTTCATCAAAAATTAGAAAGCGTAAACATTTTTGTATAAAGTCTAGATCCTCTTAATTTTTATATATAGTCCTTTTGCTGGTTTGAACTGTTTACAAAATGTTCGAGTCCCAAGTATAGGTAACGTGTGCTGCGTCCCGTAGCTCGGTCCGCTGCGCGACGCCGCATCGTGGCGCGGCACCGCGCTGCACTGCGGCAGGTGTCGCACACGAACACAACACACCACTAACACTATCCCTCTAGACTCGCACCAGTATAGAAGCCAAACCGTGCGTAAAATAAGATTAGACTAATTTATAAAAAATAACGCGAATGATGCGTTCATCAGTTTTACATTGATTTATATTTTGTGATTGACTAATTGTTGTCATTTGTTCCTATGATTATGATAGTGAATTACTCCACACAAAAAAATCTTGTTCAGGTTTTCTTGAAAATCGACGTAGATTTTTTCCTTTCCCTCGTAACTTCTGTACTCGGGCTGTAGTTCAGTTAGCACGATAATGTAACGTTCCTGAGACTGTGAGCGCCATTTCTACGAGCTGTATGCGCGCATGCAGCTCGTACGAGTCGCGGTCGCACCACACAAATGTTCACGCACGTAATTAGTCCATAGGTTAACATTAACTTCAGTACTTATAGAAACAAATTGTCGAAACCTAAGTCATTGTGTATAAAAACGTAAGTTTTAGTTTTGTAAGTATATTCTCCATTACTTATAAGAGTACTGAGACAATATAAAATGTGTCATTAGGCAACATAGGACAGGATACTCTGCTTGTTTTAACTTATTTATTTGAATAGGTACAGTTCTCGATATGTTGTGTTTGTGGCTCGGCGCTCGAGCGGCCACACACGCCGGCAGACTGTGTGGACGCTCGACCGCGAGCCGTTTATGAAATAATTTATGTTAAATTACAATTTTATAAAGTCCGTGTAGATATATGCGGTAAGTGATAGGTTATATCACCTCTTATGTTGCCTTTTGTACTCGAACGTAGATTAAAAAGGTTAAATCGACAAAATTGTAAAAATATGAATAGACTGATGATCAATAATAATTCTCTTGTATTTAATTTTTTAAGATGACAAATAAGTTTAAATTATGAGGAAATAATGAACATCCGAATGTACTAAAAATATAATCATAATTTTTGTACTTAATTGATCACAGTGAACCTTTCATTTTTCTTTTTGAGAATTTCGTTATGATATTGTAATTCAAAATTATGATTTCCATTCCGAACAATAAAATGACAGTATTTTTAATTTATTTATTACAACCGTATCATTATAATTATTGTGAATTTCTTTAATTTTATGAACAAAATCATTGTTTAATTATTTTTTGAGCTTAAGTTTACAATTGACTGATGTAAATTGACTTATATATGATATTTTGGACACATTTTAATAAATCATGAATGTATTTGTGGCTGTATGTGTGAGTATACTGAAAGATAAAATTTCAAATCATTCCATTTCTTAGCTAAGTAGCCTTATCTATAAATCTTAATGTTTAATTTCGCTATTTTCTTATAATTGTTTATTTTGCATGTGAAACCAGTGATTATCTTAATTGTTCTATGTTTCGTCCGTGTGGACAAAGTACAATTATCTGTTATCTATCTTAGTATAATAATGTTACCTTTTGGTATATTCACATAGATGTTTCAAAAGAAAAATGAAAGAAATCTTCATGTGACACAAAACTGTAACCAATAATTCCATAAATAGATTCTAACAGAATAAAAGTCATATTGTATTGCTAATGCGGTGATAAATTTGCCAGCGAGTGTTTGTGACGAAGTGTAATTATTGCAGTGGATGCAAACGAGAAATAAAATGTTAATAATAAACAATTGTTTACAAAAAATTAAAAAACGTCATTTTATTTTTATCACATTCAACAACCCCAAATTGATTAAAACATCACGCTTCAATTCCAAGAAGTTTAAAATACTTAGAAATGCTCATAGGTTGGGCAACAAAGTAAAAAAATAATAACGTACCTAGTTACGTACATTTTTATATTACTAAAGTATACGGTATGGAGACCACTCATATGACTTAAACCACAAGTATTACTAGTCCACAGAATCATACAACTAAATATATCAACGAAAACCGAAAATTAAAAAAATCTAACTAATAATTAAATTAATCAAGTATTAAATTCTGTATGAACGGCTCCATGTTCCTTGATCACAGAAGAGCTGTAATGTTATAGGTTGGCTAGAAATGTTACGGACATGTGGCGCAGCTGTTGCATTACCGTATTTGTAAAGAGTGTTCAAATTAACTTACAGAAAAAAATGCACTATTTGGCTTACCTACTGATCATATTTCGCTCATTTTTCGTATGTCAGCCAAGACCACAAACCACAAATAATTTAAATCAAGAGGTTTCCCCATAGGGTATACAGTACTATGTATACAGATGATAATTAGCTGAATACAAACCATATTTGAGGAAATTTTGTATGGATGAATCATGTCCCAGTCCGCTGGAAACTCCGGCAATAAATATCTCGAAAACTAGAGGCCCTAGATCAAAACTAAAGGAAAATTCGTACCCCCTAGACGTACACCATAAAGGATATTTTACCTACTAATTATTACAGGACTGACTGCTAGTTAGGACTGTGGGAGTGACCTCGAATGGGATTTGTATTATTGCAAACATAATTTCATCAATAGGTATAGGTACTAACCATTTTTGAGGACATGTGTACAAGAGTAGGACCGATACTGTCCCAGACTCCCTGTCGATTGGAGAATCTGAAATCCCTAGCATCTACCCTATGGGGAAGCTCAAACTAGAGGCCCTAGCTCAAACATAACGGTAAATTCGTAACCTTTATTGAAGGAGAAAAGTTATTCAGTGACTTCTGACAATGACACTACCTCCCGCCTCAGCCTTGGCGGGAGGCAGTATCAGTAAGGCGGGAGGTAGTGTCAGACTCTTACTGACTAAAAACTACTCCGTTCCTCTTTGCTGCTAGGCAGTCCGCAGTTCCGGGTCGAGCATCATCTTTACTAGGCTTCATCTGTGGTGGTCTGATGGCTCTCTTTGAGACGCGAAACGTGACGCGCCGTATTCACAGGAATTATGTTATGTTACCAAGTCTCAAGCTAAAGCTAGTAATGGATAAGCCATAAAATTCCAATCTCTAATACGTAGTTACTTTGATGTTATAATGTAGTTGTATTTTGAAGAGGCTTCCGTTTCGGATTTATTGTTTGTCTTTAAGAGCTGAGTTAATTGATTTTGATTTATTGAAGCTTGTTTTAATTTGCCTTCAGCTTTGATTTTCAATGTTTTTTAATATATTCATTAGTTATAATGTAGTCTCTGACCTGGTATTTGTAATAACTACTGCTAGAACCATCTCTGGGTTTTAATCTAGAATTGACTATAAATATACTTAGGGCCATTTTTCCATCGCCTGTACGGGCTACGATGGAGCACGTCTGCCCATAAGCAACCTATTAACTCAGGCCTTGAAGACCAGATTATACCCATCAGCAACCACAGACTCCGGCACAGAATTCCACTTGTCTTGCAGTTCGCATAAGGTAGCTTGAAGCGAAGCGCTTCGTGCGAGAGAGTGGGTTTGCTTTTAAGTGGTGGTGCTTTGCAGATTGTCTTGTGGTTCGATGATGGAAAGGACTAGGGGGAATCAAGTTGTGCAATTCTCCCGCTCTCATTGAAATGTACCCGGTAAAATACCGAGAGGCTTGCAACTTTGCGCCTGTGTTCGAGGCTTTGAAAGTCGGGCCTCCACAAGTGCATCATCGCTGATGAGCTTCTTGGCTATCGATGTGTGCTAGCGCATCTAGCTGGTATTAAGCCAAGCCGTCCCAAAGTGGAGAAACAGTACTCCATGTGGCACATGGTCATATTAATTGCTAATTATAGGACGGAGTGGAAGTTACCTTTATTTTCATGGGGGAAGATTATCCAAAGACTTCTCTCGCCTAGGGAGAGGCGAGAGGGAGTGACTAAAAACCACGCCGTCCCTACTCTTGATTTTCGAGCCGGAGCCCCGGTAACCCACTAGGCAGTCCGTAGCTCCAGGTCGGCGTGGGAGTTACCTTGGACTTTTGTACAGGATAAATCCTGACAGCTTCGTTGGTCAAATAGTCGCAAGTGTGGCTGCCGGACAAGGGGTCTCGGGTTTGATCCCGGGTCGGGCTTGCTGGTTTTTCGATAATTTCTCAGTAGTAGCACGTCTAGAATTGTGCCCAGTATAATATGACTAAAGGCCCACGCCCTATTACATGGGCCCTATCACAAATGGTGAAAAGTGGGTGTACATTGCATAGCGGCATTACGTGCCGTAATCTGCATCTCTGCCTACTCCTTCGGGGATAAAAGGCGTGTCGCTGCATATTGATCTTGTCCTAGTCTGCTGGAAAATCTTGCAAAATTCTTGTCCCTCTAGAGGGTACATCCTCATAAGTGTTTTTCCACCAGATATGTGTTATGTAGCCATGTTACGAAGGTGTATAGAGATAGCTTGCTGATTTTAATCAAGGACAGGGTGGTAGTTCAAAAGGTTCAATTGCAAAGCTTCGGGTTAATTTCGGATACGAAAATTACGTTATATTTGTTTTTTTCAGCATTTGGGGATGAATATACAAACTAGCTCGCTATATTCTCCATAGCTTTATTTTGATAAGTTACCTAATGAAGAAAGAAACTGGTGGAGACATACAACAGAAAAATAAATAGAAATAAAACAAAAAAGCTTGGTATAGCCTTATTTATTATTTGGTTATTAGTAACAAATATACTATTTACAAAATTAGCCTACCAAGTAGAATTGTCTTAAAGATGTAGAATTAAATCTTATGTCGTTACATCTTTTACCAAAAAAATAGGTAATTAGAACATTTTGTCAAAGTTTATTACTTTCACTTAAGTATGGGCAAATACTGACACCACTATTTTTTTAGACAAAAAATGCATCAAGTAACTTACAGAAAATAAAAATTATACATCATTTTTAACACAATTAACAAAATTAAATTATTACAGTCAAGAATTCAGTAGAACTTTTTACTTACATAAATAAGTATCAATTTGCCCACTAGCCCATAAAGCGATCTTAAATAACCTATGTATAGACAAAGACATCTATCACTCGTGTGAGACAAAAAATATCAAACACGGTGCACAATATAAGAATCTTATATTCAACCATCGTGACTTCAACAAAGCATTAGCATAATGCTAGTGTAAGAATGTTAACAATAATGAGACATTGTACTTTTATGCTGATGGAGATCAGATTCATGACACCAAAATAATTGTATACCTATACAACTTTTGAGTAGGTAGTCTATTAATAAAAATGTAAATATAACATTGGATGTTGCACCCAAACTTTTGCATGAAAACTTTCCGATTAACACCGGAAAAGTATCTTAACTATATAAAGTGCTACTAAGAGTAGTGAAAACTAGCTTACTTTGAATATTGATATGGATGCTAAGAATCAGAACTAAGAACAATATCGTTACTATAGTTGAGGTCACGAACTTGTTAAAACTATAGACAAATAAATCTATGAAGCTTACAACTAGGGTCGCTCTAGTCACCACTACGAGGCGACCTGTCTGTACTTGCGCGGTCTTGCGCGTCACCATTCTGTCGCGGCGATCCTGAGCGCGACCGGGAGGCGGAGTGATCGCGAGAAGCGGAGCGATCCCGGGACCTGGACCGAGAGCGGGAGCGAGAGCGAGACTGAGACTTGCTCGGGCGACGTTCTTCCTCACGCTTCGGCGACGCCTCCTTGCTGCGAGAGCGAGACCTTTCCCTGTAGACGTGAAATATTATTACAATATGCTATCAAGTTTCTTAGTTTGGCTATTATTTACATATGTCGAGTTATTGATGTCTGTGCATTAAATGAAAGTAAAAAAATAAGTTTTATAAGCTGTTAGTAACATTATTTACAGAAATAAAATAAAGTAAAGGTGCTGAGGATGATGCTGATTAGTTCATAGCATTTGAGTGATTCACATTTCTTTTTAAAACGAAAAGATGGATGGGATCCAAACCAGAAGCCATGAGAAAACGTAAGGTGTGAACTACATGATTAACAGCAAATAGCTTATTGTTAGTCAACATCAAATGCTCACCTTGGAACGGCTTCTCTTCGTGATGCGGGAAAACATGGATCGAGTTAATAATGTATTTGTAATGTGCAATCAATATTAATAATATTGGATGAATTTTGTTAATACGTGAATGCCAATGGTTTAGGTAACAGTGGATTTACTGATCTGACAATAATGCTCTTTATTGTTTGTGTGAGATTATTTTTCTAACAAAATATAAACAGTCTAAAGTTTCAAAGTAAAACATAAAAATAAACAGCACTAATGTCAACATGTTCTGTACAGATTAAAATTATCATAAACGCTAAAAACTCAAACTAAAATGTTTGTTACAACAATTAAATCAACAAACACGTTGACAGAGAAAAATAAGCTCACAGAATTTGCACAACTGTCAGACTGGATTGAGAGCACACATTGAATGGACTTACTTGGAGGCAGCTTTCGGTGATCGGGACTTAGACCTGGAGGCCGACTTCCCGCCGTTCCTCTCTGCCGAGGGCCGCGGGGACGCCGAGCGACGGTCAGATCTACGGGAGGCCGACCGACGGTCAGATCTACGGGACGCCGAGCGAGACCGCGACTTCGAACGACTGCGATCCCTAATCGACGCCGAAAACGAACGCCAAAAATGGTAGTAATAGCTGGGTTTAGTTACGTCCACTACTAGATAGTTGATTCTAGAGTTGAACCTGTCATATCATATGCTTACTTCCAAGTTTTAAAATGATTTTCTGGATAATGACAAATCCAACTCCTTCACCGACACACAGTTTAACGTGAGGCAAGTACATAGGTCGTTGCGTCACGTTAGTATTATAAAATTATTGCTATCTACAAAAGTAAAGTACTATTGGCTAAGTACTTACAGTTTTAAATTTTGCTCAGCGCAAGTTATAACACACCTAGCCAAATGAATACTAGGTTAATTTGTATACATATTTCATGCATATATTTCGATTATTGGTTGTATTTACTGCTGACATTTGAGAGAGAAGAGACAAGAGATGCTTACATGCAAGCTTTAATTTATAGAATTAGAATTTTAAGGGGAATGCAGTCAGTTGAGAAAATAGCAGACTTAGGAGTCAGAGAATTAGTGCATAAATATCATCAAATCCGACATTAATACATCTTTCGGGTGTAGTAAGAGGTCGCAGTCGTCTGCTAATTTATTTATTTCTTTGAATCTATTCAACTATGACGGCTTATGGCCATATTTTCCTATTCTTTTGTATGTAATTTGAAAAAATCAACAAGAAACCCTGCTATGCAAAATATTTGGAATTTTAATAATTTTCAATAAAATATTGCTCACAATTTCAACAAAACACTATACAAGTTTATAATGATTATGCATCTAAATGTGAATGATAGCAAATCATATATCTACAAGGACTTGATATCTATATGATAATGGACTAGCTTAACTGCAGTTTTGCTAAGAAGCTAAGTATCAAATTATTTACATAGCAGGGGCGCGATGGGGGAATTGTGCTTGATACTCACTTGGATCGGGATCTGCTGCGGGATTTGACGACAGGGCTCTTGCTCTTTGGCCTAGATTTGGAGCGAGAGCGGCTACGGGAGGAGCGACGAGAGCGAGACCTGGAAAATGTACAACTTTTTATTATACACATTCAATGCTTATGTAAAAAGCAATGTGTTTTATGTTTGCTCAGTTAGAATTCTATCATCAAGAGCTCTCAGCCCCGAAAGATGGTAAATAATATAGTATCATCATTTGAATCTTGTGGAAAATTTATTTCAAAACAAATACTAGAGTATGTGTGCGTGCTATTGAAAAAATGTTTCTTACTCATGTTTTATATTATACGTATTGGTTTTGCTGTTCAACAAACGGTAATATTATTTAACTTTTCGCAATTTTGTGCTTTTCTTGTATTTATAAAGTGTATTATTTTACCTGGATCGGCTGCGTCTGCGGTCCCTGGAGCGAGATCGGCTGCGGCTCGACGAGGAGCGAGTGCGGCGGCGGGAGCCACGTCTAGCTTCAATCAGACGGATTCGTCGTCCGTTCAATTCTGTCCCATCCAGCTTTTCAATAGCCGCGCGCATGTCAGAGTGGGTGGCGAACTCAACCACACTGTAATAAATAAAATACGTTACTAAACACGTCGCGAGTTAGATTTTATAATGTCAGGAAATATAGATATCCTCAGTTAGAATGCTATCATCAAGAGCTATCAGCCCCGAAAGATGGTAAATGATATAGTATCATCATGAAATTAAGATTTTGTTCAATAAGTACAAAGTTTTTCAATGCAATAATGACTTACCCTTCATTCCTATGCTGCTTATGAGCGTCAGCGTAAGTGACTTCACCAGCTTGACGCATGTAATCCTTCAAGTCCTGTAAAACAATGAAACATGTTAACAAAGCACCTACGACAGTCTTTAAAGTAACTTTTGCAAAAGTAATCATCAGAATTAGAAATTATCATCAAGGTTTTCAGCCCCGAAAGATGGTAAAAATACGATCTCATCATGACTTTTGCAAAAGTTTTCGTTTGTTTATGTGACTGTGGACCTAACCTCAATGTATACTATGTCGGTTACACAACTTTGCGAGCAAGTCTCCTAACGAAATAAAAAGATGAAACGATAGATATGCTTGTAACAGTGTTTTCGTACGCGTTTCTCAACAGTTATCATTGTTTACGGTACGTGCAGTTGTCCTCGCCCTCCATCGACCTCCAGTCACCTGTGACTACTCCAGTGGCTCGTTTGTCCAGTCTCGGCTTTCCTTATCATCTGTTTTTCTGTTCGAGCTAGATAGCTCAGAAAGCATAGATATGCTTTCTTATTTTTGCCGCATTTCTCCAGGTTTGCCTTTCTATTTGACACTTTGTTTATGAATCCTTCCAAAGATTTGTATTGTCTCGACCAAGTTGAATCATCCTGCCATCATTGAGGTGCATCTATTCCTGCTCTCTCCTCTCTCTCTCTCTTCAGCTTCCGGCTATGTCTTTGCCATCACTCTTTGATTTTGTCTGCAACTGGTCATCAGGACTTCGCCTTTCTTTATCCTCTAGGAAACCACACCGGCTTCTGCTTCGCGTCCAAGCACAAGCAATTCCTGTCCCGTCTTTAAGTGCTGCTGCCTTTATCTTCGGTCCCCAACCCGAGATGGTCCGCGTAAACAATGATACCGTTTGAATTGTCGTATACGAAAAGCTGTTAAAGCCGCAAAAGAAATAAAGTTGACATACGAACGACATGATCTGCATGACAATCCGCAATAGTGAGGAGACTATTGCATAGTACTTCACTATTGCAAACAGAGGATGTTAAAACTTAAACTTAACAATGAAATAATGAATTTAAAATGGGAGATTGCACATAACGAGAAACGGCTCCTGTTGTCTGTGCCCCCCTATCGACTTTACCTTGTCGGGGGCCACCGGGGGCTCGTCCGGCTGGAGGGGCGGGCGGGGTTGGGGGGGCGTCATCACATCACCAGCGCGCCGTGACCGATCCTAACATCGCCTCAGACCACATCGCACACAGCGCTACATCGAGGACTCTGGCCACGATACGCCACCTTCTGTTGTTTTTAAAAATTATCTATAAAGCTCGTAAGTAAGTTTGGTACAACATTTGTATAAAAAATACTGTTTTTAGGGTAATGAATGTTATGCACAGTGCTAAGTTTGACAGTTTCAAAGTATGTTGTGTTAAGCTAAAGTTATGATGGTTACTATTAGGTAAATTATTTTGTATTTTTTATGTTTTATATTAGTAAAGCAAATAGGGTGGTGTGGAGTTCTCGAGGCAGTGAAGGTGGTCCGACGATAGGTCCGTATCCTTGGCCGGAGTTTGTTTGGGTTACGTTCGTCTCCTCGTCAGTCCAGGCAGTATTCAGTGCGAATATAACGCTTACTCGTTTCCTTTAAAGTGTCATCTCAATTCTTCGTCTATGCGTTTTTCTCTGGTTTGCACTGGATTATCCTCTAGGTCCTCAGTGAGCAGCATAGGTTGTATTGTCCTTTCCATGCGGTAAGTGCCTTGTGACGGTCAGTTCCCTCCCGATCGCGACTAAAGGTAGGTCTGTCCAGGTGATGCAGGCCGCCCAGCCCTCATGTAATAGTGAAGATGTCCAGGACCCTGGGTGATAGGTGATGGAATGATGATGGGCCCAATGGTGTCCCGGCTCGAGTTCTTACCTGCCAGCTAATGCGGCTAGACAAATTTTCGACGACTAGTCGATACTCGGTGCGCGTTGGCGGCCCATATCTGTAACTGTAGTCACTGTAAACAGAAAACTCAATATTAATTTTATTTTCATATTTAGTCGGTAAATGTGATATTTGAAACTAAATTACTTAGAGGGACGGGGATTTAGTGTATTAATCAAAATGAGTATTAACATAACATGTATTCAAGATAATGATTTAAAAATGAGACCATTCTCATATCCTTGTATTGAAGATTTAAAATACGATATATTTTAATATCAAGAAGGTTATTTAACGTTAACATTAAAGCAATAAGTTATAAATTACTTGCGAGTGCAATACTTCCATATTAAAACTGATTACATTATCAGATGAACAAATGTTATCTGTAACTACTTTGAAATGGTATCAAATGTGATAAGACTATTCTACCGTACTTACAGAAAAGGGCTGGAATGACAAATAATAAGGCTAATATTATGAAAACGAATAACAAAACGAACACTAGACTATGTGTGTGAATAATATTTGTTTAAGGGACAAAACTTGTGTTGGTTTTTAGACTTTGGGACAATCTAACCTTGTTTGTTGTGTATTTTAAAAGACTGATCACATAACTGACAAAAGGGTATAAAATGTGCAACATAACCAAATAATTATTAACTGTGGGACACTTTGTAACACTGAGTATGATGAGGGTGTAATCACTTTCATAGCAACTACTAGTTACTAAATTACTTGCTAAAATTATTTAGCGAACATAACTAATGCTGTGTTGAAACTGCAAAGTGTAGTGTGCCTACATAATACATATGAAAACTGTAATAATAAGCAATAAAAAATGTACAAAAACTTAACTAAGAACACTGGGCTGTTATGCAAAAACAAAATAATCACAAAACGATTGTTTGAAAACAAACAAATGCAAAGAATGATTGGATATCAAAACAAAATGCCAAATGTTTGGAATGGGCCATAAAGCAAAGAATTTCAAGTAGGCACTAGAAATGCCTCAGCATGCGGACAAATTTGTTAGCAAGAAAGGCAGATTTAGAAAATTGTTTCTAAAGAATTTAAGGTTAATAAATATCTGGAAAGACTTTGTGAAAATTTTGTAGGATCAATAATTTGATAAAATTGTGCAAGCAACAATACAATCCCTTAAATATTTTGGGTAGAGTCCATAAGAGGACGTAAGAATGCGAAAAGGGAAATGTTTCATGGGCGCAGCTAGGAGTAATCTCAGGAACATTCTGTCCACCACCAAACCGTTTCATCAGAGCGACTGTTACGGGAATTACCTTCCTTTTATCACATCCTACGTCCAGAGTAGGAGTGATAGGTTGCTGTAAAATATTTGGGAAAGAAAGCCTGGCTACGCCCATGGGTGTTGTTGCATATCATGCCCGTGTTCGCAATACAGACGGTTCACGTCTCGGCGGCGGGCGTCGCGGCGGCGGCGGCGGCAGATCCCGGCAGCGCCAGCGGTCCGAGCCCCGCGGCATGCCGCGAGCCCTCTCCACCGACACCCTACAACATAGCGACACTTACTCGTATCGCGACCGGCCGCGGTCGCGCTCGTAGTAGCGGTCGCGCCGGTAACGGTCGGCGCTGCGGTCGATGCCCCTGGCCGGCTCCACCACCACCCTGCGGCACACCCACGGTCTACTGTTAGCACTGCCCACCCCAGCCTTGCACTCATACCGTGCACACACACCATCTTACATATTACAGCTTACCAATTGGTAGCCAACTCAAACGAGGGACTCGAACCCAAGTCAAAACAATATCAAAATTAACAATAAGTTAATGCAACAATTTAGAAATACATTACATAATTAAATCGAAAGTAATTGAGCAATAAATTGACCTGAAAATAGAAGTTAACCAATTATTTAGTTTGGCAATGTTCCTAATGACACTTATAAAAACAATTTGGAAGAATTTGAACAAATCACCCTATTACATGATACATACCAATTGGTAAGCAGACTTTTACAATGGAGTAAAGGCAGCCCACCAGTATACATCAACTTTCATTATTCAACATAATCCTCAATTTGGAAATTTTGAATAAAAATTGTTAACAGTCAATAGAGATAAATAAAAAAAAAGAGTAATAAAATATGAATGAATGCAGTCATTGATTTCATACAAATCTCTTACTTTCATCCGTGATCAAAAATATCAGTTCTCCATACATACACACGAATGTGGAGCCGGCTGATAAAGGAAATTAATTATTAAATTGAAAATAACATAAATTAAAAGAATTTAAACTATATTCTACTTATAACTTTTCAAAGATACTATTATGGGGGATTTGTCAGCAAGATATAAATATAAAAAGGAACATTTCAACAACTACTAATAACTGGTGATAATTATAATTTCTATTAACTATATTTATACAAAAGGCTCTCAACATTTCCATATTTCAAGTAGCTAATCTCATACTATTGTAAAAAAGAAAGAACAAAATTAAATATGCCTACTACATGTATAATTATAAAAGTTCTTACCTTTCTCCTAGTAACTCTTTTCCGTTAAGTTCATACACTGCATCATCTGCATCTCTATAATCCTCAAATTCCTGTAAAATACAAAATCAATATGAAGAACACTCATTTATGACATAATTATGTTGATTTTAGGACATTTTCTGGATATACTAGTTGATTAAATTTATAATGTACAGAACATTGTAATTGTATGTGTGTGAAATTTAATGTTTGTAAACACACCTAAAATACAGGAGAAAAACCTAGTGCGAGACAATGTTTCTTAACAAGATAGATAGATGTATTAAAATTGTCATTACAATAGGTTCTCCTGTAATATGTGGTAATAAAGTAACTAGAATACAAGACTAAAATAATATGCTAACAAGATTCTATCTCGAAGTCACCACATATACATAGCTGGTGGAATATGCATTACTAACTCAAAAGCTAATGAGCAAGGAAACAAAACTATGTATAACAGCTATCAAAGTGTAGTATAAACTTACTGTGCATGTAGTTAATGGTTTATTTATTTCATACACATATTGTAAGTGTAAATAACCGGAAAATTAACCTCATTTCCAGCTTTCACAACAATTAATTCATACAAGTTTGTTGACATTATTTTTACACAACAACAAACATTAGCAACTTTACGATAGACTGTTCTAGAAATGCAATGCGTGTGGTCGTGCATCGGTATGAATACTGTGTATGAATAATAGTTACCTAGCTTGAAAAAATAAATAAGAATCGTGAACTTACCACAAATCCATAGCCGTTCTTGATGAGGATATCCCTAATCCTGCCGAAACCTTTGAAAAACTTCTCCAGGTCCCTGTCTCGGACGCCAAACGGCAGACCGCCGACATAGACACGTGACCCCACCATATTTTCTGTAAACCAAATAAATAAAACTGTTTTATCGTATTTTTTTAGGTTATGCAATAAACAATAAACTACTTTTGTGCTAAATCTAAATGTAGAACGCCATCAACGCGAATGTAGATTGGCGCTGGTGCGCAAAACGCGCCAAGCGCGTGGTGATTTTACGTTTTCCCGCGTGGGATTTACGGATTGGTTCAATTTATGATCTACAGAACATTGTAATCGTAATAATATACCGATTTATACACAAAATTATCCACTCTTCCTCTTCTTCAAACTTCAATTTAGAACAGTTGTGATTTTTATCGATTTAACGATTATACGTGGACCGTGTTGATTGGAATACACATTTGAAAAGTCAAAATATCAATGATTTTAACATTGCATTCATCAAAATACTATCATAACTACGTATAGTTACTGAAATTACGTTTGTTTAGTTTAAATTCAGCAATAAAACAATAAACACACTGATAGAACCAAGTCAAAGCTAGATCGGCCCGCGTCTTGCAAAAGTAATCAATATGGCGGCTTGACCCGGGCAAAATAAAAGTTAAAATTACGATCATATTTACCTTACTTTCTGATATGTAGCACTCAGCAAATTAAAGAATATGAATGGTTGATTTACTTTAAACACTACGACTTATCCATCCAATAATAATTAGCTTTTAATTCAATTTTGTTACACTTTAACACGTGCACCACTAACAACTTGAACACCGGAAGAGACCTCGTCGTTGCTTGCTCGTCGCACGTCGTCACTGCTAGTGATGTGAACAGCGAATGAAACATGGATCGACTCGGTGCGAGTCATCAACTGCGGTGAGCGAGACGGAGCGACGGAGTGAGCGGCTTAACGAGTGCACCATAATCGCCGCTTTACCTGAAATTTGTAATTTATTAACTAATGTGTATATTAATTTATTAATTATGTAATTAGTAATGAGATATTCATATAACTACCACATAATAATAAATTGTAAGTCATTTGTAAAATTGTAACGTAATTAGTTATCGATTGTCATGATTACTTAAAATAAGGAAATATAGTAATATGTATTGCAAGCATGCACGACGTTAAAAAGTATCAAGGGACCGTGTGTAAAGGCAAAGCGAGATTTATTTTCGCCCGATTTATAGCCGTGTGTACGTTTATACAAATAAAAAATCTTTATCTACGACTTCTATTCTTCAAAGAAACGTAATAGGTACCCGTTATGTTCTATCCATAGTTGATATATAATGAATTGGCGTAAACAAATAATATTGTATATTACATAAAATTTTAATCGAATCAAAGATATTAACTTGGAAGAAATAATCGATTTAATCGAATGCTGAATAAATGCTTATCACTATTCGATTCGGAAGTAAATGTGTTGCCAGCTGTCAAGGTTTGATCGATAACATTTTATGAAAACTTTTTTCAAGAAAACTCTTTAAGGAAAAGTATCGAAAACCGGGTAAATTGGGGTTATTTTGACCCACTGGAGTAACTTTAATTAAAATACCATAACCAATAGGAGTCTCGAACAAAGCGTTTATTAGTTTTTCATTGGTCTAAAAGTTTTGAACAAAATTACCATGTAGTCAATTAAAACCCGATTTTATGGAATAAAACCTGTTTAATGGTTTTGTGCTTCCAAATCAAGATAAATGCCACGCATGTGCGGGCAGGGACAATTGCTTGTAGTCTCGACAAAGATATTACCTATCATCGTTATGATTTAGTGGTCTTTTTTTCGTTATCTATATAATACCACGCATTATGTATATATGTACCTACCTACTTATTAAATGCCATTGTAGTTTTTTTCTATTGCAGTAGCCGACCAATAGCTATCCTTTGTTCTAAAAATAATGTCTGCATCACCAGAAAATGCCCATGTTATTTAGCACGCCTCTTATGTTATTTTGTTATGGAATAGGGGGCAAAGGAGCAGACTGCTTTATGTTCTCATTTGGTTTATATGATATGGTTGTACTAAAGTACAATTATTGCATACTGACCTGGTACTGAAGAGAATTTTCTGGGATAAATATAAATAAAACAAATGAAGTAAAATTCAAATTTTTATTTCCATTCCAAAAGCCAACATACCATAATGCAATCGATTAATTATACGTTCTCAAATCCTTCCAAAGAAAGAAAAAATTAAATGCATTTCCATAGCATGTCTATTTTCTTCCAATTATCTAGTTAAACACTAAAATATAAAAATTAAAAGAAATATGACACACTACTAGGGGCATTGACTGCCTTATTAGGAAAATAATAGAATGTTTGAAGTACTTTCGCTGTGGTTTTTTCTATACAATAAAATAAAATTTTGAAATCCTACTACTTTGGTAGGGTAAAAAAATACCACGAAAAACTTTTTTTAAGCAAACCACAGAGAGAGTGTACTTAATTACATACTAATTATACATTCGTTATAAGAATGCGCCACACAAGACAGTCATACTAAGGCATTTTACATTTGTCCTATTTGGACTGCTCACACATTGAAAGCAAATTATGTTTTTACATCAATAGATACGCCACAACAAACATGGTGGAAATATAACATTATTTAATTACGAAACAACTTTTCATAATTAAAGTATAATAATATATAATTTGTTTTTTCCTAGTTTTCAGATCGAATTCAAGACTTTTTTGAAAAAAATCAGAAGGTAATTTGAGCAAAATGATGAAATATTATATCATGTCTATTAGAGAGACTGTTGATAGTTGTTTTATTTTATTCAGGATATTAATGTAAACGGGTTGTAACACTCATTTCATTATCATGTATCTATAATAAGCGTCATATAAAATGATAAAAATAATTGACCGGTTAAGTAGCTTACGATTGGTTAAAAATATACCACGTTTACCTAAATGGTATATTTTTGACAATGTACATGTGATAATATACCATGCAATTGTGGTGTTTGTTTGACCAATCGTCGAAAAATAACACAGATAAAAGCATGTTATTTTTTTGTTTATGGTCTAATTTTTAGAAAATGTTGTTTTCCAAAATTTAATAATTTATAACAATATCATAATGACGTTATAAATTATTAAGCATTGGAGATGATTTAGACTGAAGCCAGTCTTTCTAGATTTTGAAAGACATATATTACTTAATAATATAAATTGTAAATAAATACTATAAACGGTACATACTATTAAACATATAAGATACATTATAACATTTAAATCTAAGTATTATTAAAATGTCATAAAATTCATGGCTAATAGGGAGAAATAATTGACATTAAATAGGTACTTAGTTAATTAAAAATAATTCAACAAATAATTGACAATAGAATAAATAATTACACATATTTAAAACTAAATATCATAAAATAAAAACTGAATAACAATGAAAATAATAAATTCTAATTTTATTATATCAGGCACATAATCTTTATTCAATGGTATTCAAAATTATATATTTGGAACAGGTAATTATTTAATTTCATGAGAATAAAAAACAAACCAGAAATATTTTATAAACATAATTAGATAATATTCCTACTTGGCAATAATTTGGGAATTTATTATAATTACTAATTGAAGTTTTAAACCAATAAGGAAGGAACAAGCGGCAAAAGTAATAACTGTAATTTAATTAAATTTAAATTTAATAATAATTTTAATTGTGTAATAAAAAACGATTGTTGAAAATCTATTCGAGACATGTAACATCGTTACGACTAATCGATAACAATGTCGATACTTTACGGCACAGGCCGTATGTTTTATTTTTTTAGCGCGATATTCATTTTAGTCTATGGATTCAAATTGATGTACTTTTGCCGCGTAAAATATTTCGTTTTATTAAAAAATGTTTTATTTATAGGTAAATGACACAAGATATAAAATATAATGGATATGTATTGAATCAAATGTTGAATTGATGCACTAGTTTTATATCAGTCTTTATAAATATTCTTCAGGTAAGGCCACTCTGTAACTTATAAAACGAGAGCTGATAGTTTTCCGAAGTAGAAGTAAATCGTTGTCTAAATATTTTTCAGCGACTTTTTCGTAATATTTTGATACGAATTAAAAATGATTAGATACTTGTCAAAGGTAAAAAAACGTTCCAGTGGAGTTGCTCTGTGGGCTCACTATTTAGTAAGCTTTGATTATAAAATATTAAATATACATTGAGTATATCATAATATTATCAAGATATAATCCAGAATAACTCACCAAAACATAATATTGGTACCCTTAGTACGAGTCTATTTTACGTTGAACAAAAACCAAACGAGAACGCGTTCGGCGCTCTCATTGGTTAGTTTATTTGAGCCCGCCAATCAGAACTCTCATTTCGATTACTTTAAATGTAAAGCAAACTTATACTAAGGTTACTGAATTGCCAATAACATTACGAAAAAGTTGCTGATGCATTTTTTATATTATAAATATATTAGTTAGGTAGGTATTTTGTAGAATATCTGTCACACAGCGCATTCTCACCTATTTTAAGTAATCTATCAAATAATTGTACTAAAATAGGCATGCTTCTACTCTACGTACAAACTTAAGAAACGTTTGTCAATGTTAGTACATTATACTAAAATATAGACTAACTATTTTGAACTTCATCTGATACAGATGATTACATTTTTTTTGGAACACCTTTTTTCTATTTGAACTTTTTTTGCCATGAGCAATTAAAAATGTCTAATATTGCGAACGGGTCTAAATTAACTTCATTCTGCCTTCCAAAGGTTAGTCATTCCAATAGACACATCTAAGTAGTTTCTTCTAGAAAATGTTGTTATAAAACGTAATAATAAATTGGTTACTTCTACACATCACGTCCGTCATTTCTTTTTCTCAAATTTATCCATTGACACGTACATTCCTATGTTAGTAACAACGTCAATCAAAAACCTCAATTCATTTCAAATCTCTTCTACCTAATCGTCAAAAAAAGTTAGTATAATAATAAAAATTATTGCTCCACGCAATCCACGCTACCGTCGCTTCCGATAATTAGTTTATCTACCGTCAATAAACGTCTTAGAACCGAAGCCTTGAATACTTCAATTGGCATAGAAGCACAAATAGTGTGCTGAATACTGCAAGTACTGCAACCCGAAGGTTTAAGCTAATACTAGCTAGAAATCGTCGCATGTGTGTGAACACGTCTTGTGTGAGTGTTCAGACTGGTGGTGGTCCGCGCACGTAGCGGAGTTGAGGAGTGAGGGTCTGAGCTAGAGAGTTGAGGGCGTCGCAGCATCGTGGGCGTTCGACCAGCCAGGCGGCTAGGAGCAGGGCCACGAGGCACAACTGTATGGGCAGCGAGGACCGAAGTACTCTCCACACCCAACCTCCGCGGGGACTGTAGTCAGGGTCGCCTGAACCAGTCTTGCTGCTTGTCACGGCAGCAATCGTTTTGTCCCTGCTAAAGAAAGCAATAGATATAGTAAAAGTTTACAGTAGATATAAGGAGATTGTGTAGATAGGTATTCTTCTTTAATGTTTTAATTCCTTTTCAATTTACCTTTCCTCCTCAATCTTAAGATCCGGAATGCTGAGTTCTACTAGCGCACGGCAGGATTCTTGCAACGTGCGCACTTCGTTCTCAGTTTGTTCCATACGCTGAAACAAATAAATTGAAGTTAAAGTGACATTCCTTAAACATTCTTAAAGAAATTTCAAACTTCATGTTCATAAAGAAGATTTATTAGTATTTTTTTGTATGTCTTTACCTTAGCTATAGCTCTCTGAGCTGGCGAGTTAGGTGCTAGAGCAGCTTGCAGGCGCCTAGCTAGCTCCCGCAATGCACTGAGCCGTCTGGCACGTCGACCAGCACCTTCGCTGTCTCCGTCCGATATACCAGAGTCGGACAATGAGTCGCATGTCGAACCACCCTGGAAGAAAATATTATGTTAATGACATATTTTAGCCAAATCAGAACTTTATAAGCGTTTTAAGGCTGTTCTACTTGAATACCAATATTGTATCATCATGTTCATTGTCAAAAAGACATGCTAATTCACAAAGAAGACTATATCATTTTAAAAACACTATTAGTTCTTCTTACCTTCTTTTTATCCACAAGTGACGCAGCCAATTGCCTTATTTGAGCAGCCACTTCGGTTTGGTCCCCAGTCACAGCACCACGGTCTCTCAATGACTCCAGTGTCGCCAGGTCTCCTCTTAGAGCACCCTGAAGCTCCCGGAGAGCACTTTCCCATTCTGCCCAAGCGCAGACCGCTTTTTCCAGAGATAAGAGTTCGTTTGAAGTCCTGAAAAGACATTTGTGTTTTAGAAATCATTTTTATTTACGAAGCTTTGTTGTGTGATGTGCTTAATCTGTTTTAGGATTTCTTTCATTGCAAAATAAGAAATTGAGTCTATAAATAGATCTCAGACACACCTCTGACAAAAATACTTCACGCTAAATCCTATTTGAACCGCATAATTTTTGGAGTTCAATGAATCGCCCGCAGAAATTACCAGACATAGATGTCATTGTACTTAGTGACTAACAATGCGACTTTAAATGATTCACTCCAGACATAGGTATTGCTTCATGCTCCACTAGTTCACGGCTTTTGTTTATCTACAATTCAGGAGTGGCCGTTTTTGGCGACAGTAATGAATCAGTCAGCATAGAAAATTTTTGAGAATTGCATAATTTTGCGGTTGGAACTTAATTCTTCTTTATAAGGATAGCTAAATGAACCTTTCGGTTCAGTAGCGAGATTTTCGACGCTCGATGTTATTTTTTTATGACGATTTATTAGAATTTTCCAATTTATTTAATGTTGACTTTAACGGAATCAGATTTACTGCCACACTCGAAGTCAATTGATTAATGGTTACTTAACCCAAACTTTAGTAGTTGTTTTCGATACAAAATCATTACTAAGGAATAGTTTAAGTAATCGTTAAATGTCTCTGAGTGCGGTAGTTAGACGTTTTCTTTCTACTGAGTGGCGATTTTCTCAAATAATTGAAGAATTTTCTGAACTAACCGTTGATGAGCATCATCCCATGCAGAGAGCAGGGATGCCAAGTCAGCAGCCAGTCCTCCGTCATCATTTTCCATGTCGCCAAGTGCACGACGCACTGACACAGTCAGCTTCAGCATCGATACCTTGCATTCCAGCAGACGAGATAGACGTTCCTGGAAAGAATAATGTTACAAAGTAAGTAACAGTTACAAAGATTTCACTGCCTACATATGATTCTTCTAGATTATCTCATGTTCTTGATTTCAGTCGTTTATTATTGAATTTTATATATGTGTGACGTCAACTTAGGTAATTGGTTGGTATTACATAAGTTGAAATTATTCCACTTTCATGGTGATATTAAAGATGTAATTAATATATTCGTTAACTAATAAGTCCTAAACCAAATGAAAAGTTTAGAATTTCGTATTGAAAACGTTATTTAATGTTGTATTGTTATCTAAAGTGCCATTCCACTGTAAATGTGAACCTGTTTAATTAATTGGAATAGATTATAGTAATTATTTCACCTAAACCTCGTTACTAAGCAATTACGCAGTAATAGTAGAACCTAATCAAGAAATAGAGTATTTAGTACGGAGACGAAAGTAAATACGATAGAAAGGTTTAAATATCACGTATAAAACCACTCAGGAAATTAAAATAAATAACAGTGGATACTTATAGCTGAATGCGTATTTTTAAAGGGGGATTAACGTTTCCACATGATTGCGTTTACGTAAAACCATAAATAGTTAAACTAAGCCCAACGTAGTATGGTTAAGTAGACATAATCCAATTGTTCACTTAAACAAATTCTTTTTAAACTTCAATATATTCTATCGTTCTGATATTTTCAATGGAGTGACTCCCATCTGCTCTCTAAAACCATGCAAGGGCGATTTACATTCTTGGTAAGACCCGAAACACATCAGATTTTTGGGCTTTTAACCAACAGCAAGTAACGACTATTTTACACATATTATATCTGTATGTTGTATGACAACTTCCACTGGTGACTTAAAACGCTTTTTGAGGCATAAGGCAAATACTTCTAAACCTTGAACTATTTATACATACCTTTAGTTCCTCAATTCTTCTATGTAGCTGAGCCCTGGTGTGTGGTTGAGGGGCACAATCGCCAGGTTCGCAGATATCGTCGAGTGTCTCCCGTAGTGCAGCCATCTCCCTGCGCAGGCGCCGAGCACCGCCGCGTCTGGTGGCCGCTGCACGGAGAGCTGACCATC
Source organism: Spodoptera frugiperda (assembly GCF_023101765.2). Lineage (NCBI taxonomy): Eukaryota > Metazoa > Arthropoda > Insecta > Lepidoptera > Noctuidae > Spodoptera > Spodoptera frugiperda. The sequence goes on along the minus strand of NC_064229.1, from coordinate 7,726,050 downwards.
TTGCAGATACAGCTGTGGAAGAAGAATCCTTTTAGTTTTGGATGTAGATTTCTTTGTTTTAAAGATACTAAATTATTAAACTCTCAATATCGGAAACTCAATAAAATTTAAAGACATGGTAAATATCCCCTTTTAAGTTCCAATTCTAGTATTAAACTCTGTCGGTACACACAATAATCTTTCAGTCCCAATTTAGTCACCGCAAAAATTTTGATGTGAATTAATATGGTTTTGATTTGAACTGTAAATTACGACTTTTACCGAATAAGAATTTTTGATTGCATGACTACTTATAAATAATTTTATTAAATTTTTCGGAACATAAACTCAGTTTAAAATATATAAAGAACTCGTTTCACTACATTGAATACTGTAAACGGGTCATTCAAACTGCAAAGGAGTTAATCTGGGACAATCGAGCAATCAACATACAGGGCACAAGCCAAGCAGTATGAATAACACGACACTTGATGTTGCCAGCCATAAAAATAAAGATCAAACGAAACTAAAAAGGTGCAATCGGAACATAAATTAAGAATCAGGTTGTTGTAATAACGTATTTAAAATAAACATCCCTCTTTAGATTCCTGATGAGTTACAGAGATTGTAAGCACCTAGATTTATATTATTCGAATTTTCGTAATAATGATAATAAACTCGTGTTGAGCCGTTAAAAATATACGTTGTTTGCGTGCATAGGGCATAGGATGCGCACGCGCAAGTGGGTCGGGTTGTGCGTCCGTGTTTGTATATCTGTTAGTGGGTTAATGTGCATCGCAATAATACTGGTTGAATGCCAGGTGATGCCCTTTTGTTTTATAGATTTTATTACTATTTGTAGTGTTACTTTAAGAGAAGAAAATAGGGTAAGGATTTTAAAGGCTAGATAGACACCTTTAGGCTAGAATCACCCTGTGACTTCTCCCGGCTTGGGCGAGACGAGAGGAAGACTCTTACTGACTAAAAACCACCCCGTTCCTACTCCTGCTTTTCGAGCCAGAGCCCCGGTAAATCCGCTAGGTAGTCCGCAGCTCCGAAGACACCATGCGATCTACATAACTTGTGTATTTATTTATGTCGTACATCTATAGATATTTAAACATACTCGATTTCACTCCGGAATTGATCTTTGTAGCGTTAAATAGCAACAATAAATATTGTCATCTGTTTGAAATAAGAGTCTATTGCCACTGAAGACAGAAAATCTTGACAAACGTTTTCCTCTTGTTTATTTATGACATGTGTAATCTATTTAGAGTAGGTATGCTTAAGTCTTTGACTGCTAATAGAAAACTGTTGAAGGCAAATCCTCCGCTAACGTCGGTCACCGGTGACCACCACGGCGTTCAATGTGTTAAAGATTGTCGTTTGTAGACACATAATATTGTGACTTTTTTATTTCTGGAGTATTTGACTAGTACCGTTGTCACGCCATGTGGTAAAAAGTAAAAACAGAAACATCGCACACCTACCAATACCTATTATATTTGCGCTTTCCCTTACACTATGTAGGTACTTACTTTCTTACCCCCTACCTACTAGCTTACACTGTTTCACAATTTCAATCATCAATATTTTCCAATAAAAACCCTCCTTACTATTTACGCACGTGACCATTCAACACGAACATAATAAAAAAAAAAGAAATAAGACGAAAGCGAACAAACCTTTCTCTGTAAGAACGCGTGTACGAGTACCAATTGCGATGCAATTGTATCGTAAGTAATAACAGAGAAATTATTCACGTATACAATCAACTATGTGTATTATTACCAAATTATGTAATACGAAATACGTGGATACTATCGTGATAATCTAGTAAGTAGTTAGTTGTACGAAGTTGCCCCTCTTTTCCATGGGTACCTATAATTACAGTAGGCCACTGACCTATTTTCCCACCCCTTTGGAAAGAACGTGTGGTTTTGTTATTGTTTATTAATGAGATTAACAGAATTATTGATGAATCAGTTGAATAACATAGTGTGGCCACGTGTGGCATCCAGCTTATTTTATAAAATAGATCGTTGATCGACGAAGACCATGCCGTGTTTAAAAGAGAATTTGGCGATTTTATTTTAGTTAGCAATAAGAAGTTGAAAGAACTAAATGCGAGTCTATTACCTAATACTGATACTAGTGAAACGAATAAAGATTTCAATCAAAACATAACCAAACCATTCACAAACTAAACTAAAAAAAAAAGTAGAAATCTTCGACCTACTAAAAGAAGCAACAGTTCTTAAACAAGAAATAAATGTTGACACAAATAAAGAAATATTGCACAACACAACCAGAAATATAACTTAATACATAAATAAGGAAGTATAAATTAAATTATTATACAACGATCATCAAAGAAAACTGGTTTCGAAGGAAGAGAAACATTCGTAAGTGCTGATAGTCATCTTTGAGCGGAAATTGGCGATATCTTGGTCCAAACCCTTCATCAGGCACTATTTAAAGACATAACTGTGATACCGGCTAAACTAGATATAAGCTTAGTAAAAGAATTAATGGAGGAGAATAGGGTTGATCCATATAAAATGGAAAAAAAAAACTAGTTCTGTCTGCTAGGTAAAGTTCAGTAGTGTGGAAGGATATCTTGTCTTGTTATTGAATGAAAATGGATAGAAGACAAGAAAAATTACGTCATCGCTGTTATGGCTGCCATTTCCATTCACACAGTAACACAGGCCATTGCATGCTATGTCTTTTTAATTGGAAGAAGCTCTCCACAGCCACCCATACCACTGCAACTCCTGTAAGCCAGGATCTACAGTAGATACAACCATGAAAACACCGGAACACTGAAGTCCGGCGCGTCCCAGGGAAATAAATGACTGTCTTGGATCCCGCAACGAAATAAATGCATACATGTCTGTATCTTAATATTCTATTCTGTTGTTGTTTTCGCTGATATTTTTAGGTATAATATTGTTACCTAACCTATGTTAGATTCAACATCGGATACTAGGTACCCTATACCGACGTTTGATCAGATATTGTACGTAATTTATCAGTTTGAATTACTCTATCTAATCAGTGAGGCAATTTAATCTATAATTTGCAATAAAATACCATGTAGAGTTGGATCGGTTACCGTTTTCTATCCTCAAGAAGTCGACTTTCAATTTTCAAGTTCACGATATTATTATGATTGATGTTGTAAGTTTGTTATCTGATAAATGAAATTGAGCATTAAACTATGATATCAGAAGACTGAATTTTGATTGGTTTGTTAAACTATTTATCTTACATTTGGGTACACTTCCTTGTTTTTAAACTTTAGATAGTAGCACGCAGTCTAGATTTACTGGTATCTTGCAATAGCCACGCTCCCTATTACGTGGGATTTACCCAGCGAAAGGAGGCTGGGAAAGAGATTGTCTTATATTTTGCAAGGATTTTGTTAAAGAACAATACATGTGGTAGTTCTTTTTATCGTTTGCCCCACACTAGAATTTTCTCCTGTGTCGTGGGTGCGTTTATAAACATACAATTTCACATACACATGACACCCAGACCCGAAACAACAATTTGGATATTGGATCACACAAAGAGCTGCAGGAAAAGAAGCCCAGCCATCACGCCAACCGTTCAGTAATTTGGTCGTTAGTCAGTTATGTAGAAGTACAATACGTCTGTCTGTCCAAAGCTTGTTGCTTATTTGTCCTTATTGCATTCTGCAATGATATTTCAGTCTTCTTAAGGAAGAAGTAAAACGCAAAGTGCGTGTTTTATCTCTGCATTCGTCGTAAACCATCCATAAATCAGGATAGATGCGACAAAGCTCCGGCGTACGCGCATCCAAAATAGCGCCCTAAATGTCACTGGGTCCATGAACTTGTCGTGGTCATAATCTTGCTAATTTGGAGTCAACGAACTTGGGACATTTCGCGGATGTCTAGACATCTGGTCTTACTTTAGTCTGTTTCAAATAAATCTGGAGGAAAGTAGGAAATAAATTGGTTCGGAGCGATGTGTATGACATGATGAATCAGTGTCATAGACATGTTGCCGTGTTGCGTGACTTTTTTTCTTGTCTATTCTGACATTGCTGTTGGTAGACAACTAATTGTTCCGCTCTCAAAGATTTTTAAGCATGTTGTCAGATGAGATTTTCTTTGCAATTAAATACCAATTCTTCAATTTCATATCAATTAATATAGTAAAGATGTTCGTGTTATACATGTCTCCCATTAGCTTCTGTTAAGTAAATAATTAGCATCTTTGTGTTGATTTGTTTAGCATCAGGATGTGAATACCACTACCTACCTACGCCATATATTTTACGGTTATTAACCTATACCTAACAAATATGAATAGATATCTCAGTTCAGTAATGTTTACATAACTCACAGATATACCTAACTCTGCTCATAATACACGGAACGAGTTATTCTTATTCATTGACATAGTACCTTTATCTACTATCCAAACAAACATTATCAAATATTATTTAACTCCCAATGTCGCAACTGCATTGAAAATCAACACAATACAACTTCGCATTTACAAGAACGCTGGGAATTTTCATACAATAGAAGAGATTTGTAATCGATTTATCAACGAACATTCGATTATATTATTGGTTAGTCGCAACGCAATCGAGTAATTCTGTATAGAAGGGATGTGGCGAAATCGCGACCGATTCAATTCAAATATGGAGCAAACAGTTTTGCGTTCCGCCAAGAACGGAAGGCAATTTGTGGGTAGAGACGTAACGGAGATATCCGTTACGAAGGACTGGGATGAAGATTTTATAAATGATACAATAGAATGATATATATATACAAGCTCGAGACAAAAGTGCATGATTTTGGTACGAATACAGTAGATAGATAACTGAGCAGAGAAGAGATAGTGCAAGTCAGAATTTTTGGAAACTTGTTAGCAAGATAATGGTTTACAAATTAGGTTACAGCTATTGTGGATAGAAAGACATTAAAGACGCTTAATAAAGTCATCTCCAACTTTAAAATCTCTTCAATGGTAACTGCAGAAGTAAAAATTGTCTGAAAATTTTATCGACCTTATATTCTGCACCTCTCTATACGTATGACTCGTTCGTCAGTCAAATTCAACGAGCTATTACCGCTTCCTATGGACTGCGGGTCGTTTGAGAACGAACAGAATGTTCCTCTAGCAATATTTGCATTCTATTTTCATATTTGGTCGTTATTTTTGAATTCCTATGCAAGATGGCGGCTAATCTGTTGCAGTGTTTAGTAATATTACTGTCATTTTGCGGTAATGGGCTTACTATTTCAGACTTCAGTCCTATTACAGGATACAGAATAATTTCTCAGTGAAAACTTGAACTACAAACGTGTCTAAAGCCGTTCACGTTTTCTCTGAAGTTTAAAATGAGATGTGCGCTGTCTAAATTGGCAAAAACTGTTTTTATGGTCACCGTTATAAAGTCAAGGCTAAATCGTGTTGCTCGATACAATTACCTTCTAGTGCAGTATTTTCGACATTTTTGTGAATCATTTATCATCTATTACATTGCAAATAGTATTTTGTAAGATATTACAGTCTTTAGTTTCAAAATAGTGGTTTATTTCACTTTAAGTGTGAAGACATGTTTTATCCAAACAGCTATCCTTTCTTTTATTTTTAAATCCGGATTACAAGAAATTCTCCGAACATTTTATAACCTGAAGCCGTATGTGGTATTACTGGTTGCAACATGACAATCTCACATCCCTGCTCGGTGAAAGCAAACAGATTATAAAGCAAGCGATTACGATGCTCCCGCGCACCTCATAAAACTGCGGACGGAATGCGTAATAAGTCCATCAATATTTCTAGGTGCCAATGCTAATGACACCATTATTAATATTTGAACGTGAAAAAATTATACTATAGTAACAATATTTATCCGAAGTTACGTCATACGTACAATCTTTACTGATTAATGTTATCCTAATACATTATCCAATACCGATAACGTTATATTTCTGATATATCATCACAACTCACAAAGTGAGTGCAAATCTTTAACTGACTAAAATAATCACAAAACACTTACAAGCCACGATCATGATGAAATAATACACAAGAGTATTTTAAAACACATCACAATACCTGGGTACTGTACGTAGCAATCCATTAAGAAGCCGTCAACTCGATCATGCGCAGGATTCGACGGCAAGGTCGAAGTTGCACGACTGTGCAGCGCGACGCTCAGGCAAACATTGACAAGAGCCCGAGGAACCCGCCACCTCTCTATTACAACGCACTAACGAACACTAACTACCAAACACCAACAATAATCTATTTCACCAAATGCAAATACAACTTTGTCTTTTGTCATAAGAATATGAACAGTGCTCCAAAATACACCTATAGAGAAACACAATAAGGTGCCGATTGCAATGTCCTCACGCCACACACTTGCAAATAAGGTGTGATTGACGGAAAACTAACGGTAGACGAAACCAAAGTTATAGATGTAAATGGGTCACAGGAAAAAGTGCTTTGTGACTGTGGTATAGAATTTAGTTTAGCTGCAGAAATATTGTTGCAGTGTATAAGTACAGCGCAACGAATGCAAGGTGACCCCCGGAGGAGATATTGAGTTTCTTCATAGATCTTAGAGATACAGCATTCAATATGAATGGAAATTATGTATGGAGATTGCAAGTTGCTGCAAGGTGAGCTCCTGGGAAAACTGTGAACACTGTGTTATCTACCGACTCTATTTACGATTGAATTTATATTCATAACATTTTAATAGTCAACACAGAGTTTGGAACAGCAAAACATAAATTATAAGTACAAGAAAATAATTTTCTTGAGAGTTTAAAAGACCCTAACACACAGTTAATGAACGATTTCACACTACACACTTCACACGAAGACTTTATTGATGAGACTACTCAACATAATTAAGCGAAACGAGCGTTCGAGCTAGATGGATTAACAAGCGAAGAGAATATGATATCAGAGGTTATCAAGATGAGGTCTTGACCGCAATGAAACAAATGAAGTCATAATAGAAACTCAGAAACTGAAATGAAACGGCCTTGTTTATAAACGATAAGAAATATAAATAAAAGAAGATAATAATTCTAACGGAGACTTAGAAATGCCTATAAATAAGAAATAAGTATTTTAACATTGACCGTTATGACTTTATGACCATTTTTATAGATCTAATAGCTAAGATATGCAAGAACGATGACTAAAAGAGGTTAGAAGATCAATCTTTGATGCGAATCTATTAATTCAATTACTTTTAACAGTTAGAGATACCAGAATAAAACTGAAGATACAGTTAAAATATCGAAGGTTGATACTGAAAGTGTAACTCTCATTATTGTAATAGATATGTGGATTGTGGATATAGACGTTATCAGATTTGAAGTGGACGCTAAAGAGAGACAAAAAGATAAACAAATCCAAATTGTCTTGGTAATCGGAGTTAATACAGCTCAATTTTCAATCAGGATATTTCGAAATTAAGCCAAAATAAAACTCTAATCCATTATTAAAAGATAATAAAACATTTTAACGCACTAATAATAATAGCTAAAACTGCTATGGAGGCTAATTATGAAGCCGAAATAACGCTTAAACTTTTTTTAAAAGTAGAAAATAGTATAATTAGCCTATCTAGCTTCGTAAGCTGATCATAATTCAATCACGCAACGCCATAACATACCAATTTGTGAACGACGGTTGCATATTAAGCCGCCATATTGCCATAACCTAAAATAATTATGCCGGAACTTATTGCATGAACGAAATCATTAATAATAATACTGCCTTACGTATATAACAATGAATGAATAGTTTTTTCTTTTCTTTTAATATTGCACTTTGAAGTTATATAAGTTTTAATTAATGTAGTCACATTGTTTGATGGTTTATGGTGGGGAAATCCGAAGTGAAATTCGTACTATTGTTTCAACACGTTTTGCAAATGTCTTTGACAGTCTTTAATGGACAGTCGCATTCTTAGACAAACCGACGACTGGTCTAGAAAACAATTTACATCACTCGTGTGAGTTTTGTATTATACAGCAGTTGCTTCACGTAACTCATTTAAGTACTAAGACACATTGCAATGTATGTCAGTAAAAGAAATTTCAAAGAGCCTAAAGACTCGTCAATCAGTGCCAATTACAACTTGGCAATAAGAAACGGAAATAAATAAACGTCTGTTTCAATTGCCCAGGTTTCCTCAATAACATTTTGGCAATGTCGTATGCATTATACTCGAGTTTAAAGTCAATTGTACCGCGGTCTCGTTGCCAATTTACGGTGTCCTTGCCAGATATATTGGCATAACAAGAGGCACTTTTTGCCAGGAGTTGCGCAGTGCAATTGCAACATTGGTAAACGAACAAAATGAACGTTTAAAATGCTTATTATAAGCGTCAGGTCGTCAGCCCTTTAGTGACCTACTCACGAATTGAACAGTTAAATATAGAACTAATCCTCTTTTGTTTATAGTTTGAAAAAAAGTTAACACGTTGATGAAGTTTGTATACTTACCTACCTGTTTTGTGAACTAATGTGAGGAGTCTATTTCGGTGTTTTCTAATTTAGTTTGGTGTCTAATAAATCTATTGGTTCTGAAGTGAAGTAATTTGTTTTGCTTGTATTAAGTACGGTAAGACATTGCGTAATGATTGGAGTATTAATATTGGAAGATAAACCGGTGTTTTAATTAAAAAAAGACGTGTTAAGATACTGTTTTTTATAGAAGCCATTTTAAATTCGATGTTCACACGATTTTAATCTTGCTCAAAGGAAAGGTTTACGTTTTCTTCATCGGCAAATGTTAACAAACCCTTTTGACATTCACCCACGTTCCTGATTCATAATTTCGCCAACTTTCCTATTCTATCCGGCCATGGTGCTGCAAATTAACCTCAGTAGTGGGCGTAGGACCACAGAGGTTATATTATGGAAGGTACAATGTAGCAACACAGGATTAATTAAGTGTCAAAGACTAAACTTCGTAAAGGATTATGGAATATAGAAACTTTGTATTCCGTTGTAAAGACGTGTGGAATTCGGTAGCGTGATATTTACAAAATAGTATGTTAGAAGATTTATTTATTCAAATATTTTGGGTATTTAAGTAGCTATTTTCTTCCGTATTTTGGTCTTTTGTGTTGCACAAGATTAACCACATGATCGAAATATCGGAGATTTATTTAAGTCGTCTAATAGCCCTAAAATTATAGCTAATTTAAGTACGATACACGATATTTATATTTCCACCTAAGGATAATCTTTTTTTACGATAGGTACACGATACAGTTTGATTGCAATTTATAAAGAAAATAAAATATGCTTGTCGTAATATTGTTATGTAGGCAGATATTTTAAAAACTACGTGGCGATACGTCAAATCGATGTGTCTAATTTATTTGAAATAATTCATTATTTAAACGTCCATAGCGCACCAGTTACCACAATAATAAGAGAATCAAAGATTCTATTCTGTTTAATTTACAACCACATACAATAAGGCATATTGTTTTAGTTTACACTTCTGGCAATACAATTATCTTTGTTTTTAACTGGGAAAATGGCGTAGATGCTTTGAAGATCTGGCGTGGATTTGCTGACAAGCGTAGGAAGGCTGTAGGCGAACAAGTCCTGTCGGGTCAAGTACATTGTACCTACTTATAACTTGGCTATACTTAAAGGTACTTAATGTAACTTCGCTACTAATATAACGCTAGAGAAACAAAGTTGGTTTAAGGATTTGAGAATCTATTTGTAGGTGTGACCAATACTTTAAATATGTTTGTTTTAAGTAGGTAATATTGGGTATGATTTGTAAAGAGTAAAGAGGAAATAATATTAAAGATTTTGAGAAGTATTTTTGATTGCGTGTAGTGTAGTATTTATATTTGGCAAATTGTTTGTTCTTACATCAGACATGCACAGGTGCAGTAATTGCATATTTGCATGTTAGTGTAGTCGATGTAACAGATTTAATTTTATTTTGTGGATAGAAAGATTAAATTTTCTCAATTCAAGTTTATTATGTTGTTACTTGGAAAAAGACAAATAGTTTTCCATTGAATTAGAGAGAAAATCGGAAACCACAAACCGAATGCAACTGGCATTCAATAAAAATAAAGCTTTCTATTCACTATATTACTAAAATAAAAAAGTACTAAATTTTTTAAAGAGAAATGTATAAAATACCTATTACCTAATTGTTTAGCATTTTTAACATGCTAAAACACATAATATGCATTAAAAGTAGCACTATATTTTTATCTGTCGCCGATTTTTTAATCTCAAATAACAAGACATTATCTACAATAATTACTTAACTAAAAAACTTACCGACTTCCTCATTGGTAACAGCAGTAGTAGTAGCAGATATGTTCATTTTGAGCCAAATGAATCACTATGATATAATGTCAGTCCGGTCAATACATCACTTTCACACCACTGTGTAATGGAACTATTGGATAAAATGTTAAGTCATTGCTCTATTCAGTTTGACGGCCATAGACATGGCATTAGGGTAAAAGCACTTGTATGCGGCCTTAGTAGTATTTTATGTGATCATTTGTGTTACTATTTTTGTTGATATTTTACAAAACTATTTAATATTTTTGTATTTATTAGTTAATTGTATGTGAGGTTTGGGCCATTTATTTTTATCAAGAAATGTGCTTAAGATCCTGCTTAAAACACGTGTCTTAAAACGTTTTCCTTGTAAGTCTGTTAACCCACTGATGCAATGAGTCATATCTGATTCACAGAACAGTGAAAGGGCTATTTTAATAAGATTTAAACTGAGCATTCGCATGTGAGCTACTTTTAATTAAGAATTTGGCAGATGAACATTATAAAATTCATCAGTGTCAAAATATTATACAGTGCCAACAACAAGTTCTTTCACCCTAATACTAAAAGCATAGAGCAATGGATCTATAGTTTTAAAACAATGACGCAACGGTACGAATTATTTTGATATTATCAAATCGAGACCTTAATTGAAAATAATGATAGTTCTTTAACAATTGAATAAATTCTAGTGAACGGGTGCGCATGAGTTTCAGTTTTGAGTTGAGATTATTACATCATAAATTGCTACTAGTAATGTACCTTACTTTCTTTATGTGTTGCAACATTAAAAAAAGTGGTAATGCAAAAAATGTTTCTGCTTTGTAAGAGAGAGAGAGTGACATGAAGGTTAGAATAAATGAAATAAGTAAAGAAAAAATGCTCTTTTTAGAGCGTACGTCCATTTAAATAGAAAACATTGTCAGTCACCATTGTTTAGCATTCAAATATCATGTTAGCGACACTGACACCATTAAATTCTAGTTAACATTGACATAAACAACTAATATTTATAAATGGAACACGTTCCAACTTCAAAGTACAAGCGAATCAATCACTTCGAACAATTGTAACATGCCAGTATCAGAGAATTCAATGTTAGCGGTACACGAGACGAACTAGAATGTCCGCCCGTCCCGTTAGTCTGACAAATGTAATTAACGGATTATCTGTAAACAACAATAGAATGTCGGTTAATAGTAATTAAAAACTTAGGTATTTGTTTGGCAGAAATACTTGTCTATAGTCCAAAAGTATCTAGATGTTTTGGCTTTGGAAAATATTATCATTAATTATTATATGTTATCGGCTTACTCACGTAACTGTTTGACGAGGAACTCGACTAGTTTCAAGCCATGCTAGAGGCTCATCAAACAGTTACGTGAGTAAGCCGATAACATATAATAATTAATTTAGTATGTCTCACGAAAGTTAAAATAAAATTATTATTATCATTAGTTCATTACCTATGCATAGAAGTTATTTTACATTAAGTGCAGGAAATGATGACAGAATTCTTCCTAAGGCGGTAAGTGTAAATGTGATATGTCACAATGATTAGCAGTCTAGCAGTGTGTGGAAGTGAAACTGTCGTATGTTACCGTCATGTATGATAGAACGGGTCTTAGAGCCACTTTCCTACACGACACACGGATTCCTGTGATCAAATTGAAAGGCGTAGACGTTAAATATTAAATTTCTCTATTTAGATCATAATAAATCTCTTTGGACACGCCTGATAAAAGTTATTAAAGACTAAATTGTCTGTGTGTAAAAAAGAGAAGGATTTGACCATAAATCAATGAGGATCAAATCATAAAAATAACGGATTCTTTTTTCGAACGACTCGTGTAGCGTAATAAGTGCACTTAAATTATTCTTCAGCATTTAAGTGAGACATTGAACTTTACGTTATACATATTTGCAAACTTCAGCTTAAAATTATAATTTAACGACTGGCAATAACATAAAAACATGAGTAATTTGCTGTTGACGTCGAGTCTATGATTACGTGTTCTTTTTTTCTTTATTTAAATTTGAAATTCGATACAGGTCTAACTGGCCAGTTATTGAGTACAAAAAGTATCGATTTGTAATGTCTGACAAGTGTTTATCGATTTATAATTTGTAATTAGGATCGATTATGTTATAATTGCAGTCAATTGTGGCAAGGCGATCTGTTCTGACCTAAAGGAATCAGATCAATGTCAGTTTAATGAATAGTTGTAGGTACTAGCGCCGCTTTAAAAGGTAGTATGACTTTTAAGGAGTGGCTGTGATCTCATGAGATGACTTATGTCTAACGAGGGAGTATTAACCTTCGATTCTTTTGTAAAGCAAGACTTTCAAGGATAACGTGGTTAGATTCTTAAGTTTTTTACTTAATTGATGACACTAACTGCCGCAATCAGAAAGATTTAATGATTATTTATACTATTCCTTACTATCGATTTTGCTCCGAAAACAATCGCTAAGGGCTGAGTTAAGTAATCATTAAAGGACTCTGTGTACGGTGGTAAGAAAATTAAAGTTTGAAATTTATGGAGTAAAATGTAAGAGTCTAAAATTACGTTTAGTACTTGAAGCCTTTTTCGTTCATAACTTTTGCACATTTACTGGTTTTCTCACATCATCCGAGCAATTTACTCAAACTACGCGTCTTGAATAAATTATGCAGAAAAAATGGAAAAACATAATATTCGACCGCAAGACCGTAAAAAACAACTTTCGCGATGTGCAAAGAAATCTCAACTATTTGTTATAACAAATAATACTGAGTTATGAAAAATATTGCGTAAATTTGTATGTGCAACATACGACCTTTTAGCACTATATTTATAAGTAAGCCTGCAAAATGTTTTCGGACGAATAATTGCATATGAATCTTGACTTTTTTGTTTGCTTATGTAAATGTCAGGTACCAAAATAAGATGTGGTTAACGTCAGTACAAAGATGCAACAAAAACAAGAAACTGCCAGGTGCGAAACAGAATACAGATTTACGGTCCGTAACAACTGCAGTATGTATTTGATTTAATGGTGAACATAACATTGATTCTGATAAGTCACACATAACTTCTTTTAATTCTATGAAACCATTAACAGTTCATCATCAGTATCAGTTCTATAGATCCGGAGCTGAGAACTACCTAGCGGGTTACCAAGGCTCCGGCTGGAAAAGCAGGAGTAGGAACGGGGTGGCTTTTAGCCAGTAAGAGTCTGACAGTCCCTCTCGCCTCGCCCTGGCGAGAGAAGTCAATGGATGATTATCTCCTTTAAAAAAACAGTGCCAAAGATTGTGGTCAGGGACAGACGGAATGTTGAAGAAACATGACGTATCTAATTATTAAATAACAAAAACGAATGCTTTAGAGAAGTAACTAAAATATCTACACTCTGTATAAAATGAAGCAGATAGGTATTCTTACCTACACCAGTGTACAGGGGAGAAACTCAGACAGAGAGGGGTCATTTGGTAACAGGATCCCAATTAGATACGGAACCCCAATAAAACACATTTGGTAACATCCCACACTGTGCGGCAAACAAATGTTTTACAGATTAAATTGTATGCACGAAACCAATGCGTTCTGCAGAGGTTGGATTTCAAAATGTAGATACGCCTACACTGAAGCCAAAAATAAGTTTAGTTAAAGACTAAAAAGCTTAGGATTGAGCAGAAATTAAATTTCAAGCTGAAATATGTGTGTGAATTGAAAGACCAAACTCAAACATATGTCATGTTTGATAACTTTTGGATCGATCCATTATGGAATGGAAGTCATATTGTTTGGTTATTCGTATAGTTTTGAAATGCATAGGTCTAATAACATGATTAAATGTGATGTAATGTGGGTCAGCCTCTGGGGATAATAATAGGCTTACCTATGTAACCACTTCCTATAGATACACATCGACAGCCTATAAGTGGCCACTGCTGACCAAAGCTCTCTTCTCATACGGAGAAGGTTTGAGTATTAATCACCACGGTTGCTCAATGCGGGTTGGTTTAATCTATAGATTCGTAAGTACATAATACATAGAAGTTAGATTTTTTTTTTTTTTTTTTTTATATTGAATGGGCCGACGTTTGGCCGCTATCTCGCCTGATGGTAAGTGATGATGCGGCCTACGGTGGAGCACGTCTGCCCATAAGCAACCTATTCACTCGGGCTTTGAAGACACCCAGGTTGTACCCATCAGGAAACACAGACTCCGGCAAGGAGTTCCACTCCCTAGCAGTTCGCACAAAGAAGCTTGAAGCGAAGCGTTTCGTGCGAGTGGGTGGGATATCCACCATGAAACGGTGACGCCTCGCCGATTGTCTTGTGGTTCGTTGATGGAAAGGACTAGGGGGAATCAAGTTGTGCAGTTCCCCTGCACACTCTCCGAAATGTATCCGGTAAAAAACGGAAAGGCTTGCGACCTTGCGCCTGTGTTCAAGGCTTTGAAGCCGGGCCTCCACAAGCGCATCATCATTGATGAGCTTCTTGGCACGCCTTTCAATGCGCTCGAGCGCATCCAACTGGTGTCCAGCCGAGCCGTCCCAAAGGTGAGAACAGTACTCCATACATGACCGAACCTGCGCCTGGTACAGGCTCAGTAGTTGTTTCGGTGTGAAGTACCGTCTCACCTTCGAGAGGATACCCAACTTCCTACCAGCCAGATGCGCCTTCGACTCTATATAAGAACCAAAGTTTAGCGTTGGCGATAGAGTTACGCCCAGAAGCTCAAGATGATCCGATATTGGAACGGATACATTTCGGAAAGTAGGAGTCAGCGGAAATTGACTCCGTTTGGCAGAGAAGAGACACGCCTGGGTTTTGGTAGCGTTGAACTTGACCAAGTTGGCGTCACCCCAATCGGAGACCGCCTTCAAGGACGAGTTCAACCGTTTGACCATTGATTCTCTTAGAGACTGGATCTGTGTTCCGCTAGTCCGCGCATCGGACACATACCTTTCAACAACTGTGCTGTCATCCGCATACCCAAAGATACCGGGCTTAAGCAGGTCGTTGATGTGCAGCAAAAAGAGCGTTGCTGAAAGTACTGACCCCTGAGGGACTCCGGCGTTGATGCCAAATTGGTCAGACGAGCAGCCATCGATGACTACTCGAATTGACCGATCCGTCAGGAAGTCTGCAATCCATCTGCACAGATCAGCGGGAAGTCCATACGCAGGAAGCTTGCCGATAAGACTGTCGTGCCATACCCTGTCAAAGGCCTTAGATATATCGAGCGAGACAGCTAATGCTTCCCCGTGCTTCTCGATGGCCTCGCTCCAAATGTGAGTGGCATACGCAAGAAGGTCCCCAGTAGATCGGTTGCGGCGAAACCCATACTGCCGATCGCTGAGGAGGTCGTTACCTTCAAGGTATGCCATGAGCCTGTTGTTAAGCACACGTTCCATACTCTTGCAGAGTATGGACGTGACCGAGATAGGTCGGTAATTATTGGGGTCGGCACGACTACCTTTTTTGGGCACAGGCTGCACGTTGGCCAGCTTCCATGCAACCGGCACTTGACCCGTCTCTAAGGAAAGGCGGAACAGACGTGTCAGGATTGGAGACAACTCAGGCGCACAGGTTTTTAAAACCACGGCTGGGATTCCGTCGGGTCCACTGGCCTTATTCACGTCGAGATTACGCAACGTCTTATATACCTCCTTCTGTCGGATGCGAATTTTCGACATTTTTGTCTCGCAAACGTTATGTAGAGAAGGAGGCATAGCGCCACCAGTATCAAGACGTGAAGACTCCGCAAATAGGGAAGCAAACAAGTTCGCTTTCTCTACTGCGGTGTGAGCCAGCGTCCCGTCAGGCCCCAGGAGAGGCGGAAGTGAGGGGCGGCAGAAGTTCGATTCAACCGCCCTGGCTAGGGACCAGAACGCTTTACTCCCCGCTGGGTAGGAAGCCAGTTTGTTCCCTATTCGGCCAATGTGGTTGAACCGAGCCATCCGCAGTGCCTTTTTGCATGACTTGGCAGCCCGGTTGAAGGCTCTCTTCTTCTGAGGAGTGTCGCCAGCCTTACGGTGCCTGGCATCCGCCCATGCCAAGTATGCCGCATGCTTTCGCGCCTCAGCACGTCCGCAGTCGGCATCAAACCATGGACGAGTGCCACCGGAAGATGCTGCGTCCGAGAATGGGATGTAGTATTCCATGCCCTGACGCAGCACCCCCGCTACGGCATCCGCACAAGCTGACGGGTCACTGGATGAGAAGCAAACAGGCCGCCAAGGATAGGATGCAAAGAAAGATCGCATCCCATCCCAATCTGCTGACTTGTACCGCCACATCCGCCGAGATCCCCTGGGACTAGGATCCTGCGGCGAGTGTGTGGATACAGATTTCACCAGACAGTGGTCAGAACTACCCAGGGGTGATGAAACTGACACTGAGTAGCTGTCTGGATCTGTTGTCAGCAGAAGGTCTAAGCAGTTGGCAGTTTGTGTATCGACATCAGGCACCCTTGTGGCCTCATGGACCAGCTGGGTCAGGCCAAGCGTCAGCGCAAGCTTACGCATCTCCCTCCCAGCATGGTCAGTGCACTGGTATGGGAACAGCCACTCCTGGTGATGGGCGTTAAAGTCCCCCAGTAACACCAACTGGGCCGAAGGGTACCTCTGCCGAGCTGCATCCGCCGCCTCCACTAGGTATTGCGCTAATCTGGTCGTCTCCAAATCTCCGCTGTGCGACCGATAGACACAGGCATAGAGAATTTTCTCCATACCTGTGCTCATCAGTATCCACAATGTAGAGTAATTGGGGTCTTCAAAGTCTCGGAGACGCCGGTAACAGACGCCGTCCTGGACGTACAGGCAAACGCCTGCACGGGCAACAAAATTGTGCTCCAGGGTAAAACCTGGGTAGTTGAGATAAGAAACGTCGGACGGACATCTGATCTGGGTCTCCGAGAGAAACAAGAGTGTAGGGTACTCGGTCTCAAGATGGTGATGGACCGCATTGATATTTGAGTGCAAGCCTCGAATATTCGTGAGGTGCACTTTGAGGGAGAGGGAGTGCAGCCGCTGTTGTACCCTTTTCTTTTCTCTTGTTCTCATGGTAGGAGTGTAAGGTTGCGGAGAGGATGGCAGTGAAATGTTCCTCCACACAGGCGACCCCAGACGCGCACTGCAGTTAGCTACATCATTGGGAAGCCAGCCTGGAGACTGCGGGGACGCCCGAGCCCCCCATGAATATCCATCGGGCCCTCTCGTCCGGTCGCCAACCGGCACGATGGCGTATCCATGGGATTTTTCGCTAGATGGCGGGGCAGCCTTTCACGTGTGGCTAGCACGCTAATTGGGCCCCCAACTATCTGCGGTCGGCCAGCGGTGCACCGTGCCTCGGATCCCGCTACCCTCCACGACTGGCCACCCGATGCAGCCACACCAGCACGCGCCAGATCGGTCTACCCATAGTGGAACAAACACTTCGACCCATCCTCTCGTACGGCGTCACCGAGCATCGTGGCGGAACACGGCTAGGCCGCTTGGCGACACGATTTTGCTCGGTGGGTGGTCATAATGCCGTCGGCCGAAGCCTACCACCAAATTGTCACCTGGTTAGCACCACCCAGAGGCCACGTGTAGGGGTTCATTTTTAAGGGTGCTCTCCTACGGACGAGGGTGACTCAGCCTCCAAATAGATAAAATATCATTGGTACAATGCTGTCAATTTCTCAGTTATCTCAGACAATCTGTTCTTAATCTTATTTAACAGACACATCATGTCATCTGGAAATGCACTTACTGGCATTAAAAGAGAGTGATTGCATAATGTGCATTACACAATGCTCTTAGAGAAAAAGAATGATATAATTATATGTTAGAGATGATGATACTGCTTAAGTAATTTGGTCAAATTAAAATTATTTCTGTTTTCTGTAATAAGGTACCTATTTAGAATAGGATTGGAATGTCTAAAATTGAAAGTATAATTTTTGCTATGGGCTTGTTATTTTTAAAATAAACTTATAATGTAAACGTACAAATATATAGTTAAGTTGACAATGTAATTTTCAAACATTGGGAAATAATGGGGCTGTTCCCAAAGTTACATTTATATTTATAATAGGTACTTTCCGTATCTCAATACTATCATTAACCAAATCAAAGCCTTCAATTAAGAGTACTAACCCTTTATTTAATTCAATAAACATTAATCCATAAAACAACAACAGTTTTATCAATAAAAAAACTTTCTAAGGCTGTAAAAACATTTCCCTTCAGTATTTTACGACTGTCATTACAAATTGAATTTAATGTGTAAAATCATAAGGTACCTTTTCATTGGAAACAAATAATGGGATTTTTCTTCTCTGTCTTCAATCCAAAGGTGTAAAGCAAGTTTATAATATTCAGAAACAAGTTTTGTGTCAACATTAAGTAAAAAAACAGTGAAAGTGATTATCTAATTCTCAAGGTACTATAAAGGTTTGGTCAAACAAAATTTAGACGGTTTATAAATTCCACAAATTCTTTGGTTTAGGAAACATAACTAGAAAGTCTTGCATCGGTTTTACTATGATGTCAAAAATGCCGTTTCCATTTATAACGAATTAGTAGATAATGATACTTTGAATATAATAGACACAACAGTGATGCCTTGCGAAGTAAGAATCATTATAAAAAGTACTCTTGACCCGTCGACCTTAAATGACGGTAAAGGTGAACACATTAAGCCAGAAATGGAATATCTTGATGTAATATTTATTGAGGTAACACCGGTCGAACATACCAACGATGATATAAGAACTTTAAGAGCAAACACAATTAGTCAAACATTTAAATCGTTTAAACAAATTCACAAGTATTACGTAAGAGATTTATTGCGTTGCACCAATCTTGAACACAGAATGCATAATCAAATACTGCGCCCACAACACGAAGTATGAACATTACTCGTACACGATCGAATATCTAGGAAATTCACCAAACTGTTTCAGAATTGTGCTCACAGCTGGCAATTTATAAACACTACAGACATTTATCGCCAAGGTCGATTTAAGAACGATGTAAACGTTGATAATAAAACGGTTTTCATTACAATCATTAAATGCAATTTACGTAAAATTAGGACACCGTTGCAACCATAACACACTGCCCGAAGCGAAAGTCTAATAAACCACTCATGCGCATCCAGTTTCACTAAACGAGACGAAATGTAAATGAAATAAAAATGACAAACTAATTACTTTATTGACGGTTATGTAAAATTCCAATCAAATTTCATGTTTACAAGGAAATCGGCACTGTTTTGAAACTTGGTGTACGGACGCGAATCGGAAACGTAAACACAGCTATAGCGCGGTCCTCAGCGACACCGACGTGCGTCGCTCCCACGACCAGCTGATACACTGCTCCGTACCTTTGAGCACGAAAATACCTTCCAACCGCTTCAAGCGGACGATTACCAACACCAGCTATTAATACGACATTAATCATAAAGTGCTTGAAGCGCTGTATTATACAGTTCTGTTTATCGAATGATATCACCTTGGTTCTACATATAAAAGTATCGTGTAGGAAATTGATGGAGTTTTATAGATCAGTTAATCCATTGTTTTGTGACAAAACAAAGGCTGAGGTCATAATCGTGATCCGGTTTTGAGAAACTTTTATAATAATGAAAAAGTTGTGTATAAACTGGTTGTTGTTTAATTAGAAAATACAAAGGCGTATTTACGAGAGTAACAAAGAGAAAAGGATATGTAAAATGAGAAACAAAAATGGGAACATGAAATGAAGACAATGGACGCAATTTGTCTCTTTTGCGAAACAGAAACTGTTTGACACTTTTATGCACATCTGTCGGTTTCAAATTAAACAATAGAAAGTGAATTATTTCCACACATCTAGAACATACATAACATGCTCATTTCATAAGATATTCTAACAAAAAATAGTTACCAGTAGCATCATAACTGGTAAGGTTGCATTTGACATGGCGTGTGTCGTGTCAATAGCTATAAAAATTCCAATAAGTACGTATCGGGCCTATGTTGATTGTTGATATTACGAGAAAGCACGCAACCATAATTCACGATACAAATAAATGGAAAAAATAAAATCTAAGCGATCATGGAGATGGGAAAAGGATAAACGTGGACGATTTACAAACTTAGAAATTAGGACCTAATAAAATTAGCAGGTTACCGGGGCCCCGGCTCGTAGCAAGAGTAGGGACGGGTGATATTTAGTCAGTAAGAGTTTGACACTCCTTCCCATCTCATCCAAGGTGGAAATTTCATTGGTTTTTTTATGTTATAAGCCGGTAAACGAGCAGACAGATCACCTGATGGTAAGCAATCGCAGCCGCCCATGGATACGCGAAACACCAGAGGCGTTACAAGTGCGTTGCCTTTTGGGGGTGAGGAATGTAAGGGTTTGTTGGGGAATCGGGGCTTAGGAAGATTGGGAAGAGGGATAATTGGGCCTCCATTTACCCTACATTGGATAAAAAAATGAATAGAAAAGAAATGCCACGACGTCCTAATCGGACAATATATATGAATCCGTCCCCAGTCCAAAAGAGGATCATTATGTGTCCATCATACCAATTAGGTGGCCTTTCCCGTCAGTCTATAGCTACTGTACTGCATTCCTAATGATTATACCTTTTTAGTGTGGAATTACTGCCATTATGGCTTGTCTTCTAGCAATTAGTAAGTGCTTAAGTAATTACATCTTTACCCTATTTGTTGTTTTGAAGAATTTGTGTTTGTTTATCGTGAAAGAAGTGATTTGGAATGAGTTTTAAGTGTTGAGTGAGTTTGGTTGTTGTTGTTAGTTAGCTCAGATATTATATATTTTTTGTGAGGGTTTTTTATCCTAATATTTCTTGGGTAATTTCTTTTCTTCCTTATATTATAATAGTGTATTTTGTTCGCCAGTTCGCTAGTTATTAAAATATCCAAAGAATTAATACTGAATGGTCTAGAATCCAGACCAAATTCTATTCTGAATTTGCTAACGAGGTCACAAATGTATTTGTAGGTTGTTTTTTAGTAGTCGGTTCTTCATTCCATGTTTAGAAATTTAACTTCTTAATTTTAATAATAAAAATATGGAACATAGCTGCACCGGTTCTTTGAATATCGATTTGATAAAAATGTTGAAAACTTTGAAAAATATAAAAAAAAATTGGAACATAGAATACGATACTGGAATACGGTATCGATCATAGAATACGGTATCGATTTGATAAAAATATCGAATAAAACATAGATTTTTTCTTCTTGCTATATTAAAAAGATGTATCAAAGTTTGCCAGTTATCTCAATTTCTACCCACGTTTCTCCGGCCTTGTTCAGATTGACATTAGCAGTGCAAACATCGTATCTATTTACTAGGCTGACAATAGTTGGCTCCATTGCCAAAGAATGCATTATCCGCCATTTTGTATTACGTCACACACATGTTCAACGAGTTAACCTTGTGACGTCGAAATAATTATCTTGGACTGTACATAGTATAATAGTTTTGTGCAATTAAAATTATAGTTAAATTTTGGGGTAAAACCAAAATAATAATTATATACCTAGCTTGAAATAAAATGATGAAACTACCAGTCAAATGCAAGTTTCTGACTTAAAAAATATATGTTGTTATTTTGTAGCACTCCCAGACTTCCTAGAATAACTATTTTTATGCTAAATTCCATCTAAATATATTTAGTAGTTTTGCGTAGGAGTTGCATTTTCTGTCTGATTTTATTAGTTTGTTTTCTATATTTTACAAACAATTATGTTATCTATTATCAATTTACGTTTGCTATTGTAAAATAGACCCTAAACCTTAAAGTCAAGATTTTTCTTTCTTACACTAAGAAATCAACACCAATAACATTTAATTGGCTGGTGCTGAGCAAAGACCTCTTCTCACACGAAGAAGGTTTGAGGATTAATCACCACGCTTGCTCAAGGCGGGTTGGCGATTTCAAACTTATAATTAGATATTACAGGTTTCTATACCTATATCCCTGGTGGTCTAAATAATACTAGAAACATGGCACAAATCACCAAACACCTATTAGTAGTGAATATTTTAATTCCTCTTTCCTGTTACATTATATCCGTGAAGTAGTCAAAACATCAAAGTGCTAATTGTTTCTGTCATGCTCTATTACCCTGAAGATCTGAGGCTTCCAGACTAGCTACCTACTAGCCGTGACCATCCAATGAACCATTGATCCGAAACACAAACTATACAATGGATATAGTCATTAGTACCTAGACAAATAGAAGTAGGAAAAGATAAATAGCCAAATAAATGCATGACTAAAATGTTTTATAGACTTTCGTATATAAGCAGGTAATATTCTTATATAATAATATGGTATAATTCCTATGTAAATAGGTAATATTATCTCTGGAGGGTTAATTAAGTATATTAAAAATTGTTTAGGCAGAGGATTTACTTTAACCCTAAGTGCTGCGGACTACCTAGCAGGTTTACCGCGGCTCCGGTTCGAAAAGCAAGAGTAGTAACAGGAGGGGTTTTAGTCGCTAAGAGTCTGACATTCTCTGTCACCTCGCCCAAGGCGGGAGAAGTCATTGGATGATTTACTCCCTATAAAAAAGACGAAAGACCATTTTATTGTTATTTTTTCTTTCTGGAATAGCAATAAAGACTTCTAATATAGTGTTGTTGACTATACTGTCAGTGAAAAAACCATCTTAACTTAATGTAACTCAGCATTAACCAAAAATCAGATATAGCATTTGATTAAAAAAATAACTCACTTTTTCGAAGTACACAACGCCTTTTCAACTCATGAACAGTAACTAATAATTTCGTGCTAACAAACATTTTTTTTTAAACACAAGTTTATCCGTCAAAAAACAGTTTGCTACTGATTCTAACTTACGCTCAAAGTTACTTCATCAAAACTGTTATTTATTTTAGTATTGACATACATTATGATGTCACCAATCAACTGCTTAGCTGTGTACATAGACAGGAAAAAATCTATGTTGATTGTTCCCATTAAACTCAGTGTTTCACGTGTATTTTGTAACGTTTTTCGTAATTTGACATCATTGTGTGCCTACTTAATTGAAATCTGGATTTGGTAAGACAAATATGAAGTCGGTTAAAAGAGTCTAGAATGGCAAAAAATGTTTTAATCTTTAGTTTTAATTTTAATTTTTAGGTAACATAAATGTTCTAAATTGAAATTAGAATGGTGTTTCTTTTTATTAAAATGTTTCATAGAACTATGTATAAATTGTTAACAGCCAGTCTCTTTTTTCCAAACCGTTCTATTTTTAAATATGGGTACAGCCTTCACAAAGGAGGTTTCAATATCATTTTTTCGCAATGTAAGAGGTGTCTACGTCAATACCTGAATGCATTTCAGTAATGCAACAACTATCAATTCTCCTATTTGTAAAAGTTACCACATTACTTGCGGACCTAGGTACACAGTATTATGCTAATAACTGCATTATCTAGTCTACACACAGTCTGCCAACTGCAAAGTTTGCATACAGGTGTCGCAATGTAGATTTTGGGGTTACACATGACTTATACAGTTCTTGCAACTTTTAATTATCACTGCTAAGGCATAAGGTTCAGATTCCTATGCTCCTCCTACGTAGTGGACTAAAATAATATTTATTTTGGGACATACATTTGTTAAAAAGAAAACAAAATGAACGCAGGGGTAACTCGTTCATGTTGTATTTTTAGATAATATTGTACACGTTTATAAAGCGTTTACTTAAGATTTTATCTACAAATAAACCTTTTTAAATGGGGGCTTCAGACTGAGTGCTTCAAGTCAAGATCAGAAGTTTTTTAAATGGTTATTTAAAGATATGCTATTAGCGTACGCTTACTTGTCACTTTTAAGATTTGAAGTAGTTACTAGTAGTAAAATGTTTCCGTTGTAGATATCATACACACTTAACTATCTAAATTCTAAGTTTAACGCCATCTATTGGGGAGAACACAGAAACTATTTCTTTAAAACTCGACAACGAATCAAATAAGTGTCTTTATTCGTCAAAGCACATACGGGGCTCGCAAAAAAAGGTAAGAGTGTCCACACTTTCATAGTTAGCGAGACCGTTCCGCTTTCGTAGGCAGAAATAGATGGAGACGAACGAATGCGCGTATGATCGACCGGCGTGTCGCCGTTTCCGGGATTCAGGGTTGTCACGGGTAATAGATATGATAAATATTTTATTTATTTGTAAAAGGAAAGAAAGTCCTTCCCTTTACGATTGTGTTTTAGATATTGTATAGTGTTATAAAATTATTTGGTGAACAAATTTCGCTGTAAAAAAGACACAACATCAAAGAATGTCATTCGACTTCAACGAAACTATAAAAAACTGAAAGTTTCTTCATAATTTTACTGACCAAATGTTGTTGCAATTGTTTGTTCTATTTACCTTATAGTAAAGTGAGCACCAACCCTGTTTTAACATCATAAACGCCTTCACATTTGTAACTATTTGCAAGTTTGTACTTCAAAGGAGATGTTTAAAGTGAGTAAAATCTGGTTACACTGCAGAAAGGTGTGGAATAAAGCTGTTTGTACTCATCTCATGGTAATTAGGCACAGAATTATGCTACAAGTATTATTATATTTAATGACAGCTAAGGCCGTTGACAGCTTGTTGATTTCTAAACTTTTGCAGAAACGTCAATCGTTGACGTTTAGAATGGGTAAACTGAAATCAAATATTGTTGATGTTTTTGGGCCTTCGAAAGAAATTTCAAATAATATGTGCTACATAAATGTATAAAATATATAACAAGAAAGTATATAATGACCAAACCTGATCACTTTTACACAACATCGATTCCCCACAAAACGGTTTCTGTACAACACGCAATTTGCAAACAAGACCAGCTTTTGGTATAATTTTACCTCTCTCAGGTTACAAATAAAAAAAAGAAAAACAAAAAAAAAAAACGAGCAAAGACGTCGTCTGAAAGTCCAAATATGGCGTCGGAGGTTGATCGCGACCGAGATTGGACAATAATCGGCGGGAGTTCGTTCGGAAACCGGTCGTAACATGAGTAACTGCGGTGTACGACCACCGAGTCACAAGTTTTGCATGGAACAAGATATTCAATGCTTGCAGTTGCGTTCATAATGCAATTGCATTGTCTTGTCATGTTCTTTTTTTAAATTAACTTTTTTATCGTGGTTAGAGCTGTCAAGTTGAGTGAATTTTTGCGGTGACCATTTGGCATGTTTGTGACAAACGTTGATAATTAAAATAACCTAAAATTAGAAATATTTTTTTTGTGCACCTCTGCCTACCCCTTAGGGGATTAAAGGCGTGACTATATGTATGTATGTAGAAAGATTTTTGTTTAGTTTGTGTTGTGTACTAACCTCTAACGTCACGTTGCAAAGTGGATGAAAGTGAGCCGCTTGCCAAGGCCGCATCTAACAGGTTGATATTTTCCCGGCAACGATTGACGATCTCCGTCTGTGCAACCAAAAAAATAAAGTTTGCAAAAACGAAAAATAAACTCAAAAAATAAACATTTAAGTTATATATTCAAGTGTTAACATAATGTATATTACACAAACTTAGTTATTAAATTACATCTAACTCACTTTATTATTATCCATCACAATCTTCGTTTTTGACATCTGACAACACCATTGAATTAAATTAATTTTTACATTGTGTGTGTGAGAGAAAAAACATGCAGCATCATTTTGTTCTATTCAAACAGATTTAAATTTAATTTGTTGCAAACAAAATACCCAAGCTATCACAAACTAAACGCCAAACATATTAGAAAAGCAGAAAAAGGCCCACTGCAATGGTAAGGGAAGAATTTTGACATTTTAACTATATGTGCTGACTTATACCATGTATATCTGTCTGTTGTGTAGTATTTAGAGTAGGGTGTTAATTGACTGAAACTCCAAATTAAATTTTTAAAATTTTGCATTTATTTTTCAACCATTTATACAAAGATCACTTGGTTCTTTAACATTTTGTAAAAAATAAGATCAATTAACAACCTATCCCTATTCAACATAATATTAATACATGTACAACTATTCCGTGAGATGTAGGAGTTCAGTCAAATCACAATTACAAAGGAAAATATTAATATTATGCCAAGTTTAAACGAAATATTGATACAAAAATACAACCAAAGATTAAGTAGAATATTGACAAAGTAATATTATCGTTAAGTACGTTAAATTATATCACTCAATGACAAGAATTCACGTCACTCAATAACGATGCACCAAGTATAGTAAATTAAATAATAAATTAATCAATATTTGAGCGATTTAAAATGATCCCCATTTCCGAACTGACTCGAAAACGTCAAATGTGACATCTGTCAATTTGACATTTCAAGTGTTTCAGACGTTAAGCTAAATGATTGCGAATGATTTTAAACCCAAGCGTTCATTACCTCAGCACCTAACTTATAGACTAATTATTCAATAAAATGTAACGCTTTCCCTAATACGCTGACTTGGCCTAGCACCATGTTATCACCACCAAAACGATGAGGATGATTAAAAAAAAGAAAAAATCAGGCAGTTAGTAAAACTACACAAATCACAATCACACAACAAACGATGTTAGTAGAAAGAAAAAACTCAAACATTTAATGGAAATGAATTAATTTATATGTAAATAAAAAATAGGATCACATCATGATAGTTTCACTCGTGTACTAAAGCCAAAAATACTGATCACATTCTCGTATAAAATAATTCTGAGCAAAAATATGTAAACTACGTAATAGTTGTGAAACTGTCACAATATTCATGAAATAAATTAATAAGTTAGTAAGTAATATATCCATATGTATACTGCGATAGTCAGACTTACGTATTCACTAGCATTTATAGATTCTAAACTATAAATGCCGCAGTTTGTACATTAACTTTAATTACAACTATTCACACTATAAGTACTCACGTCATATATTGGAATGTCTATAAGAGATCGTAGTTACCACCTACCTATGCATATCTGCTTACATTTTTACATGCATTTGTAAAATGCAGCCAAAACAAGCTGACAATTGACTATCAGAACAAACGTAACATTTCCTATAAATAACTATAAAAATGAGTTCGTTGTCAATGCGTATCTAGAGGCACGACTACGTATCTTTCGCGTCTGACGATCGCAGCGAACCTAATACGAATACTTACATAAATAATGATAAATATCACACAAGCCCAAGCCATATGTCATTGGAGATGTATGTAAACTATAACTAGGACGGAGAAGGCGGCGACGGCCAGGCAGAGCCGCGCGCGCAAGCATGCGGGGCGGCGCGTGACGCACGACGCGTTGTCGTCGCTGTCCGAATAGCTACTACTGAAATCGGTATCGAATTGTGTCCTTACGTAGTCGAAGGCGCGCAGCAGGTCGGGCTCGGCGTCGTGGCGCGCCAGCAGCGCCTCCGCCGCGCCCAGCGCCGCGCCCGAGCGCTGCACCAGCGCGCGCACCGCCTCGCCCTCCGAGCCCGAGTCCCAGCTGCGCCGCCTGTGCTTCGTGGGGCTCGACGACTCGTCCTCCGACTCCACGCTCTCTGTCGACCGCCGCCGCAGCTCTGACAACGCGATCTTCTGCAGTTCCGACTCGCCATTGTCTGTCCTCCTCCGCCTGCCCAGCGAGTCCAGTATATCGGGGCGGTTGTTCACCTCGGTGTACTCCAGCGAGCTGTTCACCTCGTCGCTGGTCATGTTTGAGCTGTGTCGTCTGCGGCTCAGAGCCTGGACGTTGAGCAAGTCGAATTCGGGCGATCGCTTGCTGTTTTTGCGTTCGCTCTCCGAAGGTTTACGACGACGGACACCTTCACTGCTTTCGATGCTAGTATTGTTTCTGGATCGCTCGAGACTGTCGAGGAGCGACTTTTTGCGTTCAGCACTAGACATGGACTTTTTGGGTTTTCTGGAGGGCGTTTCTATCGGCGAGTTTCTGGTAGGTCGCTTGTGTCGTGGGAGGCTTCGTTCTCTAGATACATCGGACGGAGGGCGGCGGCGGCGGGTGCCACTGGGGCTCTGGTCGTTCTCGGGCTGCGCTGACAAGCTGGAGCAGCAGTCGGACTGCGAGTCGAGGAACGCGCGGTAGTCGTCGCCGAACTCTAGCAGGCGGCGCGCCGCGTCTGAGTCTGGAGCTTCTGAATAGGGTTCCGAGTTGTACTTTTCCTGTAAAAGAAAAACGAAAACATTAAACCCTCTTCATTACGCAATATCTCAAAAAGAAACCTAAAAGTAACTATAATGAATGATGCTACAAACCTGATAGAAATCCCACGCTTGTTCAGAGAATGAGCTATGTTCTTCAGTTCCAGCGGTCACACTTTTGTCTACATCGGAGTCCTTGTCAATAGATAAGTCCCACAGCCGACTGGGGTCCCCTAAACTGAGGGCTATGAAGTTCCTCTCCCTCTCAAGGCTTCGAGCGAGTCGTGGCCTGACGGGTCCTCCAGCTGGGCCCAGTTTAAAGCTCGGGGCCACAGGCTCGGCCTCATTTTGTTCTGGAATGGCACTATCGGTTTCCCTAGTCGAGATGTGGGTCTTTTCGATGCTCTTGCGCAGGTGGGCGATGGTGGCTAGCTGTTGTTTGATTAGTTCCTCGTCGCTGTCGTTGCCTGATGTCGATGTTGTGTCGAACCTGATGGGAAACAAAAAAGATAAAGATAACGCATGACTAAAACTACTCCTACTTATTAGTCCAACAATAATTGACTTCTCTAGTGATATATTAATGTACAAACCTGCTCTTCCTGCTAGTAGCTGGATCACTGGCGGCACTCCTCTCATGTTTATCCTCTATCTCAGGGCTCAGTCTCCCGCAGAAAGAGAGGGACTTGACGAGCCTCTCTCCCCTCCGCACGGCGGTGTTGTTGCGTCTAAACTTCAACCGCTTTCGTCGTAACCAGCCGTGCTTGTCGCTCGCTTCCACGCACGACGTGCAAGCTTCTGTCATCGTGTTCGTGCTTGATACATGACCCTGGACCAAGAAAGGGGGAAAGTTAATTTGAGGGTCTAGATGAAAGTGGTAGATATGAAGGTGTATCTACATTATTTAATTATTTATAGCTTTGAATAAGAACGGTTTGTATTGATCGATATGACATTTTTAAGCGGTCTTTTAGTAATTTTTCAGGGTCTGCCTTTATTTCAAGGAAAACGGTTCAGCAAAAGGACAGGAATACTGGAAAGTAAGCAGCTTTTCAGATATACAATTGTAGTGTAGTGTAGCCAATACCTGTACAGTGGTCGAACTTCCACGGAGTTTGGAGTTCGAATTTGCTGGAGTAACTCTTTGTGGTGACGCGAGTGTGTTCAAAGCAGATTCAGAGATAGACATGTTGTGTGACATAGCGGCAACGTCGCCTGCTGTGGGCGTGGCCACGAGAGACGCGCCGGCGCCGCTCAGTTGCGATAGGCAGGAGACAGACCACGGCCGTGCACTGTTGCCAGCTCGCTTCTTACGGAGTGTTACCTAAAGCGAGAGTATGCCTCAACCATTTTGTTATGTACAATGTGCTTAGAGTTAGTCAATAATGTAGGTCAATCACAGTTATACAGTAGTATAATAGAATGAACCTTCTGGAGAAGACATTAGGGTTAAAAATTATTTTGACTTAAGTTATTTACTTATTATATTACAGTTAGCACTGATATTATCATTAAGTTGAATAAATTAGTGACAAGGACACATAAAGCGTTTACGATTTCAGTCTTTATATTGCGTTACTAAAGTCTATTTTACCTTGGCATGGTGTGTGGGAGTTACAGTGCAGGTAGAAGTGCTCATATCCATGGAGGAGTGAATGTTTCGTTCTTCGGATGTCAACGAGGTGTCCACTTCACTTTCGGTCGTGTATTCTCCTGAGGCGTCATAGCTTTCCGTACCCTGGAAGGAACAGAACTAAAAATGAAAATTGCAGAACTGAAAACACTGGATGGACTCATGCATTTGAAAAAAAACTTTATTCCTTAGTTAATAAGGACTAAATAAGAATGGAACGTGCTAAAGACACCAACCTGATTGTTATCACTCTTGCCTTCCGAGCTCTGGTTCAACCATTCCTTAATCCTTGACATTTTGTTCCTGCTCACATTCTTCCCGTCCTCATCAAACGACAACGGCTTGAAGCTCCTCGACCCTTTCTTCTTGGACAGCGCCTGTTTCTGCACCAGTTCCTCAGCCTGATTCACCAACCTCTCTATATCTTTACACCTTTCCACTCTCAGCAAATCTGGTGTCGACGACTCTAGCTTCGGTTTCGGAGAAGGTGGCTTATCCTTCTTTTCATCGAGAGGTAACTCGCACTGGATTTCAACGGATGACGTCATTATATCAGTGGAGTCTTCGTTCCCAATTTTAGCACCACCTACGTAGGTCCACTCTTCTTCGCTGGATTCTTCCTGTGATTTCTCTGTTTCGATCATTTGTCTGTCGGAGTCCGTGTCATGGTGTCTAAAGTAGAATGTAGCTAAATGTTTCGATTTGCGATCGGTTTGGTTAAATTTCGATGTGTCCACTGGCTTCTTCCTTTTAATAACCGTTGGAGGTGTTTTTAATTTATCCTCAATATTGACGTGTGTTTCCAGTCCTGTGGAAGAGGCGAGTGATGTAGCTTTGAAGGTGAATGCCGTCATGAGTTTGTTTATAAATTATTGTGCATGTAAAACAATAAGTACAATGCTATTATTTTATTATTTGAGTGCAAATGACTAGCGTTGTTCATTGAATTCTATTCGTGAATGTTTTTATTGTCTTTGGGGAATGAAGGGAAAGGGAAATTCTTCAATGCCTATTTAAAATATTTCACCATAAGAATAATAGGTAAGTACAGCAAGGCAATTTCTGCGACTTCCGACTTTCTACACCTATTCTATTTTAAATATATGACAACAAATGGAAGTTACTACGTGCAACATTTAGTACGTATTAAGTCCAAATTACATCAACCAAAAATAATCAGTTCTAGCAAAAATTATGTCATCTTACCATCCACATGATCTGTCGCAGGCACTGTCTGGTCCGTGGTCCTGGCAGTGACGTCACAAGCGCCAGGCACTCGTCTCTCGTCCGCCATGTTTGTGTACTTCGCTCTATCTAACTCCGACTCACAGTCCGACCCGAAGCCGCGCCACGTGTACTTTAACACATATTCTTGTTCCTCCTGCAAAGAAATAGTAAGGATTTGTAAGATTTGTTTGAAGACACACTACTCAGCTCCTGAGTATCAAATGGGGCAGAAATGTGATAATTAACACGTAGGTCACCGGGGACAAAAGTTAGTGGAGGATTTGCATTCAACAGATTTTTGGTGGCAGTCAAAGTATTAAGTACCAAATTACTACACCAAATTCTCCATACTTAGACACTACTGACAAAACGGCGAGGAAAACATCGTGAGGAAACTTGGTCTTATAATTTCCAATTATAAGTTTGAAGTTACCAACCGTGGTGATTAATGCGAAACCTTTGGTCAGCAAGAGGCTTTTCTCGATGACGATGATGATGAGAAAATTAAATGAGATGACTTCTCCAATTTAATATAAAAATGGGACGTGAAAGAACGCTTGTCTTGCCGTGTGAACAAATTTATCGAAGGAACAGTTACCCTTCCCAAAGTCTAGTAACGTCTGAGTATTCAATGTTTACCACTATGTTGCCTCAAGTAACTTTAAAGTTACAATGAACAAAAGTTGCAAAAATCATAAAGATTATACCTCTCTTTCTACTTTGTTGTGGTATTTTTTCACTCTTTCTATCTTTTTAAAAGGTTTTATTTAGCTTAACCCGTTTCTTTGTTTGTTTTGGTTTTAATAATTGGAATTTTACCCCCTTCCTGATGACGGAACGATCTGATATTAGGTACACACTTTTAATCTTGATGATATTTTTCAAAACTACCGTTTAACACAAAGAATTAATGCACCTAGCTTCACTGACGAACAGACTGATAGACTATTAAGTTTACCACCTAAGCCTTACATGTGGAAAGCAATAAAGTATTGAGTATTATTTATTTCTTTCTTTGTTGACCTTTCGAAAGTTTATGGTGTAATTGGAATAAATGATTTGACTTTGACTTTTATTTTTACTTATATCTGTATCTATATCTGTAGATATATCTATGTGTATTGATATTGTTATCTCTGAACTCACCTCTGACGCAGATTGTCTGCTATCCAGCGAGCTGTCCCGTCGTCTCGCATTGACTGGAGTTCTCTGCCTACGTGGGGACCCTCGCCTGCTCAGCCGCGGCTGCTTCAAAGCAGGTTCGTCGTCACTGTCGCTCGCAGCTTCTGCTGATATGCAGCCCTGGAATAGGAGGAGATGGTGGATCAGTTTAGGTAGTAAGCTGAAGCATATACAATACATGTTCCTGTATTTGTTGTTATCTATGGTTTTTGAAGGTGGGGGAATCATCCAATTACTTCTCCGACTTTGGGCGTAGTGAAAGGGAGTGTTAGACTCTTACTGACTAAAAACCATCTCGGTGTTACTACTGCTTTTGGCTCTGGAGGCCCGGTAAACCGCTACCGTCGGCATCAGCCCTACTGGACTTGATGGCTCTCCACGGTACTATATGTACTATGTCAGTGTCTGTCACTACATTGCATTCTTAATGTTACAGAAATAAGAACAAGAGGCTACCAAGAGAATGTAGTTTCAGGTAATTGAATATAATATTTTATAGGAGGAATGTTCGTTTACTGACAGACGGAGCAAACGAACAACTAGAAGCTAAATAAGAAGACTATCCACTATCGTTATCGTACTGATTGCAACTTTATTAATCTACAACTAACGTTCAAAGTCCTAATAACTCGCTCCCAAAAGGCATAGCACTCAATAGCGATCACACGCTCATATTGAACCACATACTAAAACGAAACATAAAACTCATCCAATATTTACAACTCCCATTCATACTATATTAAACCAAATCCATTTAAAATTTATTTATGACCAATAAAAGTCATTTCAAGATCCCCACAGCCACAAAAACGGTTGATATTAACCCTTAAATGAGCTGTTATGGTCTAAACTATCCCTATGCGAACTATTAAATGGGTCATCGGTTGCTTAGCAACGAGAAATCATAACAAAGCATGTGAGTGGAATTATTTATTTGTGGAGAGAGGACACGTGACTACTAACCCTTTAATGTTCTTGTGGGCTTAAATTGTACCATTGTTTTGAAGATATAGTACTATTTTGTCCTTGGTATTATAAGTGTTGTTTGGTTAAATAAATGTCCTGTTATTTTGAACAGTATTGAAATGTCAAGCCACGTTTATAGTATTTTAACGATAGGTTAAGATGAAATGAGTTATAGGAGTCTCTATGAAGATAATAATTAACATTTAGTTAATTGTCAACGAAACACCTTTAGCATTTAGCACGTATAATATTGCAAAATGCTCAATGACATTTTGAATAATGATTTTGAAATATACTGATAAATGTTGAACTTTAAAAGTATAAGTATCATATCAACAGCCTATAGAAGGCCACTGCTGACCAAAGTCCTCTTTAGAGAAGACAGAGAACATTTAAGCAAAAATCACCACGCTTGTTCAATGCGGGTTGGCGATTTCAAACTTACAATTAGAAATTATGAGCCCAGGTTTCCTTACAAAGATTTCCTTCACCGTTTGTCAGTGGTGTCTAAAAATTCTGAGAAAGTACATTATAACTCGGAAAAAGTCACATTAGTACTTTGCCGTTGGTATGTTTCGAAGCCGCACTCTCATGCATGAGAAGCGGGCGTCTTAAACCTTTAAGGCCACATCAGCTTTAGTAAGTATGTATTTGAAATTATTCTTTTTGGAAATACGGATAAGAATCTCAAAAATACCTAACATAAAATCCCACACTAAAAAAATAACCAACAACAAATTTACGTTTCCAATAAAAGATTTTGACATCATGACCCTATCGCCATTTCGCTCAATTACTTCAAAATGGCTGGGGATGAATCAATTTTCTACGCAGCTTGGGGTCTTTAGTGTTTGCAAACAGCACTGGGTGGTTGATTGGTCCATTGTGTAGCGTCAGTCAGAATCCTATTCACTAGGTATCAATAGCTGCATGGTCTTTTTGGTGAAAGGGGAATACGTACCGTCGTTTGTATTTTGTTGGTATGTATGGGATTTTATTAACGTGTGATTTTTCGATTCTGGGTGTTGGAATAATTCTAAGGGATACGTGTTTAGTGGTAGTCATTACTAGTCATCTACGAAATTCGGCAGTTAACTACAGAGTCATTCTAAGTGGAGGGCAACCTTAAGTCGATTTTTTAGGAATCTAACTCAGTCATTTAATGGTTACTTAACCCAGTCCTTAGCAATTGCTTTTTGAACAAAATCATTACTAAGGAATAGTTTAAGTAATCATTAAATTTCTCTGGGTGCGGCAGTTAACTACATAATAAGAATTCCATTGTCTCCATACCTGATTATCGATCCTAGCAAGACAGGCTTCCAGATGGCACTGCCACTCAATAGCCCTCAGGTAGAGCAGGTGCCACCGTCTCTCAAGCGCACGCGCCGCGTCTCCACCGCCGCACAGCCGCACCACCGAACTCACGATCCGACCGTGGCATTCCACGTCGCGTTGTAATACCTGAGAAAAGATAAAATATGAAGGTATAAACAAAAAGAACAATACAAATAAGGGTTTCTGAAAGAAGTTTGTCAAAAGAGCCTGATTGGTGAAAGAAAATACAGTCAACCAATCACAGGGCTAGATTTGAGATTCAAAAAATCAATTAGAATCTGGTGTTATAGTGACTTCGGTAATGGTATGAATGTAGTCTTATACATATTTGCTTCCTACAGTTTGTTTAGGTTGCTTGGATTTTTGTGCTCATCGGTTTCGAAATAAAGATCATTAATGATGATACCACACATATTTTAGAAGCAAATAACAAAACATAAGAGCCTAACAAACACAATGTTATCGATACTTATCAAAATAAGAATGCGGATCTCGTAATAAACAAGATCACAGTTCCGATACAAGTATTACTTGCGTAACACAGAAATAAGGCTTGAAAGAAGCCGACCCTAACTTTTATAAAAAAAGAAGAAAAAAGAAATAAAGTTTACACAATAAAAGATCACGGTGTTACGAAGACCGACCAATCAAAATTAACAATGGCTGTTGACACAATAACTCAAAGCCGTTTAGTGTGAAAAAAATAAATTTGAAAATCGAACAAAGGGCGAACGTGCTGTGGCTGTGGCGCACGCGCCTCTGAGTATGACGGCTAATATTACGGAGTTGATTCAACAATGGAAATATCTTTGAAACATGGAATTTCCATTTAAGAGTATAAGTATATTTTCCTGTACAGATATTTTGAAAATTCCTAAATAACTAGAAAAGTAACTCGTCTTGTTACCAACTCGTGGCCTTAAGAAGCGTGAAATCGAAAAGTATGCTTGTCATGACCGATCTGATGTTATTAATTCCATTAAAAATAAAGGCAGTATCAGCGTTACGTCGCACATTGGGTAAGACAAAAAACGTAACGAAGTTCTGAGTCAACTCGAAAAAACTATCAAACACTTTATTATCAGAATAACCATCTAAAAAGAAATAATCTTTTCAGATAACACTAAACCTGATTTTGAAGTGTTTAGTTGCAAGATGGCATCTTAAAATGTCAACACTGCAACTGGCAACAGTTTCATAGTTGCAGTTGAAGTTGCAGATGAATGACTATAGATTGGATCTGATGAGAGAAGCTGGTGAGACACCATGTAAGGCTTTTAGCTAAAGACCTAGATGACATTAATGGTGTAGGTAATATTTAGTACCAAGATAGGACTAAAGATAGGACAGTGAGTACTAGGAATTCTGAGTTAGGAATTTTATGAGGGTTTTTGATGTGTAATGATAAAGATCTGGAGTTACTTTGAGGTAATGTCAAAGTTGGGACAGCCATGCTTCGGCACGCTTCGGCTCGACCGGAGTGATACAACGGCCTCACAGAAAACTGACGTGAAACAACGCTTAGATTGTGTTCCGTTGTGTGAGTAAGGTTGCCGGAGACCCAATTACCCCCTTTCCCAATCTTCGATTGCCTAACAATCCCTAAATTCCTAAACCTCACAAGGCTAAAAGTCCAGTAGAACTGCTCGATTTAGCAATCGAGTGAGCAAGTCCAATTTGAGAAAATACACACAGCATAATTTCTATTCAAAATAAAATTAATCATAACACATGAATGCTAACGTTCATCTATACCATTATAGTACCATGTCTACATGGATCCAAGTCAAGATACCATGTTTCCCCTAGCGTTGCATTCATTTAAATTACAAGATAGATACCATTACATACCAAATTACAAATTTATCGAGATCGTTGTACGTCGTTTCAATTCCGATTGCATGGGAAAACGGAATCAGATTGGGAAAGTTGTTAGAACCGACTGTTGATGTTGCTTAATTCAAATCAGACATAATTTGTTTGAGAATCTTCCTGGATAGTTGAGAGATTTCACTGAAGTTTGTTGAAAATTGAGACTGGATAAGTTGCTATCATTCAATAGCTATGCAAATGATGCACGTAAAACTATTTCGTATAATATGTTTAAGAAGACACACACAACGATGGACAGTAATTTTGTTATCATGTGACCATATTTGGGTATAAATTTTCGCCGCCTATGGAAAATCGCCCACTCAATTCTTATATTTACTTAAAAACTCTCATTTCAATAAAAACAGTTTTGTAAACAGCATATAAAAGATAATTTTATTACTTCATCGTGCTCAGAATGTCATATAATTTTGACTCTTAAATAGGCAAACGGTATTTTTGATCACAAGTCGTTCTGCCGCCTCATTTACCTTTAAAATGAAAGGGACAGGTGATAGAGACAGGTGGAAATAAAAAAGTGGTGTTTACTTTAGTATATTTATATATTTTATAGCTTAAATATTTACCAATACGGCGCCATTGTCGCCCACACAAAAATAGATATTTTTTTATGTTCATTAACCACCTATGAAGTGATGATAATAATATTTTTTTTACATTTATTTTCACACACAATCTAAACTTCGTTGGAACTCGTAAAGATGTGGGAAGTATGTGACTATTTCTGGTTTTTTTATAAGTTCATTGATGCAACTAAATACGTGTGTATTACGAAATGCTATGATACGTTCCTATGGACATATTTCGTGTTATCCCAATATCTATCTGGTATTAAACTGTCAACAATAAAAGAATAACGCCTTTTTATTCTAAAACTGTAGAAATATAAACGGAGCCTTTTTTGTCCTACAATAAAAGAACAATGCTTTTTTATTCTGTGTTTAAATGTGAAAAATATAAACGGAAGCTCCTGATTGGCCGTTTAAAATTTTACCGCCAATCCACAAAATGACAGAACGTAAACACTAAATTATCTGTGGTCATATCAAATGCAACTATGGCGTTCTCAAGGTGAACGATGTCATTTGACATTTTCATTGCGATTCAAAACGTGATATGCCGATTTGTTGGGTTCGATCTCAGGTCTATTGAAACGTCGAAATGATTAGTAGTATCTTGGATATTGAATGCATGTTGATGATGTTATAAAATGCGTTTACAAATTGTTTGTTAGGTTTCACAATCGTGACACCATAAAGCTTTATCGGTGTCTTATTCCGAAGATATAAGGTCTATTTTGTAATGTATAAGTTACTGGTCAAGTACAATATAGCAATTAAGAATTTAAATCAAGGGCTTGCGTATGATTTATTACAGTATGGTACTGTTTTGGCGTTGTAACAAAACGTTTTGTCGTGACCACGAAATATGTTTTCTATCGAGATATAATCAAGTAGTTAGTCGAGAAGTCAGTTCCTGATCTTAATCTGTTTCTAATTGTTTCTATGCTATTGGGATGTGAAGGACAGAAGGCATTGCCTTGCTAGATTCGTTTTTGTATGCATTGGTACATGATGTATCAAAAACTAAATAGATTACTTTTTTAGGCTGGCAAGAACAAAATACGAATGACAGAAACGGATTTACAATCTATGGTCAAGCAGTGTTGCTATGAAGAAATTTGTTTCATACAGAAAATAATTATGTACATGTTAAGTGACAATTTATTGATGGAAAGGCGTTATCCATCAGTAATAAAGTTTTACTGGAGTATTAACATAAAGAAGCCGCCGAGAAGTAACTTTCTCTAGTTATTATTATAAAACGAATAAGTATTAGAAACTTACTAAAAGTTGCAACGTTTCACCGGCTATACTATTAGTCTTACAGAAATAGGCCTATTTATTGCCCAATATAACTTCACATCTAGCTTGTGAGTGAGATACATAAAATATCTAAAGAAGCATTACTTGAGACCATTTCGTATAATAATAAACTAACAACAGAAAACCCTGTTTGTAACACCTGTATCATATACTAAACATAGGTTCGTAAGTTCTGATTAAGACCCTGATCATCATTCTCTATTCGATCATTAAATAAAACACAATAATTTCTCTCCATTGAATAACCATACATTAGTTTCAAACAACATATTTCTTCGCCACTAGAAAATGGTGTCCGATTTCAATTGACCAATCGAGAAGCGCGCGCCGACTAAACGATGAAACCACAGTAAATCAGTTCACCATGGCGATAAACTCTTCAATAGGATTACACAACTTAAGAGCTTACCGTTGTGCTTAGACCCACGACTTTTATTTTTTATTACCAGTGCTGCAACCGTTTTGCTACCAAAATGGCGTTTTTTTGGTAGTTATAATATTACAGAAGCTATTGAATAAGAAATTGTTGAAAGAAAAGGTAAAAAATAAGGAATTGTTGATGTCGATGTTGATGAAAAAGTGGATAAAATTAAAATTGGATTAGCTGGTCACGACACGGATTTTGGCTGTTGTGTTATTTCTATAGGATTGAGAGTTATAAAAACGAAAACAGGAAAAGACATAGAGAATCCTTCAGAAGATACCTATAGCGATAACCTAGCACCTAGCTTCACTGACAGACAGAATGACGGACAATTCAATTTGACGTTTCAGAAGGGCCTAATTTAGGATTAATTGAAATAAATGCTTTGTCTTTGAAAAAACTCCAGTTCTATTTTATTAGGAGCTCTTATATCAAAGATGCTGTAATTCAAAGTGAAATTGATTGTCATTCTTAACTCAATCCATATCGCCACAGTCCGCTATTACCTCACAATTATGACATCTCTCGATATTTACTTTCGATATTACAACAATAGCCAAATCCGTTTCCTATGCATTGTGCTGACAATAATCATTGTATTCTACGTCATCATTACTAGCTGTACCACTATCATGTACCAGCATATCAACCTCCACCTTTCTATCAAATTCCTTTATTTGAATCTCAACTTTATCCTTTTCATTTAAAGTCGAATTTCCAATGAGAGGAGTGAGAGTAGGTTTACCTGCTGTTGTCTGAACAATAATGGTTGCTCTATCATGTTGCAATTACAATTCTGATGTTTGACCCAAAATCTGACGTGTTCTATCTCTATAATTGACAGTTACAAGCGAAAGATTTCTTTGTTTTATTCTTAGTGTTGTGACATTGTGTTCTAGTACAAGTGTATGATATTTAAAAGATTTTTGTTCTTGATTTCGGTTATGTAGTAGATCATTGATTTCATAAGGTTGTAGATTGTCATTGATTTTATGTCAGAGTCCTGCATAATCTACATTAGAACAATCTGCTTTTTTATTGTTTCTTGTATTTATTTATGGATATTACTCATAGTAAAGTTTGACAAATATTTTACTGCTTTGGTTATTAGAAGTTAAATTTGTGTAGTTCCATGAAACCTTTATTAATGCTTACGCACTTTTAAGTCCATTAAAACGTAATTTGAATATCCGATGACCAAGAAATTTTCTTCGAGCGAACATAATTTCTTCCAAAAAAAACTAAAGTAAAGGCGTTACGCAAAAAAGTGCGTAAGTATAATTTTTTTGGACACAAATTATAATTAGTAATCATTGGTTTCAGTGGAACACGTGTTAAAGATAATTTCGGAGCGACAAGATAATTGTAGGCTTTCGTCGGCCATAATGGTTGTAATTACATTAAAAAATTAACAAGGCCACATGTAAAGTTAGTCAAAGTCGGATGTGGAAATGGCTTGAGGCCATGTTTGTTGGGCCCATATTAACAAAACAGTGATGGTGAATCGTACACTAATATTATCAATCATTAATCATTGTACACAAAGAAAAGAATTTGAATAGATAGCTAAAAGGTAAGAAGATCTTAAATAATCTTTCAGATAAAATTCATACGTACCAAAGTCTTTTACACTCATCAATGCTACAAGTGCCTGGTTCATTCACTGCACGTACAGTTTATTTTAATGGATTTCAAATTGTCGTTAGTAGCACATCGTACGATTTGCAATTACTCGTACTAAGGACACCAAACTCGTTAGGAATACAACACACTGCGGCTTTATCTTAATTGATGCAACTTCAAATTCAAATTAAACTACTGGCGTAAATCATTTCCGACTCGAACATCCTATACGGAAACGATACAAACTTAGTTTGCAATACCATTGTACTTTATGTCAAGGCAATAAAATTGCAAATTGATTGTTCTAACTGCACCTCAAGTTTACGTCAAGGTCTGAACAGCGCATGCCGCCGGAGTCATCGTCCGCTACCGACGGATTTAGCCGAACGGTAGACGGAAATAGCCGAATGTGAAGAAATATGCGCTTGTCCGCGTTTCTGCAAATGTTTAAGGTGAGACGGGGTGCGCACGCGCGGTCAATGGCGGACTACACGCGTGTTTAATACAGATCTTTTAAACTAGTTTTACGGTAAATAGGACTTATGTAATACTTCAGGACTTAAACATGTTTATCTGAGATAAGCAAGTTTATAGAAATGCTAGACTTGAAGGAGTAAAGAATATCAGACATAGTATTAATAAGTTGTAGACTGCTTAGTGGGTTACCGGGACTACAGCTCGAAAAGCAGTAGTAGGAACGGGGATAGTTTTTAATCATTAACAGTCTGACACTCTCTACCCTTTTATTTTCTAAAAAAGTATTAAAAATAAGGACCATACTAATGCACAAAGACACTTCCAAGAATAATAGTTCCACACGCAGGCACGTACAATCACACAGTTCACACATGACTGCAAAAAGCAGCTCTGAGACCTTCCACAGGTTATGGGACATTTGCAAGCACCGAAACAATGGTAGAACCTTATGACCTATCACGTTTGACCATAAAGAGACGCTATAAAAGCTTTTAAAGTCTCACTCGATGATACGAACATATCAATGAAAGCAATCTCTGTATGGTCTCAAAGACGATTGATGTTCTGCGCTACGATGCGACTTTTCTAGACTTTTTTAACTGGCTTAAAAAAAAGATCTATGTGCGCGATTTTTTCGCGTTTGGCTGAAATTTTTGAAGTTTGGCTGAATTGGTTTTCAGCAATTTTTAGAAGATTTGAAGTATA
The DNA here is from genome assembly GCF_023101765.2 of Spodoptera frugiperda. NCBI lineage: Eukaryota > Metazoa > Arthropoda > Insecta > Lepidoptera > Noctuidae > Spodoptera > Spodoptera frugiperda. The sequence continues at coordinate 7,684,221 of NC_064229.1, read as the reverse complement.
TTAAGCGATATAAAAATGGATGTTAACACTTTAATATTTGAGGAGGTTACTTTATTTTTTGAGTATTTGCAAATCAACAAGAAAGAAAAGGCAACATCGAGCTTTTTTAGCTTTATGCCGTTTTATAATATTATTTTCTTATAAAAGGTATTGAGACAAAAGCAAGTAAATTGGGTTTTAAATTATCCACTATTAACTACGACACTACTGTGAGACAATATCAATATGAAAGATTACACAAACATATTTACTGAGACACGTAGATCTACTTCCAAAGCCCAACTGAGTACATGGGAATAAAAAGCATGTCATAAATAACTTGTGAAATATCAGTAACTCCAGCACGCTTACACTTTAGGCTAAAACGAAGCGTGATTTTATCTATTTTAATAAACACAATGAACTCTTTCGTTCAAAACCTTGACTTATTTGTTAATAATAGACAAAATAGTCATTGTTCGATCGTAGCACGTGCATTTGTAGTCGGCGATAGGACAACCGACAGTCAAGGCCTCCAGAATTCCTAGCTAATTGTCTTTTAAGCGTATCGACATTCACGACTGAGTCAGAATTATACACTGCTAATTCTCAAAGCTAGTTTTTGAGGCTCCCAAATTCAGTATTGTTTCGTCTGGTTATGAAGGTCTAATTCGAGTATCACCTTTTGTGCTGTTATTTGGGGAAACAAGGCCGGTGCTAAGTTTAGTCGGATTCCAAAGTGAACCGATTTAGATATTGAAAGGGATAGCTGTATAAGGTAGGACTAAAAGTTTGCAATGTTGGAGAATAAACAATGAAAGTTATTAGGTATTTTGGTAGTTTATCATTCGCTAATCTTCCCAATCCATGCTTCTGAACGAATGAGCTGGCTCGACCGGAATGATACTAAAGCCTTACAGAAAACCATCGTGAAACAACACTTGCGTTGTGTTTCCATTCCCAATCTTCCCAATCTCCACTTCCCCAACAACCCTTAAATTTCTAACCCCCAAAGGGGCTGACCATCAGGTGATCCGTCTGCTTGAAAAAAGATACTTCTATTCATTCCAAACCTAAAATATGTATCCACATATCACAGTACATCCTAGTCTTTAACATTTCAAACCTAAAACACCTTAGAAGTCTTAACCCAAGTACCGCCACACCTCCAAGCCGGTACAATATCCGAGTCCAATCACTCGCAATTATTGTAGCTATTTATCTTCAACTTTGAGGTGCCGCAGTTACAGTCGTCCGCAGAGAAATCAATCTAAAAGGTGCCGTTATAATATGGGTTATGTCAACGCAAAAGGGACGAACGGACGTACAACCGGATTGTAGTACGTAATTTTCCCACTACACCTAGGATATTCGCAATTTACTGTTAATCAGGGTTGGCTTGTAAGAACCGGTGAGGGCTCGCGCTTTGAAGGGCTTTGAAGTTAATGTGTAGTGTGTAGACATGGACTGTGTTTTGCATTGATGATGTAAACCTGACAAGTAACTAAACTTTAAACCTGACTGTAAGTGCAGATGATACTGAAATGCATAATTTACTATAGTTAGTAAGAAGAAGGCTGCATTCGTGTTCTAATAAGTCGTTCTTAAGTATAATCCTACTAATATTATAAAAGCAAAACTTTCTATGCGTATTACTGCTTCAAGTCAAAATGGCTGAAGGGATCGGTATGAAATTTGGAATAGAAGTAGATTATCGTTTGGAATATCACATAGGCTACCATCCCACAGACGAAGCCGTTTGGAGAACCTAGTTAATGATAAAACAATTTCAAAATAAGATGCGACAGATGATATAACAAGTAATAATAAAGTAGACAATTGAAATCTAACAATTATTGTAGAAATACGTAACACAATATTTAATTACAAGCGTTAAGTAACTCATATCTATCTGCAATATCTAATAGGGTGTTCCTAATTAGATGGACAGAATAATAGTCTGTTATAGTTCAGAACCTGTCCTGACAACCCTGATTATAATCCAGAAGTAGACATATTAGATTGAATAGACAGATATGTTACACTAATCCTTTGTGGAATAAGTAGCAAGAGACTGGTCAGTAATAGTGCAGTGACCAAATAGAACTCATAGTTTTATACTAGAAATAGGGATCTTAAATAGTTTTTGATAGTCAGAATGGTAATGACATGTTATAAAGTATTATTGTATGGGAAACGGGATGAAGGGTTAGATTGTCATTGAATAAAATTAACATAGTGTTCGGTTTACGTATGCAGGGGATAAAATATGAAAATAAAGTAACCTTTAAAAGATGAGTAAACAAGTGAACGTGGTCAAAGAATAAGTTTTATTTAACAATAAGTCACTTATGCCCGAATACTCAAACGCTACTCAATTTTAAGACGCTCTCAAATGTAGTACTGTCACTATCAATTCTTTATAAAATGACAGAGATAGTACGATATTTAAGTACTTAAAATTGAGTAGCGTTTGAGTATTTAGACATTAGAATATCATTGTGAAAAATAGATGACATGTTTGGCGTCTCGTGACTTTGACTTAACCACGCGTCCCTCTCTCTCGACCCATCATCTGTCATCACCTTCGTAAAATAAAGACAGCCTCAAACGACTTCCACTCAACACTTTGTCGTTTTTAGGACAAAGTCATTATGTTTGGTGTAATCAAGAGAACAATAAGACGCGAACGATTGCACAATGCGAATATTTCTCTCTACGCTCATTGCATCTATTCTATACCATTTTTTTAACACTTTCCGCAAACGGTAATTTTGTTATTATGTAATTTTTGTCACTTTCATACAATATTGGAGAGCAGTAGCAACGCCGTGTCGTGTTTCGCGGAATGCTGCTCATGAATATGAGCCTCTAGCATGGCTTGAAACTAGTCGAGTTTCTCGTCAAACAGTTACGTTAATAAGCCGATGATATAATAATTAACATTGGAGAGGCGATATTGTTTTGAACTAATTGCAGCTTAAAATATTGATGATGATTGTGTAGATTTTAGCACATTAAGCTATCCTTGCTAAAACTTTTAATATAATAATGAACTTCATTATCTGGTAATAACGTTGAAAATTTACTGAGGAAGGATAATTTATCGTTTGTGTAACTAAAAAAACAAATTAGGAATTTAGACAAAGACAATACAAAAAGCACTAAATACTGAATAGTTCCTAATTCCTAATTGCATTAAGAACAAAAACTAGGTTTTAATTGCTTAGTGTACCAACTACCGACAAACTTGTGTTCAAGGTTTAAACTTTACCCTTAGTACGAGTTTGCTTTACGTTGAACGAAAACGAAACAAGAGCGCGTTCGGCGCTATGATTGGCTGATGTGAATGAACCAACTATATTTCATACTTCATATTGTTTTGTTTGTTTTTCCATTTATTATGCCCCACATTGTTTTTCTTTTATTTGTTGATATATTGCAATTTTTTTGATGTTCTTACAGTTTATTTCAGTATTTTTTCGTACTGTTTATAGTAGTTTGTTAAGAATGAACCAACCAATCAGAGCGCCGAACGCGCTCTCGATTCGATATCGTTAAACGTAAGACAAATTCGTACAAATGAACACAGAAAATTCCGTTACTCTTTATACAGCAACTGTAATCATTTGAGTCACAAACTCACAAACATAGATTGTCAAACAGCGGCCATCTTCCCACAGCCTTGTAATTGGCGCGAATTAGCTCAGATTCACATAATGCCGCCATTACTAGCAGAATGTTGCCAGTGTAATTAAATAAATGGTCGTCGTCTCTTCGCAAAGGTACACTTCACAAAACGGCACATGAAGCTAACCTAATCTGTTAAATGTGTGTACTAGATTTTCAACTCAATTTCAAGAACTGTAAAGTTGACAATTGAATGTAGATTTATTGTAGTTTGATCTGCTAGTGTGTCTGTACATAAAACATGAGCTGTATGCTCCATAGAAAGATTGAACTACGATTATAAAGCAATGACATTATTAGTCTGGCTCCAAGGAAGTTATTAGGAACTAGTTGCGATAATAACAATCTATTACATGGATTGAAGATAAAAATAGTGGACTTAATGAATAGGATTACTATCATAAAAAAAACATCAGTAAACATTGCAATCATACAGAAACAACCAACAGCAAAATAGTAGTTCCCAAGTCTTGGATATAGATGGCGCTGAACGCTTTTAATAAATTCTTAGGCCAGTTACGGCCATTCAAAAATTGCCATAGCGGACGGTATTTCACGTCCACACGGCGGGGTATTGGTAAAGTTTTCAACTAGCAATAATCGCACCTCGGATTAACCTCATTGGTTACGATATTGCCTCTGCGCAAAGTTAACTTTCTGGAAGTTCGCTCCCGACCCAACCAAATCGCGGTAACGAAACCATAGCGCGATCTATCTCGATCCCAACGCCATCTATCGAGCTATGGGGTAGTTTTTTTTTACGCATCTCGAAGTTCCGTCGTAAACAGAGGGGAACTTTTACTAGGTCGTTTTAAATTATTTTTTACTAAGTCTTGTTAATAAATTAATAAATAAAACGAAAACCATAGAAGTACAGCGGATATCGAAGTTCAATTAACGAGTAATGATTTTTAATTACATGGTAGAACAAATTGGCTAAGAGGTCTCTATGAGATTGGGGACAATTTCACGCTAGAGCGACATCGTTGGAACAAAAACAGAACTACAGAAGTGCACGGGAAAGTTTTTACAATGGATTTAGAAATTAAAACTAAAGTGATGCAACAATAGAGTAATTAAGGAACTCCAAATGAAAATGTAAACATCATGTAACATTTAATAAAAACACGTTTTTATTTCGCTATAAAGTTTTACTATGTGAATTCGGTTGCTTTGTAGTTCCTTATCCGAGTTTTTCTTTGCTTTTCTTAATTAAAAACTGCAGCTATTATAACATTTTATTCTACAAATTGTTGTTTCCGCTCTTTAATAAAATAAAAACAGACGAACTCAAGAACAATCCACTGCAGACTTACACACCAACAAACTAGATACAGATTGCACGGTTTGCTCGGTGGCTGGGTTCGATTCCCGCACGGAACAACTCTTTGTGTGATCCACAAATTGTTGTTTCGGGTCTGGGTGTCATTTATATGTGAAATTGTAAGTTTGTAAACGCACCAACGACATAGGAGAAAATCCTAGAGCACTAGCAAAGTTTTTATAAAAAAAACCAAACACTATCATCAAAATCGCAATCAAATTCGTTCCAAACAGAAACAGAAACAACGACATTAACATTATGAAACATAAAAACAACATAGAACTTATTACGTAAAAGGTGAGAAAGAAAGTCTAAATCATACGAATGTCCGATGGACAGCCATTGCGAATTGCAAAACAGTCGTTTCGAGGGAACACCATAGCGAATTAAAATGGAACCACCATTTAAGAGGTCATAGTGACGTAAGAGAACACTATCGAGTATCGATAACAAGTACCTACGTTAGGAAAAGTAAACGAACCGTGAATGATCGCCGTGAAATTAGCTATCTCAGATTGATGTAATGGGGACGATGTGATAGGCAAAAATTGGTGTGCAGAACACTCAAATGTTACTCAATTTTGAGTTGCTGTTTAGTGGTGTTTTAGATACTTTAGTGGTGCTGTATCTATTAATTGAGTTTATAAGGTTTATATTATTCCGTTAGTAAGCAGGGAACGCAGATCTACGCGAGACACAATGTGTTTTCTATTGTGTCTCATATACCGACATACAAGTGGTAAACGTGTCTTTTGTGTCCAATTAGGCACGAGAATCTACAAACAAATTAATTCAACCAAATTCTACGGCTTTTTATTATTTTCTTCTGTTAGTTCATGAATAGATGAAACTGATTTCAGTGTATGAAATAAAAACTACAGTGTTATAATTTGCAATGTTATACACATTGGCTGTCGAAATTATAAGCAAACCGCAGTATGCTGGTGCCTTACGAAATATAATGACTCATCAAAATAATGGCTTTGAGAAACTGAGATGTCCTCGAGAAAATAGCAAGAAGACTGCTCAAGAATTAAAATACAATTATAGGAGTACATTAGGCTTAGAAAATTACCACTAGAATTATGTAGATGCACAAGAATAATTTAATTAAAAAAGAAGTAAGAATGATACATTTGTAGTCAGAATTGACCATATTGAAAGACTGACAGGTTAGGTAGGTAGATGCGATACACATGCAGACTTGAAAAATTATACTCAAAAAAGGTATTTTAACCTATCTGTAGATGGAATGCCAGATCTAAAAGAGCAGTATAAGGCAGCTAATACTGACGACACATAAACATACCACAATGTCATTAACGAAAATCCATTACATATTCAACAGTTCTAGTTTTTCCTCAATTTCCATAAACAAACAATGCAACTTGTAACCGATTCATTGACCCAACACACCTCCAAGTCATTCAGTATTAACTTGTTACCACTAATCTCTATTCATAGATTACCATATTACACAATATGCTATGGGAGTGCTAATACGACAATTTACATATTCAAATTAGTTTGTGAATCATTTGTGAATGAATGACGATAGGTTTAGAATTTTGCGATAGGTTTAGAGGGCTTAGTACGAGTTTGCTTTACGTTTAAAGACGAGGCCGCGTTCGGCGATGTGAATGGCCGACTTCTATAAACCAACCAATCACAGCGTCGAACGCGCATTCGATTAGATCTCGTTTAACGTAAAGCCGTCTCGAACCAAGGCCCCTGTTATTAATTCTGTGAATATCGTGATCAGAATGTAACGCCAAAGTTTAGGGACTTTATGGTTTTTGAAGAATCTCTTAATAGTAGCTACTAATATGAACAAATTTTGGATTCTTGTCAAAGTCAAAGTCAAAATCATTTATTTCAAATAGACCAGGAAGGCACTTTTGAACGTCAAAGCAAATATAATAATATTAATAACGTCTGTCTGTCGGTCAGTCCTCTAGTGAAGCTATTTGCTCGTTCCAAAGTGTAGATTCCTATGGAGAAGAACGAGCAAGAAACTCCATAGGTTACTCTTTTTCAATCAGATTTACAATACAATTCTTGGTTACATTGTTTCGATTACTTCAACTATGTGAGAACAATGTAAAACTAATATACAGTCCAAGCGACAGAAAAAGAAAATAACCTAGAGGACAATAAAAAATAATGCAGTCCGGAGCTGACCAGTCCCAGTTGACAGCGCCCGTTCACGAACATGACACGTACACCAGCACCGCCCAACTCAACCATGTTGCAGGGAATCGAGCGATCCAATGCCCGTGCCACCGCCAATGAGACATTTGAGTGAGCATGACAACTCCAAGCTGACATAAATGCATTCTACTAGTCTAATTTGATTTCAGTTAATTACAGGGCTCTCACATTTACAATAATTGTATAACGTACAGAACACATCGAAATAACATGGTTATATTACTACATTTTTTTCGTTCTCCTGTGGAGCCGGACCAGCTTGCCTCCAAGTCTTGATAGTCATAATTATCTAGCAAATGGCTCCATTACTTCAATCCCATAAAATTGGTGAAAGCCTCACAAAATTATCTTGAAAGCAAAACTTCTTTCAAAATCGTCTCGAATTTAGATCATATTAATTAACAACCTATCTCAACTAGGGTCAAGGACCTATTTCAGTTGCGCTTGTGACTCTAACACAAACGATGCAGGAGATAGTTGCAATGAATCATTTCGGATGCATAATTTTAGGCACCTTTGATATGCGTTTCATCTTTGTTTATGTCCACCATCCGGTGCAAGCACACGCACACCGTGTTATGAACCGAGGCATTACAAGTTACATTACAGTTCATATTCATGTAGGAAAACCATAACATTTTTGGTGATTCTGGTTTAGTTAGTGTATGTTTGAAAATAGTGTTATGGATGTTAAATGTAACTGATTCGATATTGGTCCATTTTTCAATGTGATTTTCTAGATGTGTTATTTTTATTTTTTTAAACCACGACGGTGGCAGAATACTTACTCATGGTAAGTGGTTATGGTGGCCTATGAACGCTTATGTTATGTTATGGTATCTGACAATCTGCTACCAACAATCATTCTAAACATTATTATTACAATCACTTACTTTATTTATATGCTGCTTTATTTACTTATACAAATTAAAGCAACTCCGTTTCAAAGTAGCTTATTCAGCCTATCCCAACGAAGCAGTTTATAGTTGCAATTATGTACTTACAGTATAAAAGCCTTATTAATACGTGCCAATAAACTAATTACGACAAAGTTCCAGCTGTACTTATACTGCTTTATCACTTGAGACCGTTGCACAATGCACAGCTGCGCGTGCGCCGATTCGACCCTATACATCGTACGCGCACATTTCACAATCAACCACTGGATCAAGTCTAATAGCACTTTGTTTACACATTATGGCGGGAAATTGTGGGGTATAAATTCGTTAAGAGGTAAACGTAATGCTAATGCTAAACACAATTTGAATGTGTAAATAAATAAAACTGTTTATATATACGAATGTTATTGAAAGAGATGGAGTAGATACTAGCAATAATGATGTTTTTAATCGTAAACAGGTATTTTCAGAAGGGCAAATAAAATTGAAAACAAATTTATTAGACAAACAAAGAACTATTAAATGAAATGACAATAAAAGGATAAAACCCAAACGATTATCTTTTATTTATAACAACAAATAAAAATGGCTGATGTAGGTAATTAAAAAGGATACCAAACCTAACACCGTAACTTCGAAGTAATAATAAAATTAATAGCGTTTTTAATTAATAATAATAATAATAATTCTTGTTTTTTATTAATGTTGGTGTTTATTCTGTTGACGTGGCTTAATAGTAATAAATAAATAAATAAATTTAATCATCCATAAAGATCACTATAAAACTACACAATACTGCTACTACTATAACTGACTGCAATAAAAAAATCTGATCGTATACTGCGCCTAAGCATTTTTTTAAGGGGGGAAAATCATCCAATTTCTTCTCTCGCTATAGGCGAGGCAAGAGGGAGTGTCAGACTCTTACTGACTAAAAACCACCCCGTTCCTACTCCTGCTTTTCTAGCCAGAGCCTCGGTAAACCCGTTAGGTAGTCCGCAGCTCCGGATCAGGCGTCATCCTGCACCTGCGCCTAAGCATAGCACTACAATATAGTTGTGCTACAGTATTGAGTATTGCATCGCGTATATGCGCGTGGTCGATCATTACTATGATTTGCGGCGCCGCGGTCATTGTGGTATCATTGGCTCAACAAACTTACTCTTTCATTTCACATTCTCTTATATTGTACATTTTCTAGTACATTTAAGTTGTCAGAGAAAGGCTTAAGAAGTTTGTTATCTGCATCAGTATAATTGTCTGCATTCGTCATTACGATATCGCTTTCTTGATTAAATATCTTTATCTGTTGTTGTGTATACAGCTGTTGGTCAAATTGTGTCCAAGTAATGCAAATACGCCTACTTTTTGAACGAGTATTTTACTTGCCACCTCAATTTTGGTGACGTAAAAGTGAAATCGACGATAATGAAAAAAATACACATGCTAAATTATATGTGTGTACTTTATCGTTATTGATATGCATCAAATTTTTATTGGTAATGAAAATAATGAAGTAAATGTAACTATAGGAACCATTGCTTCACGTTAATTGCACATTTCAATTCGTAGAAAGATAAAACGTATAGCAAATTAAGAAATGTGTACGAAACGGGACAATACCGCAACGTCAGTCATGAGTTATACGCATCAAGTGCAACGGACGAAGCCAATCAGATAAAGTTTATAACTCCACTGTCGTTAAACATTACACTCATAATGTAAACAGCAGAACACACGTCATGGTCGTCGTCATCATTGATTCTTCCTTAATTGAAATTATTTGCAAAGGAAATTCACTATACTAAGATTTTGGAAATTTCTTGCTTAGTGTCGTGACCTAGAAAGCCATCATATCTATCGGTACAAGTCATTATATGTAGATTTACGATTACATAATCTCAATTAGCTAAATTGACATCATATTTATTTAAAACATCTCAGCGTATCTTGACTGTAGTTTTCAAATACTTCTACAGATTCAAAAGCATATTTGCTTCTTACTTACGTAATGACAAAATATTTACCATCCGCTATCAAAGTAGAGTCAATAGACAACCAAACCTCAATCCTTACATAATAGTAGCTGGACAGGCTTCCAATATTTACCTGCAACAAAAGAATAGGAACCATTAGACTTTCTATACAAAATGCTGAAGTGGAAACAGTACGACCTCTTCATCTAAGTTCAAGAACCCGTGGACACTTGAATACAGTTCAAGTACGTTTGTAATTGAATTACTACTAAAGCCGCTCTGTTTGGTTGTGACATTAACAGCTTTGGAATAAAACAAGAAATGTATAGGGAAGTATTTGTTTGGAACGCTAAATTGTTGCACAATGGCGTCCGGTGCATTGGAATTTTACGTTTAAACAATAAGGTATGGAGCGAACAGTAATGTATGCTTCTGCAATGAATTGTGTTGTTACTGTTTGTTTGTTTGATGTTTAAATAATCAAACAGCTATTAAGATTTTTCTTTGTTTAAATATTTTTTTTCCGGACAATGAAAATTACTTTTAGTAACGCAATTGTTCTTCTATGCTTCATCTTTGAGAGTTATGTTACTAAGTTCAGTTATTATTTCTACTGGTTCTGGCCAATTAATCATTCTCATAAAAGATTTAAATTACACACAAGGTAAAACAATAAATACCACACATCGTCCTTGCTTTCAAATAAATTATATCGACCATTCAGAGTCAGTAGCTCCAAATTACCTTAAATTACATACCTATTCTTTCCACGTAGAACAAAATTGGTATTTACATGCGATACGTAATGGTACAATCGATCATGTGTCTAATAATGAATTTGATTACGCGTGAAATTTATTTGATGATGAATTAAACGAAAGTCTATCCATCACGCCACCCGATCAAGTGTAAGTGCTGAAATATAAAGCACAATCTAGCCGCCATATTATACAACCGGCAATTATGCTTTGCGGTTGCTGACATCGGCGACTCAAGTGATGGGTGAAAAAATTGCTTGCAAAGTAGAAAATTGCGTACAAGAGGGAAAATTAACATAATGCCTACATGTAATTATTATTAATCAGCATTAAACCCGCCATTATATGATTGAACATTAAAAAAATATTAATTATGATTGATGTTCAATGCATTTTCAGGCTATTTATCGTTTTTGTAGTTCAGGGTCGGGACAGGGTCAGCACTTAAATCTTAATTAGATATAGCAGGATGTCAGTTAATTAGGCTTAGGTTCTCCATAAATTCTGACTGGGGAAGTGTCTGATAATAATGACTACTACAGGCAATGTGTGGCTTGTTTGTCGTAATGAAATAATAGTTAAAAAAAGGAAAACATATCGCGATCTATAAGCTTATAAGTTACAGCCAAAAACTGAATTTAAAAAAGTAGACCAATTCAAATTAGAAACCTCAAACTAGTTCATACCATAACAATTAAAGGTCCAGGAAGCAACAGATTTGATTAAAAACTGAAGATGTATTACATAAATAACGAAGAACCTTCACACAATAATAACACAAGAGGAAACGGCAATTTGCGTATGACTGACAGACAGACAGACAAAGCACTCGTACTAATTGTTCCTACGTAACACCAGTCTGAACCAGATAATAATAACGTAATTGAACATTTGAAGCTCGGACCTTGAATTACTCAAGAACAAAGAAACATGAGTAACACAATAATGCTTAACATTGTAAAATTTGTACTATCGCTCAGTAATTGCAAAAGAGTTAATGCAGTTACAAATATCGAAATGGACGCTAAAGGTGTAAGATATAACAGTTTTAAGGGTCTTGCAAAATGATACATAGTATAGTATCATATAGCTAATACAAATATTATTTTATTGTAACTGTCGTGAGACATACTAAATTAATTATTATGTTATCGGCTTACTCACGTACGATAAGGACTAGTTTCAAGCCATGTCAAAGGCTCATATTCATGAGCAGCATTCCGCGACAATCGCCGCGTCGTGTGTCGCGGAATGCTGCTCATGAATATGAGTTCATGATTAATTTAATACAAATATGTATAATGTTACACGTTTATTGTTAACATAAGTAACAAAAAGGGAGCAGGAGTTATTTATTCTACAAGGTGAGTCAATTAACTACAAAATGCTAGTAATAATTTGCCTATAGTAAAGAACTTAAGACTTGTTTTTGAGTGCATATTGATAAAAGTAAAAACATAGATATGAAAGACAATGACATCAAAACATTACCAATGTAAGAAAAAGAAAACAACACACACATGAAATTAGAGTCAACATGACAAAGAAAGAAGACAGTGAGCTTGAATCAAAAATAAAGTTTACTATAACGATACTATCAAAACAATCACAGCCCACAACACATTCCATAGTAAAACCAAAACGGTGCATAGCAACGCCTTATAAATATGAAATAAATAGGTGCCAAAGATGACATGAACATTGAACAGGTTGTTCAACTCGTATGAAAATAAAATTAAATCCTATCATCATCCTCCCACATTATATGACTGTGGTATTACGATACGTAGTGCGTCCCACGTGCTCAACCTCAAATATTCACTCCTTATGGTAATCTACAAGGTTCGAGATATGGTTGTGTATTTTTGATGTAGGTCGCGACGCAGACGCAGACGGTGTCTTTTGTAATGCGTTTGCATCTTGATTAAGTAATGTTGGAATCGAATTAAGACTTGGTATTGGTTACTGTTTTGATTTTTCGTTTGTATAGTCATTAATGATTATTTTGAATGCACCTGTTTTTATAATGTTAGAGAAAAAAAAATCTCTTCTCTTATACATATATAACGTGTGTATGTTGCAAAGAAATATTAGTAAAATTCACAATCATTTTATTTTTTGGAAACACACTCGTCCCTAAAGACGAAGAACTAGAAAAATTAGCTTTCACATCTTTGTTTATACTATTATCATTGGAAAAGTCATTAGTAGAAAATATGTCATTAAAAGACCTTATGTCAGTAATATAAGGTCTTAATAATAGGATATTAAGGAAAAGGCCTATTAAAACAGAGTTATCATTAAGCCTTTACGATTATTAAAGTTCATAACAGAAGTGCATTAAATAGAACTTCCTCATTTAAATTTGAATTAGTGTTAATTACTATTGATACAGTTATTAATATGCATTACGATGTTACGTCTTTATATTAGTGTGACGAAAATAAACCTAATAATGAAAGTGAGAACTGTCACGATACATTACCATCTTAAACAGGCGAAGAAACAAGTTTCGCTCATTTGAAATGTCACACTTTTTGTCAACGAACTAAAATATAACATTTATGAAGGAAGTCGTTCAGATAAGCACGACAATCTAGTTTCTTCTTGCGTAAAACAATCCGTTATGCATGCAATTATTCTAGAAAGACTAGAAAATGTGTGGTTTTGTAACGTTGCAGTGCATAATATTGATCTAGCATTATATTCTAACAGAAAAAGATAGATCAGAAAGTAATAAAAGCCGCATGATGGAATAGGAATTTTAATAGAAAGTGCGTGTTCGCACTAAATAGCATTTCTTAAACTAAAACGACATTAAATATACCAATAGATATAATCAACGTTCTACATAAGTTTAGAAACATTTTTAATTAAGTTCTAATAACTTCACAGACAATTTAACAGCAAACGTGTCTAGTACAACGTTTCGCAAATTAAGATCCGTTATTAACAGTAAAAGACAGTGAGTGGCCGGCGAAGCTACCAGGCTTGAATGCGAGGCTCGAGGCAATACCTGATGAGGTCAGCCTCTCAAAGAGACCTATTGTTCACTAGTTCCTAGTATTAATATGCTAGATTGTAGATAGGGGTATATTGACGAACAACATGCAGGAAATGAGTGAAAAGTTCTGGGAAAATCAGCAGATAATCTTTACGGACTAGTCGTTAGACTTAAGTGAGGAGACAGTTAAGCTAACACGGTTATACCTGTGGGATGGAAAAGAAAAAAAAACTATGTTGCCGAGGATACAATGCATGGTGCAGTTAGTTAAGGTTTTATTTCAATTCCATAAGTTCATGATGACTCGGATTTTGTGTTTAAAATTCCGTCGTGCAAGGAGAAACAGTTAAGTAATAATTCACTTGACATCAATAGTCACCAGACCGAAGGCATTATCTCCAAATGATTGATTTGATTCTATATTAAAATGCAGTGACCGAACGATGTCTGCAGGCATTTTTGTTTTAATTTATTTGTAACTAAATGCACAATGTGAGGTGACTTTCAGATTTAAAATCAATAAGTAGGATTACTGAGATAGAAATTCAGCTATTGATACAATATTCAAACAAACGGTTGAATGATTTGTTACGTAGGAATAGTATTGCGAAATCCACTTTGGGTTATTCAAATGCTAATTGTACAAATGCAGCACCACCAAACAAGGATAATTTGAATTTAGATAAGGTTTACGAAGCAAACATTGTTGCGTTGTAAGCCAACAATATACTTAGCAGTTAGTCTGTGATGCCAAGCGTAGCAGACAATCTAACGACTGCAAGAAACACGGTGACCAATCTCAAGTGTTTATGAAGTACTATCTAAAGTAGCTGATCCGTTAAGTAGAATCCAAGCCAGTGAAAAATTACATGTAAAAATATCATAGCCAAAGGCACTTAGAGACATCTTCCACTTAGAAAGGCCTTAACTAAACAAACTGTCTCAGACTGCTGAGAGGTAAGTGAAGGGTTTATTGTGGTATATTAATGTCAAGTGGTAACAAGCCGTCTGTTGGAATTCAGTATTGATTGATTATCACAACAGCAGATGATAAAGTGATGACGAATACAAGATTTCCACAGCATCAGATAAGTTCAGACAGATAGCAAGATAGAGTTGAAACAAATAAAATGATAAGGCCTGTGTAGGTACACATATAAATTAGAGTAGAACTGGATGTTCGTGCGGAAATACACAAGTCTGTTATTAGGTTAGTCACAGACGTTCATTCTCATGATCTCCTTGTAGCAATTCCAGAGATTTACTAGTTCCCTACAGTAACACGAGTAGGCGGAGCCCAGATTCTAAATCATGAAGCCACTTAGAAACGTGGAAGACAAATTGAGTCATTTCGTCTGTTTCAACATCTATATTTTGCGACAAAATTACTTTGAACCCTTGGAAGTAACACTATGCCGTACAATTTGCTTCAATAGCGATTTGGTTCTTGGAAGACGCGGGTTAAGTTAAATTGGTTACGCTGGTAGTCAAAGGGCATTCTCGATTTACGAAGATGGGATAAGGGATAGGCAAAAAGTTATGATAGCATTATCTATAACCGCTAGTTGTGAGTCAACTATTTGTGTTAGAATAAGAGGTACTTATGTTCTGGTGTTGAGTTACGGAAGGAACGAGTGAACGAGCACTCTTGTGATTCTCAATAACCTTTGGTAGTTATTATTTTGCACTCAAATGTCTCTCATCCAACTGCATTCGACGATAATCTCAATGAATAAAAATATAAGCATGATGTCAGATTAGAAAAAAAAATATATAAGTGTTAGCGTGTTGAACATAATTTGAATCACGCAGGAAGTAAAAACGACGACCTTGTAATGTCGACAGTTAAATGCGCTTCGAATTTTGGTCGGTATTCGTGAGATCATCTATAAAACGGCTATAAATTATAAGGTCAGAATTTTGCACGGTACTTAAAATCTTGTCCACAAAAAAACATATACACAAGAGTGCATAAACTAAAAAAATTAAGAACTTTATAGAAGTAAAAATAAATTTTGTTGGTGTTAATTATTTATCAACTAAAATTGACCCAAAATAAGGCATAGATGATACTTATGGCGACCATGACAATTTCACACATTAAGTAAACCAAAATGGTGTTAACAACATGATATTCCTGCACTAGATAGTATTATAAGGAAGTGTTTTTATTGCTAGTTAACAACGGAGTACTAAGAATGAGATCACCGGCATGTGTGAGTCATTTAATCTATTAATTTACTACGAACATAACTTGTTTCTGGTTGTAGAGGCATTGACCTATTTAGAGGTCTATTTGCTACCCCTTTGTGTAAAAAATTATATGGACTTGTTTTTATAGACACACATGTTGGTTTAGAACAAGATTAATGGATAGAATCATGATGGTAAGAATAATGACGATATCATCCAACTTGAAATACTACAATTGCTTAATATTTATCGCTAAACAACCTCGTGCTTCAGCTGTTAATGTCGGTAATACGTTTCGAGTAAATCCACCACAATTATCAGCAAGAGTTAAATTACAAGTTGAAGCTATTTAAATACATAATTATAATGGTCAGTTAGTTATCAAGTTGGAGAAAGGGAAAATTTCGGTCCAGAAAATAGATTATCCAACCACGGAAGTTTAGCAAATCGTGCTGAGTTTTATCAATAAACATAACTCAATCTATTTAGCTGTAAATTTATTGGGTACAACAAGAATAATTTCAAAAGCACTACAGCGATGTGGTAATTGGGAACAAATCACAGTACGTGCAGACAAATTAACCCACATATTGCGTGGTTTAGGTGGACGTTGTGTGATGACGGTAGCTGTGGACGAACTGACAGACATAACGGGACGAACACGTGCTCTCGATACTGGAAATATTGCATCCGCAAACATTATTGTTTGTCTACTGGTTATACGAGCTTTAATTACCATACCGCCAACTAAGCTCCTTAATTCAGAAGCTGATTACATTAATTAAGAATCAAATAATGACAGCAAATATGCTGCAGACTCTAATGAAGCTTTTGATGATGATGAAGATGATGTAACGGCTTAATGTTTATGTGAATTTATTTCAATAGTACGTCTTCGTGTTTCTCGTCGTCATTTGCTAGTGTGTTGATAATTCCTAATTTGTGACGCCTCATACAATGAAACTGTGACTAATCTTAACACAGACAATTTCGTAGGCCGCATTGTTATACTAATCAAAAACAATTGGTTGATTGAAACTGTATATGATTTCACGTGAGATAGCGTTCATATTAAATTACAAGCAGTTGATGCTCTTAATGAAAATGATACTGAAAGAAAAATCCTAAATATGCTTGAATATTATCCACGTAAAAAAGTTATATTTGGTCCAGTTACATTTAATAGGCTTCTTGAATAAATTACTAAGAATAAACCTGAATCAAACAACAAAGATGCAAAAGCGAAAACAGATATCAGAAACACAAAAGATACAACGACTCACGGCTCAGGATTCAATGGGGTACTCGATTATCCTTTCTGAAAGCCGACGATAAGGCTTGATAATGGCGAGCTGTTACTCACAGATAAAATATTGATCGGCGATTCAATAAAGCTTCGTTATGAAGTGCGACCTACCGTGGTGTTCGATATAACTGGAACGTGCCGTATTAAGGCCAAGAATGGCGAAGTGCAATGGAATAAAACCAGTTTAGGAGAACATTTGTTTACAGTGGCTTTTTATTTTTAAAGAGATACCCTTTCTCGGAAGGTTTTTGGCCTGTTTTGCATTTGTTGATTTTATTTCGTTTGCACAGGAAACGAGTGTAACATGTCTTTGCTTTCTTGTATCGTTAAGGTTAATTGGAAAGGTTATGCGTGAATCGTTGTAAACATGAATCTTGTTGTTCCTATGTATAATTCAATCAAACTAACTTTCATCAGTTTCAAGTGATTTCCAGCTTATTTCCTTAGCAATTAATCAAGAATCTTCTTTGTGTTCGTTTATACTTTCATGTATTGTAATAATAGTATGAATTTCTTTGTCTCTCATAGATCTTTATGTAACATTGTTTTTAGCATACGGACAATCTGATAAAACAAATCCTTTTCAAAGATATTGTGTACATTTGACATTGACATGCAATTTGTTACGTTAATCAGAGAATGCACTGTAGATATCATATCTGTTTATGTTGTATGTTTTTCATTTGAGTCATTGTTATCCTTTCGTAGAACGAGGCTATTTCTGTGATACATATTTTTATCTTGTTGGTATTAATTTATACAAATATCGGCGTGTGTCAGGATGGTAGTAGCAAACATTACTAATACGTTGTTACACATCATTTGTTGAATGTAAATTGTTAAACAACTCCAGTTTTTCATGGGAACTAAAGCTTGTTCCATTACCGGTTTGATAAAATAGAATGTGTTTACAAGCAGTATAAAAGCTTTAATGTATCGATAAACTATGTTGATTACTCTAGGTATCATACAATCTAACAATAGTGGTATTACAATATGTTTGCTTTCACCCACATTTGGATTTCCCTCAAAGTATGTGGTACGTTTGATTACATGAATATCATTTCCAACAATACTTGTTCTATATTAGATTTTTTACATCACCTATCAACAACAGAAAGCTGTAAAGAGCCGGCACCATGACACAGGCTTCTTCAAAATCGATTCTATCGATTGCAACATAATCGATATCTGAATCGATTAAATCTAAATCGATTCCTCATACAAAAGCTGCTACTTAACGTTGTAAATCCGTTAATGGCGTACGTCATTCCGACTGCATTACGGCCCTAGCTGCATTAGCTTCAACACTTTCACGTTGTCTATCATTGTTCGATGCCTTTACAACATCAAGAGCTAACAACACAACACCTCTATTACCTCTTACAGGGTCGACACGTATGAAGAATTTTATGTTTGGTTTATAAGACAAATAATTCCTAGAGTATATTTTATCCATTGTTTTGGTATAGTAGTTTATAGGGTCACTAGCAAAAAGCTGAAGTATGTATAAAATTAATGACTTAATTTTAGCACAGATGAACTCACATTTTCTCATGAAAATGTAAATTACTCCATAATTTACATTTTCATGAGAAATCGATTACATTCATAATTTACATTTTCATGAGAAAATGTGCTTGTAATATTAATCTATTGACTTTGTCAATTACTAATCTTAGTGCTCAAGACTGAAACCATTAGTCAATGTTCAGGCTAAATATAAAGCTATTGATTAGACATCAACTATTAGCATATTTGATTTGAGATAAATCTCTGATAGTGAGCGATTTTAAACCAGCAAATAAATTTAACGATCGGAACGTTAGAGCTATTCGCTATGATGAAGATAAATTTCCTAAAGGAATTAAAGAGAAACCAGGAATAAAATCGCTGATGAGGGGAAATGAAATACTTATTACAGTGGTTTTAGCCAATACATCACTGGCAATCAATGTTTACGTTTACTACAACTAGTATAATATTACAAACAATAAAACTATATGTTTAATTGAAAACAGGGCATAAAATAGAATTAATAACTTTATTCTTAAAGAAGCTGAAGTAACAGCAAATGTGGGCAGAGCAAATGGTCTTAAAGATACCAAAAGAAATGAGAGATGATTGACACAGAAGGTCAGCGATTATGGCAAAAGCCGTCCATATTCACTTGAAATGCTAATCAATATCAATATGCAACAAAATGGTTACAAAGGTGAAGATGTCATTCAAAACGATGTAAGACTTCGATTCGATAATAAATGACGTAATGTTTTAATAACAGAACATAATTGAGATGCGTACCGTACAAAAGAAAGTGAATAGTTAAACGAAATAGTTTGAAAACGACAAACAGACAGCTAATGGTTAGATAAAAGGCTTGCGATGACTTTCAAGAAGTGACCAAGCATGTTTGGATTGTTTTAAATTCCTTTCAAGTTTTGCCTTTAATGGAAGAAATAAAAGGAAAAGTGATCAAGGAAGAGATAGACAACGCAGCCGCTTTTCAATAGAATCTCGATCAGAACATTTTGAATCAAAAGCAATCGTGTTTCGTTAAAGATACTGGTTTGTATTTTGAAATCACAATTGCAGCTAAGTATTCCAAAAACCATTTCAAACTTAGACACATAAATCACGTAACTTACTAAGCAACTCATAATATTACATTAATTTACCTGCACTTTGCAATAATTGCAAAAGTTTTACCGTCAACTGAACCTTTATTCATACTTATTATGTTAATTACTGAACTAAAGTCTACTACATATACAAGCATGGCATCATAACGTCCCAAATTAGCATTTTGAACACACGATTTACCTTAAATAGGCCCTACTTTATTATTCAATTATTTTCCGCCATAGTTGTATAAAGTCCAGACAAATTCTAGGTAATGCTAAGCATTTACTTGATTGACAGTACACCTCCAAGTATCAATTACTTTAACGGCCTTCCCATGTAAGACTTCGTAAAAGAGAAAGTTCGGATTTACGAGAGAAGTGCAAAATTTTACTGTAACGTCACACGGTAATTGAAAAATATTTGCAATAGCAACGATTGAAACGGATAACGTAAATACGTTCAGTTGATAATTTAAAAATATAAATTGCAATTAAGATAGAAACGGATTATGTATAACAAAACTATTTTAATGTTATGGAAAGTACAACGTAGGTAAAAGTGAAAAATGAAAAAAAAGTAAGCTGATAATAATGAATTGATGGTATAGAAAATTATATGAAACGATAGCAACGATTGAAACGGATAACATAAATACGTTCAGTTGATAATTTAAAAATATAAATTGCAATTAAAGAAGATAGGATTATATGTGTAACAAAACTATTTTAATGTTAAGGAAAGTACAACTCAGGTAAAAGTGAAAAATGTAAAGACACAGATGTAAAGACTGATAACTAATTGATGGTATAGAAAATTATATGAAACCAAGAAAGCCTAACGAAGCCTTAGAACACGACAATACACAAAACAAACTGGACAAAACCTCATTTGTAACACCAGCTCAACAACAAACAAAAGCCGGCAGATCTAACACTACTCGCAGAACCTACCACACACTATTTAATGCAACATTGTTGCATGATTTACAACTCGAAGGGACAATGTACAATCGATTTTATTGTTACCGCATCGATAAATCCATTCGAGTTATTAGAATTAAGAGTGGAATCGCGAGAATCGATTTATGCATCACGTTGTACGGAAACAATTATTGCAGGGCCTGAGCTCTTCGGTACGACAGACGATGTGAAATTGTCATGCTCATGAGTATTGGCAAATACTACGTTTGTCAGACTAATGGCACCATCATTTACTTTCCTTCCGTCAAGGGAAGGAAGACATTCGACGGAATCGATTTTGATGTAATTATGCTAAATGCTGCAGAGGTCAACATTCTAAACATAGGGTTCACTTAATTATGTAGATGTTCCCATCAGGTAAGTTAATGGTCAATTTTGTTTGTAATTACTGATATACGGCATAGGATATTGGTGATTTCAAGTCGTTATGGATAGAACATTAATTGTTTAATCATTGTCAATTTTATTGACAATGTTATTTCAAGGCGGAATCTGTCACTTTCAAAGTAAAGCTAGTAGCTGAAATCCTAAAAGTTTCACATTTTGCACCACTAGATGTCACTAATCAAAACTTTCTTTCAACCAACATTATTAATCACGTTTGTCAACAAGCTCAAATAGAGGAAGCTTCAGAAATAGTGTAAGTGTTATCTAGAGAAAGACAAACACCAGTCGAAATTGAGTCGACAAATGACACGAGTGATTTACGATACCCTTCCCGGTAAACACCGGGAATGTTCGGTAATTTACGATCCGTCATGACGAGAAGCCATCTTTTACCAACTCTTAGCCTCTTTTACTACTATGTTGCTTCACAATGGAAGCTTTATACAATTTTATGAGCGTATAATCACTGGTTTTCATAGTTGAAGGTATGTAATTAGTATTTGTCTACATAAATTGTTGGTGAGTTTCTTAGAATTATCATAACTCTGTGCTACTTTTCTGGTACTACAAGTGAAACTGGTAAATAATGAGAGTCGAATAGATGGCTGTCGACGAGAACCTGAATTTAGCAAACTCTGTTTAAGATAGTAGTCCTAGAAGAAAAATCTAGACAAATATAATCAGTTTTCAACAAAAGATACGAGAACAGAAGAAATTAGAGACATTATAAAATGTTGGACTAATATTTGCAGATATCACAACAAATCAATTAATTCTAGACAACTCCCAGATTTCTATCAATCTAGAGAAAGAGAAATTCATTAGAACAGAAATAATTACTACAGCAGAACAATGTCTATAACATAAGATAATATAACATCTGCAAAGGACCATAATATCAAGAGATGTAGGGTTATGAACCTCAGCACCGTTACAATGAGGATCACCGTGGATATTATGGAGCACTTTAATAATGTTTATTATTTCAACAATGACACAAAGAACATTGGAGACAGAGAATAACGGTATACAAATGAATGTAATCATATGTATGAACTAGTGAACTTAAAATACATGACGGTGGTACTGTTATCCGTTTCATTATAAGCTATTGTTGCAATAATTGACTAATCAAATCTTTGTATGGTTAGATGGATATAGATGTATGTAATGAAAGACTTGACAAATTCCGGAGCTGCGGACTACCTAGCGGGTTTACCAGGGCTCCGGCTCGAAAAGCAGGAGTAGGGACGGAGTGGTTTTAGTCAGTAAGAGTCTGATACTCCCTTTCACCTCGCTTATTTATTCAATTAATTTTTAAGGAACATTGTAAGCCATTGAGTGGTCTGAGTACGAAAAGGTATGAAGGAGCAAGTCCATAAAGCAGAAAGACAGATGTTAATCATCAAGTGATATAACCAATCATTTGTCATCCTTAACAAGAAGAAAGTTCAGATCATTTCGTGGGTGTAGTTACGACTGATGTTCACAGAATCCAATAAAGTCTTGATTAAATCTACGATCAAACAGATCCTCCTACCAATCGCAGTTATAATGACAGTATCTCTTACCATTCGTTATACAGTAGGAGGTGCTTGTCCATACACTATCTTCAGACTGTTATGGAGCCCAGGATGGAACGACCTAGCAATAATTCCACAAGCTACTGATCTCAATTAACCTTTACCGACCTCAAATTGATGGAAACAGCAATTTCTTTTGAAGATTTACTATTATTATCTGGAAGTTACGCAACGCTTTCTTACTTTTAATTAAACTGTTATTTAACAAGAACGTTACTCTGAAATATATCTGATAAAGTTTCTAAATTGAGATTAACTTCTCTGGGGCCCGGTTTGACGGGTCCCTGTGACATCAGGCCGACACTCACATAAATAATTCTGTCTTATTCATTTAGATAAAAAGTTTGTTAGAGGCATAGATTTACGATTACTGATAGTTTTATTTGATAAAGCTTAATGTGCGAATTTTACGTTTTGTGAACGTCTGTTAAGTAGAAATGTGTTTTGTAATGTCTTAAGGTTAGACTTTTATGGTTATTTTGTACATTTTTCTCACGTTAATTATCTGAGACAGTAATGGGAGGCTTTTGGACAAGTAATGTTTATTTATTTGGATGTCTTATGTAAAACATTAATTTCATTTGTGCTCAAATCATGCTTCGTAATAGTGTTATATGTCAATTTCCATTAACTTTACTAATGTCGAATAAGCTATTACGAAATAAATTTATGCAAGAGATAAACAAAACTAAACCATACTCATAAGTTCCATCTAATCATCATTACACAAAATCCACGAACTGAATACAAATCCTTCAAAACAAACTAGTGTTTCGTGCGCAAGACCTCGTTGCAATGATTTAGTGTGAACGCGAGTAGCGCGTGCGCAGCCTCACTCGGCAATCATCGGCGGGCGTCGGGCTGTCTCCGCGGTCACGAAGTTCGTTAGACCATTGCAAGGAAGCGGAAACCAACGAAACCTTGAGTGTTACCTCAAAATGGTTTAATATATGAATGTGTTTTATTGTGTATGGCAACACTTTGTGCTGATGTAAGCTTAGTGGTTGGTATGTAAATTGATGAAGCTAAGTTCACACGATTTTTTTGTTGCTAATGTATGGCATCATAATGCCAAATGCCTTATTGGTTTAAAGATATGATTAAAGATGATGATAAGATATACAAAGAATCACGATAAGACATGATGTGTCGAGTAAAGTAATATTGGATTTTTAGCCTTCAACTGCCAAAAAATTTAGAACGATCGCTCAATCTCGTTGAACATAGATCGGCAAGAAATTCCATAGGTTTTAGACAGTTTTATTGTAAGAACGTAATAAATATAAACCATATACTACTAATACATAAATCGCAAGCAAAATAAAACAAATAGATACACGAATACATGTTGTAATCGATGCTAATTTGAATGACATCTGAAATGTAACGTATGAGTCTGACAAATGATATTTTTAACATTGCTTATTTTGCTTACAAGGTTCCATATTAAATTACATACAGATATTTAAAGCGTGGGAATATAATATGTAGGTACGTAAAAAAACTAGTATTGTTTCAGATTTCTTGTAGAAAAAATAAAATTCCAAGTATTTTATGCTTGGAAAACTTTTTGCATTATTTTTATTTATGCCTCCGCAATGCCATAGTTGCTAGGGTGATTTTAAAGACGAGTAAGTGACTTTAAGAATGAATGAATCACATACATTATTCGCTTACTGAGAAACAATGTTTGACATAAAATCAATTTAGAGTGTACAGTAGTATGTATGTAAACAAATAACACAGAACGTGTAAATATGAAGTAAATACGATTACGATATTACAAAGAACAAATGAACAAAATCGGGTAGACCAAATTCAAGACAATAAAGTAAATGTGGGTAAATCAATAAATTTGTCAATCACTCGACCTTGCAGCGTTCCAATGCAGGAACATAGGTACATGAATTACTCTTTACTACATATGACATAGATGGCACAGTTTGTAATGAATGCAAATACTGTTTTTTTTATTTTTGTGATTATTACTTAATTAAATAAACCCCTTCTACTATATTAATAAAACCACTAATATCAATGGTCACATCTGTTGATCTTGTCCATAAGTCGGTCAAATATAATCGAATAAGGTAAGTAAGTTTGCTAATTTTAATTTGATACATAGTTTAAACTGGACTGCAATGACTAGCTAAGGAGTAACCTTGGGATCTACTTTTAAGGAATTAATGAGTTAATTAATCGAAACTAGATTTTGGAGTATGTTAATAGTTTATAGAATGATTTAAAGTTTTTACTAATGGATTAATTAGACTGTTCATGTTTATTATGCTAGTAATTATATTATTGTTTTTATTTACCTTATTGATTACGCTTATTGAGCATGAGGTAATATGTTTGATTTCTGGCTGGAAATTTTAACACTTTAACAGACCTGAGATTCAAACTTGCGCTCTTTGTCATCTTGACGAATGAAATAATTTGAAACTATACTGAACCAATTCTACATTAGTTCATTGCAAGTCTATCTGGTATGTAAATTATACTATTAGGCAATACCCATTGCCAAACCGATGGTAGCCATTTTTGGTAGTACATAGTTATTTTGTTCAAATTGGATCCAAAGTGTCTAATCCTTGAAAGCCTACAGGCGGAGAGAATGCGATTAGACGCGGCCTATTTGGTTCTCAGGTGATGTCACAATTATATAACATCACGCCTTTTATTTCCTAGAAGGGAGGCAGTTTATATCTATTTTGTTTTATTAGATAGTAGTAGTACCTTTTGCCTTGTTCATCGTACCGCTATATGTGCGTAGTGTTACTACGAAAAAACTCCAAAAAAATCTAGGTGGACGTTTAATCGGTAATCTCGCCTGTGATAAACCATGATGCAGCCGATGACATCTGGTCTAGTCGGGACTTAAAGGTGCCTGGGTATACTGGACTCTTTGCAAAAACATCACTCAGGAAGAAATAGGTCCTCGTAAACTTAACTTTTGCAGTACTCGTAAGTACAGTTTTATTAAGAACAAACATACACACACAACAGCAAACTTTAATATTTAACACGCGTAACTAATTCCAGTTCAGAGGAACCTAGTTTCAACAAAGCATGGTTATGACTTCGTGGTAAGGATATCTTAAGTGTGCCAGGAGTTGTACTGTTTGAGGAAACCAGGAAGTACTAAGGAGATTAGCAAGTGGGGTTTGTAGTGATTGGTTACTAAGCGAACAGTTTTCTATGGTTTGTGGAATAACTTGTTGATAAGATCTTATTTCAGTTATCAGTGCTGCCTCGGTGATTTGGAACTGTACAAAATACCTTTTGTATATGAATGTAGCAAAGCTCTACTAGTTTCAAGTCACAGAGGGACTCTTCATCATGAGCAGCGTGCACAGACGCGATGTGATGAATAATCTCTCTGTGAAGAAACCATGACTTTTAGTTAATTTAGTATGTCTCACTATAGTATAAAAATAAAACACCTTTCAAGAAAAATTGCCAGTCAATCTCAGGGTAATGCAAAGCTCGTCTGACTCGCTACATCCATAATAATAATATATAACCGAATCCAGAAACCGTAAAAACCGTATTTCTTTACAGAAACAAAGCTTTTAAGTTTTAATACTAACATGAACAAAACCGACCATAAAAACGAAACTATTAATAAAAACCATGACGATCAAATCTTTGCTTATAGAAAAAAGTATATAAAAAGCAGTGATGATGAAACTAACCCTGCTTTGAGACGGGTATGGTGTGGGCCACCCTCTCGGTATAATTGTTTACACAACACGGCACCCCGTATGGGATGCGACGGAAACATGATATTTATCATACTTGGCATAGAGTAATGTAGACATATAGAGAAGACTCGTCTAGAGATTGGTGAATTTATTTAGAATTTGGTACTGGATAGTAATTACGTTTTATCTCTGTCTTTCAGAAACAGCTGATGAATTATCAAAAACTAATTAAATTATAAGTCACATTCCTAAACATCCATAATCAATTATATCAAAGTAACTGATATGAATAATCACATCGTAATTAGCATAAGATTACATATGTAAATTCCTTTAAATACAACTACAACAATTTGACCATTCCCTTTTAAACTGAGTTTAGCATTCTGATTGGTTAGTTAACTACAAGCAGACCAATCCGAGCGCCGAACGTCATAGACATGTTGATCGCGTTAACGTAAAACAAACTCACAGTAGGCACTCTGTTCTCTCTGACCTTGTATCTACTCTATCCAAATTCAATCAGTAACAGATAATGAGCCTCTCATCCGACCCGACCCCATGTCTAATCAACATCCGAGAGGGACCTCATGTTCTAACACATTACAACATGCTTTTTATTCATTAGAAAAAGTAACGCATATTACCATTACATTATAGAAGAATCTATTCTTGATGGGATAAAATAATAAAACTGGGTAGTACTTAATTATTCAGAAAAGTTGTTTGTAAAGAGTGTAAAAATTGATTTTAAGAGTAATTTTGGTTATTAGTTATTATCCTTTTTAGAGAGAAGGCCCGTGGTCTGGCGCTGAACTGTCAAAAACTGTTGATGATGATGCTATAGGAACTTACTAAGCACATTGAGAGAGTTTTGATAAATTAAAGAGTTGAAATACAGAGAAATAGTTCTATGACTAAACCATATTTTTTCAAGACTGTTGAAATCGAATCTACGAGTACATAATCAATGATATTTATCTAGAAAACGTCACAAGTGTAGATAAAAGTGAATGTGATTTAAAAACGGATAATTTTGGGCTTGTTGTCACACCAGGTCATTGCGCCAAGATATACTCATCGTGGAAAGTTTACACAGAAAATTTTAAACGATTTATGAATAAACATGATGAAACTATGAATGAATGTGTAAAGCACGCAAAACTTGGCAAAGTGACAAGTTGGCGGATAGTATTTGGAATCTCCACTAAAATGATGTGGTAATGTCTTTAATAATGTGGATGTACTGAAAAGATACATAAAATGAAGTAGTTATTTAAATTAACATGTTTTCTTATACAGTACAAGTTATTTACGAGTTTACTCTCTTCAACGCAAAATTGTACCTTGTGTTTCTTCATTTAAAGTCACTATTTAATTGAGAGCCTTGGTCCTTTTTGTCTCCTTGTTCTTTTAAGATATTTCAACAGATTCGATATCCAGTATTCTAGACATGACATCAGTAAACTAAACAATATTGATTTCGTTGCATAACACAAAACTTAAGAAAGACCAACGACTTAAACCCTGAAGATCAATATCAAAAACGTTGAAGAATAAGGTGTATAATTATTTCTTAATATCAAATTGTGAATCAGTAAAAGCGAGGCTGTATCTTAAAAGGATCATAATTATTTAAAAGGCGATAATATAAATAATGAAACATTACCGGATGCTGACGCTTCAATGACATAACATGTTTAAGAAATCAAACAGTATCATATCGAGTCATTAATTATTGCTCAAGAAGTGTTTTGTGGTTGCTAAAAAATTATACGTAAGTACATATAGCACATGATGAATAATTTATCTAAATTTTGAAAAGGTGTTAAGGCAATTTGTTTTTTATATTAGTAATTCAAAAGTTACGGTGAGACCATTGCCCTCATTAGATGCGGATTTACAGGTGAACATCAGTAACGAATTGTCTTCTAAGATAGCAAATATTTTTTTCTCTGTCACTTCGATGAATGAAGTTTTAATCCTCTACCTGTTCACGTTAGGTAACGATTTCACAAATAAAAATCTAGATTACTTTATCAATAGCCGCCCAAAACTGGAACACATCATAGATAAGCCAACGTGTAACAAAATGATTGATGTTCGGAACATGTCCCGTCAGAGTGAAACCGTACCGGATGCGGTTTTAGTGAATAGAAGAATATTTGATGACATATCATTAACTAACGCTCATTTAAACCTTTTCAAAGCGACATTTGATCCTGTTACAGATTAAATTCATTAGACAATGGAAATGATAGGATCTGTGGATGGAAAATAAACCTAAAACCACAGTAAGTAACGTTTATTTTTCCTCAACATAGAGAGACGTATGAAACACACACCTTTCAGTTGATAAATGATAGTTCAAGGCTTAAGAAGATGAGTCTTCATTAACATACAATGGGTATAAATTCAAATTCTGTGCCATATTACCAATTTTGGTAGGCAAAAACTTTGTACGAACCAAAATCGAGGAATTGCTGACTAATCTAACTTAGCCTAACTAGTTAGTCACGCTTCAACAGAAACTAAACGATCAGAGAGGCAGACAGATTTAAATATATTCACAAACAATGAAACTAACGATTGCGATCAAATGGAAATTTTGTACAAAATAAACAAACCGAAGGACACACAAAATTAGCATGAAATTAAAATTATCAGCACCAATACGATCTTCAACAGAATTTATGTAGATGATTTTCAAGAGTATCAAATGACAAACAAAACCTTCAATTTAAAGGTTGAATTACATATTATAGGGTATTATCCTACTAGTCAAATTCAATACTTTTATCGAAATGTCAAAAACGTTACTTATCTATGAATTTTGTATGGCATTGCAAATTATGACGTCATTTTTTTTTTGCGTCAAATAGCATACTTTTTACGCAAAAAATAGCAAGATAAATTTAATAAATAAGTATATCGTCAAATGAATGAATGAAAATACGATTATTTTGGGATATTTTATTATATTGAAATATCAAAATAATTTATTTTTGACCTAGGAAACTACCCAATTGGACATGTATTGAATGGACATCTGTCACACGACGTAAATGAAGAGAACAGATGCATAAACAATATTGAACTCAATGAGGGAGAACCCCCTTAAATCGGCCGGAAGCACTTTAAAACTCCAAATTATTATAATGAATGGGAATTTGTTAATGATGAATGCTTCGTTGATGTAGATGTTACAAGCGCTGCTGTTGGTCATGAGGGTTCTAGGTTGATTACTGGTATAATAATATTTGGCGTATTAGTTTCGAAATTCTCGGAAGTGGAGAAATCTAGATTTTTCTGGTGTATGAAGCAATAATAATACATTGGAGTAAAAAGTTAAACTATAACAGGAAAATAATGTCCAGCCAATAGAAAAAAACTTATCAAAGCATTAACTATTTCTAAAGCAGCTGATGTTATTTAAAATGTATCACTGTTGATTGTATAATTCTTGGTATTAACGAGTAGATGAAGCATAAATAAAGTTTAAGCCCAATTGATAAAGACCATACGTTTGCCCATCGAAATGTACTTACTAACAAAAATATACATGTCTGTCTTTGCCCCTTTGTCATTAAACCAAACGATACGAATTCTGAGAAACTATATTTTTGTTTGAATACAGAAACAATGAAGGGACGTGACTAACTTGTGAAGTGATCTTTCAAAGTTAACGATGATAAAGATGCTTTGGGAAAATGTAAATAAAATGAATTAAAAGAGGTGACCTTTGAAACACAACCAAGGAATGAAAGCATATAGCAGATAGCTTTGTGAATGAAATCGAAATGCTTAATAATGCAACTGGAGCAGACACAGCGTATCAAGAAAATGAATTGAAAAAGGAAAGGGAAAGCACTAAAACCAATATTAAGGTTAAAAACAATGACAACGACCCATAAATCCTTTTCTAACAACAATAGACCGATAGCGAAAGCGGAACTTTAAATCGATTCACAATTAGTAGTAAAAGTTAATCGATAAAGGAATAAAATAATCGATGATTTAGATACTAGGCCAAGACTTAGGTCGAGCAATCGGAGCGAGACAACCTCGAACGTATTTGTGAAATTTAGACCATCTGAACGACCTACGGTGATAATTGAAATGTAATTTACTCTCATTATTGTGTGAAATGTTCTAGAAGTTATTCCTGTTAATGATAGTAATTATAGTACAGCTATATTATGTTCAAGTGTATTTAAAGTTAGTATTTTCGAAGGCTTTCTACGTTTAAAGCCTTGTTTTATTGCTGAACATAACAACATACTGTTTGTGATTAGTGTAAGAGTTTAGTTAAATTAGGTTGTTCGCTGTAAATACATTAGGTTCTAAAGTGAATTGAAAACTATTCTATTTGGCAAAATTATTCGAATCAGCACTTTTTCAAACAGTCATGTTACGGCGTGAAAACAGAGATAGCCAGTTTTATTTATTAGATAATGTTTATACAGATTTATTTGCACTGCTATTTATCTTCGGCACAAACATATGGTTAATGAAGATTAATCACTTTTCAGATTTCGATCTAAACAAATCAGTTTTTGTTTCATCCGCCATTATGCAGCTTCCGTGTTGCATTCATTAACTAAACCGTTAGAGCGTGCTCTAAACGAAATTCTAATTGTGCATTTGGAACGAAATCCATTTACCTGCTTCAATACTGTGAAACTTTCAAAGTATTAATTTCAACTAACGTCGGTATGCTAAACAATTCATTTAGTGTTGAGTTGTGCATTAGTTGCGCGCGCGCAGCTGAACAAATGCGCGCCAAGGCTGGACAGTTCGTGACAGAGCCCCTGTGAACGAGTAAACAATTCATTTGGTATCAGTTTCTAAAATCGTTTTATTTATGTTGTCCTTTAGGCGCAAGCGCAGTTTATAGACGTCAAATGGTTATAAATTTAAGCTGGTAACTTTGTTACGACAACCGATTATCGAGACTGTCGTAAATATTTGGCAAGAGCAATTCAAGGTGCTTAGCGTTGCATTGCAAGCATTATTGTGAATTGCAGATATGTTTTTTACTAAAACCACAAAGGACAGCGACTGGGGCATTACACGACTGTTGTACAAATTGAATAATTTCATACTCTTTATTGACAGAAGTCACTTACAATTCTATTTGTCGTCTTGTAACCTTTTACTACCTTTTATACAACACAACATTCATTAAATTTTTCCCTTTAACCATCAAATTCATCACTTTCTACATCATAACAGCCATCTCTTCTACATGTCCAAACCAAGACATCTCACTTCCTTTCAACTTCAAAACTCCTCATACTTTCAACACATGATTAAAACTCCATTCTTCATCCTGTTCCATGAAGACGTCAACGGTTAAGCCGTAACATTATCTTTCGTAGGGATTATAGTAAGTTACACTACCATCTTCATTATTATATAGGGTAATCCGTTATTGAGGAGACTGGTATGAATAGGGTAATCCGGAGTTGTGATGTAATCGTTATCCCTTTGTGTGCCACTTCCATCGTCTGTCGTAGGCGTATCTTTATTTCTTACACTTTCTTTCTCTTTAGCTTTTGTTTTATGAGGCTATTGTTTATTGTTACTTTCTTTAAATTTTTCATGTGTGTAAAGGGTTGTATAATGTGCATTTATAGTTACTTCATAATTGTTCGTTTCTTTGAGTTCTTTTTCAAGATTCATTCCACATTGGCTTTAAATGGCAAGTATTCCACTACGGTTTATTTGCTTAATATCTGTTACAATTAAAAATTTATGTTTCAGTTTTACGAACATTATCGTGGACATTTGAATTATCATCAATATTAATTCCTCTCCATCTAATTGAATCTCAAAAACAAATTGTTTGTAAAATTCTACCAGTCACAACGTTACTATTTATAAAGATCACGCGATCAATATTTTTAAATACAGGAGGGGTTCAAAGAATGATTAATTGTTACCGCCCCACCATATTGCTACTAATGATTTGCAATATTATTGATCGATAAAATTCAATACATTTTGCCATTACTATAACTGCTGTAGTAATAGTGTAGGAACGACTAATCGATATGTATTATCCAAATATGGGGTCGTTGATCTTTAGTGCTGTGTATAATTTATATCGATAACAATATATGTGGCTATAAATGGGTTTAGTTCAGTTACCGTTGATAAGAATTGTTTTGGTAATATTGTGGATATTGATAATTATTCTGTTAGATTAGGTGCTAATGAAATAATTTTGGAAATACTGTAGGGTCGTACCATGGACGATGATGGAAGTTACCTTGTATGTAATTGAGATTTCACTGCGAAAACAATAGATGATGATTTACCTGTAACAAATAAAACATACAATAAGTATTGTGGAAGATTTTAAAATAAAAATAGAACAATATAAAGTGTCGTTGAAGATAGGACTTTAAAACTCAGCACAATAAGTCAAAGTTCAAATGAAACAATGCTTTCGATGATGATTTGAAGATTACAATAACTGTAAACACTTTTGTATCAAAGAATCCGGATTTCGCGTCAGCAATTTTAAAAAGCATACCAAAATCTATTGAAAAATAAACCTAACATTGTTAGTCATAAGGTCCTAAATCCAATAAGGATAAAACACAAATTGTAGTTCAATGTAAAACTAAAGTACCATAAAAACGATTTAATCATAGACTAGGCGTCAAACTCGTGAATAGTTCGGAGCTAGTTACAGATTGTTTATGGTCATCATTGTTCTAAGTAATCGGACAAAAAATGCAATTGGCAACACTGACGAAAAAAGCATTTGATCCAGATCTATTTGTGCGAGTATTAATTGATAATGCAGGTGATACGGATCGTGTTATTAAAAATTATGATTGGTTTGCGATGCGGTGTAAAAAATTGTTCGTTGGTTTTTGAGATTAGATGGACTAGGTACTTCTGGTGTTTAACAGTAATAATTATCTTTGCTACTACCTGTTTAAATTTATCTCTACATATCAGGGAATTGATGCCAAAAAGTTGAACAGTTTATGTAATATTGTTCTTATAAGTATATACATCTAAAGATATCTATCTCTACATCATTCAGTACCAAAAACAACAGATTAATCTGTTGTCATTCATACATAGCAACAGTAATGTATATCGGTATCATTCGTCAAGGTTTTACCGACTCAAATAGCCAAAATTAATTACGTCCATAAATTCTAAAGGCGAACCTATTCATATTTTGCAGATTGATTACAGACACAACTAGATCATTTTAATTTAAGGGAAAAAACCAGCACACCTGTGCTTTGTCAGATTTCATTGTTATATTTAGAAAAAAAGTTAGTTTTTTACAGTTGGCAACACTTGCGGTCATTGACGTGGCCTTGGATGGTGTTGCAAGGTAAAAAAATTAAGTGGACACGATAAATCGATTACGTCACCGTGTTTCGGCCAATAGTGGAACACTGGTGTTTTTATTGTAGTTTTTGGTACTATGTTTGGTAATGTGTTCACAAATGTATATATTTAAAGTTAAGAGGCTTGTTTATAAGCTTTCGTTTTTTGTACATTGTACAAAGTCAAAAAGGAAACTCCAAAAGTCAATAAACAACTTAACACATAGGTATTCGACTGTTTGTTCAAATAAGGATTTCATTTTCAATATTCTACAATAAAAAACAAACTATTCAACGTAAACCGCATAATAAAAACTATAAAATACTTTATAGAGGTTTCGCAAAAAACTATGCGAATAAAATCTCCCTACACCAGGATACCAACAAAATGAGTAATGCTTTAAAAAATCATGTCATATTCAGTTACTCGAGCAAGGCAAACTAAAACTTTAAACTTCGGTAGTCGATATTAAATTTCTTACGAACAAAAACATGTTAATTTTTTGCAATAAAGAAACCCGTTCGATGTAAAGACTTTCTCGATTATAATGAATATCGATATTTACTCGTTAAGAAATTAGGACTCGTTACACGGTTCGCACTCGACTATTTACAGTTAAGGAATTTAGTCGAGTCAGGTAGGTGTGTGGTTACAAGCCAGTTTAGCAGTTACTTTATTAAATAAAAAAACCTTATAACATTCGTATTTCTAATGAACTTATATAAAAAATATGTTATGTATAGAGATTACTATATTATATAGAAACTCGTGATTATAAAATAGGTATCAAATATTAGGATCTCGTCCCGGTCAATCACGCTAGCGACCAAAGTACAGAAACCAATCATAAACATTTAGTTAAAACAAAATATAAGTACTTATTTACATTATCACAAAACCTGAACCAATAACTCACAGTCTCACATTAACAGAAATCGCAACAAAAAGTTGAAACACATCCAGTTCGCATTTTAAAGGCAACACCTTCCCTCAAAGTATTCGATGACTTTCTCCGCAAACGCATTTCCAATCGATTGGGCAGCTATCGAGAATCGGTATCGATTATCGATTTTATCGTTTATGCACACGAGATAAGTGTCCGATTATTAAATAAAAGATATCGGTTTTAGTGCGAAACATGATTTTTCTTGCTAAAACACGCACAAAATTGGTAAAATATTTGTTATCAATTAGCACGGTTGGTTAAATAATAAACGACCTACATTTATTCACAAAAAGTGTTCGAAAATTGCGCGTAACATCAGAACCGTTTTCTTTTCTCAATTACCAAGATTTCTATTTGAAATCCTCTTGAAATCAAGATTTCTAACTGTAAAGTAAACAGTCCAAATACATCTTTCAAACTTCATGTTTTATTTAATTAAAATAGACAGTATTTTCCCATCACCATTTTAAACAATGCAGTTATTGTTAAAGACCACTTTGTCATTGTTTTCAGAATTTATTTCCGCAATTAAGCATTGTCTGTCAATTTGACAATCAAAGTCAATCAAATGCTAATTACCATACCCCGTCAACACCCACTCGATTAGTCATAACATAACATATCGCCTGCTTTATTCACAAACATACAAGCAGATATGTGATGTAACATGATAGAAATGTAAAGCGTGTGCCCACATAATTATCGTGTTGGAGAAATTCAACAGTATTTTTTCTAGATGTAACATAAAATATAAAATCCCATCTTTTACCAAATCACACAGAACTCATCACGATACACGAGAAAATAATTGTTAAAGTCCGTCTTTTGTTTTTTTAAATTTTGATAACTAATCTTAGCTTTAGCTTCAGTAACAAAATAATTGTCAACATTATCAGTTCAATTCCAATAAAACCTAAACAAAAATGCGGCAACACACTGATTAAAGGAAAACAGAACTAAATATAGCATTCAAAGAGTTTCATTTCCATTACTACAAATAGCCGGGCAGGTATCATAAGCATCGTACGATCACCCGTAAATTAACTATTGTGTAACTAACCAATAACAAATGACAATTGCCGAACAAAGTTTAAAAGAAAAACCTTTACGTAATATGTGATTGTGAGGTTAATTGTCAAAACTATTATCATTTTTATTCTTATGTGGAAATTACTGCAAAGAACGCGGAAATGTTTTGTTAAAGTGACGGTACTTGGATTGTTTTGTGAAGATTGCACTTATCATTATGATATTGATTGGTTTTTTTATGGTGTCTATCGGAGAGTATAGTAAACTTCATTCATTTTGCTATGCTAGATATTGAAATATAAGTAAAACAACTTGAAAACATCTTGGAGTCATATTGTTTATTTTAAAAGAGAGAAAACAGTATTACCAACATAACAACAGTATTACCAACCTATAAAGATATTACATTGCTACCAACAGAAGTAACATTTCTAAAGACTGTGACTTGAAAATTTATGAATTGTCAATAAGACCACTCCTAGTGGTACATTCGACTACTAATAGGTACTACTAAAATGGTTCCCATAAATCAAGACAATCATTACATAACTCCAAAAGAAAATGAAAACATTGAGCACAACGGATATTAGTGTCAATAAAAAAAATATTGCAATACGAAGCTATAACCACATTTGATAATGATAAATGGCCAAACAGTCGACCACTTTCAATTAAACAACTGCAACACTAATTATTTAAGACAAATGAGTGGTCAAACAAACCAGAAGCAGTTAATTTCACACTATACCTACTGTTGCACGTCGGCTCTCGTTACGATCTTTGCCGATGTTTGCCGAAGCGGAACAGACATGGCCGTTTCACACCGAAGTCACTGCTACTTGTTATAGGATAAGGTTGATTAAATCCTACTGGTATTATACAAGCGAAAGTTTGTAAGGATGGGTGAATGGTTAATCTCTTATTAAAAAGTCACTGAACGGAAGTTTTTGATAGGGAAAAATTACAATGATTTGTATTCTTAAATGAATAAATGCTCTGAAAGCAGATAGTATTAGGGTTGACATAAATTGTTAAAGCAAACATCGTAATACAGCAATGGAAACTGTAAACAAAGATACTACAGAGGACTACATGAAAAATTCGACACAAACCCAGTGAATATCGATTCAAATCGATTTCGTATCGCTAATCGTAACAAAAACGACCTTATTTTTTGTGCGCACGAGCATTATTTAGGCTAACCTTCAGTGAGGATGTACTGATGCGAACAAAGACTAAACATCACTATTTATGAGTTAAAAATAACTGAATTACGAGTAGCATGAAGGTTTTATGTATTCAGTGGCCTTACTGTTCCAATAGTAGATGAATAAAGTTAATGTCTATCGCACCTTTAATAGAATTTCATATATGGGAAAGTTAGGATTACTTGGGATACATCGTATTAGGTTTCTTTCATTGATAATTGAAAGCAAAAAAGTAAATAAATGAAAGCCCTCATCAATGAAAATAACCAACGGATTAAAGATTTGGGATAATTAGCCAATCATTGAAAATGAATACTTAACGAAAAAATTTACATCAATGAAGTATAAAGCAAAAAATATACGAAAGCTATGGTCAATGAAAATAAGCATTGGATTAAAGATATGGGAAAATCTGTCAATCATTTAAAACTGGTCATTAACGAAGATATTAACATCAATAAAGAAAATTCTCTACAAAATAATGCAAATGAGAAAAAGTCACACGACACCCATTTTCTTACAACCTTTTAGAAACTTAATACCAAATCTTGGACAGTCAATAATATCAATATTCAATATGATTGAATATCAATATGGCCAGACTGCTGGGAAAGTGTGGATAACCATTCTCCTTGTAAGGTTACAACAAAATATCTAACAGGAGGATATTATGACCATTCGAGGCAGCAGTTTAATAATAATAATTGCAGTAGGATGTTATTGAGTTCCTGGAGAGAATGGTCCACGTTCAATTTCCAGTTTCAATCAATACGAACGGTACTTGTGACTGTGAGTGCTGTATTAGCATTAATTTCACATATTTTAGCTTAGCTTTGATGTGATGCTCGTATGCATTGACTGCTTCCAAGCTTAAAACTCCTAAAGCATTCGTCATAATGGCGAATGGTAATTATCTTGAAACATCTTTACTTTCTTAGGTTGCTTAAACAGCTATACCATCTTATGGTAATACCACTATAATATGGTAGGAATTTTGTAAAACCTAATCAAGGATACATTACAATCTGTAATCAAACGCCATCATTTCTACAATATAATTGTTTGATAAATACAAAGTACCCAAAAACGATAGAAAGTGTATTTCAAGTATAATATTGCACAGTTGGTCAAATTCATCAGCTTAAGCTCTTGTCACTAAGTACTAAAGACTTGCCACTTTAGCAACCACATGCTCCATTGCTCACAATCCACAACTAACACACCATGACACGTCTGTTTATCAATAATTACTCTCACCAAATCGTTCACTTTCTACTCGAATTATTCTCACTTTGCCCGAAGCGGCACTAAGTACCTAATGCTAAGTATAGCAATTTCACGCGTGGAACATATAATTTTGTACACAAATTGACTGGGATTGTGCAACTGTGAACAAGTGGCTGATCAAATGGTTCATGTACACGAAGTTGATTGATCGTGTCGAGAGAAACGGTCGAATGTGTTGCTCGATGCGTTCGTTGTCTATTTTCATTGTGTTCGGTTTTATAGGCTCTGAGCTTGCTTTTACTAAATTGCGTCCACTATTTGCAAAGGCAGTTTTGGTATTAAATTCCTTATCAATACGTATAAAAACTGTCAAATTACGTTTTATTACCACTACTTAATTCATCATCATTGAAGAATGGAACAATATGTCACGACAGATACAAACATCAGTCGTTGAGTAACATCAAGCAACAGAATGGACGTCATTTGAAATTCAACAGAATCTTATTATTCATGTAAAAGTCACGATGAAGTCATTATTCATCCTTAGTACTCGAAGAGAATGAATAAAAATACCAGCGAAACGTTTATTGAGAATAAGTCGCCCTTAAAGATGAAATTGCAGAACAGAATCCTGATTTTCAAACTAAAAACGACCTTATATCAAACTATTTATGGTTGGATAATGAAGTAGGCTGTAGTTGGAAACAGGCCCAGAAACATCCGCTTGCGCAGGTGCCATCACACCTTGCGCATGAGTCGGGAAGAAAAGAAAAAAGACTCGAACGACAGATGTTACTTTTATAACAAGATTTCGCTTAAAAAACTCATTCCTTGCTCAAACCGTGATTCCGTATCAGAAGTCAAATAAAACGGTCTAAATGCACTATAATCAAGTTTAATTAGAAACATAGGAAATAATAAATCTCGATAATGAACGAATAGTACAGCTAATTGCAATTACAGCACTAGTCGATGACGTCAGAAGTGCGAAAAACAAAGCTAACATAGCACGCGTAGGCTTGTTTGTAGACAAAAAAGTGGTAAATAATGGGATGGATTACTAGGAAAGGATGTTTCTGCAAGCAATTATTTACTTAAAGACCAAAAACAAAAAGAACATATTAAAATGGCATAAGAAAAACATAAGGTACTTGATACAAGATTTGTTATACATACCACAAGATGAAAATTTTACAAAAGTTCAAGTTCACATCTATCAGAGATGTAAATATTACCTCAAAGTTTTCACCTAATATAATATGCACCATCTGTCATATTTCACAATAACATTCATAAAAACTTATATGCAAATATGATTTTCACATCTTACCGAAGTTAATGGTGTCATATAAAATCAGATTTACGAGTGCAACCGAATCGATGCGTGGGAGTTGAAATATGTATGAATGAAATCGATTTTTACAAGCTGATCGATACCAATATTTTATGTTCTTAGTAAGAGTTCCTAGGAGTTGAAAACGAGTAAAGACACGATGAAAAGTAAGACCTAGATTGTGAAGTTAAGTAGAACAGCGTCTGGGATTTGGTTATTCTTACAAACGTGCTATGCAAATAAACAATTAGAATTAGACCTAAACAAACCTCTTTAACTAATAACGGAGTTAAGGATTTGTTTAAAACTAAAAATATGACTGAAATAAACCTGACCACGATTACCAGAAACCTCTTCATCTTATAAAACGATTTTAATTTCTATTTTTCCACAAACAAGGCTTTCTATGTAATGAGTGAGCTTCAAATCGTCCATGAGAAAGATCTTGTACATTAAATCAAGGCTTGGTGACAATTTTGTTCCGAGAAAGCAAAGCGCTTCTTGATTATCTTATTGTTCTTCAGATTTAGTCTTATCTGCGACAACGTCACTTCTGTCACTTTCTAATCTTTTGTTTACGTTATGAAATATTATATTTTTGTTAGAAAGTCTTATTTGTGTGCTTTAATTTTTAACTTATATTTCATACTTTATTCCTTATGTAACATTTGTATTGTTATCTATTTCATCTGTTGGTAAATTGAAGTCATTTGCGTTTTTAAATCTATTATTTATTACTGTATATCCATTATGTAAAATATATTCTTTTGTCTGCTAGTCGAAACGGTCTTACTTTTTATACCACCAAAGTTTATTTTTGTTCTATAAATAATACTTTTCATTTCTTAATCGGAAATTGTTCTGATATAGCATATATTCAGAACAGTAATTGTTTATTAATAAACCTAAGAAAGGTCTACCTTTGCAAAAGTTATTTTTCTTACTAAAGAAAACGATGATTACCTTCAAGCAGCTGCAGTAATCACTACATCATTAACTCTTGCACTAATTAGTATTAAATGTTATACAAACAATATTACTAACAACTCGAATTAAAGCTCCTGCGGCGACGAGATATAATCACATCAATTAACATTACTAATTAATAATTAGCATTATGCAATAGTTAAGAAAGCGGATTAATTAATAATAATTATTAATAATTGAAGCTTTATTAATAAGACCACACATCGAGTTATTGATATTGATAAAACAGCCACTTAAGAAGCATAAACACAGCAATTGCGTATTTAAGGAGAAATTGCTTTCTGCAATAAAAATATTTAATGAAGGATGTTGGTAAATACGCAATGCTAATATTACGGATATTACACAACGAGTTTAATGTTTATTTTGGTTTCTGTGGCGTCATCTGGAACTTTTACGATTACTAACATGTCATCATTTTCAGTATAAACACGTAATAAGTCATTTATTGATCAAAGCAGTAAATTCTTAAAATTGTGGTAGAAACTTTCTGTAATTGGAGAATATAATCGGTGGCATTTTTTTTGAGACAATTCCACCATAATCTTCCAAAACTGCTGCAACTCGTGCAAGCCAGGATCTACAGTAGATACTGTGTAATTTGTGGCAATTAAATACAATGAAAACTGGGAAGTGAAGCATTTGATTTATAAATAAGTCATCATACTGTTGAAGTAGAAACACCAGGTAATTAAGGATTAATTAGTAATAAACACAAACGGATTCAATTTATGGCTATTCATGATTAACCGTTACAAAAGCATAAAATATAAGAGCACTGTTAGTTTAGATTTACGCAGAAAATCTTGGAAATCAGTAATCAGTAGGAAGACAGTCAAGATTTACTGATACTAAAATGGTTTAAAGGATTGACAGGTATAATCCAGTAATTAGGAATTTCGATTTAGTGACGTAATGCCAAATTACGTAAAATGTATAACTGGCTTTTATGAACTAGCAAAGGCCTTTGACAATATCAACTAAGAAACGTATTGAAGTTACACTTGAAGTAGTAGACATATCTCTCATAAACTTCCAATATAGTCCAGTCAATTTAGGAATTCACCTCGGTATGAACTGGTAAGCAAAGCTTTTGATGTAGAAATATCTCATCTTCATATAAGAATACTGTAGAATCAGAACCATCCGTGATGGTCGTAATAAAAAAATAAGGATTAAAAATTGGTAATGAACACAAACGGATTAACGAAAATTTACGAAAACTAAAAAAAATTCTGTAGATTTTAATGAAAACGTTCAACGAAAATTGGTTTGAACGATATCATAATAGTTTTTAAGAATTGATACATTTTTAATAAAAACACACTTAATTTTCCACTTTCTCAATTCTTTTATTCAATTCTTAAAAACTAATTATGATATCTCGTTAAAACCAATTTTCATTGAAAGTTTCCATTAAAATCTACAGCATATATTTTTTTTAGTTTTCTTACTCACTTATTTTAAAAGTTAGAGGGCAGGACACATTCTATAGACCTCATTTTTCCACTTTGGAAGCGTCTATCTTTCAAACGATTGATTTTGACGAAAAATGGTTTTAGGAACCATGACGTATTTTTTAATGTCCTATCCATAGACAACCATCACGGATAGGTGAGACGAAAAAAAATAGAGATGCAGTGACCTCGCGCTCTCCGCCCTCTATCTCGAAAACGGTTCACCGTATAAAAAAAAGTTTATACAAAAGTTGTAGAGAATTTTGTATGCTACAATATTGCTATTGAATATAACTATCAAAAACCCATAGGAAATGAGATATTTCGAAAAAAACTAAAAAACGATTTTTGGGCCCTTTGACCCTGAATTTTAAGGGTTGCTTACACCCTACCATATGTAGGTTTTGAGACAAGTTTTAGGGGGTCAATATACAAGTTTGTACAAATTTACAGCTGGGTATCTCGCATTCCGAGATTCTTACCTATTTTTACCTTATTTGACTGGAATAATAATATTATACAGCAACTGCAATATAAGAGATAACATTACGTTAATTACATAAAGAATTTATTGTTACTATCACAGCTTACGTTAAAGCAAAAGAAAGTTATGAAATAAAACACGTGTTTTTGTACCATAGTGAGAGCACACGTTTTATAAAACATGGCGTAGAATCATGGAAAGTTATAAAAGTTAATAAGTTACGCATTGCTAATGATGGCTAGAAAAAGTACGATAATATCAACGCAACGCTTTTTTGTAAGCGAGACGTAATTAGACGTAATTAAAGCTGATATGAAGATTGTTTTGGATGATGTTCTAGAGATATGTAAATATGAATATGGTCGAGAACTTTCGATTGATGATAATAGAATAAAACAGGAACCATTAATTCATATGTCTAAAGAACCTGATACAACAAAAGAAGAAACAGTAGCAATTGGACGGCTTTTCTCTGATTCCCAATACAATAACGTTCCTGATGAGAAATTAATTGAAAACAAAATGAACAAAGACTGATATGAGAGAAAAGTATACGGCGTTATTTTAAACAGTGACATAAGATAATCAATCTAAGATTAGCAATCAATCAACGACCATGTTTTAACAAATAGTGGTGTACTGAGTGAATTTCCAGAGAAAGTGAACGATAGCTGAAGCGGAGATTAATATAATGTCAGAACCGTCAAAAGCCTCACTTTTAGACGTTAATGAGGTGGAATTACGATATTTTAATACGGCTCTTAGAGTTCGAACGTGAATCGTAGAACAAGCTGAACAAAATTGATTCTAATGATAGATTGGCCCCAAGGGTCATGGATTGTGAAGTTTCGTAATCTGATATAAGAGATAAAAGAAAACGTTCGGCAAATTGGCCAAATAAATGATGTATTTTTGCTTTTATTGGCTTGTGGTTTTATTTTGAGGACGTAATCAAAACTGTTTGGTCTTCAGGATCTAAACAGCGGTATTTCTTAAGAAGCCTCAGTCTCATTACAGAATTTACTTTCACATTGACTATTTAAG
This sequence comes from Spodoptera frugiperda, assembly GCF_023101765.2. Lineage (NCBI taxonomy): Eukaryota > Metazoa > Arthropoda > Insecta > Lepidoptera > Noctuidae > Spodoptera > Spodoptera frugiperda. The sequence goes on along the minus strand of NC_064229.1, from coordinate 7,640,519 downwards.
CTATCGGAAACATGACCAAGATGAATTATTATGTTCTAAAATTATCCATGCGTAATATTACCCATTTTTACATCACACATGGCTTTCCGAATGTGATCGATCACTACATGTATTACTTCCTTCACCTTGTCATGTATATGTCGAACTGTCATTGCATAAGTTAGATAACAGTATTGCATGTTCATCAATCATATATAAACACTGTTTCCGAAAGGCTCAGGTCAACTGGTGTCACTCGGGAGAAATTATTTGCTAAAGGATGAAGTTAAATATTCAAATTGGTCATGTTGCTCTGAGGTTGTGAACTGTTCCGTAATGGATTCAAAGATCATTTGGTTATCGTTTATTTAAATGTTGTATGACATAATGATTCTTTTAAACTGAAAGGGTAGTCAGGGGCAGTTATGTCATTGGAGGAAAGTTTTATCCACTACACTTCAGGCATGGATCCTACATTTCTAGGTAAGAATAACTTCGAAATTGAAAAACCAAAAATGTTCAACACTTCTGTTAAAACTACTAGATCAAAATAACATTTGTATGCAACAATCATCAACAAATCACAACTCAAATCTAACAAAATACGGAAGTCGGAGAAAATTTGCAACAATCACGGAAGAATATCTCAAATCAACGCTCTGAACCATTAGTACCGAAATCTCGTTCATAATAGGGCTATCAAAATCGAATAACATCATACGCACCTCTGGATAATGCACCAGGGGCAATTTGCCGGCACTTTCACCTACGCACTGGCGGAAACACCGAGTGCTTTCCAAAGGCACGGACAAAAGGATGCTTTCCTGAGCGAAATGGCATAATAACTCTTCAGGCGATGTTGGGAAATGGTGAGAACGAGATATTAGTGCAGTAGAAAATAATACAGATTTACTAGCTAAGAATTTCCTTAGAGAAGTTTATTATTAAGACGAAGAAAGAGGTGTTTCTTTAGCTAGTAGAAATTCTTTAAGGAATGGTGCGAGAGAATTTGTGAGACTATGCTTACTAATAAACACTAAATGAAAGTCCCAAATAGCACTGTCTTGCGAATGGGCTATAAAGCCCTCATTACAAATGAAAAATCGTAACCGGCGCCAATCCAAACTAACAAGAACAGACAAACAGAATTAGCCCATCTCAAACTCGATAACGTTTCATTGCAACCGACTTCATAAGCCGAATGTAGTTCAATCCACTTTATACGTTAGCCGAGAACGATCATAAATAAATTAAGCCCTTCAAATATCTTTACCATAGTACAAAGTAAAAAAAAGAATCTGGAACATTTCCAGCGACCTTGGGCCTCTTAAGAATGGTAGACTCACGCGCAGCATAATTTTATAGAACGACCCACTTTTATTATTGAAAACTGCGATTGTCTGTTTGGGAGTTCGCTTCTTGATTTAGCAATTGTTGATAGATTTTTTTATAGATTTCTTATGTCATGTATTGTTACATTTGATTTCGTAAAATAATTCTATTAGTGAGAGTTTGGTCAAATGTTTGCCGTTGAGGAAATAAATAATGTTTCCATTAGCCTTTTACAAGACAATGTCGTTTATTTTTACAAAATCGTTAACTTTTACTATTAAGACGTAAGAATGTTTGATTATGTAATACGTTAACGTTTTCTTTCAGCGTGTTCTGAATGTTTGTTCAACTTCTTGTTGTGTCTATTAATTATTCGGCATTGACCTATTTACAATGTGATTCACACATTCGAATCAGGCGCCATGATGGTTTTTTCTATCCCATGCTGTGTGGGATATAGATTAAGAAAAACTTCAACAGTAGAAACTGGATATTTAGATTGTTTGGTGGACAAACAATGAAATTGAAGTCTGATTTTCTCTTAACAAATTATGCAAATATCAGAAGCAGTTGTGATGATTTAATTACAGCTATCGCGTAGTCTGTAAACCGAACTAATATATTCCAATCAACGTCTGAATAAAGTAATTGAACACCGCCCCTTTCGAAAGCGCAAACATGAGGTGATCGCTATAAATTAACAGTTATATCGAACATGCATTAATAAATAACATTAATATCATCAAACAAGGTTTCGATAACGATATTAAAAACAGATGTTTCAAATACTACAAACTAGGTCGTCTAGATCGTGTGAGAGCAAATTAGTCATCCCATATAAGCAACGGTGTATAAAAATAAATTAGACCACCCAGGCTACTGGTCAATAAAGTATTATTAATAGGCCCGTGCATGCGTATGAAGTAGATGTTGATTACTATCATGATTATTGAGCTAAAATTGATGGCTTTGATGCTAGCGACGAAAGAGATATAAAATTGTAAATAGATAAAAATAAATAGTGACTTCAAGGCGACAAAAATTTGAGAGAAGCATCTAGAAATCCTAATGTAGACAATCACCTGAGTTTGATTCAAACTATGAATATGGATATTGTTGACGACTATAAGCATATTATTATATCACACTTAAAATGCAAATGTGAACAAAGAAGAACATAAAGTCAAGAAATTGCATGCGAAAGAGAATGACAACGAAATGTATGACGATGCAGATGTGGACGCAATAATAGCTTTTAACTAAAATGTTTAATAGCTAGCTGTTAACATGGAGGAAGTTTATGGACTTATGTAACTAAATTAATGGTTACTATAATATCCGTATTAGTGAGTGCTACTCCAAATTAATATGGGAACGTCGAAACTTGAAAGTCAATCAATCGATATGATTGACGGTTCGGATTATTGTTTCTGTTTATATTTTAGATAAGGAAGAACATTTCGTGGTTTGAATTTACAGGTGTATCATATTCAGAGGAAAAGAAATCTTAGATCATGTCTGATGTCTATGTTATCTAGATGATATTTATATGACTTGAGTTATGAATACTTTTAAGTGTATTTATTAAACTAGCTATATAATTGACCAGTTCCTATGCATTCTTATCACTGTCGGCTTCAAAACGTGAGAAAACATTATAGTAAGTGATATAACAGATTATATTATTGGTGTAAATGATATGTAGTTTATTTGGAATACTGTTTATGACTACGATTGAGGAACTAAGGAAACACCTAATCAGGAGATTGGACGCAATGAATCTAGTATTGGGCTTCCTAATAACCGCAGTAAAACCGTCAGATCTAAATCTAAAGTACTAGAAAATTAACGATTTCTAATTAATTTAGAACTACGCCCAATTACCTATCAAACAATGATTGGCTGAAGGAAACTGGAAGCTATAGAGTGTGAACTAGTTAACGAGGGAACTTAGAGTATAAACCATAATTACAAGCTATTAAAATATTAATATTCTATTCAGGAAGCTATTGAGAAAGTAATGGCCGGTTAGCTTGTTATCAAGCCTTTGGATATTGATTGAAAATGGGTTTCTGATAATGGAAATTATGGTGGGAAGGTGGTCAGTCGTCGGATCGGAAGCTTGGAATACGATGTAGAGGAAATTGTTAGAAGATATACTTTATACTTAGATACAAAGGTCTAAAGAACTTTGTGGGAATACAGATCATCAGTGTTTTAGATCTTTCGCTAATTATCTTATTGGCGACGATTCAAGAAAGTCTCATAGAATTGGAACATTTTTGATTGCCAATTTCTCAATCAATTAAAAGTCAATTAAACAGACTAAATAAGATAACTACAAAATTAAAATGAAATTGCAAAGTGCGAAAGATAGTTTAACGAGTAACACTGATAATAAAAAAGTGATAATTGATTAAGAAGAAATAAATTGCACCAATCAAAAAATATCTAGATTACAGAACCAGAGCGCAACAGAAGTGTTTGGGCACTTTCACTTCAGAATCAATAATAATCGATTAGGAAATATTGGAACATCTCCTGCCCACATGACGACCACCGGCTTACGTAGTCAGAGAACAACTGGGTAATTAATCACTGCTACGTTAAGAGTTCCCACCGGCGCAGGCGCCGCGCCTCAATCACTGCCTCAACGAGATTGATAGAGGTGGATAACGCTATTCATCACTTTGAAACCCACTCATGAGCCTATGCTAGGTGCTGACTGTCTGATTTTGAATGTAGACAATTTGACGTTTACTAAATCATGACTCGTCTGATAATGATTTAAATTGTTTGTGTTCATACTTGCATCATTGCTGAAAACGTAGTAAACGATATAATAGAGAAGGAAATGTAAATAAACCCTTCACCTCTACTTATCAGACATATCCTTTCTGAAAAACAATTATTGTACTAGATGTCCTTCGAAAGTACCTTAACAAAACCACAATAAATAAACAAACCAAATAACCTCGATGATTGAGAATTCATAAATATTCCACTCCCAGCTCCCTACTGCTACAGAAGCTACGTACTGAAATGTTTAATAAAAACCAAGGTCTAAAACATAATAGAACGACAATAATAACAACAATGAAGGAATGAATTGGTATTGTATACATTTGTTAGGCTATTACGTAGGACAAACAGACAATACAAAACAAAATTTACCCTTGCCAACTAGTATTGATAAAACTGTTACATCTAAAGATACTCAAGTTAAAGAAGCCAAAACAGACAAGCAAGCGAAAGACAAAGATGGTTTCGGAACAAAACAAATACACTACGATCGGGTCACATGCAGCAAAGTACTAATAAAATCTAGATACCCATCAGTTCCCACCATAAACGACACTCCATGTAACGCATAACACATGTCAGCATTATAACAAACAGCTATTGTGGGACAGTAACTTAAAATGGATCAAGAACAGCTAATTTTGTAAGCGTCCATCAAGCTTTACAACTGTGAAACCGAGAGAATTATGGCGGTATGAATTTTGTATGATTTACAAGGCATTGTGTGTGGTGAGGCTTTCGTAACGTTTGGAGAAGATTTTGAAGCGAATTTATTTGATGTTTATGAACAAATTACGGTAAATTGTTGAATAGTTGACTTGACTGGTGATAGAGGAGATTTGATTAATGATCTTACCAATTACATAAGCAAAGTATACTTAAGAGATTTTCGAGGATATTAAAAAAGTATAGAGAATAAAAAAACAATGCTCTCAATGGACTCATAACTCAGATTGTCTGAAGAGGATGGCAATATGTTGCAATTTCATCCGGATCCGAATACCTAGCAGGTTTACCGGGGCTCCAGCTTGAAAAGCAGGAGTAGGAACGGGGCGGTTTTTAGTCAGTAAGAGTCTGACACATTAGATGACTTTCTCTCGTCAAAAAAAAGTTGCAATTTTCATTTGCTTTACTGTAAACAGCATGATATTAAAATCTTACCTAAACATACAAAGTAACGAGGTTGGTAACATAACAAGTGAAAAGTAATAACCCTTCACATGTAAGACATGATGAATATCTAAAAAGCATTCGAACATCTGTCTTATAGCAATCTCGATCAATATAATCATATCTAAGACAATGGATACATGGTGTATTCGCGTAGCCTAGTAAGTTGTCAGATGACCCTACAGATAAATTCTTCCGTTCCCATTTGCCGACAGAAATTATAGGCTTGCAAGCAACTATGTTACTTTTACATATAACAATAGAATGGATAATTGTATAGCTGTACTTGAAGTTAATAATTTCGTAATTAATACTCTTGCTTATTATGATTTAATTATAAATAATAATTGAGTTTTCAATCTGTCGTGGGATAGTGTAGAGGGAAGATCTGTTGCTGTTTGCGCAAGAGTATAAAAGCAGTGAGATTTTCTTTATAATGTTTTAATTATGTTTGTTGGCTTTAAGATATTCAATTAATGAATTAAGAGATTGTTTCATTGATAGTCTCTTTAGCAACAGCTTCCCGTATTGTATATGTGTTTCATTCCTATGTATTGTATTTTCACTTATTTGCTTAAAGGTGGCGAGAAATGTGTAGTAGTACTTAAACGAATCATTGAAAGTGTAATAGAACAACTCGTCATGATCATCAAAATTTGCAAATCATTACTTCGTATGAATAGCAGATATCTTCAAAAAGATGAGCGAACTCTAGTAGTACGCTAAATACGTGTCAGTTCCGATAGAAAGGTTGAAGTACCTTGATACTTTTATAGCTCTCAAATTTAATCATCCGACCTTAAGAGCAACATGTAATTTATTTCCATACAGCCTGATGTATTGCTACAATTTAAAATCTACTATCGCGTGACTCGTCGGAAATGTATCACGCACGCGTTTAATATTATAATACCATATCCCATAACTGGGCCATTTAAAATGATGATCTAAACAAATGGTTGAGTAGTGGACGTAATGTAAGTAAGAGTGACTGTTGAGGCAGAGGTACCAGGGTACGATGAAGATGGTACTGGTAAAGATAGTGTGAATTAGCTTCATAAATTAACTATAGATTGGATATATGACTAGAAGCTTTAAAAGCATCATTTGATAAAGGTCTCTCAATCGTCTTTTAGGACAGAACCAGGGATGACAAAAACGAAAAATATGACTTGTTCCTTAACCCCTTGACTGCCGCTAGAAGAGACCCAAAATAGAAAACACAATCTAAATTCCAGCAAAAAATACGAGTGTTTAAATAAAATTATCATGCTCTTGATGTTATTAAAGCATTAACTGCCGAAGAAAACTGTTGAAGCCGAATTCTCTGCTAAGCGTCGGTCACCAGAGTCCGACGTGGCGGTTAACGTGACTTGTAACTAACACAGGTCAATTTGCAGTCCGCTTCACTGACAAAAATTAGGTGCGTTCTTACCCATCACGCCAAAAGACAAGTTGATGTATCATGTCCAAACAAATTCACAATAATTGGGACCAGTCCATCAGGTTGTCACAAATCAACTTCAAAATCAGCTGTAGGTACTTTCTCTTTATGTTTTTCAATTACTGCTATTACTTTAATAACATAATCGTAAATGGTTTGAATAAGAGCAATGTATGCTAATCACGGTGCGACAACAAATGTGATGACTTTTACTACAACCTTATTGATATGTAGAAGATATTATTTGTATAACGTTCATACATAAATTAATATCGAGTTTAATAGACTTGTAGACTAGAAACTTTAGTCATTTAGCAAAATGAATGATTAATTTTATTAGCAACGAAAATATGAGCGTATTAACGTCCAATCAAGTGTAGATAAATTAGGATTCGAATAATAAATATCATTCGACGACGATTTAAGCTTATTAAACAGAATGAACAGATATGTAATAAATTACATTAAAGCAAATAAACATTCATTAGTAGTTTAGAAAACTAAACGAAAGTAATGAACTAATTAATCGTCAATGTTATTGGACCACGCAAATGTCTTGCGACGAGTACTCGAGTAAATGTCACATACGATACGTTGAACAAGCCAGATCAAGTAATTTGATGGAAGTAACACGTACTAATTGTGAGTGATAGTACTAGGAGAACATAGCTTAAGGCAGATCTCGATAAGTCAAGGAATAAAACATATCTGTCGGCTGGGGTTAGAGAAGACGATTAATTCCGAGAGTGGGTGTCACACCGAACAGTAACGCCCCCACACAAAGATTTATTTACTACGACTTAATTGACTAAGGAATAGATTAGATTTAACAAACGATTGCAGATAAGATCTTGTGTCTGTGTGAAAAATTGATGTGGCATACCGGTGTAAGGTTAAAGTTTTATATCGTAAATCAATTATGCAAGGATTACGTATAAAAATAAGTATACATTAAGCAAGTAATTTAACAGATGAACGTTCTAAATCATACTTTATCCAACTAGTGGCAATTTTAATTATTATGTTATCGGATTACTCACGTAACTGTTTGACGAGGAACTCGACTAGTTTAGGCGATTGATGACAATCGCCGCGTCATGTTTCGCGAAATACTGCTCATGAATATGAGCCTCTATCATGGCTTGCTTGAGTAAGCCTATACCATAACATAATAATTTAGTATGTCTCAAGAAAGTTATAATAAAAGAGACAATTTTAACAAATGCATTGTGAATCCGACACCCAATCAACTAGTCATTAGCAGAAAAATAGAATTCTTAAAAACACATCACTGCATTGGTGTTACTAAATAATTATATTACGCTTCGGTGTGACACACGCCTCCGTTTCAACACCAGTGACTACTAGTCAGCGAACGATTCATTATAATTGTAATTGGACACGAGACACTAGGATAAATAGCTTGCCTCTGGTTACTATCTCAGATAGAAACTACTACCAATCGAATGTAAACCAAAAAACGTTTATGTAAAGTACATTTTAGAACGATCACTGATTCCAATATGAAAACATTATCAATCAGGATTAGTGAGAAAGTCATTTTAAAAAGTGGTTGAGTTAATTTATTATTGAAGTGTCGTTATTTATTATATTTGGTGCTAACCTGTGTTGTTGTCTAATTAATGTTATTCATATGTACTTCTTGTAATGTATGGACATCCTTACCTGTAACAAAATAAAGAAAAACATTAGATAATTGCTAATAAACAGAAAATATAACAAAAACAGAGCATAAATTAAAAATATATTTTTTAAATGTTGACGAAAATCAATAGAAATGTCCTGCCTAAATTCGATTGCATCGCCACTAATCATGAACGTAAACTATTCACAGACCTATTAAAACATGCAAAACATTACCAAAATCATTCCAGTCGTTTAATTTCTACAGCCAGTAGTAAATTTAGTAATGCAAGTCAAAGATATCCCAAAATTTTCAATCCTAATATCAGTTAAAACTTCAAAGGAATATCACCTTTAAAATGATGCAATGTGATCGGCGATCAGCACTAAACTTGCGTCATCATCATCGTCATCAGTGGCGTGACTTAACAAAAAGCCTTACAAAGAACACTATGCTCTAGTGATTTCAGTAAATACATTTGAAAATGTTTTATGTGCTACACAATGACTATTTGCAGCCTTAATTACTTAGAATTTGGATATTGCATCTGTTTTTGTATAGGAGTTCCTGTTCTTATTTGTGAGTCAAGATTGTGGTTAGATATCTTCCGCAACTCGTTCTTTTTTTATCACCTGATGGTAAGCAATCGCTGCCGCCCATGGACACTTGAAACAGTAGAGGCGTTACAAGTGCGTTACCCGCTTTTTGGGGGTTGGGAATTTGGGGGTTGTTGGAGAATCGGAGATTGGGAAGATTGGGAAAGGAGGAATTGGGCTTCCGGTAACCTCAGTCACACAACGAAACACAACGCAAGCGTTGTTTCACGTCGGTTTTCTGTGCCGTGGTATCACTCCGGTCGAGCCGGCCTATTCGTTCTAAACCAAATTGCATATACGAGTCCTTTAACTAAGCCAACACGTACTACAGTTCGTTTAAAAATAGTACTGCAATGCATTACTCGGAACTAAAGTAGGTAACACTCAAGAACAAAATATATTTCCTACACAAATAGGTTCTTTAAGTACTAAACCATTGCTAAACTAAAACAGGATAGTTTCTGGACACTAATAGTCAGTTTCTGGCTCCAAATGTTCCGTTACGTCCTTACTGCTTACCCTCTGGGTAATAATAGCGAGGTGCGCCAGATGTGGGCCCTCCCACGGTTCAGTGTTGCCACCTCATCAAGATATTTAGATATTGTTCGCTAACGAATTCGATTTTTAAAAGTAACGGTCTAGGAGTTTATTGTTCTCGACCTATTTTGTTTTTTTTCTGTCGTGTAGATAGTTGATTGTTTTTTTTTTTATAGAATAGATGGTGCAAAGGATCTTTTTGCATCATTACGTTTCAATTTAACATCGTAATGAAAACTCTTGTTAGAAATTTTGGTTGTTCTAACATCCTATTTTATTTTTATATTCTGTTAACCTAACTGAAAATTGACCACTAATGTGGAGTTCGGACATTGTCCAAATACCTTACTTTTATCATCTATTGTGTCTTAACTTACTACATAACATCAGTTTTCCAATACATTACAATCAATATCTATTTCAGCGACTTTATCACCAATAACTTTATGGCCATCAATTTCCAATCGTAGACTTCCGAACCAATAACCATTTTCTAAGGCCATATAACATTTTCCAAATGATTGCGGTGTTTATTCAGCTGTCACATTCGAACCATAAAGTGCCCAGTTATTAACATGTAAATAAATATAACCGATCAATAAAACTCACGACCAATTTAAAACGAAAGCTGCTATAATAAATAATGAGTTATTTTAGGTGAAATTATGCAGAAAGCAGGTCGATTATGTTTACGTGTTGCTATCGTACTGATAGACCGAGATAAAGGTGATAACGGCTGTAAAAGATTATGAACACTCTACATATTTTATTATAGAAATTATCAACGTGTACTCCATGGAGGTAAATATTAATATTAACATACATAAAGCTTATTGGAATATTAAAGTGGATAGAAAATTAGTTGTAACTAATTTAGTGGTTACAAGAACAAATATTAATAACACTGAAACTATATCTGCGATTGAGCTAGTAATCAAATATGAACTGTAATGGAAAAGGGTTATGATTTAAAATAACGCCGCTGACAATCCATAAAGTACACACGTAGGATTAAACTTTGAAACACACACCAATAAATCAATCAGCGCCAATATTATTTACATACGTTTGTGAGCACGTGTGCCGAGCACGATTAGCAACTCATTAAGATAGTGTAATCTGAGTAATTTCCTAATTTTGGACTTGGAACCATACGACACGACGTCAGAGCATTTGACAGGCTTCAAACTAACGTCAGAATTCCTTAATTTCTAACCCCAAATACCCGTTGGGGGAAGCCGCAAGCCAAATTATGCGGTAAACATTCTAAATAGCTTTTAACATAGTCACGCCGTAATTAACCTTTTAGTTCTAAGCTAGAATTAATTTCACATCTAGACTGCATATTGCCTAAAGGCTGCATTTCACTATAAGTTCAAACTGACGGATCTAAGCTAAATTATAGCAGGAAGTTTTAAAACAATCGGAGAAAACTAGGTTGTTATAATAGACTTGATCTGAACAGCAACACTATTGGCCTGAATACTTCTGATAAAATAAATATTAAGGAGAAGGCGAAATTTATTGCAATCGCCTATTAATATAGGTTAAAACATTTTTATACAGAATCAAAAGCTATCGACAGTAATGAGGACAAGTCAATACAAGTGAATGCACACACTTCGATAAAAATAAACAAATATAATTTGCAGTAGAATGACATAATCGCAGTTCTTAATGAAGTAAGAGATTAGCAAACAACAAATACAAAATAAGAAACCGAATTTCATCAGATTGAGAGAATAGAAACTGATGAAACCTTGAGAGCACAAACTTGGAACATGCAACTTGAAGCAAAAAACTTGAGTGCAAAAACTAACAAAGAATAAAGTACAAATATGAGGAACATTATTATGTTTAGCTTCGCTACTACGTCACCACTTCGCAACTAAGGTATCACCTGCGTTCTGTCACGTAATCAGTGGATTTGTGTTGTAGACGGCAAATCCTCTATCGTTAGTTTCAATGTGATATAGGGATCCAATTTCTCAATCTTGCTCTTTGTGCTGATAAAGAAATGTGTCTTATTTCTTTAACAATAGTGTCGTTATCGGAATTACTTGTAAAAGGCATTTTGCTATTGTTATTTAGAATCCATCCTCGACTTTGAGACAACCTTAAAATTATGTGTCATTACAATTAATCTAAAACAGTTTTGACAAAGGACCTAATTATATAATAACAGGATTTATAACAAAGAATAAAAACGATCCGTGACTGACATTTGAACACATTTTCCTTTTAAGTCATGACCGTACAGCATTTTAAACAATTGTGGGAAATATCAGACAAAAACTATACTACAGGTACAAAATTAGCTTTGACGTCAGCTTGTGAATTTAAGCCGTAAAAATTGTGTGTTAGTCTTGAAACGAATATCCGATATTAAATGTTAAATGGTGATGATGAAAAAGGACGTCATGAATAGAAGAAAGTAAGAAGCTAATAGAGAAAAATAAACTATAAACAACAATATTAAAGTACAAAATAATAACAAACTCAAGTAAGACAGTACTAAACCAGAAACCGAACACGATACAGCAGAGATTGAAATGCAAATGTTAAACAATGAGCAAGGAATACTTAAAATAGACATTGCAAGCGCGCAGCATCCCGCTGCAACGGGAAGCAGGTCACTTTATTATTAACACGTACAATTAAGAGTCGCTACGGACACTATAACTGACAGGTATGGGCCAGTAGGTTCGGGAAAACATGAACATCTAATTTTAGATAGTAATTTTGTAATGTAACACCTATTGGATGATTAATACTTTGACATTGATGGCAAGAATATAATTGGATAAGCATAAATATTTGTTCAAAACTTGTACTTCTCAGTACCTGCTGTTGCGACCAATGATGGTGATGGTCAAGAAAACAATAATGAAATTGATTATTTTTGCGTCTATGTTATTACTTTTGTAATCAAATTCTTGCTTAAACAAGCTTAGAAAAAGATAAATAAATTCAAACATAATCTAGGTCTAGGGACCAACGAAAATTATTGATTAAGTGATACTTCTGTGATACATTTTAGTAGTTTTTGAGTTCGTCATGTAACAATAACACATGCACGCAATATGGTGCACATTGTGCTGGAAGCGTGGAGTGAATGCGGTGCATGTGGGGCAATTCAAGTTTATTGGAAAAGAGCGATAACCTCTTTAACTTGGGAACATTCTTCTACGTTTAATGTTTTACTAGTAGTTGTAGGAACACACGCACTGCTTTTGTTATGGAGGGAAATACATTTTGTAGTATTGCGTAGTCTTAAATGGCGTTGAAATGCATTTGAGTTGGTGTTTCGAGTTGGACCACATTATTCAGATTTTCTCTGTCCATATCGTCTACATCGGTATTCGAACTGTGGGTGTTAAACTGTGTTCTCTTTCGGGACAAATATTCATGATGTAGTTACGTCCATTACATTACGTTACCAAACACAAGTGTCTCGACAACATCCCACCTTTTCCTTCCGGATTAAATTTTGACGCCGTACGAGCAATATCTCAAGACCAATTTGCTTCACCGTTTGAAGCTTCCTATCTTTCAACGGATACAGCCAAATTACACTAGAATTTATAGCATTTTAACAAATCATTCGATACCCTCATTATCTGTTTGGAAATTAAGAAAATATTCACTCATTATCAATAAGAAACCACTTCAAATAGCTACCGTTTCTTCTTCACATTAGAGTGAGCTAAATTTATATTTCCGCATAATGAAATTTGAGTGATGTGTGTTGACTATTTCCAAAAGGAAACACTAATGGAAGGACAGTTTCCTTTCTCAGAATGACTGCGTTACTCCCGAGGTATTTCGAGAGTATAATGTGAGCTCCAGAGTTCGTGTGTGAGGATAAAATGCTGACTTGAGGAGTTATATGATCTAGTAATTTGTTTTCATTATAACTGGTGTGGTTGTCTTCCAATTTCATATTACAGTATCTATTTGTGTTACAGAAGATAGGATGTAATGTAATGACTATGTATCATGATTATTCTGCTTCAGTAGGCTAAGCTTTACAAGCAGAACTACCGGTTTTATAAGCAACAGGATATAGGAAAGATCAATAATAATTTCTTCGACCGATCTTTTACACTGTAGTCGCAGTTATACTTTTAATCAACAAAGTAATCGATTATGCCTGATTTCTAATTCTAATTTATTATTAAGAGGTTTACAACAAAATAAGGCTAGGTGAAGATATTTTGTATTAAGCTATGAATGAACATGAACATTAAGTTAACTACATACTAATTAAGATTTCAATCATACTTTCTTCCATATTTTACTACCAAATACTTTTCTGACAGCCGTCTAATTCTTAACACGGAATGCTTCGGTGAACAATTTTTTTTTGTAATCTGGACATTTTATCGGAAAGCGTTATAGTGGGGAGTTTTATCGGAATATTGTTATCAAGCATTTCTATTTATATTGCGCCTACGACCGTACACTCACGTGGGCCGATATTTGGTTTCTGTATTGTTACGATATTGGATATTGCCGTATCACTTTTTGACGTTAGCTTCGAAGATAAACTCAAGATTATTTTGGATGCCGATAAAGGACGCTGTTCATATGGTAAGACATTTGTAGAGGATGACTTTGCAAATCCTGATTAAGTAACAAGACCATGACATATTTTGGCTGCTGAGTATAATTGATATAAAGAGAACAAAGAGCTTTATGAGAAGTATCAACAGTCGAACAATACAATAAGGATGCAGTCATCACACGTAGATTCTACAGAGTTGGAAGATGTTGATTAACAAACACAAATTGAAACAATCAAAATCTAGGTCACATCCTAGAAAAACAATCCAACCAAAATGAATTTGTCAAAGATAATGATCATAGAATGACAAACGATCACCTGAATGACTATTAAAACAAAGAAACTCGAGAGCTTTCTAATTGCTTGGAACAGCTACTAATTTAGATTTATGGAGATTTTTAATTCACTCCGATGGAGCAAAGGAAACTAGTCCTTGTATAGATGGTAATACAGACTAGATGGTAAAGGGCACTGGTGACGAATTACTGGGCAAAAGACCAGTGGGTATGATAAATGGTGTGTGCAAGAAACGAGTTGTGTTCAATACGAGTAGGGGAACCATAGGTTGCCGTTAGTTGAACATAAAATTCAGAATTCATTGTATAGAATGTCAGTAATATGAAGAATGACTGTAAATAGTGAATAGTCCCTAATAACAGAACTTGGAACGATGCAAGAATTATGTTCTATGTTGTTGTGCACGAAACTATTTGTGATATAAATACGAATTAGTGTAATAAAATCGATGGTTTTAGTAGTGGAAAGAAGTCATCGATTTTCGTTTAGAAACTAACAAGATTCATGAATCTATATACTTATTTTCATTTAGTATATAAATTACATAATCCACCAGTGCGAGGAAGATGCGCAGCAGTACGCAATGTATCGATAGGAAGCCATTCATAACACACATCCGTAGCACGCATCCATAGCACGCATCTTTCCAAATATATAACATAGCAGCTTTACCAATGAATATGATTAGGTGTAACAAAACGCATCCACAGCGACGTAGCGTAAAGCAGCCTATAAAAGAAAATGAAAGAGAACATTGCTAAATGAATAAAGCTGCCGGCCACATTGAACATTAACAGCCCTAGTCCTTACTTTTAAACGATTAAATCATTAACTCAGCAACAGTTTCTCAGTACGGCTAAGTTACAAGGTTAAAAAGGTCAGGGTGAATGACCTGACTACTTTTTTTAACCTAACTTTCGCTGTATTTATCGCAGTAAAGCACGCCAGTTGATTTACTGGACTTAGTTAAGTAATTACATGCTTAGATCTTCGTGTTAAGCACTAATTATTTCAAGTTATTATTGCTATTTGTCGGCCATTACTGGAGTGTTGTTCATAAGGTTTCAAGTGCAAAAACTTAAGTGTTGAGTTAACCTTTGACTGTTTGAAGTTTTGCGATGTTTTTCTGCATTCGATTTTGAACTTTATGTTGTGGTATAAAGTTTAGAGTGTGTTACACACGTATGTATTAGTTTGATCACTTGACATTTGGTAATGTTCCTGGGTTAAGTAAGAGTTAAATAATGTTTGAACAAAATTAAGTAGGTATCTAGGTAACTTTATTGATTAATGTTGTTTAATTGAATTTGTGATTATCATTTAGATTACGACACTATTTTGATTTAAAGATTGATTACCTACTAATGAAGTTAATGCAGTGTTTTTTTTTATTTTTGAAGCTGGGATAATCATCCAATTACTTCTCCCGCCTTGGGAGAGGGAGTTTCAGACTCTTACTGACTAAAACCACCCTCGTTCCTACTACTGCTTTTCGAGCCGTAGCTCCGGTAAACCCGCTAGGTAGTCCGCACCTGCTCCGAAATGCAGGTGTTACGTTAGTGTCACATTTACAGTGTGTGGACCTTTGTCTAGCCTTTCGGGGAACAAATATTACGTTTTTCCACCATAGCTTTTAACATTTCTTGCACAACCGACTGCATATAAAGCACAGAAATTAAAACACCCAAGCAATTACCAGTACGTGTTCAGACAACTCCCTGTACAATTAACGTCGTGAACATTAGCCCTTTGCGGTAATTAAAAAGTACAGAAACGCGCACATCAACATACACTCATCTGTCAAACTGGAATAGACTTTATAGGTTTGTAATAAAGTGCAAAGTTGATTGATGGATAAGGGTAGGTGGAGGTGCTGTCAGTATACATGAATTGTACAGACGCGCGCATATCAACATACACTCATCTGTAAAACTGTAATAGACTTTATAAGTTTGTAATAAAGTGCAAAGTTGATTGATAAATAAGGGTAGGTTGATGTGCTATCAGTATATGTATATGGTGTTTTCTTTTTGTTGCTGTATAAAAGTAGAATTTTAGTGCATTATCGTGTTTCAAGCATTGTTCCGTTGCGATGTTCATTTGTGAATAGATAATATGTGTAGATATAGTTTTTACTTACCTTGTTAATTTCTATGTGATAGGAGTGACGCGTTGTTAGAAATGATTGTATAATTTATAGCAGGATATGATGATTCAATTGTAATTATAGGTTTAAAACACATTTTTATTGTGGTGCATGAAGAGAAAAGGTTTGGTTTAAAGAATGAAAACTGTTTAAGCGCATAATACAATAAAGGTCCGTATCAACATTGCAATAAAAAAATTGGCAAAAATATAAATGTTGACATGTTTCTTTTTAATCTGTGACCGCAATCAAAAGTAACAAAATGATTGAAAATTACGTCACCAAAACCGTGCAATATTGAATTATCTCAAAAATACTGATACAGTGCTTATCTCACTGATACTGGGAATATCACATAATATCTTACTTGTATATGTGGTATAGTAGACGTTGCGTGTTTCTACACATTGGCTACAACACCGTAGCTATACACAACCAGTATAAAATGACCTACCAATGTGTGGAAAGAGCATACAAAGCGAGGTCATGATAAACTGGTTTTGTATAGTTCTATGTGCAGTCGTGTTTATTAAAGAGGTTATATATCAAACGTAATGAGGTCAAACAAGGCTGGGTAGTGGCCCGATGTTCTTTTTTCAAATCGATATCTTTTTTAATGCATTCTTTTATAGATTTGTTGATGTTTACGAGATAATAGTCCTTATTATTATGAGCTCACAACAGTTTATCATTGGAATATGGACCTTCTGTACATTATACGGAAGTTTGTTGTTTTACCTATAGTAGCATACAAGTTAAAGATCAGTTTTTAAGGTTCAGTTTTGTAAAGCACTAACTGACTTGGCAAACTTGACTATCCTTTACTTTTTTCTCAGAAAATGTGTGTCATACATTTAAAAAAGTACCTGAATCCTCACAGTACATACATATATAACTTAAACCAAGTTGTAGTAAGGTGTGTGTTCGCGTGACTGCCACAAGGGGGCCGCACCCGCGTGCTATTACTAGTCGCACGATGAATATTGTAACACACACCGCGTTACTAAGGGAACATGTAAAGAGTTGTATTTATAGAACGGAATACATATAGCACTTTAAATGGTGATTGAACTTGAGTTAAAAGAAAAGGTCAGGCCTTACTTTTACCTTACGTAAGTATTAAAAGCTTTAATTAATATTTTTTGTACACTTCTCATATGTAATTTAAATTATGTTTTGCTTATCAAAGCATAAGACACTGACCGTTTGATATTCTTAAATTAAATTTGAATTTACTCACTCACGAAACTGTTCGAGGGTACTTGACTAGTTTCAAGACAGGACCGGGGTTCATAACGAAAATAGTGGAGCAGCGCGGCAACGTCATCGCTCGCTGTTCACAGACGATTTATTTTTTGCTATGTCACTGGCTGTTTGCACTCATATTAAGTTAATTATAAAGGTATGTTAGAAAACGCCGCGAATGAAGAGGGGTGTTATGCTATGAAATTTTTAATAATATTCACAAATACTTGACAGTCATAGCGTGTAGCATGCTCGTCCCAAGGGAACTGGTTTCCAAATACTAAGGGTTTTGCTCATTCCCAGGAAACCAAACATTTTGTCACCTTCATGAATATTGTTTTTACATGTCGTGCAACATTATGAATACTAAATGCATATTCACACTTTATTTTAAGGTTTTAGAAGATTTTTGTCAAGTTTCCAATTGTTGTTTAACACTTACCAAATATGATATTGCCTAGTTGCGTTTTGCTAGTAATTTTTTCAACTTTCTTCTCCACAGTCTACTGGAGTTTTGTTGATTGTTTATTGCATAAACCATTTCCAATAGTTGTTTTATATTTAGTTCTTCTTTTTTATCAAATTAAGCTTTCAGATTATGTATTATTGAGAGTTGAATTCAAACTCATAGATGCTTAACAGTCACCAAATAAGTAATTGCCTAGTTGCTTAACACTAGGTTTTTTTTCTTCTCTTGTCAATGAATAAGTCTCGACATTAGATGATAGATATGATACACATTTTTTTATTATTAATCCTTTTTTCAAATTTCATATAATTTATCATTACTCAGAGTTAAATTAAAAACTCAATAGATAACGTAACACTATTTTACTGAATGAGATTTTGTGCAAAAGCCAACCATCGATATAAACCTAACTTCATCAAAGAATTTTACTATATTTTCTACCGTAACTTCTTATATAATTACCTACGCAGTTTTATTACCGTTTCTAGTAATTAAAAGCAAGCACTAACCATGCAGTGAGTACATAAAACTGTTCCTAAAGAATGAAGTCATAATTATTGCTTATCGAGCTATTCAATCCTTGTAATCTATTTATATTATCTAATTTAATGCGTAACGGTAAGGTAAATAAATTTATCCCAAGCTATAATCAGTAATCACACCAGCTAAGTTATTCTACAACTGTTATTTCGAACTTTCCAAGTGAGTTCGATCGCATTCTCGCGTGCCATTGGTCGAGATTATTCTAACAACCAATGACATGGCGGATCGAGTTCACTTCAGTCTTTCGAATTGAAAGTTACAGAATAGCCTAAGTTTACGCCTGGAGGGTTTAGATAGAAATGACGTATTTGCATTAACCTACAACTCATTTATACGTTTAATGATACCTATTTACTATTTAGCATGATCAAGAAGCAATTTGTCATTTCAACCAGACTAATATTCAAAATGGTTTTAATAAAGTGCAATAGGTAGGTAAGTATTTCTTTTACCGGGAATCAAAATCACAACCCTCTTACTTCAACAATCTGGTTTACGATCACTAAAAAAAAAACTGCTCGTAAATTACTCCGCCCAAACTATAATTTATAGGGTTGGCAATAACAAATGAAACCAAAACCGAAAGTCTCCCTATTTCTTCGATAAAAATAAATACGAAAGCAATTTGAAAAGGACAATTATCACGCCTTATTTGTGAGGGGTGGCCCTAATGTGGGACAACGTGTAGGTCATTGAACCTAGTGGCTATAATGAAGCTAATTGTGACCTATTTTTGATATTACTGCCGTAAATTCTTCGCGAGTTTTATTACCGAGGTGAATGAAACTTGCGAGTGCTTTTACCTTTGAACTGTATTTGTTTGTTATTAAGGGCGGTTTTGTATTGATCAAACATATTGTTGTATAGAATCAATAGGTTATATTGGAAACTAATAATGTCAATGGATTTTAAATCTAATTCTGTTTTTATTAACATTCAAAATCAAATGAGTAGCAAATCTTGGTTGATTTGTCCTGTATAAAATCTTAGTTAAAACAATATTATACTTTATGATGAAAGTCTGACAGTTGAAATTTCTTAAAAAATATAAATAGGAGCAAATCCTCTTTGCTCCATCAGAGAACAAGTAACATAGAAAATTAAAACAAAAACCTCCAATTTAGAAACGCGCCGATAAAAATGAGTAGTTCGACTATCGACTATCGGCTATCGGCACACCATATCTCATAGTGTTGGACATTAATACTAGTCGATTGACACAAAACCGAATCAATGGCACATATATCATGAAACCAGAGCCGGCAGCCATTGCTGTAGATAATCAGATTAACCTGAATGTGTAGCTATGAATTATTTGCAGAAATTATACTTAGAATGCTAATATCTAGGTAGCATTTGATTTCATATCTAAAGCTGTTATAAATACGAAAGTTTAGGAGGATGTTTTGGGGCTGTTTTGACACTGTAGTCTAATCTAGACTAATAAATAAAATTGGAGTGTGTGTTTGTTATATTGAAAGAATCTGTCTGTTTATTCCGGCTAATCTCTGAAATGGTTGGATCGATTTTGATAAGACTTCTATTGGCAGGTAGCTAATGTACTAAGGAGTAACTTAGGTTGTTTTATTTTAGAACAAAGACAGAACATCTGAAAGTAGGCATAATTCTGCTCGTTACTGGCTAATAATAAAAGCAAAGGAATCAATTATATTTATAGTTGATACAGCAAGTGAACAGACAAATCATTTGCTCAAAATTATACAAAAGTTGCAAGTTGAATACAGTTTGCATTCCAATTCATATTGTTCTTTTGTACAGTAATTTATTAGCCATTTTCATTAATCGTTAGATAGTGCATCGGACGAATCAGAATAAATTAGTAATTTGATATTAGTAATTAGTAATTAGAAGTAATTAATCATTCCCAAGAATTTATGCTAAGCGAATAGATTTTTGTAGGCGATAAAATACTGCATTAATTCGAATTGGTTTTCCTGTAATTATATTAATTTATATGTATTGAATTACGTACCATGTAGAATATAATATTTTATAGCTGATAAAAAGGTAAAGCCTTTTCATACATTACTTGCTTTAGTGAATTTTATCTGCATTCGTTACAAAGTAAGATTTCAAAATTACTACAGATTGATACACATTTCATTTCATAGCGTTCAAATAACATTATCATAAAACTAACAGCTTGCAAAATATTGCAACAGCTCAAGAAATGAAAAATTATAAGCAGACCACGCCGTTTAGTCTGTCTAAAAGTAAAAAAGCGATTTTCGTCCCTATAGCTTCATTTTTAAGGTCGTATCTCAAGTAACATGCATAAATAGGGTCCCGCTATAATTTGATATGATTGTAATTTGTCGGCCACCGTACTACAAGGCCGTAGAATTGAAATCGCCATATAAATCTCACTACTCGTCTCTTGTTCATGATTAACACGGGGTCAATGACCGCGCAATTCAAAATGGATGACGGTAAATCGTGGTTTTTCAAAATGGAATTTATAGCCAGCCAACAACAATGTGGTTGTTGAGGCTAGTTCCGAGTAATGCTGGATTTTATTAGCAATTCTTCGGTTAAAGAAAGCGCGAGGTTTCATGATTGTTATTCAATAGTGTTTCACCACTATATTTTCCAATTTTCGAGTTCAATGGCTCAATCAATCTGAGAATGAGGAAAAAGAAATGGCGGCGATTGCATTTCAAAAATGGAACGCGTTTATGTCAAAGTGAACGTGATGACATTTTAAAAAAATAAGTACAATTTTATTCTTTTAAATAAATTATTTTTTATTCGATTTCTTTTTGTTGAAGTATCAATAGATAAGTAGGTAAGAACAGCTTCAAAGACATTAATGGAAATGAAACGTAGTTTCCCCAGCGAGAGATTCAATTCTCACGTATTTTAAATTCAAATTAGTTTCGATAACTTAAACAAGATCGTTAGATTCATTCATGGTGTCATAAAATTACCTTGCACGACAAATTCAATGGTGGCCTTCGATTACCATTGGGACTGTGACAAATCCCATGGCTTTAAATTGTAAAACTCATGGTCGCTGTCACTACCTAGTACCTACGTTAGTGGGAAACCATTTACAAATAAAATTATAATGAGGAAAAAACAAGATGTAATAATTATGCACAGTAAATTCTTGACAAATACTAAACGTAACTCAACAGACTGTACATGATTAAAACCTTTTTCAGAGTAAGTAATTGTTATAAATCCGACAATATTCCATATTCCATTCATTTTATTATAATATTTTAAACGCTTATTAATAAGTTACTAGTGGTCGCCTAGTGGTCGAAATTCGACCATATACGATTTAATTTACAATACCACTTAACATACGTTCAAGGATAATTTTTATTAATTTAGCTATTCGTTTTGTAAAATTCAAATTAATATATTCCGGCGCATCATGAATGACCAAACCTCCTTCAATGAGAAACCTCTTTTCATATGAGACGTGAGAATATCATCGCAATGCCTGTCAATTTTGACGTTTTGTCAAATACGATACTATGCATGGTAGTGTGTGTAATGTTTTATTTATTGATTTAATGTACTTTAAAAGCATTATTTTTGAAAAATATTAGCGTTTTGGACTTCTCCTACACATATACTATAAGTGTACCAAATTTTACGCTCCTACGTCCGCGCAATTTTCGTAAAAAGGGGTCGAAAGTTTTTGCATCACGTATTGATATATTATAGATTCTCAGGTGTATGACTTTCAAACAAAGTATTGATTTCATTGCTGTTGCTGTTGTTTTGAGGTAATATTTATTTTTAATTTTTTTATTAAAATTTGCTTCACACTAGGATTTTCCCTTGTGTCGTGGATGCGTTTACATTCATACAATTTCACATGAACATGCATATGACATGATTTTAAACAAGAGGACAAACTCAAGTATTATTCCCAAAACTGGAACGTCTTTCGTGAGATTTTAAATTGTAAGCACTACACGTAATGTTTGTCAAAAACATTTAAACGAGAGAAATTCCCATATCCACATAGAATCATGATAATTTCCCATGCTAACGAAAACGAGTGTTTATCTTATTTTCATTATAACACAAAAAGCATGGGATACGATTAGTACCGTAGCTCCGTCAAACAAACTGTCGAACAAATATCGAACTCCCAAACCTTTATTTGTGTTTCCACGGCAACCAACATACTGTACACCAGCAGATCAACATATACCAATCTGTCAAATTACTTTGTACCATATCACTATGTAATAAAGTTGAGAATCTATCAAAGATTTTTGATGTATTCGTGTACATTGATGTGCGAGGTACAAGAGAATAGGTCAAATATGAACGATGGTACCAAATTACCAAAATGTCTCGTATGCACGCGAATCTGTGCTTGACACGAATTTTCGGATTTTTGACAATATTCCATAACAGTAACAGTAATATGAAGTTTCTCTGACAAAACAAAAGGTTATGGTAGCTATAGACGTAACAATATTATGGTGGAAACAATCATTAAAACTAAACTACGTTAACACATTGAACGCCGTGGTGACGTTAGCGGAGGATTTGCCTTTAACAGTTTTCTATTGGCAGTCAAAGACTTAACTAACTAAACTTGTTGCCGCACTTAGAAACATTTTATGATTACTTAAATGATTCCGTAGTAGCAATTTTGTATTGAAAACAATTGCTAAGGACTGGGTTAAGTAACCAATATATGACTCTGAGTACGGCGGTAAGTCGCTACCCAAACTTAGTCAACTTTAATTTTTAATGAGCAACTCCACTATAATATAATACAATTTTAAATCCACATTTACACAAAAAAACCCAATCGTTTAACAAAACTAATTATGCTTTTATTCCAATGTCGTAAAGGGCGAGGCTATGGCCACAGGTACACTAAAAGTTGATACTACAGGGCAAGGCGTGGCGAGGCTAACATCACACCATAAACCCAGTTACACCATGACGAATGGAAAAACCCAGTTAGAAGTGGGATTTTGTGGAAAAATTACATTTCGTTTAGGATGGAAGGCGCGATTCGAAGGATCAAAAACATTTTTTTTATTACAACTCTTCTTTATTACAACAAAAAAGTGTATCTATCTTTCTTTTCGCTCGACTTTGAAGAATGGTGAACAGCAAATTCCCTACTTATCTATTCGTTACCATTTTTATTCTAACATTTTTTGTATGAGACAAGCCTGCCGCTACCTTCCTAAACCGCTGCAACTCCTGTAAGCCAGGATCTACATTAGATACAACCATGAAAACACCGGAACATTGAAGTCCGGCGCGTCCCAGGGACATGAATGACTGTCTTGGATACCGCAACGAAATAAATCCAAGTCTAACATTGATTATTATTTTTGTTACATCAACTATAGGTTAGTAATTTAAACAACCTTGTCGCTTTCCGCTGTCTCAAATCACATTATGATATCCGCTGTTTATGTTTGCAAGCGGCATAACAATTGACAATCGTTAAAATTGTTTGCAGTAGCATTCTAGTCGGCTTGTTCATTCATTGTAACATCCAATTCGGATAACCCAATACCCAATCTGTAGAGAATTATATTCATATTCTAAAGAAAGATTAGAATGATCAAAGAATGAAATAACAAATACATTTATATGTTGATTTAAAGGTGAACCCACTTTTACTACTCCGAATAATTAAATATTAAGCTTAACTAATAAACACACAAGTATCATTCTAAACTACGTAGATATATTATAAGAGACAAATTCATTCGAATAATATGTATGTAAACAGACGATCAGTTCTAATGAGATCCACACACAGAACTGAAAGTGCATTCGCGATTGCAGCAATCACAAACATTAACACAACATAAATAACCAAAACCTAATTAGGAATGTGCTAGAAAACTAATAAATAAAAACATAATCTTCCACACATGTGGATTACATCATTTGTAATTGAGTATTACATGTTTATTCGATAATCGAGAGGAAATCAGCCATTAGCCGTTTCCGCATTTAGGTAGTATTAAATTAGAAAGACCATATGATATTTAAAAACTGTATTTAAACTAGAAATCAATAATCTGTGGTAGTTATTAAACTGATTGGTTTATTGACTGTATTCGAATGAAAGGGAAAACTTTCATTCGTTCGCATGTGTATGTAATAATAGATTATTAAATAAAGGATAGTTTAATCGATTACTGTCATCATTTAGTTAATTTCTATGAATTAGAATGATGAGCTTCTTATGTGGAAGTGAAACGGTTTAACGTTATATAAGTCCGTTAATATTTGAGGGCATTTTTCCCATGGATTCGATTTTGTAGCCAATCATTCTCGAAAACTAGATGGAGTATTAAATATAGGACCATTATTCTCTTTGAATAGGTTTATACAAGTGTTATTATTATTTATTATGTTTCTCTTTTAATTGTAAGTAAAATTAAACATTTTATGTTCACATGCGGGTGAGGGGTTTAACTCTTAATTAACAGAAGGGAGTTTATGGGCAAAAAAATGGATGTAATAGCATAAAGACGCCAATTTAAGGAGAGCAGAGTAATATGAGTTGAAACCTTGGAGCACATATAAAGAAGATATGTCATAAATGTGTCCCTTTAACATAATGCGTGACACTTTACAGCTAGCGCGGAACGTTACAAACCACGCCCCTTTCTGTGTTCCAACATGCAGTCTCATACTACAAACACGTTACCAATTGTTCACATTTTAATGTGTTACTTTCTGAGCGCTTATAACCTATTTACACATTTTTACTTATAATATCATTGGGCAGGGCCCATATTGTCACAGTGCATAATCACTTTATGGCATCTCCTCTTTGTACTTGCTTCACAGTTGTAATAATAAGCTGTATTCAGCAGAAGTTTAAGCAACATCATCAACTAGTTGGGTGTCTTATAATGCATAACATGCCACCTTTACATAAAAAAAAGGTTTCCTATAATCTTCATTCTTGGTAAGTGTGTTGTAGATCATGTAATTTAAACGATAAAACAATATTAAAAACCACTTCTGAACAGACTAAAACTACAATCACTCCCAATAAAAAAAGAAATAGGAAAGCAAGTACAAACAACTTCAAACCTAAACTATCTTGGTATAAACACAGGGACGGAAGCGTAGGGACACGTGTTCGATTCCAGCCCCTCCCTCGCTTCCTGAAACTCCTCATTAAACCAAATGTGGCATTTGTTTACATTGTTGTTCTTGTTACAACTGTAACGAGCTGGAGATTTGAATGATTTGTTTCTGATATTTGTTACAGTATTGTAAAAGGTGAAAATAAATTGTTTTGGACGTGTAAGCATGTATTTTTTTTACACACTAGGATTTCTTCTTGTGTCGTGGGTGCGTTTACAAACATACAAGTTAACATACTCATAATTATGACCCGAAGCAACAATTTGTGGATCACACAAAGAGTTGGTCCGTGCGAGGATCGAACCCGCTATCTAGCCAGTTGCACCACCGCACCAACCGTGCAGTCATCAGTCAGGGTACTTGTTGATTTGTGTTGTTAAACGTTAAATGCTTTCTAAATGTTTTTTAAACTTGTCCAATCATGTACTTACACTAACTGTTCACATTTAAGATATCGATCGATCTAAGGGCTTTCTTAATGAAAAGCATTTCTTTTTCTATTAAACAATTATCGTCTATCCTTGTTGGGATGGGAGTAAACACAAGCTTCCTTCCATGTGCACTTCTGTCAATATTTGTAACAGTTGTGTGTGTAATGTGTATCGTTTACGAAGTTCCATAACGTAGGAAAATAAACAGAAGAACTGACGCTTGTTTAAAAATCTTACTGCCACACTCAGATACGTGATTACTTAAACTATTCTTAAAATCGATTTTTTCCGTAAACAATCGTTAAGGACTGGGTTAGGTATGCATTAAATGACTCTGAGTAAGGCGGTTAGTCAGATACTTACTTTTTAAGAAATTAAGAAATCATTCAAAAAGATCTCATTTAGAAAGTAATTTTATTTGAAATCGGTAGTAAAAAATCATTACTATAGTTTTTTTTTTCTAAAACCACTTCAAAAACAAAACAAGACCAAAATCCGTATTAATTCTTCTATATAACAATTTTTCGTATATTATGAACTCTCGGAGTTTACCATTAGCCTTCTGTAGCTCACCTACTCAATGCCCTATCCTGTCCTTCCCACGGGTGCGTGAGAACTTAAGATGCAAGAAACGAGATCTCTCGATTGTTTATGTACCATATAACGCTCTGTCATCTGATTAAAAACGTATCGAACCACTTGACTTTCAATTGTTTTGAAACTTGTTCCTCGGAATTTGTGTATGTGTTGATGAAATGTGTACACAAGATTGGTGTAATGTGAAGTTTGAAAAGGTTTATATTCAAATTACGAACTTTTTGGAACAGTTGACATTTATTTTGTATATGTACTAGCTGCTTCTGCGAGGTTTTACCCGCTCTGCTCGGTTCCTATTGATAGTAGCGTGATGTTTTATAGCCTATAACCTTCCTCGATAAATGCGCTATCCAACACAAAAAGAATTATTCTAATCGAACCAGTAGTTCCGGAGATTAGCGCGTTCAAACAAACAAACAAACAAACAAACAAACTCTTCAGCTTTATAATATTAGTATAGATTTAATCTGTGGTCACAAAGCTGTCATTCAGTCACTACCACAGATTAAATAGATGCATTTCGAAATCTGAATTTTTATGCCTAATGTTTGGAAAACAGTCAATAGCTATGTAATTATTTGATTTTTATCAACGTTCACACCTATCAATTAACCTCAAATTGAACTGCGTAACGAAAGAACAATTTTGCGTTTTTTTCAATGCGATAATGCATGGTGTAGACAAAGGGAGCGGCGATGTCGGTTACCGATTAGTCCTAATGTGTGGACGCGGCATGCAAACTCATAGTTTATAGACCGTAAAAATTGTTATTTACGATAAAATAAAATACTGTTTCTACCGTTGGTAATATTACCGTGATGTCAAACCATTATTAATGACAAGTACGATTTTTATGGTACACGAAAATACTTACAGTTTCAGAAATATGTATTTATGTCTGACTGACGCTTACCTGAAACAAAAATAACAAATCATTAATAACATGTCAATATAACACTAATATAATTAAGTAAATGGAACATACAACCCATTGACTTTTATTTATTTTTTTCCAAATAACAGTAAAATAGAAAACTTGTATATTTACTTCTAATTCAATATTAAGTAATATGCGGTGTAGTCTATATAACTAAAGCCAACAAATTACTGTCAACCCTGACATATTCTCGATGTAAAACCATCAACAGAATTGATCACTAGTCACTTCCAATTCAATTTTGAACAACGAAATCAATTAAAACTAAACTAAAGGGCATTTACGTCATAATTTCTCAAAATGAAGATCTTAATGACAAAAGTTAACAAAACTATTATTAGTCTAACCTTTGGTCTAGTAATTAACTAAACTTTTTAGGGTCGCGTTATAAAAGAACCATTTTGAGTGACGGCTAATTTAGACAACGCTTTTTGAGTTATTTCTATACAAGTTATGAGCGAAAGCGGGAGATTAATGACCAAAATGGGTATGTATTTATTTCTGCACGGATTGTGTAATTGTTCTATTTTCGTTTGTGGTTTTATATATATGATAGTGGCAAATGAGTAAATGCATCATCCAATAGTAAGTAATCAGTTAGCTCCGCCCATTGACAATTACAACCTCAAAGAAGTAACACACAATAAAAAACTTTATGCCAGTATCTTTTTTTGAGGGAGAAAGTCATCCAATGACTTTTCCTGCCTTGGGCGAGGTGAAAGAGAGTATCAGAGCCTGAAGACTGACTAAAAATCACCCCGTTCCTACTCCTGATTTTCGAGCCGGTTAGCATCTTACGAGATATGAAGCGAAGTCCAGTAAAAGAGAAAGATTCTATTTAGGTACATGCAATTTTCAGTAAAGGATTTATTAATAATTATGCGGTTTTCATGGTCATAAATTAGTATAAAATTGTTAGGTACCTATAGCCAAAGCCATATACGGACATTATGAGTTCATGACAAATTATTTACGTCATAGAAATTCATAAGGAAAATATTATGATTCAATGAGTGTTTGCTAACAACATATAATAGCTAGCAATAAAGAAATATATTAAAATTATGCTCACACTTATATACAGAACAGTTTTATTTTTTACTTGAAAAGACAAGAAAATCTACATGTCTAATATACTTTTGCCTCATCGTCTCATTGCATAGACCTTATAATTGACCAATTAACTCCATATTTTCTAATTTTTCTCTATAAAAACTCTATCATCAATCTTCCCCGCTCTCATCTTCTCACTTGCACCACAAGTTGACAAAGTGACAGTGAACGTCTCAGCCGTGGCGGTGCATAGCCAAATGTTTTCCAAGCGTAGCCTAGTCGATTCTACTGGGCCATGTTGGGAGATAGTTGACAAATAGGTCGATAACCTAACGTCAAATATCTATTACGACATTCACACTTCATGGCATGGCTTTACATTTCAATTTTGTTTTTTTATCTGCTTCACTGAGATTAACTGAACTGATTTGATTAATGATTAATTCTAAAATTACGAAAATATTGCAAATTAAATAAAAATCATTGGTACGTATTTGGATCAGCATCTACATTATCATTTGGTTTCCATTCACTGCTATATGTAAACCTTTATTACAACACGCCACTGGCATTGCTATAGTGTTTTATAATATCAAAAAGCAAATTTTAATGTAAGATGGTGACATTGCAATAAACAATTAAATTGGGCACTACTAAATTGAGAGTCAAACAGGTCACAATAGGAAAAAACAACTTAATTCAAAACGTGATATGGACACAATATGCCTACTACAATCAATTACCTACTTTATGTCCATATCGATAAAAAAAACATAAGTTTTTTGTCGACACAGCTACAATAGACTGTTTGTCGCCAGATTTATTTCGAGAACATTTTGTTTAAGCCGATTTGATTTGCTTCCAAACCGGATACAACGCCATTAAGAAACATCAAAAGAAAATTCTATATTTATAAGCGAAGCCTTAATAGATTTACTGCACGGAAGATTTAAGTTTTTGACACTTATGAAATGGAACTGCAGTCTTAGGTAGAAATTGCATGAACTGTGAAATTGTTTCGAAAACAATTGAACAATCTTTTCCCAAATCCTTTCACTTACCTATCTGAAATTGAAACTAGAACTGGTAACTTGAAATGTTACTCATCAATTGTTATCTAACTTAAATAATAGTGGGGTAATGCATTTCAATAGAGGAAATCAAATAAATGTCAACATAACGCTACTACTTAAACATAAGACAAAAACAATGAAGCCATAGAGGACACTGCAGAGACTGAGAATACAAGTTACAACCACGTATCCATGCAACACGACTGAACATTATTTCCCACAATTAAAATACCGTCCGATAAACATGATAGTTAAGTAAGAGAGTAATAAATAACAAATACACACATTAAAGGCTAGGTTAGGGCATCAAACGGTCCGATTGGAAATCTAATCGCATGCACAGCAAGCCATCATTTGAAAGCTACACGGAGTCGCTTTCGAACGTCTCCTTAGATTAATTAGCCCGTTAGTCTTTGTACACATGATTATTAGACAAAATTTAATGTGAGAAACTTGTACCTTGAAAGTGAAAATGTATGGAGGTAAAGTTCATAGGATCATGGAGGCGGTATTAAGATGTAAGTTTGACTATAAAATTGACAAATAGTAATGCGCACGAGGTTAATCTCATATATCTAATCCGTATATGAGATTCGAATGTATCTTCATTGCAATCAACACGAAAGTTTAGAAGAATTGACTTTCAAATGTTTACTGTCAAAGGTTCTTTAAACACAATCATAATATCACATATGCACGTGGTAATAGAAGAAAAATCTAATCGAGAAAAAGTCCCCCATCACCTAACAGTATCGCATTAGCTATAAAGTGTAATAGATGCGACTTGTTAGCGAAAAGCACGACTATCATTAAGTAACCCACTTCCCACCGACCAGCGGCACATCAACCTGCTGATACACTTTTGTTTTCCAACATAGAGGACACCAAATTACCTGGGAAAATATTGGCAGACAAGCTGACATAAAATATAGACAGACATAAAATGTACTGGCATTTACCTCTTGGTAGTAGAAGTTATAGAAAGAAATGAATTTGGGTATACCACATACTCAATGATATAAAGTTTTGGTAGAAATCTCTTAATGATAACTGATATTCACGAGTAGCAGTCAAAGAAGCAATAATCGTAGAAATAGATAATGAAAGTGTAAAACACGAAGCAATTAAAACAAACGGCAATACGGTAGCGAAACAAGATGAAAGCATAGGCTTTAATTTTAGAAAACGATGATTAAGCATTTAATTTCTTAAAGGTGGTGCGAAACTAAAAACGATTTGCGCATTTGAACATATCGATTAATTAAGACCGCAATCAGTAGAGATCTCACAAATATATGAATATTCATCAAACGGAATCAAGCAATTAACTACCGAACTCAGAGGCAAATTAATCCTAGAAAAGTTTCAAGGAATTTTGGCAAACGGAATCTTAATGGATAGTTTAGAAAAGAGAAACGCTGCAATCAACACCAGCGTCATTTGTAATGAGATGAACTACCTCATTGACCTAATGATCCTAAAAAGAGAAGTAAAACTTTCAAGTACTTACGAAGTTTTAGTTTTAGACTAAACAGTCTAATTTTGTTTACAATTTTCGCATTTGGAGTTTCATCTCGAGTTAAGTGTAAGGGAAAATAAGCATATTTTTATGTATCCCCCTAATCTAAGGTCTTAAATCTAAGCTCATAGAAATTTGCACAAAGCACATTAAACAAAGGCACATCCCACACTACCATTAAACGATCCATTGAATCAAGCTGCTAATTAGGTATTACATACAGCCTGAATGGCCATGTATGAGACTCCATCCCATTCAAATGTTATCGGATAACACTTTAATTAGACTGATGTAGAAATCGTGTGACGTGCATGAGAATTAGCTGTCAAAAGATTAATTAAAATTAACAATATCTGCTGGATGAGGAAGAGGGTGTTTCTATAGGTTACGTAATTTTATTGCGGGTTAAAGAGCTAGGTAGGAGCTTCGTGCCTAACGAGTTTATCAAGAAAATACTAAGCGTAGTGCGTAATGATAGTGGTAGATATTATTATTGAGTTTGATGTTCCATAGGCAAACAAGATGAAAACAAAGACAAAGATCTTGAGGTAATTTTGTTGTAAAGTTTCCCCAAAATGTTTGCTCTCTTCAATTTAGTATTTCAAGACCTAATTAGCGAACAGTTTTTGCAATACACAACACATTATAACATTATCAACTGGACAACGATACCGCATTGTTATTTATGTAATCAATCCCACATGCACTGTTTTAAAAGCATTAACCTGAATTATCAGCAATTAGCCAAACGTAATCAAATACTGACATTTCCTTTTCAATACGCACGGCTGATATATTGGTTTGAGCAACAATATTGATTGATTTAATTGTATTGAAATATAGGGAACACGATCAGTTTGTGAGCCTACACTGCACTTTCAAAATGTTGAGGCCTCGAGGTTTAGCACTACCCACGGACGTCCGTATTAGGTGCAAAATACTATAAATCTAGGAAATCATTTCGGTTGATCATCAAAGGACTAGTAATTAGACTTGTGAAACAACCACCTTTGCTAGCATGAGTAATCAATTTGAATAGGCTATAATATCATACGTTATGACGCAAAGCAACGTTTACTCGTATGAACAAAATGTCTTTATGACCAATACTAAAATATTCAAGTATAAATCTTGGATCGCAGTAGCTGCACTTGCAGATGAAACCGATGAAAAATATTTATCACTACGCGTCGAAGACAAATTGCAGCTACCCTGCCATTTCTCGGCCGTTTATCTTAAACCAACAGCTTCTCTGCAAATTACATAAAGTAATGAAAGTCCTTCATCACTCCCTGTCAGAGTCCCTGCAATCTGCTTATCTCTATCTATTGAGCTCATTTCAAGTCGCCGAGAGGGCACTATAACTCCAGATTTAATAAAATTCAGGCACGGAGAGAGCTGGGTAAAGTGTTAGGGGCCAACGTTTGCCTAGTCATTATTTTGTTAGCGATTTCAGAGAAAACACTTGGAAATTTCTGATCAAATTACTAGTTACGGATTTATGAGCAGTCGGACAGATAGTTACGTACGCATTTACTGCACTTATCAATTTTCATCGTTTACATGTTCTTTGGTCGGCAACTTGTATTTTCTTACTTGATTCCAGGAATCCGGTAGTAATTTTGATTTAATTTTCTGATACATCGTGTGCAATATTTCAAAGTGATCATTGAACATTACTGTGAGTGCATGTTTATAAATTATTGTAATTACTTCTAAGATATGTTTGTTATAAAGGAAATTCATTAATATCTTCATGGTTTAATCATCAGAGAACATAAATCGCGGACCGTTTCTACTGGTGTAACTTCTAAGCTGTTTAATAAAATACTGCTATCCTGTCACAAAACGCCTACAGCTGTATTCAGATTTTCATTTTCCCTTTCGTTACGACATTCAACTTCTTACGCAAACAATTTCCTCACTGGAGTGTTGTCCGATACATTTAACAAGGACATTAAAGTCCCGTGTATTGTAGCTCTTATCGGCGAGGTTTCGACATATTCTGTGGCTTCGTAAGACAAATCGTCTCGCCTATTCTCCTGACACTAGAACAAGCAGTTTCTCCTGATAGCTCAGAGATAAGTTCACTTAGACTGTAAAATACGTCTAGACCGAGTTTCTGTTGTATTTAAGTACATGTTCCTTCCACTACTGAATCGGTTCACACAGTTCTTTCATTTCCATTACCTTGGTCGAAACTTTTGTGATGTTTCGTAATAAACGTTTTATTGTGATTGTTACGTGACCGCAATGTGCAACGGATGTCAGATTGAATACATCACTTAATGCATTACTTTTTAGATTGGGGAGTAAGTGCCCACCCATTGAGATTGTACTACACAATTAGCAGACAAAAGATTTTTTTAATCATCGCTGCGGTCAATATTGTGTTATGTAAGTTGGAGAAGTTTCTAACACTTACGTTACAAGTAAATCACTACAACACGTAGATGGTATCAAACATGAACAAATCACTTGCAATTCATTATCATACACACATTTTGCAGGAAACTTCAACAAAATGCTGGTATGTTCTAGCAGGAAGCATGGACAGGCCAGTTTAATAGCAGAGGAAGCTATCAAGTTGTCGCTGCTACACTATTAGCTACTGAACCGATAGATAGATTTATGTAAGCCCATCGCGACGAAAATAGACGAACGGTCCCACCTTCGGACGTCCTGTCCACGGCATTTAAACACCTAAATGGTTGGAATGATAATGAACGATGATAGTCTTATATTATTAGCGACTGAAAAGGCAACTAAATTGATGATATGGATTCAGAAGATTAAAATTGTTGAACAAAATTAGACAGTTTTGGAAGTTCAGTTCTATTTTAAGCAATGGTTGACATTAATAACTTTAACGATTCACATAACATCACTGAATGCTTAAATGATGGTTAACATGAGATAGTAGCATTATATCTAGGAAGGGAAAAATGTTGATCACAATGAACCAAATTATTGGGCATCACGCAGAGGCCAAAACAAAGGGAAAGGCAGAGGTTGCTTCACAAATGATAGCTTTGTAGTACTAAACAATACACTCCTACGCTTTGTTACCACATTAATATAAAGTTTGAAGCATTCAAACCGAAGACGGACGATGGTAAAATGTTAGCGTACCTCAAAAGCCCTTTAACTACTCAAAGAATCGTTGTTAATGAGAATCCTACGTGATTTTTAGTAAGGTTTGCTCATTATATAGTCATGTTTACTAGCAAACTTTACCGTTCAATGTACTCGAGTATTTGTAACGGAAAATGCACACATCACACACGAAGATTTTCTACTGGAATGACGAAGCATGTACACAAAGATTTTCTAACAGATTCTAATCTATCTGTTTCAAAATCAGTCAGTTACTTTACTTAGTTTCAAACTAGACACTAAAATGGAATCGACACACATGATTATTTATAAAACCCATATCCTGGAATTCCAATTCAGTTGCGCACGAGTGCGTGAGTCTAACCCACTAACGAGTTCTAAATCTAGGCAACCTATATAGAAACACTCAACAAAACTGCTGCATTTCCTCAATTCACGTCGACTGTGATAAAAGACTAGACTTTATTCTTTCGATCTTTAATCTGGGTGCAATAAGTATTACGATTGTAAACGCTGCACCGCAAACCTTAATTAATGTTAACCGACTTTAGTAGTCACGCAATCTATCCAAGGTAAAAATAGAAGGCTGTGTGAACTTAACCCTGTTATTTGTGAAAATCTCTGTTCTGAATCATGGAGATTAGTCAGCTGTGTATTCACTGGCAAGATGCAAGAAATAGACGGACCGTAATGTACTGATATAGGCGACGACACGTTATATTTTGTGCATAGAGACGGTGTGTGAGATCATGGAAGATATTAATACTGAAGTTGATGTTAATGTCTTAGTAGATTGTCAAACGAAATTAGACATTGTAAGTTTGTAAATAAAAAGAAATAAAGTAAATGAAATTAGGAATAACGTAGAGATCAATTTCGCACAACACTACTTCGCTGTAAGTACCAAATAGTTTTGTAAACAAAACCGCTTAATTCTCACTAAAATTACAATTAATTTTATCTACATTTACAAACAAGAGCACATTGACTTTACAAACAACCTAATCTTAGAAACAACCCATATTTATATCATAAAAATTGTTAGTCTTCCGTTTGTCTGTCAGATTTAGTCCACGGCGCCAATGTTTGAATATGATAAGGAGTGATTCGGTCTACCGCTCAAACAAACACCATGTTTGCTCATTACTATCACAACAAACATGGGAAAAGATAGCTGACCGTTACATGACGAAATTGAAGGTGGCATGTGAAAAAAATAATATCGCCAGAGTCAATAATGAAAGTGGGACACTGGTACAGTAGGTAATAAAGCCAAATATTGATTATTTTAGGGACTGAAGCTATGAAGCTGATAATTATGTTCCAGCTATGTAAAAAATTACTAATTTAGCGAAGTTAGTTCGAAAAGAAATAAAAATAGTAATAACTGTTATTGTTAGATTAGAAGTTATAGCTCAAAGATAAGCAATGAGGTAGCCACAGATAAAGAAACCTAAACAAAACAAACGGCTTATAATTAGCGAAATAGAGAAATAGATAATATTATTTATTTGTATTAGAAAAAGTTTTGGAAGTAATAAAGATGAATTGTGGAAAAGATACATTCTTTTCTACAATTCATCATCAATTCATTCAGGTGAACTTAGATGATAATGTAGTAATTTAACAGGTAAAAGATAAGGAGGTGGCTAAGTTTATGGTAATCTTTATGATGTAAAAATATAAGAAAACAAATCTAAAATGCCAGAAGCAGAAATAGACAATGACTGCCACAAAACATTTAACATATTCAAATATAATACAATACATAATACAAAAACGGTAACCCTATTAAGCAATCATTTAAATCACGATATGGAAATCAAAGACCTAGATATGCAAGTGTTATTCTACGACTAAGTTACAACTGGTACTAACAATACCTAGGCTCAGTCAAACGAGGTAAATAGGTTACGACAATGCTCGTATCGACCGGTAACCAATCGCATATTGTAATCTCTGAACCTGCGTCATTGATGTATAGGAATTTCAGTACTGTACCGTGTCAAAAGAGCGTGGAGAAATTGGTGATACTGGATAATCGGAAAGCAAAGGTAAATGAACTTGAAGAGATTGTATAAAAATTTGTCCAGGCCGACTTCATTTCAGTGGTAATTCTTAAGTGCTGACTTTTTCATCTTCTACATACTTATTTGTGAAATCTTTCTTATGTAGACCATTTTCTGATCCACTTCGATTAAGTCAATTTCTAAATCAATCGCAAAAACTGGACAGATTTGGGTTCCAACGGTAGCAAAAAGAAAATGTATCGGAATCAAAGGCCTGAGTGACAGTGTTCTACAAACTGTTGGAAGAAAAACTTGAAATGTCGAACAACGTGTCAAGTCAACAACTTTGTTGGAATCGATCGACGTGACGCAAAGAAAAATATGAAAGAAAGATTTAAAAAGAAAGAGAAATAAAAACAAATCTGTTACTAGCGGGATTTTAATGATGTAGAAAATGTTGTTGCATAGCTCTCAGACCTGGGTCAGAACGTTAGCTTACTTTAAGACTATGTCGCGTGTCGTAGATGCATTACATTGCATTGTGTCAAGTTTGTAGCGAGAACAAATAGTCGTTTAAACTAACTCTAATGGTGTAAAATGTAAAAGCTATTGTCTGAAATTTATACCACACTCATTAAAACGAAATATTCAGGCTTACTTCCAAAGAAATCATCAGCATTTCCATTATAATTCGTGTTCATAACTATTAAACTCGCAACTCACGACTAAGCGTACCTTTCAACATGGCAAAAAATTACAAATGGGCATCAAATGAAGTTGACCGACGAAAAGTGTGACCATCAGAATGGTCTGAAAGCCATCAGTGGCACATTCGACAAAAACTGACCTAGTCTTGTTAACAACTGACTGCAACAGCATAGCGGTACATTCAGATTACATTTAGAGTGATGCCGCTTTCGGTTCGCATTGTTATACGCTTTTTAGTTCGCGGGTAGATCATAACCGCTGTGTGGGTGACTCAATCGCTTCCACGAATTGTGTGCGGTGAACAGAAATGATGAGAAGACTTGGTTTATCTACGAAGGGTACATAGATTTCCGCAATTCTGCATTCACTTTTGCGTATGCCTCATTATCTGCCAGTTTATCTGTATCTATTTAACAACCGAGCGCTGCGTGTTACGTCTCGTTAATAACCAATAAGTAAATGATAAAATAGTAATTAAAAATTTAAAAGACAGTCTATCACCAATCAGGATCTTTTCCGGTCACCAACCTCAGAAACTTTGAAATTGGATCGATCAGATCTATGTCGCAACGGTTAACACATAGATCAATGCATCAAATTAATTCACTGATTCGAAAATAGCGCAATACCAACACACGTTTAACTAAAACGGTTATATCACAAACTCACGCATTCGTTTCAACCGTTTAATTTGAAAGTAAGTAGTTATAACCATAACCTATCACTCAGCTCTTAAAAGGCCAATTGAACAAACAAGAGGTGAATTAAAATGTAAAAAAAGTACAAAATGGATTTTAAAAGAAAACAAAATAAGTAACAACGAAATAGTCGAAGAATTGGGGCGTGAACAGATTGTTGCAACAGGCCGGATCTGAACAGAAGCACATATTCACAAATATCGCAATAATAAAAATTAGGAATACAATATTGTACCAAGAGATAGTTTTGAAAGTACTAATTTCAAGCATTCGATGTCAGAGTAAAAAGAAAAATCAAACGTTTTTAAAAGTACATAGAGTTGTGTTTTGATTTTCTCTTTTACCTTGGACACGTTAGATCCAAATCAAACAGCCGGACTTAGGTTGAGGTCACCCAAATATTTACACCAATTAGTTTAACATTCATTTCGTTCCATTTAATTTAATAAAGAAATTCGTCTTCGACTTTCTTCGTTGCAATGAATCTGAGGATAGTCGTGTTATCGTGAGACTACGCAAGATTTTCATTAAAATTATTGTCATGCATCATTTGTTAGCAATCAGTGTTACGGTAGCAGAAATTTAAACAATAATTACTTTTGTTAATCAAATAGAAGATGGAACACATATCAATATTGATAAAGAAGTAACACTAGAAGAAATAGTAATCAAACTATATTCAGGTAAAAAAGAACAAATGCGAGGTTTTCTCCTAAAATCTGTTTTACTAAATAAGAACGAATTCTAGTTTTGCTCGCATAATGTTAATGAGATTTGAGACACGGCCAAGTTCAGTCTCATTAGCATTAATTAATGCGTCTGTCTGAGTGTTAATTGCCACAAAACACTAACTTTTGCATGAATATGTTATTTCATCTGATATTTTGTTGAAGTGATCTTTAAACCCCTTTACGATTTCATCAATTTTGGGTTTTGCTTAAATATAGATAGATACATTTGTAAATTTCAAACAAATAATAGAAAAACAATTCATTCTTTCCATATTTGTCTGTCCTGGAGATCGAACCTTTGTTGACCTCACCCACTAAACTAACAAGGAAATCGTAGATTTATTGATGAAACCTAACACTAGGTATTATAGTAGCCTCTAGTAATTTATGCCGTCTAGACAAAACCTATTAAAGATGCTTGAAGACAGCATTATCCCCATAAAGGGATAACTCAATAGTAATGTCCAATTCTATCAAATTGATGGATTATTATTTACATAACAAACAATTTCTAATAGTAGGTAATTTAATATGCTTAAAATACTTTAATATTTCTGAAATAAAAGGTTTAGGCAAGAGTAGGATTATTTTAAGATTTTAATGTGGATATTGGAAATGCAGAAATCTGAAAATGTCGTATGCAAATTGTATTTCCAAATAGATTAAGAGATTTAGCTGCTCCATGTGATCTTATAG
Source organism: Spodoptera frugiperda (assembly GCF_023101765.2). Taxonomy (NCBI): domain Eukaryota; kingdom Metazoa; phylum Arthropoda; class Insecta; order Lepidoptera; family Noctuidae; genus Spodoptera; species Spodoptera frugiperda. The sequence goes on along the minus strand of NC_064229.1, from coordinate 7,601,047 downwards.
CTTGTTTTCCTATAAATCACAATAGTTAAAATATCATGCATAAATCAATACAAGGTTAAGAGATCATTGAATCAATCGTTTGAATTGAGCACGAATAGATTAGGAGTAAAGTTTGAATCGCAATTTTGTTCCTGCTAATGAACTACTAAAATAATCGATTAAGTAAAAGGGAGAATCGAATAATCGTTAAAATTTACTACATAATTGCGGTCGTTAATCTGTATTCTCTTTTAAATTGTTTAATGGTATCGTTGCCCTTAATAACTATTTTGGTTAACTTTAAAATTAAATACTTTTGTTTTTATAGGCTTGTAGATCTATTGAGTAAAGATTTATTAGTCGTTGGTTCAAAATGTGTGTTATTAGGCGTACCGTGCTCAATTCATTTATTACTCAGTTCAAATACAATTTCATATATAGCTTAAAGCGTTTCTTTCTTTTCTTTCAAACCGTTTTCTTCATCTATGTTTATCTTTCTAAAAACGATTTCTACATTAAAATCTTGGACATCATCATTAAATTTGAATAAAATCACATATTCTTAGACAGCTGTAAAATCTTATTGGAAAGTTTATCATGAAGATAAACGTCAGCTGTCAATCAGTTCATCGGCTATCGCTAACAGATGGGCACTCCATTTTAGGGCAATCATTTCATAAGGCGTGTCAAAGAAAGTACCATAAAAGAGCCACACATGCACACGTAGAATAAATTATATATTTGATGGATGTTACCACTGATTACCTATGCATGTTGTATTGTGTTCGTTAAATTTGATATTATCTACTGAGATTTAAAATTTGTAGCCTTTCATGCGTTTATTTGTTATAATTAGACCTATCTCATCATCTAATTACACATACCACAAGGCTTCCACAATCAAACATAGGCTTCCCCCAATGACTTCCAGATTGGTCGGTTGGAAGCGACCTGGTCGCTATTTACTTGGTCCTAAATTTTAATGGCACAGTAAAAGTAGTCCCTTAATGGCTATAGTCAGCTAAGGTGTGGCATCGTCCTCGCTTCCCGTTTGGAGCAAATATTTGTTTTAACTTCGGAAGTACACGTGACATTCCGGTAACAGTTAAGTCCGGTAAGGTTAAAATAAAAAAAAATATTCAAGATAACATTAAAACCAATACTAAAAACACATTTAAAACTTTGCTCCTGATCTGGAAGCAACAGGTGGTTGTCCATTTCGGAGCCATGATATAGATGTAAAACTTACCTAATAGTTTGTATCATCTCACTAAACGCGAAATGCTCCTTCCAGTGTCGTGGTCCCAATGATGAAGGTACAGATCCAATAGATAATCATACGCAACTCCTCAGAGACATAAATACTTCGAAAATATATTTGTACTTCGTTTATAAGAGCACTTGAACAGGTCACTGGTATTTCGATTGTTCGTCTAAAAACAGATTTAACGGTCCTTTTGGTATAAAATATTGAACAAACTAGTTCCTCACATGCAGAGAAACCGTAAAAATGTTAGTTGGATAAAATTCAATAGACACGAGACATTCCAATGCCGTAAAACATTTTTATCGAAACTACATTAACGGACATCATCCTTAACAGTCTAAAAAAGGAGAAAAAAGCAAAGATGCGGGCGTCTTTACACGACATGCATTTTAAATTGAACCTTTTGTCTCAGACATAAAGCCTAAGTAATGTTAATAGAATTAACACAACAAGCTGTCACCCCGGTTACTTTATGAGCAATGTTTTTGAAAGTTAATTTACCAACAATAGGACATAAACAAGCCGCAACGACGGTACTGTTTCTAAGCGATCAAAAATATTCACGGATAAAAGAGAAATCATAACTTTGAGCTGCAGTAACTTTAGAATAAAATGAAAACAAAAAATAAAGTGCAATGAAATCGAGACAACAGGCGAAAAACACCGCAAACAACTCATAAAAAGTAGACGACCCAGTTAATTTTAAAGCTCTGAGTAATAAAACTGGCAATTAAGTCGAGAAATGATAAAATAAGAAAATGCACAATGGAGGCAAAATGTTTCTATGCGAAATAATTGGCAAGTGTCATAACAGTCGAAAGTCAACGTTCGGTTAACAAAGCAGAAAATTAAACACTTGAAACTGTGGCTTTCAATTCGAGGTGAGTCATCAACGCCAGTTGTCTATTTAATGACGTATTATTCAATTTCACTAGTTAGCAACCAGTCGCGAGTCTCAGATACAATTAAAGGAGTCTATCAGCTTCATGCAAACAAAGTTTTAAAACAGTCAAGGTCTGCTCACGAAATATAGTTGTGGGTGTATTTTTATTTTCAAACTACATTAAGACGACCGCCAAACTGAACTTCGTAGACGTTTAGCCTTCACCATCGCAGACTGAAGTCGCACGTCAGTGGCAGCCACAAGTACCATAGGTGACGTTCACCGATCCCCAATTTTCGCTTTCTTTCATGGAAGCAATAAATTTCCGCGTGACAAGTTGGAGACTTGCCACCTTCAGGTTGCGTAACTGATGGTACTCGCAGCTTCGATACATACTCCGTGAGTCACAGGAAGTGTCAGAATTGAACCAGTGGAATTGTAATCGAAAATAGACAAAAACTATATAGTTTCTACAGATGAATTAGGTAATTTGAAACTAGATTGTAAGTTTCTGTTAGATAAGAGAATTCATGCAGACGAAGTGCAAAAAATGCAGCGAATGAAGTCACGTATAAGAGAGAAGCGAAGCGTGGAACTCGCAGAAAAATAACAAAATTCAATGCACGATTGCTATGAATTTATTACACGATGACAAATAAAGAGACTTATAAGCGAACAAAAGGTAATATTACAGATGCAATTAGTAAATTTCGCTGTAAATTAATGGCGCCAGTAAGACTGCCCACACATGACAACATGTTTACATTAGTTATGTGCAGTTAACTGTGATTAACTAGTGTTTATAAATGGAGATTGTAATTTACTGTTAACTTTGGTCATGATGGGACGGTTTGTGCAAGATAAACAATTACTTTATGCGGTAACGGATTTCCACATGCTGTTATTTGAAGTGCCGACTCTTGCTAATACTCCAGTAATGAGTAACAATGATGAACAGTGCACGAGTCAGTTGTTATTAATCAAGTATTAATAACCGCCGACTAAATTAGTCACCAAACAGTCTACGCTCAAATGCCAGTTAGTGACCGGCTAGATATGTTAATTAACGCAACGAGCAATGCTTTACAAGGTGTGCGCAGGATTCTAGTAACCTTAAAACAGAAAGTCTGAATGCACCTCGTATATACGGTCAAGGTGAATCAGTCTAGCAATTGGACGGATTAGCCAAAGATGCAAGCAATAAATGATATCTAACTAGATTATGATAAGCAAAAGTAACGCGACTGATTACATTTTTCCAACGATAACAATTTATTGACATCACAAAAAACAAATGGAAAAATATAATGATGACGTAAGAAATTAACAGAAGTCTTAACCTTCGAAAGAATACCTATAGATGCGTCGAAATTCGTTCACGAGAAAGACGCCCGCATATAAGTCAGGATAACCACAGCCGAACCGCACTCGCAAACTGGTTTCGGTGCACTATTATTATTAAAGGCTCGTGCCAATATACGGGCAGAAACGTGCTCCAACAAAATACAGTTAACAATGAAATATAAACTTAATCCATAGCATAATTACTGCAAAATTTTATACCAAAAGGACACAAAACTCAAGACGTCTCAGAAAATTCACACGATGTTACTTTTCATTTGTTTTTAGTCGTTCGCATTGGTTACATGCATTCACTATCACATCCATTAACAATAAGGCACTTGTCTAAACGTTAGGTTATAAAAACAGTTCAAAAAGTGTGTTAAAATAAATTCTCCGAGTTGAGCGCAACGAACTGCCTGCGTCAGTCGGCCGAGCGCAGAGCCGGCGACTCGCAAACTGTTCCGTTCCGTTTCAAACTAAACATCAACGGCCACGCGGAGTGCGCCCTACCTCTCTGTCTCCCTCACTATCGACGGATCCGTCAGGCGAGAACGAGACGGCCTCCAGTCAAACGTTGTTCGAGTCTTATCGCAGGATAAACTTTACAGCGACGTGAATAGTTTCCGAGCATTAGCCAGAGAGGAATGGGGCGATTACTTTTTTTGTGTATTTGGCAGGACTTTTTTCTTGTCGAATGTTAGATCGGTTTGAACTTCTATTTTTGTTATCGGAACGCGTTCGAGCGGAACGAGAGGCACGAGACAAACTTTGTTCGAACTACTTTGAACGGAAACAAGGCGATGAGTGACCAGGGATTCTCGGAAGTCTGGATATAATTAACACGTTGCTTCTCTGATAGATGCAGTAATAGTTCAACAGTTCAAGGCCACAGTGAAGGTATATTTTGAAATTGAGAACACAAACTATGTACGTCGATTCAAAATATACTTTTAAATTCAGATAAGATACGATTCAATATTGGTAAAATCTTGAGAGGAGCAACTCACGATTTTTGCTTATTGCATGCACATGTACGCACTGACCTCAATTCGCATCTGCTATCTAAAGAGATCTCCTATAGTTATTGATCGAATAACACGTCATAAATAGAGGTGCTCACTGGAGTTAGATCATCGTAACTAATGCTCTTAATGGCATTAATCATGTGAACAAAGAGGTAAATAACAAACTAGGTTTCGAGGAAAATAAATATAAATCGAAATGAACCAGAAAGCAAAGTTATGAAACATTTGTAATAACAATACAAATATAATAAATGGACATAGTCATAGAAAAAAATGTTATTATTGGAACGATTGCTTTGCGAATTGAGTTACGTAATACCAGAAATGATAAACATTTATCAATATTAGTTTCGTCTACGTGTGGAATGACAAACTTCGCCTAGATAGCATTAATACGTATTCGACATTACTTACAAGGAATTGTATTTAGGCGATTGCCGAAAAAAAGAATAGGAAGTAGATAGCAATACAATAAATGCATTTGCCAAATAAATTGAATACACAATACAATATCGAGAAATTAATAATCATTACGAGTAATAAACTGAAATGGATCAAATGCAATCAATATACATTTATAATATCGCAACAGACAACGACAATAGACTGGAACTAGAACAATAAACAATACCAAGATCAAATATCTTAAAACAGATCATCAAAATTAAAAACAAACTTTTGTTCCTGTCCACAAAGAGTGTTAAGTATTCAATGTTTAAACACATTCGTCTAATAGCATTTTCCCTAACATCTTCCATTTTAACGAATATGGACAGACATTAAACAACATATCCGGAGAGGAAATCTCGTAAAAATCATTATAAAAAGTACTCGAGAATGTCGCGTGGAATTGTGTGAAAGAGAAAAGCGTAATTGGCAATCAGTTGGACGGCTTTCTCTCAATACGATACATATTGTGTTGGTTGCCGGAAACATCTCCGGGGCAAACGATGACCATCCAAATCTTCAAATCTTCAATACAAATTATAATGACTTTACCAATTGAATGTTTCTGATTAGCTCTTTTGTCAATTCTATTATCAATTGTTGCAATAAACGTTTGAATAAGAATTAATTTGTGAAATGAAAATATATTATGGGAATATGGTATTTTGGCAGTTTCGTAATTTGCATCCTCTCACAGTTGGTCTGAGGTAATAATGATGCGATCACAACACAAACGATTATCTAATACAGTACCATTGTTATCTTTGCCATCATTTTGACTAAAATCATTCTTTAGATTGTCATATTTCTCAACAAATATAATTGTTACGTGAGTTTGATCTGTTGATTGGTGAGAGAAGGGCTCGTACAGATCTGTTTTATATTAAAACAAATCTGTTCGTTACGTAGGGATATAAAGACAGCAAGCATTATTGTTAATACCAGTCACTCAGCTTCTCATGGCTATTGACATATGAAACAGAAAGTTTATGCATTTTTAATGACAGCTTAATATCTAGAAATTGAGGTCAGACGCATTAAAAAAGTAGTAAATAAATATAAAGAACAATAAGACATTGTTGTTAGTATTAACACTGATTCTGTTATGTTCGATTAATCAACGAGTAATATAATAAATTGTGGCCTATGTACAAAAGCATCAGATAGAATTTACGTTAAGGAAATAAAATAGAAATCTTTAAAGTGACAGAAAAAGATTTAACATAGCACTTTCTAACAATAAGAGTAAAACAGTTCAAAGCAAAAGATTGATGCTCCAACACAAATCTGGATCGGAACACAATGAGAGCCGATTGTCGAAAGAACTGCCGAACTTTCTCCAAGCCCTTTCAAGGTATCAACTGGGACTTTAAGAAATAAATCAGTTTCATATAAACAGAGAAGATATTTCATTTCTGTAACAACACCACTTTAATCCAAATCAATCATTTTTGATTCTGAGGCAAGGTAATTTTGTATAAGAACATGAAATTTTAGATCAATTGAATATCACTCATCGTAGTGCATCAGAGTAGTTACATAATGTCAGATAATTCTATTGTACGTACATTGATACGCGGTTCGATACACCAAAAGGAATGTGATTTCATCATAAATCACTTTGAAAGTGACGAAATAATTGATGTGCTTGTTCACTTGGAGAAATATGGTTGCAGACTTAATTTTCTGCACAGTAAATATGTCACTGTCGGTAACTGCCTAATGACATTTTTGCCACTGTCTCGGTGATTAAGAAAGTTATTTTAGAAGTGTGAATAAGTCTTCCGAAATAAGGGTTGGAAGACTAAAAAAGAAGTCTTTAACTGCTATAGAAGCTTTGGTATACTTTGCTGAAACATTGGGAATGGAGAATTGAAAACCTTTTTTAGGTCGTTGGTGACTTAATATAATTTAGTCGCGTGTGACATCTTGACCACAAATTCTCATAATACGTCACGTTTGTCTTCACAAAAGAAGTACGTACAACAATGGATCAGACTTGAAAAGCGTAGTCGTGTAGCGCGTGCGTGCGTCTCCAACCAAAGGAGAGAAGTAATTGATTTTTAATGGGAAGCATCCAGTGAAAGTTTCTTCACAAATCGTGAAGGATTTTGGAGAATTTGTGTGGCCTTAAAATATTCATAGGTAACTTGTAAAGTGTAATCATAGCAGTATATTAAAGTTTCTGCCTTCGTAGCTTACGACTTGAAATTATGTTTAAGTCGGCAGCAACTGAATTTGTCTTAACACCATCAGCTCCTAGCCCAGTGGACCCACCAGAAACTTTCTCATTTACATCCAACACCTGTGTATTGTAGCAATATATCAAAGGAAACTGACTACGCTTCCTTAAACAGTGGTAATGGACGTTATCTCTTCATTTATATCGAGTTACAATTATTAGTGTTCGCTTCCCGGTCTTGAGCGTTGCGTACCACTACCAAGCTTCCGTGTTCCACCAGATAAATATTGGATGTGCCAACAGGAACGCAAGGCTGATGTATGGAAATGGTAACTTTCTAAACAATTTTATGCATGCAAATTGTGGATTGTTGAGTGAAAATATACGGCCCGCGGTTCTCTGTTATAGAAACCGATGGAACAAAGATTGTGGATACCTTGAATTGCATAGGGGATATACCTAGTATCGGCAAAATCGAATTGAAAGTGTTACAATACAAGTTCTAGAATATTCAATCTTATTTGAACCCAAAAACTGCAAAATGATATTCAAACTTCTTCTTTAAACCAATAAAATAGTTATATTTATAAAAACGTCTACTACTATCCTTTTTTAGGCTATCGACATTGCTATATTAGTTATAATATCATTAATATTATTAAAATAGATCGAAGGTCTAGTTTCATTATTAGCATAGAAATAAATTATACTATTCTTGGAATATAAAAACACGATATAGAATTGCTAAAATTGACCTATTGATTACAGATTCCAAATCCTTCTGTTACATGCAGGATTCTTGGGAAATCGGCTCAGTATTGAAAATACATCTTATTGAGCCCTTCTTAGCCCTACCCTCAATGGTAAGTCAAATCGTAAGTCCATAACTCAGTAAGCATCGTTTCCGTGAGATCGAAGCACATCTGCAACGCTGTTGCAAGCCCCGCCCACATCATGCCCACGCGCATATAACGATGCACGGATTTAAAGGTCTCACATTAATACTAACACTGTGTAATTTGTTTTCTGTGCGTTGTAAAGGTTAATAGTAAACAAATTGCCAAGATCTACTTGCAAATTTGCTTTGGCATTAGGCAAAAAATGGCAAAAAATCTTCTTCGCCATTTTTTTCCTTTTAACTCTTTTTCTTCATCTACAACCGTGTCCAAAGAATTGGATGAGACAAAAATCTGTTAAAGTTTCTTGCATCACTGACCAACGAACGCTTGATCATCCGTATCGTTACCATTTACTATACTTAGAGCAAATTGCTCGACACCAGGAAACATATCGATCATCAAATCAAACGATTTCTCATCTAATCGAGAATATTCTGAGAAAATCTTTGCTGCAAGCGGTTCCTATTTTCCAATAGATTTCAAGTGGCCAATTTGTATAGATAACAATTCCTTGGATAACAATAAGTTGCTCGCAAGCGTTTCACATTAGAACGGGGACCACGACCGAGGTGGCCGCGGGCAATGTCGCGTAATTCCTCGTTTCGTGTGAAGTGACCCGTGCCTTACCGTAAGCGACTACAGGGCTGGTATAGAAGGCTCGCTTATACGGAAAGAGCAGAAATTACACCATTGTTTATTGTGTAATTTCGTTTTAGATTGAGCTGTTTTGTTTAGAATACCTAATGCGATATTCATAAACTGTTTAAAATTCTTGTGGTCATATTTGAATAGTTAAAAGTATTTGTGTCCTAAAATCTATTGATACACGGAACAATAACAATCATTTCAAATGTAGCATTTGCAATTTCTATTACTATTTTATTGATTTCATTGTCAAAGTCATCTGTATCACCTCTATTGCAATTTCTATCGATTGCATCGTCTGTATCTACTACAATCGTAGGTACTATACCTTAGTGTTATGCTGTAACTGTTATAGGTACATTGTTACCCAACATTTTGTTACGGTCAACACCTGATTACTGATTACGGATTAGGATACGGTAATTGAGGCAAACTGTCAGTTATGTTCCTTTTGTTATTTTTATTGTGCAACGGAAGTTTTGCCTTTCAAGTCTTTGGCTAAACAATGATGGTTAAGTAACGTTTTTATTGTTAAGTTTGTTGAGTAGAACTTTGGTGTTATTTGTAAGTGTTGTATTATTGTTCGGTGGTGTTGATTGCCACTGTAATAGGTAAATAGTGTGATAGTGAATAGGTTCTAAATTATCTGCTTTTATTGATATTTTTTATGTGTTTTTCAATTTTTTTTCGCCCACAGAGTTATGTAATACCAAAATCCAGATCAAGATTTAAGAAATAAAATAAAAGAAAATCGTTGTAAAAGAATGTTGTCGAAAATGATTCTGATTGAATTCGACTTTCGCAGATAAAAAATCGTGAGATCAACCCACACCCCTTGAAAACATAACCACTTCTTAAACCAAACCCACATTTCCACCGTACCTAATAAAATCCCTAAAATAAATGCGGGAACACACGCTCGTGCAATAACATACGCCGCATACGGCATGGCCCCCACAATTACTCCTACAGCAAGATTTGTATGGGCACCCGGCAATTTAACGGGTTTCCATAAAATTAGGGAAACAGGGTCGTAATAGCTGGGTGGATAGCATCGATCTGGTCACGGATCAGTGACCACCGATCACTCGTGACTGGCAAGTGCCAACTGACTGTTATTTGAAGGGTTACCATTAAAAGTTTAAAACTGAATTATTCTATTACTTTCCTGTGTCATTTTACTGTCAAGCTTTGTAATTGGTTGATGTCTATCTATATGGTAAATTGTATTTGGAATTTAGGAACGGTTAAAAATTATCAATTGCCTATTTTTTTATGGAATACAAACGAACAAAATGGCAAACGAGTAGACGGGTCACCTGATGGTAAGCGATCAGCGCTGCTCATGGATACCCGCAACACCAGAGGAGTCACAGGTGTGTTGTCGGCCTTTTAAAAAGGAGTACCTATGATTAATATAGAGTTTAGGAACCGAATTAACTTCTCTTAAATTTGTATGCTATGCAATAACAGAGTACATTTGCCAATAGTAAAATCAATTACCTCACAACACAAACCCTTGTTACACTCAAAAGACTTAATCAGAACAATGATTTAAATAACAATACGGTTTATAATTAGATTTTTATCAAAGAAAACATTTATAGAACAGATAATATGCGCCCTACAAACGATAATCTTAGTGTTACGGGCGTTGTATCTGCGGTTACCATCGATAAACATTGGCTACACAATAACATGGCTGTCATTGTTACAGACAACCTTTTGTTCGCAAGTTTCTGTCATTTCGGCTTTAAGGGTCTGTGCGCAATGAGGTGTAACAAGTTAACTGGTGATAAGATTAATATTTTGTTTTCATTAGGACACAACCGTAGCATCGTCACGTCGTTTTTTATGGTATTATCACCTGATGGTAAACAATCTCTGCCGTCCATGGAGACCCAAAACACCAGAGGTGTTACAAGTGCGTTATCGGTCTTTTGGGGGTTAGAAATGTAAGGGTTGTTGGGGAATTGGGGATTGGGAAAGGGGGTAATTGGGGTCGTTGTTCTTTTTGGCTACAAGAATGTTTGTTAGAGTTTTTGGATTTGACATTGTGTTCAACCGAAGCATAGATAATAATTAATAAATACAAACATACACGATTATTTTCGAAGTTCACAATTGACCCACTACCATAAAAATCTGATTTTCCTGTAGTAACAAAAAACCCTTTAAATTCTTAAGATTTATAAATGGATAACTAGGAAATCTAATAAAACAGAATCTGGCAAAAATCTTACGACTAAATCATTATACTTTGCATCGCCGATATTCTGCGAATAAATATGGTCGACTTAGACAACAGAATCAATTACAGAAATGTTTAATGAACACACACATGTCCAGTGAAAAGTAATTGGCCAATAAACTCATTCAACTATTAGATAATCTTTACAGTTGGAGCACTAAAAGCCAATTAATTAATAAGATACGACAGGGTAGTGAAACAAAAATAAAACGTACACATAAAGAGCGAGCTTGTGATACTCATAGACTTACGTCTAGAATTGGGCCCATGCCCGTGAATACCTAATTCTTTGGAACTCGGATATCATATTAAGATTTCATATTGAGTAATCGTGCTTATAACCTCAATGTAAATAATTATTTTTCGGCTTATCTTTAACTGTTTGACAAGGAACTCGACTAGTTTCAAGCTACTTTAGAGGCTCATATTCCTGAGCAGCAATTCTTAAACCACAAAGTAGTTGACATTGTTTGTCCATTAAAAAACCAATCAATGTTTCGCCTCATTAGGCACGCACCTTAAGAACATACAAGTACTTACCCTCAGAATTAAAACGACTGGTCAGTTACTCAACTTACCTGAAACAATAAAAGCAATTATAGTATGGAGTAGAGATACCATCACTACGTTATCCCATGCGCTTGAGCAAGTGCGTGGGCATACAAAGGAATGGACATTGATAATGAATATTCAATTAGATAAAATACAGTTTATGTGTAATCACAATCCCACCCAAAACATAAATGTGAAAGGATGCCAAGTTCGATAATATTGGAATGCTTCGCCTATAAAAGAAGTGAGATCTAAATAAGTACCAAGTTCCATACACAGACCTCAGTTAAAAATGATATAACAAGTTGGCAAGTTTTCACACACTTTGTTATAAACCTACTAAACGCAATGAGTCAAGTATATAATTTTCTATTAAAACTTGCCAAGTTATATCATTTTTAACTGAGGTCTGTGTATGGAACTTGGTACTTATTTAGATCTCACTTCTTTTATAGGCGAAGCATTCCAATATTATCGAACTTGGCATCCTTTCACATTTATGTTTTGGGTGGGATTTCATTTATTTTTGTAAGGTTTATTTTCTTTTTTTCTTATTTTACTTTACTTTGACTAAATACAAACCTTCGTAACGAATTTTAGGTCGGTACGACCATTGGAAGATATAGATAATTTTTTGTTTTAGTTCCTTAGGGGTATGAATTTACACCTTCATTATTTTTAAAACCGACTCACACTTGGCCATTTTCAGATTTTTTCCTTTACCTTGACCTAAAGACCTACCTCCATGCCAAATTTCAAGTCAATACGACTATTGGAAGTGGTCTAGGTTTTTGATGAGTGAGTCAGTCAGTGAGTGTATAGTAAAAATAGCGATTTTCTGACGTCAATATCTCAAGATCTACAATAGGTACATTAATGAAATTTTGTATTTTAGATAAGTAAGTAGATCTCGATAGATACTAGAAATTTCATATGCGTAGATAAAATAGATTTTGAGTTATAGGTGGGTCGAACTTGGCCCGAAATGGTTCGTGTAATATAACCCACGGCCGGTGTGTCGGTTTTTTTGCTCGAACTTGGCGGACACACTGCCGTGTGTCTAGATAAGTGGTATTGGAAATTTTCTATGGAAGAAATTCTTGCCATACATGGAGATAATTTGAAGAAATTATCGAACCAATAATAACGGATTTAAATGGATCGTTTACATAGAAAAGATTTTATGTGTGTGTGACTTTAGAGGCACTTGAAAACATTGGACTGGGATAGTTTCTAATGTTTTGAAATTAGAAATTAAATTAATTGTTAAGAGTGATTAATAATATAATATTATCTTGCATTAAGTAGGTATTTTTTTATATCGTCACGCCTTTCATCCGCAACAGGGTAGGCAGAAGTGCAAATTAGTTGTAAGTCCCATGTAATAGGTGGTGAGCCTATTATCATACACCCAGGTATTTCCAGACTCCGTATATTAGAACTAAATAATAATATGCTAAATATCATAAACGTTTGCTAAATGGAATAAACCTTTATATGTATTCGAGTCGACAGGCGATAACACCATTTGTCTAGGGTTACTACAACATAGAATTGGTAACGGAACATATCAGAGTAACCCACTTCAAAACTAAACCAATTCACCTACGGGCAAGATATGAATAGACCCATTAAACATCTAAATTAAAACCATACAATAGCAGTTTAATTCTCCATGGTATTATCAATAGCACCATAATAGGTTGCATAATTCCTATAAACGATAAGCTAGATAGCGCTACGTAATCGACGCCTGAGCAATCGCTATCCCAAGGCGTAGCTCCATCCATCACTGGTGCCCTGGTAGGGTTACCCATAGATATTTGATTGGGATTACTTTGAAAGTATAGTGAACATATTCAGAAAATTCATGCATGTGGAGCACGAGATTTATCCATAGGTGAAGTGTAATTATTGAACCAGGATCACCCTCTGCTCGGTTTTGACCTCCCATCTCATCAAACAGGGGTGTAATGCTACTATTTATAGTTCAGTGACGATCTATACTTTACTACATAGATAATGAAAAGACTTTTACTTCTAATAGAATGAACATAAAGTCTACAATCACATGAAACTAACAAATAACTTTTTACAAAAGACAATTATGAAACAAATTGTTTATAAATTCCTTATTTTCACCATAATCTTTACCTTCAACCTCAACCAGTAGACCACACATGAAAGCCCTATTGGCGGTCAATATGAATTATGATAGCACATTTAATTTATCGAGGTACCACATTCGATTCCGTGTTAGTTTCTCTTGTCACATTGTCCGATGGATGGATAGCCCCGCCCGTGGGTGCAACCAGGTGTTCGACTATATTAATATGTATATTAATTTGTAAGACATCGGTATTGTCACTTTTGATGGCTATATTTTATATGGTTACAATGATTTTCTTTATATTTGAATACATACTTTCGATAATACTGGTATGATTGCCACTGGTAACAAGGGCATATGATAATGGTCATAGCTTCAGCATGTAATGTTGTCGTGTGAAAAGTAAAGTTTTTAATAGTAAAACTACTATATCTAATAACGGACAGTAGTAATACATTTAGATATTTAACTATGGGTAAATTGGATAAGTATTTTCGAAATCGAAATCTTCTACTGGAATTTGGTTAAGATTTATACCTACCTAGTTTATGGCTATTGCCATTGTTACGCTATTGCTTTAGATATGTTATGAGTACTGACATAAATAGAGACTAGTATATATGTATATAATAACTGCTATATATAAATAAATATACCATAACTGCTCGAACTTATACAGTGTACACACACGAGGAATAAATAGTATTACTAATGGAAATACTGAGTTGTATATCTTTAACTGTTACCTACCGTATCTTGTTCAGAAGACATTATCGTCAGTACAATATCCAAATCGATATAATAAAGAAGTCGGTTAACAACCACCACAAACTATACACAAAACAAAATTTTCCACTTCTAGAAAGCAAAACACAATGTCTTCACTAGTTAGTCTCACAGTACTTCACACTATAAAACCTACGTCAAAACTAGTCACAAGAACTCCTAGACATAAAATGTTTAAAAATTCCACTACAATGTCACTTTTAGCAAATTCACGCGATTGGTTAGAATTTTTTAAATAAATATCTGCTAATGTGCACGTCTAGACCATTCTGCCAGTATTATGCAATGTATGATGTATGTGCTATAAGTACATATTGGTTTGCTAAAAATATGCTAATGTTATATTGACGTTTTTAAGCGTAGCTACTGGTGTTCACTTTATACAGAAGTTCAGTGTAGAATAGAATAGGTGTTAAAAAGTTATAACTTAAAACTCAATAACTAATCACACTTATGACATCACAATCGTATCATGCCACACACATAAGTACAAGTAGTTCATAAGTAAGAGAGTCATGCTTCGTCAGCACGAATGGGCCGGCTCGAATGGATTGATACAACGGACTAATAGAAAACCGATTTGTAACAACGCTTGCGTTAACTCAACTACGCTTTTCCCCAATGTTCCCAATCTCCAACAATCCTCAAATTCTTAACCTGACCAAAAGACCGGCAACGCGCTTGTAACGCCTCTGGTGTTTAGGGTGTCTAAGGACGGCGCTGGTTGCGTACCACCAGGTGATCCACTTGCTCGTGTACCAGCCTATCTCATAAAAAAAACAAATCTTCAAGCAAACCACACGTTGCAATACCTTACAATTACATATTATTCTTGCAACCATACCCTGTCTGGCACACACGAATCCCATAGCAAATCATCAAGAACACACATCAATCGTCACACGAATTCAGCAATACGCTCTCAAGAATCCACTACTCACGTAAGGGTCTTAGGTCACATAATAATTCTTATGGTACTTCACGATCATGTTATTTGAGCAGTCCCGGATTTACTATGGGGGCTATTATGGGCCCAACGCTACCTAGGAGCCCTATAAACAGGTTATTATGGTTCGCCAATATATTGCTCAATCTTTTGTTACTCCAAAGGTGTAAAAGCTTTTCATAAACATAATTGATAAGTACATAGATAGATTAATCTTTATTGTATGTAAATTAAAACGTAAATTGTATTTTTTTTATCTTTATTTTAAATAGGGGTATTTTATACAAGGTATATGACAGTGCTATCGAACCTTATGAAGTTACTAACTACTTTTTAACTAATAGCAGACTTACTATTTAAAACGTTACAATGCAAACATAAAAACATAAATTGACATGTTTATTTTAACCACACCCAATACAAGAAAATCTAATTGCAAATATACTAGAGCAAGTTCCACCAAGACTAAGAACTACTCACTTCTTATCGAATCCGACCCTGTATCTCTGCATAAAATTATCTTGCATATCGCATAAGTAGAGGTGATAACTGTTGTGTAAGATGATCTAACATTCTAACCAGTACGTGATCGAGGGTGTGGTCGCATTTACTGTTATTCGCCTGGATCCATTGGCACTGGACGTGGTGAAGAATTTGTATCGGAAATTGATATAGGGGATAATGAGAGAAGTGTTGTGGTAATAGTCTAGAATAATTTAAATTATATAGGCAGATATTAGGATGGAAATGATGAATTTGGACAGGAATCCAGATAAAATACTACTCTTTAGCAAGCTCAATAAAAGGAAAAGTGATACTATAGTAGGTATTAAAAAATGCTCTTTTATACAAGATCAATCCAGATTTATAACCAATCTGGAAGATCAAATAAACAATTCTGACAGATAGAACATATAAAACAAAGCAAAGAAAACTACATAACAAGAAGAATAACAAACGAAACCACACTACACCATTATACACGTTAACATAAAGACCATACAGCGATGACAATCATAAAATCAGACACTATCTATTCAACAAAGTCTCAATTTCGAAAGCGTATGAAGATTTATAACCTCGGTATTCTCAAAAGGATGGCATAAGTACAACCTCCAAGAAATATGAACCATTTGTCAAAGCAGAAGTTCCTGTATATCGAAATATTACAATCGACCATTGTTTAGATTTCGCAGCAGATATCGCAACGTTACAAATCGTAGGCAAACATACTCGCGCCGCAGGAGTGAAATTTTATATAGGGTTGGCGATAGAAATGTCATTAGAGTATGTAGCATTGTTATTGGCATAACTGATGACCAATATTGTCATTATCCTTTTTTACGCAGCTGCAGCAAAAGCAGGAGTAGGAACGGGGTGGTTTTTAGTCAGTAAAGTCGAACAATTAAAAAAAATGCTTTTCTTAATTCTTAAATGTTAGAAGTAATTTAAAGTTGAACCGCGACAACTGAGAACCAAGTAGAAGAAGCAAGGAGAATAAATTATGGATACAAATAAACTCCATAGAATAACAAATCAAGAATAAGTCAATTTTCAAACACAACATAACTCCAAATTGTCTCCAGACTAGGACCGAAATTTTGCCGATCTTAAGACAAAACTGTACACGTGTATTTCTTTATAAGCACCATCATCTATAGCCATGTAAGTACCCAATAAATCATGGTAGACAGCCCTGGTGTAAACAGCTATAAAGTTGCCATCAGCGACACCTTGAGGTGGAAGGTAAATCACGGGGTTGAGGGCAGCAACTTTCCAAGCAACATGCATTGTTACACACATACTAAACACGACATTTACTTCATCATTAGAAATACTCATGTATCATACGCGAACCACGACTTTCATCATAAAACTGTACTACTACTGGGGATACCTATTACTAGTTATAATACTCATTGTAAAGGACACGATGGGATTGATATACCTTTAGATAAAAAACCCTAAATAAATAAGAATACGAAAAAACTAACGATATATGGTAATGATTTCAAAACATTTTTGATAACGATGTATCAGTGTAATATAAAGATGCGAGTTCTAACCTTTAGGTTTGAGGGTATATGAGACACAATAGAAAACACATTATGTCTCGTACAAATCTTCACTCCAACTCCAGCATACGATGGGTTAGGCAATAAAGGCACATAAAAATACCAGAAATCATTACAAACACAAATCTAGTCGCCTACGAGCACTCTGTAGTCGCAGTTATTAATACACCGTACTCAGCAATGAAGCCTGAGGCTATCTGCTGCTCAGTCATACTTTTCACCAAAAAAGACATAAAAGAAATAAAAGCACTAAAATAAATAAAAAAATCGATACTCAAAATATCAACACCGCTTACATAAGAACTTCCATTTAAATCCGGACATACTGACCTTTATATTGTCTCAATTTACTCGAAACAATTTCACCAAAAGCTGCTCACAGTCGAAAATAAAGAAAAAACAGAATTATGCGATGTTAATAAAGATATCACGTATTATAACGTAATCGTCTTTAAACTTGAGAAAGTAAGAATATAAGAATGATAGTATCTAGATGTATTTTTATGAAAACGTGAAACAAATAACAATTATGTAATTGTTATGAAGTTTGCGAACGAGAATATGTCGTGTTCTACTGTGTTTTATAGGGAAATAACGGTTTGATACGTCAAGAGATACATTGTGAAGTAGTTCAGGTAGTTTTAAAGACATATTGTGGAAATACACTGCCTTGAATAATGGACTGCATGCTTATGTGTAAAGAGGTTTTTATTCCTGGGTTTCAGCTATTTCTGAAATATTGGTCAGTCCTATCTGTCTAATTATTTCGAACAGAGGGAGTGTGGTGAATAAGTTGAGTGATTATTTAACAAATGAAAAGAACGTTACAGAAGTTAATTTAAATAAATACCCTTTCTGGGATTACGAAACATGCGACAAAGTTCATTATAACCTACAATAACACTAATACTGAAAAAGCACGAGCACAAATAGAAAATAGCTAAATAGAAGGAAAAATATTACTAGCCTAACATTATTAGTAGTTACCGCAAACAATGGACAATAAACAGACAAACAGGGAATACCAAACATACGACTAGACCATAACCGTACGTAATTTAAATCCTAAATGACACATACTGTGAACTGAAATTAACATATACAGAAGAAACTTAGGCTGCAATGATGATATTAAGGAGTAAATAGATGTAGGAATTGCTGTCTTATCAAATGAAACTATAAAGGCTGACTGCCAAGTGAAAACTGAAGACAAACGCAGGTCACTGATGGCAGCAAACGTGTTAATAAAACTGACAGACAGTATGAATACTAAAGATACTATGGATGGTAGATCATCAAGGAAGATCAGGCATACTGTTATGTAATTTAGCCAAGAACTATGAGACAGACAAGCAAGAAGATAGCGGAACAAAAATCCACATTAGGAGCACAATCACCAACTATAAAGATGTCAGGAGCTCACTGAATAAAGTAAACAAAGACAAGGAAGCCACTACATTGAATACTTTAACATCATTTGCATATCGTGTTTTAAGAGCTGGAGAGAAAATCCAGCACATTGTAGGAATAAACGAGTCGTTAGGACAAATCGACGACGAAAGTTTGGATTAAAACATTTCACTAACCACTGTTGGTGCAACTAACTGTTCTCGAATATTCCAGCCAATTAGATCGCGTTGATTGCGAAACTGATTTGTTTTGTTATTGATTTTGCATGAGGAAACGGGAGTTGTGTCTGGCTTTTGTGTTTTTTTTTTACTATTTAATTCATACCTATGTTTTCAAGCCATTGTTTTAATATTTTCCTAACGTCTAGTCCATTATTTTCACCATCAATCCAAAATATTAATAGACGTTTAAGCTCTACAAAAACAACATTACAAGATCTTCTAAACCACGTAATAAATCAACACCATTTCAAAATATAAGCAACAATTTCAACAATTCTAAATGTACACGATCTCACTCTATTCGCCACACATTGCAATATCAAAAACTAGACAGTTTCGACAATAGTGTGGGTGATCTAGAATCCGTGGTAAGTGTTGCAAGCTAACGCGACGATCGCGCCACCGATAGCCTGCGCTAGGGACGCTGTCACGACTAACACGAACACATGAAACCTCCACACTATACTTATTTACTGTCTGCTAGCTTATTATCTAAATAAGAATGGCAGGAGGTTGATTATGTGTCTGAGTAGCCCAATCTATTTCGTGGTTCATTACTAAGTAACCTCTAATAAAGACGGGTATTTTGAATGTTACTCTTGCACTGAAACAGTACGTACCTATGGGATTTCACGGATGAGATGTAAGCAAATAGTTAAAACAAGTGTACATGTTTCTAAATACAAAACAATTAATATTTTACAATAACAATACAATAGATTTTTAGTATTCATTCCACTTATAGATGTATTTTTAGGGTGGTGTTACATACCACCAATACATATATGTATAAGCGGATTGAAAATCAAAAATCTATTGTATTGTTAGTGTAGCATGGATTTCCAAAGTAACGCCTGACACTGTTCTATAAAGTAATATTTTTCCAAGCACCAGTTTGGTATATCCATTAATTGTATAACTACGCTACTGACTGCCTGTGATCTAAGTGTGTTAAAAGGCATGAAAGATAGCAATATAAATCATTAAAATATCTACAAAATAAATCTGATTGCAACTGTTAATTGCATTAATAGTCACGGCAATAACTTTAAATTAGATAACGACTTGTTAAATGTTTTCAAATTAATTCAAGCACTTGCTATAGACGCTTTTCTACAGTAAGCTCATAATCGATAAATTATCGAGAGAAATCAAGGATTTTATAATGAAAGAAATTATTATTAAATAATCTAAAATATTATACTAACTAGAATAATAACATTCGAAGGAATGACTTATTACATAGGTCGAATTTCCAGAGAAATCAATAATATTACATGATTCAATCACATTAAGATTACACCATTAAGTTTTATTACATCCGAATTATACTAGGTCTCAAAACGTAAACCATTTCACAACGTAACAAGTCAAAAACTTAAAGATACAAAATCCTAACCGTCTAGTTTAGTTATCAACTTATGAAATAGACTTCTTGTACAATTAAGATAAGACTAATGCACAGCGCAAGAACTTGTAAATTAAAAATAACGATCTTGGAGTCACGACAGGTTAGAGGTTTCTCAGTAAAATTTACATAAATACCACGGATTAAATTCCGGGTAAAGACAAGGATTTCAACCGTACCCCAGGAAAGACATAACGTACTATAAAAGCGAAAGTTAATAGTGCATTACATTAGATTATATTCATCTACGAAGATAATGAGGTTGAAATGCAAACAACTAAATCTTTAAGCATTGATAACAGGAATTTAATACTCAGGAAATACTTTAGATATGTTAATAAAGAACAAATTCCAGATAACAATAATCCTAATCCACTTAAAGTGAATGAGGAAAATGACGAAATGATTCAAGCTGTTATAGACCTTGTTAATTATGATGATGACAGGAACGATAATCAACGAGACAAGAGGGCACAAGATAAGGGAGAAAGCAGTGATGTTGAGGTCACAGGGTAATGTGCTGAAAGTAATACGACGATTACATGGAAACATGACGATGGCCTTACAAATCGCACTCCGCAATCAGATTGTGAGGCTCCATGCAAATATAAACACTGTTGTTCGTAGCCGTTGACATTTAAGACCAGAAATACATCTCGTATCTAAAGTTTATCGGTAAAAGTTAGCGCCGTCGTCAGAATTATCTGTGAATCGAATAGCTATTGATAGTGCTCACGCTAACTGAACTGTTTTGTGTTTATATCGGAGTGGCCTTTAATTTTAGGGTCGATGAGAAAGTGTCACTTCTTGTTCTGAAGGAACTCAAAGGCTATAAAGTAACTACCGAACACCAGGCAATTTTAGTAATATGGAAATATTTAAACTCTTTAAATGTGTAGACTTAAGTAAACAAAACTCCGTTCATGACTAACTCAATACCAGGATGAATGATCAAAATATAAATTATGCAATAAAGTAATTTTTCTTCCGTGTAATAAAAAAATGTCTCACACAAGTATTTTTTGTTAAGAAACAATGCCTCACACTGGGATTTTCTCCTGTGTTGTGGGTGCGTTTACAAACATACAAGTTCACATACCCAAACCAGAAGCAACAATTTGTCGACCACACAAAGTTGCTCTGTACGGGAATTGAACCAGCGATATGTTGCGTGACAGCCAGTTCCTCAGCCACCGCACCAACCGTGCGATCAATTCGGTATTATAACGACAGTTATGTCAATTTCATAAGAATATTATTTAATTGCATTTACAGATAGTCATTGTCTCTACAATTCCTGTCATATTTAACGTTTGTTAAATATAATACACCTTTCAGATTTCCCAGTTAAAATACACCTACATCAAAATAAGATCAAGATTGCAAAGGGACAATGATAGATATTAATCCATTTCTCTTATACTTTCACAATACGTAGGAAGATGAACAATTCATTGTAGAAATACGAGTAATTATTTATAACAATCACGATGAGCTTTATAAACAAGACGAAAAAGTTCAAAATGCACTGCAGTTAGTTGTGGAAACAATTTTTAAAAGAGGTTGTTTGTACGCCCAATTTTCTCGTAATAATACCTAATTTTGTGTCACATAGTAACAATTTCACTATCTATGTCAATTATAATATATTAAAATTGATTGTCTGTTAGTTTGTCTGCACGGTTGGTGCGATGGCTGGGCAACCGCATGTAGCGGGTTCGATTCCCTCACAGAGCAACTATTTGTGTGATCCACAAATTATAATTTCGTGTCTGGGTGTCATGTGTATGTGAACTGTCTGTGTCTGTTTGTAAACGCACCCATGACACAGAAGAAAATCTTAGTGTGCGGTAAAGTTAAACTCGAAAAATTGGTATTGCTTTTAGTAGGTAAGCATCAACATTGATTATCAATATGTTAACTGGAACATGTGTATGTGTGAAAAAAATATTTTTACAGCCAATAGTTTTTACCTTTTGATACATGTGCATAACCCAATGCAATATTTAAAAACAAAAATCACCCAAGTAAAGCCACAGCACAAACGCTAGTACAATTATAACGGTGTAACATTAGCTGGTACTGAACCATAGCCATGTGACATTGGCTTGCGTGTGCGCACATAATATTCCTGTTTTAAATAACGGCAATTTATACATGAATGAAGGAAAATCCACCGAATTCATAGTTCACTGGTTATTGGTGTCAGTTGGTGAATAGATGACAATTATTATTGTTTTTTTATTTAACTGTACTTTTCATTAACATGACATCCCATTTCAGTGTGCTTTTCCACCAGAGATGTGCTATGTAGCTATACTGCGAGGATGTAATAGCTAAGCTGTGAAACTATGTGACCGTTTCCACTGATACTAAGCTATGTAGCGGTGCGAGTAAGATGTGCTATGAAGATGTGCCGCCGCAAACTAGCTACGCGAGAAAGATGCACACCTTGGGAATGCGATGCATCGATGGAAAGGAAACCAAACATAAACATAATGTCCAATACCTGGCGTAGTTATCCTTTTTCCTTGAATCCATACACAGTTATGTATAAATCCCTGTGTAGGAAATCCTTAATGTGAATAAGATTCAAATTATAAACTGGAATCGGATAATCTTAATCATAAATTAAAATAATAGTTATGGTCTTGTTAGTGTTGAAGTTTATCTTGTTAACGTTTATTGGCTCATAGCAAGTCTGAAAATGACTTAGTGTCTCTAGGTGTAACGGTATCATCAACTACGTAATAAAATAACTATTGAAGAGATATACGATATACACTTAGAATTGTGGCAGCCAAAATAGAGCTTGAAATGTTGCTTTTTACAATAAAATAATTCTTTATTGACAAAAAGTTTACACAGATAATCGGAATATGCTGACCCCTGAACTAGTTTTACACTATAAACTAACTATGTAGTTTATTATAAGGGCCAGTTATTGTATATAGTATTAACCCACGAGCCATGAACATGCGAATAAAAACAGTAATTATTTTTTTCAAATTAAACTAAATTGAATAATGCAACCTCTTCAATTTAATCTACACAAAAAAGAGAAGAAGCAGTAATCAACAAAAAAATAACAAACAAGTACATACGTCTCAAGTCCCATTCTTATTAGATCACCACACGCAATACAATTAAATTATTTTTTACAGGATGACTTGTCAAACATCGACAGATGACATGTCGTAAAAGAGAATGAATGCAGGCGCGACAGGAAACGCATACAATTGGAAGCACCGGATATTTGTTAAAAGGGCTCGACCTTGCCCAACAATCGATAAAAGTAAGGTCAATTGGCAGGATTCGATGGATAAGCTTGATTATCAATGGATAATAGACGCTATGTCAACAACAGAAGATACATTCGTGAAAGATGATGCTGATAAAAAAAGAATTGACGAATATTTTTTGATCGCTTCTTTAGATATTGGCAATGTAGTTAATAATGAAATTGTAAAAAAGGATATATGAAATTTCAGAGAATACATTAAGAAAATCAAAAGGAATAAGGAACATATTTTAACGTCGAATAAATCAGTAATTACAATCCTTCTACGCATACAAAAGTACGCACGAAGCAACGTCGATACTAATAACAAAGCACATAAAGTTGCGTGCCTTGAAAGCTAAGCTCGCAAAATTATAGCAATCTTCAAACGGCCATAATTCTGTATGAAAATGAAAATAAACTGAGATCTTATAACTCCACCGAGAAGGAACTAAAGCGAATAATTGTAAGCCAAGGTAATTGTTGGTTTTCGCTCCGAGATCATAAAGGATTATAAAGTGGCAAATAATGCGTTCCAAGGAGAACTTCCAGGAGCAGTGCAAATTACTAAATAATTATCTTAAAAACCCGTTTCAGGAAACATAATGGCTGAGCAAACTGCATCTAACGATACGCTTCTCACAAACTCAACGTTTGTTACAAACTAGAATCAACAATTTTATGGCTCGTAAAAACACAAACAGCTCAAGGAAATCCTGATATTATCTAACGTTTCTTCACTAAAGATACAACAAGCACTAATTTAAAATTTATTCAAATCAACCAAATAGCACGAAAGAGGTGTGACTGTATACTGGCAAGACGCGTAAATCATAATTACTGTAATAAGGAGTATGAGCCGATCCATACAATTTCCTGAACTGAGTATAACACAATTATATATCAATTAAACTTCAGCCAGTGATTACAAGAACTTTCCTAGTCCACGTGCCGTGTTGTGCAACCCGGCTTTGAATTATGGAGTCACTAATACTGATCAAGATAACTCGAAAGCAAACCATGGAGTGCTGAATAGTGCTGGAAAATTTATAGCCCTAAGTGATAATATGGCAGAACAAACATTAATGGAAACTGATATAAATTATGCGGGGAAAGGAGGAATCTATGTTAAAGACAATGTTTCGAAGAAAGCCAATGTAGAGTACGCATTAACTGATAATTCATTTAAGTGTTCCGTCCTTTCATTCAATTGAAAATTTGTATTAAAGCTCACAGTGACGCAAGAGGAAATGGTCTCGTTATAATTTATCCGGCAGGCGATTCGCACCGACCGTTTGATTAGTCCAGTATATGAGACTTGACTGGCGTTTACTCAAACGTAAATTAAATTAAAATAGTCTACTGGAATGCCGGTTATTTCATTTCACTTTCATGGATAATCGCATAATCACTACAAGTAAACCGAATCTAGATCGTTTTATCAACACGTTGCCTTCTAAGTTCAATACCATTAATAATTTCATAAGACTTGACTATGGTACAGATAGTATCCATGCTTACATTCACGCTAAACGAACGCAATCGGACAGATCTAATCGAGACATCGTCTCGAAACAATTTATTTATAGGCTCATTAGAGAACTTAGTTCATATGCTGTAAAAGCTCTTTAAGAGCGCAGAGAGCATTAATACCCTTATAATATGCGATATACAAGATAACGCTCGAGCAATTGGTAATTTATTCAATTCCAACCTGTGCACACAGGCCTTTCTCAGTAGGATGAAAATACTATGAGCAATTTTGACAAATAAAATAATTGCTTGTCTTCTATGCACTGGTACATGTGCTTCGTAACCTGCTGAATAATTCAAGGCACGCATAATCGATATGCAATACGATACCAAGTGTATCGATTTCCCTTTCAGTAAAATACGAGTTGGATTCAGTGGAAAATGCCATTCTGATATATCCAGTGAGTGAAACGTAGAAAATAAAGATAGCACCATCGATAGTATAGCCGCGGTAGTATTTAACTTTCGAGGCAATGAAATCATCAAGTGCGTTGAAAGAGAAGGGCCCGTACATAATGAAATAGAACAAACACAATAAATTATTATAAACGTAATAGAGCAAGGCGTAAACGGCGTGAAAGTTTAATTAATTAATGAAACTGAACCTTAAAACGAGTTGCCGACAGTTTACAAAGATAACACAAAATACGTCCATGTTCATAATATAGAAATTGCTCGGTATATTTACAAAATTGTGTTTGCTGGTTACAGAGGTGATAGCAACAAAGCAACTGGATATAGTATTAAGGAATAAGATTGAATTTCAACTGGTGAACGATCTCCGTAAAGCAAAGTTGTAATGGAAGGTGAGAAATTAACTAACGGCTAAGATTTTAATGTTGAGAAAATACGTAGTGGCTCAAGAAGCAGGAACTTTCACAGATTTGAGATAAGACGTAGTTAAAGTCAAAATGACAAGCACAGACATCTCAGTTAACAGTTGCATTTGAATTCTATGGCGGACGATGAAAATAATGGAGGATTACGAAGTAATCAATGGATTATAAATATTTATGAAGACGTTTCTGTGCGTAATGAACAGTTTCCTATCTTCGGTAAGGATGATAAACATTCGTCTTTGATTCATCTGATGATAACGCATCTACAGTAGAGAGATAAACATTTTAAATTATCGTTTCTACAGAATTCACATACAAGTCTGATATATCGCTCTGTCCCGTGGGATAAAAAGTATCCTATGTGTAATTCTAGACTATCCCAAATTTCATCCTGATCCCTTCTGCCATTTGACGTGATTAAGTAACAAACATACACACACACACGATTCGTCGCGTGCTATTTCTAATTGTTGATTTGGTATGATCGAATAGGACTCACGATTATTAATAACATATGGACAAAAAAGACAGTTAAAAGCAAAATGCTACATGAGACGAAGGTTTTAGTACAAAATCATTGAATAATCGTGAAAGTAGAAATTGGAAGCGATAATTTCCTAGTAGAAAGATATTGAAGAGAATGTGTAGTTCACACGTGTTGGGTAGCTCATATGAAATGTCTGACCCTTCAACCTTACATGCTAAGTTAGACGAAGCTTACCTATAACTAAGAATTTTACAATTGTATGAATATTTTAATAGATACAATTTTATTTCTAGATAGAAATGGCATCTGCATGAGCGAATCTTATTGATTCACGCGGTTTAAAAAGTATTCTTGTGTCTCAATGCATTTTTTGCATAACTAAGTCTACTATCCACGCTCAGACTACAGACTAACCTATAATTTCTAATCTATCTCATACTACAGTGCAGTTTCGAATAATGTTACAACCATTTTTATTTTTTGTACCACATTATCATATTTACTCTCAACTGTTAATAGCGCACCTTAAGTCAATATCATGCAGCTAAATCTATAATCAAGTCCAAGTTCCAATCGAGCGAGGCTCATTATTTCGAGCTAATGTTTCGTCATATTTCTGCGGAGTATTAAGGCTGCAGCCTGGGGGCTCTAAGCAGGCTATTGTGGGGGATTTTTGCCACAATATGTTATCAGAACTGCGTACTACAACCACTTTCGCGGTGCTTTCTAAATTCCCTTGAAGATTAGCACGCAAGTATACTACCGGTGTCGACACGGAAGTTTTATTGCCCGTGTTATTGTGATTGTGTCGATAAAAACGTGCGAGAAATATGGACCATATTAGTGCCGACAGAGTTCAGATGTTTCTGTCTTCGTCGCAATCTGGGAAGCGAGCTTCCTTTCTCATGAGTGTAGGAATTTGTTGATCAGATAGCTTTATAGTACTTCGCATCTTTTCAAGCAATATATCCTAAGGACATTTCCGAAAGAGTTTAATTGCTAGTGTAGGGACAAGCTGACGGATACTTAGGGTTAGTGGATCATCTTAGGGGCAGATTTGTGTTCAAGATTACAAGATTGGCTTGTTTTAAGTAAATGGTTGACCATCACGCATAATTTATAGATGAGACAAAGGCAGTAGAAGCCTCATCCTTAGTATATTTTGTATACCAAAGCAGCTTGCGTTCACCTGTGCATGACATTTCAAAATTGATAAATATCTGTACACCTCCTCGATACCTAAACGTACAAGGAGCCGTAACACCAAACTTCAGTATAATTTATTAACTAAAACATCGCAACTTAAGCTTAACCATAAATCCAAACAAAATTAAGCATAATTTATTCTACCAAACAGTTCAAATTCGTGATCCACAGTAAATCAAATGCCGACGATCTGTCCTACTTTATTCGTCCTTTAGTCTGTAGTAAATCTTATCCGCAGGCATTATTACTGAATGCTACTTTGCACGTAGTATCTCCGGCCACCAGGGGGCGCGATGGCGCGATACTATCGCGTTGACGCCGCGGGAGAAATATTGCGCGCGCGCAAGCTCACATCTGGAAGTCCCCTCTACTACAACACTATCGAGTACAACATTTCAAATGCATTTTCAGCATCCATTGCTTATTTTGTAAAGGCAGTTTTCGAATGATGAAGTGTTTAGCCTGTCATGTATTTGTTAATAGTTACTAAGATTTAGTGTTGTGCTCGCGTAAGTAAATTCCCGGTCTTGTAGGAACGTGCCTTATTGCAAGTTACAAGTTGTGAAATTATTCCTTTGTTACGTGTAGACATAACAAATTTGTTCAGAAACAACATTTTAGCTTCCCATGACATTGATTTTGTTCGTAGCTTTTTTGATTTTTTCTTCGTTTCAGACGCGAGTTTGTTTGATGAAGCTGTAACGAAATGTTTTAACACGATCTTTGTGAAAATGTTAAGATCAATCAGTGGTTTTGATTTGTAATCCTAAATCCATTGACTATGACTCTATCTGCCTGTTACACTGTAGCTATTATCCCCTTTTTTATAACACATGAATGAAGTTGTCTTAAAATCCTCTCTCTTCAATCTTCAATTAACCAAATTTCTTCAACGCGTAACAAAAGGACACGAGTGAAACCGCTAAACAGACATTAGTTTTATATTTCAAGAGTACTTTCTCCAGCCAATCAAATAGATGACCATCTCTTACGCGTGATGACACAGACAGAAGTGATATAAGTGGTAGAAGTGACATGTAACAAGATGAAGTCGGCAGATCTCAAAATAGATCGAGCCGTGTCGAACCAATTAATACTAATTTGTGATCTGATACACGATACGTGATTTGCGAATCAAATTGAATTTAGTTTCACACGTTTATTAGATTGATATGTTGATATTACTAGTGTCTAGTGTAAGTAATAAGCTGTCGTAAAAGTATACTGTTTAGTGTAATATCCTGTCGTGTATGTCATGTATGTTTTTAATCAAAGTGGGCAGGATAGGATGAAGGCTTTCATATAGTACCTTGTTGGTTTTTATTAGTACGAGTCTGAACGAGGAGCCGATGTCTATGGGTAAAGAGACTTCATGAGAATTTTCCATCTTTTGTTTTATACCAGGACGTTGGCAAAAAAGCACACTAGATGGTAAGTGGTTACTTGGGATATTAGATGTGCGTAGCCGAACCTTGAGAAACCTATTTACTGCCTTCTTGAAGAAACCCACCTTTCTGGAATCGATAAAACCAAGCTTTGCTCCAAACAAATATAAATTTTTGGAAGTAAATTGAAATTAATAAACATAATGATTTGATAGATTTGTTTGTAAACGCACCCACGATACAGGAGAAAACCCTAGTGTGGTGACACTTTTTTTTGTAAATAATAAAAGATCAGGATATCAAACTCTAGCATTTATTCAACATCAACACTTTCTACCACTCCACAAACTAGTCAGGTTAATTTAAACACTTTTTATTTGATTAAGTTACATAACGTAATATGATCGTAATTAATGCGCGTACGTTGTATACAAGTAAGTTTAATGACTCCACTTCAAAATTTTAATAACCAAATCAAACATATCCGGACATGATACATTATTACAATTTCAATAGAAAAAATACACCAATTTAAATATCAGACTCTCTCACATTAATCATATGGGTATGCATAAAACAAACTGCCAGTGCGCCTGAGGGAGCGAAAGTAGCTACCGAAGTGAGCCGACGCAGGCCGAGTTTAGCCGATCTTACGGCGCGATAAATTCATTAATCACTTGCACTGGCGGCCAAAGTAAATGGTACCGTTTTCCTACACTTACACCGCCTGCCAGATTAACAGTTATTGCTTTCCTATATCGCTGTTAATAATGCGAAATTAGTTCGCGTCTCGATTACAAACTGAGACTATTTGTCTTTGCATTGTTCCGCGATTGTGTGGGGAAATCTTGGTATTGTGTTTATGTTTACGTTAAGGGTTTATATCTTATGATATTGCCGTTTCTAAATAAATTTTCAAATTATGTTGCAGCTTAGCAACAGAATTATGTCCAGGGCATGGCTAGACTAGACTAGGCAACAGGCTCGACCTTATTAGTATTACATGAGATCCACAAAGATTCTCAATAGGAGAACAATATCTGTATAACTTTTCGAGACATAAAACGCGTCACAATGATCTCAAGATTTTCTAACGGTACCTACAACGTAATCACGCTTCTATTGATATAGCAAAACCATTACCTACCTAAATTTATTTACGCTTAAAAAAATCACTCATCCATATTCATTTCATCCATATTCCTTCATTTCATTCTTTAACAAAACTTTAACCTTTTACACTGAAAATCGTAATTTTCCTTGCTTTTCATGGGCAATAAACAAATGAAGTATAAGCCAGGAACATAATTATCTACTTCTTTATGTCTCGCTCGTAACTGAAATAGTGGAGCTGGTCTAGCTATATTGCTAATGACGTTCACTTCTCGTCAGAATATTTAACAACTTTGCTTTTAACTGTTCATCCAAGTCTTTCATTATTAACACTAACGTTACTAGTTACATTTTCTTTAATTAAGAAGCGCCTGTTATTAAATACCACATAGTCATTTTAATATCAGTAACTATCTACAAATACAGGTACTACTCTCTACTAGGTATCCTTTTCTTTTTTCTCTAAAACAAATAAGACAGAGAGCCCAAATATCTTTATATGAGAGTTTACAAACAAATCGACACCAGTATCCTTAGTATAAGTTTGCTTTACGTTGAATGAACACGAAACGAGAACGCGTTCGTACTAAACGTACAGTACACTTTTAACATGCGTGAACTACACTTTTCCCATAACGTCTCAAGTAGGCCACACAATGATTAATTGTCCGCCCTAAAAGCGCATCCAAAACATTTCTAATTCTTTTGTTGTACAAGCAAAACACACTTTTCTCATGTTAAACAACAATCCACGATGTTGTGCTGTTAAACTTGGCTTCACATGTACAACGGCTAAACATCGAACTATACAAAACCAGTACATCATGGCCTCGCTTTGTATGACCTTATCTCATATTTGAGGATCAGTTTATACTGGTTTGTGTAGCTTGATGTGTTGTCTGTCTCGGCTCGTTAACAAAGGGAAATAATTTACGCATTTTACCGTTCGTAATTTCCTTTGCACCGCAGTGTAATCTGTTGGATTTTAGTTCGCACTTAAATGTAGTAGTGACTATCTTCTACTATTCATCATTTTAACCGATGGAACGTCTTAGACGGATTACTTTATTGCAGGGACCTATAATTAAGATTTTAGATGTATTTACTTTTAAAGAAGGAAGAGAAAAGAGAGATAAAATCTTATTTATATAGATTATTCTAGGACTAGGAATACTAATCAGGATAAACCCAATTACATGGAAATGCCACTAACAAATTGTTTCATGTGGGAAGCGAAACTGATACACGTTGCTCAGCTTTCGATTCAGTCCCTATATCAACCATTATGTGAGTAATTTTGAAGCTACCATGAATAAAAGAAAATTCTGTTGAATATTAAGTACTTAAATGTTGATTTATTTCATCGCAATACTCAATTAAATTGTCAATACCAATTTCTTCATGATCAATGTGCGATTTGGTGGGTGAAATTTAAACCACATTTTTCTCCGAAGCAAGGCAAAATTGCATAAAAAGGGCAAAGTTAATGTTGATTTACAGTGAGCTAAAATTCAAAAAGTGTTATGTGAAGAATTGGTTACAATATCAGGTCACACGTTATTTATGCCTGTAAATTTTAAGATAATCTAGAAAATTTCCTGAAAATTAAATTTCCCTTGCGAATCTTGCAACAAGTCCCACGTTATTTTATAAAATCCAAAGATTCCCACTATAGCAATCGAGAGTTTAAATGCTTTATACTGAGAATAATAAACCTATTCACTACGTCATGACAAACCAAATATGGCGGCCAGTAAAAATATCAAAATAAACAAACTTTTATCAAAACATTCTCCTTTTATGTCGTTATACTAATCTATTCTTGTTTCTTTGATGAAGAAATTCAAGTTTCATTCATAAAAAAACTAGGTGAAGAATATTAAAAGGTGGATCGTGTATACACTGTGGTGTTAAATACATCTATTTTTAGTTTTATGACTTGAAACGTGGTAATAATCGAGAATTATTATAATAAAAGCAACAACATTATAACGCTTCGCACTGGTACCGCGTCTTTTATAACCGACTTCCCAAAAAGGAGGAGGTTCTCAATTCATCTGAACCCTTAGTATGAGTTTGCTTTACCAATCAATCAATTTAAATCAACCAATCAGAGTGCCGAACGCGCGCTTGTTTCGATCTCATTACGTATTAAACGTTAAGTAAACTCGTACTAAGAGTACCTACTGAATGTTTTTCCTTGATAATTTTACAGTGGACTTTTCAATTAATTTTCTTTAACACAAACAATTTCAATAAAAAAACGGTTCAAGTATCGTATTCAAAGAAATATACAACAACATATACTCTATACAAAATATTGAACTTTACGCCATTCCTCCGTAACTCTGAAGTACTGCTTTCCTAGTTTCCTTACAAAACCGATAGCTCACAATCAAAGCGAGCAGCTATTAGCTGAGATCGATGGCTTCAAATAACAGATGGTCATGTCACAAATTGACTAGCAGGGGTTAATTGTGACAGCGACCCGGCTTCGAAAGTTACCGCGAAACCAAGCATTAGTCAATAGACAAACGGTACGCGCGCACCACAGACTAAACATCTTATTATGCACAGATTATAACAAGAAAATTCTCTATGATAAAACTATAGTTGTTTATTGTCATTTATAATGTTTTTTATGAAGTGTGATTGTATTGGAAATATTGGAAAACAAATATTTTATAAGATTTCGAATTTCATTGTGTACATTGTAAGCATGAATGATTACTGAATAAATTAAAATATTATAATATAAATAATAATAATCATCTTAACGTCATGATATCATAAATATATAAAGAAAAAATTACGTTTGCTTACGTCATTGAAGTCGGTATTAAAAAGTGTTAATATTGGTACTATCTTACAAAGAGGTATGTTTGTTGTTATGGATAGACAAATGTTATAAAATCTTATAATGAGTACAGTGAACTAACTTATAATATGCCCTCGCCTGTCATAGGTTACTGTCATACCGCTGGGTATAAATAACATACAGGTTTTTTTTAAGGGGAAAAATCATCCAATGGCTTCTCCCGCCTTGGGCGAGGCGAGAGGGAGTGTCAGACTCTTACTGACTAAAAACCACCCGGTTCCTACTGCTTTTCTAGCCGGAGTCCCGGTAAATCCGCTAGGTAGTCCACAGCTCCGGATAATAACATACAGACAAACAAATCACGACAAGGCCTAGGAAATGTGATGACCCGCAGGTATTTAATATGAACCCTTATTATTCAGTTAATTCAAAATGTGTTTAGATAGATGAGTTTAGAGGTACGATGGGGTTAACGTAGGCTATTAGTCAAAAGCACCTAAAATTAAATAGACTAAAAAAAGGCCTAGGAAAAATAACTAAGACATTATATACTTATTTTCTCATCTTATTGTACCGCTCCACATCGCTTGTTCTACAGAAGCGCCGTAATACCTTAGTTAGTCTATTAAAATTATCTAGGTACTAGTTATTCGCAAACACTATAAATGAGGCAGGCAACAACTAAATATTAATGGCTAATGGCGCTACATAGTTTCACAATGTAAGCTATCTAATAATCGTAAAACAGCCGTTTTAATTAAAGGGAAACATTGTTTGTGGTGCGCAATAAATATGATACTAGTTACACTTAAGTCTATGGTCCCTACTGTACTTTACAACGTATCCGCAGTTATGATTGGCCAGTAAACATGTTCTGTTTATGAATAGGTTTATGAATAAAATTACTTTTTAAATATTTAAAATAAGAATACACTAAATATAAAATACTCAAATATTTGATTGCAGAATATGTGCATTCGGAAATCAATAATTGATTAGACGACGAATAGGGAATTAGCTTGTGTCACACCATTGGACGGTCAATATTTGACAGCTGCAGTGATTGGAAAAAACTATTTGCTCCATTACTAAGACTAGTGTAAAACTGTCTGTTCGTCTATCACCAAGCTGAGATTTCGTAATAACCTTCAACTTCATACACATAGATATAAATTCATAATGAGAATCAAAACAATTATCCACAAAACAAAAGAAAGGTAGCAAAGGAAACCGCTATACAGCCTCTCTAGTCTTGAACGTAACTCTATGGTAATCAGATAAGGGCAATTTGTACGAGCAGAGATACGTGATCGCAGATGATCTGATGACCTTTGCTTACCGCGCTCTCGTTTAGCGTAACTTGTGATTTTACTATCGCTTGTACAGATTTATCAATTTTCTTTTACTTCTGGACACTTCTGGAGTGCTGTCGAGTGTATTAGATAGAAGATTTATTTGTCTAAGATTGAATTGAGGTAGATTTAAGCTTCTGTTTCTTAGGGGGATCTAGTTGTAATGATTTAGGTGTAGATAGATGGTTTCGAAAAGTGATGTTATTTGTTAATATGAAATCGATTGGTTAAGTGGAATAAATGAGAATGATGAAGAAGTATGAGAAAAGCTACCTAAGTCATCTAAATCTACCAAAGTACCTAAATACTATTAGCTGCTCTTAAGTAAAAATAATCCCAAAATATTTCCTGAAACCCCCATCTTCCCCATTCACGCGATTTCCCTCGCATCGTGGTCATACATACCCAAGAATCAGATAAACGCTAATTTGTACAGCCACAGATACATGATCTGCGATGATCTGATGACCTGCGCACGAGTCGCCTTAGTTAAACCACGTTAGACGTTACCTCTGCTTCCTATCACGTAACGATCATATAATTTGTCAATGCCTGAGTTCAGTTCCGAAGGGTGAAGGAATCGTGAGTGATATGGCTGCCATGTCAAATTCTAGATGTCTATGGTGATAGAATGACAGGTAAAAGGTAGTTTTAGGAGACTTTCGCGTTTAAGGTAAGCGTCCATAGGCTCGCATCGTACTCATCGTATGCATTCTGTTTGACGTCATCACTACGCATCGCATGTAGGAATTGCCGATGATGCGGTCCGTACGGTGTGGATCAGGGGACGCAGTTGTATGAGTTTCTATACAAGGCAAACTAAAATCCGTTGCGTGCGATGCGTACGATGCAGGCCTATGGACGCTTACCATTATTCTCCGTTTCTTCTCCATCATTGTAAGTTTCAGTTATTCTTATTTTATTAATGTCCTATTGCCGAATTCCGGCTACGATTCTAGAGGCGGTTACTATGAGATTTCGAAGCCATAAAAGTCAAAGATACATACAAAAACATACAAACAAACCAAATGAACACCATTACACCTGATTAAAACCACTACATTTAAATTTACAATGTAACGAACACCTACACACATGGCTCTCCTATCTCCGAACACCATAAATCCATAGGGCACACGACCACAAAGAACTCTCGCTCACGAAACGTCGAACTTAATTAAGGCCATCGCTCCATCGCTGGCTGATTTATTATCGTCATTAGAGCGTGTTCGAGTTGTCACGAAGACGCCGGCGATACACCGCAATGGATCCGTAACAACGGGGATAAATCGCTCGCGATACTGTATTGAGATGTTCTATTACGCAATTGTGAGTTATAAATGGTGTTTTTGTTTTGGTTTTGGCTGAAAGTTGGGAAGTACTTAGGTACTTAAGTAAAGGAGGTTTTTAGTTTTAGTTGTGAGAAAAAGAAAGGTAAAATTAAAGGTTGGAAAGTAAGTTAGAAGGTGACTTTTGATGACTAGGTTTTTTTTATTGTGGAAAAATATTCTTTCATATTTCATTTTTAAATACTACTTATAATATACAACAGTAGCAGGAGCATGGTCCAAACTACCAGTGGTTTGGGTTCCAGAGACAGAAACCTCCTCACAATGCGTGCCGTTTCCAAGAGAACTGCCTTCTGTATCAAGCCCTTGATCCACCCGCCTAACGCCAGTATTGAATTTATTATTACAACGTGTTTCATGTATACATCCATGACAAATTATTATGTACCGTTGACAAATTATGTCAAATCAATCATACATGGTCTAACTTTAAATCTAAATTCTACTTACATAAACTTCTTATCGAAACCGTTGAGAATTTTCTACTCCAATATTAATGTTATTATAGATTTTATTTATCGTGTTTTATTAAAAATACGCACGTATAAACATGTAATAACACCGATTTCAATCTACAGTAAACTCAATAAATTACTATACACTATTTAGATAGTTTTACTAAAACTGTGCCTAAAATACACATCTAAATAAACAAATCTCCGTAGGGACTTATCCACAGACGACGGAAGACTTCCACTGCTTAATAAAAGTCTCTCACTCTCACGCTCTTTCCCACGTATGTCAGGCAATTTAGATCTCAGTTTTTGGTTGTGCGGTGATTAATCCCAGTGTTAAGTTCTTCGAACTAGTAGGTATATCTTAACACTGGGACAACAATCGCACTGTTAGGATATACCCGTGGATTAAAGATGTATTCTTACCTTATGTTCACCGAGTTTCCTCAGCAGCTCGTGGTATGAAGCTCCTCTCGCTGCCGCCAGCGACGGCGGAGGCAGCCGACCTTCCATGCAGTGCAGCCAACGCCGCAGACATTTCAACTCGTGAGCTGTGTCTGGTAAAGAGGAGAATAATAGTTATAAGAACTATAAGTCCAAGTATTTGGTGTTATATGCTATGGTTGTTCAAATTTTGTTAGAAATGTTACAGTTACAGGTATGTTTGTTTATTCTATTTTCGTTTCATCATTTATCATTACCGTTTTGTAGATCACTACTGTGGGATTATCAAAATTCAAAATTTTGCAATAATACAACAAGCGACATCTATATTACATACGAAGAACTACTAGAATAGCAGCGCCATCTAGGTGTTGCATTACAAAGTAACTGTAGGTACACTGTGATAGTATTAGAAGTTAATCACAGAGGGCGCCGTACTAAACTTCTGATAGCTTCAGACTTAAACTTTATGATTTGACTATTTAATGAATAGTTCTATTGATAAATGAAAACTAAAAAGATACTTACCAACTGTGTCAGAACTGTCTCCTTCACGATGCTGCTGCTCAGGACTAAGTAGCAACCGGAGACCTTCCCACTTCACATTCAAATGTTCTATCCGCCACGTCACCTGGATAAGAGAAAAAAATATTACAATCCAAGTTATTTAGGTGCCAACATAATGTCAATAATTATCTAGGCAGTAGGCAACTATCTCACTCCGTGTTGACCGGAGCGAGTGGTGGTCACCGCGGGACGGAGCGGAACTTAATGACGTGCCACGCAATGTGATCAGCATTCAAAAATATAGCCAAATAAGTGAGATAGTTGATTTGTACGTTCTTACCCCTGCGCCGATCTTACCCCAACGCACTATACTTTATGCTAAACTAATGAGAAACACAAGGAGTTATCGGTGCATGGGTGATCTACGTCAATAAGCACTTAACACTTCCTCTGGGTTAAACCCAAGGTAAAAAGAGCCAACCAATTCATTTCCCCACTAAAACAAATACACTAAGCAATGATCTAAAATGGTAAAAGAAGTAAGTGCTTACTTCAGCACTGGCCTCCGGTATACGTTCGAGTATAGCGGTGCCCTGCTCTATGAACTTGGCGCGGCGCGGCTCCACTGACACCAGCTCCGTCATACGATTCTGGAAATAACACATTATTATTAAATAAGTTTTTAAACTGACATGGTCGCTAACACGAACATTAGAACTTAAGACGGGATAATTATTTACCATGTCTATTTCTGTCTATGAGTTTCCATTATTATACATATTATGTTAGAACATATTCTACATACGATTAGTGCATAGAACCATCAATAACTAACTGCCATACTCAGAGACATTTAAAGATTACTTTAACTATTCCTTATTAACGATTTTGGTTCGATAACAACTGCCAAGGACTGGGTTAAGTAACCATTAAATGACTAAGTACGGCGGTAAAAATGGTATGGTGGTTTAGACAGTACAACTCTAAACAATATGTTTGGTAAGATAAGAAAGGTTCAGAAACAGTATAAATCAAGCAAATTCGTCTTGTCAATACTATGTTATTCTTTATATACATTTTAAGGATAACTACCACTAAAATAATCTTGAATTCTATTAGTAGAAGATCAAAATGTATTCATTGAATAATACTAATACGCATAACTATCTTCTTTACTGTAATGAAGATTTTGTCTGTACCTATATTATGGAAACCAAAGAGTTTCCTTTAGGAGACCTTTAGGGAAGGCCATAAAGGCCTTTCTATTTAGTTAGTAATTGGCTCTCTTTAATACACAGATAGAACGAATGGCTATGTTACCGAACAAATCCACACTCACTATCCTCAGTTTCCTGCTGGACAAGTTCTCGGGACTAGAATATATCTCCTCCTGCACGTGGCTGAGCCACTGGCACAGTTCATTGAACTCCGCGACCAGCTGACTCAGCGACCACTGGCGGTTGAAGCCAGATGTCGGGTTCAGCAGGCGCGGGCAGTGCAGTGCTGGGTTACGGGAGAGAAGCTCGCCATTCGCTTCCTGGAACATAGATTAAGATGGTTTTATTAATGATAAGGGTATCTTTGGCAGAATATTTGGTTCAAGCAATGGTTAGAAACTATTTTTGCACTTTGAAACCTTGACTTTGATTTTTGGAAGTGGAACGTCGTTTTATAGGAACAATTTTAATGCTCATGCTTCCTGAGATTGTACCTGGATACAATAATTATTATCCAATTATCCAATTATAATTGGAGACTACAAACATTCTTAGGCATTCTCTTCTGACTCAAAGCTTCCAAGATCATCATTTCAACCCCAAAATTACTCAATAGCACTCTGCTGGCTTTCCTCCATCTCTAAGTATCTTACTTTGCGGTTATTTTAGCATTCTTAGGCATTCTCTTCTCACTCAAACCTTTCAACATCATCATTTCAACCCCAAAAATACTCAATCTATGGGCTCTATCACGCTTTGCGGTTATTTTAGTATAATCTACTTTTTGAGGTCAATAATAAAGCAAAGAGTTATAGAACTCTAAACCTTCGAATTCGAAGGTCTGGAATCCTTCAGCTCCATCCTCTTGCAGCATGCTATTGGAGACGTCTATACCCAGTAGAGGATAGAAACGGACTCCTCATGATAAACAATCCATCAAACTAACACCTTAATAAAATACTTTCAATATTTGCTTGCTTACCTTGCAGCTATCAATGATCTGGTTGTCCATGATGTAGTCGTAGTGGTGCTGCAGCAGCGGCCACAGGTCGTCGCCGGCGCTGCCGCCGCTCGCCGCGGACCCCCAGCTGCGGCGCCAAGCTTCGCGACATGGCTCCTTCCTGGAAATTAATGGTTTAAGGAGCAAATGAGTATACTTCATTATATCTGTAAAAAATACGTTAGATAGGTTTAGGTATCAGAAGTCGGTTATTGGAAAACATCAATGGTTTTGAAGATATAGTAAGACCACGACAATAGTCTGGGGGTAGTTTTAGGAGAGAGTAGGAACAGGGAGGTTTTTAGTCAGTAAGAGTCTGATACTACTTCTTGCATCGCCCAAGGCGGGAGTAGTCATTGGATGATTCTCCCCGCTCAAAAATAAGGGTAGATTTGTTAGTCTTTTCAAGATAAAATTGCAATTGCGATCAGCTGAAGGAACGTTCAAAGACTAGCCGAAGTACGGCCCAAAAGATAGCAGATAGAAGTTGATGCCCCCTTCAGGATCGGCAACCTCTCTTGAGGAGGAATGGAAGCAATGTCGGAAGATATTTGCTCAGCAGTGAGTCGATCACAGTTCAATATGAATAATACGCCAATGAACACATTGGGCATTCTATATTCATTCCTGTATGGAATCCTATTTTGAAAATGGATAACTCATTAAACCATAAAGGTCATCTACACGCCATCAACGAGGCAAGTGTCAAGATGACACTCGAATGACCACCTTAAAACCAGTCTCTCACCAGATTTCACCAGCAACAAGCTTCCAATAATTACTAAACAAACATAACCCGTACTAATTACGTAGAAAGTCACGTTAAACTAAAGTAGTTAACTAACTAAAAATCACGGTTTATTGCGTAAATTAATGGACAAAAGATCTACTACATGAGCAGCGTGCGCAGACGCAATGAAGAGTCCCTCTGTGACTCGAAACTAGTAGAGGTTTTCTCCATTTCCTCCGTTAACGAGAGTAAACCGTGATTGTTAATTTAGTATTACATCGACTGCACAGTTGCTGCGGTGGCTGGGCAACTAGCTGCGGCTTCGATTCCCGCACGGAGCAACTCTGTGTGTGATCCACAAATTGTTGTTTCGGGTCTGAGTGCCATGTGCATGTGAAGTTGTATGTTTGTAAACGCACCCACGACATAGGAGAAAATCCTACTGTGGCGCAACGTCTCACGATAGTTATTATAGAAAGTAGTTAAATTAACCAGAGTATAAAGTTCAATGACAAACTACAGTTTACGTGCAGTTCAGTTCACGGTCATATGAAAATAAATTCAGTATAAATCGAGTGAGTAGTCGTAGTAATTAATTCTTGTTAGTTCATGCGCAACAAGAAAACAAGCTTTGCTGCGCATGCGCACCAGACTATAAAATAGCTTTTTATTGTGGTTGCTATTGGATACCCTGACTTCGGAAGCCGTTTGAAATTGCAACTTGTATTTGAGTATGTTTATTTTATTTGTCTGACAGAGTGTAACTGTTAGATGCGCCTGCGACTTATTACGTCATCAATACATTTAATTAAATAACTCCATTCCTTTCCTGCATTTTTGTAAATGATTTTTGCTTTCTGCATCGTTTGGTATAGTAATTCTTAAAATAATTGTTAGCAAGTTTTAAAACAGACGGACGCAAGGAATTTAAATAACTATAGCGAAAACTTGTTAGTGTTGACTTAACATAAAAAAAACATAATGTAACGTACCTCTTTTTCGTGAGACTATGATACGGCCGCTCGAGTTGTTCACAGCGGCCACCAGGCGGCGCGGGCGCGCTCCTCAAAGATGACAACGAGAAGCTACTCTTCATCGAAGAGTGTTCAAAACCTGAAATGATAAAAAATAATATTAGCACATTGGTTTTGGGAAATAATAAATAAACAAATACATATTTTTAGGAAAGATCTATAACGAGTCGGTGTACTTGCATCTATTAAAATGAAAATAGATTTTGTATGATACAAGCCAGAAAACGAGCTGATGGATCACCTGATGACAAGCAATCGCCGCCGCCCATGGACATTCGAAACACTAGAGGCGTTACAAGTGCGTTGCAAGTTTTAGGGGTTAGAAATTTAGGAGTGGTTGGGGAATCGGGGATTGCAAAGATGGAGGGGTAATTGAGCCTCCGGTAGCCTCACTCACATAACTAAACACGGTTTTTATATGAGGCCGTGGTCTGGTCTCGGTCGAGACACTTAAAATGTTAGACTATTGTTCTCCAAACTCAAAACCACACAATCCTCTTATATTTACTCCAATATACCTCTACAACTACATATTTCAAATATTATTGGAGATTACAGTAAGCCACACACAGAGCTCCGAAGCCGCATAAATACGCGTATTATGGATAAAATATGAATATAAACCTTTGACTGGCTCGTTAGCCTGGTACAGCACAGCTGTCCGATTTGCAGGTCGAGCAATATTGGCCATGTGACACAGGTAATAATTTTTAGACCTTAATGATATTGCAAAGGACCACTTTTCACATTTGAATCTAAATTAGAAATATTTGGAAGGCTGTATTTAAAATATATGATATAGTACGAGAAGTGGAATATAGGTAGGATAGTTGGAGATAATAGTTTTAAATGGTTGAGAGGGCTTAGTGCGAGTTTGTTTTACGTTGAACAAGATCGAAACGAGAGTGCGTTCGGAACTTTGATTGGTTGGTTCGCGCTCTCGTTTCGTTCTCGTTCAACGTAAAACAAACTCGTACTAAGGTACAAGTTTA
Organism: Spodoptera frugiperda; assembly: GCF_023101765.2. Taxonomy (NCBI): domain Eukaryota; kingdom Metazoa; phylum Arthropoda; class Insecta; order Lepidoptera; family Noctuidae; genus Spodoptera; species Spodoptera frugiperda. The sequence continues at coordinate 7,558,876 of NC_064229.1, read as the reverse complement.
TGGTTGCTGGCGGTCTCCAGCTGATCTCATGTGTAGATCTTACGAAGAAAAATAGTGATGATGAATGAATTCTACCTTGTCATAGCCACAATGCACGTTTATTTAAATATAAGCCTTTAATAAACCCTAAACATATATTTAGATGAAACCAGAATACTTACTTGTAGACATCTTGTTCGTGTTATCTCAGGGAACTTCTAATCGAATCAATTTACTCCTAAATCAACATTAGGGTCCCCACGAGTCGTTTGTACTGTCTCCTCAATTCCTTAATCTTTGTACTTGAATACGATCTTCAACCGTATCTTCTAGTAAAATAAAGTCTAAATTGCTTCGTTTAAATAGTGCTATGGCGACTAGATTCGTTATCTAAAGTTATTAATTACAATAAATATTGTTGTGAATCATGTAATCTTGCAGGATTCATGAATTTGTATGGTTTTTGTTGGTTTGGTTACTCGTTCGGTGGTCACATTTTGGTTGGCTATTCTGTTCTGGTTCGCCGCGTTGATCTTTGCCGGTCGGTCCTGGAAATAAAGAAAATAATCATATTAGATATGGACCACTTATTAGAAGATTCTTTTTTTTATGGCTTAAGTCTAACGAGCATACGGTTTACCCAATGGTAAAGAATCAGTGTCACCGTATTACTGTTTAATCCTATTACGAAAATATGCACATTGATAAAACCAATAAGTAAATTGTCTCTTGGGTCACTAAAGAGACTTCAAAAGACTTTCAATTTAACTAAAATCTCAGTGATGATACCAAACACGGAAAAAGTACCTACACCAGATGTGAATGCAACAAACGTATGAATCGAAGAAGTAAAAACAGCAGCAGTTATAGCTTCATCATGTGTCTTAATACATAATAACAATATCTTAAAGATAATCAATCACGTCACTGACAGTAAAACAGGATACACAAGGGAATTTAAAAAGTAATCAAACAATTAGGCTTTCACCGGACGATCAGACTTGTCACGATTTGCCAAAGGAAGCAGATAATATCAATCCAATACACGTTTAATGTATTAAAAACTAATTACGCAACAACAATTAGGTACTATAAAGAAACTGCAGTAACGAAAGTTAATAAAAATGTATGTGTTTCACACGAGAACAACGTGTTTGTGCAGTAAAACGTGATTATGAGTTTTCGATTTCGAAATTGCCAAAAGCAATGGTATTGAAGTTACACTTGGTATGGGACAACAAGTAAAACTGTATTTAAGAGATAAATAAAACACGATGGACGAAATCGATACAAGTTTAAGAAAACCTAAAACCAATGGATAAGACAAATTACATAATTATCAATAAGGATTTGGATGTCATGCCCCAAAACACTATTGATACAGGTTAGTCTTATCATTCCATAAAGTCGCAGAATACAGCAAAGGCTTCATAGATCCATGTCATATTGATATCAAAACCACGCTAACTAGATCACCAAGCTAGATCTCAAAAATATATCGGAAAAATCACATTCGATTTTTGTTTTGCACGATACCAAGATCAGATCACACGCACATGCAAAGTTACGCACAAACAACAAATTCCCAATCACCAATTTAAATCTTATGTAACAAGTAACACGGAAGGTTTTACTTAAACCTGCACGTGAAAGGTTTTAATTAGACTTACGCACTGCAAACGGAGTGGAAGCTACCATATTTGTTTATGTTATTTGTGGCAGCCGTGAAATTGGTCGAATAGCAGTAATTATTTCACTGGCCAATTTCAATATGTCTGTCTGTGCGTCGAATCTTAATTTGAATGAAATGTGGTAATAGATTACGCATCATTTTGTTTCGTTTCATCATCAATCAGCTTTGATTTTTCTTTTAAAGAAGTATGAAGTGTTTGCTTGCTTTTTTTGAGGGCGAAAATCATCCAATGATTTCTCGATGGCGATCGATCGAGGCGAGTGGGAGTGTCAGTCACATACTGACTAAAAACCACTCCGTTCCTACGCCTGATTTTTGAGCCCGAGTTCCAAAAGTGTTTTCTTGCTTAGATGATCAATGTCTGTGTCAGTATCAGTTTCATCACAACCTTATAAATACCCTGGTGAGAGAGCCAAATCAAGTGGTGTCATTATGCAGTTCTTTTATTTACAACAAACATTAGCAAATATAAAGTCATATTGACATCAACCAAACAAAGCGAAAAACACACCTGGACTCATCACTTTCTCGTCTTACCAAACAATTCTTAAACCATATTTTTGTTTGAAATACTTTCAAAACAAACACGACATTTTGAACAAACAGATTAAGAGTCAAAAATCGAAAGTGAAAATGTTGTGAAGTGGCGCTGCAGTCGATAATCATCACCTTAAGTATGGAGAAAAAGAAACTGTCGCTGAAAGAGGCCCTTGTGTGACCCTTCTGATTGTGACGGATAAATTGTGTTTATCTTGCACTCTACATAACAACTTGCATAACATTACGTTTTTTCTAAAACAGGTATGATGTTGCGTCACTAAGTGTCTATCTAGTTCGTCAGTTTGTGACAATTTCACGGATGGACTGCTGAGAAAAGTTGAAACAAAATTGATGCTCCTAGGATTTAGCTGTCCTTCACAATCTACTACGGGTATTAACTGGTTCAACAAATAAGTTTACTGTATATCCTAGCAATGTAGTAGGAGTCATGATTTATATCCAATACAAAATATCCTAAATACTTTCTCCGAACGATCGATTGTTTCTACTGTACGTCACCAAGGGCGACTGACACGGCCACGATTGGAAAGTCGCAATTTTCCACGACAGTTTCACACCAATTTGCGGATTTACACGACAAATCGCAGCGACATGCGCCCGTTGGCCAGTTAGGTGGAGTTCTAATATGGTGCTGCAAACATTTTTGGCATTGCTTAATGCTTTATACGGTCCCATAATGGGGTGACAAGTAAAGGGAAATGGTTGGGAAATTGTAAGCTTAAGGGCGAGGTTATCATGCGACAAGAAATATTAAAGCAATTTTGCTACATAGAAGTAAAATAAAACATAACAAGACTGCGTCACTTCGTACAAGAAATAGGTAGTTAAAATAACATTGTCGTATATCCATTACAAAATCAAACACGAAAATACCAAAATTTATATTTTTAAGCGTTAACATGAATAATTATCGATAACACACCAAAACAAATAACTTGTAATAGCAACCAGAAGTTATTTGTTGAAAACTTTTTCAAACATTGTAAGTAAATAACTCCGTACTTTCTACTGGTAACCCATAAAACGCGTGGTGCAGGTTAAACTGACCTCAACAATATACAATTATTGGATCCGTCCACTGTTCTAACGGTAAACGTATCATAGTTATTTATGGCCCTAAGATAATACCCTGAGGTATGCCAAGTACCATGTACGAGAATATTCAATTTTATTCGAATTTAAACCTCGCTTTTGTCATTGATTTGTTGTCGATTGTTATTGAAATGGAATTACTGTACGTTTATAACATTTCTACTATAAAATCATTGTTTATTTTTGTTCCAATGTATAAAACTAACATGACATAACTTCATTTACCTCTATAACAATGACTATAATAATTTTAGTACAAACAGAATACGTAATAAAAGAAATAAATCTATCTACAAGACATCGAACTCGTAAGATAAAAAGGGGAAATCTCACAAAAGAAAACGCAATAAAAAGACAAGACAAGACAAAGCTAAACAATTTAATTCTTCAAAAGATAACATTAATAACCATCCTGACCCTACAACCTTAAAGTCTAGACCGTCTTCAGATAGTATTGTTTTTACTTTCAACATTCTTCCCGATGTCAGATCTGAAGCAGAATTCTCATTACCCAGAGAGGTCAGGAAAGGGAAATGGTGAAGATAAAATAATCTTCGAGACGTGATAGGTCATATAATTAGGTGCACTCTGACATCAGAACTGAGATCGTATCAGTACGATGAGGAGCATTTAACTACGGATTAATCATAGTAAGTGCCGTTTGATCTTGTATGACCTGTAATTTTTTGCTGTTCGTATTAGATTGCCTTATTGAATAATCGCAAAAGCATTATATCCTTGTTGTTATGTTATAACTGGGACTGTTTAACTGAAAAATGCATAATATCTGCATCGAGTCCTAAATATGAAAATAGTCAAATAGGGAAGAAAATTTACAATAATCCATTAAAGGCACGTCAATAAAAGAGGATAGATAGGGAAAGATACATCTTACTAATATTATAAATGCGAATGTTTGTGGGTTTGCATGTTCGTGTGTATGTTTGTTACTCAATCGGAATGAAATTTGGAACACGGTAAATCATGGTCTGAAATAATACATAGGACACTTTTTATTCCACGGGACCGTGGATGAAGCCGTTAATAGAAGCTAGTATGACAATATTTTTGCAATAGTTTTTGCCTTTGGCAGAGATTTTATATTCCCAGGATATTTGGCACAAGTGGCGCCGATTGTTGGGAAAAAGAAACAGTAATTAGCATAATTGTTGTTTAGAACAGAGGCGTTTCTCACGCCTCTCGGGGAGATACATTTTGCCTCTGGGATGGGACGATATGACTACAAACTTGCACACACTTTCCAAGTAATCAACGTTACACGGAAATTTCTAATGGTTATATGATTAACAAGCTAGTAAAAGTAAAGATTCTGACAGATTAAAGATGAATGAGTTATTTAATTTGAAACGAAACGAAAGTAAATACGCTCTTATCATGATCGCTTCGTGCGAAACATACCTACCATATTCTAATTTTATTTCCAAACAATGTGTAAAACAAACTCTTTTATCTAAAACTTTCGCTTAAAGAAGTTATTAAAGTGTGGATTGAGATTTTAATAAGTGTATATGGAGTTTTCTCAATGAAATTGGTTCCTGAGGCTGTTTTTTCTTTATGGAACAACGTAACGAGTTACTTCGAAATGAAATTAAGGTCTATAATGATAGATGTATCAATCATCGTTAGCTTGACGGATGTGAGTGAATGATATTGAAATAAATTGTACGGTAATAATGAGTGTATTGAGTACGAGTGAATTTTCATTGATTTTTGCCCAATTATCTTCTATTTTTTAGCATATAACCTAATTTTGCAGATTATGATTTAAATTATCTTTTGAGCTTAGCAATGTAAGTATCAAGTACCTATAGACTGTTTGTCCTTACTAAGTAATTATTAATGATGTAGTTTGCAGAGTATCTATTATCTAGTAGAGGCCTATGTTCAGCAGTGGACGAACACGGGCTGATGATGATGATTATACAGTTTCAGATGTAGCTTTTCTGCAAAATTATACGTTTTTATTGACAACTTGAACCTACTAATCCGTACGTCGATTATAAATCGTTATACGTACCAAACTAATAAAATATAATTAGAACATCATAAAAGACAACCCGCCTAAGTTAGGTATTATATTGTATAGGTATACTATTTATCTAAATTACATTTCAAACTTCCCAAAACTAAGATTAACTTTGGGAACCTCTAATAGTGTATCATTGTTCCCAACAAAGGTTTGAATTTTGTTTTTCATATCAAAGTAAGCAATCAAGAACATGCTCACTCAATTAAAGCAATGTTTATTTAGATGTAAAATGTCTACTGAAGAGTTGTGCGCCATGTTGATCCCGAGTGTTCACATAACAAGAGACAATAGACGGTGATTTTATAAAGAGTTTTGTTAAACGAGTTTTGCCTCCGGTGTTAGGGCGTGGTGTAAGTCATAGAAGAGAGATAGAGAGTGAGAGTATGGCGTTTAGTGACTGGTGATCAGGCAGAGTGGAATTGAGTTGTTACTGCCACTAAGTCTTCCAACAGGTTTCATAAGGACTCATTAAGAGGTTATACATCTAATAGTGGCTGGAGATTAGTGCTTTTTGGCAAACCAGAACCTTTTAAACTATGTTCTCCAACCAGTCTGCTACCTGATGCGGAGCTGCGGACTACCTAGCGGGTTTACCGAGGCTCCGGCTCGAAAAGCAGGAGAAGGAACGGGGTGGTTTTTAGTCAGTAAGAGTCTGACACACCCACTTGCCTCGTTCTGGGCGGGAGAAGTCATTGGATGATTTTCCCCCTCAAAAAAAAAAAACCCCGTCTGCTAAGCGTGGAGATTATGACAAAGCACTCTTTTGTAGAAAACTTAAGTCTCCTTTACATGGACATTGGATTATGGAGTCCAGATGTTAAATCTTAGGACTGTTTATGATGACGACGCAAAGCCCAAATCGCTTCAGTCTCTAAACCACACTATACGTAAAGGTTATCAGATCATAATATGCGTAGTGTTACTTTCATCCAATAGCACAGATAAGCTAATGAGTTACTTGTTTTTTAGACAAAACTTTTTAGGCGAAAACTCCGTACGTACTACGAACAATAGTGTTGTGCTGACAGGAGAAAGGGATGTGATAGCGTTTATCGATAAAAAGTGAAATTCGCCCAAATTGTATCGAGACAATATGTAGCAGTTAATTGAATAGATACCATCAATCATATTAAAATAGCGGAATAATTAGACGGTAGAATTAATAGAAATCGCAAAGTTATTTTTGAAACAGCCTAAAGCGTTCAAGTCATTAAGTAGGTTTTGAATTAGGCAGAGAAACTTTTGTGTTTATTAGAGACTTTTGATTTGTGTGATTGAATAATTTCTTTATCTCATTTTCTTATTCAAGATAGAAATCTAAATATTATCACAACATTAGATAAAACAACTTCCATACAAGAAAAATCTGATAAAAAAAGAACTACTTTCGGTATCGGGATGAAAGAAACTAAAAATATTCATAGATACTATTTTTGTTTTCAAATCAAAATAGGAACACAAAGCGAGCCGAATAATAAAAAAATCTTACGGTAACAATAAAAAAGTATTCATTCTCGGATCCAGTTCTCGTTGAATGGGCTCCCTAAAAGGACAGAGCAAATAAAAAGCGGCGCGCGCGCACCAACGCAACGCAAAGCTAGGACGACGACCACACGGGCAAGCTGGAGAGTGCAGTGGAGAGTATTTGTTTTACGTATGAATAATACGTTAGCTGTATTATGGGGTTTTAAAATTAAAAAGATAAATACTATTTTGTTTATTTTTTAGAATATTACCTATTGGAAGATGGTTCTGGACTCATTAATCTTATATTTTGATTTGTATACATTTATTTTAGCCATATTTAAAAAAAACAGCACAACACGTCTGGTAATATCCCTATATATATACATATATAACCTTCTCCTAAGTCTGAAAAATTATACGCTGAAAACCGCATCAAAATCAAGACAGTCACGCACACACATACATACTGAGGACCTCCTCATTGTCACCACTAGGTAGCCAACTATCACTTAACAACATTTAACAAAAACAGACTTCTGTAAACACCAGCATCACCCAAACTCATTCAAAAACAATATCCAGCTAAAGAAAAACAATGAATACTCAATAAATAAGACAAAACGTCAACACATAAGGAGGGCAGGTATCATAAAACTTCCGTGAACGAACTCCTTCGTGTCGAGCCTCTATTAAACGCCAGATACAATCAGGAATGTTCCTCCTCGCCCGATAATGGGAACTACCCGTGAACCAAACTCCGGCGCAGCGGATCCTATCACAATGGTGTAATTATCCGACAGATCAAAGGATCAGACAGGATGTTATGTCATGTACAGGATGATTGTGACTTGTCGTTATTGTTGAATATTTTCAAATGTCGTTTTGAATTATTGTATTAATGCAAAGGGTTTTAAGTAAGATTTGTCTTATTGACTTTGATATCTACTAGGCTGTCTTATAAGAAGACTAGAATTAATAAGTAATTGAGTAATTAAAAAGGTTCTGCGAACTGACTGCACGGTTGGCACAGTGGCTGGGCAACTGGCTGCTGTGCAACGTGTGATCCACAAATTGTTGTTTCGGGTCTACATGTCATGCGCATGTGGAGTTGTACGTTTGTACGCACCCACGACGCAGGAGAAAATCTTAGTTGCCCAACTTAAAAAAAACTCATTTCCATCAATTATATTGTTGCATCTTGAAACTAGTCAAGTTCCTCGTCAAACAGTTACGTGAGTATGCCGATAACATAATAATTAATTTAATATGTCTCACGAAAGTTACAATAAAATTATATTGTTATAACTTCTGTATAAATTACTAAGTACTGAAATGCATTATTTAATGCGGTTAAAATAATTTCTTCCTCATATTATAACAAAGTGCTTAAACTTTCTTCTAAACTGAGTTCAGTACCGAATATGGCAAATCGATTAAGATGCTCATCTAGATAAGAACAGGACCAACCTTACAGTGAAAACGTCTAATTGATAATTTATAGCTTAACGGGATACTTTATTATAACAATTTAACTACCAGTTAAGATTAGAGTTTCGGTTAACATTATTACATTAATAGATTTGAATCAAATAGAAAATAATCTAATTTCTAATTCAATTCCGTGAAGAAAGGTTTCTGAAAAGTCTTTTCAAAGTTCAAGTACTGTTAAGTTCATAGCCAGTCGACATAAATAACCACTCTAACGTCCATGGATACTATAGTATCCAAAGTGACGAGTTCTGTTTAACTCCCTCTAGTTTAAAATACGGTCTTGTTTGGTGAGTTTTGACTGATTATCTATACAGCTGAATAAATTGTTCGACGAAAAAATAAGATATGGCGTTGTAATATGCTTTGACAAACAAAATATAAATTTTTAAAGTTAGTTGACTCGTTTTTGAAGTGTTTTTGTGAGTTCCAACAATTATGTCGTAAATACTACAGTTTTGTTTAATTTATCTTGCAAGTGTTATACATCAAAATAAACTAGAAGATTTGTGCTTTACGATGATGTACAAATATCACAGTTTTAGCTAATAAATCTAGTCTAATTTTAACTTCAAACGATTGTTGTTTCGAAAAAAATGGCCGGTCTGGTGTTGGCCACTTTTAGTTTTGTTTATACATATTTTACATACTTTGCATTACAATAGTATATAAAATATCGAAATACATTTCGTAATAAGCAAAATAATACATTTTTCAAAGAGAAATATACTAAATTCATTGAAGATTCCATAATAATGTCAATGTGTTCCTCAGGTTTTTTGATGTGTAAAATTACGAGTAGTGTTTTCTTTCGATTTAATTACAATACTTAGAGTTAACCGAATATAATCATATATACATCAAAAGAAAGGGTAATGAGTCTAGTTTGTTGTAAAAATATTTTATTGATAAAATATGCAATAGTTGTGCCGTATATTCTAAAAAGGTAGAAATAATTCTGTTTTTTTTTCTGTGTTTCATGTTTAACCCGTTTTATTGTATTTTAAAGATTAACTAAAGATTTTAAAAAATCGTTAAGTATGATCAGTATTCTTCAATCTTTTTTTTGGTATTCTTTTCTTTATTCTAGGCATTACGGTTCAGTAGCTATATAGGTTTTTTGTTACGACGAACTTGCGAGTCGCGCGCGGTTCGGATGCCGTGCGCGGCTGGACGTTAGAGTGGATAAATAAACTACAACACCAAACAAATTATTAAAATAAATCTTGAAACTTATCTCGGAAATTGCGTGAAAAATTATCGTGTAATCTTTATCGATAAATTCGCAGCACTAGGGTCGTAGGTGAACAGCGACTAATATTACTGGCCGGTAAGAAACATCCTGTATCGATAACGCAATCAACGCACCTTCAGAAACACTTGTAATACCACGACGAATCCTGGCCCACGATGCAATGCCCGAAAAAAGTAATAATAAAGAAAAAAACTTAAAAAAAGAAATAATATACCCTTAGAAAGGAATGCAATGACTCGCTCTGCTTCTAATCTGAACGCACCGAGACTAAAACTTTGAAATTGGAATCGCTGTATTTTTTAATTTATAATAATTCATTTTGTTCCACTTTTATATGTACCTACCTTACTAATATTTTCTTTGTGACGGTTGAACAACACAGAAAAGAGAGGATTAAAAAGAAAAATGAATGCGTTTTTATGCGCGACGGATCTCCTGATGGTAAGCAGTCGCCGCCGCCCATAGACACTTGAAACATAAAAAGCGTTACAAGTACGATGCCTTTTGGAACACAACGAAACACAACCCAAGCGTTGTTTCACGTCGGTTTTCTCTAAGGCCACGTACCACGTACCACCACCTTTATACCACGGCCTCACTGGTAGTGGTCCTTTGTACAACTAATACCAGTGAGGCCGTGGTACAAAGGACAAAAGGATACCAAATTAGTAATATCAATAGAATTTTACGAATCAATTTAATATTCAGATCACATTTGGACTCAATCCCCGATATAAATTTATAATCGACTAACTTAGAACATCGAGTCCAAACCATGTGCTCGCATATAAACAAGCCTAATCAGATTGGGTCATTACTTTACGTTTCCTAGTCGTAAACCCAGTCTGCGTGTGATTGTATTAATGTGATCTTAATCCTTCGTTGTACGTGCGCATCTTCCTAGAAACTCCGTTTCGTAATAACTGGAATAAACCACTTATCTTAGTACTTAAGTATTTGAATTTATTAAAGCACACAGCTACAGACTGTAGGCGTGTAAATAAGTCCTCGGTATAATCTTCAAGTCAACCAAAGTAATTTATTTATTTATGTATATGGCAATAGGCTCACCCCCTATTACATGCGACTTATAACACAAATGGTGGAAAGTGGGTGTACATTGTATAGCGGTATTACGTGCCGTAATATGCACCTCTGTCTACCCTTTCGGAGATAAAAGGTTGCGTTTAATTTAATAACAATCACAACGGTAGAAAACTAATTAAAGTAACTCACATACTTATAAAATGATAATTTTCAATGTGTAATGAATATTATATTAACACTTTCAGAAAATAAAACGCGTAATTTCCTCTTTATAAACAGCATTGCATGTCCAAATTAATCAATAGAAACAAAACATAAACACAAGATGAACATGTGTGAAAGTTCACAGACTATAGCAAGCGTAACGCGGACACAATTCCCGCCAAAAGAACTACCACAGACTAAAAAAAAATCGACCAAAAAGGTTTGTAACAACAGTCAGTTTAATAAGAACATTGCCAATCAATTTGAGTTAGTTACAAAAACAATCAGTCGACTATCATTAAGTCGTACTTTCTACTACGATCATTTAGAAGACAATGTGCTCGTACAATCGATGGCTAAACTTTTAAAGAATTTACATAAACATGGACGGTTTTATTGTCCAAAATGTGGGTTAAACGTAAAACTACGCAAATGATGTAAGCGTTAAAGTTACGTTATATGGAAATATGCGTGTGACTTTAAAATGCGGAGATAATTTCTTGTTTTGTTGGTTTTTCGCGCAGTTTAAAGGTTCTTTGCAAAATAATAGATTGCATTGCTTTGTGGTTTTCCTGTCAGGCTGCTTTGTGAGTTGAAGCTATTTTTTTTTTGCTTAATATGGATATGCGTAACATTTTTGAAAGCAGTACCCTTAGTATGAGTTTGCTTTACGTTTAAAGTATATAGCGATAATATTAGAGTATTGAGCGACCGATATGCTGCAGAAGATATCTCTTTCTAGATTTTCTACACGTCTTTAACAATAATTTTCAAGTAAAGTTTCGTTTAAAACGACACCACGTAATAATTGCGTACCAATTTCCAATTCGCATCATTGATACATTAAACTGTCATTTCAAGGATGTGAACTGGAAGTAAAAAAAGCATTCTATAGATATTTTCCTCGTCCGATACCTTACGTCAATAAACAAAAACAGTTGAACCAAACAAACAAAACCTTTGGACAAACCTGACACGTGTCACATTAAATTAAGGTATTATTTTCTACATAACAATTGTTTACTGAAGTGTACATAAACAAACAAAGTTAATATATCCGGGCTACTATCACTCACAGCCGCAAACAGAGATATTTAATGATTACTTAAACTATTCCTTAGTAACGATTTTGTATCGATAACAATCACTAGGTTAAGCAACCATTAAATGACTAACAGTCAGTTGCAGGAACGATCATTAAATTTTTAAAGTGACTTTAAATATTAATGAAGCTTTAAAGTGTTGCACAAACAAGTATTTCTATCTCATTTTAATGCCGGATTAACTTTAATTAAAGAAACGTCAAATCGGGACTTTAGCCTATTTTTTACGTTGCACAAAACGTCATTAGCGCTAAAGGAGCATTAAATTGACAGTTTGGGGTTATAATTTTTAATGCCTAGTCAAACATCCATTAAACTTGTTATTAAACTCTCAATTCTTTTGTAAATAGTGCTAGTAATATTTTTTTACTTTATTACAGTATTATTTATAATGTCCCTTTCAAGCCTATCATCTTTATTCGCTCCTTCCACGACGACGTCGTGTACCAGATAGGATAAATTTATTTGAAAAACATGACGGAGAAGAGTTTCGTGTGAGATACAGGATTTCTAAAGCTTTACGCATTTGCGAGATACTCAATTTAGAAACTGAAACTCGAAGAAATAAAGCTATTGATGGCCTCACATAGTTATTGATACTAGTGGTCGCCTAGTGGTCGAAATTCGACCATATACGATTTAATTTACAATACCACTTAACATACGTTCAAGGATAATTTTTATTTAACGAATTGCTAATTGTTTTGTAAAATTCAAATTAATATATTCCGGCGCATCATGAATAACCAACCTCTTCATTATATTAACCTCCTTCAATGAGAAACCTCTTTTCATTTCTTCTTCTTTTAATATCATCGCAATGTCTGTCAATTTGACGTTTTGTCAAATACGATAGGGGAAGGTGGGGGAATTAGGAACACTTAACTTAAAAGGCAAAAAAAAGTATTTTCTCTTAAAAAAGGAATCAACTTTTATTAAAACTTAAAAACATTATTTATCTGTCTGCTTATAACGGAAAAAAATATTTTTTCATTTCATGACACATATCACACACGTAACTTTTGCTGGTCTCTCTGGAAGTGCATTGCACATGTGCCCAAAGCTTTATCGTGGTCATGTGAATCTGATATTTGAACTGGTGGTGTCTGGTTCAGTCTGGCTGCATCAACGTCTCGCCTCATCTAAAAAAAATGTATTGTAATAAAAATATAAAAACAAATTGTAAATATGAACGTTCCCAATTACCCGCCACTCACCGTTCCTAATTACCGGCAGTCGATAATTTGAATAAAAATGGTCGCGACCTTCGATAGCATTATAAGTGAATCCTATAACACGTAAAATTTAAAACGGATTATCCATGAAATAAACTTACGAAATATGGTGTCATTGTACTCAAAAATATGACATTTGCATCTAATGTATGAAAACACAAAATTTATAACAAAAATGCAATAAAAACATTTTGACTCACCGTGTCAAGATGCGTGCATCCTCCAGTTCCCACTGTCGCTTGCGCACTTAGGGGCGGGGGAAGCATACCTCGAATAGCCGCGAGACGGGATACGGGGAGGGGAAGTGGAACTTATCAACGTGTTCCCAATTACCCGCCGTTCTCAATTACCCTACCTTCCCCTACTATGCATGGTAGTGTGTGTAATGTTTTATTTATTGATTTATTTATTTATTGATTATGAATGTACTTTATAAGCATTATTTATGAAAAATATTAGCGTTCTGCACTTCTCCTACACATAAACTATAAGTTTACCTTATGCTCCTACGTCCGCGCAATTTTCGTCATATAGATGTTTGTGATTCTTCGCTACTGGATCTGCCGAAGATCAGCTTCCTGCCAAACATAGGCCTTCCTTAGGTATTTCCATATCATGCTCGGGGAATAGGTGTATTAATAGATGTATATACCTTGTTCTTTATCCACTCTAACGTCCATGGATACTATAGTATCCAAAGTGACGAGTTCTGTTTAACTCCCTCTAGTTTAAAATACGGTCTTGTTTGGTGAGTTTTGACTGATTATCTATACAGCTGAATAAATTCTTCGACGAAAAAATAAGACATGGCGTTGTAATATGCTTTGACAAACAAAATATAAATTTTTAAAGTTAGTTGACTCGTTTTTGAAGTGTTTTTGTGAGTTCCAACAATTATGTCGTAAATACTACAGTTTTGTTTAATTTATCTTGCAAGTGTTATACATCAAAATAAACTAGAAGATTTGTGCTTTACGATGATGTATAAATATCACAGTTTTAGCTGATAAATCTAGTCTAATTTTAACTTCAAACGATTGTTGTTTCGAAAAAAATGGCCGGTCTGGTGTTGGCCACTTTTAGTTTTGTTTATACATATTTTACATACTTTGCATTACAATAGTATATAAAATATCGAAATACATTTCGTAATAAGCAAAATAATACATTTTTCAAAGAGAAATATACTAAATTCATTGAAGATTCCATAATAATGTCAATGTGTTCCTCAGGTTTTTTGATGTGTAAAATTACGAGTAGTGTTTTCTTTCGATTTAATTACAATACTTAGAGTTAACCGAATATAATCATATATACATCAAAAGAAAGGGTAATGAGTCTAGTTTGTTGTAAAAATATTTTATTGATAAAATATGCAATAGTTGTGCCGTATATTCTAAAAAGGTAGAAATAATTCTGTTTTTTTTCTGTGTTTCATGTTTAACCCGTTTTATTGTATTTTAAAGATTAACTAAAGATTTAAAAAAATCGTTAAGATTGATCAGTATTCTTCATTCTTTTTTTTGGTATTCTTTTCTTTATTCTAGGCATTACGGTTCAGTAGCTATATAGGTTTTTTGTTACGACGAACTTGCGAGTCGCGCGCGGTTCGGATGCCGTGCGCGGCTGGACGTTAGAGTGGTTATAGAGACTGGGTAAATGCTAAAGAAGTGTTAACTATTAAGTAGTTATTTTTAAGAATAAATAAAACGACTTATCTTGTTTTAAATTAATTTATTTTATTATATATTTATTTTACTAAAATACCAAGCCACCTGGGGGTAATTCGTACTTCCTCTGTGGGTGCAATATTATACCATTCTTTGGTTAATTCTTTGCTTAAAAAGTTAGTAAAAGGGCGATGCATACTGCCTGAACCAGCCTGTGTTGCATCAGATACCATGGTTAATGAATAATACTGAAAATTCTTTCTACAAAAGGAAAACTCGAGACGAGTCCAATTCTCAATTAATCACAACAATAACAAACACCTAGAAGCTACATTAAATCTTCTCTCTTACAAACGGTGTTACGATACCAATGAAAGATAATTCAACACCACATTAAAGCAATTGATAATATTTTTATCGTAAAAAATTAGGATTTTTCCTAAATACAGAGATGACAGAAACGCTCATGATGACATTATTGACAACTAGGGCTGGTCAATGGTCATCTAGGATTTTATTCCCGCGAACCAAAAAGGTTGATACCTATTTTAAATCGGAACACATTAATTGAATCGGTTCAGGGAATTAGAAGAAAATTAGATATTTATATGTATTCCACTATTAAGACACTTCAAAATACATTTAATAGTAGCTAATTAAAATAACACATATACCTAATCTATTAAATATAGAGATATTTAATAAAATACAAAATATAGATATAGGTATTACGTAAAAAATGTGATTAGCTCTGGAAAAACTCATAACTAAGTCTTAGTTTACAAGTAACTAAGTAGTAACAAATGGTATTGTATTGATTTTTATAGTGTCTTTTAACTACATGAAATAAATCGAGTCACGATCGATAAATCGTCATTTTAAAAATCGGTTTCTTTCGAAGCGGGATTCGCATCCTTCCATCCTTAATGACAATTTACATTCAATCAGTTCCACAGAGTATACAAATACTACGTAATCAGTTCATTCAAAATATGTGTTTTAACTTGCAACACTTTTTAATGTCGTCTTTAGTTAAAGTCCCATTAAAGGGACCTGCAACAGTTTTGTGCAACGTCTTTAAATTTAATGGAATATTAGCGATAATGACGGATTAACTAATGTCGATTTTAAAGACAGTTTTCTGCAACTGACTGTTAGAGTACGGCGGTTAGTGATAGAAAGCTCCCATTGGTCGTCACTCAGCGTCCCTAGTTTGACCACCCGCTAATTGTGACATGGTAGAATGTTACATTAACAAACATCAATTAATAGTTATAATGGACCAACTTTATGGTTAATCTGAAATCAATGTGTTTAATGAGATCATTAGAAGTTACGTTTGTAAGTTAATTTCGATTTTATTGCTTTAATTAGTATTTGGATGATGTTGAAATTGTTGTTGACAATTAGTTACTAATTGCCTTGGTACAGTTGTCAAGGTTACGGTGCGAAGTATTTTTTGTATTGCGATTTGATTATTTTGCGGTTAGATATAAGAATTAATATAGTAAGATTTTATAAAAATAGCTAAAATTCTATACACAATAGGGAAGATGACAATTACTGTAATGTCCGTCTTGTAGATTGTTTTTAAACATTAGGCACGTATTTCTAATTTTCTTACGTTAACAAATACTTTCGAAGATATATCAATTTGAAATACCGCGTAACGTCACTTATAGTTACATATTATACGCAGAAATGACGTAATTGCTAACTCCTAAACTTTGTTTCGTTTTATCTACGTGTTGTTGTCTAATATGACAAAATAAAAAAATACGTGTCTAATATATCTCATTACCTAGCTGATGGACTAACAGTCAGTTGCAGGAACGATCATTAAATTTTTAAAGTGACTTTAAATATTAATGAAGCTTTAAAGTGTTGCACAAACAAGTATTTCTATCTCATTTTAATGCCGGATTAACTTTAATTAAAGAAACGTCAAATCGGGACTTTAGCCTATTTTTTACGTTGCACAAAACGTCATTAGCGCTAAAGGAGCATTAAATTGACAGTTTGGGGTTATAATTTTTAATGCCTAGTCAAACATCCATTAAACTTGTTATTAAACTCTCAATTCTTTTGTAAATAGTGCTAGTAATATTTTTTTACTTTATTACAGTATTATTTATAATGTCCCTTTCAAGCCTATCATCTTTATTCGCTCCTTCCACGACGACGTCGTGTACCAGATAGGATAAATTTATTTGAAAAACATGACGGAGAAGAGTTTCGTGTGAGATACAGGATTTCTAAAGCTTTACGCATTTGCGAGATACTCAATTTAGAAACTGAAACTCGAAGAAATAAAGCTATTGATGGCCTCACATAGTTATTGATACTAGTGGTCGCCTAGTGGTCGAAATTCGACCATATACGATTTAATTTACAATACCACTTAACATACGTTCAAGGATAATTTTTATTTAACGAATTGCTAATTGTTTTGTAAAATTCAAATTAATATATTCCGGCGCATCATGAATAACCAACCTCTTCATTATATTAACCTCCTTCAATGAGAAACCTCTTTTCATTTCTTCTTCTTTTAATATCATCGCAATGTCTGTCAATTTGACGTTTTGTCAAATACGATAGGGGAAGGTGGGGGAATTAGGAACACTTAACTTAAAAGGCAAAAAAAGTATTTTCTCTTAAAAAAGGAATCAACTTTTATTAAAACTTAAAAACATTATTTATCTGTCTGCTTATAACGGAAAAAATATTTTTTCATTTCATGACACATATCACACACGTAACTTTTGCTGGTCTCTCTGGAAGTGCATTGCACATGTGCCCAAAGCTTTATCGTGGTCATGTGAATCTGATATTTGAACTGGTGGTGTCTGGTTCAGTCTGGCTGCATCAACGTCTCGCCTCATCTAAAAAAAATGTATTGTAATAAAAATATAAAAACAAATTGTAAATATGAACGTTCCCAATTACCCGCCACTCACCGTTCCTAATTACCGGCAGTCGATAATTTGAATAAAAATGGTCGCGACCTTCGATAGCATTATAAGTGAATCCTATAACACGTAAAATTTAAAACGGATTATCCATGAAATAAACTTACGAAATATGGTGTCATTGTACTCAAAAATATGACATTTGCATCTAATGTATGAAAACACAAAATTTATAACAAAAATGCAATAAAAACATTTTGACTCACCGTGTCAAGATGCGTGCATCCTCCAGTTCCCACTGTCGCTTGCGCACTTAGGGGCGGGGGAAGCATACCTCGAATAGCCGCGAGACGGGATACGGGGAGGGGAAGTGGAACTTATCAACGTGTTCCCAATTACCCGCCGTTCTCAATTACCCTACCTTCCCCTACTATGCATGGTAGTGTGTGTAATGTTTTATTTATTGATTTATTTATTTATTGATTATGAATGTACTTTATAAGCATTATTTATGAAAAATATTAGCGTTCTGCACTTCTCCTACACATAAACTATAAGTGTACCATATGCTCCTACGTCCGCGCAATTTTCGTCATATAGATGTTTGTGATTCTTCGCTACTGGATCTGCCGAAGATCAGCTTCCTGCCAAACATAGGCCTTCCTTAGGTATTTCCATATCATGCTCGGGGAATAGGTGTATTAATAGATGTATATACCTTGTTCTTTATAGAGACTGGGTAAATGCTAAAGAAGTGTTAACTATTAAGTAGTTATTTTTAAGAATAAATAAAACGACTTATCTTGTTTTAAATTAATTTATTTTATTATATATTTATTTTACTAAAATACCAAGCCACCTGGGGGTAATTCGTACTTCCTCTGTGGGTGCAATATTATACCATTCTTTGGTTAATTCTTTGCTTAAAAAGTTAGTAAAAGGGCGATGCATACTGCCTGAACCAGCCTGTGTTGCATCAGATACCATGGTTAATGAATAATACTGAAAATTCTTTCTACAAAAGGAAAACTCGAGACGAGTCCAATTCTCAATTAATCACAACAATAACAAACACCTAGAAGCTACATTAAATCTTCTCTCTTACAAACGGTGTTACGATACCAATGAAAGATAATTCAACACCACATTAAAGCAATTGATAATATTTTTATCGTAAAAAATTAGGATTTTTCCTAAATACAGAGATGACAGAAACGCTCATGATGACATTATTGACAACTAGGGCTGGTCAATGGTCATCTAGGATTTTATTCCCGCGAACCAAAAAGGTTGATACCTATTTTAAATCGGAACACATTAATTGAATCGGTTCAGGGAATTAGAAGAAAATTAGATATTTATATGTATTCCACTATTAAGACACTTCAAAATACATTTAATAGTAGCTAATTAAAATAACACATATACCTAATCTATTAAATATAGAGATATTTAATAAAATACAAAATATAGATATAGGTATTACGTAAAAAATGTGATTAGCTCTGGAAAAACTCATAACTAAGTCTTAGTTTACAAGTAACTAAGTAGTAACAAATGGTATTGTATTGATTTTTATAGTGTCTTTTAACTACATGAAATAAATCGAGTCACGATCGATAAATCGTCATTTTAAAAAATCGGTTTCTTTCGAAGCGGGATTCGCATCCTTCCATCCTTAATGACAATTTACATTCAATCAGTTCCACAGAGTATACAAATACTACGTAATCAGTTCATTCAAAATATGTGTTTTAACTTGCAACACTTTTTAATGTCGTCTTTAGTTAAAGTCCCATTAAAGGGACCTGCAACAGTTTTGTGCAACGTCTTTAAATTTAATGGAATATTAGCGATAATGACGGATTAACTAATGTCGATTTTAAAGACAGTTTTCTGCAACTGACTGTAAATTGATTAATTTTCATGCCCCATCATCACCCCTATTGCTTTAGTGAATCGTAACAATAGATAGGTCAGTTCGAACATTTCCATTTCAACATGCTTCACTTGACGACACGACCTAGGTGATTAGTCTTACTCATAGTTTGTGAAAGCTAATCAATTGTATCTATTGTATGAGGAGTTTACTGACCACAGTAACATTATTTACTCATCCGTAAAACAATACAAGAGACCTTGAAAATGGAATTTTCTCACGAGAAAATCTTTTCAGTTGTAAATAAATATCTTATTTTTTCTGCGATACGGTACATCGTCTTCAGTAGCTACAGCTTAGTTATTCAAAATTCTTATTCAATAGAAGTTATTCATCACATTAATAATGTGTTTTTTTAATTAATATTGTAATTTTACAATAGAATTTGTTGCTACTTAAGAATTTAAGAATATAATCAGCTTACGTTTAATTTATGATTTTATTATTATAAAACAATTCAATAACTTTCAAACTGACATGGTCATTAACACTCACATTAGAACTTAAAACGAGAGATAGAAGAAAGTTCATCCGGGATCATGGCGCTTGCAACAGTGTCTAAATATCGGAAAATCATAGACATGAATAAACATGGTAAATATCCCGTCTTAAGTTCTAATGTTAATTCAATAACTTACAAGAAGCGTAGGTTTATAAAATCGTTGTATCACAGAAACTTTCTACAGCGCTTTTCTTTACCAATTTCCCAAGACCTCCCACACATTGTCATATTATATTATAATATGCGTAATAAAACTGTTACGACATATATAGGTAAAGCCGCTTTATACCTCTAACGGGCAGATCACAGGTTAATAGTAAGCTTTATTAGTGTGTCCTTATTTTACCATTGTTTCAATGGTAATTAAATGAGCTATGATGTAGGTAACAGAAACAGCTTAAATTAAACGCACGTAGCACAATAATTAAGCAACATGCTAATGTAATTAAGTACGTCTTAAGTTGATTCCTTTGTCGCACTTAGGTTTTACTCATAACTTAACTGATAGAAAGTGGGTGTTACGTTGAAATTACAACTCTTCTTACCTTCCTAGATGCAAATGGGTGGCATTATGCATTGTAATGTATTATGAATCTTCCCCATCACTGATTTTCCAACAACCCTTCAATTCTCAACCCCCAAAATGCCGTTAACGCACTTGTAACGCCTTTGGTGTTCCGTGTAGCGTCAGGTAATTCGTCTGTTCGTTTACCGGTCCATACTATACAAAAAATAGTTTCGGAATTTTTACTGCGATGATTTATATAATAATTTATCTTAAAGAAGTTTTAATAATAAAAGTCTTATTCCTAGCCACGTAACAACCAAGTACGTGCCTAAGTATAATACTCTTAACTCATAAGTTAACTGTGCAAAAATCTATTTTTATCTATGTATTTTAATTTAGCGCCGGCGCCATCTTGTTTGGCGAGGTCAAGGCTGTATGCTTTCAGTGTCTGTGAACAAACTGACTAATGACTTGTTCCAAGAATATAAGAAGAATATAAAGTGGGTTGTGTAAGTGGTTGAAAAGAGCTATTGTTGACTATTTTCGTCGGTCATCCAAAGAAATTTGTGCAAGCTTGGTGACTGTAACAACAACTTTTCACCAATTATGTTATGAATCCTATGTTATAGGGGGGTCCAGAGCTGCAGAATATCTAGCGGGTTTACCGGGACTCCGGCTCGAAAAGCAGGGGTAGAAACGGGGTGGTTTTTAGTCAGCAAGAGTCTGACACTCCCTCTCGTCTCGCTCAAAGCGGAAATCGTCATTGGATGATTTTACCCCCTTAAAAACAAATGTTTTAGGAGGGGAAGCCTATTGTCGTACACCGGACACTCGTATAATGTCAGATTCCGTGCTCTTTAGCTCAGCAGTCGCCCTTACGACCACTGGACTAACGAAGTATTATTTCATGAGTTGCTTAAAAAGTATTGAGTTTTTTCGAATAACAAATACATAATACCTACAAATTATGCACTAAATCAGTAGGCAAAGTAATTTCTAATCATTATAGCGTCCCGAAAACCACCTAAAATATATTTTAGGCTAACTTAAACGTATCGTTTAGCGTGTCGTGGGCGAATAAAGGCTCCAACCTAATAGTACACGACATTAAGCAGTCAAAGTGGGCGGTTTGCTTGATTAATTGCTAACTTGCCGATTTTAACCTAGATCTACTCAGTAGTTAGTTTTCACAGTTAGTTGTTTATTGGTTTAATGGAGTGTAATTTCATTCGTATTGTTTGTGTTTTTCTGGCCTTTTTATGACTTGAGATTTTAAGTAGTAATAAAAGACATCTTATTAGAATTTTTTAATTGTAATCAGACTGTTCCAGGAAGCGTAAAAAGATACATAAAATCGTATAGAAGCAGAACATAAAAAATACATTTTCTGTACCCTTGTCCTCCTTGAACCATATTTCCTGGAGTTATTTACTTTATGTTCATAAATTAACATACGATTTCATTATCCAAAAACAGTGAGTAACTACAGAACACTACACTAGTAGAGAATCAGTCTTTAGTTTCGGTAATAAAAGAAGAATTTTATACATATTTGGCATTGAAAAGAAAGTTCATTCAAAACACTAGAAGCGTTTGGTAACCAATCAAATATTATGTAAACATTCATTCATTCATTGAATATTATAAACATCCATTGAACATACAATATATTGAAGATCATCATAAACAATTTATTTAAATGAGTCTTACATAATATTATCCATTTATAGAAAAACTGATTGAAAAGAAGAGAGAAGTAATTTATTTATTTATTTGATTCATATTATTGTGTTGTTATTGAAATACAATATCTAGTTGAACTTTCTGCCATGACAAATGTGAATAATAAATCTGAATGAATTGCAAATTAGAAATGACAGTCCATAAAGTGAACGGTTCAAAGATTAAGAACTCTTACCTAATTTATTATATAAAAATAATATAACTCCAGAACTTACGAACCGATTGCCACGATTTGCATTCGTTGGAAAGGTCTCGGGCTCCATGAGGTTTGTAGCAGAGAAAATTCAGAAAAAACTCAAGAGAGAAGCAGGAAAACGGGGAAAATTATTGGATTGCTAGTATTATATACTAATGTACAGTGGTGGACGGATCCGCCTGATTATTTCTAAATTTTGTTGCTTGAATCGAGCAGAAACATTAAGCCACACCCCATAAATGTCTTAACTAATAGAAAAGCGATAACGTCGCAGCTTAGTGACGCAACACGTGTAATTCCTTAATAAGTGGTGCGTTATATTGTTCGATTAGGTTTAGTTTTTTGACAGATATACGAGTACAATGGCATCAAAGTAAAAATAATTTTTGAGGTCGTTTACTAATTTCATTAGCTAAACGCAGATACAGGGGATCAATGCACATTTATTAATGTGTAGTAGTTTCAAAAGTGCCTACTTAAGGATTAAGTTAAATAAATACTTTGACTTTATAATGTTGCAAGATACATCCAAACACAAGATACCAAACAACTTTTCTACATGACTGTACTTGAAAAAAAAACAACTGACAACAGCAAAGAGATTTTCTTCCCGCTCAAAATTCATATGACAAGCCGACACTTTTCTTTTCGACCAGTACAGGTGAGCACAGAGAGCGAAAGTGTTACCACAATATTTATTTATCTATCGCTATTCAATAGAAGGGTCACGCAGACCTATAGACAAGATCTGACATACAAACTTATATATTCCACCAAACAATTAACAATTAGACGAATTTCAACCTTAATTCAATAGATGTAGAAGTTGAAATTCAGTTTGTTGTTGGTCAAGATATCTTTGCAATGCTTGCATCTCAATACTTCACTAAGCCCGCTTTAATAATTGTATTTGAACAATCTGAAAGGTAAGTTAATTGAATTAAGTTTTGTATGGTCATTAGTGTTCGTATTAAGAGTGTAAAGTATGTCAGTACTGTCAAGAGATCTTAAGAGAATAGACATGTACTATAACGCAACCTTTTTCAATAAAAGAAATAGAAGAGGTGTCAAGATTTCAAGAACATCGCATTTGCAGCTATTAGGCCAAAGGGGCAGTATTGTGAAAGAATTGATGAATTGAAATTCTTATAACAGTTCGGCACGAGTCAGTGTACCAAAGAAACTCTAAAATCGGTCTAATTTATTATCAAAATTAAAATATTTAACAGTATTTAACGAAGAATGCCTGTAATATAATATTGCTTCTTAATTTGAACAAATTGTAAATTAAAACCATAATATAATAAGAAGCACAACCATTTATGTAAATGAAGTTAATTCAAGAAATATTACTCATTTCAAAATTCTACTAATTCTCCTAAGTCCTCCCTAAAATATAAACGAAAGCCCTTTTCCAACACACCCCTACAAATGTGAAGGGTAAACCACCCTTGCCGACTGCAGGAAATAATGAAATATGGATACAGTTTTACTACGATTAGCTTTACAATAACTGGCAAACACGCAAGGTACCAAAAATTGAATATTTTAAATGGGTAACGTTTTAAGAACAACAGGAAAGAAAATTTGGGCATTTTTGATTATTCAAGGTAAACAGCCTATAAAATAATGGTTAAAACTTCTCCCTTGACTTGTTAGCGCTTTGAGACTTATGCCAATGGAAGGAAGTAGCCAAGTGACTTTATTATTTTACTGTATAACAGCAAGTCTGAAATATTTAAATATGTTGTTAGAATAACTTAATTGCACTTGATGATACTAGAATTTGGTACCATTCATAAGATCTAAGAAAAAAAGTCTCTTAGAAATCTCACAATTTTATTTTTTGTAACGTTGCCTCATACTATTGTTTTCTCCTGCGTCGTGGGTGTGTTTACAACAATTTGTGGATCAGCCGCCCAGCTACCACTCCAACCGTGCAATCAGGTCAGGTATTAAAAAGGTTCACTAAGTAATTCCCACAAAAATTACCCATGTATAGCTAATTAGTTTGTCAAGACTACAGTTTCCCGCATTAAAAGTTAAGCAGTCGTTTGTGGCCTGATTACAAATGATGTATAAATTAACAGCCTTCACTTAAGAATTCGAACGAGCATTCTCGCCAGACGCAGGAAGAATTGAAAAAGAAAAATCATCATCTAGAAACTAGCCTTGGTCACTAGTTTCACTCGTGTTACTTTAAAGTGAGATGGTAGATAGCCTAAAACTGTGCCCACGATTGGAACTTCTATTCTTGTCCATTTTTGATTCAAGTTGTCAGTGATTCTTATCCAGATTGACTGCATGTCACACTAACAAATATCTTTTGAACTCCAAAATACAATTTTATACATGTCTTATACAACTGCTTAGTCGATACATTGAAAATTCAAATAAAGACAAAAGAAAAAGAAGAAGTAAACAAAACAATAAAGAAAAAGCAAAGAGGTAAACTTTAAAAAAACATAGATTTTACTAGGCAAAGAAACACATTCTAACGTTTCCTTTTGCAAAAACAAAACAAATTAAAATGCAGGAACGTGATACACAAGAAATTGTAGAAATTGTACAACCAAATAATATGCGTAAGAGTACTGTGACTGAATAATTAAAGCAGAGACTTTATATGCAATAAAGGATTTTATCTCTATTTCTAACTTTGAGCGTGTAATGAATCGTAATTATAATGTAGACTTTGGTAAAAAAAGAAAATACTTGGGATGCAGTTGATACTACTAAATTAGAAGACGTTGATGATGGGAAAAGAAATGTACCTAAAAATACTCCAAAATAAAACAATTAAGAACCAAGTAAACTGCTACTATTTTTAAACTATCCACCAATGATTAAAAATTAATTTCCATACGACTTCCCACAAATATACTGAGTGATTTATGAGAAAAGTCTTAGTAACTTTTTTACTACATACATAACTTGTGTGAGATGCAAATAAAAGGAAATAGAGTTGCTTACTATTAAAGGAAAATTACTTGTTAGTGTGGAATTTGATGATGAACTAGAGCACAAAACATTCTTCCTCATCTAGTTGAGAATGTTAGATGAAATAAGATATTCTACAGACGCTTACAATAATAAACAGAGGCTTATCAATGAAGGATGTTGTAGGCTCATAACAGACAACATCCTCCCACGAGCTAGGAGTGAAGATTAATTACTATTTAGAAGCAAGCAGTGATAACGTATCAGATGAAATGGAGGAGAATTCTAATCTGGAAGTAGTTTAATGTTAGGTTATAAATGAATTGTGTTAACAAGAGGTAAAAGATCATGATCCAAAGAGATGACTCAAATCATGATACAAAATGTAATATAAATTAACCTTTATTCCAAAATATGAATGAGATTTTACTTTATAGTAGCAACAGAGTTTATGTCTGATGGTAAACGGTCACCAAAACCTATGCCTGTAGCTGCAACATCAGTTACGCAACACAAGTTAATTTAAATTCAACATTAGATCAAAACTTGACATTCTGATGAATTGAAACACCTTTCGTTTAGATTTAGAAATGTAGTGTAGTTGTACATACTTATTTTTTTACACTCTGACACCATTACAATTTCGTAACAGCCATTCGCAAAAAATCTGCTCACATACTTGCATATGTGGTTGTGGGTGTATTGACTTCTTAAAATATTACCACACGTTGGATATCCTTGTCAACGTGTCAGAATACTAAGCAGCATGGAGTCTAGACTTTTATTATTCCTAGAAATCCTGATTCACGTTTTATTCGGCAAGAATTCGCGTGACGAGACACAAACACGCGACGCTGTCGAATTTTAAATGAAGGTGTTGCTTGTACTGTTTGGTTTTACAATCGATATTTTATGTTAATCTGTTGATTCTTGGTGCTTGGTGATAATAATAGGTAGTAATGTTCGTGAATCACAAGTTTTTAATGGTTTTGGGTGAGTAGAAATCTTTGTTGGTAAAGAAAATAGATAAGAAAGGAAAGACGATCTGACATTGGGATTTCGTAGAAATGCATTCAAAAAAGTAACTTTGACAGGTACTTCAACAGAAATCAAAATAAACAATGACCGATCGCAATCTTTTACACAAACAATTTGCGATGCCATTCAAAAATATTTTATCAGATAAAGATGTCAAACCAAAAAGAGATAATCAAGGTTCACACTCCTTTCTTCGTCATGCAACAGCAGTTCAACCTACCCAAACCTGTCAAATATTAAAATCAACTTTAACACTTTTGTAATAAGACCGTGAATGTATTGAAGAAAATTGACAGTTTGGTATAACTTGACGTGCATTTGTCTGCACAAGACAGTGTAATTAAAGAACCATTTGAATATATTGAAAAGAATTGCACAACGGCGCTGTGCCTTTACAAAATCGTGTCATATTCAAACAATACTGTTATTACTTTTAAAACGATACCTTACGTAATGCTGAGTGAGTATATTGACATCATTATACGTGGGAACGTGAAGGAACTTTTGTAAAATGTACCCAGAGTTTACTGCTTGGTAAAGGACAAGAAAAATGTCAATTTACTGTCACCATTTAACACAGGACAACATTTTTTGGTTACAAACAAAAGTGTTTGCCCTACATACGTGATGCACGGAACACCGGTCAGGTCGGTAGGAGTGTGATAGTCCTCTCTGTCAACCCCAGGCCACGGGATTATATAAGGATTTTCGAATTTGCGGTAAAAAATGAGTTACTATAAGGGCACACATTATCAGTACGGTCACGGCACGGCTCCGGCACGGCGTTTTCAGCGCAATCACAGCTTTTTTTGTATTGACGTTACGAAATATATCATACGACATAAGATTTGATGTTCAAATTTGAATTACATGTTCATCGCTGGGTTGGAGTGATATAATCTTGTCATATAATAAACACACACAAACGAATTTAATGATACAAACATCCGACTTATACGAACAAATAGACAACCGTAACACCACTCTTTAATATCTTTCACTTCAACCCAAGTAGTTGCTTTTAACCACATTCTATTCTTGTTAAACAAGTTTAAGATTAACCGAAACCAAATCGCAAGCTACCAACCTGTCTACCACATGAAGTTCTGACATTACGCATCATAAATGTAGACATTTTATCTCACTAACATATACCAAAAGCTGAAGAGTTTGTTAGTTTGTATAAACACGCTAATCTCCGTAACTATGTACTAGTTCGAATTGAATCATTAAGTGTGGGAGAGCCATGCTTCGGCATGAATGGCTCGGCCCGCTCGACCGGAGTGATACCCCCACAGAAAACCGACGTGAAACAACGCTTACGTTGTGGTTCGTTGTGTAAGTGAAGTTACCGGAGGCCCAATTACCCTCCTTCCTAATCCCCGATTCGAAAAGGCCAGCAACGCACTTGTAACGCCTCGGGTGTTTCAAGTGTCCATGGGTGGCGGTGATTGCTTACCATCAGGTGATCCGTCTGCTCGTTTACCGGCTTATTCCATAAAAATCTTTTTTGGCTATAAAACATCACGCAGTGGCCTACAAGAGCCAAGCGAGTGAAACCGCGCAAGAACACTTAGCTGGTATAGGCATTTTATTACTAAAATAATCGCACGTAACAATAGCTTCGTCATGCGTCAAAAATTCATTCAAATTCAGTTAGCGACCAGTTATGACGATGAATATTCCATTAGTTTGGGTTGCGAAATAATTGCCATTACGAAGAATGACTAGAGACCTTATGTAGGAAGGAAGATAAAATGATGATCTTGATTGCCCTAGATGCATATCTTGTATCTTAATACTTAGGCTGTTATTTAATATTAAGAAAATGAATAACATCCACGTGCATGTGTTTAAATATGATAGATATTTTGCATAGTCATAGAACAAAAATAAGAATGAGGATTTTGTTTCCTACCAGTTGGCGCCACTTATGCTTTAAGGGATTAATTCTAGTATCACTTACATTGTTTAATTCATTAGTAAACTTATGGCTGATTGCAATAACCGTTCTCAATCCAAAATCTTTCAATTAAGATATATTTTTGACATTAGTTTTATAGAGTTTCTGTCGAAAATTAAGATCTGCCCAAAGGTTTTGGATTAAGAACGGTTATAGAAATTGACAGTTACAGAAATATTTATTTATCCGTTAGTCACGAAATTTGTTATGCTACACAAATACTCGAGGCCCAGAAAACCTCATTTAAAATATTCTCACACCACAAAAAAAAAACAAAAGGCTATCAAAACAAAGAGTTGTCACTTTGAATTAACAGTTCCAAAAAGTGTTACATTTACTCAAAAAACTGTTGCAAACAATAAAAGTTTGGGTCATGTGGAGCATTTCATTTTACGTTCCCACTTAGTGTGTAAAACAAATATTTGTATAACAGTGAAAAGGTAATGTAGGTAGGCTAAGATAATTTACGAGTAAATAGACAATAAGAGAATACTCATCATACAAGAACGAATAAAAAAGGTCTAAGAAATAATTGCAGTGTGGATTGTTAATTGATAGATAACAATTTGTATTCCATTGAAGTGATAGACATTTTTTTCTTGGATAAAACATCCTAGGGTTCTAAAGAGAACTTTGGAACGAGCAAATAGCTTCACCAGAGGACTGACCGACAGACAGACATTTTGTTTTCTTTACATTGTAATATTTGCTTTGACGTTCAAAGGTGCCTTCCCGGTCTATTTGAAATAAATCATTTTGACTTTGACTTTGAAATATGAAAGCGATTAAGCGATAATGGTTACAGGCAAACATTAGTAGTAATTTCAGAAACCTGCTACACAAAGAAATTTATGCCTGTCATGTGACATGGGAATCAATCATAGCAGAGAGTTTATATAAAACACAATGTGTTTCCAAAACTACATATTCAACATATATTAATATTTATAAATATCCTACGATAGACTATCTCAATTCTTGTAAGAAATGGATCTACTGCAGTTCCACATTTATATTAGTTAGAGTGAATCACCAACTGACCACAGTTTCGCAACGGCCAGTTGATGACAACATTACGAGGCAAAGATATTACGGATACTGCCTAGTTTGGCGCCTTACCGATTTATACTCTGTGGTAAAGTGCGTTTTAGCATCAATTTCTTTTGTTTCTCTTCCTATTTAGATAGAAAGTGGGGCAGATTATTATTAGATGCGTCTAGTATTGTACTTAGGAGTAACTAGCGTGTGTATAAAAGATTTCAGTAATGAACTTAATAGTCAATTTAACCGTGAATTATGTATAGAATAACTCTATAGAGACCTAAATAGGAGCAAAAATATTTTTCATTTTTAACTTTTTATGCGCCTCGTTGCCTGCTTCGTTGGTCGAGTGGTCTCAAGTGCGACTGCCGGACAAGGGGTCTCGGGTTCGATTCCCGGTCGGGCAAAGTATTACTAGGTTTTTTTCGGTTTTTACGTATAGCGGCATCATGAGCCGTAATGTCCACCTCTGCCTACCCCTACGGTGATTAAAGGCGTGGCGTTGCTTTTTATGCGCATAAGTTGAAAAACGACATCATTCTTGATGATGACTTTCAAATCTTTATCCTCCAAAAATTATAACTTTATAACGTAAATGTCAACATGAAACATTTAAAAATAAACAAACAATTGTTGTAGTTGATAAAGAATTCGTGTCCGATGTTGAAACGGCTATTTCGTGCCGTCAGTGTTGCAGAATCCAAGGTCCTGATCTTGACAGTCTACTGTTTACGACAAAAGAGGTTGCGCTGCCGACCAAATGTTAATAAGATAAATTTTCATTAAATACTACTGAGAATAAAACAGTCAAAATTGAACTTTGAACCTATGAATATAGAGAAAGAAATACTTTGACGAACACTTTCTTAATACATGCTTATTGTAGTTGTTAATAAAGGTCCCTTTTACTCTTCCATTACTATTAACCCCTCACACACAACCCTCATGCCTGTTTAATTCCTAATTGCCATAGAATGGTATTAGCTAGTGGTCATCTTTCTAATGACTGTTTGTAAGTATCTAAAATCTTATCTTTTCAATCTGACGTTATGATGATGTAGTTACACCATAGTAAGTTTTATTATACACATTTTTTTAATAGTGGAAAGCTATAAACATCTTCGTAATAAATTCCTGTCTTCATTGTTCTTATAAATAGGTATAATTATTAACTAGCGACCCGCCCCAGCTTCGCACGGGTGCAATGGTGATATATAATGCATGTATTACACATATAAACCTTCCTCTTGAATCACTCTATCTATTAAAGAAATCGCATCAAAATCCGTTGCGTAGTTTTAATGATTTAAGCATATAGACAAAGACACATAGGGACAAAGAAAGCGACTATGTTTTATACTATGTAGTGATTCCTATTTCGCAAAACTATATCTTGACTTATCCTTATCACCGTATACAAATCGAAATAATCCTTTGAAGCACAATATGAAGAATATACGGCAATTATTACACTCATGACTCAATGTATCTTTCATATGCAGATTTATTCGCCTCTTTATTGGCTTATTTGTAACTTTGAGGCGCTACTAAACAAAAGCGACGTAATTACAAACAATAGTTAAAATCACAATAAAAGATGTCTGCCACGGAGTACCATCAAGTTGTGGCGACAAACAGAAAACAAAAGACACTTGATATCGCCCAGTAAACGGAGTCGAGTCAAATGATATTTAGAGCGAAAAGCGATACGCTACGAGCATTCAGACAAGCATAGTTACAATGTAACACTTTTTTCTTTTAAATGGATGGCTATTATATCTATTTTACATACCTAATGAGAAATAAGTAGCAAACTGTGGCTAATTTTCCCACAACCGGCGTTTTAGTAGAGCCTCTATACCTAATTGCCTAACCCTACCTACCTAACAATAACACGTTCATATCAATACTACTTACTTCTAACTTGTTAGTGGGGTCTTCAACTCAACACATACCCTGTCTGTATACCAATTTCATCAAAATCCTGTCAGTAGTTTCAGCGGGATTGACGGACAAACATCCAAACTTTCACATTTATATTATAAGTGTGATAAAAACGAAAGAGTTATAGTTATTTTTTGTCCTCATTTCAGTCTGAAGATAGTGAATCTCTACCAAACTAAATATAAAGTGAATCATAAACAGAATTGAAACTTGGTAGTCCATGAATATAAAATAGAGTATTCAACATCATTGTTCTTATTATATTCGCATCACAATGTTTATTAGTACAATCTATTGTTACGGCGCTCCTACACTATAAATTGACCGAGGAATCTAGGTTTCCGGAATGACGTCACCGTTCCTTGTTATAGGATCAAACACCTACGCTGCGTGTGGAGCTTGATACGAGGGTTATAAAGCTTGGTTTACACTGAGATTTTGCTGCGGACTGCCTAGCAGGTTACCGGGGCTCCGGTTCGAAAAGCAGGAGTAGGAATAGGGTGGTTTTTAGTCAGTAAGAGTCTGACACTCCCTCGCCTTGCCCAAGGCTGGAGAAGAAAGAAAATGACTGAGATTTTGTGGCATGTTCAATATAAACAATTTATGTATCATCGTCATCAACCTAAACAGATACATCCACTGCTGAAAAAATACCTCTTTCTGAACAGATGGATGGAGTACTAAACAAAATTAAATCTCCATCCACATAGAAACGCTAAAAAACATCGATATGAAGGTTTATATTTTAATTCCAATTACATTCCAAACGGTCAAAATATTTAACTACTACACGGTAATACGGACAGCGTAAAAGTTTTAAAACTTCTGCAGTCACTTAAAAGTTATAAACGTACTCCAAATTTTTTTCCATACAAGCCGACCCGGCTGCATTATTTAACATAATATTTGAACAACAACAAAACGTATATGTAATGTGAGCGTAGCAGGCCATGAATGCGATGCACCGTTTTCTCAAATAACGTTTACGATCGCAACAATCGATGACCGTTTTGAAATCACCGTAACAATGTCCACACACACGTTCTTTGCCTACTTATTGACTAGTGCCGTTACTAGAGTAAGCAGAATGTTAATGAGTATCAAAAATACAAAAGAACGTTACTTATTACTGTCAAACTATGTCGTGTGTGAATCCGAACGCACGCCGCCATGTTTTTTCCCACGAATATAAAATATTGCAATGGAAATGGACGCGTTCGAATTTTGAATTCTCTAGTGCTGGGAGCACGAGCGGCAATGACATTAAAATAACTGTTATAATTTTTAATTGCGTTATAAATGCTAGTAATAACGGCAAGTAACACTTTATTGTCACCACTAATGTATCCATTGTGTGTTACAGTTACGCGTTTTTTCTCAATGATAAAAGCATGCTAATTCACATAGTAGAGAAACTAAGTGTAAATAAAGGTGTTAATTCAGGAAACGATTGTGTTAAATGACAAAGATGCGATTAAGTATCGCCACATTATACTTGATCTAATTTCACATTGTAATGCAGTTCAGTTTTCACACGCGGTTCCGTGAAACGCCGTGGTGCGAAAGATTAGGTATGTGTCACGGTGTTATTTCAATGGTGAGAAAGTAATGCACATGTCAAGCACAATGCACTAATATAATGTCTTTATATCCGTATCGTTATAAGAAACCGGAATGGCGCGTAATAAGATGTCTATCTTGTGTTGTCGGTTGAGCAAAAAGTTACGCGTAAAAAGTTTGAATAACGAGCGCGGGATCAGACTAAACGCGTTAGTGTGTCACCTCACTATCGGTGAAACGCTGCAAAGGTATTTAACTGTACAGCCTTTATAAAAAATCAGCATTATACCACAGATTATACTGTTAAAAATAATTCTTTCAAAATAGAAAAAGTGTAAAAGATTAAATTGAAAGGAAATTCGGACATCAAAACTAATTTAAAGTAAATTATAATTCATTACTATGAAGACGATTATAATGGACTCTAATGCCTTTTTTATACTGTGGACGAGACTCGCAAGGTCTTCACAGATTGTGTAGTCTGCAGACGGAGCTAAATTATATCGTTACTAAACAGGTTATTAACTGAGTTATAGTGTGACCTTTTATAACCTAATTTGAGTTTTAGATTTCTTGTTGATTAGAAAGGGAATAAGACAGGAGAACTAGTCATTTCAAAGCAGAAATTTAATAAGATACTTACTTTGAAAATTGTATTACTGACCTATATATGTAACACAATAAAAAACATACTATTATATGGCGTACTAGATCAATTAAACAGTAAATAAGTGACATTAAAACGTTGTATGAAGAAATAAAATACTAAAAAACTTCAATCAGTAATTACTTCATCTCAATTTAGACTTACAGCATATCGCATCGAATCTACGCCTAGATATTTAGACCACGATCGATTTTAAATGAAGTAACATGTTGCTAATTCTATTCGTTTAATTACGCGAATGAATCTAGCTCGCTATTTCTCGATTATATATCGATTACCTAACGAGTCGGTTGCATCTCGGTTACCTCATCTACGCTCGATTGCGAAGGTCGATGCTGTCGCGAGAATATTTCTTAGAACGTGTTTCTGTCTGTCTATTGTTGTGTGAACTTGTGCTGTGTTTAGATACAGTTTTATTATTTATCAACTTGTTTTATTTCTGATGATGGCATGGTGTGGAATTTATGTTTAGGATGCAAGGGAGGTATAGTCTGTTGTATGAAATCATCGATAAATTATTGTTATAATGATGAAATACACTTCATAGGGTTACAACCATATCATCAGATACTACTGTTATGAATTTGTAACGCAATATTCTTTCAGACCCGGTAGAAAAGATTTTAAAAGTTTGGTAAAAATTGGGTGTGCATTATACAGTGACATTACATATCTTAATGTACACCTCTGCCTACCCCGTCAAGGACATAACGCGTAACAATGTGAGTTAACAGTTGAACTAGTAAACGCTAAACCAACATGACAACCAGTCACTTATTAATTTTAAAAGATACGTATAAGTACGTTAAAACTTTAAGGTAACACTCATTTACTTACGGGACGCCTTTAATGATAAACAGTAGAAAAGAAAACCGCTTGACAATTACCTGTAACAAAAACAATACATACACGTCAATAAATTATAATCATCCGTAAGCAACCGACCAATATTCACGACAAACTAATAACGAAACATGGAACACTAATTCAAAAGGCAATGAATTTGAAAATGGACAACACTAGCCCATAAACAAGATGATTGTCTTTGTCTCTGCCTTCCTCTAGGCCATAAGCAACTTCCGCTACTTTCTACCAAATGACCACATATAATGGTGACCATTTATCATAGGTTAAAACAATACAATGTGTAATTACTGGACCTGGACGATTGTATCTTATGGCCAACAGTTTGACAAATATTTGGATTTGTAACCAATATTTGGTTTTTCAAGTCTGTGTGGGCATTTGTCTACAGCTACAAAATATAACTATGTTGAGATATTTTCTCGTATTGAGATATTTTCCCGTTTCGTAAATTATGTTCATTAGTTAAATTAAAGCTTGTTAAGCGTACGAATGAAAATGAAGGTTAATAGTATTTAACAATTATTTGGTTTGTTTGTTCGGTTGTTATTATGCATTCTCTGTATTCTGTATTACTAACTGCTACAAGCAATCAATCGTACAACTGCTATTTCCGGATGCATCTGTCCAATCCAAACAA
Source organism: Spodoptera frugiperda (assembly GCF_023101765.2). Taxonomy (NCBI): domain Eukaryota; kingdom Metazoa; phylum Arthropoda; class Insecta; order Lepidoptera; family Noctuidae; genus Spodoptera; species Spodoptera frugiperda. The sequence continues at coordinate 7,523,575 of NC_064229.1, read as the reverse complement.
AAATCTCCTGTCTCCTTTCCGCTAAAATGTTTGCACAAGAAACACGTTTGGGCCACTTGAAATCGATCCCAACCAGTTTAAAAACTCCTTGCTAAGTACCAAAAAGTCTAAATCAATAGATATTGACCGACCAGACATCTCACTCGCAAGAAAAAAAAAGAAAATCGTGCGTTATTCGTTTTTTAAAATATTCATTGGACGCGCGACGCTTGGCGGGTTTCGCGCCAATTTCGGAGGCCTCGGCATCCATCTTTGAATATTAAATACGTGTTTTATTGAATTCTTCAAGTTATTTCCGAACACCACGTGTAAATGACAAGGTTTATGACTCACACTTCCGTGGAACGAATAGATTAAGCAGTTTAAAACAATTATTGTAGCGTACCGAGTCGTACGCGAATAACATGGTACATGACCAAGCAAGGTTTTCTTTCCTGTTCACTGACCATCTTAAACAGCACGCGAATCACTTTTATATTTGCATAAAATAAAATAAATTTGATTGATGTGATTTTACAGTCTTTGTTTATACTAGAACGTATTAAAATCATCGTTCAAGGTAACAATTAGGTACTTAGTTTATCCCGGAACTGATATTTTGCACGTTTTTAGAAGCGTGCAAAATATCATTGTTCTATGTGGTTAGATTTGATGCAGAAGTTTTCAACTTTGATTAAGTAAAACTTCTGCAGATGCAGATTTCTGTGACACACACACACATAAGTATGACGTCACAAATCACAGCCCAGATGTTGCAATAACAATGTTCTGTTACTTTCTTGCAAAACCTGCATTCCGAGTTCTTGATATTTCAGGGCCAAACAAAATAAAAACTTACATTTGCAAAGATGTTGGTGTCTTTACTAAATTTAATTTAAAACTCAACAATTTAATATGGACGCCACTGCTAAAGATGAAATCCCTTTTTTGAACCTCGCAGATCTCCTAAGAATAGGTTAAATTATCTAATTGTTCATGCTTTAATACAAACACTAATGCATTATTTATCCTTTGACAGTGAAGAAAAAAGATACGATTATGATTTATTTAGCAAAAAATACTGAGAAAAAACACCAGTCAGTGTTGTCTCTTTTAAAGAGCCCTAAAGTTTCCTAAAGTTTTCAATACAAACACTAATGTGTTATTTATCCTTTGACAGTGAAGACAAAAAGAGAAAAAAGGTATGATTATGATTTAGCAAAAAGTACTGAGAAAGCACCAGTCAACGGCCAGTCTCTTTTAAAGAGCCCTAAAGTTATTATTACCAAACTCTTGTATCAAACACCAGGTATTTAGTACACAGACAGTACCTACATGATCTGAACATGTTTGTTGTATTAGTCACCAGTTCGACACGTGTGTAGAAGCCGTTGTTAGCAACGTGTTTGACGAACAATTACATAACTTTCTGACTAACTTTAATTAACAATGTCATGTTTTGTGAAAGTATATGTTAATGCTAATTAGTTTTAGGGTGTTTTTTCAACAGATATGTGCTATGCTACGTTGCACTGGTGGAAACGGATTCAGCTAAGCTATGTTTTTTTATATGGAAAGATGCGTGCTATGGATGTGTGCTAGTTGTTATAAAAATAATCTATGTAGCAGGCTACAGAACGAATGTTTTTCAACTTTACGGAATAACCCTAATCTAAATTCTTCTATTTGTGTTTCTTCACAAATATTATTCTAATCCACATTATTGTTGTAATGGAAACTCTAAAATCATAAAACCTTATTTTGTTAAGCATTTTGGGCTGCACCTCTACCATTAATTAAGTAAGTAAGTCTTTCTATTTATATCGCACCTTGATGCACTAATACTGTGTTAGCACTTTACTGAGTCACTGTACCGTATATTCCGCTATATGCTATCGCTTTCTGACACACAATTGATTCAACAAGATCCAAATGCAGTTCTTTAACATCGATCTTTCTAAGAAAAACATATTAGTCATTGAGTCGTAAGGCTTTCCCCAGATTTATATTTGTTCAAGGGATGTTTTGACTTGTTGGTTATTCCTGTCAACTTCTCTATTGCCTTGATTTCAAGAAATAACCTAAAGAAAGTCTTTGTAGTCTGAGTACAACTGTTTAAAAAATCGCTCCAATTTCTATGTGCTTTCTCCTAAAACAATGTCACGGTTACTTCTATTAACATAAAACATTTTAAACACAAATTAAAACGTATACACAACAGCACATCATGCTACCCCAATCTGACAAATTTCTTCAATTAATCTTCAACCTAACTGTTTTACAATAAAGTTTATAGTCCAAAGTCTACTTGTATTAATTTATTGCTTGGTTTTAATTGCTGTGCCAATAGATCCGGCAGTAAATGATCTTTCCTTAAATTATTGCATCGTTCCGTATTTCTGTACAAGGTCATGCATCCGCAATCTTACTAATTAGTTGCAGTGTTAATTACTCATAGTTTCGTTTTCAAGATACATATTGCTAGCAGTGTAAAAATTAATATTGGCATTGTAAGAACCACTTTGATGTTTACGAAGAAGGAACGTAGTAGGAGAAAGTTTTTCGAAAAAATATATATATTTTAATTATTTGGTGAAGGATACCAAGAGTTGGTTAAGAAACACAAATACTTTAAAGGACGTGATCAAATATGTTGAGGAAAAAGTCACTTATTTGCAGCCAGAAAGAAAATAGAAACAGCAACGGAGGCACATCTAAACGTTAATATTAAAAGACGTACAAAAATAATAAGTAAAACCCTACAACACTTTTAACACTAAATTGAAACCAAGAACCTTATACAAAGCAAACAAAATTAAATAAAACAATAAAGGTAGAACATCTATTAAGTGTGTAGCCAATGAAACAGCTAGATAAACACATTAGAGTGCAATGGAGATATCGGTCAATGAATGGGTCGAGTCAATTCTCATCACGATATCATTGATACGCGAGCAAGTGTAACAGGTTGTAATGTGGCGTGAGAAGTGTGACAGCGTGGCGCTGTGTCAAATTGGGTGAGCAAGAGTACTGAGCAGATGAACATAGATGAAACATAAATACTGAATAAACTTAAATAAAACTTGGCCATAAAGAACGTGTATAATAAAGGGAGGAAGAAATAAAGAAGTACCGAAATTGATATAATAATTTGGAAGAGTAATGAAGCTAAAGAGCGAAAAAGAATATCAATGAGGTTTAGAGTGGACGATGTGTGACAGAAATATTTGTGAAAGATCATTAAGGTTAATTTATTTTACTTATTTCTATTAAGACACGTCAACAGAATAAATATTGATAAAAACAAGATCACGTGCTTATGCCAATTATAGACATGCACCACATTCACAATATTAACACAAGTTAATAATAAAAATCGATTTTGATTAATTTTCTCTAGCAACTACAAGATTTTGAATTAACTACCCAGTAGGTACAGCAAAAAAAACTGCATTCTTAACCAACATTTCTTCAAATCATCGCAAGAAATTTCACATCCTCATCAAAATGAAATGTTCTGCTTTTAGAAATTGATGATCCGCAATTAATGATTAATTACAGCATTTCTGATTAATCGTATTTTGATGGACTTATTTAAATTCATTGGAAAACTTAATTAGCATGTTCATCCGCATCGTACAAGGTTAGTAGGTGGTATCGTGACTGGAGAGTGCACTCTTCCTTGGTAAAAATAGAAATTGGTAATAGAAAAACCGAAAGTACTAAAACTGAATATGGAGCATAAACGTTTCTAGCGCCAAAAATATGAATGTCTGTTTCTTTTCATATAAACAATATTGTCTTTAAGTCGAATCTGGTCTAAACTAGCGTGGCTCCACTTCATATGTAGGTGAGAGAACGTCAGCGATATGTAGAAGGGAACACCATAACAGATGCTTAGAGTCTTAAAGTCCCGGAGCTGCGGACTATCTAGCGGCTTTCGAGGGCTTCGGCTCGAAAAGCAGGAATAGGAACAGGGTGGTTTTTAGTCGCCTCGCACAATGCAGATGAAGTCATTGGATGATTTTCCTTATCTAAAATTACTCTTGTACAGGACATTGTATATTTGTGTCTTATGTATTTAGTTATATTTACAAGAAACGGAAGCAGACACAAAAATAATAGAAACAACATTTTCGAAAGTATAACACTGTCTGTATTATTCACTAAGATTTAACTGCCTTTAATTTCCTCTTACACGTTATAATTGGTGTCTTATTCTTTTTAACATCCTTATCTAATATGTAACTGTTTCCTTTTCTCTATTATGTTATTTGATATTTTGTTCACATGTCCTGTCCTAGATCTTAGTCATGTTCGATTTAAATGAAATTGTTCATAAGTCTCATAATTAGACTGTTCCATTCTTTAGCATTACGCCTTTTGGACCTCTCTTTCTAAATAAGTCTTCTATTGTTTTCATTCGTAGTATAACCAAAGTATGAAGTAGTCCATACGCTATACGGTCCATGGCAGAATGAATTAATATTAATAATCCTTTTATCTTTCACTCACACATTTTTAATTAGAATACCCCATGACCTAGTAGCGATTACCGACGTTCTTTTTCGTTAAATCTCTATCACTGTCTCTCGCCTTTATCAGCTCAAAATTTCATTAACTCATCAACTTAATTAGTAAATCATGTTAATAAATACTTAGATATTACACAAGTGATGATCAATCATCATTGCTGTCTGTCTTTGATAAGCAATACTTAATAATCAAGTCTTACTAAAGATTTGGAACCAGTAAGACATGACGGAGAGTTTAAAGAAAATATTGTCCTTGAACCAATCAATCAGATTGTGCTAGTGACTCATATACCTAAATACTGGCACAATACCGATTACATGATCCGTAATTTCCACTCAAGCGTAAGGAAACCTTAGCAAATCACATACAATAGTATATACAGCTACTTCTATATATGGAATCAACCCCTTTAGATAGACTACGCAATCAGAGCAGAAGTAGAAAGCTATTTTGATCAATATTATTATGGGATTACTGAGGGACTAACAGTTACTAAGGGACTGGCAGGCAACCCACAACTGAAACTAGGTACTGTTAGAAGAAAACTAATTTGGTTTCATCATTTCATGGGAAGTAGTGCAAAGCCAAAAGGAAATTTTCCCACAATTCGAGTAGAAATTAAAAATAGACGAAGACGGGTAAAATGAATAAAAAGTGGAAAATCCTTAGTACATTAACGTTGTGTATCGAAAATGTTGTATTGATTATATAGATAATGGTGTACAAAGATGAAAAGACCAAGATAATCGATTTAGTAATTTGTATTCAGATGAACTTATATCGGACTAAATTGAAGAGTTTAGAGGTAGAGAAGGTCAGGGTCATGACCTGTAACAGTTGAAGGTTAAAGTTATTAACCAAATTAAAATTGCCACTGAAGAAATAAAGGCTTCTTGATCTTACGTTTTTGCCAATTATAGTGCAATTATTACTATGTTTTATCCAGATGACTAGAAACACTTTAGTTAGACGGAACTACTAGAATGAAGACAACGCCTAAATGCGGTATATATAGGAAAAAGATAAGCACATTCAAATTATTAATAACTTCTAGAGAAAAAAAAACACGGTTTCATACTTTCTTCCACTTATTAATCAGTCAGATAGATTGACTACCCATCATCGCTGATCATATCGACATTTATCTTAAAGCCTAATTACGCAGCTACCCAGACAGAGCAACAAGAACAATAGATAATTACTTACAAGAGATTACCCGTCTCATATATGGATGTAACCTTTTACAAACTTTGATGTACAGCTTCAGTGAGAGACATTAGATCTTTATCTACAAAGATTTGTAATGGTATCTCCTCATGTTTGTTCGTCAATATTGACAGCTTGTGTACACCCACTCTATGTGGAATGGTTTTTTATGGTCTTGGGTTATTTTCTTTTTTTCTGTTATAGGTTTAATATCATCAGTACATGTAGTTAGAATGTTTAATTCTTTTATCTTCAGGGCTTCATATTCTAATGATATCTAGGTTTACTTTCAATTATTTTTAAAGATACCTGCAGTGTCTGTTGTTTTGTTTGTACATGTTTCAAAATTGAAAAGATAGCTATCTACATCCGTTGTAGTAAATTGAAATTTTGCAATATCTAGACTATGTCCATAGACAATAAGATAATCATACAAAGAACAATAGCACTAAATACAATTCCAATCATTGCCATAAAAGCATTAACCTGAACGTAGTTTATCGCGATCTGTTAGTCAAACAAACTAAATCTAACTGCAATACAATTTCAATTGAAGGAGACGGCAATTGTAATAAGCTTGAGGGCACGAATGCTGGTGAAAGTCCTAGTACCCACAATTATCACCTGTGTTCGAGCAAGTTTGCAGGAATTCACGCTCATGTCCTACGGCCTTATTGCTTAGCAATCTTAGAGCAATCAAATTAATATTAGTTTGACACCTTTTCCTGTTATCGTGTAGTGTATGGGTCCAGTATCATTTACAGTTTACGCTCTGACACTATCATTTACGAAAACGCCTGGAGGAGGCAAATTTAAATTAATGTTCTGATCGTTGTTTATGTAATTATTGTGTGTCGCAAGTGCTTTACTTACTTCCGACTGTGTATCATAACTTGTGAGAGTACCATTAATATGTTTAATTATGTTGTGGAATAAAATGAAAGGATCAAACATTTTGCCGTTCACATCTTTTCCCATTTCATTCTGGTGATTATTTCGCAATGATTACTTTGATGCAGTTCCAACTAAGTCTAGTGTCGGTATAAAAGTTAATTTTATAGCTTACTGGTACCTTGGAACTAACAGCCGACGCCGATGTGACTTGCCGATGACCTAACAAGTTTTCTAAGTTCGCCGATAGGCTAAATAAATTGTACAACACGGGAATTTCTAAGAATCACTACATGGCTGGTAATAAAATGAAATGTCATTAGTGTTCTGATAGAATTTATAAATGTTGTAAATTGATATTTTATATGTTCATCTTTGTGAAGATAGTTAAGTCTTAAATCGATCTTGCTTAATCGTTATGATAAGTGAGTTTTCAATTTGAATTTTTCTTTTAAAAAGAAACATATCTTACGAAGATCTTGTATAAAAATTACAAAGCAAATAAGTTACTTTCATTCACTTTTATTTCAACGCTAGTTTTCTTATATTCAACTAAGATTTCGGAAAGCAACACATAATTAAATTACTTATAACTATTCATTTACCAACTAAAATATCTCTTTAACTTATAATAAAGAGTCCCGCTGTGACTCGAAACTAGTAGAGCTTTTTCTCCAAATATTTTCGTGAGTAAACCGTAGTATGTCTCACGATAGTTATTATAAAAATACCTAGTCCTTTACTTTTCGAAATAAAAAAAAACCTCTTAACAATACAAATAAACACACAAACCAGTACACTGTAACTCCAGCAAACAATCTATTTTCACTTACAAATCTGTAAAACAGTTTGTATCAGCTATCAGTGGACGTATCTCGAGAGCTCGAGGCTTAACCCCGTCAACCTGTCGCTGCGATCTTTATTACTTTACCAGCTAAAGTTCACTCGGTTCCCTGCGCCGGCGCAAGCGACTTGTGATTCTTGCGAAATAGCTATCTAAGAACACGCCTTGCTTTTACATTGGTTTCAAATGGTCAAATATTTGGTCTTTATCAAATAAGTAAACGTTACTATATTTGGTTTTATCAGGTCTTTATATCAAATAATTAAAAGTATACTTAATGATATAGGTAACTTTTCGCTTTTTATGAAGTCCTATAGATTAAAAGCAACCTTTTTGGGACAAGTCGGCCACAACCTTCCAAATAACCCTGCAACTTCTGTGAGCCAAGACCTGCAGTAGATACAACCATGAAAACAGCGAAACAATGAAGTCTAGGGCGTCCTAAAAACATAACAATATTAGGGACATACTTGTTCACAGGAACAATTTTACTCCCTACGCTATTATTGCAAGATAGGCCATTATAACTTAATACAATTTTGGCTGACGGTGCCCCACAGCCGCAAACACTTGGCGAACAAGACAGCCATCAAATCAATTTCAACGCTGTGTGAATGTCAATTTGTTTTGACAATGGCTCTCAAATTCCACAAACTTCACGCACATTTGGCCGTATTAGGTGTTGTTTATTTGTGATAGTAGTTATGGTTATAAGAAATCTGATATCTTTGACGAATTGGTATAATGGTCAATATCGGTACAGTCAAGACTTGCCACTGATTCGATTGTGGTATACAAAATAGCTAATAAGTCAATCTAAATATTGTATATACAACTTATAGGTAGCTGACTGTGATCTACCAACACACAGCCCAAACCACTGGACGGATTGGCCTGAAATTTGGGATACAGGTAGATATCGTGACGTCGGGGTCCACTAAGAAATAATATAGATCAATTCTTCCAAAATAGGGGATGAAAGATTATATGAAACTTTGTCAATTTTAAACCGATCGGGTTGAGATTTTGGTTGCATTCTTCTTCTTTAATAAAGGTGCAGTGTTAAATAACATGTTGTTTAACACGCGTAGGAAATGTCAACGTATCCATCTTAGGTAGCGTCATCAATTTTAATTTTTCCGGTAAGGTAAGGTAAAATAATTGACCTGTCCGCAGACTGGTTTTCTCCCTACGTATGTCTTGACAAGATTGTACACTGATCGTCGTGTAGATAAGATTTATTTTGATTAAAAATATTCAAAACATGTCTTAATTGGAGTGGCATATCCATCAAAATAGAATGCGTAAGTTTATATGTATTTGAATGCATATGAATTGTAAGTATGCGTACGTAAGTATTTGGATGTTTGATGCTCTTCCACGCAAAAACTACTGAAGGGATCGGGATAAAACGTGGAACACGGATCTATTATGGTCTGGAATAACACTTAGGCTACTTTTCATTCCATAGGAACGCGGGAGAAACCGATGGCAGAAGCTAGTATATAATGAATTATAGTTTCAACGTAGTTTTTGCTTTTCCCTATAGGAGACAAGTATGACGATAAACGAGAGCGCGTTCGGCGCTCTGATTGGCCGGCTCGTATAAACTAACTCGTACTAATGGTACTGGTACCTTTCGATATTGGTTAGTCATCGGTCGGTATAATCGTTTCATTAGCCGCCATTAAAACACGATTTAAACAAAAGGTTGTTAAAACATTACGTGACGCTGTCACCAAACCGGTCACGTTTGTAATCATACATATTCACATTTACATACATAACATCCCTGCCATTCATAACATACAACATAGAGAGTATACGGGTTGATCCAGAGCTGTGAACTACCTAGCGTGTTTAGCGGGGCTCCGGCTCAATGAGCAGGAGTAGGAACGGGGTAGCTTTAACTCTAATAGTCTGACACTCCCTTTCGCCTCGCCCAAGGCGAGAGAAGTCATTGAATGATTTCCCTCCCCTCAAAAAAGGGAGTACTCTATCTTCTTCCATCAAAGTGTATTGTTTGAAACAGCAGAGTAGAGAAGATTAGAATACGTTTGCACCGCCTCTACACAGATTCTTATTTTTGCAAAACTGAACCATTAAAACTGCGATCCCACTTTATCAAAAAAATCAAATTGACAGAGAAATCGATTAATTGGACTCGAACATGATTCGTATTGAAAGTTTGTCATTCATTTATCGATTTCCAAAAGACAGTAGGTACGTAAGACTTTTGGAAATCGAAATTGCGATTTTACTTTTGATTAATGAAATCAGACATATCAATTAAGGCTTGCACTCATACCTACTTGATTTTTTTATGTAGGTACGAATGCAAATAGTAATTAATAAGGATTTTTTATATCCCGTAATGAATAATATTCATTAAGATTGGTAATAATTATATTATTTATAATACTTATCAATATAATTAGGTGAACATAATTTATGAAGAATTAAAGTATTACATTTATATCAAGACAAATAATGCACTAATTGAAACATCAATTATAGGTAATTATACTATAATGAAATCGTAGGTAAATACATAACTGTAATGCAATTAGTAAACCTAATTATCCACGAAAACGAAACACGGATTTAACTTTGCCGCTTTGTGGACAGTTTTCATTGTTTATACACGACGTCCAGTGTGAGCGATCTAAAAGCGATGCGAAACGGCGCGAAAACAACACACTGTCAACTCAAAACCTATTGAAGTGGCCTGCGCGAAATGAAGCGAACGCGATCAATTAGCTTCATATTTTCGCGCAAATTGTATGCAGCCGTCACGTTTTTGTTTGGTTATAATGTCGGAAACAGAAACGAAATTATTCGCATGCACGTAGGACATGGACCGCGTCGCATTGAATACGCGTGTCACAGCTTCATAATCGCGTTCGCTTCTAGATCGCTCACAGAGGACGTCGCGTAAGCAAGATGCAAACATTTGTCATTTGTAGGCCGCCTGTTATTTATGAAGGATGCATGCATTCGTCAAATGACGAAACGTGGACAGCCTAAAGCAATCAGTATTTAATATTTAAAGTAAATAAGAGTTGCAACATTAAGCAACAAAATACCTATAGGCACATGTAATCGTCTGTTTTATTTACTTTCGCTGATAAACAGGTTCAAACGCGGTTTTATCTTATCGATATTTTTGATAGAAAATTGAAGAAATGTTTATAATTTGTAATACACGTGGAATAAAGTAAAATGAAGTGTTTATTATCACACTGCACCGTGTTGCCTGTGGTTTTGTAGTTTAAAATAATCAGTTCCATTGCGAAATTTAATATCGATTACTATTACGATTACTCAAATATTAATTAAATTTTCAGTTTAGAAAAACATTCACATTTTTTTAATCACTAAAACAGTACACTTAGCGTTTTAAATGACACCTAAAAAAATGAATGTCACGTTTAGCTAGTTATAGCATGACTGTATAAATCCACAGAGACAGGAAAGAGCCAAATTAAAAAAATGGTCTTACCACCGTACTCAGAGTCATTTAATTAACTTAACCCAGTCCATAGTAATTATTTTCAATACAAAATCGAAACTAAAGAATAGTTTAAGAAATCATTAAATGTCTCTTATTGCGGCGTCTAACATAACTCCTTCGTCGTTTTTGCGTGTAAACTAAAAACTAAAAGTCATAAAAACACATCTAGTCGTGGACCTAATGCAATAAAACTTAGGCAATAGCATGTTACTGTGACCTGAGAATCGAGTACTAGGTACTTATTAAACGACTAGCCAGCGGCCTAACTTGATGGCATTTTATGGCTGGATTTACGCAATGGAGAAGGTAATAAGATCAAGAGATTTTTTGCTCTTTTGCTAATGTAATTTGTTTAGTGTCTATCTTAATCTTGAGTCCTAGTACTGGGTACTAAGCTTTGCCTCGCTCAATCTCATCTCATCTCTAATCTCTGCAAAGATTCATAAATTTTCTACTGGACTGTTGTGGGCTATTGATATGTGTTTGTGTGAAATAAAAGCAGAAAAAATTTATCTGAATGCAAATTTAGAGTTACGTATTTTGATAAAAATATAACATAAATGTTTTTACTGTTACTCACTAATAAAAAAATGCAATTTGCATAAAAATAAAAACAAAATTCGTTGCATAAACACAATAATATTACGCAAAAATAACAAATCGAATTACGCCAACAAATAACTAGCAATTTTGATCTTTATTTAATAAAAAATACATAACAATTTGCTTCGCTTTCATTAGGAATGTATTTTCGTGGAAAAAGCAACAAAATGGCTCGAATTACGTAAAGTTTTGCATCTGAATTACTTTCACTGATGCAGAATGTAACATTATGTTACCACGTGACCTACTACAACACAGATCGTGTTTTTGGTTCTGGTTTTATTTTTTCTTCTTCATTTTGTCGGTCTAATGCTCAAACAAGAGAATTTGAGATTAAAGATTATAAGAGTTAAATAATAACAATTTAATACATAACACTCGGCTGATACATAAGTATCAGCATTCACAACTATAAAGGTGTAAACTTATAGAGCGAAGAGATTCCTTTTCGCCATAAAATCAATTATTAACTTATTTGTCAAGTTAACTGTTATCATATTCATAAATTTCATTCACATTCAACTAAACATTTTGTGTCTAATTTACAAAACCCTAACTACAAATAACACCTTTATCGACACCTCGTCAACTATACACAAACAAACAAGACAATCCATTGTTCCCTTTGTTCAAAATCTCTAGAGAAAACTGAAGGAAGTAATTAGGATTTCGAAGGATATCCTTTTGTCCGAAAATGTACTAATGACTTGCTTTTGCGGCGTCATTATCCAAGTTTAGTCAGTCCGTCAGTCAGTCACCGGATAGATGCTACCAAGTTTAGAGTTTGACTTCCCGGCTTCTGTTCCTGGGTATTACGCTCCTTTTGTATCAATCATCATCGGAAGACCATTGCTAAACAAAGGCTTCTTGGGAGGTGTTTGCTAACAGCGCTTGGTAATGGTAAACAGCTTGAAAATCGTAAAAAAATAAGGTTCTGTCGCTTAGCCATCAAGGATGGACTTTGGTGGCAGTTTCAGGCCATATATATATACTTTTCTATTTCTTAATAAGCAAGAACCAATATATGAAATTAACTTACAAAGTATATGTACATTTTTAATCAAAATCGAAGTTACGAGCTTTTTGCATCCCTCTATGAATTCGAACTCTACTAGTGACAATATCTAATCCTTGTTTTCTCACCAATTTTCAAATCAACATTCTTATAAAAATTACTAAAGCTTCAAATACACAGTCAAAAAGGTCAAAGCACTATTAATTTTATTGCTATACGCTTAAGGTGTAATATTGCTGTAAGCATTTAACAAAACTATAGTAAATTAAACTACGCTCATAAAACGTAAACGACTGGACAGTTAATATTTAAACTGTGACTCACGTAACAGACTGAGTTTACTGTATTTCGTAGTTAGGTAATATATCTTTATTTTTGTCTAACGACCTGACACCTAACTTAGTATTGTTTTAATATCTAAGTAACGCTATAATAATTTTAAGTATATTTCATCTTTATATAGGCTCACTGTGGTTGTAAAGGAATATATGATTTGCGGACTTTGTACGTGATTATTTATATTAACACTATTTATTAAATTGAAACTGTCCACTAACGAACTTAGTCCTATGAATATGAGTTTCTAGAATGGCTTGAAACTAGTCGAGTTCCTCGTCAAAACATTACGTGTTAAACTAGCCGATAACATAATGATTAATTTATTAAAAACCCCAATCTTAAACTATCTAATCTATCTAAGTTCAAATCTGTATGAGTAAGAAACTTAAAGCAATATTACTATTCAAAATATACTACCAAATAAATAGTAATTTAAAATGTCAAATTCTCCTAATAACCTCACTTAATGCCCAGTCGTAGGCCAATAAAACAATAAATAATTAACTCAAGAATGCATCTTTTACTTCTAATTTTATGTCATTACATGTTTAAATCGTTTTACTCAAGCAATCAGCTGACAAAATAAGTTGTTCTCAACGTACAAAGTATTTACGATTGCCATAAAACGTGTTAATAAAATTGGAATTTAAATTAAAGACTGAGGGTTCATTTCTATCTAATTAATTGGGTTTATCTGCTCACTTAATGAGAAAAATACTTAATGAGAATAGTATGTGACACAGTACAAGCGTACAGGTTTGAAAGAGTAATTAAGATCGTTAGTTAATGACATAGATGCTCTATTAATATGCAATATTAACTTATTTATCCTGAGAGTTTATCTAGCAAAACTAAAAAATCCTCATTAAATCGACTGTTCTTAAGTTTTTTACTTAGTACTTAATCCGTTATTAGTTATTAGCACACTAAAATGTGCTAAAAACAGGACAAAGGCCTCCCCCTTAATGTGGGAGGTCTGCCCACTTTACGTGGCCATTGTTTAAAAGTGGAAGTCTTCCGGCTGATGATGATGATAATGAAAAACAGTACTTTATATGGTGACATTTTCACCATTAAAGCATTAAAACGTGATCCTCGCGTGTCACATAGACATTTTGATTTCCAAACTCTTTAAAACTATATTCTCTAACACCCATCAACGTCATAACAAACAAGAAAAACGTCGCCAATTTTCTCCATAGCAACACAAAAGCAATCAAACTCCTACATATCTATTACGCAACGAAATCTGACTACAAACAAAAACTGCGTGACTAAATAATTCTACTTTGGAACTATTAACGGAATCGATTGCTGCCCGTGAGAACATTCGACAGTAAACATTACGCCACTACTAAAGGCCTAATACAAGTTTATTTTACGCCAACGCCATTGACACGTTAATGACGTTCGGCGCTCTGATTGGCTGCTCCAATTTAACCAACCAATCAGTGGACGGTAACGTTTTGTTCGCGTTATCTTAAAGAAAAAAACTCGCACTATACCTTCAGACTTTGATAACAAATATAGGTTAACTTTATAGTTGCTATTGGGTTTGTAGTACCTTTAACTCAAGGTTTTGTTACATTGTTCTCTAAGTAGTTAGGACGTAACAATAACCCATACCTATGTTGTTGTAAATTATGTATGTGGGTCCTAGATTACATACAAGACATAGTACGTGCGTACTATGGCTTTTTAAATGAAGCCTTACTATGTTGAAACTGATTTAAAACCGACTACTGGAATATATTTACTATTGTAGCTATTAAATCAGATCTAAGAAAGAGGTTCATGCCTCGAATCTGTGTCTTTGATTGTCAATAGAAATCTCTTGAAGTCAAATCCTCCACTAACGTCGGTTACCGGTGACCACCACGGCGTCCAAAGTGTTAAGCTAAGTCTTGATTGGCATCTTAGTCATCGAACCAAAGAAACAAACAAACAAAAGAGTTTCTAACAGAATATCAACAATGTGTATTTATAGAACGAACAAAAAATGTATTGAGAGTGAGACGTTTCCCGTCATCAAAATGTATTTATTACAATTCAAATAATAAGATGTCAGAAGATCAAAAAACCTCAAAAAATGATAAACGAGTATTCAAATAAAATCGCGTGAAAACTTTCATTCGAATCGAGTGAACAGCAAACATCGAATAAGCACAAAAGAATCGAGAATCGAAACGGCAAGTGTACACCATCCAACAATGGGTTACTTTTCTGTCCCACTTACGCCAATCTTCATAATTCTCAATTGTATTACTCATTCTGTTTAGATTGCCTTAATTCTTATCTCTATCGCTAGAAAGTCGAATTTAGGTCGGCACCTTAAGCATATTAGAGTATCATTAAAATACACAATTACTATTGGTGGAATCTTCAAATCACTAACGGTTTTATTGAAATCGACGAATAGGATTATGAATAGCAAAAAATGCGCAAATACTTTGTAAAATGTTCAAGTAATTTAGATTGTAGGTGTGTGTGATGTTGATTAAAGTGTTTTTAAGTACTATGGTGAAGATGGGACCACCATGGTGTATGGTAATTGACAATCATTAATCATTCTGATAGAGATTATTGTTTAGTACCGGCTTTCCGCCCGCAGTTCTCAATCCTTCTTGAATTATACACTTCAAGCCTTGTTGAGGAGTCATTATCATAAGATGGACGTAGCAGGGGAAAATTATTTTTTCAAGTTCTTTGAAAAGCAGACAGTGATAATATTGTCTGATCAATATCAAATGCTTTTGGTCGAGTAGTCGTAAGTGCGACTACCGGACAAGGGGTCTCGAGTTCGATTCCCAGCTCAGGCAAAGTATTACTGCACTTTTTTTTTTCGGTTTTACCTAAATTCCTCAGGAGTAGGATTCAGATACCTATTGTGTTTTGTGGAAAATGTATCATGTGAACATGTTATCCACTGCTAAGTCTAGGGCTTATTACCTATAATACCTACATAGACTCACACTTTCATATTCACAAAACTAGTCCTCATAAACTTTATAACCTAGTCTAGAAATCGGCTCCACTAAGCTTCCTAGATTTTAATAATCAACCAAATAGTCAATTTGTAGAAATAAGGTGAGCAGTAAACTTTAAGTTATCGATGGTAGTAGATACAGGTTAAGTGCTAACATTAACCCTACAATTTCTCATTACGTTAACAGTTGTTCGTTGGAACAAATAAATCTAAATGAAATGTTCTTTACACAGTCACGTTGAGGAATCGTTCATTTCGTTCAGAGAGATTTTCATTATTCATATAGTTTGGAACACATTAGTATCAAAGAGATTAGTTAAACTGAGTTAAAATAAAAGAAATTGGTTAAAAGTGCCGTAATATGCACCTCTGCCTACCTCTTCGGGGATAACAGGTGTGACGTTGCATGCAGAATAGTTAAACTGCATTAAAACTTTTATTCCTACAAGGTGAACCAGATTTCACCATTATTATTTATTATTAGGCGATGAATGTCAAGAGGCTAAAACACATTTTCTTTTTATCCATCTATTTATAACTGCACCAAGCATTTAGTAATAGAAGCACTCCCTATATAACAGTAAAATTAACCTAACAATATCCTAAACATTTACCTTATCCTTTCAGAGAAATTATAAGCATGCTATTAAAAGCCATACTACGATATTATGAATGCTAAAACAAGGCGAAATTTTACGAGCGTTAAGCAAACTGAACTTAAACACAAGCCCAGTTCAAACGCCTCCACTCCAAACCATTAAGAGCCTATTAACCACTCATTAACAAGTTCACTTCAAGGAGTGGTTGACCGAAATACCCATTGCTAATTCACTTTCGAACGAACGAAAATTGAACGAACAATCAACAGTTCCATTCATTCATTCATCCATTCCAACAAACCGGTCGTATCAACTCTAGATAATTTGGTAAACACTTTCGATTTTTCCGCCACAATTTTAATTTAAGTGGCACCTGATTATAATTTGTTGTGTTTACAAATTAGAGTTGTAGATAATTATAGTTATAATATCCGTATTTTATTTCATTAATGGCTTTAATTAAGTAGAAAGCTTTTGACAGTGTCGAAAAATAATAATTCTTCTGAGTTTTTAGGTTTTTAATACGAGTAGCTTCGACAAATTCTAATCAATAGCACACAAATAAACAATTATGACTTCCTACTCTTTCATTTTTAAGGGTGTCATCCAATGTCTTCTCCCGCCTTGGGCGAGATTAAGTGTCAGACTCTTTCAGACTCTTACTGGCTAAAAACCACCCCGTTCCTACTCCAGCTTTTCGAGCCGGAGCCCCGGTAAATCGCTAGGCAATCCGCAGCTGACTACGGATTCGATGTAGTATTTACATAAAAGCTCATTTATTTGTGTTCAAAATACACAATTAAAAACCTACTTTATTTTAAGCTAATGCAGCTAGCTAAAGAGCTACTTAACTTTAATTATATCAGAATTATTCCTCAACTTTCATCAACTTGCAACTCTTCACTCTCTCAAGTAAAACTGTGAGAAGACATTTGTCCATACATAACACTAAAGAAAAACATATTTATGTAAATGCAATTATGGAAACATGAATCATTTATCATTTTGACTCAAGTCTGCAGCTCAGTTAACTGGACACATGTTCGTTAAAGGTACGAAGTGAATTTTATTCATTTTAAATCGTTTCTCATACTTATAAAACATTCTACGCATACTTGACCTACTGTCGGCAAAATTATTTCTTTTTTGGTTTTGGTAAAGTCATGTAATGTACCTAATTAAAACGGTTTCTTACTTAATGAAAGTGAATTATGCACATTTTGTATAAAAGGAATCATGAACATCCACGCCTTATCCGAAAGAAACAGTACCAATAAGTAAACTTTTTTTTAACGGGGGAAAATCATCCCATTTTTTCTCCCGCCTTGGACGAGACGAGAGAGAGTGTCTGTGTCTTACTGACTAAAAACCACCCCGTTCCTACTCCTGCTTTTCTCGGTAATTTACTAGGCAGTCCGCGGATCCGGAACCTGCTTTTAAAACAACATCCCCTTTTCGCTAGTAGCTTTAACTTCTATGAAAAAGGGATTAGATTTAGACTTCTATGATAATATATGATGTACAGTTTATTGCAATCTACTCCACGTTTTTCTACACTTCATACTTCGTACAAAGAATCAAAATAATACTTTACCAACTGCGAATAGTATACCCCTGACATTGGCTTAGGGCCAATCAACCAACGCGAAACAGACATCAAAGAGTTATTAACTATTGTCACGATTGGCAAGGCCTGGCCAATAAAAGAAATGCCACTTAAATTATTATACGGAACTCAACATACCTTGACGAAATACTAAGACATTTTTCCTTATAGGCAAGCAATAAGCAATAAAAAAATGAAAGTCTGATCCAATTCTAAATACCTTTGGCAACGTAAATAACGCCCCTTCAATACAAAATGGTCGAAAGTAACTTCGAATATTCGCAACAACACGATCATAGAGCATAACTCCGTTTTATATAATCTGTGCCTACTTACTACAATAGAGAAAAAAAAAGAATCTCTTCACGCACCCAAGTTTAAGGTCGAGAATCGAGAGTTACGTTTTTACTATAGAGCGAATTATTTTGTCCGTTGTACGTACAAGCAACAGCATATCAACCTACCCCAAATAAGAAATATCTTTAATCGATTTTCAGTTCTATTTCGGAAACTATAAAGTTGATTGTCCGTTGAAGGAATTTGACAGGTTGGGGTAGCTCTGCAAGCGTTTGGAACAATTTTCAAGATGGCGTCGGAAGTCACGCTGTGAACAATATCCTCGCGAATATTATTCGAAGTCAGATTCACTTTCGCTATCGTAATGTCGACCGAAGATGGCCGCTCGATTAGATTATGCTATACAATGTAGCGAGAAATTGACCTATGATTAAATTGTTGATCAAATCTTTCTTTTATTGAACCACTAACTTCTTCCACCGGATTCGCCCGTGTTCCACATAAAAATAAACCTATATGTTATTTCAGACCATAATCTATCCCTATTCCAAATTTCATTCCGATCCCTTCAGCCGTTTTGACGTGATTGACTTACAAACATACAGACTAACGCACAAACTTTCGCATTAATAATATTTAGTAAGAAGATTAATAAAGACTAATAAATATTTTAGCCAACTTGATATGTTTATACAGACTGCCGGAAATTATCTTTCTACGTGAGTAAGTTAGTATAAATATCAAGTTATTCTAGTCGAGATGCTACAACGAATGATTAATGGGCACTAATGAACACGTTTTGAGTGGCGCTGCGCACACGCACGAGATACAACCCGCGGGCAGATCACTCAACTTTCTTTGAAAATCTTTGTTTTTTATCAGAAATTGTGAGGAAACGATGTAATACTGTGACAAATGACTTGCATTTCGTTGTTGTTACGACATAAGTGTCATTTGGTAGTGCATTTGTTTTATTTTACGTTTTGTAGGTGCTGTTTAACTTGGTATGTTTTCGTTTGTTAGTAAACTTGAAAAATGTATATGAATATGAATCTTCCTCTTTCCTTGTGGATATGAAGACTTTTGAATGACTTTTTAATCTATCGTCGTCCGAAATTGTAGCATTCGTTATATCATTGTTTTACTTAGTGCTTACAAAAATGTATTGAAAACTGGAAAGTATTTCTGAACAGTGCGCTCTATGGAGTAGACTTAAGAATGAGAAAAATTCTATCCAAATTTTTCTAATACTAAAGTATAACAAAAATGCCATGGTTTCTTCAACAATCGTAACTATCTGCTCTGTCTTGCAGGTTTATTTTCAAACTATGAACATTCGTTTAATGGACTGTGGACTTAACGAGAAAATTAAACTATATTACCTCAATTAATAACCATTCCACACCTTTAAAATATTAACTTACATTTAACATAAACGAGGTAGATTCCAGGAACTTACATAACCGAATGCAATCAATCAGCTGACTTTGATAAATGAATCCGAACGCAGCTTACCTGCAAATAGAAATACATAAAGTTATTAATCAAGTTACTTAATAATGAAATTTAATGTATTAAGTATAAGATTCAATTTATTACGAGGTTAGGGAAAGGGTTTATTCGAGTTATATAGGTACATGTGTTACGTGAGGAATAATATAATTACTACAGAAAGTTTCATTAAGTATAACTATGAATGCATTTATTAGTAACACTGAAGACAATTTTCGATAACTTTTAGTACAAATTTGGAACTCCAGAGACTATTATAGGTTGTAGCAGTCTTATGACAAAATCTTAATCAAGGAGAGTATATTTAATGAAAGTAAAAATAATATTGACATCAAAATATAGTTTTTATTAAGCGGTTTTATTTAACTTGACTTGTTTGTTTGTTTGTTTGTTTCGGACAAATTTAGTAATTGGGATATCTCCCCCTTCTTGACAACAGATCAATCTTATTTTTGGAACACATTCCTATTCTTGATGACCATACATATTAAGACCATTAAATATAAAAAATGTTTTTGATGTATCACTTGTTCTATTGAGGTTAAAAACCTCACACACAATATAGGTACTGCAGGTACTGCTACGTGTATAAACAGCACATATTATATGCCAGCAAAATACCATAAATTACAATCTACGCACAATATACTTGTAGGTCAGTAACTCAAGTGTTACGTAACCCAACAATCATAGTATAGTTTATAGTTTAACGGAATCTCTGAAATTATGCGAGTAGGTACTTCGGTCTCTCACCATTAAGTACCGTTCGGCGCAATGACATCACTACCACACGTGGGAGCCCGATAGATGCGTCTGCGCTGCACTTGTCAATCACCTGTTCGATTTTTGAATTTAATAGGTGACTGGAAGCGACTGGGATATTAATAACAAAGTATTTTTTTTTTGTTGGAATACAAACAACAGAAAATTGTGAGGATGTTGACCATACAGTTATATTTTATTTACTACACAATTCTTCTGATGCCACGTGTTTCTTTGAAAATAAACAAAAAAATTCAAAATTTTCCTAGATTAGAAACAAACCGCACTATAAAACGATCAGTACTTATAAAAATATAACTGAGTTCAATAAACGGTCAAATAAAAATATTGCATAACACTCAAAATCACAGTTGTCCGATCACCGTACTATGAAATAAAACAAAAGCGATTGTTCAAATCAAAAGATTTACAAATGGAACGACTTCGAACAATGTTTAATTAGAGAATGACAATTGGTCACTTCCAGTAACATCATTGGACACTAGACACTAAAGATGGCGGCGACAGCTGTTCGAATTTTGAATGGAGAGCAAACGAGCCACGATTTCAACGGCCTCGGTAAAAAAGTGACCATTGATGCGTGAACCGATTCTTTAGCGTCAACTAGTATTGTATTTTATACGGCCAGTGTTCGGTGAAACAAAAAACCTTTATTTATTAGTCTACTGTAAAATAATTCCAGTGCGAAAGTGAATACGTTTGTAACACCTAAACAGCTGCATCATTTTTGATAAGTTTCGTTTAGAGTTTGATGCGCTGAGGATGGTTATATGTAGTTTATTTTGGTGGTCAAAGCTAGTCAGTCATAAATAGAAGACATGAAACAACTTATGAAAATGTATATCATAAATATTTTAGTACCAATATTCGTAAACCATCAAAAGAGTGTTTGGAACTACCACAAAGAGGAACATTTTATTAGTTTATACTTTGTGGTCGGAGTATAAAACATAAATAAACTTTGTCCCATAGGGGGAAGGAAATGCCACGGAATACCACCCACTACGATCCTCACGAAAAAGTTTATTTAACAAATAAACAATGTTTAAAAACAAAAGTAAACTTTGTGGCACTGACTAATTCCTATAATGAACCAATTAAAGCATTTCTTTCACACCTTTCAATCATTACTTAACAGTTCGCAAAAAACGATTCAACAAGCAAAAAGCTTAACTAAGCAATATAATCAAGATTAGTGACGTACCAATGACGTTTTCACTTCATAACGACATCATCGATCATCAATCACAGTCGTGACAAAATCATTACAAATTTCCCCAATTTCCCGTTGTATTTCCCAGGCTTTCCCGACCGGTTCTCGATGATTTATTGTATCGATCTCTATATCGATACTTATATCGATAAAAAATTTAATCGACTTCTCTATTTACGGTAAGGCTAATGTAGGGCAGCCATGTTTGTTTCTGCGTAATTCAATCGAGATTTTTCTACTGAGAAATGTCAATCGTAAGTTCAGTTTTTAGTTGAGTATATTTTATGAGTCACTGGTGGTTTTAATTGTTTATTCTCACAGCAGACTTACTTTCGAATTTCTTAAATTATAATCGTAAATGTGCTTAGATTTTATATGGACCTGGTAAGTGTAGCAGGTTTTGTATCTACAGTCTCTTAAAAACATTTTTATAGCCTAGTTGTTCTATCGATACTTTTTGTGTTTCATTCTTCACATAATTATATTTTCTCTCATCATTATTAATATTTCAATTCGTTTTATTTACATCTGGTTTATCAAAGAATCGATTCTAAATTCCTTACTAAATCAAATACATACCACACTACCAGATAAGTCTGATTTCGCTAACGGCACGAAAGGCACGCAAGGACCAATTAGATCTCGGGAACCGCTATCCAATGCTCCCTAACAACCAATGAAAAGCCAGCATTAACGGGCCGCCGGTGCATCTGTCAACCTTACATGGTAAACATACTTACAATCGAACTTAATTAGAGATTTCACGCGATCCTTAGGAATAGGGATGTGCCTTATTCGGTGTAATTTCAGAATCTAAACTGTACCCGATTCTCTGTATTGGTTAAAATATTTTGTTGTCTCTAAATGTGATTGTTTTGGGTTTGAACCCAATTTGGTAGAAATAATTGTACGTATCTATTTGAACTGAAGTTTGCGTTGGCGTAAATCTATTAACTGGAATTGGTTTGGCTTAAATTGAAATTTATTTTTAATTCATTTAAGACATAAAAATTGAGAACAGCGCCAGATTTAGAAAGAGGGACGCCGCTGAATGTCACTTACTTAAACTTAAGACGTGGGTGAATTTTCAACTAGTATAATGTTCATACTTTAAAAATTCTAACACTATTTCCACAAACCCAACAACTTGAAACAAAAACAGTATCATATTCCCACAGCATTTACAAACGTTTAACATGAAACAAGCGAATACAATTTCCAATTCGTTCTACGCAGACGATTGTTAAGTCGCATCCCTACATTGAACCGGTAAGTACCGAGTTACGAGAACTAAACGAGTTATCGGTGACATCACTATTGACATATATACGGAGCGATGCAACCCATCACTTGTATACCGTTTACTGTAAGCGATCGATAATTAGTATTTGACGCAACATCGACGTTGTACCAGCTCTATTCTGTATTTGAACGCAGACGAAGTTACGTTACTGGTTGAAAAGATAAGTAAACTGAGCTTATTGACGGGTAAAATGGTGGTTGGCTTCAATAACTCAAATATTACTTGGTATACCTATACACTTACAATATCCGTTCCTTTCTACCTTTTCCACCTTTATCCAAAGTTATTTAGAGGCAACGTAACATCATGTGTACTCTTCTTTCAGTATATGGCAATAGACTCACCCCCAATTACATAGGACTTAAAACATACATGGTGAAAAGTACAGTAAAGTAAATTGTATAGCGGCATTACGTGCTGTAATTAATGTGTACTTCTGCCTACCCCGGGGATAAAAGGCGTGACGTTCACGTTACATCTTCTTTCAAATGGCATCATATTAGAAATTCTTGTTTCTTACAAATCACAATCTTTTTACATTTTAATCTAAGACATGTTCTTTAGGCACAAATTCGAATGGAAGAGAGACAAGAATAATACACTCAAATATTGAAGTGAATCTAGGTAAAATGTGAACATTATAGACAGTCTGACGTTTAAGAGTGAACTCTAATGAACGGTCGATGTCGTCGCATGCGCAATAACAAGATCTCAGCAGTAGAGAGCTTGTGAAATGTACTAATTATAAAGCTATGGTTAAGCACTACAGAATTATATGTGAGTACAAATCAAGGTGTTAAAGTAGCGGGTTTTGTACAAATAATAATGGTAACGGGGTTTATGGCGTGAGATTATTATTTGTCGAACATTTGTGGTGTCAATGTTAACATTTTGAGACGTTTTAACTTTTCTTCTAACTAAACAACTTAGCAGCAATCCGATAGCGGGTTTGCCGGGGCTCCGGTTCGAAAAGCAGGAGTAGGATCGGGAGGGGTTTTAGTCAGTAAGAGTCTGACACTCCCTCTCGCCTCGCCAAAGGCGGGAGAAGACATTGGATGATTTTCCCTCCTCAAAGAAAAACACAACATTGAAATTAGGTTTTGTCATTACAAATGGAACCAAAAACTTCGGAACTCAAAAGAAACACAAATTACAGATGAGATCAATCAAAACAGAAAAGTTAATTGAAAGGTGACTATATTTCGCAAATAACTTAATGTTCAGCTAATGCAATAGTGGTAACTAGTACAATAGCTGAATGAGATGCCATTGTCAAAAATATCTGACTATCTAGCAGATTATATGAGTCTAATATGAAATTTCGTAAAATATAATTCAATTTCCGTGTAAATACATACATAGGTATTGGTTAACTAATACCACCAATCTAGGACACCATATAAAGATAAGATAGAACGTGTTATAAATAAAAATTCCGGTTACTAGGTCATCCATACCACGAACGATGACATTACAAAGCATAAAATCTGCATAATTAATACATTACTACTGTTTACTCATCGTGACATAATTTGACATAATATCAAGCCTATAATTTATATATAAGCAGTTATCTAATGAAAACCGACTGGACTCCTAGAAATCAAAAAAATGGAATGTACTTTTGTTCCACAACAGAAAATCAGAGACCTTAGTACAAGTTTGCTTTACGGAACAAGAGAAGACGAAAAGAGAAAACGGTTTTTTCTTTCGAACCGGCCAACCAAAGTTTTTTCTTTCGTTTTCGTTAAAAGTAAAGCAAACTCGTACTAAGGGTCCTGATTCAGTTTTGTACAATAATAATTACAACTGGTCCTTAAAGAAAACAATACTTCTTGAGAAATCATCTTGTACAAGTGATCAAATATTAACTCTTAAAACATTCCAAATAAAATCATGACCAAAACAACAAAATAAATGGCTATCATATCTCCATAAACACTTGCTATTTACTATAATAAAAGAAGTTTCATACAGGTGTTGATGACACGAGGCTCACTTCCTGATTGGTCTAGAGCTCATTATGGCGCCGGCGCAGCGTCGCGGATATTGTATGTCACACACTGATGCTTCTTCATTGCACTTCCTTGATGATATACGTTTAAAGACTTCGTGACGTCACTAAATTCGTTATTAAACCTAGCTAACCTAACCTATTTTTAACTGACTTCCCCAAAAAGGAGGTTCTCAATTCGACTGTATGGCACCGACTTCTTATCTATCAGTGTGTGGGTAAATTATATCCTATCAATACATAATAATATGACTTTAGTTATAGTTAATTTTTGCTTTTTAGTTTTTACCTTTTTTTTAAAGTCGGTTTTTTTAATGTAACATAGGATGTCCCAAAATTAACGCAAGATTTGAATTAAATAGAAAACGCCGTTTTTAGTCTTTTGATAGTTATATTTTTATTGAATCGTAAAGTACATAGGATAGGGTTATATATGGAATAACACATCGGACAAATGCCTCCACGGCTTTGTTGAAATTTACCATGACCATTCTGCATAAATGTGGCTGAATTTCGTTGCAGCGTTGGATCTCCTCCTTTAATGCACGGGTGGTTGTGGGCTTGTTGACATACTTGTGATTTCAAATAACCCCATAAAAAGAAGTGGTGTTAAATCACACGATTAAGAGGCCAATTTTGATCACCGAAACGAAGAGTACACGACCTGGAAATGTCTTTGAAATATTCTTTAATAATGAAGACACGTTTCTATCGTGTAACGCTCCATTTTTAATATATACTGTTAGCTAAATTGCTTTTTTTTCAGTTGCCAACCCTTCATGCATAAATTAAAATCTTGCGTTAATTTTGGGAACCCGTTATTTATTGTACTCAATATGGTGCCTAACTGAGTTACGGTCATCGTAGGTTTAAGATATAGGTATAAGTTTAAAGTGTGAATCAAATCGAAAATACTTACAGATGAAATGACGGCAGCTAGATCTCTGAAGCACTGTTTTGCCAAAACTGTTAACATAACATGAGACACAATATCAAGTCTCTATATCCGAAACTTTGTTAGGTTTTTTGCACTAACTGTCACATAATTAATCAAAATGTACTGAAACAGGCAAATTGGTAGTAACACTACAAACACTGAAGCAATTTGCAATAGGAGTTCTTAATTAAAAAAATAATTAAAGTATTTTTGTACTAAGTACTAACTAACAACGCATCTATTTAATTCACATTACTTATAAATGAAGAACAAACTATCAGAATAACTAATGGTGTTAAAAAATACCAGACCAAATTACTAATTAATAATGACATTAAAACAGGTTTACAAATTAAAAAACGGAAATATAAATCTTTACGATGGCACCATCGACTAATAGTAAATACTATTAAGTGTTACACAATAGCAGTAATAAAATAAACGCGTATTTCTATAATTATAGCAAGGCCAAGGGCAATATTTATGTTGAGCTGTAAATCATTAGGAAATGTGTGTCATAATACACATTTTTAATATTTTATGATGTGTATTTGGCCACCCGTGGTATCTATCTGTCATTTTTACACCAACTAGCTACTGCCAGCGGCTTCGCCCGCGTTCCCGTGAGACAAAAAGTAGTCTATGTGTTATTCTAGACCATAATCTATACCTGTTCCAAATTTCATCACGATCCCTTGCGTGAAAGAATAACAAACACCAACTCACAAACTTTCATGCATTTATAATTTTAGTAAAATCTTTAATAACCTCATCTCAAATGTATTAAATAAGTATAACACCTTCTTTTCACCAGTTATGGTATATAGTCCCGTGTAATTAAGAACTATACCGAGACAACTATATTTTTCTGTCGTTTCTTTGCAACTGCTACTCTGATTGTGATGAGATCAAAAACGTAAATAGATTGACGGGCATTTTTGTTAATAACTTGGTAGTACTAGGTAGCAACGTAGCAACAAGTACTAATTTACCGTCGAACAGCATTCAATAACAGGTCATGCAATAATTAGCTCGAAGTTATTATTATCCTGTTCAACAATAAATTAATAATGTATAGAAATAATAAAGTTATTATTTAAAAGTTATTTTTAATGTATGGACTATTTGTAATGGTTGTCCAGAAATAAAGAAAATGGTTTAATTCAAGGTTGTGGTTAATCTATTTTATTATAATTAGTTCTTACGTAAATATGTAATCAATTTTGTACTAAAACCAATGAGTCATCAACTGTGTCGTAATCGGACAAAAACAATTTTAATCTTATCTAATCTCAGAACAAAACAGTAACAAATCATTTGTATTGAATTAGAAATCATGTACATAAATAAATAAATAAGTAATGAACGAATCTCTTACGTAACGTTAAATGCCCTTAAAAAAAAAATGGCATTGACTACTGAAAACACCTTGATTTTCAAGAAACAGTTAGAACTTAGCAGTAGGTTTTTACTGTCCAAATCCTGCCTACCGCAGCTCCGGATCAATTCAGAATAAAACAAAGTCTTATTATTGACAATGATCACCAAACGAGAAGATTTTATTCACACGTTATACTTCGTAATTAAAATCACCGTAACAAGATAAATGTATAACTAAATCTATTATTAAAACTCGACATTTCCTAGACACTGAGTAGTTTCACTTTTACTGCAAATAAAAGCCACCCGCTACATTGGAATTCTAATCCGATTTTCTCAAAAACTATAAAACTTACAAATATCAAAAGTATACCTACATAGAGGATTAAAACACATGGCGGTCTCTTTATCAAGAAGAGTCATGCCCATTCAGACAGTAAAAACAAAAATTTAAGCCGAAAACAAGAAAAAATGGGTTTTTCTTCAGAGTGTTTCAATCAATCCTAATGTATTCTCGATCTCAAGCCACCTTGTGGCGCATCCCACTAATCGCGATTTTCAGCTCTTGAAGCGAGAGGGATCGTGTCAGACTCTTACTGACTAAAAATTGGGTTACCACATGAGCCACCCCATTCCTATTGCTCCTTTTCGAACCGAAGCCCAGGTAATGCAGCTCCTGATCATCCGCAGTTCCCGATCAATTCAGGCAGGGGTAAGGATATAGAAGAAGGATAAAGTCTTTGAAAAATATGAAAAAGGCAAGTTATTAGCCGATTTTTGGCAAGGTTCTGTTCAGCTAGTGTCCTTCTAAGTAAAAATTAAGGATCTTCATACAAAATTGAACTGCAAACGAGAACAGAAAGAATTTGGTCACAGGTCAACTATCCTGACCTCGAATTAGGTATCGTCTGTAAACTCGTAAAGCTATTACCATACTTCGTTGCCCAATGAATAAAGCTTGCGCTGCTTTCCATTATTTACCAATAACGTATGAAAATACACGCGTCTAAGTCATAAAAACCGTGAAGAAATCACTCAGTATAGAAGAAAATAAAGAAGCGCATAATCAAAACAGAGAAAATGTAGTATCTCAAATTGATGGTCAAATAATCTAATTGATTAAAACTCGACATTGTGTGATAATGCCTAATGACACTGAATGGCGGAACGTCTAGTGAAAACACGGTTATTTAAAATATTCACTGATAACACAACGTTGAAAACTTTGATAAGAGTGACCTCAACCTTGATGCTAAACAATGAGGAATACTTTATGAATATTTTTGTATCAGTCACCAAAATAGAGGTAAGTTAAATTAAGGCAAAACAGGTATGAAATAAACGATACGCACACCTTATAAAAACTAAAGAAGTTTGAAACAAGCCGTTGTTTGTCGACTCCGACACGGCGTTCGAACCGTTTTCAGTAGTAGTACGGCGTACACAGCACAAACTTGATAATAAATTACGACAAAGTCACACCAACTAAGCAGATTGTCCATATTTAGAAAGTAATAGAATAAAACTTCATAAAATTAATACTAAGATTAGCAGAGAACACATCGCTTAAGATTCTTGAGAAATCTTTTTACGATAGCTTTTAAAACAAGAGACAATATATTACAAATAGTTTTCAATATCGAAAGTATTAACATTCTACGTATTCTCTATTTTCCAGATTTTCTGTGAAAATAATACAGCACTCATATTTAATGAGACATATTCCGACAATATAACTTAATTGTTTACAGAAACATTTCTATAGCAAAGACAAAATTAAATTCTACCTCACTCGTTAAGTGCCTACATCCGTTTTAATCAAAAAACTGGATTTCAAATCAACTTGTCTGCATAAAGTAAATATTTAACGACACAATATATAAAAGGAAAGTGTGATTGTTTGTACGTCTGCATATTTGGTGGTTGATGAGTCAGTAAAGTCCATAGTTGTCAATTTTCAGACGATGATTGGGACAAAAATTTACTACAAACATATCATATGCTCTTTCTAGTAATTTAAGTGTCCACTGTTTATTTACAGCTTGTTTGCCAATATGTTTAAGTTTAGCGATATATTTATTTGCTCAAACACATGTGTACATACGAAGAAGAAAGAAGAGTACGTAGGCTGCGCGACGTCATGGCGTCTGCACACACTGCTCATGATGAAGAGTCCCTATGTAACTCGAAACTAGTAGAGCTTTTCTCCATTAATGTACGTGAGTAAACCGTGATTTTTAGTTAAAGAAGTAAATTATTACTTTACTATTCATTACTAAGTATACAACTCTCAATATTCGGTTATGTCATTAGTTTTGTAGAAACATACGCATAAAGACCAATTTAATAAACCATGGCTATACGTCACACTTCTATGTGTTTGCTTCGAAAAACAACATATTATTAAAACGATAAGAATCTTCACAATCATACCATCAATATTCCTTACTCAATCCCGGAACACCAATACCTTTATCAATAGGAGCGCACCCGCAGGCCTAAACCACTCTATCAATTAATTCAAACCAACTGCAACCCACAATCCAATATTTTACACTAAACCATTTATCTGCAGGCGATAATTTAATAATTAAATGGTCGTTATAAATTAATGTGGGACTACTTGTAATAGTATCCTGTGATGTATCGGGTCGAATAAATCTTTTTTACGTAACATGATTTGACAACTGAAGGGAAAAAGGTGCGCATGCGACGTCGATGTGGGTATAGGGTTGACACTGTTGCTGAATTTTGCTGCATCTTTGGCTGAGTTGTCGAAAGAAGAACGCCGATACAAAATTTCATGTCCAATGTATATGCAAACTCCGATAAGTGATAAAAATTGTTGTTACATTTAGATGCAGTCATCATCATCATATCAGTGACAAGACGTCAACTGCTGAGCATATAGAACTTATGTATATATATGCATAAATATCAGATAGGTGGGTGTTTTAGGTGTTAGTTTAGGTGCAGTGTAGTTATATAATATTATGCAAAAATAAGTCTAGATTATTCTAGGGTTTGTAATATCGTCAGCATGATTATGTAAATCGATCGATAAGCCTTATTTTAATCTGCACTTACTGATATTCAACTGTAATCACATAATCACAGAAACGACTACAAATAAAACGAACACCGAATAAGTAATCACAGACCAAACTAAAAGTAAAATGAAGATTAGTGTGGTGAACCCTCACAGTAATAAAAACTCTCAAAAGACAATCTTATACCCGGAGCTGCGGACTGCCTAGCGAGTTACCGGGGCTCCGGCTCGAAAAGCAGGAGTAGGAACGCGGTGGTTTTTAGTCAGTAAGAGTCTGACACTCCCTCTCGCCTCGCCCAAGGCGAGCGAAGTGATTGGATGATGATGAATCCTTAAAAAAATGTACCTTCACCTTCATCTAAACACTACCTTTTCTCAAATTGATAAAGAATTATGAACCAAACAACTCAATATCAGAAAGCTACAGACAGACAGCCCTACCGATGTCTAATTGCAGGAAAACAAGAAGTAAGTAATTACTCGACCAGGAGAGAAAAACGTTAGATTACATCCACGGAGTGAATCATTGAGGAAAGTGAGAACCGATGCATGCGAGTACTTCATACATCACCTCACCCGGATCTTAGAATTAATAGACAGTATCGATAGTTTTATACTAATCAGTAAGTATTTCGACATAATGACAAAACTTTTCTATGGAACTTGATGTGAAATAAATTGTTTCAATACGACCAATAAGGCCTTTTCTATACAAGTGAAGTGAAGCTATCTACTTGTTCCAAAGTACAGATTCCTTAAGAGAATAATATCATCGAATAAAATTTGAGTAGAGAGATTCTCTGAGAGAGACAGAAACTGTATAGTCTTCTTTAAGGATCCCTGAGTACTAGTATTAGTATTCAATGGTATCCAACTAATATTATAAATGCGAATATTTGTGAGTTTGTGTGTATGTTTGTTACTCAATCACATCAAAATGGTTGAAGGGATCGGGATGAAATTTGGAACAGGGGTAGGTAATGGTCTGGAATAACACATAGGACACTTTCTATACCACGGGACCGCGAGCGAAACCATTGGCAGAAGCTAGTTACGCATAAAGAAAATGCTACTATATACTTAAAACCATAGATACAATAAATTAATATATCTGTGCTCATTACCTTCTACATTAACACACATACAGATGAATTGTATTACATACTGCAATAATTCTTTTCAACAGTTACGTTGAGCGGTACTTTAGTTAATTACACAGTGTGTTAGTGAATTATTCAAGCAAATAACTCGTTAGAACACGCTCTATCGCGTACAACACTATTTCCAGTCGTATACATTTCATTCATTAATATTTCAGCCTTCAGCCTGAACCTAGACACGTTTTTCATGAAACATTTTTCGGCAATGTTTATAGTTGAGTCAAGATTTCTGACCTTAAATGACTACTGAATACTCTTGTAAAACATCGGCATTGCTGGCCATGCAGAAGAGCCCTTGTCGTGGCTTGAAAATATTCGAGTTACCTCGTTAAATAATTAAGCCGAAAAACTGTTGTGTTTCCTCACTTAGAACTACAAGTATTACGAAGACTGATTTTTTATTACCCCCTCTAATAAAGTTCTAATAAACGGACTTATAAAGCCAACCCCTTCGGGAAAAAAGGGCGTGATGATATTACGTTACGTGACACAAACTACACTATATTAACACATATAAGGCAATAAACGTCACTACGATAGCCCAGCCCACGTGTCATAGTGTGTAATTATAAAGCCTCTGCATTCTACTATTAATTGTTTGTTTGTAATTATGGAGACTAGAGTAATGAAGTATAATATAAGAAAATCTTAAAAATTATCTTGACTTTGTTGAAACGGATTCGGGAGAAGTCTACATAGGTATTAAATGTACCTAGTAACCAGATTTTGCTATACATTAATTAACGATTAGCAAGCATTTGGGAGAAAGATGTTCTGTTCATAAGTCGATATCGAGTCAGTTTTAAATAGACCTAAAAGCATTACCAGCTTTATTCGGATTGCAATAAAGACTATTTTTGCATACACTTGATTCACCCGAAAAACTTAGGAGATTACTTTGGACAATTTTTGAAGTATCATAAAGAATCAAAAATGTCTCATAGTCCACAAAGAAGAAAAATCTTTGACAAAACTCAATAATCTAAAAGGAAACAGCAAACATATCATCGCAACAAAATTGTACGCTCACACACTACATTAACATCCACACAGTCCAGTCAATGGCAGTTGTTCATGAATTACACAGTAATTTCTGAGATTGAGTTCACTAAACAGACCTCACTGATAATGATAGAGAACGCGTTAACTGGTAACCAAACCACATACCTAACAAGGTTTCTACTGGCCAGTCAATCAGCAATGATTCATGCCTGATAGTATGCAAAAGGCGTAAGCAGAGACAGACGTATTTATAGATACAGATAGCTATTCTAATTAACGGATGTCCGTCGCGTTGGTCATTTAAGGAAAACTTTATGTGAATTTCAAATGACATGGTTACAGATTTTCTGACAGAATATCGAAGGAGACAGTTGTCGACTGAGATCTTAATAAAGCAAGTCCAAGGTTAAGCAAATGTAGTTAATGATAAGTTAGTCCTAGCCCTCAAATTTGCCATGGCGAAAAAAGGCAGTTAAGCTGTACAGTGTACATAATATTTAAATCAAGACCTGTATACATTAATATGCAAATAAAGAATTTTGTGCGTATATTAATCATGTGCCAATGTATGCATAACTCTCTAGAACCACTGGTTAGTAGAAATTCACAGGCAAACAAAGAATTACCTAATTAGAGAGATATAATACAAACACAGGATCGTGCTACATTTGACGTAATAATTACATAGCCACAGCACAGCAAAGTAGATGAAATTAACTTCAACATGGTTTCCATGAGGAAAGGTGTAATAATTAACAATTAACAGAGTAATAATTGTGTATCTTCACAATCAATCAATCTTTGCATAGTATTATGTCGATTTTTTTAGAAGTAGCCTATATCCAAACACAGGACTCCTAAGAACAAATCTCATATTCAAAATAAAATTTTCTGCTAAAATTTTACTTACAATTCGGTAAATCAATAGTCTCAACAAGACAAGGTTCCTGTTCGACGATGACGTAATCGATTCAACTAAAAATGTAATTCAAATTGCACGCAGGACCGGCGTACGCGCATGCACCGGAAAAGGGCGCGACAGCTGAACTTTCGGCCAATTGCGTGTCGCATTCGCATCGCTGCATCCGACGCGGACGGACGCGCGTGACTCAGAGCTCGTTGTATTATTATATGTACAATGTTTTTTGCACAAAGATTATTTATCTGTTGAATGATGGCTATGTTATGATAACACACGCTTTCTTTTGTTAATAACCACAGGGGTTACACAAATGTATTTTAATTATTATGAGTCACATGTTAGGTATAGGTTGATCAAGACTTCTGAGAAAGATAATTATCGACTAACACAAAACTGAATGAATTGACACAAAACATAAAAAATACACAAAAATAATTAACGCCGCCATTGAAAAAAATCATCATTCCTATTTGAATACAAGCTAGCGTAACGCTATAAAAATCAATGTCAGTTACCGAATATATTAAATAATTTAACATAATCTATTAAATAAACCGGGGAAGTAGACCTCGGCTCGTACACTGTGACGCTTGATAATTAAACAATTAATATGAAAATTAACTCCTCCCGCTATTGTATAACAAACGTTACGTGTTTCATTATGAATAGTAGGAAAAACTACTGAGAGGTTCTGCTACAAAGATTTTTAGCAGATCGAAGGAAAATCACGTCGAGTAATGCACGTAGGTGCTTTGTTTTTGAGCAGAAACCTGCGTTTATAGAGATGGAATTTAAACTAAGAATTTGTGACTAAAACTTGCAACAGTAACTAAAATAAAATAAAAATACATTGATCCTGTATTGGGTAACTTTATTCAAAGAGATTATTGGATGGATGGAGTATGCAATACATAACTTTTCATGTGTCACACGTCATATGACATAAACTGTCGTACGACAGTTGACAGTCTGAGTACTCAAAGACATTAATTAATGATTACTTTAACTATTCCTTAGTAATGACTTTGTTTCCAAAACAACTGCTAACGGTTAA
This sequence comes from Spodoptera frugiperda, assembly GCF_023101765.2. Classification (NCBI taxonomy): domain Eukaryota; kingdom Metazoa; phylum Arthropoda; class Insecta; order Lepidoptera; family Noctuidae; genus Spodoptera; species Spodoptera frugiperda. Next base: position 7,488,831 of record NC_064229.1, on the reverse strand, counting down.
GTGACTTTGAGTACGGCAGTTATTATATTTAGCTCTACTCTACGCTATATGTAAAAGTTATTAATAACTTACTAAGTTACTATACAACTTTAATCACTATATGTATTTACATAGCTAAACACTCTCAGAACGGATATTAATTTTCAATCTAGGGTTTAACAGCACAGGTTATTTAATAGGAAACCTATTAGGGCATGACTGATGGTAGACATTAAGCCTTAATTAATCTGACGCCAGTTTTAGATAAAGAGATAAAAATCTAGATCAATTTATAGGTAAACTAACTATAATTAGCTCCAGATTCTTATCAATTACGGTTAAAAGAACTTATCTAAAGGGCGACAAAGTTCTTGGTAGTTTTAAATATAAATTCGAAAATAATAACTAATAACTGTTAGAGTATAAATTAATGTACTGAAACTTTTGTTTTGCGATATTTTAGTCAAATAATTTTCACGTCAACTCTAATAGTATCTACCTATAAATAAAATGACCATGTGTCCAACTTTTACACATTTCTCATAAAATATACATCAACATCTACCTATTCACTTCTGTGTATAGCCATAAATAAACGAACGTAACACCTCTATAATCCATTAATTAAATCTTGGATTATAGAGATTATACCTGTACATATACATTGATTTATTTTAGTCATGGCGCCAACCAACACATCAGAATGCATTTCAAACATTTAACATCAAAAACTTTATTTATTTCCTTATCCATAAACATTTTCCGCTTTATATCGAAAACTGATGTGGCGTGAACTTGTCTTTAGGAATTTATTTTATCTAAAGAACATCTATTACCTATGTTATGTTAATCACAATATTTGCATATTACATAAGGCTTTCTCAGACATTATGTACAATGTGAGTTACCAATATAGTATTCATATAGGTACAATTAATTCTGAATTGCAATTTTCTATTAGCAGAGTAAATAATACTTTTATCTCACACATAAAAATTAACAAAATCAATAGTACAACACCAACCAAAAACATTTAACCAATACCTAAATTCAAAATAAAATCGATTTCTATTAATCCGAAACCCCAATGATTCACATTGTAGAATCCTGCAATTATATAGCGAGGCATGCGCCTGCGCAGGGCGGGCCGACACATGGCAGGCGTGACCCTGTGACAGGAATATGTATTACCACATCCTTGACTATGTTGCTAAGGTATGAATGTCAATATTTTCTATATGGTCATTGATCTGAAGATTTTTTTTGCAGTTTTGTTAGCGAATAAATACTTGTATGGATTATGACAAATAATTATAAATTGGTAAACAAGTTGTCTTTAAAAACAGAAGAAACTAGTAATAGATGAAATAAATACAAAATTTAAGTATTATTTAAATATAATATATTTTTAAACTACGTCATTGATAGGTCCAATATTGGAATTAAGCAGTTAAATAACAAAAACAAAATATTGAAGTATCATTTGACATAAGAAAGTAATCATAATAGCGTGTTTATTATGATTGTACATAATAAATAAACATGGTATTTTATACATTTACTTGAATTTACAACAAATTTTGTATTTGTATTTTTGTATTTTCCAAAACGTACACACAAAATCACTACATTTTATACCCCAATACCAAGTTCCCAATAAACTTAGTAGCTACCACATTAAAAAAATTAGCACTAACTTTATAATCTTTCAACAAAACAATTAATAATTCAAGCCCATTGTTTGCTTTATGTTAATGTAAGGCCAGAGATTTACGATTTCCGTATACTACTATAAAAGATTGTAAAACTACCATTCTAGTTACTTGAAATTAGGTCTGTAATGTTGGTGTGCCCATAAAACAATGGGAACATATAAAAAAGATGGCTGACTCGTGCTGTGTCTTACATTGCCTAATTAGAAAAGGGATTAATGATGAATTTCTGGGAACTACGAAACAGTAAAATAGTGATGTTTAGAAGGTGCATGTTACAAATAATAATAATACTTTCGTTCACGTTTTAATTAAGGTAGCAGCATTATGCTTACAAATAATTGGTCTAAATCTATCTTCCATTCGAAGCTACACTTTGGAACGAGCACCTAGCTTCACTGACAGACAGACTGTTATTACTTTATTTGTTGACATATCATATCTCAGAGAATATACGTAAACATCCAACCAAATTAAAATTAAACCAAATTACATAAGACATCGCCAAAACTTGCTGCTAGTAATAGTATTAAAACATAAAATGACGAAAAACAGTCACAGAATAGCACAAGAACATCTTACATCAAAAAATCAAACGATCAATTTACATAAATGTAAAAATCTCGGTTCGTTCCGATGACATATTATGTGGGACATCAATGGGAGGTGTAATAGCATAACCCGCCATTACACGATGATATACTATTACAATTACCCATAATAATCCCATAAAAACCACCTAATTAATGTGTTTCGTAACATTTATGGTTGTATTCCGTTTCTATCTGGTTTTAGGGCACCATTAGTAAATAAATGCACCTCATACGCTATTAATACTGTTTCGTGTGAAATAGTATTTAAGATCGTCGTGATGAAGTGCAATAAAGATTTAGAATAAAAAAAAAGTATATTCTTAGACACAAGTTTACGACACGGAAGTCGAGACAAGATAGTCTATAAATAGAATTCATGTCAACAATTATAACGCTGAAGTAAGGAAATGGAAATATCCTGAACATAAACATTAGAAATTGCTTTATCTACATATCATAATGTTGCCAATAATTGTAGGAATAACAATAAAAAAAGTATCGATAGTAATGTACACTGAAACAGTTCACCTGTAAAGGCCAGTCACACCTAATTAAACGCAACAACTTAAACCACAATAAACTTAAACTGAAACATTGTACTAACGTGGAAACAAAGAACATTTCCAAATAGGTCACGTAGGTGCAGAAAGCGGTTAAAATTTATTTAAGAACAATAACCATAAACAAGTAACCACTGAGATAAGTTTGATTTACAGCCTCCATAGATCGCTGTACCATGTTTCCATTCGCACCTTAGTGATAGATGATTGGCTCCTATTGAATTATTTCTATTTCTATTAAATCCTCTTATTGATTTTAAAATAGCTGCGGGTACAGTATTTGTTGCTTCTGGTATGAGATCGGATGAAAGGAAAATTGAAGCAACGGTGCCTCTCAAGTTTTCAATCATATTTATTCAGTATTACTTCTATTCAGATTAATAAATCATATGTAGCAGCTCATATATCGTGTTCAGTTATCTCCGATTCATGTTAACGTTAAAAAATATGATTTTAACATACTTTTGACTTCCACACAACATCTTCTATCACCAAATCTCGTACTGTTTACACGCGTGTAGTCGAAAGCGTGTAAAACAAAACAATTACACTCTCATGTTTACTAATTTCAAGATCATTAATGTAATTGCCTTTTTTCGCGGTGCAATTAATGGATACTTCTCTCTGACAATTTGTGAACATGCAAACTTTGAGATGTATGAAAACCGACACTACTCTTATTTAGGAAATACTTCTTACTTTTGTTAGTGCTACATCTTCATTATTTTCATGATCAGAGTCATCATCTACAGCTTCAAACGTTTTAACATCTTCTATGCCAGCATCATTACCATCTTCCGCTTTACCTACTACGGATATTCATCAAGCCATGTGATTTAGTATAATAATATTAGCATCATTACCTAACACCTCGTATTAGCTTGGTATTTAGTTAACCCTTCAAGGTGGAACCGCGTAATAATGCTTATTACATCACCCACGCTTCTTTCCTTCTAAGGTGCAAAGTGAAACATGGAGCGACTAAATGAAACACAGAGGTCTATTTATGTTGTTATAGTGTGTTCTCATTGGTGCTCCAGTTATGTAGAAGCACTAGAAATAATAGCAAAGCAAAGAGAGATTATTGTCATATTAAAGAAGTATCGCAGTAATATGTTACAAGTTAGTTACTCTTGCTTTCAGTATAGGAACCAATGATTTAATCAGTTGTTTGTATTCATGGTGATAAGAAACCTTCATAGATGTTCGATAGGGCATATTTAACCTAGATTTTGGCATAATTCAATATAATGTAAGTACCAAGGTTAATTGGCAAGGATTTTAACAAACTACAAAAGTTTGATCTGCTAATAATGCTGTTTTTTTTTCGTTCTTTTATACTGATTATTTCGCTTCATAATATTGGTATTAATAAAGATGCAATATGAAATTTTACCGAATAAAATGCTAACCCCACATATCCCAAAATGTAATCCACTGGTTCGCATTAAAACATTCGTCGCCAAAGATCTAACAGCTAAAACAAACCCACATTTAATAAAATAGAGCTGCAAATCTCACGCAAAATTTACACCCGCTGTGCATTCATTTTCGCTCCGAATGCGTTTAGTGTAGACCCCCCTTAGTGTTGTTAAAAGCAAACACACACGGATCGATCGGACAAAGGCGTAGTCGCCAATGTGTGCACCCCCTTAGTGTGACACGAGCATTTGAGAACTATATTGTATTCGCAGTGACAGGCCGGTAGCTAACTCCTACGCTTGCTATGCAGTTTGTGAATTCATTTGTGCATACCTACTTCACAGCTCTAACACGTTAGAAAACAATTTCTGTTTGTCTGAGATGAACTTAAAAACTATTGAACAGATTCTTAGGTAGTTTTCATTATAGGATAAAGTGATTCGAGAAGATGGTGTAATAATAGTTAATACATAAAGGTAATGAGGAAAGTTGCATATGTATACGTAATAGATATGTTATGTTCCGTAATATCAACAAAATAAATCTATTGAAGATGTTTCTGTTGGCCATTTAAATAAATACTCACTGACGTTATACAAGCACAACTTCGTATAAGTGAAAACCTTCATTAATCTAACATTTTCACTCATAGATACAGTCCCTATAACAATAACAAATAATTTACCGTAAAGACATTTGTATAAGGCTACACTTTCACCGTAACTTAATATTACCAACATGAGAAAAACAAAGGGCAAGCCATATTGAATTGGTATTTTAAGAGAAAATCGAAATGCACGTTTTAATCGGTAGCTTTATTTTGTTTAGGTTTATTATTGCCGTCATAGCAAGAAGCTATAACATTGATTGAAAATTTTCATTCTTATATGTGTCCCAAACGAAAACATTTTTCTCTGCGGACTACCCAGCGGGCTAAAAGCAGGAGTAGGAACGGGATGGTTTTTAGTCAGTAAGAGTCTGACACTCCCTCTCGCCTCGCCCAAGGCGGGAGAAGTCATCAAATGGAGCAAGTTACAGTAATGATCACTAGCATAGAAAGACAATCATGTATCTAATATCTATAATCATAACAATTTCATACTAAGTGATTACCAAAGCAGACTGAACAGTGGAACAAATGATCATAAATTAAACTGGATTAGCAGACACAGACACAATTGGTCAGGGAGACATTGTCACTTTCAAAACAATAATTGCGACATGCAATGCATGTGTACCAACGTACAACTAAGGAACAAAAGGATTGATGACCCGGCCGTATCAAGGACACAGCAATTTGCATCGAACCATCGATTGAAAGAAAAAAAGCTATCGTGACTAACACTATTAAAGAAGGAATAGTGCGTAATAAAAACCATTAGAAAAGATTCATTTTGAGAATAAAAAATATGGCTTTTTTTTCCTTTCAAAGTTCCCATGAGAATAGGTGGTGAATTACAGTTTGAAACTTTAGTTTTTAAGCTTAATGGAATATGTTTGGGTAATCGAAATTCTGAAAAGATGTTTATTCAGACACTAACTAGCTGTTGCCAAGCAGCCAAAAAAATATCATTAGCTTTGTTACAGCAGAATGTCTTTACCAAACTAATGCAAGACGTTATTTCAACATTCAAATGCTATTACATTAACATGACTTAAAATATTTCATTCAAAGTGAAATGGTATTCAAAGATCAGTTGTCTACCAACCGTAGAATGCAATTTGACCATCACTCTACCACCCGGGAGTCTCGGTCTGGTACGGTGCAGTAAACTGCAGGGGGCACTACAGCTCAGTGTTCTAAACTAAATTACGAAATAACTAAACCGTAATTTCACAGTAATTACCTACTTTATACTCTTTCATTTTAAGTACGATGAAGGGAAAGGAACCCACCAGTTGATAGAAGGGCCATTTTCTTTTAACACGATTTCTCAGGTGCCATTTTCACTTAATGCGTACAAAGTCCATTCCATCCTAAAACTCCTAAAGACTGAACTCTTGTTTTTAGTCGTACACAAAAAAGCATTATAAACAACAATCCTCATTTTCCTAAATTCTGCATTAAACTCAACATCAACTCAACTTTACGAATACAAACTTTAATCAAAATTGAAATTTTTTGCAAACAACACGTGAATTTATGGAACACACACATCAACAGTTCAACAATCATCGTAAACAAGCTAACCCGTTACATTAGATCACAAAAACTGAACAAAAACGAAAAGCTTTAATTAAACACACAGACAGCAATCACGACTACAATATTTGTTGTGATCGTGACGGTGAGGTCACAGTGCTAGTCTAGGACTTCGCATACTATCTGTGCCTAGGTCAAACTCTCTAAGTCTAAAATACTACTAATCATTCTAGCTTTACACTCTGATTAGCGAAAACAAAAGGCTATTTCATTTAGTGATTTCAAAACAAGGGGTTTTAAAATCAACCATTTCAAAAAGTCTACTGAAAATGACGATGATGTTATTAAAACCTTTGATATTATAATTGTAGGTAATGAATTGTGAATTTTCCTAGTTACAGAAACAATAATTTACCTGTTATATACACAAACAGGAAAAATGCAACAACATTTATTTATGTAAATAGAGGAAAAAATCCCAAAATGTAGCTACTGCAATGTTTCCTCTTCAGTTACCCCAGCTCAGTTAATATTGTTATTATTTAAATGAACTGAAGCAGTATTTTCTTTAATCACTTTTTCTTGAATTTGTTTCAATACAATAAAATATTTAACTATGAAATTAAAAAGAGCTATTTAACTTGCCACTGGTTTAAGTCATATGTTGTCTTCTGCTATGATCATAATCATCGAGTTTAATGCCTTCTACAGATGTTAGTCTAGAATCAGATCATACGTGACTTTGCACTATGCAGAATTTGTATTACTATCTATGGACCTCAAGTTTATTACTCTTATACTATATGTCTAAACTTCATTTTGTTTATCTAAATATAGACCGTCTGCAACTACATATACAACAATATTACTGTTATTAGTTTCAATGTCAGCATTAGGAATGTTGTATTTCGTACATGAACGTGCAATGTTATCTAAACTTTCTAGGAATTTAACGGTTCGTCTAATACTAGACGAACACTTGCAAATTTTCTTTCAACTTTAATTGAAGATTGCCTTGTATTACTTTCGGTTTCTGCAGTATTAACGCTGTTTGCTTTTACATTAATCAAATCTTCTTCATGTTTTGATTAGTGATCTTTATCAACAACCATATCTCTATCACTATCTTTTACTTGTGAAATACCAATTTAATCAAGAATTTCTGCAGTTATACGTTCAACTAACATTTTACTAGTTCTTAGATTAATAGTAGACTTCGGGCCGTTAATTTAACTTAGAAATTGATCAATCTACTGTCTACATCGACACTGTAATTTCTTTGTGAGAACAATATTATCAGTGTAACATTAAAAGTGAACGGATTTCTCAAGTTCCAGTTTATTTCGCGCACAATGCCGGGTCCCATTCGTTCGCACTGATTCGCAATTAATAAACAGAATGACCCACTATCGAAGTTTCAAATTGTCGAATCATTCTCGTATTAATTAATATCAAATCTTTGCTAAGCTTCCACGGTGTAAGTGTTTCGGCGTGATGAATATGCGTGCTAGTTCGGTAATAAACTATTTAATGTCGCTTTCTTCTTCGCGGCTTCAATGTCACAGTCGAAATGTTAAGTTTCCGTTCAGTAGTATCGACTTATCGAGTACAACTTCACCATTCAACGTGCACCGCCTTGCCTAGCCTTTTACGGAAGTCTACACGAATTGTCATTGAATTAATCACATTTTTATCCTCACGTGTTCTAGCCTTCGCTTCTGGACCGGTTTCTATAATGTAATGTATAAATCTTCTGTGCAACTTCACTAAGTGGAAGTTGGGAAAACAAGGCCAAACTAACGATTGAATGATATCTGTCAACAATGTCAACTATAAATCCTAACACCAAAGCAAGTGAACCGAATGACTTACCATAAATCAAGCTCTGGACAGGGGGAAAGCACAGCGTATCAATACTCCGGTAGTCACATGAACTCGATAACAAAACCACTTTTTGTATCGCGTTCAGTGAAACGTATCGTAAGTCTCGAACCAAACAAAATTAGCACTTTCCACAAAACACATCCATTCCACAGCACTGATAAAGCACAATCTGCCGACTTCTGCCGACTCCGCAACACACACAGCTTGCACACGTTTCTTCACAGTTATCTGTTAAGACGGTAGCGTAACAGAGTGAAGCAATCGCACTGCCAATCGCAATGCGAAATTTAGGCGGTCGCAAAATTGTTCGCCTAAAAGCGACAGTTAAACCGACTTTACCGGTCGGAAACGTTCCAAATTCGTATCGGAAAGTCGGTTCACGTGAGTAACAGCGAGAATTTGAACACACGAGTGAGCTGCGCGGGCAGCGCGAGCAAACTGAGGCGCCGTCGTGCGCAACCACGCGACGCATCTAACCGAACCGAATGGACTTCAAACTTTTACCCGACCGAATCGAAACCGCACACCGCGCAATACAACAACCTCTACACTTGGGCTGTTTTAAAATGGGAAGGCTAGTTAAGTTGCAAATAAACTTGCAAGTTACATACATGGACAAGTTAACCGGACAAGGCTCTCAAGATATGACATTCGTGAACGTACGCAACGATTACGAAGCAAACATTTAATCGGCCTGATATGATCCATCAATGCGGCTCTTGACGTCGATACTAGCAGATAACCAAATTAATGGATACCAATTTCGGGTTTGATAATAATAGTTTCGAATCAAATGATAATAACATTGAACGGAAATGGAAATACGATTGCATTGTATTTTAACGGTATAAAACATAAATTAAGAAAATGAACCTGAATTCTTTGAACCAAATGCGGATAGTGACCGTTCAAATGACCGAGGGAGGACGATGCATTCCTAAAGAGGCAACGGAATGTGATCTTTAGATCTTGATTTAATGCAATGTTTATATAAATTAAGACGAACAGGAGTTTGTAGGAGACGCTACACTTTGAAGCAACAACTTTAACTTATTACCTAATGATAGATTTATTCTTATTAACTGTTGATGGACAGAAACTCGGTATTTGGTTAAATCGGAATATAAAATTGACCTGCAAGTTAAACAACAATAATTAATTTACTACACACAGATGATTTGAGGCAGAATAATGTTAAAGTAATAAAACATTGAAAGTTTGAAACGAATATAATTTAATAATGTTTAAAGTGGACCTGTAGCAATCGTAACCGAAGTCGTTAAACTGTAATCGTTGCAAGTTCCCCAGCATTTGCATGTTGCACTGTTTAATAGTTTCAATAATATCTGTGGTCTAATGAACAAAGTTGAGAGTGCTCGTGATCGTAAGAACACTAACAGGTTTCAAATTAGTATTGAAATTGTTAGTCCTAAAATACTAAAACCTGAATTCGGAGCGAGGTAATCAGGAGTTCCGATTTGGATCAATTTAGGAGAGGTCACGGGAATTTTGCTCCTTAAATTTGTTTTTGCTATCCGACACTTTTACGTGAGATTCATCGAAATATTTTTTTTAACAATTTGAAATATTAATTAATAAGAAGATACGGAGAGAAATGGAGACGAGACTAATACTTACTAATTTAACATATTCATAAAAAGTAAAGAGTGATAAAAATATATTTTTAACATCCACATTACAAAACATCAAGAAGAATTCCTTCAAAACGTGACCTTTATTAGCAGCAAAAATTGCATCCAATTACAATAATGATGTCTCATTTGAAATCGCTACTGTTTCTCGCTTAAGTCAGGATCCTTGCATGTCGCAGTGTAGCATAACAACTGTAATTAAAGAGTATGGAGATCAGGCCGCCGGCACCACAACTGGATTCTTGGGTCATAACCATGGGAACCATGGGGTCTGATAGGTGCGACAGGTTCCTGTGGAATTCTGCAACTACTAGAGCTATAATCATGGAATATAAAGTTGCAACAAAAGATAGGTTGGGAGATAAAACTAAACTTGGATATGGTAAGGAATATTTAAACGAGTATGGAGTCTGAGAACTTCTTTTTCTGGCACGTATTACTTAAACATGAGTTATTATTATACGTGTTTTAATGCACTCTCATCTCAGGACTTCTATTTAGAGTCTTTTGAAAGACTATTTAGTGTCTCAATAGTAATATTGATAAATCGCTTTGATGTTGTAAAAATTTAAAAAATACCAAACTAAATAAAATATGCACTATAATATAACTTTTAAAGCATAAGGATAAACACACAATATATTACAAAAATAAACATTAGATGGTGTCAAACACAAACACTGAAAGATAAGAAGATAGATAGTGCAACAAAAAAAATACATTTCAATGAATTTGGTTGTTTGAACTGCTGTTGGTATTCTAAGAACCAAAACATACTTGTGAACTTGATATCTTTAAAAATATACAAAACTTTATATGGTTTGCGATAGTAGATAAGCCTGACATATACAAATTAAACTGTAATGGTACCAATAACTTATGCATTTAAGTTGAAATTGACTTTTAAAATATTGCACATTAATATGTATAAGAATTTGCAAGCTAAAGTAGCAGTGTAAGCAGTGGAACCGATCATATTTGTCGAATAAACGAATATGATTAAAGTAGATGTGTTTTCAAGTGGAGACCACGTTCAGACAAACAGTGTAGAACCCTCTAAACTAGGAGCAGAGACAGTATCCACAAGTAATGACTGGCGAAAACTAAGCATCTGCTGTGAACGCACTTCAGCCTAACCTTTTAGGAAAGAAAAAGACGTGGTGTCTCGAAGTGGTGTCAAGGTAGGTACTAAGATAATTTAATGAATTGAAATAATAGTAATGAATCATCAACACGATCAACCAGAAGGTCATTGTAACTACATCATTAATGATTATGCAAGCAAGCCCTTTGCTAAGACCAAGTTACAAGTAGATACACAGACGGACTGACATGAGAATATTTCTAATTACAAATGCGGACAGTGTAGGTCCATCTTCATAGATAAATATCTACTTTTATAGCTGTTTCTCTATTTGTTAAACCATTTCCGTTGAATCTTGTATTGTTTTGTGGTTTTGGAACAATAGGACTTTTAGTTTTGAAATGTGTTCCTTCTAGTCTAGTTAATTTAGTATTAAATTTGGACTTTACTGTTCTTCAATAAATATTTACTATAACAATAGCTTTGTGCATCGATGAAAATTGTATGGAAATCTGTTAAGCATTTATGGAGTTCAACGTATTCAAAGAGATGGACGCAGCGGGAGAATTTTGTAATAATAGTGATGTCGATAAGTTTGTTAGAGTAAACATTTCAAAATAGGCTCTGAATAAACAAATACGCCCAAAATTTGATCATCTCGGTCGAGTAGTTGAACATTTGGATTCAATGCATGTTACAGCACGATATGAAGTAACCAATACAAAATCAATAGCCAAAGGTACTACAGTGACGCAAGACGCAACCACATTTATCAATATTTCTACACTATTAGTACTTTAAAAGTTTCCCAAAAACAAAGGACTAATTGGTGAGTAAGGGGGCGATAATAATCTGTTAATTAACACCAAATTTACTCCACTGCTTGTGTGAATGTTGCTCAAAGCACGCCCGACCGGCGCCCGCGCACAGGGGTCAAGGTTATGTGGTAGGAGGCTAGCCTATTATTTCAACTTTATAATACAGGTAACAAAATAATGCATGAAGATAATAAAATAGTAATAGTAGTATTGATTAGGAATTTAATGATGTAGGTTTTTGTTTTAATGAATGAACATGCGATGATGAACATGTATCGTATCGTGTCATGGACATTGATACTAATAGATTCTTAGTTTAGAAATAAATTCAATTCAATCATTTTTACTGCACAGTTGGTGCGGTGGCTAGGCAACCGTCTGCCGTGCAACGTGAAATTGTTGTTTCGAGTTTGGGTGTCATTTTCATGTGAAATTGTATGTTTGTAAACGCACCTACGACACAGGAGAATATCCTGGGTCCTGATGTAGGGCAACGTTTAAAAAATAATTTGAAAAAATATACTGTTGGTTCTCTTGACGCCATTACTTTGTTGATAACTTTAAAATAAAACACTCAATTCACTGCTAAGTTTTCTGGCAAAGGTTGTTGAAGAGCAAGTGATAGCAAAATCATCAAAAACAAGAAGAAAAAAGCTCTTTACAAAATAACACACAATTTTACGATGTTATTGAAGGTTATCAAACTCCAAAACAGAAAGCAAACTCACGTGGTCGGCGTGATAGTAAACATTCAGATTCTAGACCAATATACATGTTAATTGGACGGAATTAATCCAAACATTGACGAGAGAAATCAAATATTTAAAGAACAGGTTTCGTTTCATTCGCAGAATAAATTTCACGCGTCTTCAGACGTTTTTTGTACATATTTGTAACGGTCCATCTTTTTTGGGCTAAAAATAGTTAGAGATATCAATATTGATTTATGCTACAACTGCATCTGTATTTAATTCTAGATCTAGTTTTTCAAGTGCGTCTAGACAGATATGGAATAAGACCGTAACTAATCTTTATCAAACATGTCTGTGTATTGAAATGGTATGATTGGAATATTTACTCTATTAGGATGTAAAAGACATAGATAAAACAATCAATTATCGCTAAACGGCCTCACAGAAAACCGACGTGAAACAATGCTTGCGTTGTGTGAGCGAGGCTACCGGAGGCCACTTGTAACGCCTCTGGTGTTTCAAGTGTCCATGGGCGGCGGCGATTGCTTACCATCAGGTGATCCCACTGCTCGATTGCCGGCTTATTCCATAAAAAACCAAAAAATAGCCTCAAAGATAAGCTATAAAACCATTCATACAGATACACAATTCAATTATGAATGAATGCGAATCATACGACAATGCACCAGAACCATAAAACAAACCTTAATCAGAATACCATCAGCAACTAGTTAACAAGAATTAACCGCACGGATTACAAGTACGACGTAACAAAACAATACGTAATCGACAAAAAGTAGGCAACAGCCGATACAAGTTCAAACTGTTCGCATGCATTACTAGATGTTACGTCAAACAATACAGTCAAGTAAGAACAGCGTCGTGATCGAAAACGCCGTTAAATTCACATGAGATATGCTTCCTGAATGTTACCGTTGTAGGAATGATCTCGGTTCGGTTCTCAGTTTCCAAGACACGACAACAGTAAGACTTTTTGTTTTGGAAGAGGAGACAATTTACCAAGATGTGTAAGCTGGATCAGGGTGGAAAATTATTGAGTTAATGTATAAAAATACGTGCCATTATCCTTGCTTGTTTAAGAATAAGATCGACATCTCGCATAGAACTTGGTCATTCTTAATACTAACCTGCTGAGGTTGTAGGTATTGTATCATCGTCATCAAGCATGTGACAGTTTAACAGTGTACTACCATTGGCTATGAGCCTCCCATACATATCCAGTAAATTGCAATCAACAAAATAACTGCACTCACAACAAATAGCTTCATTCAACTGAAACATACAACTACTTCGAACAGCACATTCAAGACATATTTACCGACTTCCCTGCCCTGAGAAAGCTCTCACCGTATCATTATCACGCCGGCAACTGATCGGATTGACTGCTTCTAAATAATAGTTTCCAAGCTTCACATTCACACCATCTTCACTTAGATCTTTCCTTGTGCCCTATTCAACTTACAAATTGACTTGAAAGTAAAATTACTATTGACTTCGTTAGTCGACGTAAACGGTACTTCTCGTACCTACTTAATACGGGTTTTACTTCAGAAATGCTTGGCTGTCCAAGAGTGTGTAATTGCTGTTCTTTTTTTCAAAATGCTGTAGAACGCATCTATAACTACATCGACAAGGAAAACTTGAGACAAAATCTATCAATTGGTTAATTGACTCACTTTCGCCATAACGTATCTATGCATAATACTGTACCTGTCGTACACTTCTGCACCTACAAATAATAATAGAGACTTAATTACTATTGCGTCAGTCTTCATCAGAATTTAGTTTTGCATAATGCATTCATTTGTTACCTGCAAAAATCTTATCATCGCCAAATTACTACTGTCAATCATTCTAGTCTCTATAACCATTCAAAGAACCTAGTGTTCTTTATTTTAATGCCTATCATTTGTAAGATTAGTCTCCCGCTGAATGATAAATAAAAAAGTTTGCAATCTCAAAAACTTTGGAGCAAATTGTTATTGAATTATCCGCAACCTTGATTGGAATCATTGTCTTCATCTAGCATTGAAAGTAATCGAACGATGAATTGATTCTAATATTCTATTGTTTGTTCCATTGCCCGTGACGATGGTCTTATTGCATTTATTTGTCCACTAATAACAAAGTAGATTACATCGCTTTCTTTAATAAGTTTTACTTATTATAACAATAAGGCGCCACTTGTGTTTTCAAGCTGCAAATTCGGTTGTTCATTCTCTCATCAACTTTCATTAGCTGCTTCAGTCTTTTCTTTTTCATAATTACTTCTCTCCAATTAATTAGTTATTGTGTTAGTAATAGATTTCGCTAATGACGTTCGAAGCTATGTTAAAAAATATATAGTTTCATCACTCTCATTTTCTATATATGAAGTTCATTGCAAATAATTGAAGTCTTCAATTCACTTATGGTAAAGTCTATCATTATCATCATCTTCCTTTTATAGAGCTCTAAGTTTATCATCTTCGTATAATAATAGTCTTATGATACAATATTCAATACGAGAGGAGGCCATATTAAAATAGTATTCAAGTATTCATTACTGCTTCTATCGTACCGCTCGTCAGTGTTAGGTTTTTTATTTTCAACTTCTTATAGTAGCATCTCACAAGTTCCATTAAAATTCCCTTTTATGTCGATTATAATCAATTTACAAAGTTCCCTAGAATTATTCCGTACCTCATTATCGGTTGGTCTGGGAGTTATGGCCACATTTCGTTCTATATGGAAGTTCAATAAAATATCAAATTCTTCACCTTGCACATGCTTGTAATTACACATTATTGTATCATCTGCAAAGAATTTAGCGGCAGCTGTTACTATCACCTATGGAGATAATGGCAGTCCAGGTGCATCTATGTCCTAAATACCAACTGTCAGGAGCTGCGCGTGAGTTTTTGTAACACAGTTTCGTCGAATTAATTTTAGGGCTTCGAGGGCTACAGGTGGTTTTAGAAATTTTAATATAAAAATGATATCATAACATGTGTTCCAAAATGTTTATGTTGGAGGAATATTAAATTTATCTGAACTCCATTTATGTCCACACTAATAATATAATGAATGAAATGTACGATTAGATGGGGAGTTAGATTGTAGTCAAGGCGTAATAATCTTTCAAAGATCATCCATAAAATATGATTTATGTTTAACTTGCTCTATAAAAAGGACGTCACAAACCTTCATCAACAATTAAACATTCATAAACCCACTGTAACGCAACGATATCAAATATTACATAAAAAGAACCGGTTAGGAACAAAAACGATCAAAATTTCATAGCAAAAAGATATTAAGTTAGAAACATGTCTCTATGTATCACAATATCAAGTTGTGCGCAAGACCGCAAAGCGGCAAGGTTAGCAACTTGCTCAGCGCCTGCGCAGGCCTAAGTTTTTTATTGACATCTGCCATCTGTCCTATTCTATTATCCAGCGTTAATAAAATATTCAATGGAATACTAATGAGTTTGTACTAAGTTACATAATAATATTACATACATAGATAAAACAATTACCATTTTACTCCTAAAGATTAAACTGACCCTATATTATGTTCGCTTGTCACTATGCTGTCCTTATTTACAATGGTAGACTCCAAACTAGAGAAGGTAAACAAAACAATTCCAGTTTTTTTAGTATACTTTTCTATGACAACAAACTTTTCCAAATATTTTTTTTTTGATAAGTAAAGCTTGACACTTGCACTATTAACAAAGCCCTTTATCATTTCTACCTACCCAACTTTTCACACATTAACTTAATTACGAAATCCCGTAACAAACACCCATCCGAAAATGATGCAAGTTTCTAGAAAAGCTACCGTATGAAACCAAACACCCATAGCCACAGAGAGCAAATAAAGAAAATTAAGAAACACGTACGTCTGTAATATTATCTTCTGGCCCCATTTTTGGAGATCAAACACATACACGTACATACAAACATACAGTTCTATCTACTAGTGTCTCTTGCTCAATTGTATGACTTGTATGTGTCGCAAACTGAAGCGAATCGTTCATTGTTTGTATGGGGACCATAAACAGATCACTAGAGAACTATTTTTTTTTTATTTGACAGCTAACGTCACCGATATCCGTCAAACGTCACCACACACTTTTCTCCCATTGTTGAGGTTAAACACAATACAGTTTTCATTGAAATAATAGAAATTCACTTTCAAAGCTTTCCAATATGTATTCAAATTGAATTATGTGTGGACTGTTGAATGGAGATTAGCCTTGACACTGAATTTCGTTTTAGTTGTTACTGAAAGTTATTGAATCTACAATTTTCTATGTCATATTATATACCAAAATCAGACAAATACTCTGTACCCTGAATTCATGTCACAGTATTAACTTGATAGCATCATTCCTCCGGACCTGCGGACTACGTACCGGATTTACCGGGGCTCCGGCTCAAAAAGTTGTAGTAAGAACAGAATAGTTTTTAGTCAGTAAGAGTCTGACATTCCCTCTCGCTTCACCCAAGACGGGAGAAGACATTGGATAATTTATCCCATCAAAAAAAAATCCTCATACGTGCGGTAACTTATTTAAAAATTAACAAATTACTGTTGACAAATAATAATAATAAACTCTTGTCCCAAAAACTACAAACTCTCATGGTGCCATAAGTACACATATAACAATCTACACACAAATAAGAACTAGTACCAGCAAACTGATTAGTACCAAGCTTCAATGATGACTAGTTATGTTAATTTGTAGAACACAATCTATCGAGAATGTGTCGCCATGACTTCTATACACGTTATGGTAAGCGAGGCTACAGAACATGACATAACTGACAACTATGGTATTGATAAATCACTATGACATCTGTTATGAAACGATCTGTCAAAATTGACAACTCAAGATGATGGGCAATAAATGTCAACTACTCCATGATGCTTGAGTTGACAACCAGTCGAATTCGATAGTTTACGAAATGTCAAATTAAAAACTGTTGTTATAGAACAAATTAATGACAATGACGTCATAACATCATTTATTAACTCTTTTTTTAAGGAGGGAAAATCATCCGATGACTTCTCTCGCCAGGGCGAGGCGAGAAGGACTGTCAAATTCTTACTGACTAAAAATCACCCCGTTCCTACTCCAGCTTTTCAAGCCGGAGCCCTTGTAAACCCGCTAGGTAGTCTGCAGCTCCGGATTAGGCAACAGACCTACTGGGCCCCATCTGTAGTGGTCTGATGGTTCTTTGAGGCGCGCGCGGGACGCGACAATTTATTAACTCTAGACTTTCAAAATTGAAAACTCTAATAAAACTTAGGTTAATCTATGGTTAGTAACACAGTAATTACACTTGGTAGCGAGGTAGATAACAAGACTAATTTACAATTAAATCAAATGAATCGACTCACTCTAGAATCAAATGAGGATGCAATAATGTTCTCATAAACTCATATCCTCTAATAAAAAATATGTTTGATCATACAAACGATGTACCGGTGATTGTAAACGAAGGCGGTAAGCCTCTACGTCAATGCTCTATTAATTTTACAATTAGATTATAAACTGCATGATCGTATCAAATCATAATATTGCTGCGGTCGAGAAAATGCAACTGTCGTTCATTGCCAAGTATCAGGATCAAGAAAGGTTAGGTGTACAGCTTTATAAATGACAGACGATTCTGTTTTAGATAACTAGTTAGTAAAGTAAACCAAGTCAGGTGATCAAAAAAATTTATTACTGAGTTTACAATTCATTCACTGCAATTTATTATGCATGAGTTCTTTCCTCCCTACGTCCCTAGCTTGATTATTATGTATCAGTCCTTTTATCCCCAGCTTATTCTTCAACATAGGTCGCTTCTAAAATGGTGGGTTTTATTATAACACTTCCACAAAAATCACAACCTAATCTGTAAAAACTACATAAATGTAGATCACACAAATATTTGTCAAACGAAAGTATAGAAATTATAGAACCAAACATACATTATGTAAGAACTCTTGAACATAGATTCTCATTGCGCGAATCGTATAGTAATATGTAACTTCAAATAAATCAAGTCATCAAAATCGAAAGTTGTGAAGACGATACAACGAATCAAATTAGTACTCGGAGATTCGCCTATTGTAGATCCAAAAGCCTTTGTGATAAACCCGGATACATAAGGTGTAGTACATAATATAGCTCAGACATTATATAACTTTGATTTAGAATACTCTTATCGTCTAATAGACGCTCTTTCTAGTCTTTTGTTGTGTTACATAGACCTATTTGAATACAGCACTTATTTTCCTCTCACTTTCCGCCGATCGTTCAAATATCAGTGGAGTTTTGTTTATATTTGCTAATGATGAACACTTATTAACTACACGTTCAGATTAAACATAGTACCGGTAAACTATGGCAACTTTACCGGGCCCTTGGCAACTTTACCATACTATAGGTATTCGGTATAAACTCATTTATCTAAAAATCTACCCACTAGAATTCTGTTTTGTAATAGAAATATTTTTAGACATTAAAAGGAAATATTTACTATATTTTGCGTAGACGTAAGACTGCTATTATGCCAGTAATGGCCGTCACAATGTATGCGTGAAAATGAGCTAAAAGTTAGTTGTTCCTAAATTGTGCTTACAGAGCCTTAACTATTTGTCACAGGTGAGTGAAATTTTGATCTTGTATGTATATTATAGTTGGGATTACTGTTGTAATGTCAGCAATTGCTTTTTCTTTAATTTATTGATAAATAATCGCTTCGGTAATGTTGACACAGGTTAGGTAAAGTTGCCACGGCCTGCTTTGTGGCAACTTTACCTACAGTTAGGGTTGGCAATAAATGTTTTTTTCTTGTTTGTGTGTATGTAACCATTTTCGAATACCTAAATTTCACAGCATAATAGTGAATATCCTGGATGATAAGATATAATGTATTTAATAATAAGTGTAATAGTGTTTTACAGCCAAAATGGCTCCCATGAAACAAAACCGCAGAAAACTCGGAGCTAGACACTATAAAAATTATACGGAAGTGATGTTTTAATTAGCTATGGAGATAGTGAAGTCATAAAATTAAAAAGTCAAGGAATAAACATTATTTTGTAGCCTTTTTTACAATTTTAAACATAAATACTTAAAATTTTAGAACATAATTTAGTTTAAATGGGAATAACATTTATGTTAGAAATTTGTGCGTTTTTTTACTTTAGGTTTAAGGTTTATTAATTTATTTTTTAAATATACATGTCATAAAAAAGTTCCTCCTTTTTTGACAACCCCGAGCGTAACAAATTATTTGTATGTAAATTACGATGAAACCCGTGGCAACTTTCCCTAATGTCTGTGTAGCCGTTATCTTTATAGATTTCCTCATATTGTTTGCATTATAATACGAAGAGGTCCTAGATGAAGCCCTCTGTACCTCAACAACTCTTTAATATGCAATACACGATGAATACGGCGCGTAGGTAAAGTTGCCAAAAATTTGGTATCTTTACCCATGTTGTTTTTTCTTTACTACGGCTAAAATAAGTATTTGTATTTAATGACGATTACGGTAAAGTGAGCCAGATAGACTACAATTCTAAATATATAGTTTTGGTTTCTATGCGTCTTATGGTTAAAAATATATTTCGTGTTTTGTTCTAAAATATGGTAAAGTTGCCATGTTTTACGGTATCAAATATTGTATTAGTTTTGAACAAAAAATATTCTTTTGATAATCATCACAACAAAAACCATTGATTGTATTGACTACATATGCTAGCTACAGTTACAGGAATTGTTCCTATTTTATTTATCTTCCTAGAATCACGTGCATAACAGTTGCCAGTTGCGCTAGTGACCGCTAGATCGGAATCATTTAGGGCAATACCGGATAATACCAAGCTTTGTAACCGCACCGTCAACAAAAGAATAAAATAAAGCAGTTCATATTACTCGTAAATAGAGCATCACTCGATAATGTCATAACAATGAAAGAAACTGAAGAAGTAAACATCGTGATAGACATGATTCAATTTATTGAATAACTATGAATCAAAGTCATTTCAAAATACAATTTTGAACTCTGAATTTATTTTGAAGGGTAAAAGCAATAACACTTTTCCATATGGTCCATTAGTGAAGCATTACACCTTTTTTTTTTTTTTTTTTTTTTAGTGTGGAAAATCATCCAATGACTTCTCCCGCCTTGGGCGAGGCGAGAGGGAGTGTCAGACTCTTACTGACTAAAAACCACCCCGTTCCTACTCCTGCCCGTCGAGCCGGAGCCCCGGTAAACCCGCTAGGTTGTCCGCAGCTCCGGATTAGGCATCAGCCCTACTGGGCCCAAGCATTACACCTACTGGACATTAATAAAGAGAAACCTGTCGATAAGGACCAAATGGTCCTCCCATCTACACAACATCAATTACTAATGACTAGAGAACGGATAATATGCATTTGCATATTTGCATATGCATTTGCATATTTCAGCGATTTTCAAGACTAATAGCATATTTTTACTAATATCTAGTGATGATGCATATTATTGCTATAATTTACAGTAGGTATTAATGGTCCGACGGAAGTTTTACCAGAAAATATAAGCGCTAACATAGCACCCAAGCTCATATTCTGCCCAGTTACCTCAGTAGATGTGGAGCGATCATTTTCGACCTATAAAAATATTTTGAATGATCGAAGACATAATCTTACCACTGAACATTTGGAACAATACTTGATTGTTAATGTTTACAAAAATATTAAATAATGTTACATGTTACTGTGTCGATCAATGGATAGTTTTCTATAAAAAAATGTATGCTGATTTTTTAATAAAAAAAATAAAACTTAATAGTTTCTTTATTTCATCAAATAACAATAAATTAAAAAGATATATACATAATAAAGTAAAACATAAGACAAGTATTTACTAACAAAACTACTTAAATCTAAAGGAATAATATTTACAAAACAAAAAAAACTCATTTAATGTTGCATATTCTGTCAGTTTTCGTGCATATTTTAGGCATTTTTCATGCATATTTGCATGCATATTTCAAGCTTTTTATGTTGCATATTATCCGGTCTCTAATAATGACAAAGGAAAACATAACAGTACTTGATAAGGACCCGAATACAGAACAATAGCTAGTATCAGTAGCTATCGTCTCATGACCTCGGGGTAACATAAAGCCAACTTTCCCGAGAACATGAGAATTATCTAAAATCGAAGATGGATGGTCAATGCTCACTCGAGCGTACGGAGAACGGAAAACCGAGATCTTGTCTCGCGCCCGTCTGAATATATCGATTATGACTGTACTACTTTAAGACGAGAGATTCGTAACAGCTGATAAACGGTTTACAAGTTACAACCCATCTTTATCTAAAGATCTGCGGAAAATTTCAAATATGGTAAGGCGACATAAATTCTAACAATTAATGGGCCATTTATAGAGAGTTTCGGACCAAAATAACGGACTGAAATATTAAATTTGCAATCATCGATGCAAGGAAGGAGAAGGCTTAATAAAATATTTATGGATATTATTACGTAAGTTGTATCGTTGGATTTGGAATTTATTGTTTAATAAACGTGTTATCTAATCTAAATTGTTTTGAAAGGTGCTCCGATAAAATTTAGGTTTCTGTTACATGATGCAATCGATGCCAATTTTTGGCATTCTTCTTAGATATTTTAGGGTCCTTTTGCTCTTGGTTTAGATGACATTACAACGTACGCACATGCATTAAATTACCATTCACACACATGTATTTTTAGGCCCAAGTCCAACAATAGAATCATCACAAAAAACTAAAACAACAATAAGCAATCAATCTCTC
Source organism: Spodoptera frugiperda (assembly GCF_023101765.2). Classification (NCBI taxonomy): domain Eukaryota; kingdom Metazoa; phylum Arthropoda; class Insecta; order Lepidoptera; family Noctuidae; genus Spodoptera; species Spodoptera frugiperda. Next base: position 7,466,457 of record NC_064229.1, on the reverse strand, counting down.
ATAGCTCTAAGCTTTAAATGTTTATCCACTAAAGTAGGCAATAATTCCTGTTTCAACTTTTAAAATGATACATTTTTAAAGACAATTCACCCATCAACGCTAGCACTCAACAAACCACTTTATGACACTCACTAAAAATGTTTAGTATTCATAAGAAAGCTTCTGTCTCATAAATCTTTCTCTATCTACGTCACAAGACTCCTTACTTGACTATCTTTTATCTTTAGGTCATGAGGACAAAATACGCTCCTACGCCATTCAGTTTTTTATTAATACATCTGGGATATAAATGGAGAGTTTCATTAAAAGAGGACTTTAAAACATACATAACTATAAAAAGTTTGTAATCCCAGTGTTTATAGACAAAACTACACACAACCAACTAATTCATTAAAAACCTACACATAAAGCAATTTTCGCCACAAACAACGTTATTTGCCCAGGTATCAATACGTGCTTTGGCGACATCAGGAAACTACATTTAACACCTATTTGTTAAGTAACACCGCATAAACTTTACGATGGAAAGTTTCAATACAAATGAACATAATCAACTCAGTCAGACTTGCGCATAAATCGTGATCCTTTTACCCTCATAAATAATAATGAACCAAACACATGAAGCACGTAATCCTATAAAAAATTAGAGGATTATGTGTAAAAATAATGAATATACTTGCAGGAAGCAATAAACTTAGTGTTTATTAAAACATCTAATCAAAACACACCATAAAGGAAAGTAATACAGAAATAGAAAATCAATTAAAGAATGCGGAAGATATAAAACAGACTACCGAATATGCAGCCGTAACACAAGTTAACACATCGCAGGCCATGCACCCGACCACAGCATCTATAAATCCTACATTCCAAGATAAATCTCTTCAATGGTTTTTAAGGAATTCACCCAAAAAGTGCACAATTTCGTAAAGACGAAAGAGGAAACTTGCATCCGCGACTATACGACCAAATATCTAATTCTGGAGATCTACAAAATTCTGTTACATAATCCAGCAATAACATTAAAATAAATCCGAGTCCAGAGATATTAGTTTAGTCGACAAATAAACATACAACGTTTTGCTTCGTAACAAAATGCGTACGATAAAATGTTTCCCTGATGAAACATGATCTGACGCGTCCATCCAAATTTCCTTCAGAGTTGATTGACGTTAACATTCTCTGTAATAAATAGCGTACCATCTCCTGATGGGGTCAAACTATGAAATTCGATTAACCTATTCATGATGAAACAAACATTCCTTTATTAGTTCACATAATTTATGAACGTTATTACTTGAATGGGATTTAATGTTGCGATGCAATCACAGACTAAACTTGAATTAATCATAATAACAGGCTTACATAATGTCGTAGAAGACAAATGTTGTTTAAATATTGCCAAATACATAGATGAATGCTTCCAAAGTAACCATGTCAGCTTCAACCATTAAGAAATGTTTGTAGTTAAATCAATTACCAGTGGCCAGTGAAAGACATATGAATGGTAACTGTCCATATCATCTAAAATGGTCTCTCTGCACAATTAATCATGGGCAGCACACTTTTTGGTGACGAAACCTCCCCAGAATTTATCATCGCCAATTAGGAGAAACTTCCGCGTCTAAAAAAGTTTTTAGCTTGTCAAATTATAGACGAAACAAATAAAAGAACGCACACATCCCGTTTCCTTGATATTAACAAAGAAAACAACTTTAAAACGGAATTAGTTTTTTTTATTTGTAACCAAATACAGACTGAATATTTGCTTTGATAACATCGCATTCATTTAAATTCTTAAGCCATTTTAATTAATCATTATGATTTAAATCACTCTGTTATTTTTATTCTTCTAAATATGGCCTAGATTTTAGATGAAAAAGATTAACTTAGAATTTAAAAATTATTCATGTTATGCTAATTTTTGCAAACTGAAATTTAATTCAAACAGTTAATTACGTAGAAGTAGTTAGCGTGGATACTTCCTGAATTGTAATGAGACTTGTATTCTTTGATCTTAGATAGGCCTTTGATAGAATGTAAAAAGAATTGAAGGCGTACACGTGGGCTGTGTACTTGGTCCAATGGTTGCATGTGACTAGAAATCACTAGTCTTGAAATTGTATGTCAATTTTTAACCGACTTCGAAAAAGGAGGAGTGTTCTCAATTCGGTCGATATGGTTTTTTTGGATATTGAGATTCGAAGTTGCAACATGGTGTCTAAAAACTGTTATCCAAATACAATTCTATCCTATTACGTTACAATCATAGCATAACTGCAGACATCAATCCATAGCTCAAGCTAAATCTAAGATTTATACATTGAACAGTATGAACCGGTACCGAAGCTGCCAGATGCATACTAAATCTGAAGTCAGAGATACTTAACATAGCACAGAACACGCTAACTTTGACATACCGATCCAGAAATAACGACACACTAACAAATGAACGACGGTAATGACCTGCTAAGTTACTGGTTGAGCTTTTGACTTATGTTCCGTAGAAACGATCGTTATGCAGGAATTTGTGGGAATTTGTCTTTCTCGAGTGTCGACAGTTTTGGAAAAGAATCTTCATCAATGTTCGTGTATTAGGTTTCAATGGCAGATTTTTGATTTAGTATTTTTAGTCATAAAATATATTTATTTAAGTTATAACCACTTCGAAATGTGACTTTATTTACACACACAAGACACAGGAAAAAATATATAACTAAACAAAGGTACATAGGCACTACTTATCTCTTTGGGGATTGTTACCCGCAGCCCTGCAATAGGATAAATAGACACTAAACTAACAAAATACGTACCTACCAAGATTAAAGCTGTGCAGTTGCACTTACTATACTAAGAACATGCAAGTTTTATAATCAACCGTCCCCTACATATGTATAGGATTAGTTAACACAATCTCCTTATAACTTACAACCGTGTAAATCATTGTTTGCACATAAACGTCTAAACTGAAATCGTGTCCGAACTAAACATTCGTCGCTTTAATAAGCTTTCGGTGTCAACGACCTTTATTAGAATTAGAATAGACTTACAATTGGCATTATAAATTCTTCATTGCGATAACATTCGTGATGGGAATTAAAAACATGGCGGATACGAGTGAATTAACCAGTTTGTTCATAAACCAGTGAAAAGTGCTAATAAAATGAACGCTGATGACTTCCTTGATACTTCCTCTATAAGAAACAATCCAAGAGTGCCAGGAAGAGTGAAAATTAAGAAATTAAATTATACCATCGCTCCCTTCTCTCGGTAGAACATAATCTCGGTTTACTTTTCATAGTTAACTCAGAAGGAAATGAACTGTTATACAATATTATGGCTGAAATTAATACTAAAGCCACATCTTGTGACAAATGTTAGGTAATAGAAAATGTTTCACAATATTGTCATCTGAGTTAAACTATTCGGATTTATTTGAAAGTTTAACTATGGAAATAAGTGGATAAACGGTTTGTGTTATAAGTCCCATGAATTGGGGGTGAGCCTATTGCCAAATACTGGCGACTATTCCAGACTCCGTGCTACAACTGAGTAAATTTCGAAAATCCGAAAAACCACCTCTGCCTACTCCTTCGGGGATAAAAAGCGTGACATTGCACGATTATGGAAACCTAACCAAACTTAAAAAAAATGGCTATAAAACCTAAATTATCAATCACAAAAACACCGCCTTTGGTCACAAATTAAATCAGTTAAGTGTACTCTAAGAAAATTAAGTGAATGATGTATAATTTAGATAATAAGGTCAAAAGATCTCTTTAACTGACCCATCGAATTACAAGGGTCAATTGCTCTGCACACTCAATTTACATAAACAAATGCTATGAAACATTACGCGCGTCTCACTAATTACTTTCTACCAAAATGGCGGCCATTTTCCTTTTTTGACAGTTACGTTTGAAAGTGACAATACACACATACAGCCTAATTTGACAGTTGAACATCGACAATCTTATTTTTGCGACTCGTTTTAATGATCGGCTTTGATTTGTGTGAACATTATAATGTTTGACAGTCACATTAATAACGTTGTGAACTAAGATAAATTGATTGAGACGATACGTGATACTGTAAGTCAAGAAAGTAAATATGTACATGTGTAATGCTAATGTTACGTGGTTAAGCTTTTACTAAACTGTAATTGAATATTTAGACAGGTCCGGATCGGATGGAAACTTTGGCGCGCTTCAATTATTATCAATGTGTCAGTTGATTTTCTTTTTTAATGATGTTGTGTGGTCTTGATGTTTTTCTATAGGTACTGCTAAATTAGATCTTTTAGATATTTTTCACATAAACATGTAAGAGATCTCAGTTACTTTATAGAAAGTGTAGTTGAAATTTGAAATTATCGAACCACAATCCAAATCAGATTTTGTACTTTTCTAATTAACTTATGTATGAACCAATGGAAATATTTAAAGAACAAATGCATTTTATGCTAGACATCGAATAGGCGGCGCGTGTGTTGTATGTAATCATTACTCAAACACCACCAGGGCTCACCAAAGTTCTGAGTATTGATAAATCGTACCAAAATAATCGCGATGACATTCCATTATCGTAGTAAAATCATCTTAACTCATAATATTTTTAGTAACTCATGTTATCACATCACGTAATATCTGAATCTGAATAATAGGGATGATGACGGGGTATGAAAATTAAAAATGTAATTAGTCCGTCAGTTAGGTAATGAAAAAATATTAGACACGTATTTTTTTATTTTGTCATATAAGATAACAATGCTTAGATAAAATCAATCAAAGTTTAGGAGTGGGAGCTAACTACGTCACTATAGAGTATAAAACGTACTCTAAAGTGACGTCACGCGATATTTCAAATGGATATATCATCGAAAGTATTTGTTTCCGTAAGAAAATAAAAAATACGTGTCTAATATTTTAAAATAATCTACAAGACGGACATTAAAATAAAAATTAGTCATCTACCCTATTCAAATTCGATCACCAATCCAATCAGTAAAAGACTGGCAGAAGAATCTATCGCCATTGAGACTAAAATCCTATATCCTGATTAACGATTTCACACAAAGCATTTCCAATATTGCCATACATCAGCCATTTTTTCGCAAGGACTTTCTCCCATATCTTGAGTGCGTAAACAACATCATTGAAAAGATCATTAAACAACTGCTTTCTAGGCCATCTTCAAGCGCCGTCCACGAAGAAGTCACGACCTCATGACTGACAAACAGGATATTTCCGTCAAGCTCCAGGCAAAACATTCCACTTTCATCATGACTAGCAAATAAAACCAAACATAGCCAGTAGCAATTTGAAATGAACGATACAAACAGCCATTACACGTGATACACACATTTACCGAGCAATCGATTTGTCCAAACCACTCATTGTAAATCTAAGCACATTATCTATCAATAACTATAATAATTTTATCTGATAGATTGTTTCTTCTTGCTTATATAAGTAATAATTGTAGATCATCTTGATATCGTGGTAATATTAGCGAAAGTTTTTATTTTGTACTTCATGGCGGCCCTAAGGCGTTATCGTACAAGTGCCGATGATAATTGCAGAGCATTAAACAAAGTATTAAATATTGATTGTATGCTCTCATCGCCTCATTGACACAATGAATGTTTTAGTTAAACTTAAACATTGTAACACGAATGATTTTGATAAACGCAATGTGACTTTTAATAACATTAGTCACTTGCAGCTGGTACTTGGGTAACACTACTAATGGAAGGAAATTTTCTACGCTAAATACCAGAAGTATCTGCAACACAAATTACTGGAAAAAAAAAACTAGATAAACTGTACAAGAGGATGCAATTATCCGACAGCTGTAATTAATCTTGCGAATAACATTTTTTAACCCCATAACGTTGTCCCATTATCCACGTCTGGTCGGTTCTAACTTTCATCGACATCTGTCATGTATGACATTTGAGCGCAGGTGCCGGGTTGAAATGTCACGATCCTGCGCCGGCGCAACTCCATGGCATTAATATTTATACACAGCACCAATTATCATTACAATATGGCCTTTTCTCCGCATTAAAATGTACTTGGCCCAACTAACAAAATGAAAGTTCGATCAATGGGACATCTCTGATTGTTTGAGAAAACTCTATAAACATAAATTGTTAAGACCTATGGCTGTACGTCGTTGGCCAAGTTGATTGGACTGAATTGATCGATACTATAATATATGGAAAGCTATAATTGCAGAGGTGGAAAGCTGCTAAACGAGAGAATCTCAGAAGAGTTAGTAGTTATTTGATCTCGCAATAATAAAAATTCGCTACCACGACATAGGACAAAGCAAATTAATTACATTAGGTACCTACTACTACCTACAACAAATATACAATCTCTAACAATTTTATCGTAATATGTAAAATGAACGAGTCAAGAACACACGTCACGCCATTAACTAGCATAGAAACAGAGACATGATTAGAAAATTTACTAGAAGAAAGCCTAAATCACCTAAAACAGACAACCGTTTATCCCTTAAACGTTAAGATAAGTATCATAACTGTGTACAAATCGCAATTTAGCGAGAAAGGCACACATCAGCTTAGTCGTGATCCACCTTAGGCGGCAAACACATTCGACGATCAGACGACACGATTGAACAGCATATTTTTTCATACTTTCTCTCTCATAGACTATCGTTGAAATCATTTATGCTTGGAGAGCATAAAAATTCAAAATACCCCCTGAACATAAAGGATAATTTAGTATCTTGTGTTAGAAATTAGGTGTGAAGCTAACCATGCTTTAAATTAGAATTTCAAAATATAAATATCGCTAATGCTATACAAGACCTCGTATACAGTCCCGATTATGACCACCAGACCGACTAGGCAATCAAACCTGTCAAGAAACAAATTAATAGCTTAAAATAAATTACTAAAGCTAAACAATGGTTACCTTAATGTAATAACTATGCACGTAAGCATAGATTTGATGTAATATTTTACTTTATCGATAAGATGACTTACATCAGCTCATGAAGTTATATAAGATTTCGTTATCTTATTAGTGGAAAGACAAATGCGTTTTAAGCAAAACGCAGATCGCAACCAATTGATATAGAAATTTTGATGAATGTTTTTACTGCCTCTTTAATGGTCTTTGAAAGTTTTATTGGTATTGCATTATATCATGATGCCTTTACTACAAAAACTATCTCATAATTGATATAATACATCCATGTTTCATCAGTGTTGTGATTAATCTCATCCATAATCAATTTTAGGACCGAGAATGCAACACATTTCCTACCTTTAAGAATCCAACCCAAAATCATCGTTCACAATTTCATTATTTCTCAGTTCCCCAATAGAATTATTACGCAAGCAAGCAAGCAGTCATTCTTAAGTACTTACAAGACAATACAAACCTGTCTGATATGCTAAATCATAGAGAAACTGCAACATGTCGACGACAGCTACAAAATGGCGTGACAATGCTAAAAACGACATCTGCTCACGCCCTAACACAATCGCTTTCTCGTATGTCTGGATTGAGGTAAAGGCCTAAAGTTATTTGCACGGATTGGATCGCCAAAGGGAACAATAAATATGAGATAAAATATTATGAAGTTTGATATTTATTATGATGTTTATTCGGATCTCTCTGTGTGCTTTTGGCCAGTGAATGTCTGCCAGGAGGTATAGAAATTTAAGTCACCAGGATATGAACATTAGGTTACACTGTAGCCATTTCAGGTTCTTGTGCATTCTTTAGTAACTTTTAACTTCCATAATTGTATATATTTACTCCTGACCACGGGCTCCAACAAGCGGGTCAAAGGTAATTATTGACGTTTTCAATTTCAAATCAGTAGTAACTTAGACCAGACATTAGTACCATTGGCGAAAATTGAGTAATAGATCATGGAAAAGGTATAAAGATATGGTTTGCAAATAAAAATAAACGTTTATCATCTTGTGCTGATGAGCATACCAAGAAGTATCGTGATAGAACGATATTATTCCTTTTTAACGCCATACCACACCGAACAATCCATCTCCTCTGTCACAATTTACTCCAACAATTGCACAACTGCTCTTAATCCCTACTCCAGCTATCATTAACTTATTTACTACCAATAACTGTCACCTAAACAATAGCATGGAGCGAGTTGTAGATCGAAATGAAATCGAAAGTGATATTTATGGGAGCAACCCCTCGCATTTGAGGATTGGAACGCCTTTAATGGAACCTTGAGTAACTCCTACGCAAGGAGTTTGGTGATGAAAGTGCTCTGTTGATTGACCATTGTGTCAGTAATAGAGGTAGAATATACAATAAATTGTCTTGATAAGTCCTTTATTGATCGGTCGTATAAATCAAACGTTGGAACTAACCCAAACTGGCATAGCATTTATCATCCAAGTCTGTTCTTTTATTCCTAACATCGAAGCTCAAAAAATAAGTATACAAGTGTTTTATCTAACTTTCACGGTGCTTTTTCTACCAGATATGTGCTATTTAGCAATACTACGAAGATGTAATAGCTAAGCTGTGAAACTATGTGACCGTTTCCACTGATACTAAGCTATGTAGCTGTGCTACGAAGATGTGCCGCTGCAAAGTAGCTGTGCGAGGAAGATGTGCAGCTCGAATATGCGATGTATCGATAACAGGGAAACCATCTGTAGCACACATCCATAGCACGCATCTTTCTATATAAAAAACATAGCTTAGCTGAGTCCGTTTACTCCAGTGCTAAGCTATGTATACCAATGAATAAGGCAGTTGTCCCACCGGCAACGATGAACGAGTAACGAGTAGAGCTAGAACTAGTGAAACGAAACAAAACAAAACAAACTAGTGAAGCGAGCACTCGCCGGCAGCGGCAGTGTGAACAGTCAGCGATCAACTATTTGTATATGCATCTCTTTTGTTTACACGGAAAGTATATCTATTGTACGTTTCTTGAGCGAGAAAATAGCCGATAGTTAGTCGTTCACTCGCCGTTGGTGGGACAACTGCCTAAGATTAATGGAAGCCAAACGCATCCATAGCAATGTAGCATAGCACATCTTCGGTGGAAAAGCACCCTCAACTTGGAAGCTTACAAAATAAGAATACAAGTGTCGTATCTAACTTAGTCACACACTCACAATCCCATCAGTCACATAGTCCACATCAGGATTTTCTTCAAACCTTCCTCTTCAATCGATTTGTCATTTTCTTCTTGACCCACAATACTAAGGCATTGAGCAAGTTCTAATGTAGGCTAAACTATTGATGATCCGAAGCCTATTCATACTCCTACTGATGTTATTTGAAGATCTACAATCAATCTCTGTTGCGAAACGGAGGTTGATCAAACAGATGGCACCTGTACCTATGGTAATGGAAAAGATTTTATCTTCTAAAAGTCATGGCATATCTAAAGATCCTTCGACAATTGTACTGCATCCATTTAATAGTCACCTTTTTCATTTATCAGGTATCACTCATGTAGATACTTCTAGTGTAACGATAACGATAGTTTTAAGCCCAGATGTCAATAATATAGTAACTAGTGGATTATGGTCCTTAAAAAAATAATTTAGAAAAGCTTTTAAATAAACAAGTTCTGTAACCTAATTTCTAAACCTATATTACGAATACCTCAAAATGCGAGTACATACACGACTACCATTACTACAGTTTAAATTGCAAATCTAGTTTAAATAGTACCCATTACTCTCCCTTTCGTCTTAGAGCATAAACGAACCGCTGCCATAAAGTACACACTCGTAACTCATTTTTAGAATGATTGCCTTCAACCTGCTCATTGGAGATTTTACTATCCTCACTTAAAAGAGAAAATATACTTTTATCCAAGCATCAAGAATAGGCATTAATATTAAAAACAGGGCGATAAACTAACGAGAAATTTTCTGTATGAGCTCGAAATCTGGGTAACGAAACCAAACCGATGAACGATGAACAAATAATAAGCAAAAAAAGGCACGTCAAGCCTTGTATCCCCTAAGGGGTAGGCAGAGATGCACATTACGGCACGTAATGCCACTGTACAATGTACACCCAACTCGAGCTCGATTCCTCTTGCCCGGCAATCGCACTTGCGACCACCCAGCCAACGAAGCAATAATAAGCAAGTAACATCAAAATAACTCATCTGAAACCAATATTGATCAGGGCAAAACTAATAAAACACTTAACATAATGACTCCTAATAGGACTGCTTTCCCATAATCAATTGGTCATTTGGCAGTCACAGCAAACGAGAAAGTGTTTGCGAGACAAATGATCATAGTTCATTAATAAGTCGTTGAAGACAATACGCGTGGGTGAATGAAAGTGAATATTTGATTATATTGCCAGTACCTGCTCCAGTGCCTACCTTCCGCACCTTATCTGCATGATCGATATTTGTTTTAGTTTCCTTGTTACAGTTAGCTTCTATCTAGTTGACCTAGATGACGTGGTACTATTTAAGGTGTCTGGTTATACATTAATCAACCATTTCTGTATTGCCTACTAAATTGTCGTCTACCTTTGTAAGTATATTGAAACTACCAGGAGCTACTAAAGTAATGCTACATGTGAACATACAAACTCAACTACAATTTCTTCAGTATCTGCCCATCAATTACACTAGAAATATCCATTCAATTCTTGAAAGAAGCCCTCATTAATAATCTCGCAGAAAACACAAATTATTCATGTGACTATGCTCACAAATCCTATTAGCATTTCCCTGTCTATTTTGTTTGTAGTCGCGCATGGACGGCGGGAAATATTTGCGATTCAATGCAAGCCAACAAATCCAGTAATAGAATCAGACACAAAATAAATGGAAGGCAATATCAATGTAGCTACTGGAAAGTCTGAATAAGAAACGGTTTTAACACGGTGTAAGAATTATTTAGATAACAACATGATAGTTTTGCTTTGTTCATAAATCGTCTGTAAGTAGTTACCTAATTAAATATTCATTCTTGATAAAGCTAAGGAAAGAAATACACAATATATGACAAAAGATACATAGATTCGATAGGTATTTTTTTATGGTATAAGCCGGTAAACTAGCTGACGCATCACCTGATGGTAAGCAATCACCGCTCATGGACACCCAAAATACCAGTGGCATCACAAGTTGGGGGTTAAGAATTTAAGGGTTACTGGGGAATCCAGAATTAGGAAGTGGGGTAATTGGGACTCCGGTAAAATCATTCACCCAACGAAACACGACACAAGCGTAGTTTTACGTCGGTTTTCTGTAAAGCCGTATCACTCCGGTGGAGCCGGCCCATTCGTGCAAGGCACTTAAAAAAGGTATGGTTTAAAACAAGAAAAAAATTTGATCATTGATACTCAGCCAGATTTCACGCATCTGTAACATCTCCCAATTCCATGTTCAATTTTTATTAGAGCACAAAACGTGTTAAGGAGATAAGGGCTATAAATTCTTATTTAATTTACAACACCCACTTTAAAATAACTACCGAAACTGTAACGAAAGCTTCGTGCCTTGTGTAACCTTCGAAGGCTTGATCGAATTATAGCGTATCTAGCGCGGTAGAGCAAAACCTTTAGTCGTACATGTGAACGATTTCCGACAACCATTCAATGCGGCTTTCTCTTCGAAATTTAGTTTAGTACTAACTAAACGGATACATATTACAATGTATATCTATTAATCTATCAAATTCCTTATTATTTTCTGTCCAGTGATATCTGACTTTGTGAATATTTCAAAATGTATCGTTAATATTCTTTGCAAGTATAGAATGAACTCCAACTTGCGTGCCTATGCGCACCGTAATAAAAAAAGAATAAATTAACACACGCTAGCCATCGACATCGCCAGCATTTGCACGGTGTTCTAAAAATAAATCTGCAATATTAATTTTTATCTGCTTTGATGCACTCACTTGCATGGTAACATAGTCGTGCAGAAGGCATAAACTAAAACAATAAATATTGTTACGTATTAAAATGCTTAACAACCGTTATGAGTTTTACATAGAAAACGTATTCGCTACTGATAAGCATGCCTGTTACATACTCATTGCATAATCTTGTTTTAAACATAATGTGGAGTAGAGCCAATATATTGAACTTAGATACTAAAAATCTGGCTTCATTTTCAATGATTTTATAAGAATTATAGCTCTCATCAGTTACTGCGAAACATGATCGAGTGGACCACACAACGGATTATATGAAAAGTGGTTCTTCTGATCGAAATGATTTGTTAACAAAGTCTGCGGGCCATCTGCGATGGTGTATTTATCCAGTCCTGTCTGGAATGCAGCTCAACTAGGCTGCATTAGCATAATGTACCATTCATTAATCAACCGACAGCGACGCGGGCGCTGGCTCCAGCTAGCAGCCGTTTCAACGCACTTTATGCTGAATTTGTGGTAATAGCCGATAATTTTCAAGTATTCATTTGCCGTGGTGACGTTTATTTGTGGGATTAACATTCAGTCTGTTATGTTTATGCGATCTCTCTAGGGGAGAGATCGGCTACTTTGCAATTTATTTCTGTACCGTAAAAGGCAGGACAGTTACGTTCTAGCTAAACTATAAATGCATTTATTTTGGCACTAAGTTCGTTAGTTACTGCTAATATCTTCGTGAGACCGGATATAATACAAGTCTAGTGTATGATCACGGGTGTGAAGCTATAATTTATTTTTAATTTCAATCAGATACTGCTAAGAAAAACTAAAGATTTATGTGACTTTTTACACCGTCTGCGATCATATCTAGATAATTTCCCGTCTCCCGTTTTTATCTGGAATATGAAGCTGGTAGAACTTGTATGACAACACGCGTTGTAATCCTAAGCTTTTTATTGGTACGCGGCGAAATAAGTGGTTTCATTGAAGCGAACATATTTACTGGTGAAAATAAAAGTGCAGCACGCATTACCATAGTAATGGGGTTTGGTGAACCTGTTTGTGGTGAAGCTATGGGGTTTGTGTTTTATCTTCTATCTTTAGATGTTAATAGCAAGTTGGTTAAGGTATATTAAGGGGTAAATATAGAAGTAATGGAAAAGCAACACATAAACAAGCATACAAATGCAAATCGTCCTGTCTGATACATTGATTGCGCAACCTGCACCCTAAGGTTTAAATAGCATTTTTAATCAGCCGTCAACAATGATTCAAAAGAACTGACAATTCATTAACTTTATCTTGACATTAAAGAGAAATATCGAAACGATTCCAACCAAACAAATCACTGTAAGCCAGCAACCTTACAGCTTAGTTAAGCAAAGCAAAGCAAGAAATTATATAAAACATGCAGTGTGCAGGTACTAATAAGTTAGGTGCAGCTCGTTCCCTAGGTGTTTCACTCTCGCAACTAATAGCTATGCGACAAGATAAAACCGACTAACGAACTGCACTTTACAAACTGGCTAACAACATACCTGACAGTGTCGTTCAGAAGTCCATTTAAACTGCAAGCGCAGCATAGTTACGTCTAATTGTTAACACGACTGCTGATGCTGAAGCAAAACTAGCGTTTCCAACTTCTGGTAATAAATTACTAACTGTGCATGATCTGGCAGTTAGATGGAATAGTGTTTGGTGTGAAAGTCATAATATTGTATGTAACATAATAATCAATGGAAACAAGTTATATGTAAAATGGTTTCAATAAGTATGTATGGTCATCAAGATTAAGAGTGTGTACCTAATATCAGATCGATCGGTGACGACCGATCGATCGATGGAAGGGATTAAAAATGACTTAATTTTGACTCAAACAAATATACAAGTTAAAGATAAATTAAAACGTTAAAAATAGAGTGTTTTCACTTATAAATAGATGATTATCATTGATCTAGATCTAGTCATTAGTTTCAAGCTCCAAGCTTTACGTGGTACAAAAATTAGATCTTACAGAAGTTACTATTTATGATGCAAATAAAAACTGTTAAACAAATGTTTTATCAATTGTCAAATGCAGCCCTTAAGACGATTTTGCAACTACTTTTTTAAGCATCCAGTAGTTACCAACCACTAAGCACAATTTTGCTTAACCTCAAGGATCCCATCCATGACGCTGACTGCAATATTACCCAGGAATGCGGACCAAACACGAGCATTAAATACGCATTAGTTACGATCCAGGGAGCAAATACAAGTTCAAATGAGGCATAAATCGCTGTTACACGGAGACATTCAATTCTATGTTTGTCTGTCTTTCTCAAGGAAATGGTGACAGTATGACTATTAATAGATTTTTCTTTTATTCCTAACTTAATGTGTAATTAAAATATTAATGACTATGTAGTCATACGTTGCCGGCCTTTTGGGGGTTAGGAATTTAAGGGTTGTTGAGGAATCGGGGATTGGGAAGATTAGGAAAGGGGGAATTGGGCCACCAGTAACCTCACTCACACAACGAAACACAACGCAAGCATTGTTTCACGTCGGTTTTCAGTGAGGCCGGTTTCACTCAAGTCGAACCATCCCAATAGAAATGAATATGAAAATCTATCAATTATAACGACGCAGTGTGCATCCGTTTTACATCACCAAGCTATCAACATTTTGATCTCATTACCTGGAACGTTTACATAACATCATCCTGAATCCATCACAAGTTTGACGTCAAACGTCAAGTTATAGAGAAATGATGGAACGATTTAATTTAGACGCTATTATTTCATATTACGTAATGTTTCGCGGATATTTTCTTGTGCCAAGTCGTAAATAATATACCGGGCATGGTAGATGAATCAAAATATTTACATTATGCAGCATTCTGGACTCAAAATGACGTAAAAACTAGAATTGAGTTTATAAAGTACTACATTTTAATATTTAGTGCCTATAAAGTACACAATCAAACTAACAGACTATACATTAACTACTTTATCAACTCACAGACGATCAAAGTGACAGTTAACTTTCAGCCATCTTTAAAAAGCTGCCAGTGTGAAGAAAAAAGAGAAAAAGAAACGTAACGTCGACAACTCGACACCTATCCATTAATTCAGTAAACAATTTCACACATCAGCTGTAGATCAACGACGAGAAACGATTTATTATACTTTCTCAACTTTTTAACTGTATACACATCAAATCCCGATGATAGTCCGATACAATAACAATAAATTCACTGTGTACTAAAAACCTTTTACATGGTACCTTTCGACGGAAGAGGTTGTAATGACAATCATCGCCTACTGAAGATGACAGTTGCATGGCCAGTTGTAGTCGAACACAGGCTCACCCACACACACGTATGCGTTGTTCAACATTGTCGATGCATGAAGATGCAACTCGGGTAAAAGTATGTAGACGCGACATTTCTTTCCAACACTCACTTTTTTTCTTTTGATCAAAGATGCTGATTAATTATTACACAAAGTCATCCATAAAATGTTTAATGATAATAAGCGAATACATGATAAATTATTAATACAGAATAATAACCTACTTAAAAAAACCTTCATCATTCTTCGTCGTTTTTGAGTAATGGACCTGTCTAACAGAAATGAGGCTGAATTCCGTGTAAACAATGACAGAATCATCAGCTGTTCGCCATCTTGGAATTGTAAATGTCAACCGCTAGTTTATTTGCACGAAGGTGACAGATGACAGGTGACAGGTTAATGAACTGTCATTCTTTACACCTGGCTTTTAAGTGGTGTCAAAGATCTCATCTTAAAGAAAACTTACAGTGTGCAACTGAGGAATTCCCATAGCATGAGCTGTTGTAATTAAGTGTCTACTTTTAATTTTAGATTAACGACCCAACTTGCAGTAATTGACGTGTGCCTATCTCCTAAATAGCTAACAGCAAGCACGCTAGCAGTTAATTAGAAGTTGTTGCTACTGCAATACGCAGATGCTTATTATACGAATAGGTGCGTTTGTACCATATTTTAAGCACATAGCGCATACGGTGTGTGGTTTTTTGCGTTGTAAAATGTGCGTTTGGCCAGCAACCCTCTTACTGCCAGGTTTAGCATTAAATATTAAACGTTTACATAGAACAACACGAACTACAACTTGTTACACACTATATACAGAGTTTAGGAGGGAACTACAATTTGTAAAGACATTTATTATCAAAAATATTTACTGGTTCAAGAAGCATCTCCAAAATTAATTAGCCTCTTTCCCCCATTCCTACCAAAACAAGAAAAAGAACTGGCACATCTATCTTGGCATTGTCTGTGGCATCTTGAGCTCTGGTTACATCATAATCAGACACCTACGTTTCGGAAGCGGACGATCCATATTCATCGCTTGGTTTGGATAACCGGTAGGCAATGTAATTGCTCTTTGTATGCTCGACTGACTCGTATGAAGTTGTATGGACGCGTGGAGTTAAATTCTCATTCTATCAATGGTTGCTTCGCAAAGAATAAACGTGTGATAGGTAGGTACAATGTTTGAAGTTAGAGCTGAATATTGGAGTTTTTTTCACGGTATTACATAGTTTTATCAAGAGTTAGGGTGCTTTTGTGCACCAGATATGTGCTATGCTACGTTACTGTGGAACTGTTTAGTTTCCACCAATCATAATCATTGGTACAGATAGCTTAGCATTAGTGGAAATGGACTCAGCTAAGCTATATATTTTATAATTATGGTAAGATGCGTGCTATGGATGTGTCCTATAGATAGCTACCCTACTATCGATACATTGTACACTCAAGCTGCGCCCAGCTGCACAATTGCATAGCTACATAGCACATCACAGCTTTCTATAACGATTTGTTGGTTTGGAGTACCTTGATGTCCAGTTATCTCTCATATCTACTATCATTATCAGCCAAAATACGTCCAATACTGTACCAAAGCCTAAGTCTTACCAAACTAAATTATCAAGTGCCTCTGGCCTCAATATAAGTACCTAATTTACAGCCTTGTGTACACTTCTGTCCAAAATAAAAATTCACGGTGCGTTATGAATTTAAATGTTGTTAAAATAAAAAACAAACTTATCTAAGTAGTTACCTACTCTAGTGGAACGACAGCTGCCGAGAATAATTCCAGTTGTGTGTCTAAGCCATTGTTTTAAACGTCTTTTTATAGACTAGTGGATAAACAAACGTCCTTTGAGGCCCGCCTTAGTTTTACAAGCACATTTTGAGTAGATACTTCTACCAAATTAGGGCGTTCTTGCGTAAACTTTATAGTATTTTTACAAGTACTTACTATAAAAGTAAGACACTAGATCATCTACCGGAGTACTTTCAATAAAGTATACATAACTTAAAACCTTTTATTGCCTGAAGCTACCTACTGAAGAGGCAATTTGGTGCGAAATTCACTTTTCACCACCTATGTTATGATACCTACTATGTTATTAGGGGTAAGCTGACTACAAGTCGAGACCGTTTGACATTAGAAGAACTTTAAAAGTCTACTGCTGAACCAACAACATTTATAATAATTTGGTTGTAATCTCTACACAACTAAAAAAATGCAATAAAAGTCACTGGAATTAATCTCACTAGTTATTCTACACTTAATCCATCTTTACGCGAAGCGGCTGGAATTTAATCTTTATTTGGAACGACGGTCGGTGAACCGTCTCAAATCGTCTTACAAGGCCATCGGTATTGTCCTCCTAGCAACCGATTGCCCGCTTCCATTAATTCTTTAACTCATGGACACAGCATGTATAAATAATCTGTGCACGTTCGTTTGACGTTTGAAAATATTGGCGGGCTTTTAATCGCCGCCATGTTTTGCATAGATAGATAAAAAATATTCAATAAATTATGAATTATTATTATCATTCTTATAAAAGAGGTACCTTCTAAAAATGCGGAAGCAAAAGTGATTTCTGATATTTTCTCACTAAGTCATTACTATTTCAATTTAATGGATTGTAGAATTTTATGGTAGCTGTTAGCTTGACGAATGTTGCTAAGTTTAAATGAAACCAATTTTAAACCACTCGTTGACATTTTCAAGATTTTCTCCGAAGTTCTTATTTTTGTCCTCATTAAACTACTAACTGGCAGTTTTAGCACACATAAACAAAACTTTAAAAGCTTTCCTATGTCGGTAACCATCAAAAGTTCTCTATTAAAGCTTTGAACTTCAAATTGAGTTAAAATGTAGGTAAAGTACCATTCAAAAATAATCACTCCTTAAATCAATTTTACTATCTACAATCCGTCTAAATTGCTGACTTAGTAGACTCTTAACATATTAAGCACAACAATAAACATTAAAACTTCCTTAAATAAGCAATAGATATCGACTCTAAAAAAAAGAATATCAAGCAAGTAAGTCCATTCAAATTCCATTCGAACATAAATAGTCCAGTCATTTGGTAGTTTTACCTGGAAAGTTTTCCGGGAGTTTTGAAAATTGGTAAATTTATAGATTTGGGTATGCTCTTTTCGAATTTCAACTTTGCCACCTCGTACAACCGCCGCTCGCGCCGCCATATTGAAAAAATGGCACCCAAAAACGGTTTTTTGTGAATATCTCCGTTCCGACGCATTTTACGAAAAAAATTTTAAGTACAAAATTAAAGTAGAAAAAAAATCCTACAATTTATGTATTAACAACTTTTTTATAAAATCAATAGTTTTTGGCGTACGAGGGCCGCAAATTATTATTCATCTGCACCACCACGTGTACAAACAATGTGTGTTGTGCAGCAACGATTGTCGCAACCGATTGCTGGGTTCGCTGTCATTGCAGCGGTAAGTCCCCTGTTTGAGTAGTGTCCTCAAACAGGGGACTTACCTACCGCCTGACGCAGGTGCTTACCGGACACAGGAG
The DNA here is from genome assembly GCF_023101765.2 of Spodoptera frugiperda. NCBI lineage: Eukaryota > Metazoa > Arthropoda > Insecta > Lepidoptera > Noctuidae > Spodoptera > Spodoptera frugiperda. The sequence continues at coordinate 7,447,691 of NC_064229.1, read as the reverse complement.
TTTCGGTAGGATCCTGTTTTTGATTGGGCGGGAGGAAACGCCCGGGTGTCATCACTGCGAAGACCGCCCGGAGGACACGGTGGAACATATAACATAACACATATAACATCAGAAACAGGAACCTACCGAAACTTCCCTGTTTGTACAACACACATTGTTTGTAAACGGTTTTTTATTAATATCTCCGTTCCGACGCATTTTACGAAAAAATATTTATCTACAAAATTAAACTAGAAAAAATTTCGTACAATTTATGTATTGATAACTTTTTCATAAAATCAATAGTTTTTGGCGTACGAGCGCCGCAAAGTATTATTCATCTGCACCACCACGTGTACAAACAATGTGTTTTTTTTAAATGTATCAATTCTTAAAAACTAATTACGATATCTCGTTCAAACCAATTTTCTTTGAAAGTTTCCATTAAAATCTACAGCATATATTTTTTTTAGTTTTCTTACTCACTTATTTTAAAAGTTAGAGGGCAGGACACATTCGATAGACCTCATTTTTCCACTTTGGAAGTGTCTATCTTTCAAACAATTGATTTTGACGAAAAATGGTTTTAGGAACCATGACGTATTTTAATGGCCTATCCATAGACAACCATCACGGATAGGTTAGACGAAAAAAAAATTTTTGTAGAGGTGCAGTCTCCGCCCTCTATCTCGGAAACGGTACACGGTATAAAAAAAAGTTTAGACAAAAGTTGTAGAGAATTTTGTATTCTACAATATTGGTATTAAATGCAAATACCAAAATCCCATAGGAAATGAGATATTTCCAAAAAAAGTAAAAAAACGATGTTTGGGACCTTTGGACCTTAAAATTTAATAGTTGCTTACACCCTACCATATGTAGGTTTTGAAAAGTTTCAGGCAGTCATTATACAAGTATATACAAAATTACAGCTGGGTATCTCATTCCGAGGTGAAATCCTAATTTGACTGGACTAATAATACTTTGCGGCCTCGTACGCCAAAAACTATTGATTTTATGAAAAAGTTATCAATACATAAATTGTAGGAAATTTTTTCTAGTTTAATTTTGTAGATAAATATTTTTTCGTAAAATGCGTCGAACGGAGATATTAATAAAAAACCGTTTTTAGGCGCCATTTTTTCAATATGGCGGCGCGAGCGGCGGGTGTTCGAGGTGGCAAAGTTGAAATTCGAAAAGAGCATATCCAAATCTATAAATTTACCAATTTTCAAAACTCCCGGAAAACTTTCCAGGTAACCCCCTTTTTATCTACCAAATGACTGGACTAAAAGCTTCTAAAAAGCATTTAAAATCCTGACCACTGCCACCTACCACAGATTAAACAAACAATCTTGGCATTAAAATACATTCCCACTGCAGCCAGTCATTTAACAGTGTAATCGCGATAATAATACGAAAGTGTATCTGAGGTAACGTTGAGTCGAGCTGAACCGAGCGTAAAATGAGGCCCAATCGGACCCCGACCGAGAGCCCACTGAACCATGGCCTCTTGGCCTTAGATGACTTCATTGTTCCATTATAGGGCTGACAGTTGACTGAAAATGGGGGAAATTGGGACGTAAAACCTACCTAAGTTCCTACCTATAGTATTAATATTAATTAGACGATATGAATTCAATTGCCAATGCCGACGTACGCGCTGGATAAGGCCATGGAAGAAACAAAAGAAATATGTGAGATCCTACCTATATTTATAAGGATCGTAGTAGACGAAAAATTGCAACTTAATACACATATCATGTATGAAAGTAATAACCTAACTTATACTTACATACCTAAGCACGTCAGTCGGTATTACATTGTACAGGACTGGTTGTAGGTATCTGAAAAAGGAAAACAATAAGTATTAGACAGATGAATAATTTGACGCAAAACCAAAACATGTGTCCAAATTATACGCTTAACAAGCAAGTCATTAAAATAACTCTTAACCAAGATCAAAGAGATGAAACACAAATTTCCTCATGTTACATAATTTTTCACGAAAAAGATGGTACTATGCAAGCTGCATATAAACTGCATAAAACATGCCATAAGGTGTTAAATTTACCACCGTTTTCACTCTAATATAAGAGATGACCGACGCTCTGGCGTCTTGCCAGATGCTAGAGTATTTCAGGACATCCCTTTTAAGTGTTTTATTAATTTTGCCTTAAGGTTATTCTAAGCTAAGACGTACTACGAGAATACCAGCATTAAACACAGAGACACTAATCAAAACTAACGACTTGTTTAACATACATTACTGTAGAACAAAGAGAGAAGATGTTTATAATCAGTTCAGAAGCAGCAATGGATTAGAGATGACTTCTATGCTCGTTAGTAAAGGCTCCCTACTTTCTATAGTTAGTTAAGGTGACGCGTTATTAGCTGTGTCGTCAGTCATCGAATATAGCTCGTTGTAAATAAACTTTTAATGGAATTTCTCTATGACTATCAATAACTTATGTTGGAAATTATAATAACGAGTGGACGCTTCATTTCACAAAACAACAATTTGCTTGTTAATAAACTAGTAAATTATCGACTATTGATCATCGACCCTTTTTATAGAACAAAGGGACCAATAACAACCGAAATTCTGGTATTATAAATGCGACAGAAGAAGGTGTAATAGAAAAGGTAGGTCAAACAGATAAAGTATTAGTAGATTAACAACTTTTATATCTACAACCTATGTATTCTATGTAAGTTTGACGTTAAGGTATTACTCATACAGTACCACAACACAATCTCCAGAACATTCCAAATACTATTTCATTGAAGGAAACAACCAGAAAAGTAAAAGTGAATTCAAATCCCACGCGAACTCGAGTACAACGCCTAGTTAACCAGTTAACACCAGCAAAGATCGTGATATGTCCGCCGATAGTCCTGGGAACTGCTCTAATTACGACTCAATGAATAGATCGATTGGGTTGGGCGCCAATAATGGCGGCAGACACAATTAAACAATAGGTAATAAGACGAATCTAATTTAATCAAATTATAATTTAAATTAATTTACTAAGATTTTATCTTTTTTATCTCATCATCTACCTATTTGGTAAGTTGAAAATCCCAGAATGTCCTATCGAGATTTTTTGGCTAGTAATGAATAACTAACTACACCACCATAAGTATTTTTGCCATGTAAAATTCTCGTTAGTTAAATGTATTAACGAAATATTAAGGAAATAAATAGTTGTGTGATAAAAGCCCAAAAAGCAAATCTAGAGACGAAATCACACACATTCCTGTCCGATCCAAAATAAGTGATACAATTTTACAATCACTGCAAAATACCTCCCCGATCTAACAACTGCTCATCTTATAGCCACAAAGTTGTTTTGGTTACATAACCTGTGACATTTAGCGCCACATCTACACAAACCATTGGTTCTCAACATCTCACTTTCTTCGGTTAACAACAATAAGTATTGATGTAATGGAGAACTTCATCAATTTCATGTCCATTCATAAACCTTAAGGTGCTTTATGCAGTTTTCTATTCAACGTGATGGAAAGAAAGTACATAAAAATGTCCATAAAAATATCGAAAGGGCGTTAACTTGATATTCGTTTTTAATAGCTCTATGGTATTGCATATTAAACTGTTCTGTTATGTTAGATAACATGGGTTTAATTGACTAGAAGTAACTTTCTTAATCGCTCATTTTAAACCGGCATTCGCAGACGTAAGGACATTTTCGATCTAAAAATACGACCAACACTAGTGGTATCTTTCTTTTTTTGCCTGTATGAAATAAGCACTGAACACGCCTTAAGTCACTCTAATTGCGCGAATACTGTCAACACCAGCATTCCTCCACACCCAAGTTTATAAAACCACAGAAAATACAAGTTAACTTGGACAATTTATCTACGATAATTGTCGCAAAGAGCCGCAATCGGCCCACCATAGAACGACGCAGCTGCACTAATTAATAAAGCAAGTAACTTAATAACCCGCATAGTACAAATTAATTCGATCGTGCTAAGAAATTGTGGAATTTAGATTTTGTTTAATCGCCATCATTGATCGGCTATTGGAATTTATAAGAGCGTTTGCAAATACTTGAATCTCGCAACGGTAAGATATGAAGTTCAAGAATTTTGATTGACTACAAACTATGAAGCTTTTCTTTGTGATCATTTTGAGATAAAAACCTCAATCAACACTGTATAAATGATGTTAAACAAATCTATAACACGTGATGAAAAGGAGCTTATTATGAGCAGTATGTAGGCATTTTAGTGGCAGGTAAACAAACCTTGTTGACACAAGTAGGTTCAGCATTAATTTACCTTCCAGAATCGCTCAGTAAAACGATGGAGCCAGTTTAATTGACCTGACCTATGAAACCTTTTATCGTCAGAACTAATTAGGCCCCACTAACCACATTGCTAAACAAATTGATTCAACTAATTATAAAGACTTGTTTGCCAACCCGCCACATTATTCACGAGGCGCTGTCAAGTTATCTGAAGTTGAAACAACAATAGTATCAAAGTAAACCATCGATTGAATATTACTTATCGCAAAATTCCTTACCAAGATGGATACCGATCAGAGTTAACGGAAAATGAAAACGGTAGAGAGATGAATCAACAATTTACAATAACATAGTTTGAAATATAGATAAGTGGTTAAGATCTGTCGACTTTCATTGTGTTTCAAGAAGTTTGGTCATACATAAACATAATGTAATTGTTTGTCTGTTTGCACTGAGTAAAGCTATTGCCTCCTGACCGTTTCTCAGAAAAGATGACGTCAAAGTAAGATTTAAAAATTGTACATGTTTGCCCTTTCTACAGTCACAGTGTCACTAATCCTATCTACATCTTGTTGGATACCGGTTTCCTGTTCTTCATCCTTTATTTATATTTTAAACCCTGACTTTACTATACTGAAACTGTCGTGTGTATACATATACCTATAGCTTTTGGAACCACTATTTTACTCTCGGGTCTACTATTCCTACCGTACCACAAAAAACACCACTAGCATTTTTTGTCCTCACTTCGGGACACAGCTACTACACTAGCGTTGCATCACGTATAACAAACAAAGAAATGAATATTTGGGTTACTATTGTAGCCAACCCAACCTAGCGTCCTTGACAGACAGACAGACAACTGTTTCTACACAACCTGTGGCTCCAGTATGTAGGGCACATGTTTTGCATGGCCCTACAACATTACACACTACACGAGTCGTTATTAGGCGTAGACAAGTGTCCTCATAAAGGGTTGTCTGCGAGATGCCATGCGACATGCGAGAGGCTTAAAATAAAAGTCTGTTGTGTGTGGTAGACTTATTTTCTTCTAATATTATAAACCACTGAACCATTGGTTCAGAGATGGCTATTTATAAACTCGATTTAAAATTATTAAAAGTCTATTAAAAACAATTTTAATAAATAATAGCACCAATTATACTCGTACCAAACGGATGTTTTTAGCATTTATCAATGTCTATTTGATTCAAGTTACACGAAACATCCTGTGGACATTATTGGGGCAAACTTGTACTGTCAGCTTTCCATTTAATCGCTCACCTGTCTCCAACCGTCAAGAGTTCCATGTTTAATAAGGAAAACACTTCAGCCTCCGCAGGTCTCGGTACAAAATTAATTTAGCTCTTGTACCTAATTGGTACTTTGACTACAAGAAGTTTATCGTTATTCGTATTAATTGGAACAGGTTCGAGTAAATTACTGCATTTATTAGTTAACTGATTGGTTTAGGCTAAAATTGATTTACATACCTCGGGAGGGCTCATAACTTAATTATATTGTGACTAGACCCAAGGACGAATTGCTGTTAGACTTTTGTTGCTTCAAAATGTAGCCAAACATAAGAATGGTGTTTAATTTCAAATCCTAATCCAAAACAGTAGTATCTTCATCAATCACGCTATTTTTCACTTTATGAACCCTTTATCAAAGTTCCATTTGTATCTTCTCTTTAAAACTTTTTACACAGTCCCCCAAAAACCCAAACGTCCCCACAAAACGCAACAATCTGGAAACATGATCCAACATCTTGAGACCTCGTGGACTTATCTAAGATAGTATCAACACACCTCTTGACTCCCGCCATGTGTTCAAGGAAACGCCGAGATTCGAGATAATACGACCTGTTATTAGTGTCAATGTGGCTGTCAACATGCAGCCCTTAAAAGGTAAATCGACGAGGAACAACTACGGTGGTATTGCGAGACGGAAAATACGATCGTGATGCTGGTTTATTTAATGTGTTGAGGCTGTGTTAATGGGTAATGTCGACGATAAATCAAAACGTTTTCCAGTGCCCTTTTTTTAAGTGATAATGTGATTTCAGGAGGATGTTCTAGATCTAATATCATACTTTCATGGTAGCAATTATAAATGTTTGTTTAACCCCTAGAATGTGACCACTTTAAGTGCTTAAGTGCATAAAGAAGACATAAGATGGAAAGAAATTGATCGACCGCGAAAACAGTAACTTCACGAAAGTTTGATCCATATAGCTTCAACTCAACCACAAACTGCTCTATCTCCAGCTATAAAACCTCTTTAAATCTATTCGAACAAAGTTGTACCAATAACCTACTGGCACATCGACCCTAAAATTAGTCTTAAATGAAGAATGACCAAAGGGCTTCCCACAAACGGTCGTATTATTCATAAACCGCTACAGAAGGGCCGATTGAGGTCACACGACCATATGATATATAGTAAGCTGCAGGTAACAGGAAATGTTCCACTAAAGTCTAAACAGTGTGCAGGGTATTGGAGGAAACGCGTAACAAATCGTTGATCAGAGCCCATGAGAGGTCAGATCGGGATAAATTAAGTGTCGATGGTTTGGCACGATATTATGCTGGGAACCTGGGAGGATTATCGGTATGGTGAGTTAGACATATTAAGAGATTCTAACGGCTGTGTAGCTAATCAGGTTTAGTTATCAAATTGATGAATGAACTCTTCGACTTTATGTTTTCTAGTCATCAATAAATCAATGAGAATATGATACCCTACTAGTCTCCATTACACCTGATCATTACACAGCAATGATATACAATTGAGAATGATTTCAATTGCCGTTCCTATTCTGGCGTGTTACCTCTAATACCAGTGATCTCTTATCCTGCATTACCAAGGTCTAATTCCCAGATAGTAGGGCACAGTTGACATAGAATTTACTTCCCCATGGCTATCGGTCAGTGTGAAAACTCACGCAAATCGTTCAGAACCGCAGTCACGATGCAATCTGCATTTACTTATTTAGAAATCGAAATAACGCACGCTCGCATACCAGATATAAACGATACATTCCGACAGATGATATTGGAACTTCTTGCCTATTCAGAACAGATTATAGGACGGTAATAGTGACAGGCTTTAAGATTGACGAGGTATTGGATTTCGATAATTCATTCTTTACACAGATACAATATCTATATGTATAGCTAAAAATTTGACAAAGTAAATTCGCGATCACATACTCAAATTCAAGGAAAGAAACAAAAGCACAGCATGCGAAATGATGAACACAAAACAAAACCGCGCTTAATTTTCCAACATGGCCGCGGTACGAAAGGGCTTTAACGTCGACAACGGTCCATAACAGATAACTGTACAGCATATTGACCATAACCTTTAATAAGCCCCCAATAGCCGCGAACCGTGTAGTTTCCACACTTAATTCGAGTTAAGAAATAACCACAACAAAAGCTTTATTACCTGTAACATTCTTCCTAGGTTATTTTACGACGTATAAATGGCGCATCTTAGTACCTATTATATTGTACGTACACATTAATATTTAACTTAGTATAAAGTATTTTATGGTCATGTAAGTTTGTGTCTGATTCTCCAGTTTTCCATTAGGTATACATATTCGAATCATTGTCTGTAAAAAATGCATTTCTTTGTAGTTAGGTATTTCGGTATAAGAATTGCGTTTCTTAACTTCGAATCTCTTCGTGGATGTGGGAAGATTGGTTAAGCCGAAACGACCACTAGTACAATGACATGGAAAGAAAAACGTTTAATAACTATTTAAACCGACTTCAAGAAAGTTTTTACGTGTATGTAAGTTTGTATGCAATTATGTAAAAATTGTATAATCAAAGATAAACTTGATGCTCCGGGATGTTTATTTTTACTAGCTCGAACGTAATTTCATTCATCATATTTCTGCAATTAGTCAAAGTGTACCAACACCATTAATTTTACAAATAGAGAGCGCTTCTTCATACTCAAACATGCACTCGCATATCTGCATTTAAATTGTCTAACAGTACAACTAAACACGTTTAAATAAAATAAATGACAACACGTTTGAGGTTATGTTTCTACATCATAAACTCAGAAACAGATCAGTGTGTCACACTTATTACATATGGAAATGGGAAACCAATAAAACCATATAACTTAACTGTAATATGAAAAGTATAATCCATAAATCTCCAATCATTTTCCGTATAATTTTCTAATATAAAACTCGAGTATTGATTTGTACCACGTGGAAGTAACGAACACCGACAATTAGCATGAGAATCGAGAAATAACTGTTGGGCCAGATACATAATTCAGTACTATGAAGTTTTAAGTTATCGCATGAAACCGTAGCTCGAAGACAAATTGTATTGACGAGACGAGAATACCGTTGATTATTATAGTTTTGAGACACGTCTTGTGTTACAAATTACTTGCATTTTATGTTAGACTCATCAGAATCTATTGAACAAATACTTCTGGAACTTTCAACACGGATAACTTTCGAAACATGTCCATTACTTTTATATGTGCGTGCAAAATTAAGATTACATCCACCCTGTATATAAATTTAGTATCAACGACCAATTGCAATGTTTACCTATAGTTCCAAACCTCCAATTTGGCCAAGATGTTCTAAATAATTCAATGCACGACCACATAATCCGACGCTACTCGTCTGCGTAGGTACCGTAATAAAACTCCCTGTCACTATTTACGATACCCTGAACAGTAATATTATAGTACTTTGTGCCCTCAAGCCAGGAGGGTGGCCCATTTTAGTACTCCATCTTACATGCTCGTATTTATTCTATCCTAATTGGGCAACCAATATTCTCAATTGACATTTACTGTTGCCCCAGATCAATGGTACATTTTATGCTTCCTATCCCTTTTATCAAGTAAGGTTGTAAATTAGTAATAAACAATTGTTCATACATTGGCTAAAACCTAGCGATTTAAAAGCGGATGATGTTGGCCGATTACAGTTAAGGTATTAAATGATCATTTGCATTAGCAAATGTAGGAAGTTCAGATGGGATTGCGTATAAATGCTAATTAAATAACGTAAAGATAATTATTTTTTATCCTTAATGCCCTCGCTCTTGTCAAGCTCAAATATAAACCAAGTTGTCATAAAGAAAGTTCTAGTACCAATAAAATGCAATGGGGGATACTGTGCATTTTATAGGCACTTGCCCATTTAAGGGGTTGTATGTGAAAATCTACGGCCACTCCCAACCCAACCTAGCATTTAAATTTAGAATTCCATTATGTTTGAATGAAGTTGTGTCAGAAACAACGGCGTAGACCATAAACAGTAAATATCCACATTGAACGTCGTTCAGCCAGTCAGGTTCGGAGTTTGAACAAACGGCGCTTATAAAACAAACGTTATCCCAGAAACACGAATGCTGGCTGGCGGGAAAGCAGCGGCCACGACGAAAACAATAAAGCGAAACGTCATTTACATTAGAACTACCGTTTTATAAGACCTTTTGTGGTCTGCTTGAGGCTCCACCACCGCTTTGTTTGATGTAACCCGTATTATGGAGATCTCAAACGTAAATACCGCATAAGATGAAATGTCGTCAAACAATGAATACTTACTAACTCTTATTAAGTATGGTAGATCACAGGCGGTCCCATATGAGGGTATCTTGACTGGTTATAGGTAACTTATCATTACCTTAAATAAATTGTCATTCAAAAGACTTTATGCTCTTCTAAGATGCAATTCTCAGAAACTAAACAATAGCTCTGATGAAATCGATACCGTATTGATTTCGAAACTACATACCTATTCGTTATCTAATAAATTGAGAACAGGATACGGATATGACTTAACTTTTTTAATTCCTCTGAAAAAGACACAAGAAAGACGTCCCTTTCAGTTGAATTATGAAACATTCCTAAGAAATGTTTGAACACCTGTTTTCTTCTAACGTACATTCAGCAATAGCTTTACGATCTAAAAGAGGGCAACATCAAACAAATCGAATTGTTTTTCAGTTTTGAAATCAAAAACTTGAGCAGCTGTACAAATGAGTATTGGTTACAAATTACCTAAAGGACGTTGTCTCAAATATGTATTTTTGAACTCAACATCAGTCGACTAAGTATTTACATACAATACGTTGACAGATTTGAAGAAAAATATTCTGCCTTTCACACAGTAGGCAACAAAGGTCATTAAAAGCATTTGGTGCGTATTTTTACAATATTTTTTAAGTATTTTAATTCATAAATACCTATTTAATAGATTGATAAAGGATTATTTTAAAAATAATCGTCAATTTTCAAATTGTACGACTCAAAATACAAATTCCTGAGACGAAAAGCGACAGTATTTCTTTAAAAAACAAAACAAACATACCCACATAAAAACACATAGAAAACACACAAACATCTCACGTAAGCACATACTACGCCACACGCATTTCAATTCCAAAAATTGTTATTGCAGCCACAAATTATGCCTTTTGGGGACAGAAGGGACAAAAAACTACCCTTCGAGATCCAGTGGGTGATAATCTAGCGAAGGTTTAGCTGCTTTATTGAAAAAAGACAATATTAACTCCACAATACGGGCATTGACACCATGTCGAAACTAGGCAGTAATTAGTTAAATATTGTCATTCAAGGCTGACATTTTGTATTGTAGAATGGTGATAACATTGTATTATGTCCCTCCCTTCCTTTCAGGACTGTTTTGATATCATTAAGTACTTAAGTGTGACAAAGGACATTGGACAGGACAGGTGCGATAAGCTCGATGTATTTGTAAAGCACAGCTGACATTTGTTGTTAAGTGATTAGTAGCTTTTTCTTGATTAACTAGAAGTAACTGGGTCACAACAATTAAGAGTCGCATTCTCAAGTGTGCAGAAGATATAAGAATATACTTATACAAAGCTTGACCAAGACCAAGCGCATTCAAATATAACACCAAAACCTACAGCTTTAAATAAATGTAACCTCATCCATATTTCTATGAACTCCAAAAAATGACGAACACAAGATAATTCTTCGAAGGGCATTACATTCCTAATTACATTTCAACAATTTTTTATCTATTCACGAATTCGTTGTGAGAACCATCCGTTTTTTCGTCTCATCATAATGACATGCACCTAATGATTACCTACCTGTCCCTTTATATGGATTCCTGCTGCACCGTATTATCTTTTGATGGAGTGTAATCAAATTTATTTAATTGCTGATGTAGTTATACGCATTAGGTAGTAGTAAAACTATTCTGATTTATATTTGTAGATTCATTTCTGTCATCTTCGTTTGCCCCATCTTATTTTGTGTCGGTTGCCTAACTTGATTTATACTAAACAGTAAAGTTCCATAACACAGATATGTATTTGAAGAAAAGGAGATGCTTTGCTAGATTGTGTACAAAATAGAATATATTTTATTTATAAAAAAAAAAAATAATAACAAACAAAAATGGGCACATAGTTAGGTGGGACACGATAAAATCCATGTGTATACGCCTATGCGCGCACCGGTAATGGTTCATTTAAATGTATTAAGCCCCCATTTGATCCGACACTCGTTAGGGCAGTCAGTTAATATCAGGTTGTCGTGAGTCCATGGTTCCAAGGGGTCTACGGCTATGGTTTGATTAAAAATTAAGCCATTACTGGTTATTAGGTAAGGTGCGCCTTGTGTTGGTCTTGGACTTTCTTCGAAAGCACCACATTACATTGTTTTAACCATAAGTCACGGTGTTTTCCCATAAAAGGACAGATACTGTAAATCTGAATATTGTTTTCTATTTATACCAAACACTATTGTGCCGTAAGGTTCTTGTATTTAACTAATCGGAAATAGAAACGTGATTTTATGTATGCAACTTTGTAAATTGATATTTCTAATGTAACGACTTTGTAGTTATATGACCCGTAGATATATGTTTATATTATTTCTGATGACTTTCGAATTTTTATTCGCTAGTGTAGGCAGTAGAAACAAGCTTTATAAGCCTACACAAAGTAATATTAAAGTCTGGCTCTCATAGATAACCATAAAAAGAAAAGTCTAAAGATAGAACAACTCAGACACAGTATTCGTAATTCGTTGAATTTGTAGGACCTCTTGGTCTTGATCATATGTCAGTACAATGAATAACTATAGCTAAGTCACAGTTTCAGACACTAATAACATAACCTCAAAGTAAAGACCTCACTCAAGCGCACAGGGTGCCTATAAGCAACGAAGTGACACAACTCGACATTGGGAGGATAAATAGTACTTACTTAAACAAAATAGCCATTATTTCCACAATTTATTCAAAGGGATCGAGCCAACATTCCACTTTCGCCTTCGAATCTGCTCCCTGCTGCTTTCTTCTGTCAATCTCCATGGTTACACTTAATTGGTACAATATCGAAACACATGGTAATGATTTTTATTTGACTATGGGAGGTTTCGAAATATCAGCTTTATTGTTGTAGGGTTCCGTAAACAAAAGGATAGCGACGTTTTGTTAACGCTTCATTGGGTTATGCTTTTAGATGGACAATACATGTTTATACGTGTAAAGCTCTCTAAATATTCATAGCGAGTATTTTTAAGGCTTATGACTTATGTTAAATCATTAGATATAATTAAAACAGAAGTACAAAACGTACAAAAAGAAAGGATCTTCTCAATGTTTTGCTTTTATCCCTCCACTAACCTAAGTTTTAACAACTAACGTGTTAAATAGAATCGTCGGACTGCACGTTTCTACAGAACCTTTAAGCATGTGGTCTGTTATCTCAAGGTATTTTATAGCAATGTGTACATAAATTTGGACTCGTTTAGCCGTTTTATTTGCTTACCAAACAATGGGGACTAGTTCAAATATCTTGGAAATTTACACAATCCAAGATATGAGATAAAAACTGGTGTGCATTTGTCATTCGTATCATTGCGTAACAATTAACTTTTTTTTATTGTTAAATGGGACGACGTTTGGCCGCTATCTCACCTGATGGTAAGTGATGATGTGGCCTACGATGGAGCACGTCTGCCCATTAGCAACCTATTCACTCGGGCTTTGAAGACACCCAGGTTATACCCATCAGGAAACACAGACTCCGGCAAGGAGTTCCACTCCCTAGCAGTTCGCACAAGGAAGCTTGAAGCGAAGCGCTTCGTGCGTGTGGGTGGGATATCCACCATGAATCGGTGACGCCTCGCCGATTGTCTTGTGGTTCGATGATGGAAAGGACTAGGAGGAATCAAGTTGTGCAATTCCCCCGCACACTCTCCGAAATGTATCCGGTAAAAAACGGAAAGGCTTGCGACCTTGCGCCTGTGTTCAAGGCTTTGAAGCCGGGCCTCCACAAGCGCATCATCGTTGATGAGCTTCTTGGCACGCCTTTCAATGTGTTCGAGCGCATCCAGCTGGCATTTAGCCGAGCCGTCCCAAAGGTGAGAACAGTACTCCATACATGACCGAACCTGCGCTTGGTACAGGCTCAGCAGTTGTTCTGGTGTGAAGTACCGTCTCACCTTCGAGAGGATACCCAATTTCCTACCAGCCAGATGCGCCTTCGACTCTATATATGAGCCGAAGTTTAGCGTTGGCGATAGAGTTACGCCAAGAAGCTCTAGATGATCCGATACTGGAACAGATACATTTCGGAAAGTAGGAGCCAGCGGAAATTGACTCCGTTTGGCGGAGAATAGACACGCCTGGGTTTTGGTAGCGTTGAACTTGACCAAGTTGGCGTCTCCCCAATCGGAGACCGCCTTCAAGGACGAGTTCAACCGTTCGACCATGGATTCTCTTAGAGACTGGATCTGTGTTCCGCTAGTCCGCGCATCGGACACATACCTTTCAACAACTGTGCTGTCATCTGCATACCCAAAGATACCGGGCTTAAGCAGGTCGTTGATGTGCAGCAAAAAGAGCGTTGCTGAAAGTACTGACCCCTGAGGAACTCCGGCGTTGATGCCAAATTGGTCAGACGAGCAGCCATCGATGACTACTCGAATTGACCGATCCCTCAGGAAGTCTGCAATCCATTTGCACAGATCAGCGGGAAGTCCATATGCAGGAAGCTTGCCGATAAGGCTGTCGTGCCACACCCTATCAAAGGCCTTTGATATATCGAGCGAGACCGCTAATGCCTCCCCGTGCTTCTCGATGGCCTCGCTCCAGATGTGAGTGGCATACGCAAGAAGGTCCCCAGTAGATCGGTTGCGGCGAAACCCATATTGCCGATCGCTGAGGAGGTCGTTACCTTCAAGGTATGCCAGGAGCCTGTTGTTAAGTACACGTTCCATACTCTTGCAGAGTATGGACGTGACCGAGATAGGTCGGTAATTATTAGGGTCGGCACGACTACCTTTTTTGGGCACAGGCTGCACGTTGGCCAGCTTCCATGCAACCGGCACTTGACCCGTCTCCAAGGAAAGGCGAAACAGACGTGTCAGGACTGGAGACAACTCAGGCGCACAGGTTTTTAAAACTACGGCTGGGATTCCGTCGGGTCCACTGGCCTTGTTCACGTCGAGATTACGCAACGTCTTATACACCTCCTTCTGTCGGATGCGAATTTTGGACATTTTCGTCTCGCATACGTTATGTAGAGAAGGAGGTATAGCGCCACCAGTATCAAGACGTGAAGACTCCGCAAATAGAGAAGCAAACAAGTTCGCTTTCTCTACTGCGGTGTGAGCCAGCGTCCCGTCAGACCCCAGGAGAGGCGGTAGTGAGGGGCGGCAGAAGTTCGATTCAACCGCCTTGGCCAGGGACCAGAACGCTTTACTGCCCGCTGGGTAGGAAGCCAGTTTGTTCCCTATTCGGCCAATGTGGTTGAACCGAGCCATCCGCAATGCCTTTTTGCACGACTTGGCAGCCCGGTTGAAGGCTCTCTTCTTCTGAGGAGTGTCGCCAGCCTTACGGCGCCTGGCATCCGCCCATGCCAAGTATGCCGCATGCTTTCGCGCCTCAGCACGTCCGCAGTCGGCATCAAACCATGGACGAGTGCCACCGATAGATGGTGCGTCCGAGAATGGGATGTAGTATTCCATGCCCTGACGCACCACCCCGGCTACGGCATCCGCACAAGCTGACGGGTCACTGGATGAGAAGCAAACAGGCCGCCAAGGATAGGATGCAAAGAAAGATCGCATCCCATCCCAATCTGCTGACTTGTACCGCCACATCCGCCGAGATCCTCTGGGACTGGGATCCTGCGGGGAGTGTGTGGATACAGATTTCACCAGACAGTGGTCAGAACTACCCAGGGGTGATGAAACTGACACTGAGTAGCTGTCTGGATCAGTTGTCAGCAGAAGGTCTAAGCAGTTGGCAGTTTGCGTATCGACATCAGGCACCCTTGTGGCCTCATGGACCAGCTGGGTCAGGCCAAGCGTCAGCGCAAGCTTACGCATCTCCCTCCCAGCATGGTCAGTGCACTGGTATGGGAACAGCCACTCCTGGTGATGGGCGTTAAAGTCCCCCAGTAACACGAACTGGGCCGAAGGGTACCTCCGCCGAGCCGTATCCGCCGCCTCCTCAAGGTATTGCGCTAATCTGGTCGTCTCCAAATCTCCGCTGTGCGACCGATAGACACAGGCATAGAGAATTTTCTCCATGCCTGTGTCCACCAGTATCCACAATGTAGAGTAACTGGGGTCTTCAAAGTCTCGGAGACGCCGGTAACAGACGCCGTCCTGGACGTACAGGCATACGCCTGCACGGGCAACAAAATTGTGCTCCAGGGTAAAACCTGGGTAGTTTAGGTACGAAGCGTCGGACGGACATCTGATCTGGGTCTCCGAGAGAAACAAGAGCGTGGGGTTCTCGGTCTCAAGATGGTGATGGACCGCATTGAGATTGGAGTGCAAGCCTCGGATATTAGAGAGGTGCACTTTGAGGGAGAGGAGTGCAGCCGCTGTTTAACCCTTTTCTTAGCTCTTGTTTTCATTAAGGAGTGTGAGGTTGCTGAGAGGATGGCAGTGAAATGTTCCTCCACACAGGCGACCCCAGACGCGCACTGCAGTTAGCTACATCAATGGGAGGCCAGCCTGGAGACTGCGGGGACGCCCGAGCCCCCCATGAATATCCATCGGGCCCTCTCGTCCGGTCGCCAACCGGCACGATGGCGTATCCATGGGATTTTTCGCTAGATGGCGGGGCAGCCTTTCACGTGTGGCTAGCACGCTAATTGGGCCCCCAACTATCTGCGGTCGGCCAGCGGTGCACCGTGCCTCGGATCCCGCTACCCTCCGCGACTGGCCACCCGATGCAGCCACACCAGCGCGCGCCAGACCGGTCTACCCATAGTGGAACAAACATTTCGACCCATCCTCTCATACGGCGGCACCGAGCATCGTGGCGGAACACGGCTAGGCCGCTTGGCGACACGGTTTTGCTCGGTGGGTGGTCATAATGCCGTCGGCCGAAGCCTACCACCAAAGTGTCACCTGGTTAGCACCACCCAGAGGCCACGTGTAGGGATTCATTTTTATGGGTGCTCTCCTACGGACGAGGGTGACTCAGCCTCCAAATGGATTAAAGGCAACTATTAAATGCACCATCATCAGCTTACCTTGACATAGCAGCTCCTCTTTGCAAAACATGTTAACATTAACCTATACAAGGTGCTTAGACATTAGCCTACCTACGTATTCATTCTACAATGACTAGCTAGATATCTAGAGTACCTTTGAACTAGATACTTCAAACACATGTCTGAATTCCCAGAGCTTATTGTTTCATATTGATTTTTTTGCCCTTGACTGAAGCACTCCTCATGCATAAAGTATGAAGTACACTGCAGTATACCCGACCTTTAGCATCCAAGGATACATATTCTTTATTCATGAAGACACTACTGGACTGAAATAACAGAAGATTTAATGCATTAACTGTTTTTAATCAAGTTCCGTGATCGGAATCAGCAAAGATCTGGTGAATTTGTTACCGGAAAATCTCAAAGTTAATTCGATAACTGCAACATTTAAGTAAGATTACACCTAAAGCTGTGATTTTTTATATGAAGCACAATTAACTATATGTAGAAACATTTTATTATGAATTAATGAATATTCATAGTAATTTTTCTAATCAACTCTGCACCACGGTATCTCTATTAGGTATTGTTACCCAACTTTTGTGTAGAAAAAATAAAGTAGATCATACATAGGTTTTATCATGTAGCTAAGTATCCAGTGTTTAAACGAAATTCACAACACAATTAACTCATGATAAGTGCATGGAAACAGCGGAGGAGACCTAAAGCGTACTCGTACGTAGAAAGGCGGAAAGTCGTGAGATGTCGGATCCGACATCAAAACGAACCGTATGCAAACATTGTGAACAAGTGGTGGGAAAATACGGGAGATTTATGCGCACAAATTCTTTCATCTTCTGTATAAATCTTGAGATCTTTAAACGAATAAGCTACGGTTAAGAGGTCAGTTTATGTCAAGCGCCACAACTGTATATGCAGATAATCATCAATCAATGATTTTTGTTTAGCAACGTGTAGCTATTTCTTAATTAGTAAACACCTTAGAAATAAATTGCCCCCTTATTGTATTAAGCAGTATTCGGCACACGTCACACCCATATGTCGACTTCTATTCACCCTTATAATTTTATTGAGACGTGCATAAAGCTATATTTCCTTCATTATAAACTTACTACACTTGCGTGTAGTAAGTTTATTAAGTTATATTGTTAATCTATTCTAATATTTCAATATGATTAAGACCATATTATGTACCCTTAGTACTTAGCGTACTAAATGGTAAAGTAAGGACTTGCTTATTATTCAAAATGTGTTGTCTGCAATTTGATGCACGACTTCATAAAGTACTTCAAATGATCTACAACAACAATGCCTAAATTTCGCAAGCCAGGCACATCCCATAGATCACCAACGCAAAATATCAAAATCATGATTTGAACTAAATAACAATGGTGCTTACGAAACAACTTAAAAGAAACTAGTTTAACATGACCTGTTACAGATATAAAAACAGATATGGTCAAAACTTAATGCCCGTTTAAAGAAACATTGACAAAAGATCTACCAAAAATGGTCGTTATCAAAATTCTTAATACCTAACTGTAGCACGATTCAGATAATGCGTAGATTTAACTTTCACTTAAAAAGCAGACTACAGTAGGTTTGAAAAACTTTTAAATGTGAAACATGGTTGAATAGGGCTACATGATCGATTAAATAAATTAGCTATGCACTTTAAATTCCTTGAAAATAATGGGCAGCCCTAATGGGTCTTTAACTAGGAAGTAAATACGTCTAAAAAGGTCAATGATACCCAAAACACCCCCTTACAAAATATTGCCCCACGCGGTGACTATAAACCCCCACGTCACGAAATATTTACGGCTTATAAACATGCGATAGTTCACACGTGCACGCAAAGATAACAAAACAGAAATCATAACAACAGTTTAAGCACTTCCTAATTTAAGTAAGTGCATTGGAGCATTCATTTTGTTTTTACAAATTAGGTTGAGTTACAGGTACCCAAAATATGGCGTGTCTAAGGATATGTAAACAATGATAAATAGACAGTTAGGAATGTGGTATCAGCAGTATTCGTAGCAGATTGAAGAGAGCAGTCACTTCAATTATGAAATCAGTGCCAATCTCAAAGAAAAAGACTATGAAAAGACTTGGTGATGACTGTTGATAAAGCGTAAAAAGAATCGTAACAATTGAGATATAATCATACATGTATTACATTAGCTAAAAATATGTACCTGTTCATTATTTTACGTGCCACGGTGTCATTTACCGCTCTCAACACTACTAACCACAAATAACAAACTAAACGAACGGAGGAATTACTTAACTCCTTGTAATAAAGAAAATAGAACAAAGAGCCGTCTCCCATAGTCTATTCTAAACGTTACACCTAATGACAGTGTAAATTACATTTACTACAAGAAAACACAATCCACTTAACATTATTAAAACGTAGAAACTAAGTGTGGTTACGGACGGCTTGTTTATTTTGAATATCAAATGTAAACCACTCCTTGTATTGTATTCATAACAGGAGATATCACCGTTCTAAGGCACAGAATGTAAAATAACGAAGTCTCACGTTTTCTAATTCTATAATACCGAATATTAATAAGTTCGAGTACGTTTAAACAGCTAGCTGAATAGAAATATTAGTACGTCAACGTATTTATCTAATAAATAACCGGTTTATCGTGAGAACAACTGTATCATTACTAACTGCATACTAAGTTCAGAGACTGCAAAATACTATGGACATTAGTTATAATGAGATAGAAAATCTAATGGACTAACTACCCAATACAATAAATCCACAGCCTCGTTTGCCATCCAATCTGCGGCTTGCAAGTGTGGATTGGACCACCAGAAGGCAACACCTAAAAACCCTTACTAAAATAAAATGACAGACAAACTCCCAACCTTATAAAAAGTGTTATGTATGAGAACGGAATTTTGAATGCAACTTAAATCAATAGTTATGTGTAACTAGATATAGGTGTAAACCGCACATATCAAAGAACATTGGCCTTGGCATCGCAATGTCTGCATAGTGCACATAATTACAGCAAGGCTTGTCTATGCTTGCGCAAGTATTATCGAATCAAGCGTCATTATCGGACTATTGCAATTCAATTATACCTTTGACAGCGACTTAATGTGGCTTACATAGCCTAGTCTTTATAGCAAGAAAATATGCTCCTGTATAACAAATCTGTAGTCCTTTTAAGTGTGGGAAAGCCATACTTCGGCACGAATGGGCCCGCCCGTTCCAGACCTCGAGTAATAACGGAAAACAGACGTGAAACTAACGCTTGCGTTGTGTTGTTGACATTACCAGAGGCCCAACTACCCCCTTTCCCAATCTTCTCAATCCCGGTTCTCCAACAACTCTTAAATTCCTAACCCCAAAAGGCCGGCAACGCACTTGTAACGCCTCTGGTGTTTCAAGTGTCCGTGGGCGGCGGTGATTGCTTACCATCAGGTGATCCGTCTGCTCGTTAACCAGCTTATACCATAAAAAGTCCTAGAGTCCAAAATAATATAACAATGCTGCTGTTAAACAAAATTTCTGCCAACACACACAAATGTTTGCAAACGATTCAAATATCCCGTTCTAGTAACGGAAGAATCGATTCTAAGTAACTAGTGTTGAGTTGAATTCAAATCAACTGTTATAAATCAAACTATTTTAGTACATAAGTAGCGATTGTACACATTGTTTGGAACAGTGAGTTCTTAAAGCAACGGAAATAATAAAATAAGCTTAAAGGAGTGGTCTATACCCACGTCAAATAGTTTTAGTGCAGCTGATTTATAAGGCAACGTGGCAAACATGAATCAATTCAGCTGTAAATTATAAAGTTAAGACAACGTCACAGTACCACTTTATTTTATTAACTCCTGTCTTTTTTACGGCATCTTCTGGCCATGGTATTGCGTGTGGTTCCTTGTAGGCACGCGATGAATCAACACTTTGTATTACATCGAGATAAGCCCTTTGTTTAGAGCCCTTTGTTACAATTAGCTCTTCATTTTATGTCTACAACGCGTCAGGGTTAATTGAAGTGTGTGGAGACTAATTGCTGGTTTGCTTTTACACTGTGCTGACGCTTAGAGAAGTGAGATAATGAAGGCGCTTTAATTTTACCATTACTAGGCACTGCTGTTACTTGCTTCTTATTGTCTATCACGCAAAATGTCGTCATAGGTATATCTATTTGTTGAACGTAGTACTTATTTTTGCACACATACATTGCGGTTTCCGTAGTGTAGCGGTTATCACGTGTGCTTCACACGCACAAGGTCCCCGGTTCGATCCCGGGCGGAAACATTACTTTTGGACTTTTTGTTTAGGAACTAACATCCGGAAATTGACTCAACAGGAGAAAACGGGAACATTTTCTCATTCCCAGGCAACGGTCGGCGTTTTAAATGGTTTTTGAATCGCGATAATGACGCGGAAGAACGTTGACAATGTGTAGTACGAAACAAGAGCTGGAAAAGGCGAGTAATTAAGCTTAGAAAGTGGTACAGAAACTGGTAGAGCACGGGATCGGTTAGTTTCTAAATTGACCGGCAGACGGAAGGTCGCCGACCTGATATCGAGAGGTACTGCATCTTTAACCAAACTGACCCAAATACCTGACTTAGGAAATCTCGTCCTTATCTGATAACAACATTATTATCTTAAACTTGGTTACTGTATAAATATTATGGTCTTGGTACTAACTACGAGTAGTTAACATAACTGAAATTCAATCGGTCGTTCTAAAAGTTGTTTATATCAGTTTCTGGTCCAACGCTTAGTATACTAGATTAAATTATCTGATCGATTGTATTGGAAATAACTATTCAACCGAGTTTATACAATTAATTATTCTGTTTTTTGCAGATCTCGTCGCCAATATCGTCGCATAAACAAACATACCAAACTAACTACGTTGTTAAAATCTCACATCCGTTCAGTTGCAGTGAGTAAGCAAGTTTTCCGTGACCGCTAAAAAAATAGACCCGATCTGACTATAAAAAATGTCTCGTGCTCATGTAAAGGATGGTGTGTTATGTTAACAAAAGCTTTGTAAACCCTTTACTTGTAAAGGATGGTGTGTTATGTTAACAAGTTTGGATTCCAGCTCGTACAACAGCAGTAGGGCTGATGCCTGATCCGCAACTGCGGACTACCTTGCGGGTTTACCGGAGCTCCAGCTCGAAAAAGTAGGGACGGGGTGATTTTTTAGTCAGTAAGAGCCTTTCCCAAGGCGAAAGAAGTCATTGAATGATTTTCCCCCCTAAAACAAACTGTAAAGCTAGTAAGTTATCAAACTGAAAATCTCACATCCGACACCGATTAATAGGGTACTTCTACGCAAAAAGAAGACATCAATCACTAACAACTAGGCAGTGCCAAGCGGAAACCAGTAGTTTCCGTGACGGAAACATTTCCATTTTTCAAAATGACTCACGGAGTACAAAAATAGACCCGACCTGACTATAAAAAATGTCTCGTGCTCATGTAAAGGATGGTGTGTTATGTTAACAAAAGCTTTGAAGTTTCAAGTAGTTACGTCACTAAAAATACACTGGAGGTTCAGTAAAGTTTAGTGACACTTCAATCAGGTGTGCGATGTTCTATGTCCTCCAGTATACGACGCCATATTGTTTTTATTGTCGCCTTCCGCTCTCGTAACGCACGTGTTGTATTACATCAACTAAGTGACATGCACGCAGTCCATAAATCTATGAATTTTGTAACTTTATTACCTGATTTAAAGTAGCCATTTTCTTGGTCTTAATTAGGGGTTATAAAATGTGTGAACAGATTGAACTGCCGGTATCTATTCTACTTGATCGTAAACATATTAGGACACTTACTAAATATTTGTGCTGGATTATTGCGGGTAAGGTCGCCATATACCTAGGTACAGATACCAGGCACTGAGGCCCAGCCACGTAGTAAGTCGCCAGAAGTGTGTTGAGGTGCCAGCAGAAAAGTTGAAACAGGGTGGTTTTTAGCCCGTTCAATATTTATTCCTGTCTCACCCAGGGCGGGAAGTGTCATTTGATGATTTTCTTATAAAAAAAAACTTTCAGACGTAGGAAAAAATGGGTTTTCATTCAATCCTTTGTTAGATACACGTACTTACTCATTACGATAATAGTAAATGTCGTTCTGAATACGACACCAATTTATCACCATATTAGTAGGACTTCAATGTACGACAAATCAACAGCGATCAGTCCTATGGTGTAACATTCCCTGTGAGTCGTAACAGTCGTAAGCTGTCATTAGTGATTGGATTATCGGTCAACGACCCCGACGCACGTGAACACACCCAAGGTGTTGAAAATGTGTCAACGAAACATGTTTACAACCCTGCAAGTCGAATTTATAACATTTTTATTGCCTAAAGGACATTTTCCAGCCAGCCTTTAGGTAATAAAAAGGGTAGTTATCTTCAAAATGAGTCTATAACTTTATATTTTCGGAAATAGCTTTCCCTCTTTCAAATGAGAGACCAGCTGATGTAGCAGCTGAGCCATTAATAGTTTAAAGCTGGATTTATTCTAACTGGTCTCAAAGCATGTGTATGGAAATTAGGTGCAAAATGGGAACAGGTAAATTAGTAATACAGCAGTTTTGTCTTGGTGGTAACTATTATCTCGCCTTGCAAGGGTAGCAAGGTGAGATAAAGTATGAGTATGAGTAAAGCTTTAAATCTAGTTTCTTTAATATAATAAGTATGGACTATTATTCTCAGCAGTAGCAGTAATTTATGGGTCAACATTAATTTATCTTGAAAACAGTAGAAAGATGAGAAAATGATTCTGTTGGTGGCTGGCATACAATGAGCTGAAAGTCGAGATCAGTTGATACAATAGGATTAACATAGTTATTAACATTAATAAAATTTATGTAATTATTTGCCCATTAAAGCAGTATGTTTAAAGGTGGTTCAGGGAACAGAGCATTGGTTTTAATGGTATTTGTTACTCGCAGAACAAGACGATGATCATGATCAAAAAATACAAAGTTGAGTAACTGTAAAGTGCAGTTAAAGAGTAAATAGCGGTACATATTAAAGTTAACTTAACATTTTATCATATAGAAGAGTATAATCCTCTATGTAATGCATGTGATTATAGTTAATTTATTAGCATTTTTTTACTTCACAAGTATAGGTACATTTTTAACTTATTTCATCCACTATTATTTGTCTTATTTGAGCCAAATATTCATAGTTAGGTACTAAGTTTAAAGTAAGTAAAGCAAAAAGTCTTTGTATGTACCTACATAGTAAATTAAACAAATGACTGACTATGTAAAAAGTTTTGCTGACCAACTTTTAATATTAAATGTGAGTACAAGGTTGTTTCATAAATGCCTCATTGTGTTTAAACAGTTTAATATAATGCTTCTTTTACTTGTACTCTGAAATATAATAATACGAAGAAACTATTAAAATGATTAACAGAAATAACTACTTGATTAATGTTTTTACAAAGTAACTAAATAACTACTCAGAAAACTAGATAAATAAAGTGACTATAGTCGACACAATCTAAGAGGTCAACTCTGATGTTTGTGAGTTTATATACTGCTATAACTTGTTATGAATGTCCCGGGATGTTTTTTAGATTTTGTGAACTATAATTGCTAAGTTAAGTACAAATTAAATGGAACCAAAATTAATATAAATGCAATATAGGCTGAGAAAGCCATATAATTTTAAAACACATGATGTAATGCAGTTCTTCTCAGAACTTACCTAAAGGGAAAATAATAATGTTACATACCCAAATGAGTAATAAATTACTTGACAAAGAATTTTAAATGACAAAGGTCAACTTGTATACAGCCTACCTTAGCAACAAAACAAAACTTACTGTTTACTTCAATTTAGATAAACAATTCTAAATAAACTATTACAGGAAACTAAGTAAAACTATTTCAAGATAAAGTTTGTTGTAAAATCGAGCTGCAACAGCTACTGACCAGTTACCTACAATGCGTCACAATCGATAAATACTGGTTGGCCCGACTGCAGTTGCAATTTTATGACACCAACAATCCGTAATTTAGAAGAGAAATACCGTAACTACACGGATACTTGTAACGGTATACCCAATATAATTACCTGCCGCAGTCATTTTACCACTAACATCGGCACATATTTTCGCAAAAATAAGCACATAAACAATATTACTTACCGGGCGACAGGTGTATCAAGTGCAACATGCAATTTCAACACAGTAACCAAACAAGTTCACAAAAACTTTTATACACTTCACTGATTCAGCACAAACAACACGATTTTTATTCAATTCTCTTGTATTTCCTATTCGATTCGCTTGGTATACAAGAAAAGTGCATTCAAGAACAATACGAACTTCTTCGCTCCACGGACCGCCCGCGCCGCACGCAAGCAAGCAAAGCAAACTCACTAGATTATCATCAATGTGATCACTGCTGCAATGAAAATAAGGGCTATTTTTGATTGCTTGTTTGAAGGTTCTACATACATGCATACAACCTTCCGGGCTCATGCCACGGCCACGACATGACACAATATCGAGCTTTTGTGATCAATGTAAAATATTTGTAAAAATAGTCATAAACCTTTTGTTCAATAAAAAGAAAAACAAAAGTTACAATTTACAAAACAAATACTATTATTTTAGTTTTATCAATCTAGTAACTTGTAGCGCCATCTGTTACCAGCTTGAACAAACTTATGACAAGATTGACAAGTAAATGCGTTTTGTTTTTGCTAACACGAAATATTTACCAAGAAATGAAAGCGTAAATAATTTACGTATTAATTTTATAAAATGTACTGTCTCACTGCAGATTTGCTCTACGTAATGATCTTGAGCATATTTACCTAACTACCTACCTTTAATCTTAAAGTTAATAAAACAAAATTATACTCTTTGGTACTGGTAGTTTAAGCCCTAAGTTAAATTAGTTTTCTGCAACGTACTAGTAACTCCTCTGGTATTATACCTGGGTCCATATGCGGCGGTGATCGCTTACCATCAAGTGATCCATCTGCTTGGATGCCTCTTATTCCATTAAAAAAAGTTACAGCAGGAACCTAGAGCTCTTCTTCCATACTTGTCTCGACCAAAGAAGTTATGATTGATAAAGTAATTTCGAAAATATACTAGACAAGCTATATTCATAGGAAGGTTCATAGGTCATTTTCATAGAAATATCTGTGTATAATAAGACTCGAAACAAAATTATTTAACAATATTATGTACTTTATTAAACTACTTTTGAACATAATCGATAAAAACTAAGATTCTATCCGAGCTGTGGCTTGGGCGTAGTGAATGTGCGTTTCCTTGCAGAAGTCTTGCGCGTGAGCTGCAGCTGCCTCAGTTGATGGTTCACTTCCGCCCATATATCATTCTGGTCTTCAATCGGTATTGTTTTCCTAAAAAAAGATTATAACAGTTATTTAAGTATACCAATTTGAAAAGATGTTTATTAGTGCATTTTAAAACAAATAATAATACAAGATGGTAAAACTCTGCTTCATATAATTACCTGTATTGCTTCATCAAATCATATTTCTCCCATGGTGTTGCCCTCAACTCCCTCCTGACTCTATCCTTCTCCTTCAAATGCTCCTCAATGTTGGCAACACCTTTCAATTCTTGTCTCTCCCATCTCTCTAGCCAAGGTCTAGGTTTCAGTTTTACCTGGAAAAACATTTGATAAATTAAAATTTTCTGTTTCGTTGTTATACCACAATAAAAAATTGGTCTTATGAATAAATAATCATTATTTCATAGACTTGGAAGGATGAATGGACAGATTTCTGAATCTCAATAATGTGGGTATACACCTGAATAAAAAAAAAATGTAGGGCATATTATTATATATAGAGTAATAACACCTATATTGTTAATATATTGAGTTCTTGTGGAAATATTTTCAACTACCATATAAGAACAAGCACATAAATATATATTATGAACAAACCTGCACAGGGTTGACAGGTACTGGTGTTCCTTCAGGTAAGATTTCAGGGTCCATGTCAAAGGAAAATGTGCTGTATTCAGGCAGAGCATCTCTCAAGTATAACAGTTTGTCATCCAGCCGCTTCTCGAGGCGAAGAACTTGAATGCTTTGCACTGTAGGGTCGTAGAGGTCATACCTCACCTGAAATCAATTGTAGAACATATTACTTAGTTGATAAAAAACATGAAAAAGTGATGTACTTGAACAATAGGGAAGATGAATGAATTTTATTTTGTACTTAGAAATGACGTATTTGCTTCCACTGCTAAACTTTAATTACTTTTATCTAATTAAGACAATGGCACACCAATATTATGCCAGTTATGTCATAAAATATAGACACTAAACCTACAGCATTTGCGGGGTCCGGAGGTCTACTTAGTGGACTCCGTACCCCATGCAAGTGCAGAGCCACCCTCTGCACTAGGTTGGTTTTAGTTAGGTAAAAATCCCACTCTTCCTTGTCTTTTATCGCCAAAAAGTAAGGCGCCTTTTGAAGGTTTCCCCCATCATTAAAAAAGAAATCTATAGCATTTATTAATTTGACTACAAAATTTCCCATACTTGAATTACCAATGACTTTTTTTCCAAACTCAGTTATATTACTATAACTACAAACCTCAACACCCTGATGATCGACAACATTTCTCAGTGTAAACTCGGCCCTCAATCCACATCCTTTGCGCTCAATGCAAATACCAACAAATCTGTTAGTCTTGCCCTGAGCATGGGGATCAGCTATGGTCACAGCTAGGATTGAACCTGAAATAAGAAAGAAAATTTGCTTATTGCATACTGTATTTCAGAGTTTTTAATTGATTTTTATTTCCCATTTTAATAGGTCTGTTTTAGTGACTTTTTTGCCTGATAGTAGACTATGGTGCAGTTAATAATAGAGTATGCCTACCCATAAGTGACTTTGTCTAGTTTGAAACTTGAAAATTAAACAAAATGTTTATTAGTTAGTTACTTAGCAAATAATATTCTAACTAAAAGTGATGCTTTCACATGAATATCTGAAGCTTATTAACACTTATTAGTTATGTATTAAAAATAATCGTTAATAGTGAATATGGTACAGTATTACAGAAGTACATTAACATATCGATAAAGCTATAGGCACTATTAAGTAGTTCACACTTACCAACATAAAACTCAGGTATATCAATTTGACTGCGCCTTTTTAACATATCGCTTCTCTCCAACTTCTCGCGCAGACTGTTCCTCCATTTTGGGTTGGGATCAGGTAGAAATTCAGGGTATGCGTGCCGTAAACCCAAGTTTGGATTCCTTGCACTAGCCCGAACTCGGGATACCGCCTGTCTTTCACGCTTCGGGGTAACAGGTTTCTCTTCAGCCCTTTCAGGAACAGTTGATAAGACACGACAATCTGCAATAAATATTGAGTTTATGGACAATTCATTGATAAAAATATAAATAATACCTGTATCGTAAAGGTGTTTTTCTAACCTCTTCTTATGAACCATTTCGCTGCTCCAAAAACCTCACTCGATGACCTTCTAATAGCTAATGCCATTGCAAAAGTAAGTCTTGATATCAACTATTTTGTTATATCAAGGTGTTTTATTAATAATTTTTAGTAACACAAATAAAACATTCCTCCCGCAGTCCTATTCCTGTAAGATTTGACTTTGACAGTTACGTTTCGTTATATTTATTAAACATCTTTCATCTAGGTGAAATTTAAGCTGTCTTTAATTACTTTTTACCGGGCTACAGGATGAGTACTATTAATTTAAATTATAATTTTCAATAAAGATGTTTAATCATATTCAAAATATTAATTATTCGTTTTATTTTCTGCATCCAACACTGGTATGGCATGCATATAAAAATGTTTATAAAGCTTGCTTCAGTAAAAACATTAGTGAAGTAGAGGTTTAAAAGATGTTGAATTGTGTTTCTACTTCACTTTGTTCCAGATCAAATCAATATTTTTTTATTTGTAATTTAAACTTGCCTTCATTATATTTTTTATATGTTATAAAATTAGAAATCCTTTTATACCATTTTGTATATGTGAGGCACCTCATAAATCCACCACCAATGTCATGTCAAAACAATAAAACGTCACTTCAAACAAAACGAAAAATCGATCGATATTCGCCCTATTTTCTAAGAGTTTGTTAATTTAAAACAGCCGGCTAATCAAATATTAACGATCAACCATGCAGAAGTGTAACGATGATAATATACCTTTAGCAGACGACGACCCACAAGTGATAATCAACGATGAAATAGAAAACAATCATTTAGATCACGGTCGTTCAATGGACTCATTGCCGAGTTCGTACACTGGTGGTTCCTCAAGCCCTGGCCTCAATGGGCCGCCTAGTTTCGAGCCAGATTCCGGAATTGATGAGCAGGAAGAAAAGGCACGCCTTATATCACAAGTCTTGGAATTGCAGAATACGTTAGATGGTAAGATTTATTAATCATCATCTCGTAATTTAATTGGTTTAACTTATGACACATGCTATTTACATTGTTTGAATCATTTGTTGTTCTATTCATGTATTAATACCTAGTACAGTTTTTATTTGAAGCTATAACTACATAGATATTAAACTTTTGTTCTTTGCATGTAGAAACGGAATGTAGACTGTGCTCTATATAAATGGAATCACTACAATGATGGTTGGGAGATTACAAGTCCAGAGCTGCTTAGTTTTGACAAGGTTTTAGCAATAGTTTTGTTTGTATCACCTGCACAATCGGACATAACTTACATGTACATAACTTACAAATATATTTTCTTTTTCAGATCTGTCACAGAGGGTGGATTCGGTGAAAGAAGAAAATTTGAAGCTACGCTCAGAGAACCAAGTCTTGGGACAGTACATTGAGAACTTAATGTCAGCATCATCAGTTTTCCAATCCACAACACCTAATATTGGCAAGAAGTAAAGTTATTTAAGTGTTTGATGGATACGGCCACACTAATATTCAGAGCTGGAAACACTGCAAATGCTTTTGTGGCAACATTGAAAGTTAGGGAAACTCCTTTACCCATGTTTAGGCTGAAAGTCGTAGGACCTTTATCACCATCAATATTAACATCTTAAAAATTTGGAATATTAACTTGTATATGGTGAAATCGGTCCAGATATTGTAAGTGATAACTTTCTATCTAGAATCTCAACCATACTTTGCCTTATCAAATTGTATCCCCATGCATTTAAAATTAAATATGACTTTCAGCCTTGATTACCATTAAATTAATATAAAACTAATGCATTAGTCATATAAGTAGTCTCGTGGGAGGCACTGATGAGTGATGAGTGGAAAGTATATTGTTCAATGTAAATAAGGTATGGATGTCTACTGGACTACTTTCATTTCTAATGCAAAAGAGGTTTTATATAAATTTCAAAGACTTGATGCACTGCCTTTTGAGCTGTCAAACTGACAGCAAGGAGTTTGTGTTAGAAAGAGGCTTAGCTTCAGAATTAATGCTCTTGTGTAATTTATTTTAGCACTTCTTAAAGATTGTATAAGTACTTGCAAAAATATGTATGAAATTGGACACTTAATTTTGTAAGTAATTGTAATATTAATGTTAAATAGGTGTAAGATTTTCAAACATGCTATCTTTGGATATTTAATTAATCACTATGTAATTTTTCAACTGTAAGGTTGAATTTCACTTGCACAAGGTCTTATTTTGCTTACCAATGTGACAATTTTATTTATTGATATTTTTTATAAATGTAATTCAAATTATTATAATAAAATATTATTTTATTTTTGTGGTGTCATAAATAGCCAGGTGTTGACATTCCATTTCATATTTTTTTATTTAATAAAGTTATATTCACATGCTCTCTATCATTGTATCATTCAAAAATATTATTGTAAAACCTGCCTTATTATAATTAATGATAATCATTTTAATAAATTGTTTTAATTTTAGGCTTATGAGTATTATAATTTGTAATTAATGTCTCTTTGTTTTATTTTACTTATCTCATTCATATGTATAAGTAATTTTACTAACTACCTATTGTACTGTTTTATTTTATTTTGTTTATTTGGACTTACAAAGAATACTGGTAATAATTTACATGGTCTTGTGATCCTTCAGTTACAGGGAATCACATACAGTGAATTTTAACTTGAACTATTAAATAAAACTACAGAATGTCTATGTCAATTTACTGAAAAGTCCTCTTTTATTTTTATTTTATTTATTTATTTATTTACTTCAGGCATCAAAGGCCCATAGAAAAATACTATACATAGATATTACATACAATTGAATTATATACTAATACATATTTTATATAAAAATAACTTAAAAACTAATGCACACGAAGCGTCGGCGTCGTGTTACGCTGCGTGGTGTCGCGTAGCCTTCCTCGGAATCTCCGATAGACGACACCCTTCGGCCAAAACTCTTCCTTGAGGAAGGTCTCGAAGTGATGAGTTGGAACTCGCACCATGAACGACTTGAAGTTCGTGTTGTGGCGCGACTCCAACTTCTCCACCCTCAAGGTCCAGTTGGTCTTGGACCGGACATACTCCACGATCTGCTCCACCGTCGTGGTGTGATGTAGACGGGACACGTACAGCTGCGTCGTTGGTACTGCAGGACGCAGCAGGATGTTGGGTCCAGTTTGTGCGGTACCGCACTGATTCCTACAAGGTGGCTTCTTTTTTCTCCTTTCTACCTTTATGAAGCCATCCTTGTCGCACGTGTCCTTCTTCGGACCAGTCGGTGGCTGTGGTTTGCCACGATTTTGTTGACCCCCTTTCGCTTTCATCCGCTGCCATGCTTCCAAGCGAGTAGTTCTATTCCCGGATTGGGCAAAGTGTAATTGAGTATTTTGGATTTTCAAAAATGTTCAACAAGTAGTAGCTTACAATTTGAAATGTTGCT
Organism: Spodoptera frugiperda; assembly: GCF_023101765.2. NCBI lineage: Eukaryota > Metazoa > Arthropoda > Insecta > Lepidoptera > Noctuidae > Spodoptera > Spodoptera frugiperda. Next base: position 7,415,996 of record NC_064229.1, on the reverse strand, counting down.
TGAAGTATGGCGTTAGGCTCTAATGAAAAGCCTTTGCCTACTAATTTAAGTAATTTATTGTGGTAGAGTTTACACAAAACTGCTGCTATATTAAAGTGGTAGTTGGCAGTTCGCAGTCCAGCTCTGGTAGGTAAGAAACTTTTTTTTTTGGGTCCCGTCAACTAGGTATAAGTATGTCCCTTTAAACTGAGTAGAATTTCATACCGTTCTGGATTCCCGAATATTTATATTTATCCCACATTCAAGACCCAGTCTAGTTTTTTTAAAATAGCGGTATAAAAGAGCAACACGATTTGCACCATAAAAATACCTACTAACTCTGCGCTCTTAATTCGCTAGTGTCTAGTACTAAATATCTAGCAAAGTAACAACTAGCAACTGATCTAAATAGAAAATATTATTTTTATTACTATCACGCTATATCGTTAAAATATGTTGTGAAAGTGGAAGTAGGTAGCGTGATGCTGATGTCGTTGGCTAAATTAATATTTCGTCATTTTGCGTCAGACGGACCATGCAAAAAATTGGCGCGGTTTAGTCGTGAGAAAACTATGACTAGGCTGAGTCAGCAGCGTAACTCCGCATGCATCCTGCATGTTTGAAGACACCGACACAACGCTGTGGTTGCGTGAGCTACGCGTGACAACAGCGTGACGTATCGAGAGATGCCGTGTTTTCCTCGTAACCAAGGTTCTTGGTAATTTAATTATAACTCGGAATGGAAATATTTTGTTTACTATAAAAATACATATTAAAGCGAATGATTTACCTTAATTTACAAGTTTAAAACTACGGATTTGTCGTATGATTAGTTTAGTTTTCATCCAAGGCTTGAAGATAGGGGGCCCATTGTAAGATACTTTTGCCATTAGGTCTTTACCATGCCATGTTACACCTCACGTTTGGTTTGCAGGTGACTTGATGACCACAGTTAAGTGACCGAATATTTAGATGCATCCCGCATTGGCTGATTGCAGTTAAAGGATACACAGGTTCAGGTCCAGGGAGCTTCCAATAATGTGTTCTGTTTCTATACTTAATGTATGAATATTGTGATTTGTGGTCGATATAAGTTATTAAGAGCATCAAGGAACCAATCACCTAGGAAATTAAATTATCAAAATAAAATATAAGCGGCAGAAAAAAATATGATTCGGGGAATATTTAAACTAGCGCATGGTATTACTTGTATCGCTATTTCATTCACGCTCATTCGATCCGCTCGTATCGATCATGCTATCTATCTCTTTCTGTACCGCTAGCATAAATTCATTGTGAAAAGAGAAAAAGGTTGCCAGTCTTTCGTTGACAGTTGCTGCGACAGTACTTGTGTTGTGTGAGAAAATTACGTTGAAAATAATAAATCAAAATGCCGAAAAAACTGAAAGTAGTAGTCAAATCACTGTATTCCCATGAAATCCGTAAAGATGTTAGCTTGGAAAATTTAAAGTCTCTCAAGTTAGAGGATGCTTGGCCGTTTATCAGAGACGAAATTGAGATCGAAATCGGCAGCAGTCAGTTGGTGTGTATTCCTCATATTACTGAAGCGGATTTGTATAAAGTTACATCCCTGTTCGTTCCGAATGAGAAGGAGACTAACGGTAAAATGTTCACGCCACTCGGCGAACTGGTGAAGAACATAAATAAGGAGAAATCAACATCGGAACATGTGCAATGGCTTGAAGAAGGTGACTTTCAAGAACGTGATTTCAAGTTTCCCCATGAAAGCGTAAAGGTCAGTATTATTAATTTAAAAAAAGAACTTTCTTTACTTTTGTACTACGTAATCTCTACCAAGGTATTACCTCGTCAACGTGTTTTTTTTCCAAGCTTTTAAATGGGGCAGGGCTGTAACTTGATTTGAAATATTAAAATCAGTAATCCAAACGAAAATTAAATAAAACCTTAACTACACTCAATGATATAAAAACGTAAAAATAACATAGAACTGAAACAATAACACCACCTATTAAAAAAACTTATTTTATACACACAATATTTTTTTTTCCTTTAAAAGAGCTATTGTTTATGCTATCTATGGTAGAGCTATACAACCTCCATAGTAGAAAATGATCCCCAAGTGAGCATGCAACATGCAACCATTACCTACTATCATTAGCAGTCTTGAATAATGCAGCATTTGTTTGCCTAATGCCTGCCATGCATTATCCATTAGGTTTATAGCTAAGGTCACTATGTACTGGCATAATTGTAAAAAAGGACACTGCATTAACACTAATTATTATGTATAGTATTATAATCAGGTGTAACAGAGGGATTGAGATTTTTCTCTAGTATATTCTTGTCACTTAACAGTATTAGCATTAAATTTCTTGAAGTAACTAATTGAGTTAGAATGTTTCTGTTAAATATTATTATTATGTAACTCTACACTTATAATACCTCTGGTGTTTGTAGCTATTTTCAACTTTTATAAGTACCTAATACCTATTATAGGACCAAAAGTCACACATAGGACATTAAGTCAATACCTATTATACCTAAATAGCTCTTACAACATGCTTCTAAGTTTAGTTATGTTAGAGGAAAAATCTTTAAGAAACACCACCTATAAAGATCATAATACTATAGTTATTCAAGGTTTTTTCTTGAATATAGTATTTAGGTACTAAAAATATACCTAATTACAATTAATAAAGTAGGTAGTGAAACTCAATGATGAAGGGGTTTTTGGTTCAAATTAGTCTAGTATATTTATTTTAGTAAGTCCTTGTATCAGTTGATAAGCATTTAGCCTCAATAGTTATTTACTTTACATATTTTACTTCACTTTTCTCTAATAAATTAAGAAAATGTACTGTGCTTACAAATGTAGCCAATCAGCTGGTATTTAGGTAGTCTGGCTTCTTTATAAATAGGATTAACAAGGTACAGCAACTCTTATAAATTAGTGTTCTGCTAAACATCAATAAAAACATGTTCTGGACTCATAATTACCTTTAGCAAGTGACAATGAAAGCATAAATTCTCTTTTTCTCTGACTTCTCCCCCTTGGGTGATGCAAGAGGGACTGTCAGACTCTTCACTGACTAAACACCACTCTGTTCCTACTCCTGCTTTTTGAGAAGTCCACTGCTCCGGGTTAATATCTAGGTAGAGTCACATAATAAAAAACTCACTTTACATCTGAGTTTAATATTGCATTATAGGACTAGCAACCTACTGACCGCAATCATATAAATAAATGCAAGAAACATTAGAAAAACAGGTTAATTAATAACACACTTGAACTAGTTTTTAACTTAGAAATATAAGTAACTAAGTATTTAATTGATTTGCTATTGCTATATCTGTTTATAAACTTAGACTGGATACTTGAGACAGTAAGTTATTGTTTTACAACAGCCATTTCGAAGACTCAAGTGTTACTTCAAATTAACCAAGTACATACCTATTTCCATGTACATACTTCTTTTAAGTGAGTGATGTAAACAATTTGGGGAATTACTTTTATCAATCAACTTAAAATGTACCCTATCATAATAGCTATGAAGTCTAAGATCACTATCAAGGCTTCCTGATAACTACTATAAGTTTTGTGACAGGTTTAATAATAAGATAATTGTTTTAATATTATAATCCCGTTATATCAGACTATCAATGCATTTATAAAGACCCTACTTAAGATTATTTTAATACAATAACCTTTTAAACAGCTTAATTATATAAGTTTTCAATAAATTCCTAATTAGATTATTTTAAGTTGATGTTTTTATATTGATTATAAAAACTTCAAAAATGTTTCCATATGGCCGGTTTAGTTTTTTACTTTGGCCAAGATGAGTAATGTATTTAAAAAAAAAAACAACTAACTACAAAAGTGAGATTAAACCTGACTTCATCAAGTAGTACTTTTCTGAGCCTCCATCCTCTTGCTATCACTCATAACTATCATTCTCACTCAATAGAGTGAGAAAAAGATTGGAAGTTATATTATTTCCTTGTAAAGTAAGGCATAGTTCTTATGCTACGTCATTTAGACAGAGAGAGACACAGACCTTGATTTTCTAGCACATTCAAAGCATTAAGTACTGAATATTTCAGTTAATTCCATAGGGAAGTGTACACAAGCATGAAATGTAATACCTCCTCGAAGTATTGAATTTAACGCTCCCGTGAATTGTCCAATTTGTCAGCTCATTTCCTACTCGTTTCGGTAGATGGAAACAACGGATTATGTCGCGAAGAGACCAGACAATAAAAAGACGATACCAAACAGCGAATTTTTTGGAGTGACAATAACTATTTCAATTTTCGAAACATGCCCAGAGCACCTGAAAGACCTAGAGACATACAAAGTTTTACCTGCAACTAAAAAAAAAAACATTAACCTAAGAGGGCATTGCGAAATTATAGCGCCATTTTCCTGCATAATCGATGTGAGTAAAATGGTGCTATCATTTCTGAAAATTGATAAACAGTCTCTACTCTAACGATACGACATAGACAAATATACGATGCTTTGGGTTTTAAAAAGACCAAAGGAAAGCGTAACACTGCAATGCGGAGACCAATTTTTATTGCATTTGCAAGTCGCAACCCGTGAAAGTTTCATTGTTTTGATGTTTGTCCGTTAATCTCACTAAAACTACTATTAAATAAATTAATGGAAATTTTGCAGAACACAAAAATAAACCCAAATTAGTTATTATGTTTTTTTTATTAGATTGAAATAAAAACACGAATATTCTCGTCGGCCACAACAGCTACATCTCTAAACGTGACTTTGAGTTGTGCCAAATGAAAACTCAATTAGAACTGCTATGATTGCGTTGGATTCGTAATAATAAATATGCATAGGTAGGTACTTGATAACACTGTTTTATGATAAGTAATTTGATTTAAAATAAACGTTTTTAGTTTATCAATACAAAAATACTAGATACAAGTATTTGCGCGTAGTGTAGCTACAAGTATTGTGGATGATGTTCCACCCTTAAAAAAAGCGTTGTGAAGTTAAATGTAAGCAAATATTAATGTAGCGATGTCAATGGCATCGTTGTATTTATTCCATGAATAAACGTATGAAAAGTGTTATTTATTTGTATTCGCGGAAGCTAAAGCAGTTGATTCTGTTTCCAGTAAACAGCTGTTCGTTATAACCCATCATTTCCAGAAAATCACCTCAGAGTATTTTTTGTTTTACAAACAGTTTTCCAACTTCTTTAAGTAATCTGGCTTTTCCGTATATTCTTTTGCAGTCCAGAAAATATGTTCTGGATAATAAATTTTCCCGAACGTTGAATGTTTACGATTATTGCGAAACGGTTTTGAACGCATTCTTGAGTGCGTACGTGCGGTTACTCAGTAGATTCAGCTCTCTTTCTATACTAGAAACCTAATTAGGTGCAGATTATTTAGTAGTTAATTTTATTGTGCTCTCTAATACCTATAAACAATAAATAATTTGAATATAAGGTGCCAGCTGCTACAAATCAGCATTCAAATAAACTTTTTCTTTCCTGTTCCATTTCCTCGAAACTATCATGAAACATACAAAAAGCTTACCTACATGTGTTAGCTGGGATTTCGCTCATTCATTAGCAAGAAGTTTCCACAGGATATGTTTCATCTTAGGATGCTTTTTACCCAGAGATGTGCTATGTAGCTTTGCAACAAAGATGTAAAAGCCAAGCTGTGATACTAAGCTATGTAGCTATGTGTATGCAATGAATCGATAGTAACTAAGTAAGACATCCATTGCTAAGCTATGTGTACTAATGAATATGATTGGTGGAATCCAAACGCACCCACAGCAACGTAGTATAACACATCTCAGGTGGAAAATCACCTAGCTAATTTCTACGTGGATTGGCACCTTGATCAAAAAATAAACTTAAAAAGATTTCGCTGTAATTCGCGCGTATCGCTTTTCGCTGTAATGCACCCGTTCCATCGATTTGAACTTCAATGTTGTCGTTATCATGAATGTGAACCAGCTGTGTTATAGCGTGGGTTGATGGTTTCGCTATTATATTGATAAGATTGCACTTTTCTGCCTTTTTAAAACCGCCAACTTTATTATCATATTATAAATGGTAAATAGGTATAAAACTTCACTAAAGACTTAACACAAGCCTTTACACGTTCTACTAAGCTCCCATTACTATAACAAGAATTTTATTAAATTCTGTAGATCGCATTGAGGACTGCAATACTTTTTTGGCCTCTCAAAAGTGGAAGTAATTAAAAATATCCTCGAATGAAAAGATAAATGAATGTCCTTTTGTAACCTTTGCAGTTATAGTTACTACCTGAGTTTTATTGGTATACTCATGTGCTATGGTTTCCGCCACAAATATGTTTTATCATTTCCAGTAATCAATATAAGTTCAGTTGCTATATATATACTTATATCAGTATATATTTAGGTATATCACGTGGCTTTCATATGAAACTACTATATTAATCTTATCAATATCTTGTTTGCATTTCAACCGATACACATCTTAATACTAAATCGTCTGTGATTTTGTTATCGTTTCTTTCATTTTGTTACTGCAACGAATACTCAGAAGTCAGAAACGTGATTAAAAAGAAAGTTCCAGAAACGAGGAAGACATTTGATTACTAAAGTATTCACACTTCCAAAAATACTCTTACCAGAATTCTTTTAAAATCTTCCTCAATTCCAGTTTTTGTCATTAAAGTTTCGGATTTAGCTTTTAGTCACCCAAAATCTTGAGCCATAAAACCCTTAATTAGCAACTTTAAAAAACTCACTGCAAAGACTTTTCATATCATTGCAAACTTCTTTCGCTCTCTTAGAGTTCATCCGTGATCATGGCGCTTGCAACAGTGCCGAAATATCGTAAACTCATAAATAACATGGTAAATATCCCGTCTCAAGTTCTAATGATAGTGTTAGTGACCATGTCAGTTTAAAAACTTATAACATCTATGAAAAAAAAAACCAAGGAATTGTACATTAGTGCGTCGATCCCACTCCCACTAGAATATACATAGTTATAAAAACTGTTATACTACAGTTGTATAGGTCAACGCCCTCTGCAGACAGACAGATTGACGAGAAATGGTATTCACACCTGGGTAAGCGATGCTAGAACACGATTACATAGATAAATAAATAAATATATGTGGTAACTAAGATATAATCTTTAGTCTTTAGGTATATATCGTGGTAATAATAGAATGATGCAACTGTAGACTTACATTAATCTGTTTCAAGTGATTTATGGGAGCTGTTTCTGTAATATTTTGGGGCAATGTTTTCCAGTAAATTCACTGAATTTTGTATTCAAATATTTGTATGGGTTTTTTAAAGTGGTAAAATCCATTGACTTCTCCCGTCTTGGGCGAGGCGAGAGGTAGTGTCAGACTTTTACTGACTAAAAAAACCACGTTCCTACTCTTGATTTTCGAGCCGTAGCCCCGGTTAACCCGCTAGGTAGTCCGCAGCTCCGGAATTTGTATGGGTAGCAGAGTTTATAGGTAGAGACTCTAATTACAATGAGGCTAAACAAGCAAACATTAAAACATTGAACGCCTTAATACAGATGCTGCGACACATGGTGGAAGATTAATACATAATACATAAACATACTGATTCTAGGACACACAATGACGCAATAGTCTCGTTCTTTATACCCATATATCCGCAATGACCTTGGCCATTGTCTCCAACCGCACGTCTGAAACTCTTCTAACAATTTCTTTTTTATTTCCAGATCACATTGCAAGATGAAGCCATCAAGAACAAAGTTAGAGTCATCATGGTGAACTTCACAAGGACCAGAGTCCCCAGGGACAAGGATCTTGTTAACAACATCTATTTGGACGTTGAAAATAACAAAGGTAGGATTTTGAACCCTATTCCAAATGAATTAATGCTTATTTCGTCATTATCATCATCTTTATATCAGCCATAAAAGACGTCCACTGCTGATCATAGGCATAAATAAGCATTATTCACGTACAGACAAAGTATATGCTTTCCTGTATGCTTACTACAAGATTGAATATAACTAAGAATACTTGGCGTCTTTTACACAGAAGTCTGCAAAAGGCCACCCATTTTTACCAGCTATGTTATAGAAGCCGATATTACTCTACAACTAGGAAGCCTAATGTAACCACTAACGAGACTGAACACCATCGTCATCTTCAGCCGGAAAACGTCGACTGTTGAACAAAGACCTCCTACTTAGTCATTGCACATACGAGATTGAACATAGCGAACAAAACACATTTTTTATAGTCTAGTAATGGAATACAATACAAACGTTGAGTATAAGATATATATATATATAAAAATAAGTCGGGTTTTCCTTCCTGACGCTATAACTCCAGAACGCACGGACCGATTTCCACGGTTTTGCATTCGATGGAAAGGTAACGGGTTCCGTGATGTTTATAGCAAAGCAAAATTAAAAAAAAAAACGAGAAAAGAGCAGATGGCGAAACGGAGTTCGCTGGGTTTGCTAGTATATATATAAGAACCAAACTTAATATAATGTAAATAAAATAATAATATTATGGTCATCATTACGCAGTTTAGTTCTAACCAAACAATCGTAGGTTAGTAAATAAAACGTTTCAAGTTCGGCAGCATGGTGACGAACTATCAACACCTTTATTTATATCGGATAAAAATTCTATTATCTTGGATCTTTATTTGCGTTTTAAAAATATCGGAAATCACAAACAACGTAGTTTCGTTTATCGGTACTTTATTAGAATTAATTTTGTTTACGTGTCTTGATTGAATGCGAAATCAGGAGGCCGGTAAATTCTGTGAAACTTTAATACGGATTGATTGGGAAAAGTTTTCTAAAATATTCTTTGGAAGACCCTTAATGGAATTTGGAAATAGGATTTTGCCAACCGAAGTTAAAGTTTAGAAAAAATATTTCGCAAGTTTTATTCTAAATCAGCAAACCTGGCGAACTTCGTTTCGCCACCAATGATTTTTCCTGTTTTCCTGCTTTTCTCTTGAATTTTTACTCGACTGCCAAGGAAGGGTTATCTTTACTATAAACCTCACGGAGCCCGAAACCTTTCCAACGAACGCAAAACCGTGGAAATCGGTTCGTGCGTTCAGGAAGGAAAACCCGACTTCTTTTTATATTATAGATAAACTCTTTATGAGACTAACGAGGGATCTCCATTGTTTGTTCCAGATTTGCAAGGCAAAAAGTCTGTGTACATGATCACAGATGTGCTGATGGCGAAGACCATTGAATTCAGAGTGACAAGAGGGACGTCATCTAGGATATTCCACCTTGGAACCGCGTCACCTCTCGTTTTTGGACTGGAAGAGTTCCTCATTGGAGATGATGGAAAATTAATCGCTAAGGTAAGGACTTAAGACCTAATTTACTTTAACAAGGTACAGGATAGACCAAGCTACGGGCATAAAGCCTTTGGAACTTGACAATCAAAATTAAATTTTACCAACATTAAGTTAAAGTGCAGAATGCCCTTGGAAGTGTCATCAAAACAAGCACCGTTGTTTGTTTCATGCAACAAACATAGACACAAGGCCGTAGTTTCCGAGTACTATAAAGAAACCAGTTCCCTGTACACGTTATGAATAATGAGTAGCAAACATTGTCTTTAGAGATTTAGTAGGGCAGTAAAACTTCCCTTTCCTTTGATGAGTTACAGCTAGTTACTCAATACCTCAACACAGTCGAGTTACTAAAATGAAACTGGCAAGCGTGCCTTTAAAATAAACAAAAAGTGTATGTTGTCAAGCAGCATACGTGTCCTCGAGTGATTTAACCTTAGTAGGGCAAAAACATGTAATAATAACAGACTGAACTGGATTCGAAGTGATGCAGTCAGTTTAAAACTCTGATAAATGTATGATTTTTCGTTATATTTCACAACGGTTATTCGCAATAGGGACTATGATGGGGTATGAAAATTAACAATCTATTTAGTCCGTCAGTTAGGTACTTAATGAAAAAATATTTTAGACACTTATTTTTTTTATTTTGTCATATAAGATAACAATGCTTAGATAAAACGAATCAAAGTTTAGGAGTGGGAGCAAATACGTCATATTTACATATAAAACGTACCTAAAAGTCATACGATATTTCAAATCATTATATCTTCAAAAGTATTTGATTTCGCAAGAAAATAAAAAAATACGTGTCAAATGTTTAAATATAATCTACAAGACGGACATTAAAATAAAAATTAGTCATTTACCCTACTAGAATAAAGGTAAACAAAAAGAAACGAATAATAAATCAAATGTAGCTGAAGCTACATAAACGAAACCTAAAGATGAAACATACTCAAAGGTTAAAAAGAGCATGTTTAAAAACATTAATCCTGATGCAGCCAATAACAATTTTCCAAACGATAATTTAACTAACGATTTCCTTACGAAACTTCGCGAATTGGAAAATCCTCGGAAAAAGAACGAGGATGATTCACACAGTAATGTTTACGATGATAAAATAAAACAAAGTACACAGTTCTGAAAACGAGTGAGCGTGTGATTCTCTCGCGTTATCACGACCTATTAACAATGGTGTGTTAATGAGATTATGTGTATTCGTTGCCACATATGCTCTAATAAATGGCGTTGTTTTCCTATCCACTGCAAATAAATTTCACACTTATCAACAGACCATAAATAAGATTTTCCTGGAACGTCTATCAGGCTGTAAATACAGGAAAAGTTTACGACTTATATTTTTGTACCAGTCCCGAATTTGGAGGTGGGAAGTACGGAGAATTTAAATGCAAAATAAATACTTATTTCAAAACTGCGCTTACAACCGAGTAATCACTATAATGATGACGTCTGTTAGAAAGAGATGACGGATTGGTATCATGCAAACGTGCAATAAAACATGTTTGCATTTCTTGACGACTCAGGAAATTGATATTAATAACAATGCTTATATCACGTTAAATATGGCTTCATCAGGTATCAATCCGTTCGCTAATGACGTAAAAATAGTAGGCAATCTTAACGAAATCTTTGTTGAGATCTTTCGTATTTTGTGTCTTGTAGCTTAGCCTTGATAATGATATTTTGTCAAAACAGTATTACTCATGAGTGACGTACTTTCTGTGCATAGTAACGAAATAAATGGTATGACTAATTTTGGCACACGGCTGCATTCACAATATTGGTCTAGGTATGATTTTTCTTTGTACTATAAAGTTCATTGAAAATAGCTCCGCTGTTTCCGCGTGAAAGTATAACAAACAAACAAATACAGTTTACAATTGTTTGGTATGATGTAGACAATAATGCCACCCAGGTAGTTTCAGTACAAAGATACTAGGAATTCAACGGTCTATTGAAATGAATTATCATAATCCTTTGTTGGAATCAAAATATAAGCTTTGTACAAATGTATTAACGTCCATTGTTGTTTGTATGTTTTTATGTATGCGTCGCTGTGGATCATGCATCGGAGTAGTGATTTAGAATCCTATTAAGCGTGATAAGCTGCGTTTGACCTCGAGGAAAAATATTGGTGTTTCGTATTTGTACGAATGGGTATAATTGCTGCAAATGCGTTCGTTGAAATATTAAGTATTGAATATAGTTTTAATTACGAAGCAATAGTTTTCCGGGTTCCACCAGGTTGCATTTTAGGTCCAACTTTAGTTAGGGTAACTAGCAGTGTTTATGTTATTTAAAATAATAAAATAATAGATTTTATTCCTGATTATGTTGATATGAAAATGAGTTATTTCATAAAATATCGTTAGCTCGAGAAAATATGAAAACTGATGGAAGCCTCTAGCGTGTCTGTTGCATGGAATAATGATATGGTCTAATATGACCTAGATACGGCTAACGCGATAAGTGACGTCATAACTACCAACGCATACTAAACTGAGGGAAACCAAGCTCTGGCAAAGTTTGTAATATATATTCCTCTTGTATTTCTGTTCTGTGTAAAGCTATTTTAAAATGGATATGGTATACATTGACTTAAGTAGAAACCTTGTGAAAAGTAAATGATCGGTATACGTTTTCTAACACATGCTATATAAAGTCTATTTATCTTACAGTCTGGTCTACTATTACGTTGTAAAAATCAACAGACCGGTAATCGGTACTTATATCATAAACATATAAATCTACTACAGCAACACGGCAGTCTTTTTAGTTAACACTTAACGGGAATGTTTACAAAAAATATTGTAGCAACAAAAACATGTGGCTCTTTATTCGATGACCTTAGACTTGTTTTGTCGTTTTCCGCATATTCTGCGGTTATTTCAACAAACACTTCAATCTTATCTAGAAAATATTGATTAGCGTCTTCTATTGATAGTGGCAGTTCTTTAAACGCAATCACTTCAGCTTTACAGTCATTATTGTTTCAGACAATCGTTTTAAAACTAAACACTTGAAATTGTAGACTTATCGATAATGTTCCCCTATTTATTTGCTCATACGCACTCGAAGGGTGATTCAAAACTCATACAACAAAGATTGAAATTGCGTCTGTTTTCTTGCAGATGTCTGTACCAATTCACTATAGCCTGGATAATGTTAATCGTAAGTGGTGTGAAGCGTAAAGCTATAAATAAGAATGAAAATGTTATTAAAATGTGAACTAACTCACAATTTACACTTCATAACATACCATCTAGATCTGGCATTAATTTTAAATAATGGTTGCTTTGTTTCGCTCATTTCGTTCATAGATTAGGACGTGGACTTGTAATATTCGTCTCTCATTTTCTTTAGACGTGTGTTGTATTTTAGACCATCTTCCACGAGTAAATCATTCACCATTATTGAATGTTATTATTTGCTGCAATGCCAATAATTTGTCTACCTTAGTATTGTGTGGATCATCCATATTACAAACATTGATTCCTTCGATCGATATTTCCGTTCTGATCAAGATATTCTTATTTATGATCGTCTGCGTATCTTTTAAACCCAATTTGTGTTTCACTTTGAAGCGTATTCGTTCGTTATTATTGGCAACATTCCCACCGGTTGACGAATTAACTCCAAGAATGTGCTTAGCATCAAACAGTTCAGCTTTTAAATGAATGCCAAGATTATTAATTATATCGATATGAGTAGTAACGTTTCAGGTGGTCGGAACGATTACAGCGTTTCAAATTTTATTTATTAGTCTAGTCCTGCCAATGGTATGAAGCTGTAGGTACTTGTATTTATTTAACAGGTTTTAAAGTCGTAATAGTTTCATAATTCATACACTTTTTATTACCTTTTTTTACTATAGATGATTTAAAACAAGCAGCTGATGATTGATCTAAGCTTCACAGCAAAAAAAAAACAACGTTACAGAATCAGACAAAAAAATAACGCTCGTTGTATCGATTGCAGCAATGGATGGCAATAAATACAACTAAATTACGTCCAATATTTAGAAATCTATCCTGTCTACTTTCGCCTGCAGTATTTTCATAAGATTTATATCATCAGGCAATAAAGAAATATAATGAGCTAATGCCAATTCAGTTATTGCTTACCTAATTGCTGCAATTAATATGACTTAACTGGGATAATTACTTTATCCCCTATACTTGCTACTGGTTGTTTCATATTTCTTGTTATCATTTCTTTATCTCTTTGATTGTTGTACGTAAGTACTTTTACGCAGTTTTAATAGTTGTCCTGAACTGCTTATTTAAATCTGATTCCATTATTTCTTGTTGCCTTCTCTCAGTTTATATCGAGTTTCGATCTTCATTATCTCCACCAGGGCATGTCCTTAAGGCATTGTTGTTTTGAGAATATCTACCGACTCATTCTTCATTGGCCTGATTTTGACTACGGCGACCGCTTCATTAATGATGATGCGGATGAGGAGCCGGTGAATGCAGGTGGCGGCTTGTCTTTCTACTTGGAGGACTAAGGGGGAGGCTTTTGTTCGACAGTGGACGTCTTTAAGCTCACGATGATGATGATGAATATGACTATGATGACGGCTTCGTTTATAATAGTTTGAGGACTCTAGAGAAAAATTAATTAAATCAATCTAAATGAACTAAATATCCCATAAAAGTAAATTCGAAGTTGCATCAAGTGCTCTACAGGAAATATTACTATAGGTTACAGAAGAAATGTTTGTCTGTCATATTATAAAGTCTTCTATAATGTCGTATATGTATTCTTGTCCTTGAGTCGAGTACAGAATTACCATCTGCCATATTTTTTGTCGCTAGAGTTCGTTGTTCTAGGTTTATTTATGGACGTGAGGTGCGTATGCGCTGTTACTCTTATAATTATGTCAGTTACTACCTGTGGTAGAAATAATTATTATAATGGCTCCTTCCTTTACCTCAGTTTTTAGCCTGCATTCTTTTATTGCACAATGCGCTTACGATACGACGTACATGTAGACAATTTGGTGTGAACTGTATGTCTCTATTGTTGTTAAATTATGAATGGATTTAGTACTTTTCTCTCAATTACGGCGATCCTATGTTATTCCGAGAAGGTTCCAAGATTAAAACTTTATTTCGGTTGGATTGATTGAGCATTCGATATTATTATAATTATAAACCTGTCCGCTTAAATTATGCCCAAAACCACCCACACTCAGACAAGTGACAATAACTTAATACGAATAAGTAATCAATGCTATTAGACTTACAGGCCAATTGAGTACATTTACCAATCGATCGATGCCCTAACTAAAGGGCTATACGAAGGTTAAATAAAGGACGATGAACTATGGAAAAGAACAAATACAATAAAGGCATCGTAAAATAAAGGCTTCATCAATGAATATTACAATTCTTCATCAGTTTTGATGTCATTATTTTAGTCTCATCATCATCGCCATTAGCCAGAATACGTTCACTCCTGAATTAAACCTCCCAGCTTTAGTTCTGGTTTGTAATAATCCAAAGGCTTGATAAGCAAATTAAAGGTTGCAGTTAGGTCATTTAGAGAAGTTTTAATAGAGTCTGATACAGCAACTTCATGATAATTTTCCACCTTGGTTAATAATTATGTTAAGGGTTTACTCACGTAACTGTTTAACAAGGTACTCGACTAGTTTCAAACCATGCTAGAGGCTTCATATTCATGAGTAGCATTCCGCCACACACGACGCGGCGATTGTGGCGCTGCTACTCTTACGTCCGTCGTCATACAGTTACGTGAGAACACCGATAATATAATAATTAATTTAGTATGTCTCACGAAAGTTATAATAAAATTCCACCTTGATCTTCAAAAAGGGGGTTATAAATTTTATCTCCTTGATATGGGATCCTTTGCTATTCTCTCATAATCATTATGGTCTCATAATACCATTGGCGCTAAACTCATATGAGTACCGTAAAACATGGCAACTTTACCATATTTTAGAACAAAACACGAAATATATTTTTAACCATAAGACGCATAGAAACCAAAACTATATATTTAGAATTGTAGTCTATCTGGCTCACTTTACCGTAATCGTCATTATATACAAACGCTTACTTTAGCCGTATTAAAGAAAAAACAACATGGGTAAAGATACCAAATTTTTGGCAACTTTACCTACGCGCCGTATTCATCGTGTATTGCATATTAAAGAGTTGTTGAGGTACAGAGGGCTTCATCTAGGACCTCTTCGTATTATAATGCAAACAATATGAGGAAATCTATAAAGATAACGGCTACACAGTCATTAGGGAAAGTTGCCACGGGTTTCATCGTATTTACATACAAATAATTTGTTACGCTCGGGGTTGTCAAAAAAGGAGGAACATTTTTATGACATGTATATTTAAAAAAAAATTAATAAACCTTAAACCTAAAGTAAAAAAACGCACAAATTTCTAACATAAATATTATTCCCTTTTAAACTAAATTAAGTTCTAAAATTTTAAGTATTTATGTTTAAAATTGTAAAAAAGGCTACAAAATAATGTTTAATCCTTGACTTTTTAATTTTATGACTTCACTATCTCCATAGCTAATTATAACATCACTTCCGTATAATTTTTATAGTGTCTAGCTCCGAGTTTTCTGCGGTTTTGTTTCATGGGAGCCATTTTGGCTGTAAAACAAAAGGTATTATTAAATACATTATATCTTATCATCCAGGATATTCACTATTATGCTGTGAAATTTAGGTATTCGAAAATGGTTACATACACACAAACAAGAAAAAAACATTTATTGCCAACCCTAACTGTAGGTAAAGTTGCCACAAAGCAGGCCGTGGCAACTTTACCTAACCTGTGTCAACATTACCGAAGCGATTATTTATCAATAAATTAAAGAAAAAGCAATTGCTGACATTACAACAGTAATCCCAACTATAATATACATACAAGATCAAAATTTCACTCACCTGTGACAAATAGTTAAGGCTCTGTAAGCACAATTTAGGAACAACTAACTTTTAGCTCATTTTCACGCATACATTGTGACGGCCATTACTGGCATAATAGCAGTCTTACGTCTAAGCAAAATATAGTAAATATTTCCTTTTAATGTCTAAAAAATACTTCTATTACAAAACAGAATTCTAGTGGGTAGATTTTTAGATAAATGAGTTTATACCGAATACCTATAGTATGGTAAAGTTGCCAAGGGCCCGGTAAAGTTGCCATAGTTTACCGGTACGTGACACACGTCAATACGCCACGGCAGTAATTGGCAGTTTGAAAATAAACCGTTCCTATTTGGTCGTTCGAAAATGCAACGGCGTCTATTTCAATCCTTGTGTACTATTAACGGCCAGCTATTTTACACGTGTTTAATTTTAAATAAAGAATGCAAGGAAAATTTTCACATAGTGTTGTCAGTACGTGCCTTTATAAAAAGTTGCGGGATCACATTTGGAGTTTACGTGTTAGCCGGAAAAATATTGTAGATAGATCATAAATATAAGATTAAATACTGTTTTGCTGCTGCTGTGCACCATTTCCCGGATAGATTAACCGAAAGAAATATACAAGTCGGATATGAATAGGGTCATCGGTAGAGGTCGTCGCCCTAGACGGACATATAGCGATAAAGGGCCAAATTAAAACTAACTTTAACCGACGAGCATGCATGAAAAGACTGATGACTGTTGATGAAACGAAAGAGGTGTGTAAGAATCGTAGTAATTGGTATCCCATTGCCTCTGCCTACCCCCATGGGAGACAGGCGTGAGGTTATGTATGTTTTTATGTCATAAACGATATCTTATGATAAAATTGTTTAATGAATGCTCGATATATTTTTTAATAATATTTTGAATGGGTCTTGTAAACATTATTTTTAATAAATTTCTCTGCACAACAATAAACATATTATGTACGTTTACTATATCTGTAGGTGTAATTTTACGATGATCTAAAATATTGATTGGACGTCTGCCACCCTTTATGTCACCATCAACCATCAACTCATATTAAATTAACGACTAACATTAATTAACAGTTTTGGCTAACCTATTTGTTCCTATTTAAATATGTATAAAAAAACGTGATGTAAACATTGAACAAAGCGCGGTTACTCATACATATCAATATGTATGTATGTATGAATTTACATGAAAACGCTTAAGTACCTACAGGGTCTAGGTCAGGGGTTCCCAACCTTTTTCTTGTCAAGGACCGCTTTTATAATTCTTGTTCAGTAAAGTACCACTGTTATTGTAACTTTTTTCATAAAGACATAAAAATTGTGACTTTTAGATTATTGAAATGTGTTACTTCTTTCAGTTGTCCATTTTAATATAAGTTTTATTCAAGGCTTAATGGTATTTATTGTACAGGGAGGTAGTCTAGTGTATTTTTTTCATTTCGCGGACATTTATTTGCTTTCTACTTACCATTAGTGATCCACGGACCACCGGTTGAAAACCACTGGTCTAGGTGTATATTTGAATATTTTATGTACACAACCGTTTCCGTATTATTGTGCGTTTGTAAATATTGATTCCTTCATACCTATGCTTATTTTCAATTCACGCGTCGACAAAATTACGCAAACAAGCAAATATTTTGACACAGATCTAAAACAACAAAAAGCGACAATCAAATCGTCAGTCATAATGATATGGCATATCTATTATATTTATATCTTTGTTAGGTCGATGTCATGTTACCTTATTACCTAACCTTCTTCCTTACTTATGATGTTTTGTTACTTAGCTTCAATGCTTCGAAGTGGAACTAATAACTTAGTACTTAGTGTTAGTAAGAACGCTTCGAATCGATATCGACCGTCTAGTCTAGCACGGCTAGCACTCGTGCCCGTCATGCGCAAATAGTTCTACTGACACGATTTTATTTACCCTGAAATATGGGAGCTTAATTAGTGGCTGGTAACACTGATATAATTCAAATCGGATTGTGTTCGACTTGGATAGACGACGAATACTTCAAATGGAGAAAATTTTAGTAGATTTTTTTTTTAGTTTCATTGCAAATGGATATTTTTATAAAGGTTGATAATTAATAATATAAAAGTTATTTGATTGATTGGCGTATCTTCTACATGGCCTGAAATAGGTAATTATTAATTAATATCTACAAAAATATAAGTCTTAAAAGAAAAACAATATAGGTACCTGTCTACCAGTATAAAATAATCAGGTTTGAAATTACAGTGCTTATTAAAGTAATTAGCTTTGAGGTTTCCCTCCGTAGTCGAAGGACCTATGACCTTTGAGGAGCGTTTATACATAATTAAGGAAAATTGCTGAGGAAATTACTTAGAAAACGTAGCTTAACGACAGGAATAGTCTTTAGGTTAGGTCCTAGGTCTGTAGCTAAAAAGAAAACAATTTAAAACGTTTAAGGTATTATTTCTAGACAACTTAACCCAGAAATCTGCTACTAGACTAAATGCCAAATCTATGAGCAATTTAAAAACAAATCTTACAAAAAAGCCATTAACGATATCTAACAGTCACGAATATCGATTAAAACAAAAAGTGGTTTTCATACTAATCGTAATCATATCGATTAAACATGAAATCGCTTATATGATAATGATTCTTTATTTAAGCTATTATTGCTATCATCATTTTCCCACCGAATTCAAGTAGGTGGTAGATAAAACTAAATGCAACTTATTTTTTATGATAGTGTAGAAATATTTTCTAGAACATTCGATTCTCTATCGCTATAGGTCGCAAAATCCACCAAAACTTGATATTTAAAAAACTATGTCTGTCGCTGCTATATGCTTTGAAAAGAAAGGAACAACACGATAAGGAAGAATAACGGTAATTTCAAATTTGGAAGTAACCGTAAGATGTATAGAACAGAAAGTTATAATTTTGTAATGCTGTTGATGCGTCTATTTTACGCATCTCGGAAACGGCTCTAATAATTTTATTGTTTCTATTGAAAATTGTAAGTAAAAATAAAAATATTGATCGATCCATCGAGTAAAGTAAGTCATTAGGTATTTATAAATGAAGTCATTGCAGGAAATTCTTGTATTTGTAAACAATACTAGTTTAATTATTTCAATACAAAGTAGGACAAGTTCAATTCATTAAACATTGGATTCACTACGCATTACAATTTCACAACAATTCGCTTCGTATTTATTTACTAATGTACATAGAAAACTGACTCAGTTATCGCTGACTTGAGTATAAAGAATATTCAAAACATTAAACAAAAAGAGACCGTAGGTTCCACCGAGATTTGAACTCGGATCGCTGGATTCAAAGTCCAGAGTGCTAACCATTACACCATGGAACCTGACAATTTAGTTGCCAATTTTGCGGTCACTTTCGTGGTGTTAGGGAATTCGAAAAATACTGTGAAATTGCTAATTAAATTATACGGTTTTGAGAATGTATTGTTTATTTGAGCTAGCTTTTGTTTAATCGTACAAACACATTATAATTATTATTAGATTGTTGTATACGATGTTACATTTCGGTGTCTATGAATAGGAAACGAAAACTTTTTTTAATACAGCACTGCTGTTCAAATTTCAATGAACGAATCATTTTCCTTGATCGGTAAAAATTAGGAAACTATGACCCACCCCCAATGCCAGGTGTTGATAATACATCAGCTTGCCTTTTCGGGGAATAAATTATCCAAGTTTTATTTTTGTTTCGAATAGGCACGGTGACGATTGCTAGTTATCTACGTCTATAGTATAAAAACGTGGCCCATTTACTATGTGGCTAATAATCAATGGGAACTACAACATCCTAATGTATTTCATCATGTTTTATCATTATAATAACGGCAATAAAGTAGTGCAATATAATACCAAGCTCTAGGTATCGTCTGAGTGACTGAGAATGAGTCGCCAACTGACCAGGTCGTGTCGTGAGAACTAGGTGGCACAGGTGACGGACGTACCTAATGTTTATATTATGAATCAGACTTAATAAGGTGTTTATTGGTTGTGAGTAATTTATTTACTAGATGTTTGTATAACTTTGTAGTGACCAAGTAGGTAGGTAAGGTACTTATGTGAATAATTAGATATTCGTGGAAAGCACATGTACCTATTTGTGTTCTAAATTAGTTTTATTGAATGCTGAAAATATCGTATCATTCATGCATTAATTTTAATGTATATTAATTTTTTTGTATGCAAATAGGTAGAGACTAGAGACACCTTTAAAATGTAAATAAACTCAACTTTAATCTAATATTTTAATTAATAATTTTAGCAACTAGAAATTTTTATGTTAATCTGTAATCTCTGTATTACTATTATATCTGTAATATTATTGTTATTAACAATTACTTTCTCCTTTTTCCAGGAACCTGTGACGATCCAGTCTAAGTCTCTTCACTGGAAGAAAATCAGCCCTTCAGACCATCTGTTCATCCCACCACAAGACACAGCCTGCAAAGTGTAAACCGACTGCTATTCGTAGCACGCGGCTAGGACCCACAAAATGTTAGACCGTCTTGTTGTATGGTAGGCAGTAACACCTTATAGCAAAATCACCAGCTTTCAAATGCTATAGCAAATATATTTATAAACACCACAGACTGACAAACATATGGTCAGTCTGCACTTGATAGAAGCCTGTCAAGTATTTTTATACAAGTGCTGTGAGTCACTTAAATTGCATCTAAGTATTAGAACAAAAGCAATTTTTTCCTTTTTCTTTAGGCAAATCGAACTGAAATCAGAGACTGGTATGCTGAGGTAAATAGACGTTAAGCTATTTTTTATCTGTGTTACACACGCATCAACTGTCAAACGTGGCAGTGACAGATAGTTTGACGTTTATTTATGTCAACGGTCCGTATTTAAATGTTCTTGTATTAATAATTATTACTTAAAGTGTTTAATTCGTGTACTTAGGAATACATGCGACGGTAAACGACGTGTGTATTTAATTGAGAATCAATGTTTTATGTTTTAGGATAAGATTATTTGATCTGTCACTAATAATTCAAACAATGCAAGAGAGTAGAGACATTAAATCATGAAGTTTCTTTTTTTATAGTGACGAATGTGTAGCCTATGACAGATTAATAAGAACAAAAAATGTTAGGTTAGTACTAGATTTTGTTTAGATAAACACTTAATAGAATAATAATTTCACAGTCGTTTTAAAACTTTAGATCACAAAACTATGTGGCTTAGCCATGACTTAGGGTAATTTAGTTTAGTAAAAACAAATTATTTGCCTGTTAGATTATATTGGCTATAAAATCATATTGGTCGTAAATTCATTAACAAATGGGTGTCTTCTAGTATTGATATTAGTATTTATGCATTCCAAAATATTTCTGTATTCATACTTCCTACCATTTAAATTTTGTGTGAATTAATTTATTGTGAAAGGGACTTACTCAGACAGATCGGCGACACTAACATCATACATAGAAAAAAACATGTATAAAATGAATTCTGAGAAATAATTAGTGTAAAATAATATTATAAAATATATTTAGTACATATTAGTAAACAGTTCAGCCTATAATTTAAAGCTGGCAACAAAAAAAATGTTGGGATTTAAATTTCTAACTGTGAATAGCTTAGAATATTTTATTAATGTTAGCTAACTTTTTTAGATTTTAGCTAACTTTAGCATGTCTTATACCTACTATGATTATTTTGACTGGTTATTTACCAATTGACTGGTTATTTACCAATATTTTTTAATTCTTTATGAACCAGAACTACATTAATTTTATTATGTTGCCTCTCTCTCTGTCTGTGTAAACCTTGCAGTGCACCATAATGTCTGTGATTTTGTTTTTGTTTTCAACCAGTATTGTGTTAAGTATTTTTAATACTATTTATGACCATTTTTTATACTTAAATTAAGTATGTGATTTATTTGTGATTTTTTCAGTTTTGTCATGTTCATTGTGTATTTTTTGTGTAATTATTTTTATCACAACAATTTAAATAAATCGTGTCTTAAAATATTTATCTAGTTTTTTTTTCATTCTTTACGTAACAAAACGGCTCTTATTCCAAGCCAAGGAAAGATTTTTTAAATGGAAAAGCCCGCCACAACCTCCAAAAACCGCTGCAATTCCTGTAAGTCAGGATCTACAGTAGATACAACCATGAAAACACCGGTACACTGAAGTCCAGCGCATCCAAGAGACATAAATGACTGTCTTGGAACTGTCTTATTAGAGGAGAAGAAAAAGATATTTAGCATGTTGCACAAATTACATTATTTACTTATTACCCCATGTTATTCGGAAATCGCACCCAGCGCCTGTACTAACAAGTTGAGTATTAAGCACGCATAAAAATGCCAAAGCAACATTGTATGATGCAGATAAAACAAATCAGATTCTAGCACATCAAATTGTATGGCCACAAGCCAACTGCTACTGTGTTCAATATAGTATGTTGTCAAGCAACATAAAATATAATGTGCACCTATTATATTATTATGTTGAATTGAGCCTTCTAAAGTAAGTGCCGAAGAGCACAGTAAAATATCATAAGAAATAATTAATAGTTTTGATTTCTTAAATAACAGGAGATGAGATTATAAATATGAGTTTGTTTGTTTGGATGTTTGCCCGTCAATGATATTGATGTGTATGTGTGCTGACGGATGTACCTATTGTATTCTACTTTGCTGTAGTCACATGCCTGACATAATATCGCACCCTTAGAATGAAAGTGACCGAATCCACAAACTGCAAGTTCTTATGGATTAGTTCCTTGTATATTTACCAGTGATCTACGGTGTATATTTTTTAACGCTAGTATATGATAAAATCGAATGTAACAGAATTTTTTAGTTAAGTCACTTTCATTCTAAGGGTGCGATATATTGGTCGGCGACGGCGCCCTTCGCGTCCGGCACTGATACAAGCCATGGTGCGGAGCGAGGGGGACTGGGATGCCGTCTCCTCCTTCTGCGAAGCAGTCATGCTAGCTAAGGAGAAGGCGGGGCGCGTGAGAGAACGAACCTCTTCACGCCCCAGCCGTCGCGAGAGACACTCCGGGCGTCAGGGATCGCGCGACGATCTCCGGCCACCGTAGGTGGTCTGCGGACGGCGAGCAAGGGTAGCTCGCCGCCCGACCAGAACCAGACCCGTGCGTGCGGCGTGTCGCGTTCTGCGCGCGCCTCAAAGAGCCATCAGACCACCACAGATGGGGCCCAGTAGGGCTGATGCCTAATCCGGAGCTGCGGACTACCTAGCGGGTTTACCGGGGCTCCGGCTCGACGGGCAGGAGTAGGAACAGGGTGGTTTTTAGTCAGTAAGAGTCTGACACTCCCTCTCGCCTCGCCCAAGGCGGGAGAAGTCATTGGATGATTTTCCACCCTGAAAAAAAAAAAAGGGTGCGGTATATGTATAGTATGGAGACCACTCATATTACTTAAATTAAACTACGCGCAGAACTCGTCCACAGAAGCATAATACAACTAAATAAGTAATGAAATTAATCAAGAATTAAATTCTGTGTGATTAGCTTTATGTTTCTTAGCTACAGAAGAGTTGTGATGTTGTAGGTTGCTTTGGAATGTGACGGACATGTGGCAAGACCTGGGGCCTTACGGCGCATTCCAATAAACTACGGATCGTTAAATTTGCTTACGAGCCGTAGAATTTTGACACATTTTGTATGGAGCTTATGTCAAAATTCTACGGCTCGTCTGCTATTACAATTGTGTCACAATGGTCGATCACTGAGCAGTGCAAGAGGGACGGAGCTATGTAGGTTGTATAGCGCCGTCCGTCTATAAGGCCGTAAGGCCCCTGTTATAATGCCGATTTTTAAAGAGTGTTCAAATTAGCTCAGAGAGAATAACGCACTTTTTGGCTCAACTACTATTTCGCTCATTCTTCGTGCATTGTCAGTCAAGATGACAAATATGTGGTTTAAATTAAGTCATAAGAGGTTTCCCTGTATGGTATGCCTTGTATAATTTAAAATATAGATATGGGGTACAGGAGACCTTCAAGTAAAAGATGAAAATAATACAGACTGAGGCAGGAGGCAGATAACACAATCAGAAATACCTGGTGTTTTCACGGAAGGGTTATTTGTATAACAATAAATAAAAAACAAAGTAATTAAGTAAAAAAAATTGAAATTTCTTTAATCAATCTTAGCCTAAAATTACATCTTAACCAAAAACAATAACCTAAACATTTATAAACAAAAACCACAGACAATATTTGTAGGTATTAATACTTCTTGATGGTCTTGCGGATGAGTGCCATGCGCTGCCTGTGTGCTTCAGTGACAGCTGCACGCTTGTACGGCCGCAGCTCATCGTTACCGAATCCTGGGATCCACATGTTCCATTGTCGTTCTGGAATATCAATAACATTTTATGAGTCTTGATTTATATTTAAAGGAACACAAAGATAAATAATATAATGAGAGAGAATTGCAATTATGTTATATCTAATTTAATCATTATATTGTAAATATGTACTGTTATACTAACTGCCGTACTCAGGAGACATTGAACAATTACTTAAACTATTCGTTAGTAACGATTTGGTTCCGAATAAGTAACCATTAAATGACTATGGTGGTAAACTATATAATACTATACATAAGCAGGAATCTTGCTCTGATAAAATGGACAGAATCTTATAAAATTGTGATTCTGAATCTGAATGTAAGTAGTGTATATTATTATTTCCTGAGTTAATTTGACTAGACCAACAAAATGAGTCAAGTTTGACTACTCACCCAAATGAAGTTGAACATCCTTCAACTCCACATTAGGTGCATGCCGGTGCTTAGCCATGGCACAAGCGGCATTCAGGGTGGTGTCAATGAAGTCATCGGCAAGCTGCAGCAACATCTCCTCAACTTCTTCATCAAGCTGCACTGTGGGGTCCACCTCTCGGACCAGTTCTTGAAGACGGGGCCGGCTTAGCAGCTGGAATTGTATATTGTTGTTGTTATTAAAAAGGTATATATGGTAGGTTCATCTTTAAATCCTTAGTATGCTAGAGTGCAGATCTGTGCGAATCACAATGTGTTTGCTAGTATCCATATATCCGCATACTAGGGGTAAATAGATAGTATCTGCTGGTTACATAAAATTATGAAAATTAAGGTTCATATGACAATGTCATGTTAATTTTTAGTGTTATTTTGTGGCATTTTAAGTATCCCCAAATATTATTCAGTGCTAAGTACCTAATTTTCATTATTGATAATTATTCATAATTAATCAATAAAGTACTAATTGAAATGAGGCTGATACTACTTTAGAACATAGGATTTTCTTTTATTACCCCAGAAAAATACCATAGGGTAGGTCGAAAGTAGCTCAGCACAAATATGTGTGTGTATGCATACCTGTGTGGTCTGATCTCCAGCGCCGCTCTGGTTGGCTTTAGCTCCAACTTGGGACTGTGTACCCATAGGACTGTGCTGTGATGGCGAGCCCTGGATCGAGGTAGCCTGCAGCTGAGGACTCTGAATCGGATTGTTTACGTACTGAATAGTCCCCTGATTTATCGTGCCTATCGTCGGCATATTAGCGCCTTGTCCCATAGAATTATTAGCCATTTTGAATTAATGTCAATTTATTTTATAAAATCAAGCTAGAACTCTGAATACAGTTCAGATTTTTATTTTTATGATTCTTTGTTGCTAAACACGCACGATTGATTGACGATTTCACTACTTGACATTGACAATTTCATAGACAGTAGAGACATAGACTATTTTTTTACGAGTTTACGGTTTGGATACAAGGTTTTTGGCATATCAAATAATAATACTAATCGACTAAATTAGTACAATTTTAAAAGGAATACTTCATTATAATGTTTAAATGCAATATTTTTTTATTTGATGACATTAGCGACAATAGCGACATAATAATTAGGTTGGTAGAACGAAATAGTATGAGATTTAAAGCATTTTTTTTATACGTACTAATTATATGTATAACGAGGAATGTTAGAGGTTAGAAATATACAATGTGATAGGGTTCGGACTTCTAACCCGTTAAGGCTGAGTACTACATCTAATTTTATGGACAAAAGTCGGGGGTCGAAGGGGTCGAATCCCCTCCCCTTAAAATTATGGCTATTTTAATATTTTTCTTACTTTATGTGATATCAAAGGCTATATGCGTCGTAGAAACAAAAAAAAACGACAAACGGTAGCTAATAACCTTGGCTAACTAATTCATTACTTTTTTCATATGTTTGATAATGTTTTGGTGAGAAAAAAAATAATTTCTGAATAATCTTTACCGAAAAAATCGCAATTTTTCAATATTTTCAATAGGGGTTTCAAACCCCCATATTACTTTTTTGTCGATAAAATTAGATGTAGTACTCAGCCTTAACGGGTTAGAAGTCCCACACCTATCACATTGTATATTTTAATTAAAAAAATATTTTCTCAGAAATAAATGAAAGAATTTAATATTTTATATGAATATATTATATTATTTTCTATTTAATCAACTTCGTCCAACAGTGAAGAACTGTCAGAGAAATCAGAATCCATAAACAAATCTGATGGCATATTTTTACTTTTTGCATCTGCCACAAAGCTTTTCAACGCATCCCGGATATCCCAGCCGTGGTATTTAAGGCGCCTGAAATGAAAAATACAAATATTTAAATAAAATGTAATATTTCATTTACAAAAAAATACTCTTCGCATTGGCAATCGCAAACGATACTACAGGGTTCCATTCCCAATTCTAGTAAAGCTCAAAACCCCTCTCCTGTCGAGCATATTTTTTTATACATTTTAACACATTCAGTGCCACCAACTCGTGTCCATGTAAATTTTATTCCAGTGCCGTCGACTCGCCCAGCGAGTTCAATGTTTTTGCTATTTCTTTCCAAAATGCAGGTGAATTTTCTGCTTTAAATAATACTGAAGACTAAACATAACCTGATCTAAAGAATTGCGTGGGGGATGCGAATCTATGGCACTGAAATAAAATTTACGTGGACTCTCCTGGCGAGTCGGTGGCACTGAATGTGTTAATGTATTTCTCACACCACCTTATTGCATTAAAAGCCAAAACACCTATTATAAATGCAGGCGAGGGTTTTCCTTTCCTGATTAGAAAGTATGTACTTCGTTCTATGTAATGAGCATACTTACAATTCAACTTCAGTTTTCCTCAGCTGTGTTAGATGCTGAAAAGCATTGATTAGCGCATCGCTTTCTTCAGGAGTAGGATTTATAAGTGATAGAGAATTCATATTCCTTATTGGATGCTGAAACAAATATAGGAACAAATTCATCACCATATCAGTCCAAATTCTCCATCCGAACATTTTGGGTTAAGATCGGTTACTAATTTCGACGGCTCGTACGGAGTGATACCACGGCCTCATCGAAAACCGACGGGAAACAACGCTTGCGTTTGTTTGTACGTGTATTTCGTTGTGTGAGTGAGGTTACCGGAGGCCCAATTCCTCCATTCCCAATCTTCCCAATCCCCGATTTCCCAAAAACCCTTAAATTCCCAACCTCCAAAAGGCCGGCAACGCACTTGTAACGCCTCTGGTGTTTCAAGTGTCCATGGGCGGCGGCGATTGCTTACCATCAGGTGATAGGTCTGCTCGTGTTCCATAAAAAGAAAAAGAAACTTACCTGAAAGCTAACATTCATCATTTCCTTACTAGGATACGTAATAGAGTAGATATCATTCGTAATATGATATACAGAGTTATCCTTAATAGTATAGATAGTGAAAATAAATGTCCTTCTGAATTGAAACATAGTCCCGCTATACTTTTCTTTGAAAATTCCATCAATAATAACTTGAAGTGACTTTTTCTGCAATGAAATAAAATCTATTTAACATGATACTGGCATTACATAATCCGACATATTAACCTAAAGGAATATTAGCAGCAAATGTGTAATATTTTACATACATATATCTATAATATAAAAATAAGTCGGGTTTTCCTTCCTGACGCTATAACTCCAGAACGCACGAACCGATTTCCACGGTTTTGCATTCGTTGGAAACGTCTCGGGCTCCGTAAGGTTTATAGCAAAGAAAATTCAGGAAAAATTTAAGAGAAAAGAAGGAAAACAGGGAAAAGCATTGGTGGCGAAACGGAGTTCGCCGGGTTTGCTAGTCTATTATATAAAAATAAGTCGGGTTTTCCTTCCTGACGCTATAACTCCAGAACGCACGAACCGATTTCCACGGTTTTACATTCGTTGGAAAGGTCTCGGGCTCCGTGAGGTTTATAGCAAAGAAAATTCAGGAAAAATTGCAGGAAAACAGGGAAAATCATTGGTGGCGAAACGAAGTTCGCCGGGTTTGCTAGTCATTTATATAATTATCACTCGGGTAACAAAAAAACTTAAGAAAAATCATATATTTAAGAACTACCATAAGGATTAGTCACAGAAAGCTCTACAAAGAGAGGAGTGGAAGGATGTAGGGTGGCTTTTGCCCTGCAGTGGGACGACCGTGGCTAAAATAAAATAAACTACTCACATTATGTTCAAGTACATCGACGGTAAAGGTGCTCCTGTCATGCAGTGTCTCAGGGAAGGTGGAGAGCATATTGCTGATGTGTTGTTTAGTCGTGCACGTCTTGGCTCCCTGCACGTACGGTTGCCGTTTTGAAGGGTTCATCATATTGCGCGAGCACTGTGTGTAGTGGTAGTATAATTTATCCGCCTCTGGAATTGAAAAATAAATGTTTATTATCGAGGGCACCTTAGACGGAAGGACGTAAGACGTATAGCGACCAGATTAGCGATATATTAAAGAAGGGCCAAATTAAAAGTACCTTTAACCGACGAACATGCATAAAAAGACTAATGACTGAGACCTCTCAGTCATTAGTCTTTTAGTGTGTAGTAGTAGTGTAAGAATTGTAGCAATTGGCGTTCCATTGTCTCTGTCTACCCCCACGGTAGTCAGGCGTGAGGTTAGGTACGATTTTTTCAAAGAATAGTTTCCTTCAAGCAAAGAATAATCTATAAACTATGCGCCGCTTCTGCGTGTGAGAATATGCCTTTATCTCTAATGCTTGGCAGACGACTTGAAGGTCGCAGTTAGCTGACCAAAGATACCATCCGCACAAAGACTGGTAGGTTAAGACTTACACCTGAATCATAGATATTCATAATTATCAACTCACCGGACAAGTCGCACGACAACGTAAACACAGCTTTATCATCATACAGCGGCTCAATCTTTTTCTTACGTATCTTCGGCGGCTGGTCATAGTTGGAGAAATATAATGTGACGAATTTTTCAACCAACATCTTAGTCTTCCTGTCCGGATCACACAGATAGTTTCTGTAGAATGGATAGACTATACCATTCTGATTTAGTGGTATGCCGTCCTGAAAGAATAGAATATATTTAAATGTGTGTGTTTATGTCTTTAATAACTGGAAGGATCATTAAAATAAACAGTGGCGTATCGTGGTGTAGACTAGACATGAGCAAAGTCGCAAAACCTCTAGCTAAACCATAAAAATAGTCCCTAATACTATTTAAATTCTAGATGTACTGCCATATACAACATTTTCATGTATGTGTAGACCAGGGGTGTTACAAATATTCGCATCGGCATCTACAAATGCGGAATGTTCGCATTAATTCAGACATCTGCATTCACATTCGCATCCGCATTGATCAATGCGGAATTTTTACGGATGTAGATTGTAAAGAAAGTGGGCGGAGCCAGATTGGCTCGTGCTTCGCGTTTGTTTTGGTAATGGCTAACTTCATTCGGTAAATGACGAATAGGAACACACTTA
Source organism: Spodoptera frugiperda (assembly GCF_023101765.2). NCBI lineage: Eukaryota > Metazoa > Arthropoda > Insecta > Lepidoptera > Noctuidae > Spodoptera > Spodoptera frugiperda. The sequence goes on along the minus strand of NC_064229.1, from coordinate 7,385,884 downwards.
TTGGTTGGTAACAAGATCCTACAGGTTTTGTTTGTCGTGTTTTTTCTCGTTGATAATTTTATAGTTACAGTGATTAGTGACTTTACGCTTTATTTCATAGTTTTTTGATATATTGAGTGAAATGTCGCCACCAGTAAAAAGCAGTATATGGAATTACTTTACAATAAATAAAAATGATCCAGAGAAATCGGAGTACAATATAAGCAATAACAGTTACTCGCGGAAGGGTTTAAAAATGTTTATTCAGTTACTTATGCACTCAAAATCCGCATCCGCGGATGTGAGCTTCAAATAATCCGCATCCGCGGGTGTCTAAATTTACGCATTCGTAACAACCCTGGTATAGACTGGAACTTTTTAAACTTGAAACCGTTTGCTTGGCAGAATCACTTGCAAACAGAAAAAACATAATAAACTAATAATTTACCAGCTCAGTCAATCTTGGAAACTTCATAGTAACTGTTTTGACATAGGTCACAGGATCTAAGTCCGCACACAAAGGATTGCCTTCCAGCCAGAGCTTCTCTATCTTACTACTGACTCTTGATAATTCAGCAATTGAAGGAATCTGTAGAATTAATCAATGATTAATTAGATTTGATTATGATTTGTCATGTTGATTCTAGTTTACATGTAACATTAAATATACAGGTTTACTAGTATTATTAAGCTTATAACTTAGGGGATGGGAAAATGAAAAATATCAATTATGTATTTAACATAACATGTTGAGTCAGCCAAGCTATTTAGTTTGCATTTGTAGGTAAAAAAAAACCAATGGAATCAATACAAATACTAAATGGTAACCATTGGTTAGTGTTCGTCCTGAATGATGGTTACAAAAGATAAAAACTATCTTAAAATGCGTATTAAGTTAAAATAATGGTACTTTCTAAAATCACAGAATAAAACTAAATACTTTAAAAACTTACATTGTTGTAGCTAAAGTTTACAGCAGTCAAATCTGCCTTAATGAAGAAGTTCAACACATCTAGTGGTACTACACTGAAATTAAATTGTGTTTGTTAACACACAAAACAATGATGTGTTTCCACAAAATATATTATAATCCATGTTAAGTGTATCATGCAAAAAATTCAAATGCAAATTCTGAAGGCTGCAGGTGCACATATTAAAATGAACATGAAATTGTACTACAGTAAAAAATAATAAAATCACATACCTTAAGTTATTATGACTTAAATTCAAAATCTTTGTATCTCTTCCCATTCTCAGCATCAATATTTTGAAATTGGCAAGTAGAGAAATTTTAAAGAAAAATATTCTTTTACTTGTAAATTCTGAAAAAGAAAAGATGTTCATTAAACTTTAACTAAGTCAAGCCTGTTCAACCCTTAATTGCAAGTCTTAGCAGTTAGAATATTTTCATACACAAAAAGAAATGAAGTGAAGCCATGAAGTCCACCAAGCCTTGCTAAGTATGAAATACAGCAAAACCCCAGGTGAAGATGGTATCACCACAGAAGCCCTAAAAATAGGAGAACCAATTCTGTTGCCCCATATCACTAATCTGTTTAACACCATATTAAAAACCGGAACTTTACCCAAAACCTTTTGCCACTCAAATATCATAATACTACACAAGAAAGGAGACAAATCAGATTTGGCTAACTATCGACCAATTAGTCTAGTATCTCACCTATATAAGGCATTTATCAAGGTACTAGAGAATAGAATATCTGGCAAATTGGACCAACAACAACCGGCTGAACAAGCAGGCTTTCGTCGTGGCCTCTCTACCACGGACCATCTACACACTCTGAACCAGATTATAGAGAAATATTCCGAATTTAATCTCCCACTATACATAGCGTTCATAGATTATTCCAAAGCGTTCGACAGTCTCACCCATTCATCAATATTTACAGCACTACACAACCAAGACATCCACCCCACCTACATTAACTTGCTTCAGAACATATACCTCAAAAGTACCGCAGCAATAAAACTACACAAACTCGGCCAATCCTTCCCTATTTCTAAGGGAGTCAAACAAGGCGACCCGCTATCTCCGAAACTCTTCACCGCAACCCTTGAAGAGGTTTCAAAAACTTTCAGCGTGCTGGAGTACGAAGGGCGTTGTCGTCGGGGAGAAAAGGTTAACAAACCTCCGTTTCGCCGACGACATAGTACTCTTCTCTTCTTCAGCATCTGAGCTAGGCGGCATGATCAACGAACTCAGCGGGGCGAGCCTTGAGGTTGGACTGAAGATGAACATGTCGAAGACCAAACTAATGACCAACAGTATAAAATATAGGCTAGAAGTAGATGGCGCAGAAATAGAATACGTCCATGAATACATCTATCTGGGCCAAATAGTCTCTTTCCAGGCGAGACAAGAAAGAGAAGTTGCTAGACGCACCGAAAACGCCTGGAAGAGCTATTGGTCCATGGGGGACGTAATAATGAAAGGAAACCTTCCATTAGCACTTAAGAAGAAACTCATGGACGTGTGTATTCTGCCCTTCTAACCTATGGCGCTCAAACTTGGTCTTTGACACAACATCAGAAGTCCAAACTCAAGGTTTGCCAGCGGGCCATGGAGCGCAGTATCTTAGGAGTTCGACTGTCGGATAGACTAAGAAACACCACGCTGCGCTCCATGACTAAAATCATCGACGTTGGTCATAAAGCCGCCAGCTTGAAGTGGAATTGGGCTGGTCACGTCTGCCGCATGTCGGACGAGCGGTGGGCAAAACTCACTACTGAGTGGAGCCCGCTCAACGTCCACAGACGTCGCGGCAGGCCCAAAAGGAGATGGCGGGACGAACTCAACAGCTATGACAAGGATTGGCCGCAAAAAGCTTTAAACAGAGAGGAGTGGAAGGTGGGTTGGGAGGCCTTTGCCCTGCAGGGGATTCGATCATGGCTGAAATCTAAATCTAAATCAAAAAAGAAATAATTGTATGAAATAATAACAAGTTGTCTAAACTTACCAGGATCATCACAGAAATTAGATAAGTCCAACTCGCACATCTCATTAAATCTCCGGCTCACAACACTATTTACAACCTCATCAACGGTGATCATCTTTCCAAAGAAGTCCATGGAGGTTTTATCGTAGAATAAAATATCTATGTTGTACATAGTCCGACAATATGGAAACATGAAGTCGAACTTAATTATTTCAGATATAACGGTCAAACTTGAAGTGTAGAATGTTGCTATGTCGCCTTGAGTAGAACAGTTTATAGGTATTATTGCTACTCCAAAGTATGTGTGCATTCTTTCGAATAATTGCTGTAAAGTATGTTGCCAGTTGTGTATCTGTGGATTAAAACAGAAATAATGAGGACTTAGGTATTTCTATTTTTATGTGTAGGTATAACTTAACTTTACTAACTTTATGATATAAAATTATAGTTGTAAAGTATTTAGACATTTCTCAACTGTTCTCAATATACAACAGATGCTGTAAATGTTTACATTTGTAACTAATGTAGATTTAAAAGTGAAGTGCAAGAAAACTTATTTTTTTATCTATCAGATCAAAACTCAGACTATAAGATCAAAAATAGGTAACAAAACTTACCATTACTTTATGCAGAAAGTGTTTTGCCACTTTATCCTCACTTTTTAGACAATTTTCAATACTTTCGGCGAGTTTCGAATAAGACGATTGCCTATTAAGTAAGAATTTCTGATATTTCTGTAATTCATGGTCATTGAGCGCCATGGCGACAGGATCTTATTTAATTATTAATTTTAATATTATTTACACAGTACACTAATAAGTCATAGTATTATTATATTAGAATAATCTGCTGTTTATTTTGCTAATTTCTAACAAATCAGTCAATGACAAATGACAATATTACATTATTGACAATGACTGGAGGTGCCTTTGAGTGATGTGAACTGAACGCTAAAACCGTAAAAGCTGTGAAAGAGCCTAGAGCTGGATGCGCTTAATAATACTAATTGTCTATGCAGTCATTCATGATAATAATTTCTATGGTAGGACAACTTTGACGTTGACTGCTGCACGTCACGTCAAATTGACAATAATTAATCACTCGGTTGGTTAAATTGCGTGAATTAATTTTGATTTCTATCAGTATTTATAAATATAATAACAGCTTCTAAACAAACATGAAGCCTGCATTTATTTCAATATGTAAAATTGCACTATTTGTGTTAGTTTTTATGAGTGTAATATCTCATGTAGTGATCGGGGATTCGTCTGCTAAAAAGCTGCAAATTGGAGTCAAGAAAAGGCCTAGCGAATGTCCGATAAAAAGTAAAAAGGGAGATCTTCTTCATATGCATTATACGGTAACTATTAACAATTTAATAACAGAGTAATCTTCAATGAGATATAACCTCTTGTTCAGGCTATTCGATATTCTGATAAGATTGATTCTGACTGATTTTAATGAGTGATACTTAATATTTTCAGGGTACACTAGAAGATGGAACTGAATTTGATAGCTCAATCCCTCGAGGGAACCCGTTAACCTTCACACTTGGGTCAGGACAAGTCATAAAGGGCTGGGACCAAGGTCTAATTGGAATGTGTGAAGGGGAGCAAAGGAAACTAGTCATTCCGCCTCATTTAGCCTATGGCGAGGCCGGAGCCCCACCAAAGATTCCCAAGTCTGCAACATTAACATTCCATGTAGATCTCGTTAAGATTGAAAGGAAGGATGAATTATAATTAATTTTTCATCCCGATAACCTTCAGTAGTTGTTTATTTCATTTTATTTTATGCTAAGTTATATGTGATATTGATTCAAATGTTTTATAATTTTTGAGTAAATAATTATTTTTTACTTTTATAATCACAATGTTTAATTATGATAAAATGTGTACTGCTGAAGGAAACAAGCTTGTTTGATTAATCCCTTATTTTCTCTAATATCACAACTTGTATTAAATAACTCAATGAGGCTATGTTATCTATTTCATAGCATTATAAGTGAAGTGCAAACATTCAATGTTACAAGTGGTTTTTGATGCCACTTGATTCGATAATATTAGGTATACATATACTAGTTACAGAAATAACAATAAATTCTGCTTTATTATTTGACAATCATAAAAAATATTATTGTTTGTCTGATTATGAAACAAAAGTGTTAGTAAGAGGTTGCTTATGGGCAGACGTGCTCTACCGTAGGCCGCATCATCACTTACCATCAGGTGAGATAGCGGTCAAACGTCGACCCATTAAATGTAAAAAAAAAAAAAAGAAAAGTTGTAAGTTCTTGACAACAACAAAACAACCCTAAAATATAATTATGTTCATAAACAACAACAGCTATAAAATTCATCAAAAAGCGTAGAAAAGAAAGTTTAGAACTTGTGAAGTTTATTGTATATTGCTGTTTCTTGTGAATAATAAATTATCACAATATTTTTCTTCCAATGTCATGCATCTTAAACAAAAACAACACTTCTGAAGAAGTTGGAAAATTAGGCAATATTTGTTAATGACAACACTTCATTCCTCTTGTATTTTAGTAATATACAACACTGATCTAGGAATGTCAGTAAAGTCAACGTCATTCAAGGTTGAGTTGAAGGTGTCACTTGTGTTATCTTTCGATTCTGTACTCTGTCGTATTTACAAATCGTCTTTATCCAAATTTAACACGGTTCAATGATTTCAACTACGTGGTAAAATACTAAGCGGTGTAATAATGGTTAAGATAATATTTCTCCACCCTGATTTAGGTATTGGTGGTGCTGAACGGCTGGTTATAGACGCGGCGCTTGCTTTCAAGAATAAAGGCCACGATGTAGCCTTTTACACGAATCATCACGATCCTACGCACTGCTTCGCTGAAACACGGGATGGTACGTTTCCTGTGTCGGTTGTCGGCGACTGGATACCTCGCTCCATATTCGGAAGATTCAAAGCCGCGTGTGCTTACGTACGCATGGTGTACGCCGCTGTTTACATGGCGTGGTACGTGATACCGGTAGAAGAACCGACCCTCATATTTTGCGACCTCATATCTCTGTGCATTCCATTTTTGAAAATGGCGAGAGGACCATTCCGCGTCGTATTTTATTGCCATCATCCCGATAAACTACTCACTTCTGAAGGAGGTTTATTGAAAAAGGTGTACAGGGCACCATTGAACTGGCTGGAGGAGCTGACGACAGCACAGGCAGACAAAGTCCTAGTCAATAGTAAATATACTGCACGGGTGTACCAGGATGCATTCCACAGAATCAAAGAGATACCTGACATTTGCTATCCATCTATAAACACTGAGTACTTTAAGATGACAACACCAAAGCCTTTAAAAGAGGTTGTTCCTGTGGGGACTGATAAGTTTATATTCTTGTCAATAAATAGATATGAGAGGAAGAAGAATCTGCAGTTAGCGATAAGAGCTTTTGAGCATTTGAAGCACATTTTGAATGAGGCAGACTGGAACAGGGTGCATTTAATAATGGCGGGTGGATTTGACCCAATAAACTTGGAGAATATGGAGCATTACATTGAGCTGACTGATTTGGTGGCTGAGTTAGACATAGAGGATAAGATTACATTTATGAAATCTCCCAAAGATGATGAGAAAGTCTCTCTATTATACAACTGTAGAGCTTTGGTGTATACTCCATCTAATGAGCATTTTGGCATTGTGCCTTTAGAGGCTATGTACTTCAAGAAGCCAGTGATTGCTGTGAACAGTGGTGGACCTACGGAGACAATAGTGAATGAAGTGACAGGTTTCTTGTGCCAACCAAACAGTAAAGCCTTTGCCCAAGCCATGAGTAAATTGGTACTGAACCCAGAGTTAGGTGAGAAGCTTGGTGAAGCAGGATTGAAGAGATTTGAGACAAAATTCTCCTTTGATGCCTTCACTGATCAACTTGATGGTATCTTGACTAGGGAGAGGCAGATTGTGTCTGAAGCGAGAGCCATTGAGTATGAGAACCGCAAACGTAAATAACAGGATGCTGGCACGCCAACAATATGCGATATTGTTTGAGTGTGCATACTAAAATTAAGCCATAATACAAGTCATTGTTCCAATGATTATGGGGGATTAGAAAAACTTAAATAAAAATCTCGCAAAGCTTACATAACTAATTGTAATGCTATTAAATGTTTTGTACATAAAGTCATGTACATATGTATGTGATAGTGTAGATTGAATGGCTTAGCTTAGGCACTGATAGCAGAGATTGTTATTAACTTCAAATAAGTGTAAACAATATTAGATACAGAAATATAAGAGCAATTATGTGATAGCTTAGTTGCCAATTAAACTAGTATGTCTAAGGTCTTGTTTCACAATAGCTGATAAACTTGTATTAATGTAACTGACAGATAATTTGATCTATTTTCCACATAACATGTAGCAATATACTTATTTAGTCATGCTAACACAGAAACTTGATCAGACATTGTGAAGCAGCCCTTACCACCATACTCAGAGTCATTTAACAGTTACTTATTACTTAACCCAGTCCTGAACAAATGTTTATATTAATAAATAATCATTAAATGTCTCTGAGTGCGGGAGTTAGACTTATAAGTAAAATATTTGATACTATGTCTAAAATATTACTTTAATTGATAAGCCAGTTGTTGTTGTAAGCTGTTTCCATGTGATTACTAACATAGTTGTAAGATATTTGTTGTGTTGTTCATAGAGAATAATATTAGCTCCAAATACCTTCCATAATATTGTATCCATATTGCTTTTAGTTGCTGGTTGACTAAAGCTTTTAAAATTAAAAACACTACTTAATATTTGAAAGGATTAGATAATGATGTGGTTTCTAGCTATTTACTTAAAAGTTATTTTTGTATATGGAAACTGTGCCCTTAGTACGAATTTGCTTTACGTTAAAAGTAATCGAAACGAGAGCGCGTTTGGCGCTGTGTTTGGTTGGTTCTATCGACCCGGCCAATCAAATCAATGCATAACTAAGGGTTCTACAAATATATAATAGGGATACTTCCCTGGGTTTCGTTTTTCGTTTGTCTTACATTGATTCATTGTATCTGATATAATTTGTGCTTTTCTTTTTGAAAATTTGTATTAATTATTCTTTTCCAAAGATATTTCTTTTAATTAAATACACAGTAAAATGTGTTTATTAAAATGTGATGTTTTTGCATTTTTTTTCTTCAATTTACAAAAGTGATTTCATATTTGAGCTTTAGGTATGTTTATTTTGTCCTATTAGCGTAGATTAAATTTTAATATAGACATAATTTGTTGACTGGAAAGAGAGAGAATCTTCGTCTTATTACAATAAAAAAAATAATCATAGGAAAATGTATGTTATGTTTTGTAGACCGATTTTGACTTCTATTGCCTTGAAGATATGACATGTTATAGAATGGTAGTCGTAGAAACAAATTTGAAACCTTTCGCAAATGCATTTTTTAGCTTCATTGATCTTACTTTTTATAGAAATAAGAGTCAAAATCGATTGGATGAACTGTTTTATTATATATTTTTTTAAATATGCTCTTTTTACTGCTTAATTATTGAATCACTGACTTTTGAACTTAGCATTTGAAACTTTATTCCAACTGGTTAAAATATGTATTTCATTAATAGAATCTGTTACATATTTTTGTAATAAGAATGCGTAAAAAAATATTTACATGTAGCCATTAAAGAAATATTTTACAGATTAGCGTGTTAATGTTAAATGAATGTACTGATGTAAATAAAATAATTGTAAACGTTATTAACTAGTTTTTATTTTTTTTTAAAGTGAGTATTTTTGCACTTTTCCCTTTTTTTTAAATGCTAATTGAAGTTGGTGGCAAATTAATACCTACCTTTTCTTCTATTTTTTTATGACCTCACGTAGTCGTACCTATAGTATTTATTTTCATTTTCTTGACTTTTTTAAATGTCCCCTCAACCTAGGTTTTGTTGAATCTTGTTTCGTAACACATGACACTTAGACGCGGAACAACAATTTGTGCATCACGCAAAGAAATTTTCCGTACGGGAACCGAACCCGTAACACGTTGTACTGCGCTAACCTTGCAGTATTTATGCGTGCGACAAGGGATGTTGTAAAAATTCCCTATTTTGATTACTTACCTTTTCCAATTTTTATTTTAAAACTTGGCCATAGTAGGTAGGTACTTACTACTCGTATACTTATCTATAGGACCTATCCATGGGTACGAAAACGGATCTAACTCATATTCACATCGTTTTCTGTATGTTAATAATCTACAAATCTACGATTACATCGCTGGATGGCTGTATCCGTTTAATAAAACATTATCTACGTCGATGACTAATCGGAAATTCTATACCTAAATATATATTATTTCTATAAATAATTACTTATCTAAGTAGATATCCAATAAGCACTTAGTACCCACTACATAATTATAATTAGTTCACTCTAGCCGCCAGAGAGGGCAGGGGTTACAAGATAATGTGTTTCCCGCACACACATGGCACGGGACACCTAGATGATTTTTAGTCAAACAGTCATGCAGGTTCCACCTCATGGTAAACAGATGATTGAGGTCTCTCCTGTGACTCATTTAGGGGGATCGAAAAAGAACGAGCTCCAAGGCCCGTGGCTTCGTGGGTACATATTTAAGGATAGCTTTTGCCCGCGACTTCGTTCGCGTGGAATAGTGACTTCCGGCAAAGGAGATTGTCCAAAACTGGCTATTTTTGAACAGGCTGCTCAACAAAAATGTAATTTACCAATAATTTTATTTATATTTTAGTAAATGTCTGATCCTAATAACTTTGTATCAATTAGCAGTATAAAAAATCACATTTATTTTAGTATTTGTTATGATAACCAAGTCAGTTGACTTTGAATTTGACTTCAGTGCTGTCAATCTGTTGTGTTTTTCGTCAAAATGACAGATATTATTCGCTTTGTTCTTTTGCATTGTGAGTGTTGTTTTTCTAAGTCTTCAATGGATTCTGATTCTTCACTGCTACTACCTACTATGGCTAACACATAAGAGGCGATGGTTCCTATACGATTGAATTATGCAGAAATACTGCTAGCAGCCTACTGGAAGGTTTCCCGCTCCCTTCAGTCAACTGCAGTTTATTGCGTGGGAAAATACATAGTAGACACATTAAGTAGGAAAACATATTTTGTATATATATTGCTGCAACTGCATGGTGGGCCGTAGAACAGTAGATTGCTGTGCACATATAATGACTATTACATATTTGGTTTTTGAGCTGGGCAAGGTACCAGGAAAATATTAATCCACTTGCCCAGTTGCTAGACCATATTTTAATTACATTTGAATCAGATTAATAAAGAATTTTAATAAAAAAATGTTTTATTTCATGCATAAACAGCTTCAATAAAATGTAAAAAAAAAACTAAATATAAATCTGGATACAAAACTAAGTTTGTATCTTCATTCTTACTGATATGAACTATTAAATCAAACATAGCTGAAATGCTTGTTCAAAAATAGCCAAAGTCCCATACAAATTGGTCAATCTCCTTTTGGTTTTAACCACATAGTTCCCGATCTCGCGGAATCTCTTCAAAAATGAGATGTAGAAGATATTCCAGAGAACTCTTCAAAAATCAACATAATGAGCTCTGCGTTTGAATTTAATAGATGTATACTCACTTAGGGCATTGAAAAAATAGTTTAAAAACGGACTTAAATTAAAGATTTTTGAAATAAAAACTATCCTATGTCCTTTCTAAGGTTCTAAACTATATCTGTACCAAAGGAGATGGCTAAATGACTGACCCAGGCATAATAACAAGAATACGAATTTCACGCTAACCCGTATCATTTAAATATTCACTTATGAATTATTTTGTGTTTAACTAATTCTTATAACTTGGTGAACAAAAATTCACAAAAAATAAGTTTTGTGACTTGGAGGGGGAGCCTATAGCGCGCAATAGTAACACTAACGAGTCCGCGCACACCCCATCCCTAACCCGACGCTCGGCACGGGTCCGCGCCCGCGCCGCCACCGCCCCTAACCGCCAGTGACGCGAGTACAGTACGATTGAGCGCACGTACGCTCCTGCCGCGCGCCGAGTAGGTTTTTTCTAAGTATTAGTATTGTTCTTAATCTGTACAAGTTGTGTAATTATTTACTATAATAATTAAACGGTCGTTATAATAAATATTTATTGAGTTATTCACTCCCTCGACCTATAGTTTCATAATTGATTTTTTTCTGTTGTGGTTTGACATGACAACACGGAAGTAGGTACTGCAAGCTATTATTAGGACATTAGTTTCCTCGAAAATCAAATCGAAATAATTAAACGAACATCAATTTTTAATAACGGTAATATAATGACTTTTTTCTAAAACGAAATAATTGTAAATGTTTTGATCGACACAAACACAAAATATATATTTTGTATAAGATTGCACAATCTTACTATATATTTTGTGTCTGTCCTTGGTTACTTTGTGTTCATTATCTAGTATAAGGAGAATTGTTTACCTATGTACCTCATATATAAATAACTTTCGGCTCAGGTACATCAAAACGCCTTGGTAAAAGTTCACAGCAATGTGTTGTAGTTTGAAGTTTTTGTAACGTTGTTTGACGTAGGAACGCTACTTTATTTTCAGGATTGCGCAGATATGCAAAGTTTCTGGACCTTCTTAATTACAAAATATCCATTTTTAATTATGCGACTTTATTTATTGCTAGGTACCATATTTATACAATATTTATTTGTACGGGTTACGACGTCCATACTTTGGTTTAGCCATGTCCTTTCAACCAAATCCGTCAAATAGTTGCGGAGATTAATGGTATAAGCATAGAATAGTGTTCGACGTGATTCTTTAATTTGACATAACTTTTTTATTTATGAACCGATTGACATGAAGCAAACACTAAATGTTAATTGAAGCCTACCACAATATATTCGTGAAAACCGCATCCAATTCGGATCAGCCGTTTCTGAGATTAGCGCGCATAGACGCACAGACAAACAGACAAACAGACAAACAGACAAACAGACAAACAGACAAACAGACAAACAGACAAACAGACAAACAGACATACAGACAAAAAAAAAGTTAATTACATTTTTGGGTTCGACATCGACATAACAATAACCCCTGCTATTTTTTTTATTTTTATTTTCAATGTACAGACAGCACTTTTCTACGATTTTATTATATGTATAGAAGTACGCTACCTACCATGCTGGAATGTGCACCTTTGCCTTCCCCCTTAAATAAACGGCGTGACGTTACAGGTTACGCTACCTGCAATGAGTACCTATGCCACGATATTCAGGTATTTACACCTATATGTATGTATGTGCACTGGCACATCGGCGCGCGGTACATCGTGAAACTGCTTTGCCATGCCGTTTCTATCCGTATTTTATAGTATTTAAGGTTTATTTTCAATTGATTGATTTATTCTCAGTATCTTCGCGGTTGTACCTAATTACTTATCAGCAGGATAGACTGACTACCATGAAGGTCCGCAAATGGTTCCGTTTCATTAAAATAATCATTAAACAAAATCACTGCATTATTGAGATTGATATCTAGAGTTTATCACATACAAGTAGGTAGGTTACTACTTAGTACTAAGATAATTTGTGTTTTAATGAGTAACTAGTAGATAGCAGGCGTTATCAAAACATTTAAACGGTTTATTAGTAAATTAAGTGAAAACATAACATCTAAGTATTTATTTATTTCTGATCCGGAGCTGCGGACTACATAGCGGGTTTACCGGGGCTCCGGCTCGAAAAGCAGAAGTAGGAACGGGGTGGTTTTCAGACACTTAAAAAAAGGTATTTACTTATTTATAAAGAAAAAAATACCTATGTATACCTAGTTACTTACCTACTTAGGTACTTAATACATTGCCTTGTTGGTTGATGGTAGGTAGAACGGTAGCAAGGTTACAACTGTGATTAGGTAGATATACCTATTACGTCTGTCGAGCAAATATTTTTTCCTGAGTCGGAAAAAGTAACAGCAGCACCCTTTATTCCGTTTCTAACTGCGCTCTTCAACCCTTCTTACCTATACCTATAGTAGGGTGTAAACGGAACTGTGACGAAACGCTTCCAAATGGCAACAACAGGTGATGGCAAAAACGAGTTCTATTATCAAAAAAATAAAAAATAAATTCAATGTTTATATTATGTACCTACCTTATAATTATAGTTGTAATCAGTTAATTACATATTTTAATTTTTAAAACAGTGGCTTTGTTCTGATGTTGCATGAATAATACGAGAACTAAAACGATTATAAACCGTTTTAGTTTATAAATATATATTAATTATATATAAAAAAATTATAGCGTTTTTCGGGAGCGTTCCGTTTACATCCTTCATAGAGGAAACCTATAGTCTACGAGTGATCTGTGACTTCGTATTAAAAAAATCTAATTTCAAAATATACATCCCTATTACAACTTATTTTACAGCAGTTTATTTGGACGCGACGCATGACATAGGCGAGAACTCGAGGCTCAAAATCGATGAGGAAATGCATTTGAACCCGCTGCCAAACAAATTTTAACTCAACTGCTACGCTTTCAGAGTTAAATTCCGAATAATAAGTGGTATTTGAAAGGTTAAAGACCTTTAGTCTTCAGTGGAAATTAAACTTTAATACACGGTGATAAAGTTAGTTTTTGTTAGTCATATTATTATGAATACTAGAGTCCCACTCAGACACAATTTTTAGCCGATTCCTAAGTTAGACAGACTTTCGGCCTGAGCTATAGTTTCGGCGAAACTGAAGACGTTAAACTTGTTAAAGAATTAGAATCAATAACATTAAAAAAGAAATACTTTATTTAAGTACATGTAACCTAACAGATAGATTTTACTAGGTATTTACTCATTTACAAGATGTGGCGAAGACGGTAAATAAAAGATTTTAGGCATATAACAGAAAAATACAACATAAAATAAAACAAAACGTTCCCAATATACATAATTATTATGTGTAAGTAACAACTGTTCATACCTAATATACTTAGGTCGGTAGATTACGATTTTCGGCCTACGAAGATAACCGAACTTAGCCGAACAACAACGTCCGTTAGTTCTTTTCATAAATACATTTACTATTTAAATCGGCCTAATTGAAATACCTAGTTAAAACCGATTTGAGGCCGAAACACGATATTTAAGCCGAAACCAAAACTAAGTCTGAACTTGGCCTGACTCTAAAAAACACTTAGTCGTGTGTTCAGCTTCTAGATCGGGAACACTTATATACTTAAGGGTGCATTTTCATTAATGTAAACAAGAGTAAAGAGGAGCGGATAGGAGAAGTTAAAATTATAATGCACTCTACTTATCTTGTTTTAAATGGAGTATAAATATTTTATGTTTTTTTTTTTTACAAAAATACTTAAAAAGAATGCTATGATATTCCACTGTTGAGTATGATTACAAGAGTTTATTATTTTTGGTTTACACATTGAACGCCGTGGTGGTCACCGGTGACCGACGTTAGCGGTGGATTTGCCTTCAACAGTTTTCTATTGGCAGTCAAAGACTTAATGCTAATTCAATATTGCATATACTTTAGTTATGTGTGTAATTTATACCGATTGACCGTTGTTATTAAAGTATTGAAGGTGAAAGGGCACGAAATTATTTATAGGGAAGCTTTTCACAGAGGTTCTTTCCGCTCATCGAGCGTCAATGTAAACACACCCGAAGTTTAACAAGTATATAAGCGTGGAATGAGTCTGGACATCATTAACATACTATTTTGTTTTATCAACGCTTTTAAAATAACTTTAGTCATTGGAAATTGTTTTAGGAGACGACCAATATTGTTAAAAAGCCTTAATAATTGAAGAAAGCTTGTATAACCACACCCTGTTCGGTAAATAATGTTCAGTAAATACCGCAGAGTTTTATGTACGATAGTTTTGTCGCAAGATCGATCGGTTTTCAGGGCATGCGCTTTGCAGATCCTCCTACATAACTTGCGTAGCGTGGTTCGATGCATCCGTTAGTGGGACGCTGACTGTGCACCGATCGAGACGTGGTGCCCATCTGGGTCTCAAGAAGAATGGCGCCAAGTAGGGGGCTCACTATCTTGGGCGAGGAGCAAAGGTATGTAGCTTTGTATTCATATTGTTTATTAATTTCAGGATTTCGAAGATTTTTGGAGCTATTTTCGTGACCTTCTTTTTCTTTAAGATAGTTGGGTGTGAATTAGAGACATCGGCATCGTGAGAAGAACAATCTTGTTCTTTGAATTCTTCTTCAATCTTTTTTGCAGGATTAATTATTGTTTTAGCAGTTTTATTAATATTTTCTCGTCTTTTCGCAGACGGAGGCCTGTTTGGACGGCTTTGGTTTTCGATCTTCCCTGGCGTGCAAGCGTCAGGTCACCGCCCAGCAGCCGCAGACTTCCACCAAAGGTAGGTGATGCCTAATTTTTTTCTTCTCTCTATAGGTGTAGTTGCAGATTCTACGAGGAGGCGAGAGACCACCCCCTACGCCTTTCGGTAGCGTAGGGTGGGGAGGGGGGCGCGCGGTCTTCTTTGTTGTTGGCGTTGCATTTTTTTATTGTCTTAGATCACAGGTTCGATTCCTGGTTGGAGGTGTTATTAAGTGTTGTTTTATTTTTCTTTAGAGGCAGCCATTCAACGATGGATTGTTTTAAAAATGTTTGTTTTTTAGGTTTTTTGTTAGGTGCCTGGTGTTACATCCCCGTCAGTTTCAGTCCTGGGTTCGATTCCTGGATCAGTAAAATGCTATTTGGTGTTCTTTTTTATTAAGAGAAATAGGTTGCCGGATAGTTGCTGCGATTTTTCTACTTACATTGTACATTCTTATTTGAGACATTTTGTAGACACGATAGTCGAGTGCTAGCGAGCGAATGAAAGCACGAGATTCTGGGTTTAATTCCTGGGTAGAGCAAAGTATTATTGAGTGTTTTCTATATTTAGTTCTTTGTCTTTAACAATAATATTACTTAACTGGTTATATTGAAATAATTACTACGGAGGGTTTTACTATAGTGGGGCCATTACTTTTACAATGCCAATGCCGTACGACTCGCATAAGTGTGAGCGAGAGACAAATACAAATTTTATTCTACTTCCTTTTTGACTGCATCGTTGGTCGAGTGGTTGCAAGTGCGACTGCCGTACAAGGGGTCTCGGGTTCGATTCCCGGATCGGGCAAAGTATTGCTGGGCTTTTTTCGGATTTTCGAAAATTTCTCAGTAGTAGCACGGAGTTTGGAAATGTGCCCAGTATATGGCAATAGGCTCACCACCTATATGTATGTATGTATGTGTGTATGTATGTATTGACAGACGATATGTATGTATGTATTCATTTTTACACTGCGGCCCTGCACAAGTTGCTAATGACTGACAAAGAGGGGCGAAGGGGGGGGGGGGGTAATGTATCTGCAATAGATTCCGTAATGTATGTCTCAGGTTAATGAGTGAACACCCTGCATATCGATCATGATACCATGCGGTGCAGGTCAATGCACTTACAAGGTCTGCACCCTGCAATGCAGTACTTTACAGGTTGCGCGGCGCTTGCGTGAAATTGAAGGAGGGACGGGGGTTCACTTCTGTTCAGATCTCACCGCGCTTGAGTGGTTATTTTTGTGAGGGGTAGGGGGGGTTTACTGCAGTGTATATGTGAACGGGAGGGGGGAAGGGGTGTCATAATAATATTAATTGAAAGAAACAAGTAGTCTTATTTATTGATTGGATTTATTTAATACGGAAATGCCAGCTAGCCAGCTTAAGAAACTGGTTGACCAAAGTACCATTGATTTTCTTGCTTATTCTTCTCTACAAGAAATTTAATTAAAACGGCCATTGCTGTTTTGGCTAACTGATTGGACTTCAATACCAGTAGAGACCAATTAAACATTTATTTTGATGTGACCCCTCTTGTTTGAATCAAATGTTTTTTTTAAACTCGTTTCATTGCGTGACAATTGCCTCTAAGACAGTTTTACAAATTCGGATAATAGATACTTACATATCAAAATTTCTTTCGTTCTAGGTCATCACCACCTATGGCCGACGTCATCTCGTCTTAGACCAGCTGATGGATCTGTTCAGCTCGCTCGATGTTTCCAGTTGACCCACTCATCCGCAACCAACAAGCAAGAACCCAAACACAAGCATTTAAACAAACCCAACATCAAACTCGTTATGCAGTCTCACACATTACTTAATGTACCAAAGTAATCTGTGACACCAAGTCAGAAGTACCAAGAGGTGTTTTGAAACTTGAAGCATAGCCGCTCTTTCGAATTCGGGGCGACTAACATCGAACATCTACCGGGACAAGCTCAGCTTGCTGTAACTCACCGGTCTTTTCCAACATGGAGTCTACCTCCATGTGTTTCTTAATACCCCTTGTACATTTTCATTGTATATACTGTTTATTCTATTTAGTACAGGCACGGTAAGGGGTCCAGAGAGGCCTCAGGACCCTTCCCCCTTTTTCATCTTTAGTTCTTTTTACTTTGGGAGTTATCTGACTTGGCCCACACCGGACCGCGCCTGTACTAGAGACGTAGACATTTAGGATAAGGTCGGCAGAAATACATTAACTGAACGTCATAATGTGTTTCTGCTATTAAATGGGATCCGAGGCTCTTTGGATCCAGTTCATCAGTAGCCTTCAAGGCTGGAAGATCTAATGTTCTATTAAAGTCACTCTAAGAACCAACTGATGAATTCTGTTTCACGAGCCCCGAATTTCATCTAATCGCTTAACAGTGACTACAAGGAATCCTGATATGTTCCATGATGGGGATAAAATGTTTAAGAAAAATAAAAAGACTCTAGAGTTTAAATCCCCTGATCTAAAGCGCTCACAATAATTTAACAAATTAAAAATATAAAAATAAAAATAAAAAATGTCTTTCATTTCCTACATTTTTTGTTTTTCAGTTATTTACACCTTTTTTGTTTTTTACTGTTATGTGTGACTGTCCTAATATTATCTAACCAATTAATATAGTTAACAAGAACGTCTTCCAAGGTGAAGGTCTTCTACAAATATTGCCAGTTATCTCGGTCTCTGGCCAGTTTGGACCTGCAACCATGTTATCTTCCCACCTTGTGCCACTTAAGTTGTCAATTTCCTTCGTTACACACTTTTTCAACTATCTATTGGGTACCATTTCGTCATAGCGCTTTCTTTCGATGGCATAAGTAAATAAAATACACCATCATCACCAGCCTATACGTCCACTGAGTAAAGGATAGGATCTTCTCATATGGAGAAGATGAAGATGAGCGTTAATCACCACGCTGACTTAGAGTGTATTGGTGATTTCAAACTTTGATTTACAAATTATAACTATTCAGGTTTCCTTTCGGTAAGCAATCGGCACCGGTTATGGACATTTGCAAAACTAGATACCCCATGGGAGATGGGGTTTGGGGAATGGGATAAGAGAAACGGGGAACCGAGAACAGGGAACAGGGAACGCAGAATGGGGAAAGGTTAACGGGGAGCGAGGAATGGTGAACGGGGAGCGAGGAATGGTGAACGCGGAACGGGGACCGGGGACCGGCGAACAGGGAACGGGGAACGGGGAACGGGGAACGAGGAACAGGGAACGGGGGATTCCGCCGAGCCGGCCCATTCGTGCCCAAGCAAATCATCAATCTCCCATACCTAAAATTGTACATAGGAAGGATGACATTCCTTAGCATCACTTTCTATGATTCTAGGAATCTACTATTATTGTTGCTGTTAAGCAATTGATCTGCTATTATGGCGTATTATGGCGCCAAATTTCGATAGGTTTGTTTTTTTTTTACGAAACATACGGTAATCGACCAGACGTATTACCTGATGGTAAGCAATCACCGCCGCCCATGGACACTTGAAACACCAGAGTCTTTACAAGTGCGTTACCGGCTCTTTGGGAGTTTGGTATATATATTATGTACTTTTGTCTAAAAAATGGGGTTCGATTCCCGCGTAAAGCAATTCTTTTGGGTGAGCCACAAATGGTTGTTTCAAAAAAAAAACTGGGTCTCACTGTATGTGAAATGGAATGTTTGTAAACACACCCGCGTCCCAGGACAAAATGGTATTCGTCTATTTTGCAAAGAAACGTTGCCCCACACGTTTAAATCTAAATCTTTGAAAAATAGACGAAAAAATAATGAGGTGTTTTTTGTGCCTTTAAATACATATACTTTGTTTTTTGTCTATCATAGTGATGATTACGTTAGGTTGAGTTGTATCTCAATTTAATATAATTATAAAAATGTTAACTGGATCTGTAGCAACTTGGCAATGTATTCATAAGTTAATAATTTTGCACGCCGTAAGGCAAAATGTATCGGGACTATACATACCTAAATAACATCATATCTGTACCTACATTTTATGCAAATAAATGATTTCTATTTCTATTTCTATTTCCATGCTAATGCTAATATGTACGTATAAAATTGCTGTTATTATGCATTTATTATGGGATGTGGTGATAAACGACTCGGAGATAAGCATTCGGTATAGGATACCCGCAACACCGGCTGATTTACAGGTGCGTTGCCTGGGGAAGGAGAGGGGTTGGAGGAGGGAAGCTGAATAGAGCATAATATTAAGTATATGGCTAGTAATACTGCAGACTGCGGCATATCGCATCGCGCAAGCCCTGAATTTGAGCCTGCGCGTTGGGACACTACATAGAACTTTCTGGAACACTGAAGCTTTATGTAACAAGTAGGTCAATCGATACTCAAGGTGTGGTCGTATCATAAAGCCTCGTGCAATAAGGCAACATGTGACATGCAACATGTTGCATTAAGTGTTGCGTAACATGTTTAAATAAGGCAACAAGTGTTAACTGATTTCGCTCGCATCATTCGTCAACAGCGTTTCGTTAAAGGAACAAATGTCATTTGTCCACTTGAAAACCTATGATGCTCAACTGCATGTTGCTCACATTTTTTTATGTAACAATACAGACTGATCACCTGATGGTAAGCAATCGCCGCCGTCCATGGAAACTTGAAACACCAGAAGCGTTACAAGTGCGTTGCAGGCCTTTTAGGGGTTAGGAATTTAAGGGTTGTTGGGGAATCAAGGAATGGTTGGATTGAACGCAAAGATGTGCAACATGCAAAACATGTTGCGCATCGAATGTTGCCTAGTGAACTTCAGGCATAAAGTTTGGATAGTTAAATAAAATGATAATATACGACACTGCGGAATACGTTGGAGTCTGCGCGATGCAGAGTACGTTGTACCCTCACCCTCTCCACCATAGGAAACGCACTTCCTCAGTGCCGCAGTGCGCCGTCGACCTTCGAGCTGAGCGTCACGTTTCGCTTGACCTCCTCATCCAGGCTCATCATCCTTGCTGGTTATTCGAAGGTAGGTGTCTTCTGCAATATATTCTTCTAATTCCAGTGCAGAAACTACTTTCCAGTAAATTTTGTGATTTTTGGCTCCAATCCAGGATTCTGTGACTATAGATCCGTATGTGGGTCATGGGCGTGGCTCTGCTAAGTCATGAGAAATTGTCTTCTAGGTCAGTGGCTCAGGAAGAACTTACGGCACATTTTTGTTGAATCTCCCAAAATATGATGATTTTCAAGGCTTTAGTCTAATTAATGACTACTTTTTTCCAGGTTTGTTTGCTGATTGTCTGCAGCGGTTCGGAGTATACGTGCTGAGCGAGAGTAGCTGAGGTGTCCCGCTAGGCCCACAGCTACAAAGCGCTTGTACAAGTAAGTGCATTTTTTTTTATAGTCCCTCATTATAGTGGCAACGTTGTGGCTGCCAATTTTTTTTTTTTACATTATTGGGTCGACATTTGGCCGCTATCTCACCTGATGGAGCATTGTTGATCGATCGCGGACCAGAAAATTTCAAAATATTTGGTACTAAAGTATGTGTACACATAAATATTTTGTATAAAGGTCGATCGCGAGGATCTCATTTAGAAAACAAATCGATCGCGGTACATAAAGTTGGCCACCCCTTGTAAGGTCGATTTGGCCGCTATCTTACCTGATGATGATGCAGCCTAGGGATCTGCATAAGCCAATGTTGAAAATGAGATCCTGGGTACAAATGCATATAGTATCTCTGAAGTAATTTTACGGATTGCTTAGAAATTAATGAGAGGGATGCATGGATGCCTATGCATTTATGTATGGATGGATGGATGCATGGATGGGTGGATGGATGGATGGATGGATGGATGGGTGGATGGATGGATGGATGGATGGATGGATGGATGGATGGATGGATGACATGAATGGATGGATGAATAAATGAATTAATTAATGCATGCATGCATACATGGGTGTTTGGAGGCATGGATGCATGGATACTGGGATGCAGGGATACATGGATGCTTGGATGCATTTATATATGGATGGATGTATGCATGGGTGCTTGGAGACATGAAAGCATGTATGTAAGCATAGATACATGGATGCAAGATTGCATTCGTGGATGCATGCATGCATGTGTAGGTGTTTGGAGGCATGGGTGCATGGATGCTTGAAAGCATGTATGTATTGATTATGGATGTATGGATGCATGTGTGTATGCATGGATGTATGGTATTGGTATACTAAACACGGAGTCTGGCATTGTACCTGTTACCACAACAGATCAAATTCCTCCTCTACTAATACCCTTGTCTACTGTTATACTACCGTCTTCACATCACATCACACACATACTCTTATAAATGTTAACCTATATTTCATTCATATTTTCAGTTACTCTACCGGAGCAGTTTGCAGTCAGTTCATTGGCCACAGCACACGAAGAATCATCACTGAAGATGGCGCGCCACATTTACCCCAAGTCCTCAAATCTCCAGCTACTAGTCTAAACTAGGTTATTCAGTCAGAACCAACTTTCATAGATTACCTATTCAATGCAATAGGTAATCTATGAAAGTTGGTTCTTGTGCTTGTACCTACTCTAAACTATCTTCCTCAATAATGACATAAAAAATCCAGATCCGCCCCGTACGTGACTGGGGTTGCAATGGAATACGGGCCCCAACCATGTACGGGGCCAAACTAATTTAATTTTAGTTAAATTAAGGTGAACGAACAAGCTTAATGCGCTTCTTGATTAGATAGACTTTTGAATACCCGTAGCAGTTTATATTTGGCGACAGCGGGCTTTCATAATGTCCAAGACTGCGATTGTATCTTGACTGGAGTACAGTACCTACCTGGGACCCATGTCATAGCGACAGTTACAGTCTTAAAACAATTACTGGACGTGACTTGTAGGAGTATGAACATAAATTCACAGCCCTTGTCAAACGACACGCTTGGGTAACGACTTTAATCCCACTACAGAGACTATTTCCTTGAAAGGAAATCCCACGGATTTGGCTTCAATTTAATCTGAAGACTAACGGCCGCACAGATTAACGGCATGCGGAGTGATCGCGATTACAAGTAGGGTATAACATCTGCTCATTACAAAGCTTCTCGTCTAGTTTCTGGGTAAAGTGCGAATCTGTATTGACTTGTATTCGCGATGCAGGTTTATCCCGAATCTTGGTTTTAAATGGTACATGCTTTACACATGATCCATTAATTATATTTTATTTTAAGTGACTTGGTGTTTTATTTCCCCTCATTCAATTATTTTGGCAGTTGGCTGGAGTAACCAGTTAGAGATGAAAACTTTTTTTTATGGAATAGTGTTTACCGTCGTGTTCCGCCACAAGTAAACGTATCACCTGATGGTAAGCAATCCGCCGCCCAAAAAACCAGAGGCACTACAAGTACGTTGCCGGCCTTTTGGGTTTGTTGGGGAATCGGGAATTAGGAAGACTGGGCAGGGGGGAATTGGGCCTCCGGTAACCTCACTCACACAACGAAACACAACGCAAGCGTTGTTTCACGTCGGTTTTCGGTAAGGCCGTGGTATCACTCTGGTCGAGCCGGCCCATTTGTGCCGAAGCATGGCTCTCCCACACTTAAACATTAACTAATCTGTGGCAAGTAAACTTAAAGAAACGGATCTTATTCTTCATCTATGTCTTCTTGGGTTCAATCCCCAATAAGATAGATCAAAATATAGCTACCTGCACTAGAACATCAGTACATTTATCTGTCTTCTTTTAATAGCAGTGCAAGGTACTATTTTCATGTGCTCAAAGACTTTTACTTTATAAAGTAGAACTAAGAGATTCAATGAAGACTACCGTTTTCTTTAACAGATGGCGCTACCGTAGCGTGGAGTCAGTTTGTCCAATAATTAACTAGTGTATCTACCTATCTATCTACAGTGATTTGACTGACAGACTTAATGCTATGTAGCGTCATCTATGCGAAAGCATTGGTTTTTGCTATCATCCTAGCACCACGACCATCAACCATTTCTGATGTTACTAGCAGTTTACTCGTCAGTCACTTCTCATGCTACGTTGGCACCATCTGTGTGAAGGCAATGGCTTTTGCTATCGCCATCACCATCAACCCTTTTTTATCATACTAGAATTTTACTCGCCAGTCCCCTCTGAATTTTCTACCGAACAGGTTAAAGTGACATCTATTTAACTCTTTCACTATTTTTGAAACTTTAAACGTCATTACTATACTATATGTACCTAGATGGCGCCACTGGTACGCCGTATGGTCGCCTGTTCGCTGTTTGGTCCAATTGTTTAATAATATCATTGCTAATAGGTAAAATATTGAACGTAATTTATAAAGAAATATCACATTGAAGTGATGATAGCCCAGAAAATAGTTTTGTTTTACTCGATTAGTTTAGTAGTTCACATAAAACAAACTTTAACATAGATGGCGCTGAAATTGCGATTTCGACGCCGGTTCCAATTGTTTTATACTGAATGTTGGCACTAGTGCCGCTCATTCAACGTGGGTAAATAATTCCATGTTCCAAAATAGGAGTAATATTACTACTTGGCTAAAAAGTGGATTAAAATATTTAACGTTTGAGGTTAAATTACTACATAAGTTTTATTAAAATGAAACTCGACTAAAAATTATTTATGTTACTGTTGCTTCCATTGACCTGACATGTAATATTAGTTAGTTTACTTATTATAATTTACATGTTTATTTATTTTATTATACATCATCATCATCATTGTGTCTTTGATTTAAAAAAAGGCTTTCCGACCAACTGATTTAAAGGTTAAGCTACACTAGTTCAAGTTGGTTTGATGTGTCGGAAAGTTGGATAAGCCGTCGGACACGTTATCACCTTTCATTATCTGTGGTAAATAAATGACAGTGATACCGACATTACTTCATACAGTGCTGCCATCTAGTGATTAGGAAAACGATAGTCTACTTTAGGTACTTGCTTTTCAAAACTTTCATGATTAAATTTATTCTTGGTTAAGTCTGTATAAACTGTTTCAAAATATCTTACAGTTTTGGTCGAAATGTTATCAAGATTACGTTTTCAAGACTATAAGTACTTTTGCTGTGCCTACAAGGGCCCATAGTTGCGACATATTACTCTATTATAATTGTAGACCATACTGTACACTATGGAGGCATTTAAGTGATTTGATTTGAAATCTTTGTTCATCTTGTCGTCAGTGAATGAGTAGCAACATCTACTAATCACTTGCATCACTACAGATAAAACACATCAAGACCTTAAGTGTCGAATGTATTAATAATGTAAAGAGAAGTAATTCTGATACAATTCTGTATTACTATTTAATTTTATGCTCAAGATTTGCCCATTCAAGTATGGATAAAAATGCACTTGACCACTATTCATTATTTAACCGAGTAGATTAGAAATAAAACAACATAATATTATTATATTTAGGTGATGTAATCGTGCTTTCATTTTCCACATGTTCGTTAGTTACATGTAAGTCTTAAAACTAATTCATGAGATTTACACCAGAGATATTCCCAATAACACTTATAACTAACTTACGAGCTAATTGAGGCACGAATACAAGCTTCTTGTTTAAGAAGAAATCCAGAATAAAGCACTGTCTATTCTGGAGGAAGGGTAAGTGCCCTCCCCCTGTATTCGCGCCTGGGATATATAACTATACTTAAATTTATCCAGCCGATCCATCCAAGAAAGATAATGGTGTTATTTGGCTGTTAAGTTATTTCAGCAATTAATTGCACATAGGTTGCTTTACAGCAAATATTTGTCGTTACCCAGGCGTAGAGATTCGGGATTCGGTGGAAATTATAACGTTTCTAAGAACGTTCGTATTAGTCAGGAAGGAATTACTTATGACATTTTCCAGTAATACGAAAATGTCATAAATAATGAATCGAACCAGGCTTTGAATGACCATAAAGCTTATAACACCACTTGTAATGGACAAGTGATGCTATAAGCCTCCTGCTATCTTCAAGCGTGATTCGATGGGTTACACATTTAGCTTGAGTGACCGCCGCCATTTTCGCATTGACCACAAAGTCCATTCAGCTTTCGGAGATCACCTATTTTTGTACAAAGTAAGTAATCTGGGAAAGCTGATTTGACCATGTAGATAGCGAAGCATAGTTGCCGGAGAGGTGGTGAATCGGCAGGAAGTAGAGTGACCTTCGAAGATGGAACTGCCTTCAGCAAGAACCTGGAATTAGATATAAGATAATTTTAAAAATTTACGTTTTCTATTTACCCACAAATTGTAGGTACCTATGAGTATGAGACAGTCGCCACAAAACAAATTGTTAATTGGGTAAAAAATGGATTCCTTGGAACCGCCACGAACCAAAGACCTCGTAGTCAGCAGATGTTTTTTGCTCATCCGTCCTCCTAAAACCACAAAATTACTGAAAATTATTAATAACACCACGACCAGAATATTCTTCGGAGCTTGAACCTAAGTCGTTGCCAAAGTCCTAAAGAGAATTAAAAAAAAAACTTACTGAAGGCGAAGATCTCATGCTGCGGTGAAAGATCAGCTTCAGTCATTCTGCCTGCCACGTTGTCGTAGAGGCGAAGCGAGGCTTTGAAGCTACTGAAAAGAAGAAAAATAGCCAAAGTTAATAAAAGTATCAGCGAGATCACCAGCATTTTGGACATAGGCCAAACGGCGGAACATCTTTGGGACAAGGGACCACCAGTTCATATAAAAAAATTGCTAAGTTGCTAAAAGAAGAAGAAGTTGAAACATTAATAAGAATTTAAGACAAAAACCACTGAAAAATGATGATGAAGCTCTGAAAAATATTCCTGCACTTGTATTAAATGAGGGGATTGGAGAAAACACTTACCATCTTTCAGGCAGTTAGGATCTTAGGAGGTGGATGAGGAGGTCCGGTAAAACGTGACGATCAGCTCGAAGGTCGGCGGCGCACTGCGGCACTGACGCGCTGTTGCAGGGGGTGCAACGTCCGCCAGGCATGCAGCGCGCAGACTCCAATCGATATGCCGCAGTGTCGTATATTAAACAAGTTAGGTATGTGACTAGGAGCGTATCCTGATGCAGACAGATAGAGTATGACTAAGCTTTCGGATCTGATTAAGATCTTGTGTAGAAACAAGGATAATAGGGGTTTCGAAAAATACCATTACGTCCCACTCTTTTCTTTCAAGCGGTTTGCACATCTCCCTGCACCTGATCTTCGATATTTTTTTTGCGAGATCTCCTTAGAAGTATTGGAGCGTCCACGTGTCAAGATTAAAAATATGATTTTAATAGGCTATTTAATTAGTCCCGAAAACCCAACAAATTAATTATTACATATACCTATATCAAAATTAAACAACCTCTGTTTATATACCAGATCAAATAACGGATTCGGTTTCGGTTCCAGCTGCAAATCTGCTCGCATCGGCCGGACTCTACTGCGTCATAATCAAAGCACACCACCCCACTCCCCATAGGGGTGGGCGAAAAGTTTCAAGGGGTTGATTTTAAACTGTAAAAGCATTACCTATGTAGTATATACCTTTATATAAAAACATTGTATTTCAAATGAAGATACATAGATTTAAATGATGTTTGCTGTACCTACAGATGTATGTTTGGTACTCATTAATTATCTAGGAAATTTCTACATAGAGAACATAGTTAGATTATGGTGATTTAATCTGGAAAAATGTACTATACATAATTCTTAAGAATATCGATCCAAGTTACTGGAGGCAGCGGTATTTAGTAAACAAACATGTTCCAATTACTGTGATTAAATACCCTTGTTTTGGTTTTGTTTGGAAAAAGAAAACGTATGGAAAAATAAGTCAGTAAGCAAGCGGTTTTGAACTTTATTGTTATGGACATTGGTTTCTGTTTGAATTGTTCTCACATTTAGAAATCATATAATACATCTAGGCAGGTACAAGATACGGTCTGTGTTGTGTCTGTGTCGCAGGATATAACGCTAAATAAGCAATTTTACAAAATGCCAGTGTTTGTTAGCTAGAAACACAAGATTCTACAAAGGTTTGACACTTGGTCCAAACAAAAATATTATCGGCGTTTTTGCTATTAGTTTGCTTCTTATAGCATAAAAGTCAGGCAATAAAGTGACCTTTACTTACTTACATAGATGCATGATTTAAAAAAATACATTTGCTTTTTTTGATGTTTGATGTAAAGTTGTAGACCGTGGTTCAAGATAGATAATTAAGAAAAAAATTGCCTGGGACAGTTCACTTTAGGATGGCAAATAGAATCGTATAGAATTTGCAGTTTAAAAGGTTCCCCTTTTATCTTATTATTCTGTTTATCTAAATATGTGGCATTTATTCAGCTCTTACGATATCTAGGGGAAAAGTTGGGGTGGCCATAAAGACATTAAAGGTAAAAAAAGCTGGTCTAGCCATATCGCAAAAAGATAGAACTATTCATTACTTACTACGACGTCAGTCTATTTGCAAAGTAGCGTGGGTGGTTAGGTTGGGGAGAACAGGGGGTAGAGGATCAAATGCCTCCTGTCTGCGCTACCTAGGTATATACTAGTACAATCCCCCGGTTCCCCCTGTCTAGAACGCAGATTAAATAACTTAGGCAGTGGCGGATTCAAAACGGGGGTCCTGTGACAAACATTGCCATTATTTTTACCTGGTGATCGCAGTGCAAAGAATCAGGTTAATCAGAGACCTTTATTTCGCCCTGCCTTCTCAGTCTAATTTATAGCCCCTTAGTAAATTTCTTTGAACTTTACGGAAAGACTAGATTTTTTTTTTTTTCATATTGAATGGGCCGACGTTTGGCCGCTATCTAGATATGGTGACAATTGTATTCCAAATGAATTTTGCTACCATCACACAATTCAGTGAAATCGATCTTTAAATAGAATAATTCAAGTTATTCTATTTAAAGATCGATTTCCTGGGTTGTTCTGCACAGGGCGTGGGAGAGTCGTTTGTAAGTAAGTAACTAAGACACTGAAACTCTAAGGCGGTGATGAGTTTGATTCGGCAGGGGTCCCTGCAAAAATGCACCTTTGCAACGTGGTTAGTCCGGCCCTGCGCAGAGTACGATTCAGTTCATAAAAATTGTACGCTGCCCATCGATTTTGTCTGGCTATTTCATTAATTATCTGCGGGGCAGATAAAGACTGTTTGAAAATGGATATGCTGCTTTGTTAGATTAAAAATATGTTTTGTTCGTTAGTCTGCTTGAAATTCGAAAAATAAATTCTTCTGGGTGATACTGATAGGTCTTTGTTTCAAGAAATAGATACATTTAAGAAAAGGTAACGCGATTAGAAAATATGATAAAATCGAGTAAAAATAACTTTGCTAAAAGAAGGAAGCTGCATACAGAGCAAGTTATAAATTAATAAAAAAAAAAACAAATAAATATTTGTTATATGAGACATCATAATTAAACAGACTCCCACTTTCCTCATTAGTGACACAATCTATTTATAGTGAAGTCAAGCTTAATCAAAATTTCAGAAGTGTTGTACATAATAAAATATTCAAACGTTCAAACATACAAGCTTTTAAATCTTTTCATATACTAATAACAGGGCATGACCGCACAGTGGCGCCACACAGCGTTAGCCTAGCTTTTGTTTCCACTAACGCGACCATCAGGCTTCAATTCATTGAAGTTTTCTTCACCAGTTAGTGAGTGGTACTTCTATGGATTAGTACTGGCATAATGGCGCCTAATGACAGTTGTGCAAAATGGCGGACTTATATTCGTTTTTGAAATTCATAATTCGAACAAAGAACAATAATAAAAAATGTGCGAAATTGTGAGTTGTTGAAAAAAGTGTTCATTGTTTGAGGATAAAATTAATGTAAGTAGCATTCATTTGTTTTTCATTTGTCTATTTTATCTGTTTATATAGGCTATGCGTAATTAAATATTTATGGGCTCGTTAACGAACCGATTCCCAAATAAAGAAAACACTATACATCCGCCTGTTATGTTCTCTGCACCACCCAAGGGTCAGACAGGTAGAAAATGCCTACGCCATTTTGTCCGCCCATGTACTTGTGCATAAAGCTTTTTAAATAAATAAATAAATATACATAAAAGACAATGTTGCTAAGAAAATTATAAGCAACAGTTTTCTTTGTCCAGTTGCAGCAATTTTTTTAAAATAAACAATATCACGCCTTTTACAACATCTATATCAGCAGTCTACTCTACACTAGCTGACCGAGAGACAGACATTTTTTTTTAATATTGTAATATTTCCTTTAACGATCAAAAGTGTCTTCCAGGTCTATTTGAAATAAACAATTTTAATTTCGAATTTGTCTAAAACTACTAAATCTATCTGATAAACTCTGTCAGCTTGTATTAAAAAGCTAACTCATCATGGAGTATAACATTGATTTCTTTTTATTTATTAGTACAAACGGGCACTACTCGACAGAAATTTTAATAAATACCAGACAGGGTAAGCTGTAGATAAAATATCGGTACCGGTCCATTCCATACAATTCAAACGAATCCAGTTTTCGATTGACGGTAAGGGGTGTCTGTACAAACAATTCCGGACTAACTCTTACATAGACAGACCGACAGACATACATACACATATATAACGCAGTCGCATTCAATTCAACCCTTCATATTGCGACCGGACTTAATTATTGAATACCAAACTGAAAATACTATTAAAACACAGGACTCTAGCAAATGTCGGTCTTATTTCTGAATGGTTATGGTCTAAATTGCCGCAGTAAATCTTTTGTGACTGAATTCTGTCTGGAGAGTTTCGAAGTAGATACTTAGATTTTCCCGTTTAGATGATATCATTCTGATATTGGAATTTTTGACTAAATAGACTGCTTTATAGGTCGAAATTCGAGTGGCCGCGAGATTTTAATTTTCTTTCTTATATTATTACCGAACTATGTTGGCGAAACGTGAGCTTTACGTAATGGAACGCTTAGGAAAATAAACGAATAGAGTAATATTAAAATTATTAGTGATGCCTTTTTTTTTAGTGATGCATAAGGAGTTGTTTAACAGTGCTCATTTAAATGTACATATTTAGACACATTTCGTAAGAAAAAAACGTCACAATATGTGTCAGTGAAACTAATAGACCCATAATTACGTAATCTATTCAAGTTAGTTGGACTACTTTCGAGTCACACCAGGAGTCTTAAATACGAGTCGCGTAAAAAAAGCGGTAAAAAAATATTAAAAGTTTATCTCAATGATTAAGGTTGAATGAGCAAGAAAATACATCTAAATACAATAATTAAAATACATAATTATCTTTTGAGACTGCTTCGCTGGTCAAGTGGTCACAAGTGCGACTGCCGAACAAGGGGTCTCGGGTCGGGCAAAGTATTACCGGTTTTTTTTCGGATTTTCGAAAATTACTTAGTGGTAGCACGGATTCTGGAATTGTGCCCAGCGTATGGCAATAGGTTTACCCTCTATTACATGGGACTTACAACATAAATGGTAAAAAGTGGGTGTAATGTGCACCTCTTTTTTTTTTTTTTTTTGAGGGGGAAAATCATCCAATGACTTCTCCCGCCTTGGGCGAGGCGAGAGGGAGTGTCAGACTCGTACTGACTAAAAACCACCCCGTTCCTTCTCCTGCTTTTCGAGCCGGAGCCCCGGTAAACCCGCTAGGTAGTCCGCAGCTCCGAATCAGGCATCAGCCCTACTGGGCCCCATCTGTGGTGGTCTGATGGCTCTTTGAGGCGCGCGCGGAACGCGACGCGCCGCACGCACGGGTCTGGTTCTGTTCGGGCGATGAGCTACCCTTGCTCGCCGTCCACAGGCCCGCACTTACGGTGGCCGGAGATCGTCTCGCGATCCCCGACGCCCAGAGTGTCTCTCACGACGGCTGGGGCGTGAGGAGGTTTGTTCCCTCACGCGCCCCGCCTCCTCCTTAGCTAGCATGACTGCTTCGCAAAAGGAGGAGACGGCATCCCAATCCCTCTCGCTCCGCACCATGGCTTGAACCAGTGCCGGGCGCGAGAGGTCGCCGTCGCCGACCACATCCCTGAGGACTTGGCGGTGCTCAGCCCACGCAGGGCACACCGCCACTGTATGTTCTACTGTGTCCTCCGGGCGGTCCTCGCAGTGATGACACCCGGGCGTTTCCTCCCGCCCAATAAGGAACAGGAACCTACCGAAACTCCCATGTCCGGTAAGCACCTGCGTCAGGCGGTAGGTGAGGACGCCGTGGCGCCTCTCTAGCCACTCCTCAAAGAGGGGACTTACCGCTGCAATGACAGCGAGCCCAAATGTGCACCTCTGCCTACTCTTTCAGGGATAAAAGGCGTGACGTTGTGTGTTATTTTTGGAGAGTGTTAAGCATTTTGAATTTAAAACTCGAAAATCTGCATAAACTGACCGGTGTCCAATCAATAGAAACCAGACGATCACATCTGCTATACTTATACATATACAACGTGTAACAAAAAGGGGGTATACATATCAAGTACATGGCTTCTAGATAACATAACAAACGATACGGTAAGGGTTTTTAAACTCATGTTTTCATGGTACCAAGTTATAAATTTTTCAAATCGCGCCGCCGCGTGATTCAAAATTAGGTAGACAGGTATTAGGCGATCAGATTGACAGAATAAATGTTTCGTAATATTAGCGAGTCATCCCTGTAGTATTGTGACACGTTTGTATGATTTAAAGTCAAGAACCATGCGATACCAAGTATTTGGTACAAAATTTTTTTTAAACGTATTTTCAGCTGAAACTTCGTGTAGAGACTCTATTACCTGTATTCTTCAGGGCTTCTTGATGTATATGGGTATTTTGTTACACGTTGTATACACACAACGCAGACGAATTCAATTCCACCCTTCACGTCGCGACTGGACTTCATTTATTAATACCAAAATGGAAATACTATCGACGCACCAAACTCTTGTAAATATCAACCGTATGCCTATAGATTTAAGGTTTGAAATTTAGCTATCTAGACTTCAGAAAATATCAACCCTATACCTGAATTATTAAGGTTTAAATTGCAGCAATCAAAGGTTAGTGTGCATTATCAAGTTAGACAGACTATAGAGGGTTTAAAATGTAGCGATCCAGACTTCAGTAGGTAAATATCAACCCTATACCTGAATTATTAAGGTTTAAATTGTAACAATCAAAGGTTAGTCTGCATGATCAAGGTAGACAGACTATGGAGAGTTCCTAAGTAACTCTATTGAATGATGTCAATTTAATTTTGGTTTTTCTGAATTAACCGGCGTTGTTGGTTGAGTCATCGTAATTAAGTTTGAAAAGTTTGTAGTTTTTCATCTTATTACCTCAATTCTTTTAACCTCCCAAGGGATAAGCAATGATTGCTCATTTGTCTTCACTGTTCCCACAGATTTTATACGAGCCAATATATTGGACATAGACTGTGCAGCAATCAGTCTGCATGAGGAACTATAGAGGGTTTGAAATGTAGCGATTCAGAATTCAGTAAATATCAACCCTATACTTGAATTATTAAGGTTTAAATTGCAGCAATCAAAGATCAGTCTGCATGATCAAGGTAGATAGACTATGGAGGGTTCCTAAGTATATGCCACCCTATCTAATGACGTCATTTTAATTTTGGTTTTTCTGAATAGTTGATTAAAATGTCTCGTTGTTTGAGTTTGTTTTGTTATTGTAGTTTTTCATCCTTAGATTGGGAATATTCATTATTTATCAATTTATTGATATCACATTATTCTCACATCTTTTAATCCCTGGGTAAAGGGGTAAGCAGAGGTATTTTATGAAATCTAAATTTTAAACAATCTTCTAAATATTAATTTAAGCTGCGTAGTGACGGCAGACCAAACTATATTTATCTCCACTTTTGCTCTTCCTGCGGGTTTTAAAAAAAACAAAAAATTGAACAGAGATTGTGTAACAAGGCGAGAGGGAGTGTCAGACTTCCACTGACTAAAAACCACCCTGTTCGTACTCCTACTTTTAGGTGCCAGAGCCCCGGTAACCCGCTAGGTAGTCCGCAGCTCCGGTTCAAAAATCAGAACAGATGGGGATCTGTGGTGGTCTGATGACTCTTTGATCCGCGCGCGGAATAAGACTCGCCGTACGCACGGGTCTGACTCAAACAATATTGAACTCACATCTACAATATACAAATACTAACAATATGCGAACTCAGACGTACTCAATTCCACCCTTCATGTGGACTCAGGACTTTAATTTTTCAATACCAAAATGAAAATACCATCACAGTACTAAACTCTAGCAAATATCAACTGTATACCTATCGATTTAAGGTTTAAAGTGAAGCGATTGGGAGTTTAGTAAAAGTAGCGATCTAGAATTCAATAAATATCAACCCTATACCTGAATAATTAAGGTTTAATTTGCAACAATCAAATGTCAGTCTGTACTGTACTGTACTGTACAGACTATGGAGGGTGCCTAAGTACATGCCACCCTATCGAATGATGTAATTTTAATTCTGGTTTTTCTGAATAGTTGATTAAAACTATCTCGTAGGTTTAACGATTGGAAATGCTATTTCCGAATTTCACATGCACATGACACCCAGACCTGAAACAACAATTTGTGGATCATACAAAGAGTTGCTTCATGCGGGAATTGAACCCATTACACTTCAGCCCAACCGTGCAGTCTTTTCATCATCAACTCGCCTGCTAAGAAAGAACATATTAAATTGAAAATCCATAAACTGACCGGTGTAGCCAAAAAAAATTCAATTCAAATTATTACACAGACATCCACATCTACATACAACGCAGACGTATTCAATTCCACCCTTCATGTCGACTCAGGACAATTACCCTACGTTTTTCTGAATACTAAATTGAACTGTCTCGCTAGTTAGCCGATTGGAAATGCCACTTAAAACACGACTATTGATTAGGTATTATTGCTAGGTTAGGTCACCATAGATGGAGCCCAGTAGGGCTGATGGCTGATCCGGAGTTGCGGATTACCTTATTGGTTTACTGGGAATCCGGAACAAAGGGCAATAGTAGGAACGGGTATTAAAAAAACCTTGACTCGCACTTGGATTTTCTCCTATTTCGTGGATGTGTTTACGAACATACAATTTCACTTGCACATCAAACCTAGACCCGAAACAACAATTTGTGGATCACACAAAGAGTTGCTTCGTGCGGGACCGCAGCCACCGCACTAACAGTTTTTTCAATATTCAACTCGCCTGCTAAGCAAGAAGATATTAAATTTAAAATTCATAAACTGATGTAGCAAAGCAATATCCAATTCGAATTACTACATAGACATCCACAGCTACATACAACGCAGTCGTATTCAATACCACCCTTCATGTCGACTCAGGACTTAATTTTAAAATACCAAAATTAAAATACCATCCAAGTACTAAACTGTAGTAAATATCAACTCTATACCTTTCGAATTAAGGTTTAAAGTGTAGCAATTATGACTTCAGTAAATATCAACCGTATACCTGTGTTATTAAGGTTCAAATTGTAGCCATCAAAGGTAACGGTCTGCATGATCAAGGTAGACAGACTATGGAGGGTTCCTAAGTACTTGCTACCCTATCGAATGATATCATTTTAATTTTGGGTTTTTCTGAATATTTAATTAAAATGTCTCGCTAATTGAGCGATTGGAAATGCCAGTTAAAACACGAGGATTGATTATTTATTATTATTGCAAGGTTGCCAATAAAATTATTTTCTTTTATTTCTATTTAAAAAGAAGAACGTTGCCCCACACTAGGATTTTCTTCTATACCTATCGTAGATGCGTTTACAAACATACAATTTCACATGGAAATACACCCAGATCAGAAACAACAATTTGTGGATCACACAAAAAGAGTTGCTCCGTGGGACAATCGAACCCACTCTACATCCGCCAGATGGCCAACCACCGCGCTAACCGTACAGACTTTTCATCATCAACTCGCCTGCTAAGCAAGAACATATTAAATTGAAAATTCATAAACTGACCGGTGTAGCCAAACAAGATTTATTCGAAGTACTATATAGACATCTAGGTACAGCTACATACAACGCAGACGTATTCAACTCCACCCTTCATGTCGACTCAGGACTTAATTTTTCAATACCAAAATGAAAATACCATCAAAGTACTAAACTCTAGTAAATATCAACTCTATACCTTTCGAATTAGGGTTTAAAATGTACCAATTCTGACTTCAGTAAATATCAACTGTATACCTGTGTTATTAAGGTTCAAATTGTAGCTATCAAAGGTAACGGTCTGCATGATCAAGGTAGACAGACTATGGAGGGTGCCTAAGTGAGTTTTACCCTGTCGAATGACGTCATCGGCGATGGCGAAAATTCGCTTATAATTCGCGAAGTTGTAACACAGTGAAGACATAGGTTATTGTGGCATTTAAAAAACATATCAACATGTGTTTCTTCCAAATATAATGTATTACTCTTTAAAAAGTGAACTGTACGAAAAAGCTCGACTAGTTTCAAGCTACGCTGGGACTCATAAACATGAGCTGTGTGCTACTTTAAAAAAAAGTTTAAGATTTTACTACAATGGGTCTTACGTTTGAAGACTTTGTGTGTGTGTGTGTCCAGCAGTTCTATTTTAAGAAATTTCTAAGTAAGAGCCTTCTGACCTTTGTTATAGATACCGTTTTTATACGAGGAAAATAATAAAGAACCTATGTTTATTTATAGCTTAAAATGTATTGATTTCGTATCTCGTGAAAAACAAAGGAAGACGGATTTGTTCGTTTGTTTTTTTTACAAATGGTAGACAGTGGTAACTTGAGCTAATTTTGGCGTAAATGTGTGAATTTTCCGTGATCAGTGTTTTGAAGCTGGTTTTTGTTATTGAGTTATTGTGATATAGATATTCTATTGTCGTTGTGGTCGAGTGTCGTTGTTAAAAATAACCATTAAGCCGGGAGCGTAGATCTACGCGAGACACAATGTTTTTTCTATTGGGTCATATGAGACACGATCGGCAGTGAAGAGGTTAGAAGAAGGAAATCTCTTTAACTTTTTAAAGACATATTTACTTCTACATATCATGCATTTAATTTGAAATGTAAGTCCTAAAAGTATCAGGTATCTGAGATTTCATTCCTAAAGATCGTGAAACTTGGCGAATTTACAATCTGTCGCTAGCGAATGTTTCCTCATATGCCCTAACCGACTACAGACGTTATATACTATGTTTATATACCATACCTCTGAGTATTGATCTGACCTGCGCACTGCAGACTTCACTGTACTGCAGTGTCGCCTGCATTCAGCCATTACTCGTTCTGCCGCGGAAGGCTTCGATTCTTCGATTATCGTCCTTATCTACGAGCCTTGGTCAGCAAAGGAAATAAGGTAGGTGGTCTAGTACCTTTGTTTTTAATTATTTTTTTTTTATTAATATACGTTATGTGTATTGAATTGGAGGTGTAGAGAGAGGTGTTCTTTGTTCCCTATACGTAGGTACTATAGCTACTTAGGTACTTACAAATTCCTTTGTTTGTAAGTATCGATTTAATTTAAATAGATGTGTTAGTTAAACCTTCCCCGTTTGTTATAAAACTCCCTGTAGTCTTATTACATGTAACTTACGTAAGAATTTTAATGTTTTCAGAGGGCGTGGTCCTGAGAGACACGTGGCGTGTCGGAGGCGCTTCAAGAGAACCAATTTGGTCCTTCGAGTCACCGCAGAGGTTTCTGCTTTTCTCTTGAGGTAAATATGTTTTATTTTAATAATATTTAAGTTGTGTGTTGTGTGATAATGACTAATACGCAGCGCGAGCCGACTGCTCTAAGCTATTGTGGGAATAGGAACTTAGTGATTTGGTGGTTAAGAAATTTTAGTAAATTGTGAAGTTCTTTGTTCGTTCTTGTATTTAGTAAGCTGGGTTGGGGGACAAATAGGTTTTAGCTCAGCTTAGCGATGAATATATTTTTAGCAATCTACCTGATAAGAAGTCATTAATTATTTGATAGCCTCATCATCATCATCATCACCAGCCTGTTCTCGTCCACTGCTGGACATAGGCCTCTCCAATGGCAATTTGATAGCCTCGCTGATATAATATTCTCAAAACTGTGAATATATGGACATTGCCACGCACATTTGGTCCTACGTTACAAGATTCTAATTCTGGCAAATTATGCTTTATTCAAGCTCTTGAATGTTAGGATATTTCAAGGCACATAGTTTAGATTCGATTTTAATTGTGCTAGATTACTAAAGCCGCATCTGTTTTCACTGTGATGGACATACCATAACCTAACACATCTGTATAACAACTTGGAAATTAGACAATAGATACAGTACAGTATAGACACTTAGTACCAAGGAGATATGTTAAATATTATCATGACACATTCTACACTCCACAGTACAGAACGAATAAATAACCTCATTAAAACACTGATAGATGGATTCTATTGCTTTTTCTTTTAATTGATTTTGAAGCCAAGCATAGAGGCGAAGTTAGTTACCAATATGCTACAATGGCAATGGTTATAGACCATTATGCTTTTACTTAAGTTGAACAAAGTATTAAAGTAATAACTATGCAAGGCTCTTTGGCAAATGCTTATATTAATAAAATCGCCATTGCGATGTAGCATGGAGTATGTCGGCTTGAGCAAAAGTATTAGTTATTTATTTTAGAAATTTATTTGTAACTTTGTTTTTTTCTTCTCCTTTACCTACCGCTATATAAAAATTTAAGTTCGATTTTATTTTAACTTCAACAAGCAGGTCTGTTTCAATTTCTTTTGTTTGGTGGATCGAAATTAAATTACGAGATAAGTAACTTGGTTTATTATAGAAAGCGCTAGGCTGTTAAACTGTCACAACAAAATAAATATGTAATTTTCACATTTTCACTTGTGAACAGTTGTAGAATAAAACAAAAACATAACTATATTTTGGAAACCTTGTAAAAATAGTGACTTGCCCATTTTCCCCAAATACTAAAAGACAAAATAAGGTAAGATGAGCTTAGAATATATCACATCACATCAACAGCCTATAATAGTGGCCACTGCGGACCAACGCCTCTTCTCACATGAAGAAGGTTTGAGCATTAATCACCACGCTTGCTCAATGCAGGTTGGCGATTTCAAACTTATAATTAAAAATTATAAGCCCAGGTTTCCTTCACCGTTTGTCAGTTATGTCTAAATAATCTTAGAAAGTACATATAACTCGGAAGGGTACTTGCCGTTAGTAGCTTTCGAACCCTCATGCATCAGCGGGCATCTTGAAGCTCTTTTATTATTTATACCACTATAAACTTTATTTTAAATATTCTGTCCAACGATTTTCGAAGAGTTTCACTTGTGCAACTTGGATCAGCCCTCCAGGTTCGTAAATGTAGTTGAAATAAAGGTATAAAAATTAAAATACTATTTAGTCCGTCAGTTAGGAAAGGTATAAGACATCATCATTATTATCATCAGCCTGTTCTCGTCCACTGCTGGACATAGGCCTCTCCAATGGCACGCCACTGAGCTCGATCTTCAGCTCTACGCATCCAACCACTACCAGCCACCTTGCGGATATCGTCACTCCATCTAGCTGTAGGGTGCCTCACACTACGCTTGCCTAGACGCGGTCTCCACTCTAGAACACGTTTATCCCAACGGTCATCGGTTCTTCGACAAATGTGACCGGGCCGCTGCCATTTCAGCTTGCTAATCCTTTTTAAGGCACTTATTTTTTATTTTGTCATATAAGATAACAATACATAAAATAAAACGAGTCAAAACTAGTCAAAGTGGGAGCAAATACCTCATGAATATAAACTCAAAAGTATTTGTTTCGCTAAAAAAATAAAAAATACGTGTCTTATGTTTTAAAATAATCTACAAGACGGACATTAAAATAAAAATTAGTTATCTACCCTATTCGTCTCCATACATTATATAAGATTTACGTTTTAATTGCTATCGCCTAAACCGAATTGCATGAACGTAAGTAAAGCCATATTAATGAATTACCAAATTCTATGTTCTTCTTTCATATTTTCAGATACCATCGCGCTTAAGATCGAGAGATGGGTAACGTGTTCTATGTAGCTAACAATTCAGACGACAATGAGTTAGTAGACGCGGATCTACCTGTAAACGAACTGCGACGACCCGGGCATTACATGGAATATTGTAACAGTATGGTGTCGGGTGTCGGTCTTGTCAAGGACTTTCAGCTCTCAAACCAATTTAACGAAAAATTATGGTTTGGCAGGATGACGTTCCTTGTCGTCGATCAAGGAATTTTTAAAGCGAAAGATAAAAAAGCTATCGAGTCCAGACTCGGCAGGCAGCTGGAGCGCGAAGACTGTATTTGTATCCGCCACCCAAAAACCATAAAAGACGGACAGTTGCTGCCTCAGCAAGTGTTCGTAGCTCGTGTTTTTAGTTTGGATATTGTGCATTAAGAAATAATTATTTCAAGCACATGAGTTTTCCTTTCTTTGATGGTTTCAAACATTTATTGTCGGTTGTCGTAGTGGTCGATTTTCAGAAAATATTCTTAAATTCTTAATATATTTCCATGTCATGTCAAAAAATCGTATACGGGTGTAAACATTTATACCTATGTGTAATTCTTTGCATTTCTTATACTTAAGCTTGATTGTGTGAAACATTATAATATAGAATTCAATCAGAAATTGTAGTGTTAATATTTATATACCTATTCAAATAGTTTAGCTTTGTCCCGATTAATTCAATCCACATTTCACAATAGGTGTATACTTAGTTGTACATAATTAATTCTAAATAGTGTTTCCAAAATAGCAGCTTTAGAATTTAGATTAGTTTTAGAACATTTAAATACACTTAGTGTATTTATGAAAAATAGAGTAGCCATTGATAAAATAATAAGTAATTAATCCCAAACATAAATATGTGTCCAAATATAAAAATCTAGATGAGAGATTAGTCAATCAAATAACATAACATTTTGCAAATCACGCCAACTTCAAAATAGATTTTTATCATGGTGGAAAATCATCCAATGACTTCTCCCGCCTTGGGCGAGGCGAGAGGGAGTGTCAGACTCTTACTGACTAAAAACCACCCCGTTCCTACTCCTGCCCGTCGAGCCGGAGCCCCGGTAAACCCGCTAGGTAGTCCGCAGCTCCGGAAACTTCAAAATAGATGGCGTGGCGATCTTAGACAGTTATCAAACATATGTTGATATCTGTAATATTAATACCTACATATAGTAATGAAATTAATGACATAATATTTTAACTATCCCTCTTAACGTATGCCTCTAATAACAATCACAAGCCAAAATTTTAGATATTTTGTAATTAACCCCATGTAACCTCAAACACAACGCAATGAGTTTTACCAAAGTATCATAGATAGCAGCACTTTGTATGAGCCATTGACAAATATACGCCGCTGTATTCACGCTTGTCATTATATCAAAATTAATAGAATGAGCACTTGGCTTATGGTCTCATGTAACTGAATTTTTGATTATTGAACTGTACAATGTCATTTTGTATCTTGTTTATAAAAATATATAGCATTTCATTCCAATTATTACCATTTAAAGATTGAGGTTATGTTGTGTCGGTTGGAACTGTAAGAGTTGTGTTGGTCGGATCTGTAGGACCAACTTCAGGAAGGACCTGAATTTATCTGTAAGCGGTTTGTCTGTGGCTGTATTCAGACCCATGATGAGTTGGGCCCCAGGAATTATTGATTGGTCCTTTTTGCCGCAGTAAGGTGTTGTCTCGTACGTGCATTTGGCGTTGTCGGTTTTAAAGGTGTTTCTTAACTAATTTAACGTTTTTATTATTCCTTCAGTGATATAAGGTGAAGTAATGTTTGGAAATGTAAATTATTTGTTATTTTATTTGGAAGTTGTCCGTGAATGGGGTTTTGATAAGTGGACCTTTGATACAGGAGCAGCTGCCATTTTGAATCATCGAACTTTCGTGTGACTATCTTTCATGATTTTTAAAGATATTAGGGAATGAATTTCGCAAATGTTACTTGATTTTCCAGTGATGTTTTGGGATTAAGTGATTAAAGATTGGTGATTTAAATCAGTTTTATTTTCCTGGTTTCAGAGGGAGTGGTTCCTCGTTACTGAAGCACCTTCGGGTGCGCCTT
The DNA here is from genome assembly GCF_023101765.2 of Spodoptera frugiperda. Classification (NCBI taxonomy): domain Eukaryota; kingdom Metazoa; phylum Arthropoda; class Insecta; order Lepidoptera; family Noctuidae; genus Spodoptera; species Spodoptera frugiperda. Next base: position 7,344,460 of record NC_064229.1, on the reverse strand, counting down.
AAGGCCTTAAAGCAGCGCCTTCGGACAGTCAGTAGAAGTTTTTCGAGGATTATTTACAGGTATTTCAGTAGTTTGTTTCAATATATATGTAATATGTACTTTGGAATTGAAAAATATTACAAATAGTAAATTTATTAAATCAAAGCATCATAAAGATTGCTTCAGTTATAGGGATACCACTAGGGTCGATTCTGGGACCGCTGTTCATTTTATTGAAGTCAAATTTAGGCCAAAATAAATAATATTTCAGTTAGGTATTTTTCTTTGATGTTTTGCAATTTTCAATTTTCAATTTGTTCAGCAATTTTATATAATAAAAAAACTATTTTTTACTTAATAGCTTAATAATAGGATTGTACGGTTATTGAGATGAAAAAGTTTTAAGTAATTCGCGCGATACAATGTTATTTTTATGTAATATATTTTACTATTAAATTAAATTTCATGTTAATATCATTTACTTATTCTGCATACGTAAAAATAATATTAAACTTGGACTTAAGTAATATTTCTTTCCTTTTTCTTACACATTGACACAAAATCCCTTTTTGATCTAATGGGTGTTAAGCGCGACTGCTGAGCATGCGGTCGCAAGTTTGCCACATGTGTTTGACGAAAAATTTTTAGGATTTTCAATGAATAAACTCTGAAATGGTGCCCGATATGTTTGATGATAGATAATACAATACAGCTTTTTATTAATTACTAGCGACTCGCCCCAGCTTCTCATGGGTGCAGTGGTGATATAATTATGTATGTATTATACATAAAAACCTTTCTCTTAAGATAGATCTAATAAGATAAGAGGAAGGTTTTTGTTTTTGTTTTGTGAACAAACCGCATTCAAATGCGGTCGGTTTAAGCATACTAAGAGATATAGAGACAGAGAAAGTGACATTGTTTTATACTATGTAGTGAAACACCTACACAAAACCTTTTACATTTTTGTATACTTGTTACAAAACTTTTCAGGTCACTGTTTCAAGATGAATGTGGTACGAGAAGCACGGTTCGTGGAAAACGACGGGATAGAATTAAAGAAGCTCATCCCCACAATAGCCACATTTATTGTCTTAGACTACATCATAGAAAGATTACTATTAGGAATGAATTTAAATTATTTTCTTATACGATATTATACTAGACCGCTAATCAATGCAATAAAGGAACAATGGAAACGGTTTAAAGAATATATAATGCAGATTGAGGTTGGTATCATCTTATTGTTTTATCTCATATAATAGGGATGATGACAGGGTATGAAAATTAAAAATCTAATTAGTCCGTCAGTTAGGTAATAAAAAAATATTAGACACGTATTTTTTTATTTTGTCATATAAGATAACAATACTTAGATAAAACGAATCAAAGTTTAGGAGTGGGAGCTAACTACGTCACTATAGAGTATAAAACGTACTCTAAAGTGACGTCACGCGATATTTAAAATGGATATATCTTCGAAAGTATTTGTTTCCGTAAGAAAATAAAAAATACGTGTCTAATATTTTTAAATAATCTACAAGACGGACATTAAAATAAAAATTAGTCATCTACCCTATTTTGTCGTTATTTGCAAATAAATTAACTTCAAAGATTAATTATTTTACTTACCTTTGTGTTTATAAGTAGTTTTTGTTTGTAGAAACGAAAAAAATATTAATGATTATCTAGATAATAAATTTGCAATGTGGTCTTTTAGTCCTACGAGGTCCTAGAACCGAAGGACCACAATGCATTATGTTGCACTATTAAAATGGAATATGTTTCTTCAACAGGAACCACCCACACTGAATATGGACTAAATGAGTGATATTGAATTTCTACGCTCTACTTTCTACTTCTACAACTAAAATGCATTTGGATTATGTATTGGTAAATGGAAGGTTACAATGGCTTTTGTGCATATTGGCGGCATAGCATATCAAGTAATTTTTTGCGACATTTAAAAATGTACCTTAGAAATGTGATAAAATAGTTCAATTTTAATATAATGTACACAGTTTTAAGTAACATTTTTAAATGTCACATTAAAAATACCATGTCGTCAATAGTGCTGTAATAAATCTTGTAAACATTTTGTTTTGTAGTCAAATTGTTTGCAAGATTGACTTATTATGTTATTACAAACATTCGCCAAAAATGTTATCATGTTATAGATATAAGTGTCAGAGGTGAGCGATTAAAACAGCAAGCATTTTCCAATATAAAGGACCTCTTGTATTTAAGGTCTTTTATAACAAACATTTGCTACGTTTCACTGATCTTTTTTCTGTCTTTTTCCTATCTGGGTTTGGTTAATTAGGACCGAATCTGATAAGCCTGATTCGGATCCCAACCCAGTTGGATAAAAAGGAAAATAATGATGGTTTTTTACATAAAGAAACTATCTTCTGCTCTCAATATCCTGTTAAAAATGACACCACGTTTTTGGATAAACCCGTGTCATTCTTTACTTCTCTTCTGTGCCATAGTATTTAGAATATGCTTGCACTTTTTGGTCGCTCCCCTCATCTAGAAGTTAAAGAAATGTAGCAAAATATACACCACGAAAATCTAAACTAAGTACTAGTATGTAAGTCTTTAGAAAAAAAAGAACGTTTGTAAATATTATTTAAAATAACTGTCTCGTACTTCATGTTCTTCGAAATTCTGTGAATTTTAAGATCTGTTTACCTTTGATAAGTGTGCCCATTTTCTAACGTTATTTAAGATAAGTCTTGCCACGTAATGAATGTGGTACTGTTACGTCATACATAAGTTAAGGTTACATAAGTTTCTAGTTATATCCCGAGCCGGAGCTGCGGACAACATAACAGGTTACCGGGGCTCCGGCTCAAAACAGGAGAAAGAACGGGGTGGTTTTCAGTCAGTAAGAGTCTGACACTCCCTCTCACCTCAACCAAGGCGGGAGAAGTCATTGGATGACTTTGCCTCCTCAAAGAAAAAAAGTGTACTAGTTGTATAGGGAAAGAACGTCTCTGTATTCTTAATATCGTGTTACCGTTTGAACATCATCATGCCGTTGTATTATATTGAAAGTTGTCGTAGTCTTGTGTCGAATGTTGCCGTGTTAGGAACGTCTCTGCAATTCTTGATGTGTACTTGTAAGTGTCTTTATAATAAAATAAATGTTTCATAGGAGGAATATGTTTGTTTAATTTTCAATCTAAATAGATTCATTAAGAAGTCTAGCTCTGTCAGTCACAGTGTTAGAAATTATAAAAGACATCAATTTTCCCTATCAGTCTAGTTTCTTATCCACAACCATCTTTAAAGTTTGAAAGAATGACTACTCCAAAATGATCCTTCCTCGATTATTTTTGTAAACGATAGGTTGCGAGTGTACATATTATTTGATAGTCTACTCAGTGTTCGTAATAATAAAAAAGAATGTTCGTTAGAGCCTGTTTTTAGAGCTAATAAATTATGGGACATATGAACACGCAAATACTTTCAGAATATATCCTTATTTTTGTAAATGAGCAGATGGATGGCTATCGATAACGCCCATAGACATTCGCAAAACCAGATCTGGCCTGCCGACCTTTCGTGGCATGTCACAGTAGCAACGAAGTTTGCTGGAAGTCTGATAGATGGTTTGCGATTACCATAACCTAAGTTTGTCTCCAACACTTGAGACATTAACAGTGCCTTGTCAATCATGTAAGAATTGGCACCATAATCATTTTCGTAAATAATCAGTTCAGATATACTATATGTGTAATGTATAAAATAACATTACCTTTTATATAATCTTATAGGTGAGTAGGTAGGAAATTACCATTTGACTATCTACTGTTAGTATCCCAATTGGTAGGTTATCAGCTGGTCGTTCTACCTCTTGGTGGATTTAGTTATTAGTGCTCTAAAATATTAGAATTTTGACACATTTTATATGGAATATTATGTCAAAACCCCATCTCCAGTTACCAAATCTACTGACCTAAAGGTTATTCATCTAAATTGTTGACCTCAACCATAAGCTACCATGATATAGTCTATCATAAATCACGCCGCCATCTTGTATTTTAAATGACATCTGTTAAATGGCGCTAGTATCGCTTTTGGCAAGCTTTGATTTTAGTTCCTAGTTTATCTGTAGGGTGTTACAAATTGATGATAATATATGTATCTTTATATTGTACCTGTAGCTGCGAAGTATCGATTAGGCCTGCGCAGTGCAATGTTTATTGACCTTTAGAGTTGCGTCTAGGATATTTTGACACACGAGTTTGCAAGAGGTATGTATGTATTTTGTAACATATTGTTATTGACTTGCTAATTTTGGTTTTGGGTTAAGAATAAGAGATTTACATAGCTGACAAAATAGGTTAAGTTGCCTTTGCGGTTTTGCAATTGCATTCGAAGAAGTAAACACATGGCGATTTTCTAAATGATATGTATTTATTTATAAGGCTTTATTTATTGATAAATGTTTTAAGCGTTATTTAACAATGGTGCTTGAAAATCAAAGTTAATTTAACGTGATCTGATTTAGAAGACTTTCACAGTTAAGATAATCTGACGTCTAATATTTTTTTTCTGTAATTCCAGGGGCAGGTGAGGAGAGTATAGGAGGGCCTGAATTCAAGCTTAGAGAGAGAATTCAGCAGATCAAAAGGTATGTTGCTAATACTTAATTGATTGAATTTGTAGAACATGTATTTATAGATCTTGTCGGGGAATCGGGGCTTGGGCAGTACGGTAACCTCACTCACAAGTTGTTTCACGCCATTTTTCTGTGAAGCCGTGGTATCACTTCAGTTGAGTCGGCACGTTCGTACCGAAGCATGCCTCTCCCACACTCATAATGAAAAATACCTACTTTCGCCCACGCTTAAAATGCAAGCTTTTGTATTTCCCATTCCTGACTATACTTTGACGGGGAGCCAGTGGATACAGGTGGCGGCTTGTTGTTCTATGTGGAAGACTAAGGGGGAGGCCTTCGTGCAGCAGTGGACGACTCTCGGCTGATGATGATGAAGATGATGATGATGACTGTACTTTACTTCTAGAGCCTTACTTGTTGATTCTGCTTCCAGGTCATGGTCATCAGAATGAATGCGAGATGTTTCTTCATGTTAGTGGGCACGTTCCTCGTGAACGTACTGTACCCAGTGGAGCCGTTGTACCATATCTTCTACAGCGGCGTGCCTTGGGTCATGTCGGCGCAGTATCTGAGGAAACTGTGGATGACGCTTATGTATGAGAATCAGGGGTGAGACTACATTATTTCTTTTCTAAATACAGTCTTGTAATGTTGTTTACATCCGAATATTCAAACGTTACTGAATTTTAAGACGCTCTTAAATGTAGTCACTAACAATTCTTTATAAAATGACAGAGATAGCACGATATTTAAGTACAACATTAAATTGAGTAGCGTTTGAGTATTCGGGCGTTAATCTTTTAATATCTGCAAAGGAAGGCAGAGGTGCGCAATGTAATGTAACACCCAATTTTCACCAGTTATTTTATGAGTTCTATGCTATTGGGAATGAGCCTGTTGTCAGATGTTTAATACAACTTCCAACATCGAGTTTATTTTTCAATACAATTAATGTAACTAATATTAAAGAAACTATAATCAATACTTCTTATATCTTCTCTTCTCTCTGTGTCTTTCGGCCAGTAATGGAAGTCTCTTGTATATTGAAAAAAAATAAGTTTATATAAACTTATTTTTTTCCTATGTATACAATTGTATATAATATATTATAATATAAAGTATAATATGTAACATAGCAATGTTGTAATACAATTAAACCTCATTTTTTCCTCAGGAACGCGGTTCACCATAGTACAAGTTGTTAAAAAGTCTTTTTATGTCATTTTCAGTCGTGTTGAGCTGAACAGTCTTGTGCAGTAAGAAGCAGAGTTGCTGCCTTAACGAGCAGTCGTCTAGGTAATTTATTTTTAATATTCACTAGAACAAAGTAGAGATTCCTGTAAACTTCTCAATTTAAGTCATTAACGAGTCTTTCTGCCTTTTACTATTAGCATCAGAGATACCTCGAGGTTTTCTCATGATATAAGGTTTTGCATAATTATTATTCTAATACGTATTTTTGTCCACAGATGTCGTGTTTATACAACAGGCTGCTCGACTGATTTTATCTTCAATTTTGTATGACTGAATCGGAAAACACTATCCCTAAAATTCTTTAGACACTTCTGGATTTATTTTGAAACTATTACATTATAATTTAACTAATCTTCAAAATAATTAACTAACGTTTTTTGGACATGTTTTTTTTAAAGCTATTACAATGTAATCTACTTTAATTAAGTTATCAAAATCAATTTAGGATTGGAGCTATATATACCTTTACCATAAACACCGCTATGTTTTACAATATTTCTCAAAAATTAATACAACTGAGATTCTACTTTGACTTATATGGGATAAAGTATGTTTAATTTTATAGTTACCTTGTATGTTATTATTGTGGAATATTATTTGTAATGTACATATTTAATTTATTTCATGCGTTCACAATCTATCATTTTGTTATCAAAGCTATCTTTCTGTTAGTGTTAATTTAAGATTCAGAGGTATTAATTTAATAAACCAAACATATGAGTTCTTAAGTAAATTAGTTTATATTAATGAGGTACTTAAAATACTGCCAGAAGTTCGAAAAGTTAAAATTTTGACGCATTTTTAAGTAATATATTATACTCATATAACATTCTTTATACTCGTACATTTTTGAATATAGCATAACCCAATAAATAAAAAAATTCGTAATAAAATATTTGTATCAACGTTTTCAGAAAAAAACCCGTAATCGTTCTTTAATTTTCGAAATGTAATATACGTTGTAAAGCACCTTACGTAACTATTTCGTATAATTATCTTACTAATATTTTAAATGCGAAGATTTGTGAGTTTGTGTGTATGTTTGTTACTCAATCATGGCTAAAGAAATCGGTCTTAAATTTGGACCACAGCAAGCCATAATCTGGTCCAAATAGTTAATCCCAACATATGATACTTTTATCACAAGGCAACGTTGGTGAAGCCGCAGATTCGGTTATCCGGTTTGTTTAAGATTTTGTCTTGATAAAGTGTTCGACTGGATGACAATAACGCATTTTTTATTGTTTCGTTTTTAATAAAAATTGGCGTTTTGTGTATTGTTTTATTCATAATAACCTTATTCCAATCCATCTTCATCATTACCCCATCATACTCGTTTACAGTAAACAGCAGACTTATGTCGACGTCGTCGTATCGTCATGTCTTCAGACATGAAGGGGGCAGGCAGAGGTGCGCATTACGGCATGTAATGTCACTATACAATGTATATCCACTTTTCACCATTTGTGTTATAATTCCCATGTAACAGTGAGTATATTGCCATATTATACTAGGCATAATTCCAGACTCCGTGCTACTACTGAGAAATTCGTACTACTAGAAAAAAATCGAAAAGCCGAAAAAAGCCCAGCAATACATTACCCGAACTGGGAATCGAACCCGAGACCCCTTGACCAGCAGTTGCAAACATTCGACCAACAGGTTGGTACAGAACACCAATGGCGTAAATAACATACTTTACGTGATCAAAGAAAATAGAAATCAAATGAATTTGCCTTCAACCTTTCGATCAACTGTAACTAACTAGTTGATCGACGCTTCAAATATTAATACATAAATACCTAAGAATATGATATACTAAATATGGACAAATAAACATTACACATACCTACTCCCTTAAGGTAAATGTGTATAAATCTGTTCTCATTCATTTATTCAATTCATTCATTCATTCAATCATTATAATATGCTTATACTTTACCGTAACAAAGATGCAGATTAAAATGAACTCTAACTTTAATAAATAAAGTAGATATTCAGTAACTTTTATCTCTCAATGATTCAAACAAGATGTTGAAATATTTAATACTCTGAATTAAATTAAACCGACTATTGAAAAACCATTATAGTCTTATTTAAAACTATACTTAACCAAAATCCTTTATATTACGTGTCACAATATATTTATTAAAAGCTTTAATAGTATGTAAACAAATCCACGCTTACGACAACGGAATTTAAAAAAGGAATTTACAGCAAAGAGTTTCAATTCCTCAAAAAAATATAAACTAAATAAAAAATAAAATTATTATTGTTTAACGTACTTAGGCCAAAAATATTACTATTTAAACATTATAAAAATGAAAAAGGTATGAAATTGAATACAGATCAATAATTCCCGGTCTAAATGCATGGCACCCTTTTCGTTACTGCGCAGGTCATCTAAAACATTCTAGAATGTTCCATTCCACAGACTTCCGATACGAAGTTAGGGGTTCTAGTGTGGGACAGAGACAAAGATAGCTGTGTACAACGTGAGTGAAAGAGATATATACTTGGAGCTTACTTCATAGGACTAGGGTTTAAAGTTTTGGTTTTATTTGTCCTGCGGGAAAATATTGATTGGTCCTGCGCTTTGCAGCCCGTGTCCTAAAGAATTGCATTCAGAAAGGCTTTGGTGGAGCTCCAGGGCGGTCGTGTTTCCCGTTTGGTGCACGTGGCTTCGGCTTCAGACAGAGGTATGTATTTTAGGGCATTTTCTTAATTGATTTTGTTATTTATTTTATTAGTTTTTTGCATATAACGATTATTTTTTGTAAATTTTTGTTTTAATCTTAATGTTTTTTTTATGTATGTAATGTATATGTGACTGTTAATTATGTCTCATTATTTCATTATACTTATGTCTTTAAAATTTACATTTCTTCGCGTACTTAAAAATATTTCGAAAAAACTCCAACTTTGGCTACGACGTAGGGGACTACGGTGTAGGCGTGGCTACGGGCTACGCGCTACGTGACTACGGCGTAGATGTCTACGCCGTCCGGCCATCGGTGGCCATTATAAGGGTAGATAATGTTCTTATCGGTTCACGGTTTATTCCTCTTTGTTCTTCAATTATATTCGAATCGCGGTTTTTATTTAAAGATAGTAAACTTTCTTCTACTGACACGTGCTACGGGGGGCGTGGCTATGGGTTACGGATTGACGCTGAAGCCGATGCGCGATGTTGCAATCGGACGCCATCTTGGCTGAAGGTACTTCTTCAATGTATGAAGCCTTCAAGTCTTTATATATTTTGTGATTGATTATGTTTTATAACTGAAATAATGTAACATTGAACGGTTTTAATTAATTACAAGTGGATTAAAAATTACACATGTGTTGCATTTTAGTGCAATTGCCACGTGGTGGTTTTAAGTAATGACAGTATGGAATGCAACTTTGTTAAATACGTAGTTTCTTTGTTTGTAAACAAGAAATATTCCAATTACAGTTAACTTTTATGAAATAATTATTAAACTGAATTGGGACTGCATTTTGCTACGAATGTAGGCGTGGCTAGGTAATTGTAGAAACAAAATGGCGGAACACGTGTTCACTCAAGACGTGGGCGGGGCCAATGGCCCTTCATATTTTCCGATGCACTTTCGCATTTATTCATATTTCCTATAATAATGCAATGATTTAGTTACGTAATTGCAAATAGTTAATTATTATTTTATTTCATTGTTTCAGGTCTCTTCTCAAGCGGCTCTTTTGTTTCCTGCTTTCCAATTTAAATGTAAGTTGGTTTTTCTTACACACATACGTATACACAGACTCACACCCATACACATACACACACCCATACACATACACATACACACCCCCATACACATACACACACCCATACACATATACACCCATACGCACCCCCACCCACCCACCCACACACATACATTTGAAAGTATCATACACACAAAGATACTTTCAAATTGTATTCAAGATTTTCTTCTATAGAGGTTGGGGCGTGGCTTTATTACTCAACAAAGTGACTGTAATTTTCTTAGATACGTTAACACGGTTCCAGATATTTTAAAGAATCAAAATCAATATACCAGGTTACATCCTATCTGGTATACACGCATCGTGCTCAGTACGCACGTTATACTGACGAAGCAATTGTATAGTATTAAAATAATTTAATGTATTTTCCAGATTTCTGGTGACGAGGCGATACCTGCTGCCCAGCTAGCGGTCGCTCCACGCAGCTTCACCTTCCACCTAACAGTTTCTCTCCAGTTCGCCCCTCTGTCCTACAAGCCGCCGCACATAGAGTAACCTTCAACATGTAACACGACCCAGCTTCCACAGATTACTCGTTTCCTAACGAATTTTTCATTGGTCGGTTTCGTTGTTCGACAGTAATGATGACTGCCTCCCTGAGGTCCTGGGTTCAATTCCCAAGTCGGGTTCAATTCCCGAAGTCCCGAGCAATGTCTCACTGGATTTACTCCAGTTCGAGATGCTCGTAGCATGTACCTGATGGTCATGTTACATGTAGTTACTGTTGGATAACCGCTTTGCTGCATTTATTTATTTGCCATTCCATCCGGGAGATAAATAAATGCGTGCTTACTAAACCGTCTGGTATACTTGTTTAATTATCTTTCTATGTGATTGAGATTAAACGAGTTACCAATGCAGTGGAAAAACCGTTGAAAACTAGTAATCTGTGGAAGTTGTACGTGTCGGGTCCCCATGCGACATGCGCTCTGTATGTTCTAGGTGCAATGCAATAAGGTGATATATTTTGTACGTTCGCTTCCATCAACTTTAACAGCTCATACCCAACATCCAACATGGGCTGTTAAGGTTACCAATACAATAATTTGGTTACTTTCATATTACTTCTGGTCACCCAGTATATGGTCTTTATTGGGTCACGGGCAGTGATGAACCTAACCAAACTGACTTAAGCTCTTGATATTTTTTCTTATATTCTTAAAGTTGCCTTTAGTACTTAAGTATTTTTATAAGAAAATAACTTTATTCACACCCACAAATATACAGTATGACATAGTATAAGTGTTATTTATATGATGATATATATTTTTGTAATAAAAATAACAAAATGTTGGTATTGAAATGGTCTAAGGTGGTTTGAGGTAACTTGACTCAATTCCGTACGTACCAACTTTGCGGATACCATTAGTTTGACAAATATTACAACATCATTCCTCGACATTGTAGGTAAGTGATAAATTGATAGCCAAGCTAAATGAACATGAAAATAGATTGTAAGTGATAGTATATAAGAAACTGTAAATATGAATAAAAAATAATAATAAGTGAAAGATATTGTTTTTTATTTCCAACTTGTTTATGACTTACCTTACTTCTTATGAAGTTGAACTCTCTGATTTTGCAGCATATGTAAAGTAGGAATACTAAGGTAATCTCATAAGTAACTTGGGGTTAGGGCCAGAGACGGCAAAGTCAAAGTCAAAATTATCTGTTTTAAATAGACCAGGAAGGCACTGTTGAACGTCAAAGCCAATATGATAATATTAACTATGTCTGTCTGCGGCTGATGAAAGATATTGGGATTTTAATAAAAAGGGATTGAGTTTCACTACCACATCTACGATTGGGGCATTATATCCTTATATTTAATAGACGTCATCATATCATCTTACTTTATGCATATCAAAATATAATGAGGAATACTATGATGATGAAAATTACATAATTACCAACACATAGATGAGTGATTAGAGTAATTATATTTTATGTGATTATGAGTTGGCTGTGCCACGTAAATCGTTGCGCATGTTGCTCATGACTATAAGCCCAAGGTGGGACTGATCTAGGCTTGAAACTAACCGTGCGTATTCGAATAGCTATAAAAGCCGCATATTTAAATTTAGTAGTTATAGAAAAGTAACGTGGGCAAACCTCCCACTCCGACGACATCGTTGAGTTGCGGGGAGCCAGTGGATACAGGTGGCAGCTTGTCGTTCTACGTGGAGGACTAAGGGGGAGGCCTTTGTTCCGCAGTGGACGTCTCTCGGCTGATAATGATGACGATAGAAAATAATTTATTGTATCTAATATTTAATTTTTGAGAGCCCAAACACGGCAGTAAAGATATAAAATGAAAACACAAAACTAAAATTATAAAATAATTTAATTTATTAAATAGATATAAGAATAAATACAAAAAATCACGAGGCTGATTTATTCAATAATAGTTTTGTCTATATTGTAGACTCTCTCGATGTTCTCAGTAGGCAGTGGGTCTATGAGTTCTATTTGTAGGTCGTATTGCTGGTCGAGGCCCATGTAACTGTCGCTTAGCACATACAGCGTGTAGATAATACGGCCTGCGGAAAAGAAAAAACTTATTTAGTTGGTAAATCCTTATAATAATGTTAAATGGGAAATTTTGTTTGTTTGTTTGTTTGTTTTGGGGAGATTTTAGGGTGCTCTTCTACAAGAGATGTGGTATGCTACGTTGCTGTGGATGCGTTTGGCTTCCATCAATCATATTCATAGGTAGATATAGCTTTAACACTGGTGGATTCGGAGTCAGCTAAAGTCGGAAGGATGCGTGTTATGGATGGCTTCCTACTATCAATACATCACACACTCGAGCTGCGCATTTTATTCGCACAGTTACTTTACGGCGTCGCATTTTCATAGCACAGCTACAAAATATGCGCCGCCGCTAGCTTAGTATCAGTGGAAACGGTCACATAGTTTCACAGCTGGGCTATTACATCTTCGTAGCTTAGCACATCTCTGATGGAAAACCACCATAACTAAATTAACAAATATATTAGTATATCTGATCATTCATTTATTTCTTTTACTTGTTAGTTACATTTTTAAATATTAAATTAATGTTAATTAGTATATCTATTATTATATCTGCTTACCAGTCCTAGAAGGCGTGTAGAAGGTAACCTGCGCCGTTCCTTTAGGCGGCACTCGTTTCAAGGCGTGTAGCTCTCCATCGTCCACGGTACCGAGCGTGAGGATCCAGCCCTCATTCTTGCCGCGAGGGAAGCGAGGACACAGCACGTTGTTTGGATTGCCGCCGCGACGGTGGAGGTCTATTAGGAGGGTGTATTCCTGTTGATAAGGGATAAGTTATTAAGTTAATTTTCGTTGATAAAAATAGTGTTATAAGATAACTAGCTTTCCGCCCGCGGCTTCGCCCACGTGTAATTCGGTTATATATAGCGTTTTTTAATGATCTCGACAGGGCTTTTTCTTCCACATGCTGAAATCTTCTCCCGCTCTGGGTGGAACGGAAGGGAGTGTCAGACTTTTACTGACTAAAACCCACCTCGTTCCTTCAGTTGCCCTTTGCGTTCCGGGGCCACGGTATCTCGTTAGAACTTTCCCGCAGCCCCGGCTCAGTTTATCCCGTTTCCCCCCTTGGGGGTTGACATTTCAAAAATCCCTTCTTAGTGCTCACTTATGTTACTAAAGGAACCTCTGTTCAAAATCTCAGACTCCTATACCAAGCGGTTTCGGCTGTGCGTTAATAAATCAGTCCCCAATCGCACCCCTAAATCACGATTGGAGGGTAGTTTGAAAAAACTTATAATGTCAAACATATTTACTTGCCTATGTACGTGTTCATGCCAAGTTTCAAGTTTATAAACCCAGGGTGCGGCGCCAGAAGACCTCCCCGTGGTGCACCCTGGGTACGGGTGATAGTCTCCCTAACGGGGGTGATAGGGTTGGAGTGGCTATTGCCCGTAGCTAACTTCTGGACGGGGCGGGCGAACCCAGGATGGGTTCTGGAGGCGGCGGGCTTTGTGTTGGCACGAGGCCTGTGCTTCCGTGGGGACGTTTTTCCGCCCGTTTCTCTGAGTTTAGCAGAGAACGTGGTGGAGAAACAAGGGCGGTGCTCGTTGTGCACTCACCCTGCCAACGAGTAGCATCGGGACACAAGTAGTGCCTCGACTGCAGCCGTCGAAGTCGTAATCCGGGAAGAGTTCATGGTTGCATGACTTGGAACGGGACGACGGTCTTGGCTTGGTCGCCTGGACCGCGAGGAAGATAACCTCTATAAAAAATTCCTCCAATACCAAGTTCTGGTGCGCGGCGAGGGTATGCATGGCTGAGGAGTAGAGTCAGTCGCGAGCGCACCCCCAGCTAGGGGACCGGTGGACCCTCTAGTTGAGTACTAAATGTACACTTACCCAGGTACAGGGGGCACTGCCTGGGCGGACCGTTTATTTCCCCCATACTCGTGGGACTTATATGGAGAAGTCAAAAAATAAAACCTTTTTAAAACCACCATCGAATGAGGAGGAGAGGGCAAGTGAGCTCAGCTCGCTTGCTGTTGCTGGAGAGAGCCGGAGTGGCTCTGTTTCCCTTGGGCCCGTACGGGCCCCAAGTCGGAGGGTGTCGGGCTCTGAGTCCGATACCTCATCCGCATCTGGCGCTTGCTCACTGCGCAGCGTGAGCTCGCAGCGCCCGAAAAGGGGACGTTTAAACGTCCCAGGTTGGAGGAGGGTCGAGGGCCGTCCTCCAACGAGCAGGAGGCCCCAGCCCCTAAGATCCCTACGGCTTCGCGGGGAAGGGGTAAAAGAAAGGGCAGTGAAAGGCTGGTACCCACTACTCAGGCCGAACCAACGGAAGCCGACTCCTCTGAAATGGAGGTGTCTGGTGGCGAGGACTCAGTAGGCCAGAATGTTGGTGTAACTGGCGAGGTTAGCCTTCGCAAGGCGGTTATGGAGGCACTCCGTATGGTGGCTGGACAGAAGTCCCAGAACGCCCGAAACGGAGTGCTGAGACACGCGAAGGCGACTATTATGAAGGCCGCTCGGCAAAACGGGGCGCCTTTAGCAGCAGGGCGGCAGATGACCGTCTTGCAAAAAGAGCTGGGGGAGATGCGGCGGGAGATGGCGCGGTTGACAGCCTCCAATGCGGCTATGGAGGCCGAGCTTCGGTCGGCTAAGGCCGAGCTCGCCGCTGCTCGCGGAGGTCGAGGCCAGCCTTCACAGTCAACGGAGGCTGACATGATCGGCTTAGTGCGGCAGGAAATGGCTGCGTTCCAGCAACGTTTTGACGTGCTGGAGGGCAGGATCCTCCGCCCCCCACTAGCAGCGAGTCAAAGAACGCCAAAAACCTTTGCAGCTGCAGCGGCGACCAATTCTGGTCAGTCAAGCCGCTCTGCTCAAGGCCAACCGCCGGCGAGAGAGCTGGTAGCCTCGCCAGCGCAGGCTCCGGCTGCACCGGCTGCCAAGGCGCCGATAGGTCGTAGGCGCAGGGGCACAGTGAATCAGCCGGCTGTTGCCCCAACCGGAGTAGAGCCTACCCCAGTCTCGGATTCTCCTGTTGATGGCGGCCAATGGCACGTGGTTGGAGAGGCTAGGAGGGCCGCCAAGGAGGGACGAAAGCGCCGCAAAAAGGAACAGCGGCAGCGGCGGCAGCAGCGGCGCAAGGAGAAGCGCGCTGCGGCAATGCTTGTCGCCCCTAAAACCGCGGCGGTAGTGATAACGCTACAGCCGGACGCGGTTAAAAGGGGCGTCACGTACGGCGACGTCCTCGCCAAACTGAAGGCGGCGGTAAATCCTGCGGAGTACGGGGCCCCAGACGGGTTTTCTATGAAAGTCACGGCGACTGGAGCCCGCCTACTGGAGGTTCCCGGCGAGGCCAGCGGTCCATCCGCTGACGCTCTTGCTGAAAGGCTCAGGGCGTGTCTCGAGACGGACGAGGCTCGCGTGTCCAGGCCCACCAAGTGCCTAGACTTGCGCATATTGGGCCTGGACGACTCCGTGACGGCGGAGGAGATAGTGGCTGCTGTAGCCAGAACGGGAGGGTGCCCTGCAGACCAGGTGAAGGCAGGCACCATCCGTGCAGACAATTCGGGGCTGCGAACGGTTGTTGTGAGCTGCCCCGTCTCAGCGGCCAAGAAAATAAAGGAGGGTCGAAGGCTCCTGGTGGGCTGGGTCTCGGCGCAGGTCAAACTGCTCGAGCCTCGGCCTATGAGGTGTTACCGTTGCCACGTGGGTCACCACGTGAGCGTTAAGTGCACCTCAGAGGTGGACCGCAGTGACTGCTGCTTCCGCTGCGGTCAGCCCGGTCACAGGGCCGGCTCGTGCTCCGCCCCGCTACACTGTCAAGCATGCGCGACAGTTGGTAAGCCGGCCAATCACCGGGCCGGGAGCAGAATCTGCTCCCCTCCTGCCAAAGCCAGGGGCAAGGCTAGGCCCTCCGCAACCCCCGCCGTTCCCGCCGCCGCCACTGCAGTAGCAACCGCTTCCCCTACTGCTGCTGTCGCCGCAGCCGCTGCCGGCTGTAATGCCGCCGAGGAGGTCGTGATGGATTGTCAATAGTGACTCCATTACGTCTCCTCCAGGCGAACATCAATCACTGCGCTGCCGCTCAGGACCTACTACTCCAGAGCATGGCGCAGTGGTCGATTAATATCGCCGTGGTCTCCGAGCCCTATTTCGTCCCGCCCAGGGATCACTGGGTGGCGGACTTGGATGGCTCGGTGACCATCATCTCGTCAGCCGCCGCCGGTACCCCGACTCTTGAGGGTGCTCAAAGAGGCCGGGGTTGTGTTGCAGCACGGTTCGGAGAGATCGCTGTGGTGGGCGTGTATTTCTCTCCGAACCGAACTCTCGCCGAGTTCCACAACTCCCTGAGGGAGTTGGTTGACGTCGTCGTCGGGTTCCGTTCCCTCCCCGTGCTTGTCCTCGGGGACTTCAATGCCAAGAATCTGGCTTGGGGTTCCCGGATCACTGACACGCGGGGTAGGATGGTGGAAGACTGGGCTCTGGAGTCAGGCCTAGTCGTCCTGAACCGGGGTTCTGTTCCCACGTGTGTGCGGATGCAGGGTGAATCGGTGGTGGACATTTCGTTCGCGAGCCCTGCTCTGTCACCGCGTGTGGTCGACTGGTGTGTCATGGAGGAGGTGGAGACATATTCCGATCATCGGTATATTCGGTTTGATGTCTCCGCCGAGTCCGCGGACCCACCAGTCAGACAGGCCCCATGTGGCCCGCGTTGGGCGCTGAGACAGCTGGACCGGGAGCTATTCCTGGAAGCCGCCATCCTGCAGGCCTGGGTGATACCACCGGACAGGCCTGCCGACATTAACGAGGAGGCACGGTGGCTCCAGGACGCCATGTACAGGATTTGTGACGTGGCGATGCCCCGGGTCCGTCCAGGACAGCGGAAGCGCCAAATGTACTGGTGGTCGCAAGAGCTGGCTGCTCTGCGCAGTGCGTGTGTTGCTGCGCGACGCCAGTACACTAGGCACCGCAGGCTTCGTATCCGTCCTCCAGACGCGGAAGCTAGAGAGGCGGAGTTATATGAGGGGTACAAGGCGGCGAAAGACGCCCTAAAAACGGAAATCCGGCGGGCCAAAAACCAGGCCCGCCAGGAGATGCTGGAGACTCTGGACAGAGACCCGTGGGGACGCCCCTACCTAATGGTGCGTGACAAGCTCCGCACACAGGCTCCCCCGCTGACACAGAGTCTCCGGCCAGAGGTTGTAGAGGAGGTGGTCACCACCTTGTTCCCCCAATCACAGAGGGGCTACATCCCTCCGTGCATGACTCCGCCCCCTGCGGTGCCCGATGCGGGCCACAGCGACGACGACGACGACACAGCACCAGAAGTGACCGAGGCAGAGCTGAGAGTGGCGGTGCGCCGGATGGGCGCCAAGAACACCGCCCCGGGACCCGACGGATTGCCTGGGAAGGCGTGGGTCCTGGCTTCGGAGACTCTCAGGCCTCGACTAATTGGTCTTTTCAGCGCATGTTTGGAGAGGGGCCAGTTCCCGCTATCATGGAAGGCGGGTAAACTGGTCCTCGTGAAGAAGCCAGGGCGCCCTGCGGACTCTCCGTCCGCGTACCGGCCCATCGTGCTACTCGACGAGGTGGGAAAACTATTTGAAAGAATAATTTCAAACCGCCTCGTCGCGCACCTGACGGGAACAGGGCCGGACCTCGCGGACGGCCAGTTCGGCTTCCGCAGAGGGCGCTCTACGGTGGACGCCATCATGCGCGTGAGGGACCTTACGACGGGGTCTGCAGTGTCCAGGGGTAGGGTCGTCGTGGCGGTGTCTTTGGACATCGCCAACGCCTTCAACTCTCTGCCCTGGAGCTGCATTTTGGAGGCACTACGATATCATCGGGTGCCTACCTATCTCCGTCGTATAGTCGAGGCTTATCTGACGAACAGATCTGTCATCTACCCCGGTCACCGAGGTGAGTGGAACCGGCGAGAGATGTCGCGCGGTGTTCCACAGGGATCGGTCCTGGGACCGCTCCTGTGGAACATAGGCTACGACTGGGTGCTGCGCACCGACCTCCCGAGCGGCGTCAGCGTGGTTTGCTACGCTGATGATACGCTAGTGCTAGCAAGCGGGAGGTCGCACCAAATGGCGGCTGACTTGATGACGAGAGCGGTTGCGATAGTCGTTGCAAGGATCCGGCAGCTGGGACTCGAGGTGGCGCTTCATAAGTCCGAGGCCATGTGTTTTTATGGCCGCGGGAATGCGCCACCTCTGGGTGGGTTCCAGATCATGGCAGGAGGGGTTTCCATCGGCATCGAGGTGACGATGAAGTACCTGGGACTCGTCCTCGACAGTCGGTGGAAATTCGAGGAACATTTCCGACGTTTGGCTCCCAAGTTGGAACGGACGGGGGCTGCCCTAAAGCGGCTCCTACCCAACCTCGGGGGACCAAACGCCTCCTGCCGGAGGTTGTACGCGGGGATTGTGCGGTCCATGGCCCTCTATGGGGCCCCAGTGTGGGCGCCAAATCTACGGCGACGACCAGCTCGCGCGCTGGTTTCATCCCAGAGGGTCATGGCCATTCGGATGATCCGTGGGTACCGCACGATCTCCGGGGAGGCGGCTAACCTCCTTGCCGGATCACCGCCGTGGGATCTGGAGGCGAAAGTGCTGGCGCACGTATACAGCCTACGTGCGGAGGCGCATCGCCGGGGCGAAAGTCCACTGCCGCGCCAGATTAGTGCGTGGCGGGATGAGCTCCGGCGCGATCTCATGGCGGAATGGAAGCAACGACTGTCGCAACCGAGGGCTGGGCTCGCTGTTATAGCAGCGGTAAGTCCCCTCTTTGAGGAGTGGCTAGAGAGGCGTCACGGCGTCCTCACCTACCGCCTGACGCAGGTGCTTACTGGACACGGAAGTTTCGGTAGGTACCTGTTTCGGATTCGGCGGGAGGAAACGCCCGGGTGTCGGCATTGCGTGGACCACCCGGAGGACACGGTGGAGCATACAGTAGCGGTATGCCCTGCATGGGCTGAGCACCGCCGTGTCCTTAGGGATGTGATCGGCGACGGTGACCTCTCGCGTCCGGCTTTGGTTCAGGCCATGGTGCGGAGCGAGGGGGAATGGGACGCCGTCTCCTCCTTCTGCGAAGCAGTTATGCTAGCTAAGGAGGAGGCGGAGCGCGTGAGGGAACGATCCTCCTCACGCCCCAGCCGCCGCAGAAGACACTCCGGGCGTCGGGGATCGCGTGACGATCTCCGGCCACCGTAAGTGCGGGTCTGCGGACGGCGAGCAAGGGTAGCTCGCCGCCCGACCAGAACCAGACCCGTGCGTACGGCGCGTCGCGTTCCGCGCGCGCCTCAAAGAGCCAGACCACCACAGATGGGGCCCAGTAGGGCTGATGCCTGATCCGGAGCTGCGGACAACGTAAAAGGTTACCGGGGCTCCGGCTCAAAGCAGGAGAAGGAACGGGGTGGTTTTTAGTCAGTAAGAGTCTGACACTCCCTCCTGCCTCACCCTAGGCGGGAGAAGTCATTGGATGATTTTCCCCCTCAAAAAAAAAAAAAAAAAAAAAAAAAAAGGAATAAGATTTTTCATAGAAACGTTTTTACCCCTTTTCCCCCCTTGGGGGTTGAATTTCCAAAAATCCTTTCTTAGTGCTCCCCTACATATCCCAAGGAACCTACATTCCAAATTTCAGCTGTCTACGACCAGTAGTTTCGACTGTGCGTTGTCTGTCAGTCAGTCACTCAGTAACGGAAGAGTTTTATATATAGATAGATTCGTTCTTAGGTGGGGAATAAGTTTTAAAAAGTAGTGTAAAAAGTAATGCGTTTCAATATTTTAGCAAATACACATTACTATGAAATCATATAACAATTGTATTAATTAATTGGAATAAATATCTACAACGCTGACTGTGTTATTGGCCACGCAATGCTGCTCATAATTATGAGCTCCCAATTAGCTTGAAATTAGTCGAGCTACCTCGTCAAACAGTTACGTCAGTGAGCAGCAAAATATAATTAGAAAATATACGCTACACAAGATACTATTAAGAAACAAAAAATAATATTTTTGTGTTTACCTGATCAGCATGTAGCGTTATCCATTCATCTCTGCCGGGAGGCTGGCGAATACGTTTGTCCTGTTCACCTTCAGTGTCGAACCAGAGCCCGCGGACATATAGCTTTACGTCCAAAGTTGGCATGTCACATATAGCCTGGAGAAGAAATTATATTATAGGAATAATAACTAAAATAATGTTTGTTTCTAAAATAGACACAGTAAAAACTATTATAAATGAAATATTTACTCATCACCTTTGTTATGAAATTGTTAAATACGTATCTATTAAGTGAGGATGTTTAAATCAACAATAAAAGACAAAACACATATCAACTACTTTTCAAATGTGGTCCACCAAATGTTATTTAATATAATTTCATAGAATTGTAACTAGAAAAGTTCCTCTACGACTTGAAACTAGTAGAGCATTACTCTACTAATGTATGAGAGTAAAAACCGCGATTTTATAGTTAATTTAGTATGTCTTATGATTATTGTAAAAAAATCAGAATTTTATCTAGTTATGGTTAAAAATGGAACACAAGAACGTTTAGTTTTAGGTATAAAAACATCAACAAAGTCTACTTTACATAATATAAATAATATATTTATATAAAAACTCACCCTATGTATCTGTTCAATCTGATTCTCTTCGAACTCCCTTCTCATATACTTGGCTAACAGCTCATAGTTCCTCATACAAGCCACTTTCAGCCCATTGAGCATATGACACGGCCTGTGAGTGTCTTTCGTCATTTTGGAGAATATGTAGAGATGCTGGGAGTCTATGTGTGGGAGGGTTAATAGAGGGGACTCTGTCGGCCATCTTGCTTGGACAATACTTTGCATCAACATCTGACAGGATAGACAGACGGACAGCCAGCCGTTTTCCGCTGATGTGTCTATCATTGCCTGTAAACATGAGAGGTTGTTTTATAAAGCTGATTAATGGAAGTATGTATGTATGACGTAAAGTTTTTTTTTATTAATAGTCACAAAAGGAGGATGCCAGAGTTTCTATGAAATCTAGTCCCACTTCCAATAGCTATGTGAGTTACGTCATTGGATAGGTAATTTTGAGCTGAATAAAAGTTACTATAGCGTCAAGTTCCAAATCTTAGAGTTATTTCAGAATTTAGAGTTATTCTTCATTTAACATGGTAGTTTTATCAGTAGTTAAGTAATGCTATTTTTGCGTCATAATTGCATTTGTGCTTTATACAATTTAGGTAATGAACAAGCTTGAGACACACTTGACTTACAACTGACACTGTAAATTATTTTCAAGAGGTACTAGAAGTCTCGCTTAGGTAAATAATACTGACCATATTGACTTATGCAATGAGACGGCAATCACAACTTTCACATTAAATTAACAAAAACAATCCAAATCAAATAAAAACCAACATTGTTCAATTAAAATAAGGTTTCAAACTCGAATATCTTGCCTGCAATATCCTAATAGTTTGGTCTAGTACAGACTTGGTGTCTGTCAAATAGTCAGTGTTAGGTAGTTGTAGTCTTGTCATATGCGCTTGTAGTAGCAGGAAGGCTTTTACGTTGGACGAGTCGAGACTTAGAGCGTCTACAGGAAGCCGGCATTGCTGGGATAGCTCGCTGCAAGGAAAATTGGGTTTTATTAAAGATTTATCTATAAATTTTGACTTAACGATTGATGAACTGGCTGCTGCGCAACGTGTCGCTTCGATTACTGTACGGAACCTCTCTTTGTGTGATCTTTAGATAGTTGTTTCTGGTCTGGGTGTGATGTGTATGTGAATTTGTATGTTATGCACGTACTCATAACATAGAAGAAAATTCTAGTGTAGGGAAAGATTTTACAAGACAAAAACACAACTAATCCAAAATTGGTTCATCAATGATATTTCATTGACTTATGATCGAATACTCAAACATCACTCAATTTTAAATCGCTCTCAGAAATATTCCTGTCACTATAAATTCTTTTTAAAATGAAAGAGATAGCACGATATTTGAGTACAACTTAAATTTGAGTAGCGTTTCAGTATTCGGACTTTGATCCGATAGATTCTAACAATGACAGTCAGCCTTCAATTCCTTCGTGATTATCGTATGTGACTACTAGTCCTACTCACCCATTAAGCAGATCCTCGTTATGCCTGACGGGTAGAGTGGCGTACTCCTCACTGTCGGCCAGTACCCGCAGCAAGTCGTCAACGTTCATATTGTTGTGTAGATTGCGGGTAAAGTGCGCCATCGTCTTGTAAGACAGGTAGTAGTACGACGCGATACGACCCATCCACGTGCAGTGGACTGTGCGGAGGTCCTGGGAAATAAGGAGAGCAGTTATTATATTGAAAGTCAGGTAGGTCAGAGTATGATTGAAGGGCATTTGTATACGATAACATTCGGGAAAATTTTATAAAAAACTGATGATAAAAACTCTTTATTCAGAAATGTAAATGGACACAAATACTAAAATATTCTTTAATTAAACAAAGTAGATGACACATAGTTAGGTGCCTGTACTAGGATAATCCTGTGTCACAGGCGAGAGGAGGTCTCACATAATTATAATTTGATTGTAAGACATCTTATTTCTGTAAACACAATGCTAAACATAGTTTGATAGAAGAAAATATGGTTATTTAATATACGCCCTTCACACGTACATATTCTCTTGCATTATAATCCTCTTATATTATTCAACTTATTGAAGCTTTTTGGACAAAGGACTTAACAGCCGAACCTTCGCGTGATGCAGAGAAGAGTAAACAATACGAAGTGTTTTGATCTTTTTGTATCACAAAATACATAATTGTCGCAAGAAAGTTTATACTGGTAATGAACAAAAAATATTAGCAAGATCGATAAAATAAAAATGCACACAAATAGCTTTCTCACAAGACAAACATAAACAACGAATGCCTTACCTCCTCAATTTCCAAGCAGTTGGCACCGGCCAGGGCATCCAAGGAGCTCTGCACCAAGTTGGACAGGTAGTAGTTGACGTCCTGAGGCTCCACGCTCTCCAGGTTGTAGTACGACGGGTTCTTCAGCAGGCGACGGAAGAAGTACGTCCATGTCATGTAGTCTAGGATGTCTTGCTTTGTTTGCACCGTACCTAGTGTAGGAAGAACATTAATTAGTACAAACATCACAACTGTATCATGAATCTTAATCTTAGTTTCCTTTGTGTATGTTTAAAGAGGATTTAATAGTATTGTTCTATAAACTATAAATGTAGGATTAATTGATATCGGATAGTATAAGTTTAATTCCCTATTTTTAACCGACTTCCAAAAAGGAGGATGTTTTCAATTCGGCCGGTATGTTTTAATCTTTCTTATTTATTTATAGCATTTCTTTTTAGGTGAACATGATAAAATCAATTTTTGTATATGTTTTACTGGTAGATAATTCGACTAATCATCATCTATACGAAATGTACCAAAATTGATGTTTTTATATCCTACTTAAGTGAAAGTTATGTGGTAGTGGTGTTACTGGCCCTTAATGAAGTGTCAGAAGTCACTTATTGGTGGGAAAGGTCTTTTAAAGGAAATTAAACTTAATTATGATTACAATCAAATATAGGTTCGCTTTATACATACCAGCTACAATTTCAGCATTAAGATGGTCAGGTAACACTTCCAGCAAACTGGACTCTACTGGGAATGGTTCGTATAGGAACTTCTTGTAGAAGTTCTTCTTCTGATCGTGTACCAACACTACTGCCACACCTTCGTTGTCATACTGAAATAAAGAGTAGGTAATATTTTATATAACGAGAGGCTTTTAATCTGACTGTGAGTTTATAGCTACATGTTTGATTTGATTTCGAAATCCTTAACTTTTCTTTGTAACTTTTACAAATAGCGACTCCAGTCTTTAAGTCTTTGACTGCCAATAGAAAATTGTTGAAAGCAAATCCTCCGCTAACGTCGGTCACCGGTGACCACCACGGCGTTCAATGTGTTAAAACAAGGACACACACACATGTATATCTAGCGTTTTAGAATGAATTTGCAACTATAAGAAAATAATTTATATACTAAAAGTAACAAAGTCAGAATCATTAACAAGTTTTAAAGTTACAAATTTATTTATTGCGCTAATACCACAAAACTTGCGCATACTTGCGCAAAACAGTTTAAATTTGCGCAAACCTAATACAACATCAAAATAAGAAATAACTATACAAATATTGACATACCTGCGGACGTCCAGCTCTGCCCATCATCTGTAAAACATCTGTGATGGGCATGTCCACGTATCTCTTCTGTTTGCCGTCGTAGTACTCTGTACCTTTGATGACCACCAGGTGAGCGGGGAAGTTCACGCCCCACGCTAGAGTGGCTGTGCAGATTAGTACCTGAAAGTTGAAGTTAATGTTTTAGTTATTTAAATGATGAGGTGAATTAATAATCTGGTTATGTTGGTTAGGGATTGGAAAAAAATGTGTTTTTTTTAATAAACCATTGCTCCATACTAGGATTTTCTTCTGTGTCATGGGTGCGTTTACAGACATACAAGTTCACATACACATGACACCCAGATCCGAAACAACAATTTGTGGATCACACAAAGAGTTGCTCCGTGCGGGAATCGAACCCGCTACACGGTGCGCGGCAGCCGGTTACCCAGCCACCACGCAAACCGTGCAGTCAAAATTATTGCATAGTAGTTAGTATTAGATTGTTATATTTTTAGACTCAGAATATATGGATATAATAATTTTTGCTGTTATTGGGGATTTTGAAGTCAAACACACAATTTTTATTCTTAACCCGGATCAAAGTTGAAATATGACCGCTCAGTCGCGTATTATATTAAAGTAATCTTACCTGTATTTTTTGATTAATAAATAACTCTTCAACAGTAGTCCTGTCTCTTTCATGTAGACCAGCATGATGTATACCGATACCGAATGCTAGTGTAAGTTTCAGGTTCGATTCCCGGATATTGGCAAGAATTTGCTCCATCTCAGATTCTTGCATGTGCAGCCATTGTTTCGGATTGTCTTCTGCAGCTAAGTAAGCTATTAGATCTAGAGCTGTTAACCTGGAAGAAGACATTCTTTATATAAGAGAGAGACAGAAAGAGAGAAAGATATAAAAAAAGGGAATAAATAAACGATCAAAATGTTAGTTCACGTATGAGGTTTTGAAAGTCTTTTAATGAAAACTGAAGACGAATCTTAACACTGCATCAATTTGTTTTTAATGAAAACTGCAATTTCGAAATCAAAATTGAATTAAGCAATGTCTCGACGATTAAATAACCAAAGAGGATATTTAAGTAACGTTTACTATATTATATTTTAATTAAGGCATTTTTATTCGGACTTAGCAGAATCTATTTTATGTTATGATTGCGTTCTTTCTCCACTTCTGGGTTTGCCGTTTGCCAGGTGGCAAAGGCTTCATCCAGTGTTCTCCATTCTAGCCTTTTTATGGCCACTCTACCCCAAGTTATTTCCGCAACTTGTCTGATGTCGTTGACCTTTTCTGTGGTCTCCATCTCTATCTCTTTCAATTTTATATAGGTACCACTGTGTTCAACGTTTACTAGGTAATGAAAAAATAAATAAATACAATCAAATATTACATACCTAGTCTGCCGCCTACTGGACACGAATACAAGCGTGGGTGCGCAAGGAGAGTGTGTACGTATAGCTTGGAACGTTGGCTTGTTCATAGTCATCATACGCGGGCAGTAGTGCCGGCCGGGGTGACCTGATATATGTACCTGTGGAAGTAATGTATGTCTTAAATAGTTGTAATAAGGTTACTTGTTGCGCATCGTTGCGCAAACGGTTTGCATTTGCGCAAAAGGATGGAATTGGATAGTACTAAAAATGCTTTTTGATGTCATATTTATTAGAATAAAATGTCAATTAGCAACATATATTTTAGTATTTTTAACTAAACAAAAACAATGATATCTTAAAGCTGTTTCGTTATCATATTATTAGTATTTTAACGCTGACAGAAAACTATTTAACGCAAATATAACTTTAGCGCTTGTTCCACCACCTTCATATAAGTGCCCGATAAACTTATGTGACAGATAGTGCATACAAATTACGTTCTTATTTCAAAGTTATCTGATACATAGCGGCTATCCAGACATTGTGAAACAAGTCCTTAGCCTTATAAGTTCAAGGCGGTCTCTCGCCTCGTGAATTCTCTTCAATGGATGATTTTCCCCCCTTAAAAGAAGCCTTGTAAGTTAAGAAATATTATCACATACCTCCAAAGGTACAGGGCGCACCGAAGGCCTAAAGTTGTACAGTCCCATTTCTCCGATATTCAACCAGTTTGCTAAATCCTTGGCGTTGGCTAGAGCAGTTGACAGACCAATGATACGCAATCGTCGAGACGTGTGGGATTCTATGAAGTTTGTTCTGAAATCGAATAATATTTTTGATTAACATTGTGCCCTTGTGATTTGTTTAGTATAATACCGGTTTTTCTCCAAAGAGGTAGACAGAGTTGACGTAACGTATGATAAACGTAATATCTAACTTTATACCACCGGGTCGTTAAGCAAGTATGCAAGCATTATTACGAACCTCTGTTGTAACTCGAAAATGGTCGAGCACTCTCGAACAGTTACGTGAGGAAGTGGAAATTTTGCACTCAAAAAGCCCAATACAACTGATATAAGGGCCCACTCCGGGAACTAATGAATAACTATTATTTGACTAACGTGGCATCTTTATTAATGTATTCTACATTCTATAACCTTCAAATTAGAGTTCAATCTCACCTGGACACGATAACTTCCAGCACAGGCCCTCTGTCCTCTCCCAGCAGATGTATTTCATCAATAACTATAAGTGCGACGTCTCTAACATAGTTCCTGGTCTGCCAGGATCGACTGATGCCGTCCCATTTCTCAGGAGTCGTCACTATCACGTGCGAGTTGCGGATCGCTCTGATATCGGGTGATACGTCGCCTGAAAGATTATAAGACTATTAGAAAACACTTGAGACTGGGCAACTGGGAACTAAAACCGGAATGAAGGAAACATCTTAACGTAGATCATTCAATGTTTTGTTTTCACTTTATTTTGTATTACCTTCAGGTTTGTAGTATCTCTCAAGAAAAAATATGCATTCAGAAATAAGAAATTAAGCCTAATAGGCTTCTAATAGGAATGCATCACTGAATGTATTTTTGTCTAAAATTTTCACCGACCTGTCAGCTCGACGACTTGTTTACCAAGCCTCTCCTGTAGTCGCACTTTCCAATCCTTTATTCTTTCTTTTACAAGAGCTTTAAGTGGTGCGATGTAGACCACCTGCAAGTTAATAATAATTATGTTAACTGTTTGTATCTCTAGTTTCAGATGGGTATACCCTTAGCTACATACGGAGCTATCCTATTGGTAGTATGTATTACCAAAATTCCCACACGATTCCCGCACGGAGCAACTCTTTGTGTGATCCACAAATTGTTGTTTCGGGTCTGGGTGTCATGTGTATGTGAACTTGTATGTTTGTAAACGCACCCACGACACAGGAGAAAATCCTAATGTGGGGCAACGTTTTTTTAAAAACTAACTAACTAAACTAAAAGAATAGTTTCTAATTAATTTACATACACTAATCAATACGACACGATATTCATAGATTTTTCTATGAATTTCGTGTTCTAACTTAAGATATCATAAAATAGACTCAATAATCATATTTATTTATTTTAAATTAGCTAGAATAATACTAAATAGAAGTTTATCTACGCATCAATGCAAGTGTGATAATTTTTAAGTACTTTAAAGGTTAAAATAACTTATCTTTAACTACAGAAACATCTCTAACAGTACAAATAATTAGCTTAAAACACTTCATCATACAGGTAACCTTACCTTACAATTAGGATACTGGTTAAACACTCTAAACATGGCTACTTCAGCGACAATAGTCTTGCCGGAGCCGGTGGGCGCGCCGAGCAGTACATTATGGTCGGTGTGGTACAGGCAGTGGAATATCTGAGTCTGTATGGGGTTGAAGTGGCTGAAGTTGTATAGCATCTCGTAGTTCGGGTTGTTTAGGGCTGTCACTGGAAGTGGTTGCAGTTCTAGCAGGTCTGTGGGAGGAATAATTTGATTATTGGTATGTCTAACTAAAAATCATTGTTTACTCACGTATTATTAACGTAGAAAGGCTTTACTAGTTTCGAGTCACAGAGGGACTCTTCATCATTAGCAGCGTGCACAGCCTACATTAATAATACGCGAATAAACCGTGATGTTTAGTTAATTTAGTATGTCTCACGATAGTTATTATAAAAATATTGGTATGTCTGCTGTTGTCCATCTTAGAAGAAAAATTTAAATGTGAGCCACACGTCAATCGGTGGCGTGAGGCGTGTTGACCAATGGGATATTTATTTACTTACCAATATTCCATTAGCCAAGCTAATAGTCAGTTAAACTGTTTGGACTTCTAGGGTCTTACACTATACTATAGTTACATTCACGTAACGTTAGAAAAGCCTTATACTAGCGTCACTTAGAGACGGGAAAAAAATACAGTTTATAACTGTTCATGCACGTTTGTTAATGTAAGGGCTAGACAGAGTTAAACCAAGTCCACCAGTTTTGTTACTATAGATATCGAAAACAAATTACTCAACAATATAATTATTAGTTTACAGGTAAAATTATACCTGTGTGAGGCGGATGAGTCTCAGGCAGTATTAAGTGCTGGAACGTGAGTGGTAATACACTTTCTGATCCAATCCATCTGGAAATAGAGAACATTTTATTTATTTATCAGTATATGAACACACACATAAAACATAAGGGGCAACAGGTTGGTTTTAGTCATAATACTTGTTGAATTATATTTGAAATGTATGTTTCTTCAATGATTATAAAAATATTGAGTTCTTACCTCTCAGATGTGGCTCGGATGTAGTACTGGGGCGGTAACGGCTCGCTGATTGGTATCGTGATTATCAACTCTTGTGGTTCTTTTGTTACCACCTGTAAAAACAGTCACGTGATTAAGTAAAAATAAATCAGCGCAGCCTACTGGTAGGCTTCGCGATGTCGCCATGTCTATGCACGCTACTCAAGGTGAAGAGTTCCGCTGTGATTCGAAAGTGGTAGAGCTTTTCTCTGTTAATTTACGTGAGTAAATTAACGGAGTAAAGCTCTCGAAAATAAGTGTCCCAATTTCGCGTTGACAAATATATTAAATGTAATAGGTTAATTTTAAACTAGAGACCGAATTTTGAATATATTGCAAAAAGTCGTCCGTCTCCTAATACCTAACTTTCGCGATGATTCTTCTGGAATAGATTCTGAACGATACTACTGTCGAGTCAAAGTCCCTTTGTGAATCGAAACTAGTAGAGCTTTTCTCCATTAATATACTTGAGTAAACCTTGATTTTTAGTTAATTTCTTACAATAGTTATTATAAAAGTATATTTTCACTTAATTACCTGTTTCTTAGTAATAAGGAAGTATTCGTGGTAGTACATAATGTCAGTCTCCGGGTCTTCCACCCAGATCCAGAATGCTTCGGGCGCTTTACCGTGGTACCGGTCGTTCCATCTGAAAATTAATTGAGTTTTAAGTATGTTTGGATTAAGGAATCTTAAAATGTATCATTAAAATGTCTCAGTCAAGAACATAATTTGCCATTTTTCACTCGGGAAAACCAAACTTCAGCACGAATGATGTAGTTCGATCGGCGTGACACCACGACTTCACAGAAAATCGACGTAAAACAACGCAACGTTACATTTAGAGACCCAATCCCCCCCCCCCTCTTCCCTGAAAGCTATGATGTCCATGGGCGGCACCGATTGCTTACCATCAGATACTCCGTCTGCTAGTTTACCACCCTGCGCCATACAAACAAATTTCACTCACTTGAAGTTAGGTGTGATAGAGAGTCGTATCCTCAAGACAGTTCGCGTGATGGGGTGCAGGCTGGCTTCCATCTCTAGCAGGGGGAACTCATCAGCACACTTCTTTAGATGTCGAGCGTTTTTAGGGTTGCGGATCAAATCACCTGTTGAATTAATATGAAATATTATTTATGACGGTGTCTTTAATTATAGTTTACATCATCATCAACTGCCTATAAGTGGCCACTGACCAAAGCCTCTCCTCATTTGTGGTTTATTGTGTCTCGTAGCCTGTCGAACGGTGGTGGTATTTTTTGTATTGTTATTGTTGATGGATATGTCACCGGAAAATAACAAGATCCGTAAGTTTATCAATTTACTAGGAAGTTCATAAACTTTCGTAGGATTCTAAACGGGCGATAAATTGTAATATTCTACGTCCACATTTTCGTAAATTTATCAATTTCCGACGTCATACGGTAAATTTATAAACTAACGGATATCTATTCGTAAGATTTTATATGATTCGACCAATCACAGAAATTCTTTTAAATATACGCATCTTTAAAATACGTAAAATGACACACTACCGGACCTTGTTATTTTCCGTTGACAGATCTACTGATGATAAAACATGTATTTTTCATCAGAGTTTGTCTATTTGAACGCGCTAATGTCCAGCTGGTCAGCTGCAAACGCTGCGATGTCGCGCAGCCTACTCAACGCGCAACGTCGCCGTGCCAAAGTTAAAGCATTTATTTCAATTAATCCAACATAAGGCACTTTTGAAATGTAAAAGTGAATTGCCTTGAAAGTGCGTATGCTGCTTTTGATAAGGAGTCCCTCTGTCATTCGAAACTAGTAGAGCTTTTCCCAATATGATAACTTTATTACATAACATTCTAATAACACGAAAGTCAAAGTCAAAATCATTTATTTCAAATAGACTAGGAAGGCACTTTTGAACGTCAAAGCAATTATAATAATATTAAAACCGTCTGTCTGTCGGTTAGTCCTCTAGTGAAGCTATTTGCTCGTTCCAAAGTGTAGATTCCTATGGAGAAGAACATGTAATACAACTACAAAAATCTCCACTAACCAACTTCCTTCCAATCCATATCTCTAATCTGGTCGGGCTTCAGCATCGGATACTCGATGTGTTTCAACGTCTCGATAGTGAAACAGTTGAACTGTCGCATGTCGCTGTAGAAGTCCCACTGTTGTAGCTCTAACATTTTCGCCATCTTCAGGTACAAGCCTGCCATGTACGCATTGTTCTTGCGAAGAGTTATCTCGAAGAGCGCTCTTACTATACGGACGGCGTTCTGTGAATAGAGATTATGATAATAGACTGTTGTGATTGGAAAATGTGTTGTAATATTGTGAATTTAAGATACATAATGAGTACAAGAATGTTAAGGAATGATATTTGACTCCTCCATATGCACTTTGAAAATAGTAAACTGTAAGTTCACAGTTAGAACACAGGTTAGAACTTAACTAAAGTTTACTGCCTTTCTTGCAAAGAGCTATTAAATGTCAAAATTAAAGTGCTTATGAAATGATACTGCATTCTATTCTATTCTGAAGTTTCCCTTTAAATAAGTAGACTAGTTTTATTTCACTAGGTATAAAGAGTTTTGTTTAAATAATTATAAGTCAATTGCCATAATGTGCACCTCTGCCTACCCCTTCGGGAGTAAAAAGGCGTGACGTTGCATCAACTATGTCAATATTATTTCAAGTATTAAGTTTTATTTTATTTGGCAATAGGCTGACCCCTATTACGTGGGACTTATAACACAAATGGTGAAAAGTGGGTGTACATTGTATATAACCTGTAATGTACATATGCATCTCTGCGTACCTCTTTGGGGATAAAAAGCGCGACGTTGCGAATATTAAGATTTCTATACAAACCTGGCTAATATAATTCAAATCGGACTGCAGCGACGATCCATTGACGCGTCCCCTAGACAAGTAAGTCTGCAGCAGTATGTTAATCTTCCAATGTATATCTTCTGGCGCGTCCTCTATACGGAGCTCGCAGTACTGGTCTTTGAGGTTCCATAGCTCTGTTAATTCTTCTTTCCTCACCTGGAATAAATGAAAATTGATTTTATTGTGTTTGTATAGGGTTCAAAATTAATTTCTGAGAATGGTTTCTAGGTATTTGTTTTTTCGATTTTGAAATTGTCCGTTTATATTTGAATAGAGGAAAATATATTTTATTGTGTTTGTGTAGGGTTCAAAATTATCTGCTGAGAATGGTTTTTAGGTATTTGTTTTTTCGATTTTAAAATTATCCGTTACTAGCTTCTGCCAGCGACTCCGTCCGCGCGGATGTCGGTCTTCGCGTGGATGATTTATTTCTCCATTTTGAGTAACTCTGACAATGACCTCTTATAAATATCTATTGGACCAAATACGGCTAGGCCCATAATAATTACGGAGATCTCTCTATTGAGCTACTGCTGTTGAGCCCGCGTTCTATAGTATAAACCTGAAAAATGAAGATTTTTTTTATCCGTATTTTTTCAGTATTTGGGTTTGGTATGGATCCAGTAACAGAATTAACCCTTCTACAGATTTATTATAATATGAATGAATGAATGAATGAGAGTGTTATAAACGTTAGAGTAGACAAATATAATCAGAAAGCTCAGAACTGCTAAGCTATCGGGAGTTATACGTGTTATTGTGAGTCAACCATAAAAGATAGACATTTGCTGTCGTTGAATATTTTTTAAACAATTTTAAGGAGAACATTTCCGTCATACATGATTTCTGTGTAGCTTTAACCATTAAGGCTGCACACGCGACGGAAGCTTAAAAAATGGAGTAAGTTCTCCTGTTTTCCCCACATTTCCCTTCACTGCTCTGCTCCTATTCATCGTAGCGTGATGAAAAGTATACTATAACCTGCCCAGGAGTATGAAGAACAATTGTACCAAGTTTGGTTGAAATCTGTCGAGTGGTTTTTATTTCTATAAAGAACATACAGACAGACAGACAGACAGACAGACAGACAGACAGACAGACAAAAATTTTTCTGATTGCATTTTTGGCGTCAGTATCGATCACTAATCACCCGCTGATAGTTATTTTGGAAATATATTTCATGTACAGAATTGACCTCTCTACAGATTTATTATAAGTATAGATTAGTTGCGTAGAGACCCAAAGTCTTGTTATGGCAAAATATTCATTGCACCTCATACTTGTAGGGGATCTATTTAGAAATTGGGCCCAATATAAGACTTTAGATTTGCCTCATTTAAGAGGCTTACGCCCGAATACTGAAATGCTACTCCATTTTAGGTCGTACTTAAATATCGTGCTATCTCTGTCATTTTATAAAGAATTGATGCTCAGAAGATGCTCTTAAAACTAGTTCTGTCCCTACAGAACTAGTTTTAAGAGCGTCTTAAAATTTAGTAGCGTTTGAGTATTCGGATATTAACCGTGTTTTCTATTGTAATTTTATTTTGTGAATAAGGTTTTATAAAGTTTTAAAATTGAAGTTTTAAAACTATAGTTAAATCACTAATTAGATAAGAGGAGACTTACTTTAAGCTGCTGGAAGTCGGAGCACCTGGTGAGCATTTCCAGCACATACCCTTGCGTCATAGACTTGCGGACCATAGAGTTGAACACCTCCATAGTCTCACACGTTATGTAGTAGTGACTCGCTGTACGACCCAAGTCTGTAAGGGAAAATAGGACAATCACATTAAGGGTATTTTATTTTTGTTTCCAAAAGGCCGTTTGCTAAAATACGTGATTTTGGAATTATCTAAGAAATTAGTTACATTATCAATACCATTTCGAAATATTTTGCTGTGCCTCAGGGTCGAGATCAATTTTATTGCTCGAATGGTTGCGAGCGTGACTGTGGAGTAAGTAATCTCGGGTTAAATTTCTGAGTCAAGAAGTTGTTGGGTATTTAAGGTTTTTAAAAAATATAAAGCAAACTGCATGTCAGTTTTAAACTGTGCTTGATAAAAAATCATCTCCGATCCAAGGCTAATCCTCTATTTCAAGGTACCCATTATTTAACTGGTGAAAAGTGGGTATTCAATTGTATACATATGTAAATCTTTTCCTCTTCAGCAAAATAAAGGGTATTTATTAAAGGCATTACACAATTTTAAGCATATAACTACATAAATCTATATTTACCTGTAATATTAAGCTGCCCCGTCCGTTCGTTGAACCTGATCATGTGCGTGTTGTCCAGCTGCATGGCGGCGGCAGTGATCAGCTCGCGACGTTTAGTTTCCAACATCGGCTCCTCTTGCACGTCCGTGTATGTTAGACCGTATACCTAGAATATTGGAAAAAGGTTAATTTAGACCACTAACTAACATAATAGCGGCTATTTAATTGTACAGTCAAACTGTACAGTTAAATTGTAAGGTGTGTTGGCTGTATGGACCTACGTTTTAACTATGCAGTTGTTAATGTTCAGTTAAAACCTAAGGTGTGTAGAGCAAACAGTACTATACAGATTTAAGTGAATCGAATTAATACTTTTACTGCCAATAAAAATCTGTGTGAAGGCAAATAGATTTTCGCTACTTGTACTCCCCATGACGATATATGTGTTGAAGAATAGATAAACCTGTACAGTTATATCGATATAGTGTCGTAGGTTTCATGGAACGTACGATTTTACTGTACAGTCCGATTGTACAGTAAAATCGTAAGGTGTGTAGCGTGCTTAAAATGCACCTTTTATGGGTAAGCAATTGCCGAATTGGATACCTTTAAACTATAAGAGTTACAAGGGCGTTGCCGGCTTAAAATAAGCACATGAGCTAGATTGTACTGTGTACCAGTAAATAGCAGTATTGAATCGTTACCTGAGGGATGTATCCTCATCCTCACGAAGAGATACGTGTTCGGACTTACTGACTTTCGACAGCTTCTTCTATGTTTGTCACTGTAGCCCAGATTGCAACCTGAAAGATATAAACCAAAGTCCCGTGGTTTTGGACGTATGGATTTCTGACTGCCCTGAATAATAATAGAAGTTTGCATAATAAATTAAGGAAAGAACCAATAAATGTTCTTTTAACCTTCAATAAATATTCGACTATTATTCGAGAACTATTTTTTTTATACATGTATTTATAGATATAGATATAGTCCCGTGGCTTTTGGTCGTAGATTTCTGTGCCCTGTAAATACAAGTAATCCTTGTTCGTGTCATAATGTGTTTATGCTAGCACTAATCTGTGTTTGGCCAATTGATTTTCGAGTTTATTCAAGAACTATAGAGTTGAAAATGTATTGATAGATATAGTCCCGTGGTTTTGGTCGTGTGTGTTTATGCTAGCACCTATCTGTGTTTGGTTAATAGATTTTCGACTTTACTCCAGAAATATAGAGTTGAGAATGTTTTGATAGATATAGATATAGTCTCGTGGTTTTGGTCGTAGATTTCTGTGCCCTGTAAATAGAACCTCAGCATTCAAATTATCAGCGAGCAGATTGATGAAGTTACTCTCAATAGGGAACTGATTGGTCATGGACTTGAGATAATGCGTCAGTTTGTCGTGCGTAGTTATAATGATGCCAGTTCCAGACGTATCGAACTGCGGCCGCCCCGCTCGACCGAATATTTGTAGCACATCCAGGATGCTTAGGTCCACGAATGTACCGTGGCTTTGGTCGTAGATTTCTGTGCCCTGTAGAAAGAAGATAGAAGTAATGTTTGGATAATAATTATATTTTCTATTTTATTCCGAAAGTGTAGAGTTGAAAATGTATTGTTGTAGATTGTGGTAGGTTCACCTAATAGCTCTCATGTAGATTATTATTCTGGGAAAGCGATATGAGATGCTTGAATGTGTATTGGGCCAAACGTGGATTTTTTATTCTCCTCATTACATGTCTAAACATAACTAATTTACAATACGAGTATATATATTGTTTATTCATTATCTATGTTTTTTTTTCTCATTTTATTCGTCGATATCACGACATTTTGATAACTCATTTAAATATTGAGCGATTTTTTAATAAAATGTTATATATGTGTATAAATATACTCACTCTTATAATAACAGCATGAGCTGGTAAGTTGACACCCCACGCTAGCGTGGACGTACAAACTAAAACTTTTATAAAACCTTCCGCAAAGTATTTTTCGACCATATTTCTGGAAGCAAAAAGTACATTTTTAATTGTAAAGATTTTACACAGATCATTGAACGAAAACGAAATGAGAGCGCGTTCAGTAATCTGATTGGCCGATGCGAATGAACCAACCAATCAGAGCGCCGAACGCGCTCTCGTTTCGATCTCGTTGAACGTAAAGTAAACTTGTACTAAGGATACTGATAAAAATTACCTATGATCGTGTGCACGTTTGTAATACTCCAACTATAGTTTTAATTTATTTATTTTAATTTATGTTTACAAACTCACCGATCACTCCTCAGCATACCAGCATGATGGCAAGCAAAGCCACTCGCGAACAATTCACCAAGCTGCTTATTAGGGCTGCTACTTATAGACTTCTTGGCTTTCAGGAAAGCGCCCGTATCTTCTGGTTCAAAATGTTTCAAATGGCCCTTCTTCTGGGCTATTTCTTTAAGGATCATAGCCGTTTGGTGGGTGGCGTTACGCGCGTGCACGAATACCATTACCTGATGGCCTTTTTGTACCATGTCTACTGCTTTATCGTAGCATATCTCGTTCATTGTTTGTATCTGTGGGTATTAAAATGTTTGACGATATTGTATATTTTTATTAAAAGTCAAGTTAAATAATAATTTATTTCAGTTAGTTAAGTGTTAGGGCCAGTTCGACCGGAGTGATACCACGGCCTCACAGAAAACTGGTTTTGAAACAACGCTTACGTTGTGTAGGTGAGGTTATCGGAGCGCCGATTTCCCCTTCCTCGATCTTCCAAATCCCCAATTCCCGATCCCGGTCGAAATATAGCAATGGTCGTCTCAAATAAATAAAAGTTTCCATACCGTTCTGAGATGCACCCCTCCACCGCTGCCGGTTTCCTTGACACCAATAAACTGTTGTTCCAAAGGCACGGGACGGAACCGAGAGTCGAAGTAAAATAGACCGATGTTTGGATTCACTCGTAGGAACCTGAAGATATGAAACAAAATAAGATATAGAAGGGCAAGCTTTTAATCACAGTAATATTATAAATGTGAAAGTTTTGTTTGTTTGGATGTTTGTCCGTCAATCACGCTGAAAGTACTGAACGGATTTTAATGAAATTTGGTATACAGACAGGGTATGAGCTGACTTGGGTGATAGGATATTTTTTATCCCACGGGAACGCGGGTGAAATCGCTGGCAGAAGCTAGTTATGTTATGTTTAGGGTATAGTTGAGTAAATGAGCAGACAGATCACCTGATATTAAGCAATCTGCGTCTCCCCTGGACTTATTAGGGAAGGGTGTGGGTCGGCGTAGCTAAATCAGGTACTGTTTAGTAATTAAGTGACAAAAACAGTTTGAGTAAGCGAAATTATTTTCAGGCCAGCAAACTGTGTTGCCTGCACGACTCCATTTATGTGTATGTTAGCAGTTTATGATTACGAGCCCCATAACCCAAACATATCGAGCACGCCCAAAAGTTTACGTAAGCCTTTTATTGCCAACAAAAAACTGTTAAAGACTATTCCTCCACTAGTGTCGGACAACGTTGTCCGACATGGCGTCTAATGTGTTAAACTAAAATTATGTTACAGCATTTACCTTGCCACATCCAGATAATTAGGCAATGTAGCAGATAATCCGACTATTCGTATCATGTTCTGCGTCGACTCGACTTGTCGCAGCGTTCGCGCGACAATCGCTTCGACAATCGGCCCTCTGTCGCCGTGCAACAAGTGTACTTCGTCGATAATTATAAGTTTTACTATTGATGCTAGTTCCGTGTCGGCTGAAATACAAAATAAAAATGTGTAAACGAGTTATTTTAGAGTCTTGTGTATGTTTTAACCCAGATAAGCCTACCGTCCTATATGCATCTACCCATTAAAGTTGCTAATACCTACTATAATTTATGTTAAATAGTACTAAAATTTGTTTCAGGCTTATCTGGATTAAACTGGCATCTGAGGTAAATTACTTAATTAAATGATCCAGCAGAAAAAAGAATTTAAGACGTCACGCGAATGTATGAAGTACAAGTAATAAAAACAAGAGCTTTCGGCACTCCGATTTGTGGGTTTATTCGAGCCGGCTAATCAGAGCGCTGAACGCGCTCTCGTTTCGATTTCGTTAAATGTAAAGATAACTCGTACAAAGGCTACTGTTTGTGACTACTTATTTAACCTCCATTAACCAAACTACAGATCATTAATTAGCAATCAATTAGCTAAGATTTTGAAATATATAATTCAAATAAAACAAGCAATACTCACTAGCTCCCTTCCTAGTAACAACGTCCCACTTCTCAGGTGTAGTGACAATCATCTGTGTCTGCTGTACTTCAGTTTTGGTCAGCTTCATGTCTCCTGTCAGTTCTCTCACTAGAATACCGAGCCCTTTGAGCCGACGCCCGAAGGACGCCGTCATTTCTGATGCCAAAGCCTTCATTGGAGCTATGTAGATTATCTGTGGAAGATGGGACACCATGTATCAAGAGAGACAATATTCAGAAGAAACATTCAATTTAACTATAAACGAACTTGCAGATAGATTTTGATTTAAATTCCTGTAGTATGATAGTTTTGATTACTCATAGGCAATTGGTGTGCCGAAGAAACTCTTCATAATATTACATGTGGGATCAATCAATTAAAGAAATAAAGAAAACTATTCCATTTTTGTACAAGGTGGCGTGAATTGGAGCCTTTTCGTCCTGTTCTCGTGAAAAAGTCGATATTTTTTATAAAATAAACCTCATTTTAAAGGTAACTAGGTACAACTTACCTTAAACTTATTCTTCATAATAACATTATTCTCAATGTGTTGCTTGATCTGATGTACCACAGTCAGTAAAGCGATGTTGGTCTTACCCGCCCCAGTGGGGGCGCAGATTAATAAGTTCTCGTTTGTATTGTACGCTGTCTGGAATACTACTGACTGAATCCTGTTCAACTCTTTTATGTTTTCAAACGCCATTTGGCCGATCTGGAAAAGAGAAATATTATTTAAAACTTTGTCTAAGATCAGAGAATGGGAATGTTATGTTAATTGACTGGCGTGCATCGTGTAGCGGGTTCGATTCCCGCACGGAGCAACTCTTTGTGTGATCGACAAATGTTGTTTTAGGTCTGGGTGTCATGTCCATATTCACTTGTGTGTTTGTAAACGCACATGTTTTTTTTAAAGAACACATTTGTAGCAATTTACCCAAAAATAAAATGAAGAACTTGATTGTCCTTCTTTCGGTAGGTAGAAAAGGTGGCAAAATAGAAAATCCAGGTAAATCTTCTTCAATTCATTAAAAATTAAATGTGTGTGTGTGTCCGTATGTCAGGAAGTTTTTTACAAAAAGACCAAAATTCCAGTAATAATACCTCATCCAATTCAGCAACAGGCACGCGTTGGTTTCCAACAGTCAGTGGTGGGGGGTCGTTCTTGGGAATGATGACCTCTTCCATTTCTTTGGTGTCTTTCCTCACTGCATTCTCTGGTAGGATCAGTTTGAGGCCCGATACAAATCCTGGAATAGGTATGACAGAATAAAAAGAAGGTTCCGAAGAAAAGCTTGCTTTTTTAAGCAGTTTCACGCGATCCCCGACGCTCGGAGTGTCCTTCGCGGCGGCTGGGGCTTGGGGAGGTTCGTTCTCTGACGCGTCCCGCCTTCTCCTTAGCTAGCATGACTGCTTCGCAGAAATGAGACGGCATCCCAGTCCCCCTAGTTCCGCACCATAGCCTGAACCAAAGCCGGACGCGAGAGGTGGCCGTCGCCGATAGATTTTAAGTGTGGAAGGGCATGAATGGGCCGACTCGATCGGAGTGATATCACCACCTCATGGAGAAGCAACGCTTGCGTTGCGTTTCATCGTTGCGGCGTTTGATTACCATCTGATGATTCGTCTGCACGTATACCGGCTTATACCATTTAAAAAGAAAAATAAATCTGACCCATTTCACTAAACCCAAGATTAAATAAATAGATGTAGTTCCCTTAAAGACCAGTTTGAAATATAACAGGTAAGTATTCATACACTTACCGGCAGAATTTTTAGCATTAATAGACGAGTCATACACATTAGGATACTGCACTTTAGTCTGGAAATACGATATCTTCTGCAGGATGGGGTCTATATTGCTTGACCGTGATGATGTAGAAAATGGTACCACGGGTTTTGATAACTCTGCTAACCTGGAAAATGTTTAGTGTTTTTTTAGAATAACACATTGTTAAGTTATTAAGAAACTTGAAATATCATTTTATTATAACTTTCATGGGACAAAATAAAATTATTTATTATGATATCGGCTTGCTCACTTAATTATCAGTAGAAGCGTGACTGTTGCCGCGTTGGGTGTCGCGGAATGCTGCTCATGAATATGAGCCTCTAGCATGGCTTGAAACTAGTCGAATTCAAAAAGTAAGTAAGCTGATAGCATAATAATTGATGTCAATATTTTTCGTTATATTTATATATTAGATAGACGTATAAATTAGTTAATCATCAAATTCTAAAAAAGAAATAGTCTAGATTTACCTTTTAGCTCTCATCTGAGAAATATTAATCTCCTGTTCATCATCATCTTCTTCGATCCTTCTGTTCTTTGCTTTCTTCTCTTCTTTCCTCACTATCTTTGCTAACATCTTCTCTTGTTCCGACAACACCGACACTTGGCACAGGTACTGAGGCATTTTGTTCTCGGGGAGTATTGCTGCAACTGGAACAGAAAAAAGAAAATAATATTATACTAGGAAGCAACAGTTGGGTATAAAGAAAAACAAGAAAGAAGTAATTTTCAAAAAGTTTATACAATAGGGATGATGGCGATGACTAATTTTTATTTTAATAAGTATCCGTCTTATAGATTACTTAGTTTAAAATATTGGACACATATTTTTTTATTTTCTTACGGATATAAATGACTTTAAAATATCGATTCGAAATATCGACGTTACTTCTAGGTCTACGTTTTATACGTAGAAATGATGTATTGCTACCACTCCTAAACTTCGATTCGCTTTACTTAAGTATTGTTATCTTATATGGCAAATGAAAAAAGGGGCTAATATTTTTCATTACCTAACAGACGGACAAAACAGAATTTTTAATTTTCATACCCCGTCATCATCCCTATTATTAATAGGCATAAAATTATTATAACTACTTACTCTCAGACAAGGTAGGTCCAGCCGGAGGTGCCTTCAAACTATTGATGATATCCTGCCTATGTTCCAATATGTCCAATATAAACTCAAACTTATCGAAGCCGAGTAGCTCAAAGAGATCATTCTGCATTTCATCGTTAGTCCGAGGAGAGTTCAGTAAAGTTATTATGGACTGAAGTATGTCCGCACTTGAGATCCCGGCTGCGTTCTCATATTGTTCCTTTACTTTAGTTTCTAGCCAGGTCTTGCCATACTGGAAATGTAAATAAATAGGTAAGTAATCAAGTACGTTTTCATGTTATGTGATATACTGATAATGAGATAGATAAGTGTGCAATATAATGTTGTGAAATGGTTGGTAATATTTGTCTAAACACTGAATCGAGCTTGTGACTTTATACTTACATCAAGTATACATATATATTTATGTAGATTCTAGATTTATTTTATGAGAGAGTATAGTCTGGGATTGTCATTAATTTGAATAAAGAATTTTACTCTATAAAATTATAAATGATATGGCTAACAACACAAGTGAAAAATTCTTTTTAATAGTATATGATAAGTGATTTAATAATTAATAATACATATTGTATAAGAAACATACTCTACACAATTTCAAAGAACTTTCCTTTACATTTACAAAGTAAAACATACAAAATCATACTAACTTTAGACTCCAGTACAGGTGCAGAAATTTTCGAAGGTCCTGCAGTAGCTTTAGCCTGGCTTGCACTATCATATTTCATAGAAAAATCTGTGACAAAGGCACTTGCAGTAGCAGGTTTACTTGTCAACTTGGCAAGTGGTTTCTTCACTGGTTTGTAAGGAACGTAGTGGCACTGGATGTGGTCTCCCCATAGTTTGAGGTTCTCTTTGTTGGATTCAGCTTCTTCGGTCCTTATGTAGTCCTTTGTATTGTCGGATAGTTGCTCTGATATTTTTGTTACGATCTGTAATGTGTATTGTAACTATTTAATTACACTAGTTACAAGCTGTACACAGATTTATAAGTTGGTAAGTATAAAATATTATCATGTAAAATGCATTAAGGATTATTTTAACATATAGTGTGTCTTGTGGTATGCATTGTACAGTACTCTTAGTATGAGTTTCGGCGCTCTGATTGGTTGGTTTATTCAAACCGGACAATCAGAACGCCGAATGCGCGCTCGTCTCGATTACTTTAAAGCAAACTCATACTAAGGGTATCTGATCTGAACAGCAAAGTTTTACTTTATCTACTACTTTGCTATGACTATTGATTTATTTTATACCTAATTTAATTTTATGTTTCTAAATCAGAGTAACAACATTACATAACATTATGAATAACCAAAAAACCATAAAACACAAAAGGGAATATACCTCACAAATTTTATTAGCCGTTGCAGAGAGCACAGTACCGAATGTTTGCCGAAGTTGTGACATATGCTTCAGCATCACAATATCCTGATCTAGAAACATTCTCAACGTAAGGACCGCAGCATCTTCAATGATTTCATCTGACTGGTCTCCTGTGAGAAGCTTGCAGGCTTCTTTTAATTGCGGAAAGAGTTTCAATATCTCCGTTGATTCCGGCTCGTTTTGTTTCACATAGTTGTAAATGTCTGTGTAGGATTTGAATCTGAAATATTTAATAGAAATTTTAATTAGGTTATAAGGTTTTTTAAATATTGGTTAGAAAAAGCTTGGCTTTGATTGACTGCTTGTAAGTTTATCTAATTATGACACAACTATGTTTAGACATTATGAATAAAATTTAAGCATAAATAGAGTCTAAATATAATATCTAAACACAGTAAAATTATTTTAAATATTTGTATACACTTTGCAGTTCATTATATTGTTGTTGTGAAATATAAAAGATTTGTTTCTATGAAACAATGTTGCACAACATTATATTCTATGCAAGTTTTGGCAAAATGAAAACTTTTAATTAGTTTAAAAAAATCAGAATCATTGCTATTTTGTTTACTCAAATATTGTCATCCAATTATTTCCATAAAAATTCACGTATGAAAAAGCATTTTCTAATAAGATGGAAGGACAAAAATCTAAACATTCTTACAAGAATGGAAATATGGAATAAGGATGGCAATATATAATAAGAAAAACACATCTTACTTCTGTAAATTTTTCTTCTTCAGTTGTAAAGTTTTTGTAGGGTCTATGATCGGCTTCAAACATCGTGGCTTGTCGAGTTGAGTGTGTGCACGAAGAGCTCTGGTGATCCGAGGTAGTTCGATCATAGTTTCCTTAGCCTGCACAAGAACACAGTTTAAAAAGTTTCTAATCAAATCTATAACAAATTTAATGTCTTCCCCATATGTGTACAAACAAAACTACCTTAAAAGTCTCCGTTTCAGTCGGTGTGCTAATGTTGTGAAATTCACAACAATAAATAATAAAGTAAAACTTATATTTACACAATTTCTGATGGGTGAGTTTATGATCTACATATACTGATTACGTTTACACTGCAAATAATAATAATTATAGTAAAAATTAATTGATTTTTTTAAAGTTTTCTTCGTTTTACTCGCGACACGTATGAAGCAGCAAGCAACTTGCTGACATATGACATTGACGTTATCAGATAACAGCAGTGACATAACATAACTGACAGTTCGCAGATTTTGACTGATGACGTTTACAGAGCTTTTTTTGAGCTGGTAACTATTTTTAAAAGTTTCCCATACAGCGTTCTACGAGTTTTTACAGCTAATATTTTTTTTTATGGCTTGAAATTCCGTTAAGCGGATGAGTGTTTTTTTTGTAGGGGCAAATGGTGGTTGGACAACCGGCTGCCGATTCCCGCACGGAGCAACTCTGTGTATGGTTCACAAATTGTGGTTTCGGGTCTGGGTGTCATGTGTATGTGATCTTGTATGTTTGTAAACGCACCCATGACACAGGAGAAAATACTAATTTGGGGCAACATTTTTGGTTAAACACTATATCTATGTAAATTAAGGTACTAGGATATAACTTGGATAACTATAGACTTGTTTGAAGCTTGTCTATCCTATGTATTGCAATGATTAAGTTTGAAGATAGTTGGAGCTGGAGAAGATGTAGAGTGTGGAGTAGTACAATCTAT
Source organism: Spodoptera frugiperda (assembly GCF_023101765.2). Classification (NCBI taxonomy): domain Eukaryota; kingdom Metazoa; phylum Arthropoda; class Insecta; order Lepidoptera; family Noctuidae; genus Spodoptera; species Spodoptera frugiperda. Next base: position 7,300,064 of record NC_064229.1, on the reverse strand, counting down.
AAATGAAACATCGTTTCAGTTACAACATTTTTATTTCATTTTAATTTATATTTTATGACCACAATGCTTATAGCTATGGCTTACCTACCTACAATGTTGTTTAAAATATAGCGCGGCAACACTGAAGAAGACTAGTGTTGCGCTAACGTCATAGTGTTGTAAACAACGCTATAAGTAACAGCCAAATTATTATCTAAATCCCATAACATACTTGTGGTGTGTTATCTTTTTACCTTACAGTGAATGTTATTTTTGTCAACGTTCTGGAAACACAGTATTTTCAACAACTTACAAAACATAATTATCCTGGTTGATCACCAAAGGGGTAGGCAGATGTGTAGATATTTTTTTTACGCCCATAATTTGATAGTTACGTAAATAATCCCATTGGATGATAGTGTGCCTTTAGTCAAGACATTTATAGATCTTATGATACAATTTCGCAACTGGTAATCTTAACAAATTTTTGCTTACCCGGGTAATCCCTAAACCATCGTTTTTACTATACCAATCAATACTCAATAAACAATGCTTCCTTTTACAAAATGATAATGACAATATTATTGTCAGTTGTATTGGAAGAACAATATTTACACTATGTCTGTAAATGTATCAACATTCTAGGCGATCAGACATAGTATAATAAAATAATAAAAATCAGACTAAATATTAAATTATTTTTAACTTGGACTTCAACCGTTAATACAATAGCAGTGTTATTTTTGGCTTGTTTTGAGATAATTAGGAAGATGTAATTGAACAATGAAATGTTATTATCTTTATCATGTGTGAATGTTGTCCAGTCGAATCTAGAAAAACGAACTACAAAATATGATAAAATATTGTCATAATTATTAGGTGAGATGGATCCTCATCACCACCTTACCCAAAATAAGTATACATACAACAAAATAGCTACTGTGTTTCAAAATCGTGACGTCATACTTATAATTACGATCTAATATCTCGCCCTAATGAGACTGTCAACAATAACGATGTGCAACTTACGTACTTTTAATAATCGGTCTCGATACATGATCTCGAATAAAGGACCGACCTCAATTTGATAATATTCATCCCAAAATCCCATTCATCTAAATTTCGAGTAAGTTACTGGCCAATCCTCCCAATAATTTCTATAAATCTATGTTTATAGTAAATGTTAAGGCTCCACTACACTTGGTCGCTTCTGTCATGTATTTTTTAATGTGGCAATTATAGTTTAGTCGTTCCCATTCACGCAGTGCAATGATATCTCGGTGAATGTACACAGTATGCAAGTCCCGACCAACTGTAAAGGAGCCGCGAATACAATAATGATTAATATAACTAATGAGTGGCTATTTATTTGAAACATCTAAATACCTAGTGTGAATTTTTACAATTTCTAACTACAAAGCTGTTTTTACATACATTAATACACACAGTAAAAAGATATTTAATGCGTTATTTGCTGTAGTTACACAGGATAGATTATATATTTTTAAAAATATTGGCCAGTTACGATTACACATTTTTTTTTATTAAATGTAAAAACGCAAGATAGCACAAGTCCTTAATTATATTCTAATTTAATTTTACTTAAACAAACAACAATTTGATTAAGTACAAATTTTCGTTTCAAAATATAGATCACGGTTATAGATTACAGCTATAAAGCGATTGAAACATATATATGTAAATAATTTACTAAACCGCCGCGCCGTGGTGCTAACATGGGCCCAATACACGCTATGCTATCAAAATGGTAGTTATATTATAGTCGTGATAACTTGGAACTTTGAATACAGAAATCAGCCGAAACATACGTCCATTTCATAAATGGACTGATATTTTATAAAGTGTAAATATCTATTCATATAACACCTATAAAGTGGTAGGATTTACAAGCAGATAAACACATTTGTATAGGTAGACAGTAGATATTATCAAAGTTCAACAATTTAAAAGTTAAAAAAATAAAAGATCAAACGACCCCAAATAAAATGCTCAAGAAATTTGGTCCGAATATAAAAAAAATACCGTTGCATTCGTATTAAACAGCCTAGTTTCGAAAAAAGTAAAAAAGATTCAAGAGATATTTACTGTATTTTTGATAAGTCTTATCTAATAGCGAATATTAATTTCTGTGGTAAAATTTATAACAAAGAAAGATCATCTAAAAATACTATATTTCGTAGTAAACAGAGCATTAAACATTGTTTGTTAGTGATATAAAAGAAATCATGTCAAAGACGCGTGATTTCGAAATTTACAAAAAGTTTTGATAGGATAAATAGTTTTTGATATTTTCGTAGTAGGCAAAACATTGGATATATTTCTTGTGATATTATCCAGAGGACATTTATTAACAACACTAATTACTAGGAAAAATAAAATTAAAAGTTGTTTCAAAGTTCGTTCTTGATGTTACGGCAGCTGGGATGGTTCTCCTGTAATTAAAGTTAATTATGAGTTCGTTTATTTTACTGTCACCTGTACTAGTCTTAAGAATCTTTCATTATTTACCTTTCATTTACTTTTATATTTACGGTCTTACTAATAAAAATATGTTAAACAACTGTTTAACGTCTAATTACTTATTCAATGAATAAGGCGTGAATAGCTAGATATACACTACTTTACTAATAAACAGTGTGTAAGCCTTGAGTAACTATTTAATTGTTATAACACTAACCGCTGGTAACATTTTGAGAAGTGTTCCGAAACCATAAAACGTAAAAAACTCTAAAATTTTCTATTTCTATTTTTCTTTCATATTTACATGATTTTATTTACCAGTGACTAGAAAATAAGAAATGAACTATTTCTGTTTATTACAAAATATTTTCAGTATACATACGTGTAGATATTTAAATTATATTATTTAACATTTTCCAATCAGTAAAATGTCATCTATAAAGAAGAACATGTTTTGAACGCGCTTTGAAACGTCAAATGTCATTTTCCGCAAGAAATGTAAAAAGATAAATACAAACCCAGGTCGTGTTGTTTTTCGTATTTATATTTCTTATGCATTCATTTTATTATTGATAATAATGGGAAATGGAGTCGTTTGTATCGTAGCAAAGAAGAGGAAGCGTGCTACTAATTGGGATCCCTTGTGATTAGGTGTAAAGTAAGTATTATTTAACAAATTATAGTACAGTTAATTATAAAAAATATATATTTTTTTAAATTACTACCTATTTGTTTCAGCATAAGGATGAGCAGATGATAAGAAATCAAGTTCTCAATGAGAACTGTCGTAGACTGAAAATGAGGTAACAAAGAAACACATGCTAGAAGCCTATGAGTGGACACGAGCTGAACAAGAGCTAAGAAATTTAAAATAACAAAATATTTGACTAGAAACTCAAATAAATAAAATACATTCTCAGTATAAACTTGTTCTTTTATTTTAAGGAAATGTTTGTTAAAACTGTGTTCTTATAAACAATTGTCTTGCAATTTGTCCAGTAATATCGTATGATGCCTGACTCTGTTGTTGATGAAATGGTGGCTGATTACCAGTTTCAAACATTTAAAGAATTTACAGTACAGCAAGAGGAAGTAAATGTTTGATTTTTGACTCTTGCCATATATGTTTGTTGCATCGTCTTGTACTTCTTACTGCGCCCATACCCTGAGAGCTACACAAACTTGAAGCTCCACAAAGAAGCCGCCAGCCAACCTTCTTTGTTTGTTCTATGTCTTCTCGGATCAAGTCCACCACTTCTCTGACATATCTCTTAGTAAACCTGTATTTACGTTTACATTCATCTTCTTCGAAAAAAAGGCATCAAATACGTGTTTTATAAGGTTTTAGTAAACCTGTATTTACGTTTACATTCATCTTTTTCGAAAGAAAAGAAATCAATACGTGTTTTATAAGGTTTTGTCTTTCTTGGTCGTTCCTCATTGTCCAACTCAAGAATATTAAAATGGCGCAGATATTCGAAATAATCCATCATAACCACTAAATTAAAATAAATTACGAGATAAGCCACGACAATAAGTTATTTGTTGGTTATTCACACGCTAAACAAGCTTATTTGACTGAATAAGGATTGTGTAAAATGACATACACTTATACAACTGTTATAACAGGTGTATAAGATGACAACCCCTATACATTGATTATTAGTAATGAATATGCTATAACACGTGTATACAGCGTGTATACAGCGTGTATAAATGTTTATTAGTAAGACCGTTAAAGAATAAGTCTGTTTAAAAAATCTTTGTGAAGACCTCAAATAGGGTAGATGACTAATTTTTATTTTAATGTCCGTCTTGTAGATTATTTTAAAATATTAGACACGTATTTTTTATTTTATTACGGAAACAAATACGTTTTACGATATATTGATTTCAAATTTTGTTTCACATCACTTCTATGTATGGTTAATATGCAGAAATCACGTAATTAGCTCCCATTCCAAAAATTCGATTCGTTTTATCTAATGATTGTTTTTTTTTATAAGTTGAAATAAAAACATACGTGTCTAATATTTTTTCATTACCTAACGTACGGACTAATTAGTTATTTAATTTTCATACCCGTCATCGCCCCTATTATAATTGAGATTCTTGCTTTAAGTGGTAGGCATATTATAGCTCTTGCTTTATAAAGACCATTTACCTAAAATGAAATTTAAGTACTTAAGTATGTACCTGTTTTATATCCATACCTCTGCCCAATCCTCCACGTGTGGTTTACAGACCTAGAAAATATTAGAACAACTTTAATCATCGTACATCTATTGGTAAAATATTAATTAGCAGCACAAGACGAATCCACAATATAAATATGTATGTTATAATATAATATAATAATGTATGATTATATTTAAAATATTTGTGCAGTAAATCAATGAATTTGTGAATTGATTTTGACTTTGAAATATTTAATATTTTTTTGTTATTTTTTTTCTGGAGGTTTACGATCGAATTTAGTCGAGTCAAGTCAATATTAGTCGAGTCTAGTAATAACATTATTTTTCAATATTTTTTATTTAATCCCGCCCCTTTTTTAGATTTAAAAACTGCATAATTATTCTTTTTGCTCAAAGCATTTGAAGCATCACATAGACAATTCCCATAAACCATTTCTTGAAGCTAATTTGTTCACATTTATTTATAAAGCGGGTCCCATTCTTGTATATATTTCAGATTTTGAATAAAATAGTTAATTTCTTAATGCATATTAAGTATAAGCAGAAACTAAATCGGGGGTATTCTGGGACAAGCATTGCATTCTTGGATAAAAGTAGAATATTGTTTAATATCAAGCAATTTATAAGATCTATAGTCTATTTCATTAAGTCTTTGCATAATGATTTTTATAATAGATATAATTAAACCACAAGAGCAATCCCAGACACAAGAGTAAACACATTATATATAATGCAAAATAAAGCTGAATATCATATATATAAGCTGTTATTCACATCAGAATTCGGTGAAGAAAACAATGAGATTTTCTAATGAAATGGGTATTTTTTTAGTACTTTCTTTACGGCTTAAGGTTTGTTTGTGTTGGCCAATTGATAAGTGATGTGAATGCAAACTTATAATATGAAGGAAGATGTCGGAACGCATGAAACATTCTTCGATAGAGACAGTATACGAAGTGACAATAGAACAGACAAAGCCAACACTCATCATTAACAACAAACGATACGGCTTGCCCACTTACCAAGATAGGCTTAGTACCAATAACGTAATTATATATAAAATATAACAACATACGTTTTATACTAAGTATTAATTAACATTATAACGAGTAACTTCTAAATTAAACGTCGGTTACCGAAACTTGTTCACACAAAGTTGGCTGAAAATGTGGAAAAAATAATGATATGGTTAGTCTAAAAACGCAATAATGTGTAACACAACTGAGATGTTACTATAATGTGTATTTTTTTTTATAATTTTCTATCTACTTACCGATGATTAGGGCCAAGATGATGATTCCAATAACAGCTGCGATTATCATCATCTGAAATATTTATTAGACATTGAGTCATCAAAGAATATATCGTTATTGAATGACCATTAATATTATTGGCCAATGCAACTAAGGCTATTTTATATTAAGTACCTATGATATATTTTAATAAGCAAACTAATAAAGTAAAGTATTTATGACTATATTTTCGACAAGATATTGGAACACTGAATGAATATCCACAGCAAGACAAGTAATTTTTGTAATGATCTTTGGTAGTTTTTTTGGTATAAGCTGTTTTACGAGCACACGGATCACCTGATGTTAAGCAATCGCCGCCGCCCATGGACACACAATGTACCAGAGGGGTTGAAAGTGCGTTGCCGGCCTTTTGGAGATTAAGAATTAAGAGTTGTTGGGGAATCGGGGATTGGAAAGATTCGGAAGGGGGGTGATTGGGCCGCCGGTAACCTAACTCACACAACACAAGCGTTGTTTCACGTCGGTTTTCTGTGAGGCCGTGGATTCACTCCGGTCGAGCCGGCCCATTCGTCGTAAATGATACCTCCTTCAGTTCCAAATAGGTTGTGTGCAATTTGTTACCTTTAAGTTTTGCAGCCAGAATTTGCTTTTGAGTTTGCCGGCCTGCTGTTCAAACTGTGAAGCTCCCTGTTGCAGTGCGTCTGTAATCAATCAAGATATGCTTATTATGAAATTAAGTAATGGGGATACCTTTTTTTGAAAGGGGAAAATTATCCAATAACTTCTCCCGCCTTGGGCGAGGCGAGAGGGAGTGTCAGACTCTTACTGACTAAAAACTACCCCGTTCCTACTTCTAATTTTCGAGCTGGAGCCCTGGTAAACTCACTTGGTAGTGCGCAACTCCAGATCAAAAATTTTAATATCTAAGCTTGTGCTTCGCAGATAAAAAGCACAAAAGTAATTGAAAAATATTATAGGAATCTATTATACTTTTATACTTGAATCAAATCAAATGTGTTAAAAAAACCACATCGAAATCCGTTGCGTAGTTTTAAAGATTTAAGCGTACAAAGGGACTTGGGGACAGAGAAAGCGATTTTGTTTTATACTATGTAGTGATTAGGCACATTTGATTTGTCTTTGAGGAATTAGGCGTGATGCTATAATTGGTATACCTGCTCTGTCATCAAGCTCTGAGAGTTTCTGATCTCGCTCCAGCACTTTCTCCACGTTCGTTTTCATTATATCAACCACCTGTAAAGCGAAATATATAGTTAGAGTAAATATCTGAGTAAATTACAAAACTTTATTAAAATATTAAAGGTTATTAAAATATGATCGCAAGTCCCCCACACATTTGTAAGCGGATGGTGTGTTGTAAAATCAAAAAGAAAAGAGTTCAATTATATTTAGCAATCTCCCCTGGGCTAGAAGTCTTGGGAGGAATCGGCTGCTAAGTTAGCCAGACTTCATTAAAGAAACTCATTACTGACAGACCTAATTTTGCCGTGAGATACTAATTTTGAATTTAGTTAAAAGTTAATATTTTACTAAAAAGTTTTCGAAAGGAATCAAATACCTGGCGATTAGAAAATACTCTTAAGAAGAATCTAGAATCTTCTATTTTCTATTCGCTAGAGATCTATCAGGTACCTATGAGAGTAGGATCAAAATGTCTTATTTTCTTTGCTATTTAACACAAGCACAAACCAGATAAAAATATAAAGGACATTTCCACAAGCCTCCATAATAATAAAACATAATGCCCATTCATTCCTAATCATAAATAATGGTCACAAAGATAGGATAAGTAAACCTATGCCTCAATTCTAAGAACCATTTTCCCAATGACGTCATATTTTATACACGCGCAGACGACATGACGTCACGACTGGGCTTGACAAATCATCCTTATAGTTTTATATAGACTGTACATGAAAGTATTCAAGTCCAGTGTAACTTGACCTCTTATGACGCAGGCTTTTGTTGAATTGAGGGATCTTTATATGGTTCATCTGTTTGGGAATGGTTGAAACTTTAATCTTGAGATGAGAGGAAAGGTTATGGTAAAGTTCTTTTGAAGATGAAATGAGATTGGGTTTTTGTTGAAGAGGTTAACCTCTTCGAAGCGTCTAAAGGCTTATTCGTTGCAGTGTAATTGAATGATGTACTATTTTGCTACAAAGTGTCTATTTTCGCCCTTATAAATGGGTGGTGACCGTTATTTCAAAACATGGACTCTTCTAAATCACTATTTTGTGAAATGCTAAAGATCTAAATGTAACTTTTACGCCTGAATACGGAAATGCTACTCGATTTTAAGTTGTAAAGTATTCGTTGTGACAGATATATTTTTGAGACCGTCTTAAAATTGAGTTAACATTTGAGTGTTTGAATTAACATAACCATTGTCATTGAAGAAACTCTTTGATTCATAGATATATAATTTGAATTCTATCGTAGGTATTAACAACAAATTCTTCTCTCTATCTCTTTCTCTCTTCTTTAACAACATTACAATTTTAGTCTTAAACTATAAACAAACTTTTAAAGGCTTACAGATAAAAATGCTTTCTTTTTCCTTAATCTTTTCCTTGGGAAGAAAGCTTTTATCTTGGTTTATTCGTTTGTGTTTACCCCGAATGGAGGAAACGGGACGTTTAGTTAGTGTCAATAGCAAATAGTTTGTCGTTCGACACGCGTTTAATTTCCTGCTTCGAGTCTAGAAGCGCTGACGTTTGTTGGGCGGCCATATTGGTTGTAAATAAATTAGAGGTTAGGCTGTGAGTGTGTGAGTTTGTGTGTTTGTCCTACGTGCTAGACATATGTTACAATTTGTATTTAATTTATATAGAAATTAAGTAGAATTTCCAAAATCTTTTTATGAAGTTTCAGAAAGCACGACATATAATTTAGTTTTTTAAATTATATTAACGTATTACTGTATAATATTTAAGACCAAATTGTACACTATGGATGCATTAAAGTGATTTGATTTGATTTAAAGCGATATACTCCCGTATTCAATGAGATTTAAGTACATTTAAAACTATTACCCACTCACTGCCGCACTCAGAGTCCTTTAATGATTACTTAAATTATTCCTTAGTAGTTAGTTCCGAAAACATGACTAACCATTAAATAACTCTGAGTACAGCGGTTACTGTAATTGTAAATGGTAAATGTCTAGTTCAGTCTACTAAGGGATCAAAAGTCATTAATCATTTAACCTTAATCACAGAGTATAATGAGACTGTTAATTAAAGCATTACACAAACATCACGAATTAAGAAGACGGACAAATTAATGTTCCCACACATTCCACACAGCAATGTTACCTAATAATGTACGAGAAAGACATACATAGTGTGCCGAACTAATAAGTAGATACGAGAAAGACATAAAAACCGACCGAACTATTACTTACAGATACAAAGATCATTTATTTGATCCCAAGAAGTCTACTGATATACGTATAATGCACTACCCAATAAAAAAAATTATTTCCTTTCATTTATTTCCCATATTATCCCAAGAAGCCTACCGAAAGATGTATGAGTATAAGCAGTCAATAAATAAAAGGGTTCCTTACCTCATCAACTTGTGCCTGCGTCTGCTGCAGACGGCGCTGGGCGGCGATCTGCTGCGGCGTCTTGGGTCCGCCCACGGGCATGTCTCCATCGCCACCAGGCGCCAGACCGCCCTCCGTCGCCCTGCAATTTGTCCTCATATTACACATCGAATATTATGACGTCATTGTCCTAGTATTGGACCGTTTTTTCGGCTATTATATGTCTGTAGATGCGGTTTATTAGAGAGGTCGTATGTTAAAGATTCCCTAAAGTGATTATTTAAGTGGCCATACAACATGTTTAAGTCGTACCGTATTGATATGGTAGCCGTTCCTATTTATGTTCATTTTAAGTTTCAGTTAGATCTCAAGTATGATAATAAATATATGACAGAGACATTCACTTCAAAATCTTCAAAGTGTTCAAATTAGATGTAGTTATAAAATAGACTTGTATTTTATATAACAACTAGATTCCGCCAGGGTCTTCAACCGCATTCTCGTAGGACAAAAAGTATCCTATCATCAAGTCAGATCATACACTGTCTGTATACCAAATTTCATCAAAATCCGTTCAGTAGTTTCAGCGTTATTGACGGACAAACATCAAAACAAACAAACTTTCACATTTATAATATTAGTACGATAGCTCCTCGTCTAAATCCCCTAAGGAGATTGACGTGGGTGTAACTCCTGTAACTCCCACATTTCACTAAATTAATTATTATTATTATTTGCTCACGTCAATGAAACAGTGTTCAGGTACAGTAACGAAGTTCCGTATGATAATATTATTATGACCATTTAATCGTTAGAAATGGGATTTAAATAGAATGTTTGTTGTGTTTGTAAGTATAATTGTGCCGATTAAGGGTCTCAGCACACATATGGGATTGGAAAGGGATCGTCACCGTATCGCCTCGAGCCGTTCAGAATGGTTTGTATTAAACTCCCTACTGCAACGCACACTAATCGGAATAATAACGTAATCGCCTTGCCTCGGAACAGGCTCCGAACTTGAATTCCCGCGCTTACGGCTCATCGTCCCCACGCTTACGTTTCTCCGTCCTCGCGCTTACGTCTCTCCGTACCGACTAACTCTCATGTTAGTCTAGTCGGTGTCGCCTAGCCGTAGCCGAGTTGACGTACAGGCGCTGCTGATACGCTTTCGTTACGTGCATACGGTAGGTTGACGCCTGGTTGGCAGCGAGGCGAAAGGCGTTACGGTTACGATCCCTTTCCGATCCCATATGTGTGCTGAGACCTTAAGGGTTATTCATATTGTACATTACCATGCTTACTAATTTTGTAATTACAAATGACGTAGTGACATTCGTAAGCTAAAACATTCTGGACCATTTTGATGAAAATTATTATTCAAATGTTATGACAATATCTAACGTCATTAATATTTGACACTGCGATGGTAGCGCCGTCTGTCCGATCCAATGTAAAACATTCCAAAATCAACAACTACTAATAAATTAAAAATTATTTAAAAAAAACATTGTCCAGCGGACAAAATTGTGAATCTAAACCATTCTCAGATCCCCTTGAACACACACAAAAAATTTCATTATAATCAGTCCAGTCGTTTAAAAGAAGTTCAGTGACATACACACGTACAGAAGAATTATATATATAAAGATTTTACGTCAAATAGCAGACTTATATCTAGAAAATTGGCTAAATTATAAAGCAGATCATCAAATCTATGAATGAAAGTGTGATTACTTTAGAATATTTTATTGTATTGCAAAGTCGAAATAATTTATTTTTGACTGAGGAAAATATCCGATTGTTTGCGGTAGACTCCATTAGGATTTAGAGCGATGAAAACCTCTACCTGTCCTACTTATTTGCATAGAATTTACTTTGGTTGGACAGCGGGAAATATATACTAAACCCTCGGGCCATTACCCTAAAGTTTAGTTTCCAAAGATTTTACGTATTTAATAATCATTTCTTGAACAATTTCGAAACAAAGTTTTCAACTGTATAGTTTGGAGCCAGTTTCTTTAATGTATTTAATTGCTTTTAGCGATAAGCTTAATGCGGTAAAGTTTTTACTGTTTTAAATTTCACTTAGATTTTGTTTTAATATTATCCATCTGTTATTGTAATAGGCTACGGTATACCAAAACTTTTAATCTTAAGGAATATATATTTCTTTACAAATGCTAGTTGTAGTGAAAAAAAAAAACAATAATTACTATTAATTATTATGTTATCGGCTTACTCGTAACTCGTACTACGTACGTAATTGTTTGACGAGGAACTCGACTAGTTTCAAGCCATGCTAGAGGCTCATATACATGAGCAGCATTGTGTGGCACATGACGCGGCGATAACATAATAATTAATTTTGTATGTCTCACGAAATTTACAACCTAATAAAGTTAAAGATAATAAAATATCATTCACAAAGGATGTGAGTTACTACCAAACAGCTGATCTGCAAGTCATTGGATGAGACATAATAAGTACGCATGTTCAGTAATAGACGCCTTGTGGCTGATATAACGGGGTATGAAAATAAAAAATCTATTTAGTCCGTCAGTTAGTTAACGATAAATATTAGACACGTATTTTTTTATTTTGTCATAATTATAAGATAACAATACTTGGATAAAACGAATCAAAGATTAGGAGTGGGAGCAAATTCTTCATTTCTAAGTACAAAACGTACCTAAAAGTGTCATTTTTAATCAATTTTTAAATCTGCAAGTCATTGGATGAGATGTAATAAGTAGTTACACATGTTCAGCAATAGACACCTTGTGACTATTGTGTGTGGCTCTTAAATACACAAACCAAACTGCTCCCCACATTCTTCCTTGAATTTAATAAAATCTACGACCATTATAAAACAGCATTTTGCTCACAAAGTACGTCGTATAAACGGAAAACTTAAAAACAGTAAAATGTTCAGTATCGGGGTCACAGCCGCTGCCCCGGGGCTACGGTCCGAGTTCACAGCGCGAGTCCTACTTTTGATCTACCCCAACATATTTATGCAATTTCAACCTTTGTGAATGTGCTATTGCTAGTGTATTCGGAAAATTTCGTTTGCATGGAATGAATTGGGATGCTGTAAGCTGTAAGTCCGAGCATTGATTTTTTTTAGAATAGAACAGAATGAAATAGAAATGGTATCTTTTATTGTGCAACATGTTTTATAGGAGTTCATGGAAATGCTAGTATCACACACATCACACATCAATAGCCTATAAGTGGCCACTGCTGACCAAATGCCTCTTCTCGCATGGAGAAGATTTGAGCATTAATCACCACGCTTGCTCAATGCGGGTTGACGATTTCAAACTTATAATTAAAAATTATAAGCCCAGGTTTCCTCACGATGTTTTCTTTCATCGTTTGTAGGTGGTGTCTAAATAATCTCAGAAAGTACCTATAACTTGGGAAAGTTTCACTGGTACTTGCTGTTGCTAGGTTTCGTACCCTCATGAATGAGAAGCGGGTATCTTAACCTCCGGGCTACCACGACATGCGTTAGTATCGGTAATACTCATTACCAGAACATAATTGTATAGTAGCTCTTAAAATTCCATAAACCGTTAAACATACATATAAAAAGTAAAGGAAACAAAGCGTTAGTACTCAAGAATCGAGAGAAGAATGTAAAATAATATATTCTATCGGTCCTCCATTATCGGGGGTTTTGGCTCCGAAAAAGAAAATTGAATTTATTAGAGTACAGAAGTACTTCGTTCCTTTTAGAAGCGGTTCACTTTGCTCGGTCATTGAACTTGACAGTGACGAATGGAGCCTACGAATGTTGAAGATAGGTTCTTGACTTATAGTTCTATATGTCCGTCAGATGGGGCAAAGGGTGTCCATTATTGAGGTTCTAAGCTAATGTAGGTACATTACGAGCAAGTTGGAGATATTAAATATTCTAAACACATTCGAATGGTGAAGATGTATCTTGACTTAAAGTATAATGACCCCTAGATGAGCAGATCCAAGACGTCTCACGCAAAGTACAAGACATCGTCAACCGATGCTTATGCCGCATTATCGGAATTTATTGGTCCGAGACTGTATATCCAATGTACAGCTATTGGACAGATGCCGCGAAAGTCCGACCGCCGGATTAAACGCCCAAGCAATCCTGAACACATACCCTATGAAGCCTTGGAATGGAATCCGCAAGAGAAAACTAAGTGACCCAGCGTCGCGATGGAGAATTTCTTTGGACGCCCCCTTCCCCATTTATGGGACACAGTACCTTAAGTAAAGTAAGTAAGTCGAGATAATATTAGTGTTGTACAACTAGTTTTTTAAGTATGTGTTTGAAGTATTTCTTTGTGTTGCCTTGCCTGATGTCTGACTACAATAATAATATAATTTTCATTAATTTGAATCTGATTCAATTTTACCTGGGTAAACTCTTAATTGAATTCTTTCATGTTTAACACGTTAGACGACATTGGGTTCACCGATGACTGTGGATTTTTTAACATAAAGCCCTCGAGCTATTTCAATTTTTTTTTTATTATTTTCTTAAAAAGTAAGTTATTTGTTCCATTCACTTTGTAATGAAAAAGATCAAAGAGAAAATTAAATAGATTTGTTTATAAATTAAACTTGAATGAAACGTTGCCATGTCACTCTAGTTCTAGAGAATAAATAGATATTTCTTATTCTCCGTTCCCTCGAGGAATCTTCTGAAGTGACAGACGAAACATTTTCCATTACGTATGTAAACATGCACGCACGTGTAAGTTTACATACTTTCTCCTTTTTTTAATCGAACCTTTAAAAAATGATATTTTGTAATTTGGGTTCTAATTTAATAACATAAATTAGTTAGTAGACAGTTAGCTGTATAGTGACGTGAGAGTTAGTACATTTTGTCACCACGCCGTGTCAAATTGACAACACATTTGACTCAGACCGGCTAGGCGATTCAATGACTCAGACCAATTCTGTACGGAGCTACGGACTACTTAGCGGGATTTCCAAAGCTCCGGCTCGAAAAGCAGGAGTAGGAAGGGGATAGTTTTTAATCAGTAACATTCTGGTACTCCCTCTCGCGCGAGGCGGGAGAAGTATTTGGATGATTTTCCCCCTCAAAAAGGCTATTCTGTAACTGTTAATTTGAACTTTCGAAATGGGTTCGATTGCATTGTCACGCGTCATTGGTGGTAAATATTCTCACAACCAATGGCATGGTGGACAGTCATCTAATTCACTTCGGTCTTTCAAATTTAAAGTTATAGAATAGACTAGTTGCATTGCATGCATATAGCATTACTTATTTATACTTCTGTAAATCACGTACAATTGCGGACTTAATGCATTAAGCCAGGTGGCATTCTTATATGTATAGCACCTTCATAATAAAACAACGAAACGAAATAACAATAGAACGAGTGAGAAATACGTAGACTTTATTCTAAACTAGGATGGCAACAAAATATTAAATAGAACTCTAAACAGAGTTTTAAATAGTTTACTGCTTGACGGCAACACGGAATTCTACTCTCTCACACTCTCAAGCAATCTTTTAATAGTCAGTTTATATTGTTTATTCACAACAGCAGAAACTTTCAGGAAATGGAGTGTTTTTAAATCAGGTGAAGCACTTTGTTTCATTTTGTACAGTAAACTTTCTGTATTCTGTAAGTAGAAATCATAGTGAATGTATTCTGAGGAATATAAATTACTATAACACCATTCTTGTTGTTTGCCAACGTGATGGGTCTGTGCTGAAGAAGACCTTCTGTATGTCTTGAAGTCTGTTAAGCGTCAGAGTATGTTATTTCTAAGTAATAAATATAGTTTTGCCATTGTAACATGAATTATATTATTAGGCTCTACACTGTTAGTATGCATACCGATACGAATAATGTTCGTAAAATTACACAGGCAAAATTACTTGGGCAGGTAAGTATAAAAGGGATAAGTTCTCAAGTGATATCGCACCCTATAATCTATGTAAGGTATACAAAACTCCACCAATGTTCATTGGCCTTTCACGCATCGTTGGAGAACACGAAAATTTTCCCTTTATTCACGAAAAAATACCTTCGGGTACGAAAAGCCTGTTAACATTTTCCTACTTAGATATAATAATATTATGTAAATATTTTGTGTACTCAACAATGTTTGAAGGATTCTTTAATCACATTCATAAATAATGTGTCTCTGAATTGAAATTCTGTTTACAATGAAAACAGTCCCCATTCAGAAATTGAGTTTTCGTCAATGGCAAGATAATTCACAATGAATTTCGAATTAATATTAATGGCAACCCTTTGGTAACAGTGGAGGCTTGTTGCTACGAACTTTGACATTTCAAGATGGCGGATTTTTGTGTAGGTCTGTGGTAGAACGTTTTGTTTCATTATTGTCGTCAGCTCGTGTAAATGTCAGTGGACTGGCAGAGATTGTGATGTGGTTTGATCTTTGAGGGTTAATCAAATGTGTGGAATGGTGATTTGTAGGTATACCTATTGATTTACAAAATCTAAAATAAAAAATTCTAACTATTTAAAAATATTAGTTCAACGACGGATCAAATAGATGTTTAAGTTTCATACCCAGTAATCATCCCTATTCGATAATCGAATTAACAGATAAAAATGAATTGAAATCATATTTATCTACTCCATTTCGCATTTTAGACATAAGCACATCCAACAAAATGACATTAACTTCGATTTCTATCAAATAAAATGTTCCACAGATCTGATTCTTAAAAGATTAGCAAAAAATGCGTTCTGAAAACCGAGATAAGCTATAGAAAAATATTATAAATAAGTATAAAAGACATAAAAACGATTTAAAGACGGGCTTGATCCTCACTGCGAATGCGAAACGTAATTTAATTCTTGCAAATTGGATCTGTCGACGAGGTGGTACTGTCTTATAAAGTACGGTACCTATATTTTATGGGCGACCATATTTCTGTTGTTATTAGTAGTAGTAGTAGTAGGGAAAAATATATAAATAATTAATATTATGTTTAAAAAATATTTTGTTTAAATAATCTGTGCAAATACAAAAATAGAGGTCCTAAGGCAGATTTTTTCAATATAATGTATATTTTATCGGGGATATAATAGGAGGATTAAGGGGGAGACCTGTGTTCAGTAGTGGACGTCGCTCAGCTGATGATGATTTGATAATTTAACTTAACAAATTCCATACTAAAACTGGTAAATGTCAATTTTATTGCACTGATAACAATACAGTTTGTTTTCAAGGCTGGGTTGCCATTCATGAAAAAAAAAAACTGTTAATTGAAAAATCTGCCTTTAAGTAAATTATGAAAGCCTATTATAATGTCTGTAACAATATAAGTACTCCATAGATGTCGCGACATTCGAATTAAAGGGCGTTAGCTATTGTATAGTTAAACTATCAAAACCTTTTAAAGTAAAATAATAATATTAGAATATCGCAACTTTTCTCATAAGATTTTTCATAATTCAGAAGTCAAGTTTTGTTCTTAAAATTACTTACACTTTAACTTTAAAAGCTAAGTTGCGAGACTAGATTTTGAACTGGGAAAACTAAAGTTTTAATTTTTCTGACTTACCTAGCAACTGACTTAATAACTTACTGCCTTACTCAGAGACGTCTCATGGTTACTCGACACTATTTCTTAGTAACAATTTTGTTTCGAAAACAATAATTGCTAATGGACTGGGTTAAGTAACCAATAGATGGCTCTGAGTACGGCGGTTAATATTATAGTTTTGTAAGTTTTTACATTCAATTATCTTCTTTCCTAGTTTAAGTAGATATTGAATTTAACTCATTATGTAACTTTTTAGGACTCAGTTAGTAGACAGATTCCTCCTATAACCAAATTAGTGTTTAACTAAGTATTAAAGCCTAACTATCGCATTGAATAGATATTATAAATAAATAAATAACTATATGAATGATCTAAGATTTTATGTATGTTAATAAAATAGAACCGTTGGACGTAAGTGTAATTGTTGACTATCATAATCTTTACGCTTGGCAGATGAGTTAGAGCTGGCTTCTCGGTTTTTGTCAAATATGTAGTGCAACCTAAACCCTTAGTTAGCTTTTACGAATCCTGTGGGAAGTGTAGCGGTGTTGACCAATGTATTTTACTCTGCCGTATCACACGGTTCAAACAATATAACTTACTATCTGTTCCTGTCAGGTTTCGATATTATTCAGTAAAATGACCGTGTCCTCAAAATACCTGAGTTTGAAGGGTCTATATTTTACCCTAAATAAACAATATTCCCGTTTATGAACGGCTAAGACATCCCTGCTGTATATAGAGGAAACATAATCTGGTTTTGACATTGAATGAATTGTTAAAACGTAG
Organism: Spodoptera frugiperda; assembly: GCF_023101765.2. NCBI lineage: Eukaryota > Metazoa > Arthropoda > Insecta > Lepidoptera > Noctuidae > Spodoptera > Spodoptera frugiperda. Next base: position 7,282,238 of record NC_064229.1, on the reverse strand, counting down.
CATTCATGTTTCATTAAGGACGTGTTTCACAATGTCTAGATAGCCGCTATGTCTCAGATAAATTTGGATTAAGAACGCAATTTTATGCACTATTTGTCACATTTTTTTTTTGGAATATGAAGGTGGTGAAGGCGCTAAGAATGTTTAAAGAGGTCAGTGTTTCTCAAATATTTTTGAGATCTTGTAATTTTTTGCTTTAGCATTATCCTTAGTGGCTTCCTCGTAGATTTATCAATAGATTTTCAAATTAGTTACTAAATATTATTAAATCAGATTCATTGATCCACTGTAGACCTGAATGGTACTTAATGTTGACAAAGGTAATTGCGTATTTTCATTACACTTTTCATTTTCCGTTATATTTTTTCGTGTCACCAAGTCTAGCTTCCATTTTATAACCGAGAATATCGAAAGAGGAATGACCTGTAGAACTATCGATCCGACACCGTATGTTCTGTGTCCTACCAGTTGCGGTCTCAACTCGATCGAGGTAGCCATTTGTACTGCAATAGCGATCGGAATCCAGTCGACAGTTTATGTATGATTGATGAATTTAGCTTAGTTTATGAAGGTAAGAAAGTACTATTTAAATCTTGGTCTATTATGGAACTAAAGGTATCGGTCGGGAAAGTTGTAATAAAAAAAAAAATATGAAAAATATTTATTTGAAAAGGTTTAAATATCCGGCCGGTAATATCCTTGTAACCTTCTCCCAAGTCTGATAAATACTATCCTGAAAACGGTGTCAAAATCGTCTAATGCGAGATAATTGCACACAAATATACATACATATGTATATGTCAAACTGAGAATCTCTTTTTTATTCTGAAGTCTGTTCAAAAGAAAGGCGTGAAGTTATACTACGTTTAAACAAAACACAAATGTATCCCTAAGATCAAACAGTTTCGTTCAGTAAATAAACACTTAATTATACTGATTAAGTTGACGTAAAGGTCAACAAGGTTAAGTCCTACAAGAAGGTTAAGTCCTTTAAAACAGTTGTGAGTTGTGAGTGAACTTCAGTCTTCTCATCTTGACAGTATGTGGGTTGAAGTAAGAAGTTAAGTTACAAGAGCCTACAATTGGGAGTTTGGTTTTTCTTTTTGACAGCGAGTGGGAGATGACAGTATGTAGGCGCAGTAACTGTCAGTAGATAACAAAGTTATTTTACAGTTATATATAGTAAGAAGTAATTCGTGTTTTATTAGCAAAATGGGAATGAGGGTTAAGAAAGATAATTTTGAACATATTTTATAGCCAAGCCATTACAAACTGTCACAAGTATTTTTTATCAAATCTCTCGCTCACACTTATGCGAGTTGTGCGACCTTATCATCTCTTGACGTCGTCGTCTCTTGACGTGACAGTGCGCACATTTGCCAGACTATAGTTTTAAAATTCCCTATCAATTTAAGTGTGCAGTGCATATTAAAATAATCATCCCTAGCACTGTTTGTCTGAATCAGTACTCAGCCTCATTTATCATCAGTCAGGAGGTGATCATTTTTTATGGCATACGAGCAGCCAGATCTCCTGATGGACAACACCAGTGGAATTAGGTATAGGTATAATCTGTGAAGTTTCTTGTCCGTTCTTCTCCGTAGGAATCTACACTTTGGAACGAGCAAACAGCTTCACTAGACGACTGACTGACAGACATACGTTTTTTAATATTATAATATTTACTTTGATATTCAAAGTGCTTTCCCAGTCTATTTGAAATACATAATTTTGAGTTTGACGTTAACTTATTTGCAAGTTATTCCTACTGGATTTATACGCCAGTGATTCTCAAAGTATGTAGTATTGAATTTCTGCACTGAATTCCCTTCGTATAATCGTGACCTACATTGAGAAATCTGCAGCGCGAGTTCGCTTGTAAAATGATGAGAATTTCTTATTAAAGTTTGCTGTGAATATTCAATACTGTAGTTGTTATGGAAAATATTTAAATCAAATATTTCAACATCGTCAGTGACAAGAAAATTGTTTCACGAAAACTTACACAAGAAGTCGGTTTTTCTAAAAACTCTTTTATCCCTGATATAAAAAAGACTTTCCAATAAATGGAGTGTTTATCTACAAATCACTTTATAGAGGTAACTTACTGAAAAAAAACACTGAGATAATTATGCTAAAAGATGTTTGTCAAGGTAGTGATTTTTTGATATTTACGAAAAAGTTCTGTCATGCAATTTCGCTGAACATAATATTATTTTGTTTTTTAGATAATTATTGATCTCAGCTATTTCATTGCAGTATTCACTGGGCACCCTCTATATTGTCTTTATTTCAGAGTACTTATCTCTATTCAAAATCAAGTAGCCTTAGACAAAGAAATTTAAATACATTTTCCTTTTTATCCACCTCGTATAATCATGTACACACAAAATCAACAAAGAGTGACCCATTTCAACTATTCAAAATAAACTGTTTAAACTCAAACTCGAGTGTATAAACCATCAATGGCTATCCTTTGAAGCCATTATTTGAAGTTTTTACATCGAACAATGAACATTGTTATTAACTTTCCTCAGTTTGTAACAGTAACAAAAGTTGTATCTCATCTCAACAGGTTAGATTGTACCTTATTATTAGGGGCCCAAGGATAAAGTTTGAGTAACTATGGCGGATGGAACTTTTGCTAACAATGTAGGATCAAGTGTTGTTTGTGTTTAATTAATAATTCGTTTGCGGTGAATTTGATGGAATTAGGATTACATGTGTCGGGAACATTTACTTGTACCTTTGTTGCGGTTTTCGGCCTATGTTTCGGGAATTCACTTAAAAAAAGTACACACTTTTTTAACCCGCATTGTGTGTAATGATAAAATGTTTGTTTAGGATTAATAGAAAAATTATATTCTATTTTGACGCAAGATTATGTAGATACCTTAAGTTTGTTAAATTTCTGACTTCTTAATTAAAATTATTATTATATATTCCATGCCTAATTTAACTCTTTGTCCGGTTTGAACCAAAGATTTCATGTTTAGCGGTCACGCTTTCCACTTTAACACCCAGTTCAACGACGTGAGCAAACCTTTTACAATCAAGTTGTAAAATACCTTAATTTTCATCTTTTATATTATATTGAATCGTATGTTATTGTAATGTGATGTGTGAAGGTCATTTGTGTAAAAGTGTGGAGACCTCTTCAGTTCCAAGGTTATGGGATCACCCCTTGCATTCACCCCTAAGGTGAATGGCAATATTAGCAATACACCTTGAATGACCTTGTGTATGGTACAACATTTGTATATAAACAACTAGCTTTTGCCAGCGGTATTGCCTCCATCTTCTGTGAGATAAAAATTAACATATAGGCTGTGTGATATTCCAGACTAATGTCTGGATTTGGAACAGCGGTACTCCCTGTTCCATCCCGGTCTCTTCAGCCGTTTTGACATGATTGAGTAAAACACACAAACTCACAATCTTTCGCATATTTTTAATATTAGTAAGACCGACGTACTTTACCCAGTATTTATGCATACTACTATATCTTCTATAGTTATTTTGCTTATATAGTGTCTGTTGCAGGCGATTTGTTGATTAACAGTTGTTAAAAAAATATTTTCACCAGGATTGAATATGGACAGCTAACAAATTAAATAAGTACAAAAGTTCGTATGTATTCATATCGCCCAGTCGATCTATATTCGGTTATTAGTGAACATTAGCCTTTAGCCATGTCTAGACAGCCTAAAAACATGGTTTCTTCGTGACAAATCGATTGGTTTATTTTAGTGTGTCCGTAATGAATGGAAACTTATTTGGTGTTTCTAACAAGAAAAAAGAACATATTTTATAAGGTCATGATAACTCTTTCTGCTTCTCTTGAATGTACTTTGAGATTTGTCTGATGATTTTAATGTAATATACTAGACTTCGATTTAATAAGAACCTATAAATAATGTCGAATATGAAAATTCTACAAGATGGTTGGACGAAGGGATCTTATTATTAAGTCAAAGGTTTTTTTTGAGGGGAGAATATCATCCAATGATTCCTCCCGCCATGGGTGTGTCGAGAGAGAATGTCAGTTTTACTGACTAAAAGCCACTCCGTTCCTATTTCTGCTTCGAGCCCGAGACCCCAAAACCCCTTTACTACGTCGTCCGCGGCTCCGGTTTATGCATAGCTATATGTATTATGTATTTTGTGAGTACTTGACCGAAGAGATAGTTTAGTAGGTTCCTTTATGTTATTTACATTTCACCCGTATCAAATGTAAATATTTTAGACGACCCTAAGAAAATAATGAAATGGTCCTTTGCTTTTCGTGGTCGTGGTAGAAGTTTTAGATGTTAAGTGTGGGAGAGCCATGCTTCGGCATGAATGCGTCGGCTTGACCGGAGTGATATCACGGTCTGACAGAAAACCGACGTGAAATAACGCTTGCGTTGTATTTTGTTGTGTGTGTGAGCTTATCAGATGCCCAATTGAATTGAATCGGAGATTGGAAAAGGGGGTCCCTTTCCCAATCTCCGATTCTCCAACAACCCTTAAAGTCCTAACCTCTAAAAGGCCGGCAACCCACTGGTGTTTCTTCGGGTGTCCATGGGCGTACTATCCGGTGACCTGTCTGCACGTTTACCGGCTTATACCATAAAAAAAAACTTAGCTACAAGACGTCTGATGTAGAACATATGTCTTCTTTACTTCCAGATCGAAGTTCGAAGAATAAGAAGTACCGAAGCCAAAATAACCACATATTATTAACTAAACCATTTCTAAGAAAGTCACACCTCTGTCTGACCTTTAAAACAAGGTTTAAAATGTCAAGTATATTTTCGAAGATATACACCACCAGCTTATCAAGCTACCCCTTCCTTTAAAAGAACTTTAGACTTAATCACAAAGGAATAAGGTTGGATATTAATTATATTTATGGTGTATATTAAGTCGGCAAGTTCATGATAATAGGTCACTGGGTTCCCAACCCTCAAATAGTCAGTCAGGCTTGATAATTAGGATCAAATGTTAAATTAAATGAGGGACTTATGTTGTATGAGTTGAAAGGAAGGATTAGCTATACGATATTTTATTTGACATGGGTTTTCAGTTTTATGTGAATAGTTTTTATTTTTAGTCGTAATTAAATTATGTATTGTAGTTCTGTAATATTTATGTAGTTCTGCTACTTAGTAGAACATAAAAAGGAAGATAGGAAAAGGTTGGTATACGCACGAGTAAGTTTCATGTTATAAATATACCATTAAGGATGTTTATGGTTAATACTGAGTTCTTATTCTGAGTCCTAGTCTGACATTCCCGTAGATTTTCAGCCTTTGCAATTAAACATAATAAAATTGTAAGATCTATTTTCGACTTTATTACAAGTTAGGTCGTAGAGTGCAAAATCTATTGCATATACCTAGTTGAGTTAGCTGTATATGTATAGTCTGTTTTCTCCCAATATCGTTCCAAAATCAAAATAAAAAAGCAATAAAAATCTACATTGTCGATTGTACCCGTATGTACTATATTGGTACGTTCGTGCTTTGAAATTTTAATGTATCTGTGTTGTGCAGGCTCGACCAATCAGCGCGGGTATTACTTTCCGATGACGTTGGTAGCACGTTTCGAAGTTCGTTCTGTTATGTTGGCAACTTGGCAGCTTCGGAGTTTAAAGCTGGGAATACGATGACGTTGGGGAGTTAGGGAAGAGATTTTAGTATACTAGGCTATGGATAGCGAATACTTTTTAAAAATAATTTTGTTTCATTCGATTCTGTAGACGGCAGGGGTGGGCCAAACAATGCTGACGGTGCTTGTCCATCTAAACGTTAGGAAAATATCCTAGGATTCGATGTAACCTCTCATTGTATCGTCATATTACTGACGTCTGTTTAAATAACGATTCTTTATTTAAAAAAGAAATATTTTTATTCCAAAGTTCAAAAATGTTTATCCGTCTCGAGTTTCGGGTATCGACTTCGGTATCATTTAATTTTTTTATTGGTTCGAAATATTTTTTCCGCATATTTGTACAGGCCATGCGTTACAGATTCCCTTTTATAGTACCTATATACGTAGAAGAATCTTACTTTTTCAATTTCAAAAATCTTGAATAAGGAGACTTATTGAATTTAATTGGTAGGATTCCAATTACAATCTTTTTAGTAATGGAATCTGCTTCAATTTTCCTTGTTGGTCGAGTAGTTTAAAAGTGAATTGCTAAGCTAGGAGTCCCAGGTTCGGTTTCCAAGTTCGGTAAATTTTATTACACGTCATGGAGTCGTGCGTGAGATAACCTTTTTTGGTGAAAAATGTAGACTTTGAAAAAAAACGCACGAATATTTTGTTAATTAGTTTCTGTTTATACCTTTAAATTATAAAATAACCATATCGCTGTCAGTACTAACTAAAATTACTAAAGCGACGACCCTAGGCACTAATTATTTTAGTTTATTAATTTGCATAGACATCGCACTAATCATAATAGTGGTCACCCACGCTAATATGAATCATACGGCGACATACATATGACTTGACACATACATATATGCTATTAAAACAAAATACCAAAAACACAATTATAGATATTATGACATAAAATAATCTAAAGCGCAATAGCCTTACCCCAATAAGGCTCCTTTCTCGACCAATTACATGAAGTCATTGGAAAACCCAATAATAAAAAATACTGGCAGTCATCGAAACCATTCTTAATATAAACTTTCAAATTCAGAATTCATTCTTCTTTTGCCATTTATAATCCGAGATAGTTTATATTCTTTGAGCGTAGAAGCCCCAAGGAGTTTGTATATCTATACAATCTATAATCCATTGTGAAGCGTCATACTATTGAACGGTTGAAATGGACTACGGTGACAGTAGCATTACTATTTAAACGTATTATTGAGAAGAAATTTGTAATAATAAGTATGTATGGTAAAATAGATTTAGGTAAAAAAACTTACATTTTTTCTTCTGAGCGGTGAACTGGTGTCTTCTCAAAAGATGAACTCAGGCAGGGGCCCGTGTATCGATCTCCGTCAGCACTTGAACCTTATCACCGAACTAATACATTCACTAGTTATATCGCTTCTCCCAACTGTATTACTTCACTGCCCGACACCAAATGAATGTAATTTATGAATGGAAAGCTCTCACTAGATTTCCCTACAAGTATATCGGGCAGTGATCTATTTTTAGTCACACCTTTCCCGACTAAAACCTCCTTTTTTACGCAAAATCCAACCCCATGAACACACACAGTGATTTGACGTACGAGCTAGAGTAAAAAGACGCCGAAACTGTGCTGTAAAATGTGGATATTTTACAGAAAATATAGACAGAAAAGAGGAAAACCTTCCGCGACGAGGTTTCCCGATTTGTATGAGAGAGGGCGCGTCTGTACTCGCCATAATAGGCACGTATTATCTAAAAATACCAACTGTTCACAGTGCCAAACTAGGTTGGACCTTATCTTATCGGCGTAGAGTTGAAAATCTATGTTCGATAAAGTTGGAGGGTGCGTCAATGTGTGGTCGTTTGGTAAGGGTGTGTGCGTCAAGTTTCGGCGCATGCGTGCTGTGACAGAGTGCGATGGTAACAAAAATCAATCCGCGTCGGTAGGTGGGAGTTACGTAATGAGTGGGACATGAACACGTCGACAGGCGTACTTGCCCTTAATTTTTTTTTTTTTTTTTTTTTTTTTTTTAAAAAAAACGTTGCCCCACACTAGGATTTTCTCCTGTGTCGTGGGTGCGTTTACAAACATACAAGTTCACATACACATGACACCCAGACCCGAAACAACAATTTGTGGATCACACAAAGAGTTGCTCCGTGCGGGAATCGAACCCGCTACCCGTTGCGCGGCAGCCAGTTGCCCAGCCACCGCGCCAACCGTGCAGTCAAATTGGTATTAATCTTTAAAAAACAAATGGAATTACACTGCGCTCTTATAGGAATGTAGCATTTTAAAATTTTAAGACAAAAGCACGATACTAGAACGTTCTATGATATTTTATCCTTTTTGTCAGAATACTGCGTAGGTTGAGCGTGGGCGCCTTGTATTTAATAACAATCCCTAAGACTGGTAGTAGTTAAATTTTTATTTATTTCTCGAAATTGTTGTATAAAGAGGAGCTTATTAAACATGAATTTTCTGTTAAATTGTTAATGATGTTTTTTCTTGTTTCGTTGCGGGCAAGATTAATACAACCTCGTACTGAACACCCACGCTAAGAATTTCTTCTCATCAAGATACTAATTACGCTTGATAATTTATCTGAGTATTTCATGCTGCTCTTTAGTAAATTAGCAATAATTCTGTATTAATATTAGCGCAGCTTTTAATTAGAGGATAATAATTGAATGTAGGGATCGTGTGGGATTATATTAGTGGGACATTGTGTAGGTAAGAATTTGAGATAAGTTCAAATAATTAAATAAAACTTTCCATTTTGTGAATTTTATTCTACTGTGCTTGTAATCAGAAGACACTCTTGTTCTGCTTAAGCCTGTTTGAGACAGGATTTGAATTTAGAATTTTTGATCGCATAGATTCAATCAGGGTGTATTTATCCCTTATATGGATTGGGTATTGACTGTTGAAGATGGGAGACTATACGTCTTAATACAACTATATAATTATCAGTTTCCTCGTTGTAATGCAGTATGTATCACATTCATACTGATTGGGATTTAAAACCAAGATGAATCATTAAAGCAAATTAAATAAGTGCCTAAATAGAAAAAAAAAAAAAACTACTCAATCTCGTCCAAAGAGCAGGGTACAAGATAAAGAGAAAAATGTAGTACCTTACCTACCTCCCTGCCTACCTACTAATAAATGTCATTTGGCAGTAATGTCAAGGTTGTGCGAGGGCAGATTAAGTCAACTGGCGCCCTTCAGATCCTTCGTCTCAATCAAATTACCTGTCCATACTATACAATGTGATAGGCGTGGGACTTCTAACCCTTTAAGGCTGAGTACTACATCTAATTTTATCGACAAAAAAATAATATGGGGGTTGAACCCCTAATTGAAAATATAGGAAAATAGTGATTTTTTCGGTAAGAATAATTCACAAATTATTTTTTTCTCACCAAAACATTATCAAACATATGAAAAAAGTAATGAATTAGTTAGCCAAGGTTATTAGCTACCGTTTGTCGTCTTTTTTTTGTTTCTACGACGCATACAACCTTTGATATCAAAAAAAGTAAAAAAAATATTAAAATGGCCATAATTTTTAGGGGAAGGGGATTCGACCCCTTCGACCCAGGACTTTTGTCGTTAAAATTAGATGTAGTATTCAGCCTTAACGGGTTAGAAGTCTCGCCCCTATCACATTGTATACACATAAAAACCTTAATAATATAGTTTTTAGTAGAACAGCCAAGCGTGGGTTTAAAAGAGTACATGTTAGTGGTTTTATTAACCAGATATAAAAGGAATCTATAATTTTTTTAACGTTATAAATATTAGTTCTTTGTATATGATACGGAGCTGCGGACATGACCTAAGGGGCTTTGCTTTAAAGCAGAAGTAGGAACGGAGTGGTTTTTAGTCAGTTAGAGTCTGACAATCCCTTAGTTTTTATAAGTATTGGATCCATACGGTGCAGGCGTAATTATATGCTGCGGTTACCAAACCACGGTAGAAAAGGAACAATACAATAAAATATAGGTTTGTGATATATGTATTTATAGCCATTCAAGATGTTGTGTTGTACCTTTTTAAAAGTCCGTGAAAGAAACATTTTAACTTAATAGTCGAATCACATGTACTTCTTTAAATCTGACAACAAGTCTAACCAAGCCATATGGTATCATCCTAACATGTTGCGTTCCTTGAAAAACGTTGGCATTCAGTGGAGTCTGCCAAAACACAATACCGACTACTAAACTAGTTGGGACAAGGCCAGGAGCCGGTTGTTTCTTAGTTCCAGACGCGTGTGTAATGGCGGTACAATCTATTTTGTAGTTTCACTTTTGGTTAGAACTTTGTATGGCAAAGTAACATCTCATCATACAGTTGGTACACTGATACAGTGTGCTCATATCAGCAACCTATAAGCCGCCACTGCTGACCAAAGGACTCATCGCACACGGAGAAGGTTTGAGCATTAATCACCACGTTTGTTCAATGCTTGTTGGCACTGGTATGGTATAAAATCTACTAACACTTTTTGATTTTTTTAAATAAAGTTAAATATCTTCTGTCACTTTTGTTAAAAATGTGTTATTACTATGCCAAAAATAATAATATTATATTTAAAGGACTAATTCGAAGGTTTAATCTTATTTTTTATTTTTCTCCTACATTTTATTATTTCCATCGTAGAAGTTAGGACATCTCAACAGTTAAACCACGCTATCGAATCCTGATCAACTTTTGTTTTTAAAAAAATACGTATATTTAGCGTAGATACTGCCAGGCGAACTTTGTTAACAGCGATGTCCAATCACTATCCCAAGAACTATCTGACTAGTATCCCGTCTAATCTCGCCTCGTATTTACGATATTATCACAAAACTTTTCCCATAAAAATCTACAAACAAGTTTATTTTAAGATCCTTCAGACTCAGTCAGCTTATTGTCGCTTAGTATTCTAGCTTTACGCTCATGTAGACATCACACAAACAACCTCCCACGCAAAGAAATGTCTAGAAATAGATTTTCTTTAAGAAAACTCAGACAATGGACGTCTGAGCTGTGATACAGTGTAATAGGTAGTAATAGTACAGTGGACGTCAAAAGATGGCGGTATTTTGAATTAAAAAAAGAAACATTTAAAACGTTATTCAAATGGCTTGGATTGCATTACGAGCTGTAACTTTATTTTACAAATAAAATGTGTCGTTATGACTATTTTCCTGATCGATTTTGATCACTTTGATCACGGTAGCCAGTCTGTCTAACTAGACTAGCCCACTAAGCAGGAGATATTATAGTGAACAAGTGTGTGCGTGTGCTGAAGAGAGATCAGGTGCAGGACCAACGACTTTACGTGCTTTCCGAGGCACGTGGGTGAAACACCGCCGAACTTCTTGACTCCGGGCTAATAATGGTAATTTTACTCAGAAAATGCTATTACCAGTTTTTGGCCGACGAGGGAATGGAACCTGCAACACGTTGCACAGCAGCCGGCCACGTAACCACTGCACCGACCGTGCATCAGTTATAGCTAAGCATATGGTGTAAGGTGCCACCCGTAGCTGGTTGTGAACCCCGTCAAGCAAATAAATATTTGAGAGTTTCTTCAGTTTTGTCCAGGAGTTTTGTGGACATCTAAAGGTTGTGTGTGAACGGCTAAAAAAATCTTTGCTGTCCCATTGAAGCCAACAATAAATCTGTTGAAGGCAAATTCTCCGCTAGCCCCGGTAACTTTGTCCCCATGGCATTTAATACGTAAATAGTAGTGAATCAATATTGTAAACAAAAATCGATAGCTATTTAATATTTTTTAATGTCACTGTACTTACTTGTATTTATTAGAAAAATATTACCTCATACTGCTTCTCTGTTTAGAAGTATGTATGACATTTCATGGCAATGTTTTGTGTATTTTAAATACAACAAAGTACGAGACAATGTTTATTAATGAGTTTTTTTTTTGTTTACAAGACCTTGGTGTTTTCATGGTTGTATTTACTGTAGATCCTCGCTCACAGGAGTTGCAGCGGTTTTGGGAGGTTGTGGCGGGTTTGTCCCATTACAAAAAGACCTTGGGAAAAAATGGTACTGTTTTATGACTGTATTTTTTAAACTGCATATTATTATATTATATTATTATATTTAAAAGATGACGAGCGGTGAAAATTAATAACCGATTTCAATTCCTTTGTAGCTTAAAACTGATTTATGACATGACTTGACAGAAACTCCGAGTTTTCCAAAGTTTTTTAAGTTTCTGTCAAAAACATAGATCAATTCATTTATCGATCGATTTCATTGATGTATAGGCTCACTCCCTATTACATGGGACTTATACCACAAATGGTGAAAAGTGGGTGTACATTGTATAGCGGCATTAGCCGTAATGTGCACCTCTGCCTACCTGTTCTGGGATAAAAGGCGTGACGTTGCACTTTATAGATGTATTCTAGAATTGAAAGTTTAACCAAAACTTAGTGAATGATATAGTAGTCACATAATGTGAAATAACCTAGTAGTATAAAGAAAAATATTGCACCGAGCCGAAAGCCACATAGCCTACGTGACAAAACCTGTACCACCAATCACAGAATCCATTAAAAAACAATGTTACAATTCCAACAACCTTTTAATCCACATAGCACTATTACAACCATTAATAAAATTGCCAATAATTAATCTAAGTGCGGAACTAATTATATAAACGGAAGTTGAGAATATGTACCGGTTGTGTTACCAATGTCAAGTTTGGAGGTAAACCGGGGTCGATGTCAACGTGCGCTTGCGACTGTGTGATGTGATGCAAGTCGCCGTGACGTCACGATGTAAGTTACGATACGTGTGTGCAATGTTTCGTGTTGGTTTTGGTGCTAAATGGTCAGTGATGGGTGTGTTTTAAAATTGGAATTAAGTGATATATTTTTTCCATTTTTTAATACATAGACACTCAGTTTTAGTATTAGAAGGAATTTAAACAGTAGATAGTCTACCATTTAAATAGTCTAAAAGACCACATTGCTTTTGAGTAATATCTCCCAAAATTAAACCCTTTGAATAATCAAAAAGAAATAATAGTAATATAATAATATTATATTACGTTACTGCTAGAAGTTTCACAAAATAAAAAGTATTTTTACCTAGCCCACGAATAGAACTTTAGAATTGTTATAATACCTTACATTTTAGTTTCTTCGGATATTGCATATCACATAATCACATTATAAATTAAATAAATAAGTTCAATAGAGTGTTATAGATTGTATTGTAGATATAGTATTGTAGAACTATTATAATTTCCATGTTTTAACGTATCGTGACCTTTTCTAATCTTTCTAGAAAATTCCCCGAAGTTGTCCAAAGACTGTGTTGCAACGTGTAACGTACGGTCTTGACTCTTGAGGTCGAGATGACCTCCACAAGACGACGACGATAGCTCATTTTGGTTTGTTGAATTAAAAAAAATATTTTAGTCTCAGGGATCATTAAAACCAATACCAAATAGTTATCTGATAATCAGACTAATATTATAAATGTGAAAGTTTGTTTGTTTGGATGTTCGTCCGGCAATCACGCGGAAACTACTGATCGGATTTTGATGAAATTTGGTATACAGACAGGGTATAAGCTGACATGGTTGATAGGATACTTTTTATCCCAAGAAAACGCGGGAGCTGCTGTCAGAAGCTAGTCTTTACTAATAATATAAAATCGAAAGTGTTCTTTAGTCCACAAATAGTTATACAACCAAACAAGAGCGGGATAAGGGTGCTTCATATCTGGACATCTTCCAGAGATTTTCCAAATTAATAAACTTTCATAAGAGTGCAAACTCTATCAGAAATTATACAATATCGAACCAATGTACGAATGAATCAAATGATATTTTATTTGAGATATTCTTGGATTCAGTCGAGATTCGACCTTGGGTTCAACGTGTAATAAGGTACAAAATATTGATGTATAATATGCACACATTGCAAACCTCTTTACGATACTGGAAATCAGTCTTCATGTAGTAACACGAAGACTGATTTTCCGATAAAATATCCGTAAAAAGAAATAATAATATTTCACGCACAATCGTATCAAAAGTATATTGCTATGTACCTATGAATCGTGCAGTATTTTATTGAATTTGTTACAAAATACTTCAAACATGGTTACATGTGAACATGGGTTAGCTAGAGTTGCAGTGGTAAATAAAAAAATGCTTTAAAATGATTGACAATGATAATGTTACGTAGTACTATTGTGGCAGGTGAGATTATAACATTGTTAATTTAATCACAATGAATCCCTAGATATCTGTATACCTACAACTTTATATTGACGTGTAGGAAAAAGTGTGATTCTTAACAGTTACTTAACCCACACAGTCAAAGTAAAAGTCAAAGAATTTATTTCAATGAATTCTAAATTAGGCACTTTTGAAACGTCAAATTGAATTGTCCGTCAGTCTGTCTGTCAGTGAAGCTAGGTGCTCGTTTCAAAGTGTAGCTTCGAATGAAAAAGAACGAGCAAGAGACTCCACAGTTATAGTTAGTTAGTTTAGCTGAGTTACTACCGTACTCAGAATCATTTAATGGCAACTTAACCCAATCTTTAGCAATCATTTTCAGAACAAAATCGTTTATTTAAATAATTTAAATTTTCCTCCCTTTTCTCCCCCTAGAGGAGGAATTTCCAAAAATCTCTTAGTGCAACCATACCCTTCAAAGAACACACATGCTAAATTTCAGCTCTTTAAGACCAGTAGTTTTGACTGTGCGTGGTCTTTCAGTCTTACTCAGTAAAGGAAGAGTTTTATATACAGTATACAGACTATACTATTTATACATAATCCAACTAAACTTACAGCTAAGTATACCAAAGTAGCATACAAGCAAGAACTAAGAATTCACATTCTCGCAAGCAGAAAAATGCACTTAAGCCATACTTTAAGCTTTAAGTGCTAATGCTCAACAGCGCGGCAAATTATTCTCTTCATCTCTTATGGAGGGGTTATTCCCTAAGGCTCAGGATTTTCTTTGACGGCCATATATTTTAGGAATAGGGTTGTAATTTTCTTGTTACGTATGTAGGTTATAGTTGAATTATTAGGAGTATGTTCTGAGGTTTTTTTTGTAAAGGTAGGTTTTGGTTTAGGTTATTTATAAGATTTGCATTTTTATAATTTTTTGATGTTGTGTTAGAGTTTAGTATCGTTTGAACCCTTTTGTTGAAATATTCTTAAACATTGTTTGTCATGTATTCCAATTTCTGTAATTCATAGAATGAGTTTAAAAAATATCTACATTTTTTTTTTCGTTAAATCTAGAAGTGACGTTGCGCGATATTTCAATTTCCGTAAGAAAATAAAAATATACGTTTCTAATATTTAAAAATAATTTACAAGACGGACATTAAAATACAAATCAGTCGTCTACCCAATTATGGATATGGAATATAGCTTGATAATGTATGTGTCCAATATCCATAATTCTGATAACAGTGTTTATTAATACTCTACGAAGTTTTGTATTGCATTAATTTGTAAAATATCTAATAACTTATTGTCCTTTTTCAGTGATCATATTTATTCCACTGGCATCAATTCAGCATTTTATTGCGGTAACAAAATTCCAAACAGTTAGGCTACTCTGTAATTGACAATTTGAAATTCGAAGTGAGCTCGATCGCGGTCCACCATGTCATTGGTTGTGAGAATAATCTCGACCAATGACGGGCGAGAATTTTCGAAATGACAATTACAGAATAGCCTAACTACTTTCGGATAGTACGTAAGGTACGCGTCCACAGGCCCGCATCGTACGCATAGCACGCAACGGATTTTAGTTTGTCTTGTATAGAAGCTCATACAACTGCGTCCACTGATCCGCATCGTACGGACCGCATCATCAGCAATGCCTACATGCGATACGTACTGATGACGTCATACGGAATGCGTACGATGTGTACAATGTGGGCCTGTGGACGCTTATCTTTACATTGTATTTACAGTAACTGTCATGATTCGAGTCTGTGTGATGAGCCAAATGTCATTTTATGCGCCCTACATTTGTGTATGTGAAATTGAATGTTTCTAAACGCAACCATGACACAGGAGAAATTCCTAGAGTGTAGGGTATTTGTTAATAAAAGTCATTGAGTTTTCTAATCTCTCTGTAGATAAGCACATAAATGACATTTGGCTGACTGGAATGTCATGTTATGAAGTTCACGATAACAGCTAGAAAAGAAACAAAATATTTCGCCCCAATTTTTATGGTAAAGGAGAAGATGCATTACCTGATGGTAAGCGCTCAGCGCCCACCCTTGGATACCCGCAACACCAGAGGAGACACACATGTGTTGCCGGCCCTTCTAAAAATGAATACGCTCCTTCTTGAAAGTTTGAAGGCTCTTGTTTCCTGGTTTCCTATTTTAATAGCACTTAAAATTTGAAAAGAATAAAAAATGAAAAACGAACTATGAAAGCCGACCGGCGTCGGTCTCATCTCATTAGTTAAATTGCTTTTATTAACTTAGCTGAGCCGAGGTGGCCTCTGGAATTCTCTATAGACATTACTCAATGAAAAATGATAGACAAACCGAATTAATTAAGAAATAATTGCATTAAATGAAAAATGTTTCGTTACGTGGAAATAATAAGTTCCTTTAATTGTGTATTCTTTAGGTACCTGTATATATACAGGCTGTCTTTGAATTCGACGTCTTCCTCTCGGAGGCGATAACACAACAAAAATATCTTACAAAATTAGACGTGAAATATTATTATCCCATCAAAAACATCCTGTAAAAAACCCAAGTCTCGCAGCTCAGTCTTTCTACAAAAGTTGTGAGATCCATGTAATACCAAGTCGGTTTCTATTTATGTCTACTTGTTCTGTCTTAAGTTATTACATAAGCATTATCATGCCAATATTAAAAATATTTAACGTTTTAAACAAATAGATCGACTTGGACATCGCTTGATTTGATTATTAGTATGTATCACACTCACAGCACGACAGCGACAACAGGAACGAGAGTTTCAATCGCGTGAAGAGACTAAAGAATCTAATATAGTTAATATTGTAATATTCATTTTGTTTTCATGCGATGTCCAAGTCGATCTATTTGTTTAAAACGTTAAATATTTTTAATATTGGCATGATATAACTTATGTAATAACTTAAGACAGAAGGTCCTTCAAGTAGACACTAAATAGATTAACCGACTTGGTATTACATGGATCTCACAACTTTTGACGGTAGAAAGACTGAGCTGCGAGACTTGGGTTTTTTACAGGATGTTTTTGATGGGATCTCACTTCTTTTTGTAGAGCCTTTCTTTTTGATACCATCTACTTCTAACGAATTTTGTTAAAGGTCTTATGATATTTTCTTATTTTTATATGTAGTCTTCCTCTTTTTCTTTTCCGGTACTACTTCTTGAGCTTCAGCCACAGTTTTTCTCAAAGCCCACTCCCTGTCTCTATGGGCTTTTCTCGGAGGCTTTGAATGTCTCAATTTTTGACAAGTCTGGACGGTAAATACTTCTTAATCTGTTGTATTCACAAATTGATGATTCCTGCGCTTTAATACTTCCAAAGTCGACATTAATGGAGATGTAAACCGCCCAGACTTGTAACTCTCGAAAGTGCCACGTAAGCTTGACCGGATGTGAACACTGCAGAACCTATATCCATCAGCGCATTACTTAGGCTTAGGCCCTGGCCTCTGGAATTCTCTATAGACATTACTCAATGAAAAATGATAGACAAACCGAATTAATTAAGAAATAATTGCATTAAATGAAAAATGTTTCGTTACGTGGAAATAATAAGTTCCTTTAATTTCTGTATTCTTTAGGTACCTGTAGTATATACAGACTGTCTTTGAATTCGACGTCTACCTCTCGGAGGCGATAACACAACAAATATCTTACAAAATTAGACGTGAAATATTATTATAACATTGCTGTTTTTCAAAAAAGAATTTCACAGCAAACTTATTACTAAAATTTATATTTGTTTGATCGCGCTTTTCTTCAGAACTACTGCTTCGAATTGGATTATTCTTTGTGTGTTGGACAGTCTATTTATCGAGACAAACTATATGCTATTAAATTTCACGCTACGATCTATGGGAGCTGAGCATAGCGGGTAAAACCGCGCGTGAATAGTTAGTATTAATAATATTTCCACAAATTTCAGCCTATAAGTTATTGTCTACTAGCTGCTATTTGCAATCACTCCTATGTTCCCGTCTGTGCAATGGATATGAAATTAAGTGACTACAAGAGATTTACTGATGAATGTGATGTATACGAGTATAACTGTGATAAAAATTTGAGTAAGTAAAACATATTTAAAGTGCCTAGTGCTAGTTTGTTTAACTTTATTGTAACTTTCGTGAGACATACTAAATTAATTATTATATGTTATCGGCTTACTCACTCACTGTAACTGTTTTGACAATCGCCGCGTCGTGTGTCGCGCGTGTGAGCAGCATTGCTCATGAATATGAGCCTCTAGCATGGCTTGAAACTAGTCGAGTTCTTCGTCAAACAGTTACGTGAGTAAGCCGATAACATATAATAATTAATATCACCATCATCTTCAACGGCACGTGATAATCCGCTATTGAATTAGCCAATTTCTAGAATCTTTCCAATGAGATCTGAATAATTAAAACCACTTACACGGCTTTTAAAAAATCTCTATAGTAATCCTAATTTCTACAACGTTTTTCTTCTCACGCCATTCTTTACTCAGCTTGACTTTATCCATCACACTCAAAGAGGTAATATAGTCGGCTTGACGTACATTAATCTATGCAAATATTATTAAACTGAAGAGTTTGTTTGTCTGTTTGAACGCGCTAATCTACGGAACTACTGGTCCGAATTCAATTATTCTTTTTGTGTTGGATAGTGCATTTATCGAGGAAGTCTATAGGCTATAAAACATCATGCTATGACCAATAGGAGCCGAGCAGAGCGGGTGAAACCGCGCGGAAGTAGCTAGTTTGTTATAAAAGTCTCTTTATTCCAGATTATCAACTGGTAGAATATCAGGATTGCACAACTTTCTCAACAACAACGGGATGTCCATCCCTGGATAAGTTAATGACAAAAATTCTTGGCTACTACATATTTGAACCTAATGGTGTAAAAAAAAGATATAGTCCTGAATTGACTATGCCTACTTTCACTTTCCCAAGAGCACGTCGTGAGAATGAAATATATACAACAGAGATGACTAGAGAAGTAGAAGAAACTACTCCATGTTCTCCCTGTGAAAGAAATAAAATGCTGCTTGCTGCACTGGAGGCCAAAGAAAGGACAATGGAACAAGTCTTTATGAGTACCAGTACAAAGAAGAAACCTAGTTCTCGTCAGGTATGTCTATGTCATCAACATATCATATCAATATACAGTATGGAGATCAGTCATATGATTTAAATAAAACTACAAATAGTACTCGTCCACAGAAGCATAATACAACTAAATATTTCAACGAAAACAGAAAAAGAAAAAAAATTTTCTAACAAAATAAATAATAAAATATATTAAGTATTAAATTCTGTTTGAACTGCTCCCTGTACCTTGATCACAGAAGAGCTGTAATGTTGTAGGTTGTCTAGGAATGTTACAGACACGCGGCGCTGCTGTTATAATCCCGTATTTGTAAAGAGTGTTACCAGTCTCAGAAAATAATGCATTTTTGGCTTACCTGCCGTAAATAAATGGTTTTTGTTAATTATACTAATAACACTATGGGTCAACGATGCCTGATTTTATTTTATTATTATTCTCTAAATATCTATATTAATCAGTATTTGAATGCAGGTGAAACGGGCCAGCACAGAGGCGACGATAGTGTTGAAGAAAGAGACAGTCTGGAAGAATGGCAAGATAATGCATAAGGTAATTAAAGGACCAAAGCCAAAGCCGAAGCCAAAGGTAGCTAAACGAAGGAACGTGAAACCAAAAAGCAAGCCACCTCGTGACTTCAGTGCTTTTTGATGTATATGGGTATTTTGTTACACGCTGTATATCAATCTGTATTTGAATGCAGGTGAAACGGGCCAGCACAGAGGCGACGATAGTGTTGAAGAAAGAGACAGTCTGGAAGAATGGCAAGATAATGCATAAGATAATTAAAGGACCAAAGCCGAAGCCAAAGGTGGCTAAACAAAAGAACGTGAAACCAAAAAGCAAGCCACCTCGTGACAGTTCCGATTTTTTGGAAAATTGAGCATAGGAAGTAATTTTACTTCTAAGATTGTACACGGGCATAATTATTTGATATAATTGTTTTACCTGAGGATTTTTTGATTTTACTTCTTTTTACCAAAAATCCGTTGCCTGATTCATTTGTTTTTTAAACGACCTAAAAAAGGAGGTGCTCAGTTTGACTTGTATGTATGTATGTTTGTGCGCAATTATCTCGTGTTTAGCTGAACCGATTTTGATTCAGTTTTCAGCATAGTATTTTTCAGACTTAGGAGAAGGTTTTAGGTATATTACCTGATTTAAAAAAAATAGGTTCGCAATTTAACTTTTAAATCAGGTTCCCTTTAAAAAAACATTAGAAATTTTAGTCTGGACCTCTTTTTTTCGAGATACCGAAGATCTGGGCCTTAAAAACCTTAGTCAAGAAAGTCAATAATATTTGATATTGTGAACCAAATTGACTGATTGACTTATTTGCTACCAATAACACCATTACATCTTCTGCCAATACTACAAATATATATATATATATCTCTCATGCTTTGAATTTCATCTAAATGACGTATTTCAATAGCACCCTAACAAGGCTGCATATTAGATTAAATATCTGAATAAGAAACCTTCTATC
Source organism: Spodoptera frugiperda (assembly GCF_023101765.2). NCBI lineage: Eukaryota > Metazoa > Arthropoda > Insecta > Lepidoptera > Noctuidae > Spodoptera > Spodoptera frugiperda. The sequence continues at coordinate 7,261,770 of NC_064229.1, read as the reverse complement.
GACAAGTTGATTAGTTGTCTTCTAAGAACTGAGTTGCGTGGGACGATGAGTCAATTCTAGAAGATCATGGCCCGCTTTAAATTATCTTTATATAAATAAGTTTAAGAGAAAATCGATACTATTTACTGACAAACAGGATAATTTTCTTTGTTATTCTTGACGGAGTTGCTGTTTGTCTGATGTTGTTTTTTTATGATATAAACCGGTAATCGAGACTACGGATCACCTGATGGTAAGCAATCGCCGCCGCCCATGGACACCCGAAACACCAGAGGCGTTCCAAGTGCGGTAGCGGTCTTTTAAGGGGTTAGGAATTTAAGGGTTATTGGGGAATCGGAGATTGGGAAGATTGGAAAGAAGGGGAGGTGGGGGTAATTGGGACTCCGGCCAATATAGTCATCGTATTTTAAATCACGCCTAATTACAATAATATTGACGTGTAAAAGTGTTATCTTATAACCAACTCACACATCGCATAAATAAATATCATTTAAAACTCTCACGGTATGTTAAAGACAATGATGCCAAACTTAGATTATTTTAGTGAAAATGTTGAGAACTATCATTCAAATACTACTAGAAGTGGGAAAACTCTACATTAAACTTAAAAACAATACAAATACATTAATACTATTATTAATTAAAATATGATGGGTTTAATATTCAACGATAGGTATATTAAAAAAATACTACCAAAAAGAGAGTAAAATTACTGAAATTGAGCAATGTTTTTTACAAATAAATTGTTGTGACATAAATCCGCTGAATCACGTGCCATTTATAACACGCAATAAAAATACTGAAACATTTCACAATCAAGCGAATTTTATTCTTTACCATAATGTTAGGATTGGATTACTTTTGTTTTAAACCAGGGGTTCCCAATCTTTTCCTGTTTGATGACTAGTTTTATATCATTCTTGTTAGGTTAGGGACTACTATTGTTATTACTTTCTTACTCAGATTTTCTTATTCATTCATAAAAATTTGGTTATTGAAATCAGTTGGTCTTTCTAATTGTCTCCTTTGGTAAAAGTTTAATTTGAGCTTTAACCGTGATTTTTATTGTAGTCTTTTTTCATTTCGTAATTTTTTTTGTCTTCTGCAAATCACCGGTTGGGAACCTCTGTTTTTTAAACAAATATTTTCTCCGATACATTTCTTGTTGTATAATTATTGAATCGGTCTTGTGACATCAAAACGACAATGTAATGTTGACAATTATAATACTTTAAAGGAAAATATGAAAGAAATTCTTTTGATAATGATTTAAATTATTAGTGTTTCAATAAAAAAAGAAAATGTTTATTGAAAACGTCATAGCTTTAGGTGGGTGTTATTTTATTTATTACTTTTTTTTTAAATTGGTATATTGTTTGATTTTGTTGTTAGTTATGTGATTATTTTCTAAATCATCAGTCCTATTATTTTATTACCATATAATAACTCAATATTGTTTAATAGACCTCTACCAAATAAAGTAACTAACTGCCGCACTAAGAGACATTTAATGATTACTTAAACTATTCCTCAGTAACGATTTTGTACCGAACACAATTGTTAAGGACTTGGTTAAGTAACCTTCAAATGACTTTGAGTACGGTGGTAAACATAGTTTCTATTTTCAGCCTGTTTTTTAATTACACCTACGATACACCACTTTATAGGGGTAAGATATTAAAAAATGAACACTTTTTCATAATGAACGATCGATTAAAATTGATTCAACAACAATTTTCAGCCTGTAGATGATTGTACAATGACAAAAGTATGTAATCATACATGGACACCACTCTGCGCACACAATGAAGTGGACTCTAGCTACAGATTGTTTTTGGACGATTGTGATTTACATGAATATAACTGTGATAACAACAAAAGTAAGAAAAATAAATGAGAAATTGAATATCTATATATAGATAAAAGTATTAAATCTGTACATAGAAAATATTAAAAAGATAAATAGTTGGGGTGTTACTAGAAAGACATTAAAGCCAAACATCTTATTAAACATTTTTTGTCTGCCTGTGTTAGTGTGGGTGTGGGATCAGGTCCCAGGGATTCTTGGGTAAAGGTAGGAGACCCAAATGCTACCAGAAGTCATTATTCTACGCCTACGAAGTTGTGGGAAAATCCTATTAATATAGTTTATGGTGATAATGACAGTAGAATATTTCATTACCAAATTTCAGCATACACACAAACAGATTTTATGAATTGCGGCCAAAACTGTACTCGACATGACGTTGAAACTACAACACCTAGCACTACAACTCCGGAAAAGCCTTCGTCAGAATCTTTGACTAGTACTACAACAACAACTACTACTACAACTCCTTCTACAACAGTTTCGTCTACAACAGCCTCGTCTACAACAGCTTCGTCTACAACAGCTTCGTCTACAACATCTTCGTCTACCACAGTTTCGACTACAACAGCTTCGTCTACAACAGCCTCTTCTACGACAACTCCTTCTACCACAACTCTATCTACTACAACTCCTACCATTCTTTCAACTGAGTCCACTCCTATCACACCGAAAAACGACAGCGACAATATCATTCCTTCTAAAAGAAATTGCTCTCCTGAGAACTGTACTTTACCATCTACTTGGGAAACGACATCGGAAGGCGAAACAAGAGATTTCGTACAAATACTAAATGAACGTTTTGGTAAAAGAGTGAAGATACTAAGGAACACTCCACATTTCGCCAAAACGCCTGTGTATGTTAGACAAGGTGATAATTTTATACCTGGACGTTATAGTGAAATGCGATGATGCAGCTTTCAGATTTTTTAAACTTGCAAGCAAGTCTTATGTTATTAAAATTTTGTCCAAAATATAGATTTTTTATTTCATATAATTACAATTAGTTTACATGGACTTTGTTATATGTCATCTTTCTTCTTTAGCCTTTTTGTACCTCTAGGGTGTGGGGCTCGATCCGCCCAAGGCGGGAGAAGTCATTGGATGATTTTCCCCCCTTAAAAAAGTCATTGGATGTAGGCCTCCTTCAGTGTCTACCATTTATTTCGGTCCTGAGCAACTTTCAAGAATTTTATACCAAAAATATGTAAAAGACATGTTCTATTGCTTTGCATTTCAAAACAATGATTAGTATCGTATTTTATTTCTCAAAATGGTAATACACAAATCACGTGCTTAGCAATCTTAAAGTTAAAAATAGCTTATCTTTACACAAATCGACCTTTGCATTCAACGTACGTGCGTGGGACTTGTGTACAATTAATTGTAGCTCTTAGAAACAATTTGTCTACTATCTCGACATTGACTCGATCTGCTTTCGACAACGGAGTTTGAATTTCATATCTTAAATCTTAAGCACTGATATTCTCATGAGATGTTTAAAGGCTAGTTGTTCTAGCATTTATGTAATTATATCTTTGTTCGTCTCGTATTTCACCTACTTAGTTCGTAAGAAGTCGAAATATATAAAGCTGAAGAGTTTGTTTGTTTGTTTCAAAGCGCTAATCTCCGGAACTACTGGTTCGATTTGAATAATTAATTTTTGTGTTAGATAGCGCATTTATTGAGGAAGGCTATAGGCTATAAAACAGCACGATACGATCAATAGGAGCCGAGCAGAACAGGTGAAACCGCGTCCGAGTCGGTAGTATATTATGCACATAACATGTTTACCTATACTGGGATCCCACGTTGTGTTATAAATAAAGTTTTAATTGCACTCTTGCCTCACTAATTATTTGTTACTTCCCAGTTCAGAATGCAGTTTAAATAGCACAAGCCTCTCTACTTTACCAATATCTGGTAGTTTGCTTGCAATTTATAGGTTGATAGCATTGAAATGCAAATCCGAATCGATATGTTCAACTGAGTCGAGTCGAGTGCCGAGTGCCGACTGCCGAATACATCGCATTCATTGTATTTCAAGCGGAATATGTTTACGGAATGTAATCGAAACATTCATAGCTGTGTCAGCATATCGATCTATTGTAAATTGAAGATGGCATCAGAGAGGTCGCGAGTGTAATGTGGAACAGATCAGCTCAAGTAAGGAGAGAGAGGAAAAGGTTAGAGGTAGTGTTGCCCAAATGCAAGACCAAGACGAGACTTGGCCAGTCTTGGTCTTGGTCTTATCTAACACTAGTTAGAGGAAACCTTTGCTGATTGGCAAACAGATCTGCAAAAGATTACCAAACAACGGATTTAGTTTTAACTTTAATTTGCTTGATTTTTAAATGTATATTATTATACTAAGGTCTGAATAAAAAGGCTATCATCATCATCACATGGCTGCCTCGTTTGTCAAGTGGTTGAAAGTGCGACTACCGAAAAATCCAGAGTTTCTCATGTCAGGCAAAGCATTATTGAGGCTTGTTTTTGGTATTTCGAACATGCATGGATGGTAATAGCATGAGGTGTAGAATTGTACTTAGTGTATCGCAATAGTTTTACTGTCTATGACTTAGTAGTCATAAAATCCTTATGAAAAGGGGACATTAATATAATACCTACTCTATTTGTGCACCTCTATTTATCCTTTCGAGACCGTTTGATGTAAAGGTGCGCATCATGAATAAATTGCTGTTTTTGTTTTGTAAAATCCAATTGCATCCTTGAATTGTAACTGGGGCAGGTCACTGGTATTTAAAAGTGTCTTGAATTCTAAGTAGATTACGTAGATGGCATCTGATGCAAGTTTACATAACGGTGCATGCAGTTTTTGCTTAATATTCTTCTGGAACAGAATATATTAATGGTGGTGTTGTTATCTTTCGCCACACACACATTTCACCACAACATCCTTTCGCCCTAACTTATGGTGAAAAATCGACTCAAAAGCAAGTAAGAATTTTTGATAATGATAGACTATTTATTCTTCTTTAGTTAAGAAGAATTACAAAACGCATAAATGTTTTGCTAGACCTTCTGGACCACAACTCTCGACAATACAATCCAGCAAGTAGTTTTGTCACGCCTTTTATCCTATAATATCCCCGAAGGGGAAGGCAGAGGCGCACATTATGCGTTATTGCCACTATACCCACTTTTCACCATTTGTGCTATAAGTCCCATGTTATAAGGGGTGAGGCTATTGCCATATACTGAACCCAATTCTAGACTCCGGGCTACTGCTAAGAACTTTTTATATTAATTTGAATTTTCTAAAAACCAAAAAATGCCCCGTAGTACTTTTCCCGACTCGGGAATCGAACTTGAGACTTGTCCGGCAGTCACACGCACATGCGATCACTCGACCAACAAGGCAAAAGGAGCTTTATTAATGTCTAATAATTTATTCAAGTACACTTCACTAGCGTGAATCACATGACTGTTACTAACAATGCAAGAAAGTCGTCTAGTAAGTTAATGCCAAGGTTTTACCACAGATAATAAAATGAGGAGATCTGTACAATAAGCGAATTAGATGTTGCAACCGTTGCAGCATACTTGAGATGATTTGCGTTGCATTGCGTAGTACCTACTGTTGCTGTTGAGATTTATAGGCCCTTTGTATTTGTTAGGCACGCGTTTACGCGCAATTGTGATGTGGTTTTAGGGTATTGTGCAATCGATATGTAGATTTTTAGTTTGTGACGATATTTGAAGTTTAGTATTATTGCATGCTTACCTACATAATCTTAAACTAGTTGTAAAAACTAAACTAAAAATCACGGTTTACTTACGTAATTAATGGAGAAAAGCTCTATTAGTTTCTATATGATTTGTGTGAGAGTGTGATTTGGATTAAGGTACACTAGTCAATTACCCACAAGTTGGCTAGTCGTTTCTGACACAGGGAGTCTGGAACTACGAGTATTCTCCATTACCTCATTCATTAAGTATATTAAAGTATGGTGTAATACTTAATAGTAATATTATTTCACCAACGTTATAAGCATTCATTAAACCAAATATTTCGTAAAATTAAGTAAGTACACTGATTTCGTTAAACGTTTACTTAAAACAAATTGGAGGCGTAGTAAAATGTACGCGGGTCAATGTCAAACCTTTGGTATGTTGAAAAAAATAAAAACAAGTGAATGTAATATGATAAAAAATATAATCAAGTCAAAAATAAAAAAGGTTTCGATGCACTAAGCTACTCGTATTCTGTTAAATTGTATCACGCTGTTATTGAGATATCATTTACATATATGTCAGATTCTTATACAATTTGTTACTATGCAATATCCATGGGGTTACAAACTGTTACTTTTAGGATTGTTTTGAGGCTGAAATAGGAAATCATCCGATCTCTTCTACCGCCTTGGGTGAGGCTCGAAGTTGTGTCATACCCATGGCAAGAGAAGTCATTGGATGATATTCCGCCCCTTAAAAAAGGCAGTATTTTAGGGATAAATCTTCTCGTCATCAAATCGAGACTGTATTATCATTGAATATCTGTATGACGTGACTCTGTGTCTTCAATTACGAAAGTTGTCGGTAGTATCAGAGTGTAGTCACGTCTGACTCGATGTGAAGGACATGCAAATAGTTTACTTATCCGCTGTATCTAATATTTACCTCAAACTAGGTTAAAAGTCATAATATTAGATGAAGCTGCCAAGTTGAGTTTGTTGTAGTTGTGAGGTAAATTGAATCTTGATTGTGAAAGGTTATGGTTTTGATTTGAATGTCAGTTGTTGGATTGGTTTGTAAAATAATTTGCTGTATAGTTTTGGATGTATTGTGATTGTATAATTAGATACTTACCTGTCCTTTAATATTATTTATACTTGACAAAAGTAAATCTTAAGTATTGAAGAATACTTTAGGTCTACATAATATGCATAAAGTAAGCAAAAGTAATAAGGAATTTCGGATTGAAGTGTTTTTTGATTTCGAAAAAGAAGCAATATTGGCGAATTATAAAAGTATAAACCGCACCGGTACATTACACACGATTAAGTTTTATAAAGTTAATTGATTTCAACAGTGGACGGAGCCACTTCCATCGTTAACATGACGATATTTCCTCTATCACTCTAAACCACACAAGCCAATTTGTGTCGTGTCTCAACAACAATTAAGTACATTTATCGATACGAAATTCCAATCTAAGTTAACCTAGTTATTTCCCAGTCTTCATAAATCGAGATATTGCACAAAATCATTCGAATACAACACTTGAAATGTGGTAACATACATACATATTTATATATACGTAGCTGTACATCGTTTGACCTGCATTCGTACATTCGGACCACTGGGCAACGGCCTCATTTTAGAGACGGGGGAGTCCGGTAAAAATTGAGGCGGTAAAGTTGGTGGTAAAAGATAAAGCTTTTTTTGATTAAATAATCAAGGACGATATTAAAAGTCAGACAAAATGCATGTCTGTTGATTCTTTAGTTAGTAAAAGTAGCAAAATTCTATCGAGTATTTGAAATTTTTATCAAGGTTTTAATCGTTTTAATAATCGTCTACCTAATGCATTAAATTACAGTACATTGCTCCTGCCTGCATGGTTGTTAGTTAACCTTTTTGTAGCAAACAATCTCCATTAAAATAATTTTACACATTTTGAAGCAACCTCCAATTTTTACCGATAAAATTACCCACTTCCCATATCTACCTTATCGGGCGCGGTGTACCACACTATTGTTACATGCAATGTGTGGACAGCACTTTTATACAATTCTATTTTGGTACCCTTTTGTACTGCATTGTGTGGGCAATGAGTAAAATAAGCTACAAATAACTGTTGAGGTTTTATTTCATGAGGTTTTTGTTATTCCTGTCTATAGCATAATGGATCGGTTTCTGTTATGAAAGATGTTGAGATGTTATATTTATAGGAATAACTGCATGAGCGCAGTGGCTGGGTAACTGGCTGCTGTTCTGTGATTCTCGCGTCGTCGGGCAAAAAAGGTGATAAGGCATTTACTAAGTGAAATTACTATTATTAGCCCGGAGTCAGAAAATTCTGCGGGGTACCCCGTGCATCGGAAGTTCGAATTTATCATAGAAGAGAATTTTGAATAGTTCACCCATTTTTGTGCTAAGTCTTATATAATATAAGACGAGCCTATTGCCAAGCACCGGGCTGAAAAACTTCAATAATACTTTGGTGGACCTGCAAATTCAACCCAAGACCTGTTAATTAACCAACAGTAAATTGTAATATAAAAATAAAGGAAGGTAAGTAAATTAAATATAACAATGTGTAAAACACAATATAATATCATCCAATACTTCTATTGTAATGTTATTTCTGTGTTTTCCAGAAGTAATCCAAAAATATATCTGTCGTTACTGGAATATTCCCAGTGCAACAGGCGCGTGCATCGATCAATTTACGTGTGACCTTTATCTGAAGCTGACATCCCACGTTACACCTACATGTAAATCCTTATAAAGGACAAATGTATCATTTTACAGCAGTTTCTTTATTTTTAGCGTTACATAGCTCTTATTTCAATACATTAGAAACAACTACTCTCACACTTCCTCTGAGCTGACTGGACTGGACTCTCTAGCGGGTTACCAGAGTTTGAGCTTTGGCTCAAAAAGCAGGAGTAGGAAATGGGTGCTTTTTAGTCAGTAAGAGTCTGACACTTCATCTCGCCTCGCCCAAGGTAGGGGAAGTCATTGGATGATTTTCCCCTTTAAAAAAAGCTCTTGTTTTAATACATTAGATACAGCTACTCTCACACTTCTAACAGGTATTGTTATAGCCAACTAAGTGATAACATATTTAACCAAGACCAGACAAATGCATTCTCTAATAGTTCTGAACCTTTTAAAACTGCGATCTACATAAACTAAGATTATGAGGTTATTTTTAGGTAGAGTAGGCCCAAGCTGTTAACGACGACCCCTACGTTATGAACATAAGTATTCAAATACCATTTAAAAACATACCAGAAATTTAAAAGCAGAAAACTTAATACAAAATTCAAAGCTTACCAAATGACAACCTCGCGTTTGTTCCAAGTATTAGACCATCAACTCATTCAATAACCAATACACCTTCAATGTATATGACTAAAGTCATAATTGATTGCTCGTTTACAAGCAGCTGTGGAACGGATATGGATTCTATATATCGGAAGCGGTGGCTGGCGCGGAAATGAATGTAGCCGTAGGCGATGTCGGAAGGCGAGCCACTGTCGTCAGTGGAACGAGGCGGCGTATTAAATATTGGAGCCATTTTGTAAGCACTAAACTGTTGTGACAGGTTAATTAAAAGGTTGTTTCCTTTTGCGATATTTGCAAAGTTGTTCTTAAAATATGAACTATTTTATATATATGTATTTGGATGTAAGTATACATGTCGTAGTTAACGGAGATTTTGACGATGATATAATATTGTTTAAAAATAACTGAAACTTGATTAGTATTTCATTGTAACTTTCGTGAGACATACTAGATTAATATTTTTATGTTATCGGCTTAATCACGTAATGTTTTGACGATTGATTAGTATTGTACAAAATACGGTGATAAGTATTCTCATTACAACATATTTTTTGGAGCGACATCCTTTAATTCGATAGTGGCGCCATCTAATAAGTAAAAATACATATTTTGCAAAGCAACTTACCCTGAACAATTAATTTTACCTAATGCAATTTTCTACTTCAATTTTTAACCTAGAAAAGCAATAAGGCTACTTTACAGAGTGATTGAAAACTGAATCAACCATAGCCTAGATTGTGTACTAAGTGAGTCGAGAACCACTAACGTGATTATATCCCTAGCTGCCTAGCCTAGCTGGGGGCTCTTAAGGCCAATGATAAAGCCTTGTCCACACTAGAATTGAACGTTCAATCTAATCATGGCAGTAGAGAAGTAAGTACCTACAGTTACATACGGGTTTACATCAAGCTAACAACAATTATAAATTGACCGTCGAATGTACTGAAAGATCATACGAAGCAAGGTCATGATAAATTGGTCTTGTATAACTTGATGTGTACTGGGATCAATAGTGAACATATAGTTAGTAACTACATTGACTACGCTTGTTAGGTTATTAGTGTCAGATAATGAGCCTTTATTGGCATTATTCAGGTCAATTTATGAACCTCGTGCTAATAGTGTAGAGTGTAGGTTATAAAGCTCTACTTTACTTGGCTAAGGATTTCTGGCTGGTTATTGATTAGTGTTGTGTATGAATCGATTCTAAAACCGATTTCGTTCGGGTGAAATAGGGACATCACATCAGTAGTGTGTGACAGTCCACTACTAGCTTATGAGCCTCTTCTAAATAGTTCGACTACATTGCCATAACCTCCTCGCTGTGCTTGGCAGAAGAGATCGAGGTACCTATATGAGGTCAAAATAGGGCCAATATTATAATATTAATAGATCGAAATAACATTGATAGGTTATTATAATTCGGAAGCTATTTATATTTTCGATGGTTATCAAGGTCCAACCTTGGAATGATGCAAAACATTATAGACTTACATTATACACCTCTGAAATTTTTTCTACTTGTTTTTTTAAATAATAATAGTGATTTTTTTTTGTCCGGTTCCCGAATAGGATAGGTTAAAGTATTATTAGTTTTTATGGGATTTTCAGCAACGAGCATAATAATTAGGTATAGATCACCTTATGGTAAGTTATTTGTGCCATCCATATACACTTGCTACACTAGAAGAGTTACTAGTGCATTGCCGGCTGATCTTTTTTGAAGAGCGAGCTTTGTATCACGTTTCTTTTCTATGAAGCCGTGGTATCACTTCGGTTGAGTTGGCCGTGTCGAAGTGTGTCTCTCCCATGGTTGTATGATTTTAAAATTGCAAAGCAACTTACAGTAGTTTTCGAAAATTGTATAATACCTAGCAATAAGATGAGGTATGTATTTTTCCTCAGTGCAATATACAATTAGGTTCGCTATGTATTGCATGAGGCTAATGATATGATTGGTGGAGCAGTTACGTGGGTAATAACATGTCTAAGTGGTAAAAATTGGGTGACCTCTTTAGATATCTGATGGTTGCAAGAATTATAGCTGAATAAAATTCAATGACTCGTATTTTGAGAAGAATAAAAGAGGACGTTTTTCAAATGCTCCAGCAGTAACATAGCCTGCATAATTACCACTGTTTATGAAAATAATTTGTTAGTTCCTTTTGGGCTATTAATAGCTTAGACTGCACGATTGGTGCGGTGGTTGGGCAACTGGCTGCCGTGCAACGTGTAGCGGGTTCGATTCCCGCATGGAGCAACTCTTTGTGTGATCCACAAATTGTTGTATCGGGTTAGGGTGTCATGTGCATGTGAAATTGTATGTTCGTAAATGCACCCACGACACACGAAGAAAATCTTAGTGTGCGGCAACGTTAAAAAAGAAAAACAAAAAATGACAACATAGCAACAAATCTTAAAACCTCACGACTTCATTGAAATTACCAAAAATACCCAACACCCTTCATCCACCCATAAATTACATTAAATTACAATTAACGAACTATCATAATATATAATCAAGTACATAACCTCGGACTTGACCGAATATCACACGATCACATGACTTGGTGGCGTTTCAAAATATTTTGCAAATTCTTCTCTAGTAACCTTGTCATTTAAATAAACAGTATTTAGTGTTGAGCAACTAAACGGTCGGTTTGTCACCAAACGAATGTATTGGAATACCATTTTGTGGACATTGAACCGTATTTTAATCCTCACATTGTGTTAAAAGCGAAAGTGAGAGCGTTTGTTACATCTGTGTGGCTAAACTGCTCGATGAATTTCGATGAAATGCATTACTTATTTACATAAATACAGAAATGGAACCGAGGACAATTCGATAAGATGCTAAAGAAGAAAGAAAGGTAGATATGTTACAGTCAGAGTGATTAAATAGCAATTATTTATAATGACTGGTTATTATGAATAATCGTATAAAAATGCCAAATTCACTAGACAATGTAATAAATTAATCACTTTATCTGGATATTATTCATAATAAGTCCAAGTTAGTCAAAGTAATAATACATGTGTAACTCAAAATGTCACAAGACTTTTACTTGTAAGAATAACTTGTAAGAATAAAAATTAATCTCTAAGATCAAAGACTAATTTGTTTTGGCATAAATTTGATTCGCATAACGTTAGTAGGCCTAATAACTTATGTAGGAAATGGTGGTAGAGAACTTGTAGCCCTATACATAATTCCGATCAAACTAATTTACTATAGTTTCTGTAACAATTAAATAATAATGTTGGCTAAAAATTTTATATGCTATGCAACAAAAGTTAGTGACAAAACCGAATTGCTACAAAACCGACTCCACGTAGTCTTGTTTGTCCTACCCCTAGAGTGTAATTTAAAATCGCGTAGGCGCGTAGGAACGAGGCCGCCCGCGGGCTGAGGAGCAGGAGGCTGCTAGCGAGGCTTGTTGGCCAGCCTCAGCCGCGGTGGTGAGCGGAAGCCGTCTGCGACGATTAGCACGCGTGGGGCCGCCGAAGGCCCGCAGCGCCGGAGCCATGACAGAAACCCTGCCTGCTGCATGCTGCATGTTTGTTTGCATGCTGCTCGTTTTATTACATTATCCAAGTCTTCGAAGATAGTATATAAAATTGCTAGTTAATGTGATTAATTTTGTGTCATTTATCACTTTATCTAAATTGAGTAGACGTTATATATAATTGCTAGACAGTATATATAATATCAAGATTTATTACTTTGGCTGTAACAGATACATAGAATAGAATTCTGGCTATCATATTTTTTATTTTGATTAATCTATTTATATAAAAATGAATGGCTGTTCGTTAGCCTCACTAAAACTCGAAAACGGCCAACGGAGTTGGTTTGGCTCATTTTGGTCTTGAATTATTTGTGGAAGTTCAGGGAAGGTCAGTTAGTAATAAATGAATTGTACAAAAAAATATTTAACGACTTTTCCCTTCACATATACTAGAACTGTATATCAGGTGACCCGCCTGCTCATTTGCCCCCTATTCCATAAAAAACCTTTACCCACATTTTGAAGGACAGCAAAGACGTGACGTTAGGTACATATGTGCGGTACATGTAAATCAAAATTATGATCCTACAATACAATCTTGATATAATAAATTGAATTAAAAGCCTTGTTACACCGCGTAGATTTCTCACGTGATACGTAGGTAATAATGTCGAGGGTAAGATTATACGGACTCATATAATGGTATCTCACATAATAGGCGGGCATTATACTATGTCATATAATATTATTATATTATAATATGTTGCACAATTGAATTTTAACCTGGTCATGGTATTGTTCGGGTTTTGGTTTTAATGGGGATTATATTGTTTTTTTAATGCATGCCCTTGTATTGTGTTTGAACGACCTCAGAGAAAATTTGACTTATCTTATAAAAATACAATTGGGCCGTTGGTTTATGTATTTTCTGTCTGTTTGTTTCGAAAAATATAATATTTTACAAGTTTTTTTTTGTCAAACAGATTTATATTTGAATTGGATAATATCTACGATTGAAAGGCTAATAAAATCGATCTAAGTGACATTTTGTGCGATATTGATGGTTCCAAGTACCTACCACCAACTGCGGGTTACCGTGGCTCCGGCTAGAAAAGCAGGAGTAGGAATGGGGTAGTTTTTAGTCAGTAAGCGTCTAACACTCCCTTTCGCCTAATCCAAAACGGGAGAAGTCATTGAATGATTTCCCTCCTCAAAAAAAGTACAACAAAATTGCAGATGTATTTACCCTTTGTTGATATCAATTATAATAATTATTTTAACGTTAAAGTGAAAACAATTTGTGGAAATAACTTCGAACTTCGTAATAATTAAATACGTACTTAAGAAGTATTTTTTGGTTTTACCTTCCTGGTTGTATAAATTCCATTCCATTTTTTCTTATATATAAATAGAACATCGCATATAAATAATAATTACATCCTTGGACTTCAGAACTAGTTTAATTGACTTTTACATTTCGTAGGTGTTTTTGTTTTATGTTTTATTGTATACTGACTCATTCATTGAATTAAATCAACGAGCTTTAATGGTGAGGATTAATAATGGAAATTAGAGGTAATAACAAAATTAGTGTGCTTTTACACCAGAGATGTGCTATACTACGTTGCTGTGGATGCGTTTGGCTTCCACTAATCATATTCATTAGTGCACATAGCTTAGCACTGGTAGAATCGGACTCAGCTAAGCTATGTTTTTTATATGGAAAGATGCGTGCTATTGATGACTTCTCTACTATCGATACATCACATTCGCATCTTCCTTGCACAGCTACATAGCTTAGTATCAGTGGAAACGGGCATATAGTTTTACAGCTTAACTTAAGTCTTCGTAGCATAGCCACATAGCACATCTCTAGTGGAAAACACCCTAATTACGTAAAATTCCAAGAGACTACGATTGAGACCTCATGACATTTAATAAAAGGTTCAAACTATTAGCCATACAATGTATAAAGTGACTTAATACCTAATGGTAAGTACCTATATAATATAGTAAATAATGTCAACTTACAGTTAAGCAATAACCATGATACAACACGATATATCCTCAGTTTTCTTCGGTTATCATCAACAAACCATGAAAGTCCACTTTTGGATCATGGGGCACAAGAGAGGCAATAATATCTCCATGCTTAACAGTTTTGTTGAGGATTGTAGTTTAAAAGGATCAGAGCGTCTAGCCAAATGCAACTTTAGCGCTTGTCTATAGTGAGAGTAGAAAACTCAATGTATGTGGATGACACTATTGTCTGTGTCTACTGTGTAAAAATTTACGACAATTCCATGTAATTTAGTTTTCTACTCTGCAAGTAGATAAGCGCTAAATGGCATTTGACTGCCCGCTGAGATTTCTCAGAGATCGCTGCTGCTCAGTCTCTGTTAAATATGTATTCGTTAGTAGACTCATAGGACATCTGCAAGAAGAGATCGATGCATTCTACTCTGCTTTGTGGTCATCATTATTTAAGCTAAAAAAATCTTTAAAAATTGAAAAGGACATTGAGTTTCCTATTCATAATCTTATCAAATTCTAGTTTATATAATTTGTAAGATTATATCAACGAACCATTGCAACTTTGACAACAACTACACAGAATTTATACAATAATACTGTTCTTAACAAAATTCATACAATAGCTGAAAATTCTATACAAAATTTTTATGTTTTCAACAAGAGAACAAACAATGGGTGGAGTAGGTAACATGAGCGAGCTGCGATATTAGTCTGCCCACATTTTGTGAACAACTCCACTCATGTTAGACTTTTGTAAGCTTTAATACTTTAATACACGTACCACGAAATTTCTCCAGGGCTGTGTGTTAAAGTAAATTATATTTTTTACCGAACTAGAGTGGAATAGGTGAATTGTATGTGTGGTTGTTTTTTGCTGGCATTTTTATTTTAGATAGTGTTTTTAAGCTAGTGATATTTATATTTGTTAAAATACTTAAGTATTGTGTTTTTGGAAGGTGTTTCAACTTCCAACGCAATATTGAGTTTAAAAAATTCATTGCTCATATAGATTTTCACAAACCAAGTAAGTTTGTTATAAAACTATTGTGTCTGTAGCATTTGAAAAAAAAAGAACACTAAGTAATTTAGTATATTAATAAAATTTACTAGAGGTCATATCACTTATAGAAAAAAATACAAAAGTTTATAACCATTCCATTTTCCCCACAACACCTCAAAAACCAAAAAGCGACAGCCCTATTCACACGTCTCTTAAAAAAATCTTGATCCGTTTAGTGATGTAACTATAGTAAGAAATCCTTGTCAGCGATACAGTACGTTCCCTGGCTAGAACTGTCCCGGAAGCACGCAGAAGGTTATATGGCGCGGCTATATATTGGTCGTCATTTGTGCCCGCGCGCAGTACAACTTGCGCTTGCGTCCATTCCGTGACCGTGAATATTGTAAGTGTTACGTCTCTGTGTTTGTTACTTGTGTTGTGTGTGTGTGTTTGGTTTTATTAGGTGGTTAAGTGACGGTTTGATATGTTTTCGATAGTTTTGTTTTTTGTGGATTAATCGGTGATGATATAGGTTTTTGATAAGCGGTTTTCTTGAGTGAATCTTAGTAAAAAGGTTCCTTGCTAAGGATAATGATGATTAGGTGTACTGTCGATATGTAATTGGCCATAAATAAGAGTAATTTAAATTGCATTTGGTTTTAAAAGTGAATATCTATGCACATTTTATAGTTATTTTTCAAGATAATGTTTGTGTTATTTTAAATAGCGAGTAGCGAACATTTCTTGAGGATTCACTAAGTACCTAGATGTTTGCTGTTCTTCTAATGCCATTTTCTGATGAAATAAATACTGGAGGACAGAGCATAATAAATTATTTTCATTGATACAAATTACTTAAAGAGAGTAATGGACTTATATTTAGTTTAAGGAATTCTCACAAAAACACTCATAAAGTGACTTCACGGTTGACGCAGTGCCTGGGTTACTGGCTGCCGTGCTACGGGTAGCGGGTTCGATTCCCACTCGGAGCAATACTTTGTGTGATCTATAAATTGTTGCTTTGGTTGCTTTTTTATGTTTGGTAACGTACCCACGACCCAGGAGAAAATCGTTATTGTAATAATTTAATAAGTTATTCTAATAATTAAATGTAATATGTAATAAGTTATTCAAATTATTACTAATTTCTCTCTTCTATCATAACATTTGAAACACAAAATTAATCCAGAATCCTTGAAGGATAACTAATAGAGATCTAATTCAGTTGTCAGTTAAATTTAACTGAATAATTTGACTGTACAAGTTAATAATAACCACCCACGCCCTCTTGTTTATCTTGAGGATAACTAAATTATGAACGAACTGAATAAATCAACTGAGGTACGAACAAATAATATTCTTTGATGAAGTCTAAAGGTTAAAGGTGGCTTTTGTGGGATTTATTTATTTTACATAGTAATGTTGTTGTTTTTTGAAAATGTGAGTGTAGGTGTTGGGGTAGAGTCAACCCGGAGTTGCTGAAAATTTAGATTAAAAAAAATACATAAATAATAAATTCTAAACAAAAAAAAAAAAAGTAATCCGGGTCTGCGGACTACCTAGTGGGTTTACTGGGGAGACTTGAACAGCAGAAGTAGGAACTAGAAACGGGGCGGTTTTTAGTCAGTAAAAGTCTGACTCTCTCTTGCCTCACCCAAGGTGGAAAAAGTCATTGGATGATTTTTCACCTTAAAAAAAGGGTTAGTTAAAAAGTCAGAAAATTATTCCATATTATTCGTATTATCATCGATAATATTTTCATGCAATTTTTACTCGTGTGAATGTCTTATGTACCTAGTATTGTTCCTCTAGCAAAGTTAAGCCGCCTTTCTATCAAAGTAACTGTAATATTTGTATGGAGTACCTATGTGATTTAATATCTTGAGAGCTTTTTAAACAATACCTATGCCAGCGTCATGTGAATATAATTTATTCACATGACGCTGTTCGTGTGATTCAGGATTTCTTAATATTCCAATTCAATGAAGTTATTTTTCTTAGTTAGGAAAAAAACAGTAGGCGAGAAAAACATTATGACCTCTATAATTAAGAAAATTCTCAGAAAAGAGACCGAAAAAGAACGACGATTTTCTCTATAACCGAAACATTAATCTTTTACTATTATTTCAAAACACAAAAATACGAAAGACAGCATGAGAAAATAGATTAGACATTCTTTCAATCTTTCTCATATTTAATTCTTCTATTTCAGATCAAAATGCGTTTCATCATTATCGCGGCCGCCATCTTAGCAATGGCCCAGGCAAGGCCTGGCTTGTTCTTCGCGCAGCCTTACCAGCCAATCGGAGTGCAATACGTATCAGCTCCAGCAGCTATACACCCTCATCCTGCCGTGGAACTAAATGCTGCCAGCGAGGCCCAATTACCACGAGAGCTATTAAAGTCCAGGGATTTTTACGACAACCCTCACGTAGCTGCTGGTCTGGCCAAGGAATCCTGGTTCACCAACAAGGAGATGCAAGTCGTTGAAAGAGAAGCGGAGAAGATTCCTCGTGAAAGCATCTACCATATTGTCAAGAGCGCCGGGTTCTTGGACCGTCATTAAAGTGAATTGTACTTTATTGTGTTATGGATAGAATTGTGATTTGTCTGTATTAGTAGTTAGTCTAGATGATTTGTGTCTGGAATTATGTAGTGTGGTTCTATTTATAACTTAATTTTGATGTAGGTAAGGATTATTTTCTATTATTTTTTCTTCTACCGAATCTGCGCTGATTTTATTGTGTATATTTTATGTATATTTAGGGGTGTTATGTAAATAATTATTTAGTTCTTTTTTATTTATAGTAATGTAGGTTTTTGTATGATTTTATTTATATGTTAAAAGTAGTTAAAAGATTTGTCAGTTCGTCACCTTGTCTTATTTAAGTATGATAATAAACAAATGTCTAGTTAAAAATAGATTTAAGATTTAATTAGATTATTCTAAGTCATAAATATTCGAATAAATATTATATAAATTATAATTATGTAACTTCTTAAGTGTAAACTTGTAAACAACTTATTTATGTATCATTAATTTATGTAAATAATAGTGTATTGCATGTTAAGGTAAACCGGTTTCGCCTTGAAGGCATTAAGTAATAATTATTAATAATATTTTAATAATATCAATCTGTGATCTCGAACAATAAGTACACTAAGTAAGTTATTGTTCAATAATTATTTTTATGTTGTGTAAATAATAATAATAGTAGTAAAAATGTTATTAATTTAATATTAAAAACTATTTTTGATATAGTACGGTTGTTTTATACAGCATTCTTTACTTCGGCCATACAATCAGGGTTGAATTCTGGTCTTTTGAAGCTCCGTCCTCGTTTGCAGGTTACCCAACATTCGTGGGTTGGTTTTTGTACGAAATCTGAAAAAAAAACAGGTCAATACTTAATATAGTGTGTGATCCTTAGAGCGCACGTTATCAGTAGCTGATGATAGAGATTTAATTGACTCTTACAATTTCAATTTTTTACTTAGTAGTCAAAGTGTTAAAGCCGCAACCAACCTAGCTATAATATACTGTATGGGGAAACCTCTTATGACTTAATTTAAACTACATATTATATTTATTTATTTAACTCATTATACACATAAATGTGGACATAAGTGGGCTTATAGCCGTATGCCTACGGCTATAAGCCTATCTTTCTACTAGCCAAACCTTCAGGTGATGCAGTCATAAACCAGTAGTAGGTGCATGGAGCAAGCAAATACAGAAAATTATTATATGCCATCATCTTGGCTGATGATATACGAAAAATTAGCGAAGTAAGCCCAATAGGTAAGCCAGTAAACGACGCCTATACAACGCAAAGTTTAGCCGTATTATTTAACTCACAGAATATTGTTTTTCAAAGATATCAGCTTCGTCTAACAAAACCAGTTCAAGTAGACACTCGTGGAGTTAGGAAGACTAAGAAAATAAAAGGAAATTTGAACCGCCTCGAGGCCACAGCTAAGCGGTACTTGACACTTACTTCAGCTATTCAATACTATTGTCTAAGAATCACGTCATGTATTTCTATACTATTGTATGGTATACGAGTACATATTATAAAATGTTTTATAGATTTATACATGAATAATATACATAGGTATAATATACATAGGTATAATAGTGCTTTAGTCTTGATATCATAGAAATTGTTATATCCTTTTCATTAGTCATTTGGGAGACTATACTATAGGTATTGACTTTTCTTATAGGAATAAGAAAGAATATTTTTTGTCCATAGAAAAGTGCTGATGATAGTAACCAGGGGTTTTTTATAGAATAAGCCGAACAAACGGATCACCTGATGGTAAGCAATCGTCGCCACCTATGGACACCGGAGACACCAGAGGTTTTACAAGTACTTTGCCGGCCTTTTGGGGGTTAGGAATTTAAGGGTTGTTGGAGAAATAAGGGATCGGGAAGAGACGGTCGTTTTAGTAAGGTAGGTAAGAATCAAACACTTCCAAATTTTAACCCAAAAAGGACAAAGTACCTTTTAAAAGTTTACCATATTTGGTTTTTTTTATCATCTATCAATATAGTATGATGTTTTTAGTTTTATATAAATTAACTAGATATTTTTACCTTTGATTAATTAAACATGTTTGTCTAAAATAATAATTCAATATAAAAATAGATCCTATTTCAAATAAGATTTGAACTATTTTTGTTCAAACGCAAGCCATTTCAAGATGAAAGAGAGGTAATCATCCGATGCTGATTAGATGTCGTTTCTCAGACGATTCTCGAAAATCTTCATAGTTGGTGCCTATTTCTAAAAGTGGACATGAAATGAGTCTTAAATAGAAGCACTTTATAAGGCTGTGTTCATAAACTAATATAGTATATTTTTTAAAGTGGGAAAAGCATTCAATGCCTTCTCCCGCCTTGGGTGAGGCGAGACATATCAGACTTTTACTGACTAAACACTACCCCGTTCCTACTCTTCTGCTCTTTGAGTCGGAACCCCGGTAACCTGCTGGGTAGTCCGCAGCTCCAGAATAATAATAGAGACTGGAATTTAATTTTATTTAGGTTGGGTTATGCAAGATGCAAGATTACGTTTGCAGCTAGGTAGGCTATGCAAAAAACAAAATGAACAAAAATGTAATCATCATTGAAACCTAAATATCATCATTCTCTAAATTCATCATTGAAGCCTTGAACTAGGAGTTGAACCCTAAGACCAGGCGTTGAGATCAAGATGTTATGATTACCATGTCAGCCACAACCCGTGATAACGATCCAGAGGCTTGCTGCAATTATTTGGACCGTTTTTTATGATCATAAATGACATTAATTAAAGAATAGAGCCTTTATGAATAAATAGTAGTAACAAACAACGTAGACTGTTAGTTCTTTCTACATCTGTATACTCCCTAATATTCTGTAGAAGACTTGTAAGGTAAACGATTGTGAGTTTATTGCCCTGTCGTCTGGGCTTTGAACACGGCAATACAGCCGAAAATAACATATTTCTACTTAAATGTTAAGCTATTTAGATCCCTTTTCAATTGGCAATTGACGCGTCAATTAATAGATCTAATTTTAGAATTCTATTTAGGAATGTAATTAAAAAGAAACCTTTTTGGTTTGTTAAAATTTTGTTTTAAACAGATGAGTTTTGGATTCCTGTGACTCCTCTGGTGTTGCGGGCGTCCACGGGCGGCGCTGATCGCTTACCATCAGGTGACCCATCTGCTCGTTTGCCCACTATTCTATAAAAAAAGATGTGCTTTGTACGTGTATCATTGTGGGTAGACATGTGTCTACACCATCATCATCATAAGACATGACATTATTTACAACATTGCGAGTAATCATCCAAATTCTCATCATTTTAAATGGAACCCTATGTCCTTTGGTCTAAGGTACAATATGCTACAACTGCTCAATCTGTCAGTTTTCCTTTACTATTCTTACCTTTCCTGCTATCACAATTGAACTCATGCATATCGCAGGTGTCAATGAACGTTCTCATCTCTCCGCAGGAATCGATGCCACATATCGGCACCTGATCGTGTCGGCAGATGTCTGCTATCTTGCATTCTTCTTCCAACTGAAAATAATATTGTATGATATTCATTTACAAACACAGCTAAACGAGGAGATTATGGCAAACGATTTCAAATAAAGGGGATCTACAGTCCAGTTTTGGACTTTCATTGGTTATTTATGATACATACACTGACATGCGATATAAAGGACTAAAAATACAAGTAATGTAAGTGAAGGAATGCCTGAATTGATTATTAATCCTTTGTAGAAAAACTTGCTTCTGCCAACGGTTTCGCCGGCGTTCCCATGGGATAAAAATGTGTTATATCACCTAACTCAGGTCATTCCCTGTCTCTATACCAAATTTCATCAAAATCCAATTAGTAGGTAGTTTGAGCACTATTGACGGATAAACATCCAAACCAACAAACTTTCACATTTATAATATTGTAGTGTGATTTGATACTGATTTCCTTAAATCATTGATTTATAACATCTACCTATTGTTGTATTTATATCTACGTCTACGTAATGATAAGAAAGTAATAATATCTCACCTTTGCCCCATCAACATGACCATAAACACAGTCCACAACACTTAAAAGAAAAACAATCAAAAATACAAAAATCTTTCCAAACATTCTACAACAAAAAAGGTTCTAATGGAAAACCATTTTTTTTTCACATTCTCCAAATTCTTTTACCAGTTACCAGTTTCAAATGAAAAGTACGAAAATGAAATTCTCTTTTTTTTAATATTTAAAGTGGTGAATATTTTATGGAACTGTAGAGAAAGCAATAAAATGCTTTGAAAACTTTATTTATAGTCAGTCGTTCAATTGAAATTATTTGATGTGGAACCTAGAGATAGTTTATTTCGCTTTAAATTCATGTTTTCATTCGTTTTTATACGAAGTTTTATTTCCCTTCTGAATTGGATGTTGTAAAAGCATTCTCTTTTGACATTTTGCCTAAAATCTATTCATATAAATAAAAACGAATCTTGAAATCACTCATGTTATAGAATTATAAGCTTAAATTCGGAAGATTTATGATTAAAATCACAATATTATAAGAGTTCTAGGAAAAATATATCATTAAGTAACTCGATAGCCTCTTTGGCAGAGACTATGGAACGCCAATTGCTACGAATCTTACATACTTATTTCGTTTCATCAACAGTCATCAGCCTTTTCATGCATACTCGTCAGTTAATATTAATTTGCCCCTTATTTTATATGTCGCCAATCTTCAGCCAGTTTTATCAATGGATTCGAAAATTAATCTAAAAAAATCAAATCAAGAGATAGTTGATAAAATTTCTGACTTTTTAGACTTAGGATTTTAGGACGATGTTGATTTAGATTCATTGAAATATTTTAAAACACATACGAGAATACTCTTATAAAAGGGTTTTGGTTTCATTAAAACATAATAATTTTGTTCTATACAACATATTACATGTAATAGTGTGTTACCAATCAAAAGTTTTGTGACTTACTGTCGTACTCAGAGTCATTTAATTGACTAATAACCTAGCCCTTACCAATTGTTTTCAGAACAAAATCGTTACTAAGGAATAGTTTAAGTATTCAATAAATGTCTTTGATTACGGCAGCTAATCTTAATAATTAAAAGAAAAAATACAAAAGATATTGTTAAATTTTATTAGAAAACACTAAGTATAATCTTAATTCCAATATCCCAAACCAAGACTATACTTGAACTCCGTTTCCAGTCCTGGTTTTGGTGTTTTTGCTGCAGTCGTTGAATTCCGCCCTCTTGAAGGACCGACCTCGCTTACACGTCACCCAGCACTCGTGTATCGGTCTCTGTTTGAAATCTATGAAAAAGAAACAAAACGTGAAAGTATGTTAGCATATATGTCAGTATTTATTATTAAAAAACGTTGTCCCACATTAGGGGTTTCTACTGTGTCGTGAGGTACGTTTAAAAACATATAAGTTAATATACAATATGACACCCAGACTCGAAACAACCGGAGCTGCGGACTACCTAGCGGGTTTACCGGGGCTCCGGCTCGAAAAGCAGGAGAAGGAACGGGGTGGTTTTTAGTCAGTAAGAGTCTGACACTCCCTCTCGCTTCGCCCAAGGCGGGAGAAGACATTGGATGATTTTCCCCCTCAAAAAAAAAAAAGACTCGAAACAACAATTTGTGAATCACACACTAAGAGTTGCTTCGTGCGGAAATTTAATCCGCTACACGTTACTTGGCAGCCGGTTGCCCAACCACCACGCAAATTAGTAAACAAGTAAGAGTTCATAAATTGCATGTGTCGATAGGTACTTCTCTGTATTTTTATTTGTTTCAATGATAACTATAACTGTATAAACTGAACCCTTTGTACTTTTGTCCAAGGTGCAAAATGCTATAATTGCTCATTCTGTCAAGTTACTAATAACTACTACTGTATAAATTGAACTCTATGTTATTTTGTCTAAGGTTCAATATGCTACAATTGCCTATTCTATCAGTTTTCCTTTATTATTTTCTTACCTTTCTTGCTGTCACAGTTGAACTCATGCATATCACAAATGTCTATAAAAGTTCTCATTTCGCCGCAGGAGTCGATCGCACACATCGGCACCTTGTCGTGCACACACAGGTCGGCTACTTTGCACTCGTCTTCGGTCTAATGGGAAAAAGAAAAGCTGTCAGAATAGTTAAATTTATTTTTAAACGGTGTCCGTTCAGTCTTAGGATAGACACAGACTTTTTCTCAATATCGACCACTATACCGACTGCTGAGCAAAGGTATCTTCTCATAAGGAAAAAAATGTTATGTATTATATGTAATAAATACTTACGGAGTGTAATATAATAATATAAACTAATTGTATTAATGAAATTTACGTACCGACACCTGAAATAAACAAGAAAAAATTAAATGTTTTATAGTAATTGTGGATTTTTATTGGATTTTAAAAACATTTTTTCGTATACATGAATACAGTTTCTTATATTAGACTAGCTGTTCCGACAAGCTTCGTGCCACCTCCAATATTTTCATTTTCTTACCTTTTAAACCTGCCCTATACTTCAACAAATAATTCAAGACCAATAAGCCAAATTGGTCCAGCCGTTTTCGAGTTTTGGCGAGACTAACGAACATGAATTCATATTTATATATAAAATTACCTATAACCCTCCAACTTCTTCAAATAACTCTAGAACAAGATCTTCAAGCATCGCTTACCTCACACACTATAAACCCGCCTCAGTGTTTAAAAATGAATGAAATAACGGCGAGAGACGTGTCACTACTAAATATGTAAACAGGTATCGCGTTATATATTTACACTATCCCTTATTACATACTACGATAGCCGTTTGATACTACGAGCAAAGCTTTCGAATTCATTTTGTAAGAAACTGATACTCGTAAAATAACAAAATTGCGTTTTGCTTTGAATTTTAGTAGCCGTAGAAGTAAGCAAATTTTCTGCGAGACATATACTCAGACTTTAATACAATTTGACCACGCCTACTCTGCCCGTGGGTGTCGAAACAGAAAAAAAAAACAGTTGCCTAAGAAACATTGGTAACAGAGAAAGAACAGCAGCTCTCGCGTCTGCAGATGGCTAGCAAGGGTAGCTTGCCGCCCGCCTAGAACCAGATGCCAAACGGCATCGCGTTCTGCGCGCCTCAAAAAGCCGTCACTGATGCGGCCAAGTAGGACTGATGCCCGACTTGAAGCTGCGGACTACCAAGTGGGTTTACCGGGGCTCCAGCTCAAAGAGCAAAAGTAGGAACGGGTTGGTTTTTAGTCAGTAAGATTCTGATACTTCCTCTCGCTTCACCCAAGGCGGGATTATAAGTAATTGGATGATTTTCTTCCGTTAAAAAAATAAATAAAAAAGAACAGCAGCTCTCTCTAATATACCTGATTTTTTTAAACTGTGACTTTCAATATTCTTGTCAGGTGTGAAGGTTATAAACATCCTTATTGAGGAGAGGCATGGAGTGCTCATAATGATCATAAATGAATATAAACTTACTTTTATTGTTTCGCTGTGAGCATCTATCGATGATATTAAATATATCACAATACCTGAAATCAATGTTTGGATACAAATACATATCTGCTTAAAATTATGTATCATAATAATGGTACGGTACTCTTCTCTTCTCATACAACTACTGTTGTAGATGAGACCACGACGAGTAGAATTATTTTCATTAGATAGATATGTAAACACGTAATATATAGGTATAGTGCATATTTTCTGTTTACTGGTTTTAATGGGTATGGTCATCAATATTAAAAGTGTCTGGACATCAAGATCTGTTGTCAGGAAGGTGGTAAAATTTTAATTACTAAGGACCCAAACAAATAAACACGGTAAATATAAATAAAAAGGAACGAAATTATAGCATTTATGATGTTGTAAAAGACAAAGCAATTAAAATATATGGTTTCGAAACGATGCGAGGATGCTCGATTAGTTTCGAGTAAATATTCAGTAAATATTTTATATAGTCAACGTTACAAGGATATCGCAAGTAAACCGTATATTTCAATTATTTTTGTATATTTACACGTCACTTTTTTATACCAATTTCTGTAAAAAATAACAATTTTAACGATACTTACCTAAATATGCTATCATTGTTATGCATCATAATCTTTTCCAACACGAATACATTGTTAAGCTTCAAAATAAAAAATAGAAGTAATCTTTCTTCACTATTTATTGCGTACACATAAAAATACCGTAACTATTTTACTAGTTTCAATGTAATACAGGAAATTGCTAAGAACTCGAAAACAACTGATATAAATATAATATGAAAAACAGTATCGTTGAATTGAGATACCTATTATTCAAATATACGTTTAAATGCATAAAGTATGTAATGTATGATTTAAGTAGTATAAGTCTGCATGTTGGAGTTTTCAGTTATCCCATTCCGAACGGTATGGTTCTTGGATCGGGACAAACACCTTCTTCTTCTTTGACATGGCGAAAAACTGGGAGAGACAAAAAAAGAACTATCGTGAGACATACTAAATTAACTCAAAAACAGGCGATGTTTAATGGCAATATGGTTAGCTCCAAACATTACCGCATGGAGAAACCTGTTCTACCTAATTTAAACCACATATTTATTATCATTTTGGTTGATAATATTTGAAAAATGAGCGAAATAGGTCACAAGTGCTTTTTAAGCTAATTTGACCACTCTTTATAAATACAGCATTAAAAATACCGAACGACATGTTAGTACCATTCCTAGACAACATTTAACAGTTCTTCTGTGGAATTAAATACTTGATTAATTTAATTATTTATTTTGTTTTACATTGTGAAATTCTTTTTGGTTTTCGTTGAAATAAATTGTTTGTTGTATCATGCTTCTGTGGACGAGTAATTTAAGTCCTATGAGTGATCTTCATACTGTATATGAAGTAAGGAACTGGTTTAAGGTGCTACGTCTCACAGTAACTTATAGTTAAAAGATGGTTCAGGAGTGGTCCGTGCAAATGGTCATGAAAAGCGTAATTTTATGATATACATACCCATATGGTATTCGCAGGAATATTCATATAAATCGCATATGTCTAGGAATGTTCTCGCTTCGTTGACGGACTTGCCACATACGATGACAAGGTCGTGAAAACATGTGTACGCATGCTCACACATTTTCTTCAACTCACTCTGAAAATGTGGAAAATTTTTAAAAAAGTGTATTAACACATTGAACGCCGTGGTGGTCACCGGTGACCGACGTTAGCGGAGGATTTGCCTTCAACAGTTTTCCTATTGGCAGTCAAAGATTTAAATAATAATAGCAATAAGAGTCTGTGTTCCCCGAAGGTGTATTCAAAGCCCAACTGAATAGGTTGCACATGAGTAGGCGGGATCCATCGTAGGCCGCATCATCGCTTACCACCAGGCGATATAGTGCTCAAATACTCATTGCTAATAAAAAATGTATGGTGTTATTGTGAAAGGAAATTGCTTTATTAATTAATGAATACATAATCCATCAACTACTTTTTATACTAATACTGGTAGCAACAAAGCTTACGAACCCTCTGATAGTAAGCAGTGATCAACGCAGATTAAGTAGGTATACTTGCAAAGGTATCGCATTTCTGTCTTTATACCAAATTTCATTAAATTACGTGCAGTATTTTCAGCATCCAAACAAACAAACTTTAACATTTATAATATTCGTGTGATAAAACATAACATACTTACAAGTTGGGTTTTGTCAGGAAGCAAATGAGAATCAATCAACAATGGTGATAACATTAATAATAGCAATATAGCCTTAATTATTATAAACATTATAAAATAAACATTGACGGACGAAGTTGTTGACATCTATGCAGAGTATGAACTAAAGGAGACTTACATTGTTGATGAAAACAGACAGACAATGACAGGATGTTATTACTATTAAAGTAGATAAGGTAAGTGTAAATTTCTTGTAATTCTAAGTATAATATGGTATAACAAATGGCTACCAAGAAGAGAAGGAGTAAAGCATTCGTGTGGGAAAGCCATGCTTTGCCACGAATGAGTCGGCTTGACCAAAATGATACCACGGCCTCAAAGAAATCCAAGCAACCAAACTAGGCTTGTGTGTTTTGCCGTGCGTGAGTAAGATTAGTGAAGGGCTAATCCTTCCCTCTTCATCCTCAATTCCTAATCTTCTAATGCCTAAAAGGTCGGCCATACACTTGTAACTAAGCGAAAGTGCAAGCGTAGATGGAGCACATAGACATAGAAAATGCCTATATATTCACTCTGACCTTGAAAAGACCCGGGTTGTATTTCTCGTTTTGTGTAAAAACTGGGTCTTTTGTGTATATGTGTAAATAAACAATCTCTATTTTATGATTGTATACATAATAATATATTATATTCATATTGCGAATGACATACATAATTTAAATAATGCAACGGTTGCATCTAGAATACGTTGACATTATAAAGTCTATTTTAAACTTTAATGTCAAGTTGTAATCTTCAAAGTTGCTTAATGCATCATTTCGTAAAATATCGTAGTACTAACTTTAAGTTTGGGAGAGTCATGCTTCGGCACGAATGGGTCGGCTCAATCGGAGTGATACCACGGCCTCACAGAAAACTGACGTGATACAACTCTTGAGTTGTGTTTCGTTGTTCGAGTGAAGTTACCGGAAGCCCAATCTCCCCTTTCCAATCTTCCCAATCCCCGATTCCCCAATAACCCTTAAATTCCTAACCCCAAAACGCCGGCAACGCACTTGTAACGCCTCTGGTGTTTCAAGTGCCCATGATCGGCGGCGATTGCTTAAACTTATCATCGTTATTTTCACAGAATGTGCTATGTGGTACACCTTGAGTTTCTACTAAAGGAATGTACTTTTCAATCCCAGTTGATGCATTGTTGAAAGTGAGCCTATTAACTCAAACATCATATTTAAAAACCCAAATATATGACCTCAAAAACTATGTTGTCTGTGATTCGTTTCAAAACTTACTTAATAATTAATGTATGTTTGTATATATTTGTATTAAGACTCCACACTTACAAAGCGCCCATTTTTTACTGGTGTCGTATGCAACGTCACGCCTTTTATCATTTAGGTAGGCAGTACTACTGGGTACGTAACATTACCAAATTATATTAGGAGTGGAATTAAACACAACATCGAATATAATTTTATTCTAGACAATTCAAAATTATTTTATACTTTATAAATAACATCCCTTAAAGAAGATCAACTATACAGACACGTGTAAAGCTGGAACGTGTAAAAAGTAAATAAATGGTGTTGGCACGTGGAACGTCTAGGTTCTATTCTGAGGCATGTAATTGTCAGGGGAAAACAGTTTCTATGTTCTGTCTAAGAGAACTGACATTTAAATGTAAATTACTTTTACATTTCGCTTCTTGACAATCAATGAATGTAGTGGATCAACTCTTTGTGTAATCCACAAATGGTTGTTTTTGGTCTGGGTGTTATGTATACGTGAATTTGTATGTTTACATTAAAACTTTCGTGAGACATACTAAATTAAATATTATGTTTTTTGGCTTACTCAAGTAACTATTTGACGAGGAACTCGACGAATGGCTTGAAATTAGTCAAGTTCCTCGTCAAATAGTTACGTGCGTATGCCGAAATACTGTGTTAAATTCTATGTTTGTAAACACACCCATGATACAGGAGAAAGTCCAAGTGCAAGCAACAAAATGAAACAAGCAAAACAATAGTGATACACATTTATTTAAAATCTAAAGAATAAATTGTCTAAATATTGTCTAAAAATAATAGCAAATGGAATATTCAATGAATGGGTTATTTAACTACATAGTTAGTTTAATCATCGTAATAGCTGTTGGTGGGTCGGCGGGAGACGGTCAGCTGGGTGCGGTCGTCGGGGCATGGCGTCTGCTTGTAATCTGGGAAGAAAATAATAAATGGTCAGTTTTTTTTTTAGTTTTACTAATTATACCACTTCAGCTTCGACCAGCGGTTTTACCCGTATTTGCGGAGAAAAATTACGCCATTCCAGACCTTAATTTTTCTCTGTAAGTTGTAAATATTTTTGTCATCGTTTTTTTTAAGATATAAAGGTTAAACTGAGAATCTCCCTTTTTGAAGTCGGTTAAAAGTAACAAATGCCTCTTTTTTTACAACCTATAATAATTCTAAGTGGGGGAGAATTTAAAGGTTCCTGAAACACGTGAGTTTTAAACATCACTGGTAATCGAGTGTCAATCAATGTGAAGATCCATTTATCTACTTTTAAATATATATGGATTGAATTGAGGTTTTACTTCAGGGAGGAGGGTGGATAAGAAAATACAGCAAAATTCTTCTCACACATCTCTCTATTAAAGCTCTCTGTAGCCATTTCTTGTAGAAATTTTTACCCATTATGTAACTAACTGAGTATGAGTTAGTATGAGTTTGCTGGCCGGCGAAAAATCAACCAACCAGAACGCCGAACGCGCTTTCGTTTCGATTACTTTAAACGTAAAGCTAACTCGTACTAATGGTACTGTTAGACTTAAGGCTTGTAACGATCAATGTCAACAATCTAAATATAAAATAGACACGATACTAACTTCTCCTCCTGATGCAGTTATAGTCGAACATGTCACAGAGATCCCTGAACCCCATGATGTCTCCGGCGTGGCTCAGGCCGCAGATTGGAACGCGGTCGTGGTTGCACACCTTCGCCATACTGCACCACTTGGCGCCCATCTACGACAACACATATTACAAGACGACAGGCTGGAATAAATCAATATGAAAGTCCAACCATAATAAATTGGGTAGTATCCTCGGTCAAAAATAAATTATTACAACTTTTCAATACAATAATATATTCAAAAATAATCACACTCTCATTCATAAATTTTGATAAACTAATTAATATTCGATTTATTCTAGCTCATTTTATAGAATGGGTCTGCTATTTGACGTAAAAATCTGAGGACGTTACAATCGAGTATTTCATACAAAGTTCATAGAAAATATCGTTTTTGACGTTTCGAAAAAAGCATTTAATTTAACTAGTAGGAAACTAGCCTATTATCCTATTAGTGGCCACTGTTGACTAAAGCCTCTTCTAGCATGGAAGAGGTTTGAGCATTAATCACCACAGTCAAAGTCAAAATCATTTGCTCCACCAACCACGCTTGCTCAATGCGGGTTGGTGATTTCAAATTTCAAATTAGAAATTATAAGCCCGGGTTTCCTCACGGCGTTTTCCTTCACCGTTTGACAGTGGTGTCTAAATAATCTTAGAAAGTACATATAAATCGGAAAAAGTCACATTATCACTTGCCGTTGGTAGGTTTCGAACCCTTACTCTCATGCACGAGAAGCCGAAGGCACAAGAAAAGAACCACGATATTGGTTACCTACTCTCATCATCATCATCATCATCATCAGCCGAGAGACGTCCACTGCTGAACAAAGGCCTCCCCCTTGGTCCTCCACGTAGAACGACAAGCCGCCACCTGCATCCACTGGCTCCCCGCCACTCTGACGATGTCGTCGGTCCACCTAGTGGGAGGTCTGCCCACGCTGCGTCTTCCGGTCCGCGGTCGCCACTCAGTCACCTTCCTGGCCCAGCGGCCATCAGTCCTCCGAGCGACGTGGCCTGCCCATTGCCACTTCAGCCTGCATATTTTGAGAGCTATGTCTGTAACTCTTGTTCTTTGGCGAATTTCCATATTTCGGATTTTGTCGCGCAAAGATACTCCGAGCATAGCTCTCTCCATCGCGCGCTGGGCGACTCTGAGCCTTTCTAAAAGGCCAGCAGTTAGGGACCATGTCTCGGTACCGTACGTCATCACTGGCAACACACACTGGTTGTACATCCTGGTCTTCAGACACTGCGGGATTTTTGACGAGAAGACTTCATGCAACTTCCCAAATGCTGCCCATCCGAGTTGGATTCTTCGAGCGACCTCTTTCTCGAAGTTGGACCTACCTAGCTGGATGATCTGACCCAGGTATGTGTAGTGGTCTACAACTTCGAGTATATCGTTCCCAACGACAACCGGTATAGGTGCAACATGGACATTTGACATGATTTTCGTCTTGTCCATGTTCATTTTAAGGCCCACCTGTTGGGAAACGGTATTGAGGTCGCTGAGCATGGTGTTCAGCTCTTCCAGCGACTCTGCCATTACGACTATGTCATCGGCGAAACGGAGATGAGTGATGTATTCGCCATTAATGTTGATGCCGCGTCCGCTCCAGTCCAAGAGCTTAAAAACGTCCTCCAGTGCGTTCGTGAACAGTTTCGGAGATATAACGTCTCCCTGTCTCACGCCCTTCCGCAACTGGATTGGCCTCGTAGTCTCTTCCTGGAGTCGGATGCGCATGGTGGCGTTGTTATACAAACACTTCAAAACCTCGATGTATCTATAGTCGATGTGGCACCGCTGGAGAGACTGCAGCACCGCCCAGGTTTCGATTGAATCGAAGGCTTTCTCATAGTCCACAAACGCCAAGCATAGTGGCAAGTTATACTCCTCGGTCTTCTGTATAATCTGCCGCAGCGTATGAATGTGGTCTATGGTACTGAAACCTTTTCGGAATCCGGCTTGTTCGGGAGGCTGGAAGTCATCAAGCCTGCGTTCGAGACGGTTCGTGATGACCCTCGAAAACAGCTTATACACATGGCTCAGAAGTGAGATAGGTCTGTAGTTCTTTAGCAGACAGTTGTCGCCTTTTTTAAAGAACAGAACCACCACACTCCGTTGCCATGCTACCGGCGTGGTTCCCTCGAGTATGACGGAATTGAATAGCTTCTGGAGGACTAAAAGTATCGGTTTTCCACCCGCTCGCAGAAGTTCCGACGTGATTCCGTCATCGCCCGGCGCCTTGTTGTTTTTAAGCTGTTTGAGAGCCATCCTAATCTCGTACAGGCTGATGTCTGGGATATCCTCAGTGTAGTGCCGCGTCAGTTTAGCTCTTGGGTCCCGAGCTGTACCGACGATGGGTTGCCGTGTTGAGGTGTATAACTGTCCGTAAAACCTCTCGAGCTCTCCGAGGATCTCGGACTTCGACGAGATGACGCTGCCATCCTCGGTCTTCAGCCTCGTCATTTGGCTTTGCCCAACAGACGAATTCTTTGCGAAGACTTTTGAGCCCTTGTTTCGCTCAATTAAGTCTCTGACTCTTGCGGCGTTATAGGCCCGCAGGTCACGTCGCATGTATTTCGAGATTCGTCTATTGAGCTTGCCGTATTCAGACATATCGTCTGAAGACTGCAGCCTCATCTCGCTACGATCCTTAAGAAGTTTTAAGGTTCCGTCGGAGAGCTTTTGGGGCCTGTTTCGGCGGGGGTCTTGAAGAAGTCTGACCCCACTGCTCGGACAGTTTCCACCAACCCATTATTTATCTCGTCCACGTTTCCACAATCAGCTAGACACTGGAAGCGATTTTGCAGTTGGAGTTGGAACTGCTCGGGGTTTTGGATCTGGGCACGTCCAGGGCGGAGCGTGGACTTCACCAGGCGTGACCGCTCTAGTTTTACATTGATGTTCAGTGTGCCCCTGACAATACGGTGATCGCTACCGGTTTTCACCTTCGCTATCACAGAGACATCACTGAATATACGTCTTTCGGTCGCCATGATGAAGTCGATCTCATTTTTGGTAGAACCATCAGGGCTTATCCATGTCCACTTCTTGGCCGGTCGCTTCTGGAAGAAGGAGTTCATCAAATAGAGTCTCTCCTCTCCATAAAGTCGACCAGCCGCTGGCCCCGATGGTTTCGCTGCCCATATCCAAATGGCCCTATTCTCAACTCATCGCTATTCCGTGTGCCCACCTTTGCATTGAAATCCCCCATCACAACGGTGAAGTGTGTTTCGGAGGAGTGTATGGCTTTTGAAATTTCCTCATACAGAGCCTCTACTTCGTCGTCACAATGTGTCGAGGTCGGCGCATATACCTGTATGACCTTCAGCGAATACCGGTTAGATATTCTGAGTATAAGGTACGCTACCCTGTTCGACACACTGTCGACCTCACACACGTTGTTGACGAGAGACTTGCGGACGAGAAATCCGACACCACCCTGGGATTTACGGTCTCCTTCCCGGAAGAAGAGCAAGTTGCCGGAATCTAGGATTATCGTATCCTGACCCTCTCTTCGGATTTCAGATAGTCCCAAGATGTCCCACCGCATTTTGCTCAATTCTTCCTCCAGCTCGACAATCTTCTCATCAGTCCGCAGTGTGCGGATGTTGTGCGCTGCCAGGGCCAAAGTTCGTCGGGGGTGGTAGCGCTTTCTCTGCCGGGGATTCTTAGCACCCCTGCTCCGCCGTTACCTGATCCGCTACCTAGATCAGGAATAGCGGAGCTGCCGGGGACTGGGGGCCGTGTAATTTTGTTGTCGCTCATAGTGAAAGGGGGGGGGGTTGCCATAATCCCCACGCTTGGCAGGCGGCTTGGGGATCGCAGTTAGGTCACCGATAAATTTTGAGAATGCTGCTGCCCATTCCTCGGTGGCTGGTCGCAGTTTTAGGACGTACCCGGGTCCGACTACCTACTCTATTACTGCTTTATTAAAATCTCGCTATTGTATACAATAAGGTAGTTTCCTACTAGCCTAATTCAATACTTTTATCGAAATGTTAAAAACGTTACTTTTCTATGAATTTTGTAGGCGATCGCTACTTATGATGTCATATTTTTTTTACGTCAAATAAGCCTACTTACTTTTCTAAAATTTGCTTGAAAAATTAATTAATGAATCAAAGTACGATTATTTTGGGATATTTTATTATAGGTACTGTATAAATGTCAAAATATTTTTTTTTTGACCTAGGAAACTACCCAAATATGTGGACTACTAGGATGTATGTATATGTAAACACAGATACGATCACTAAATAATGTTCGAACATGGCGGGTGTCATGGCGGCGTGCCAAACTGTAACGACTCGTGGTTCTCACTTGTACCAGTTTCTGATAGCCGTTTATGAACATATGCTTCTGTTGGAATTGAAATAATGGTTGACAGTATACATACAATGTACTGGGATATAAGTATAACCCCACATTATTTTATGTACCTAATTGCCGCACTCAGAGACATTTAATGACTACTTGAACTGCTCCTTAGTAACAATTTTGTTTCGAAAACAATTGTTAAGGACTGGGTGGAGTAACCATTAAATGACTCTGAGTACGACGGTAAGCTACAAAGAAATTTCAGGTAAAGGTTTCATATTAATGTAATAATAAAGTTTTTAATAGAGGTCACTCTGAAATAACATCGATGAAAAGAAAATTCGGTTTTATGAAAGTGTAAAAGACATGGAAAAATTGAATAGATACCTACTTACAAATAAGTTGTAAAACGTTTTGTTCCCTGGCTTGTAACTTTGTCAAAATATATCAGTCAGAGAACTAACTAACCTGCTTTATAAATGATATTTCGGTTATACATTTGTTCACTAAAAGAAAATTGTTAGTAAAATCTTATACTATTTAAATAGGTTAGTAAAAAAGGAAGAAGTAATGTCACAAATTACTTTTTTTACCTTCCGCCCCATCGCAATGTCTTCATTATCTCTCTCCTTTGGAGGCCCATGAGCCTCTACCATGAGTATTATGGAATATACTATACACAACACTGAAAATGGAAACTAAATTAATTGCATTAAAAACCATAATTCAATAAATCCTGACTTAACTAAAGACCAAACAACTGATCATAGAAAATTGATCCTTAAGTCTCGGAATAATCTTTCATTTAATAATTTTTTGCTGTAATTAAACCATCCTAACTGTAAAAAATATCAATACACCATTTTTATAATCATTAGTAGCGACTACTCGAGCTGTGTACTACCTAGCGGGTTTACCGGGGCTCCGGCTCGACAAGCAGGAGTAGGAACGGATTGGTTTTTAGTCAGTAAGTTCAGAGTCTGATACTCCCTCTCGCCTCGCCCAGGAGAAGAAGTTATTGGATGATTTTCCCCTTTTAAAAAAGTAGTGACTACTTAGTATGTATTTGACTATATTTTTGGTCGAGTCGCGGCGAGCTCGACCACTGAACTTGTGGGTGGAATGCTAATGGGCAAAAACTTATTGAATCTTTTGATTCTACAATTTTACAATCATTAAATGTCTGTCATGACATTTAGGAAATCTACACGGGATTCTTAGTAAACACAATAATAATTAGTGAAAGGTGGGTGTTACATGTTCCTTCCTACTTAAACCTTCGTGGAATAACATGATACGTTATGTTCCCATGTAGGCAGTTATCAAACTACCTACATAAGGTAGGACTATAGAATAACATAACAGGGTTGTACCGCCCGCAAGGCATACGAAAGTTTCGATCCTCTCACGAAAAGCGAACAGATGTTGAAATGTTAGGTGCTTGGCAATCTGCCCGCTGTGCGGTGAGAAACGTACCAACTTTTCACAACACGGTTACGTTCAGCAAAAGTATTTTGTAGTTTTTAATTAATTTTTGCGGAAATTTAAAGCCTTTTTATCTTTGTTTTCAAGTGTTGTTACTAAATTGCACTTCAATTTTTAATTAATGTGCGGGCATGACTTTCATTTAAGATGATGCAAATGTTACAGTGCGTACTAGTTTTTCTGTAATAAACTCGCTTTAAATCTAATAAAAATTTAAACAAAAGGTATTTATTAAAAGACAAATATAATAATGTTCCTTACCAAAAACGTTGCAGGAAGACATATTACCCAATCTGCTAAACGTGTTCAGTCGAAGGACACACTGCAAGTGACCAAATAAGTGTTTATTTTACCCATCGGCTCTAGAGCATGCTCTATTGTCTACATGTTTAGCAAAACTTCCGCTAATACCTCGAATAAGATTGAATTTTGTAAATATCATGCGATCATATTGAAGTACCTGAAATACTAAAACAACATACCCGTAGTTCCTAGTACACATAAAATAACAGGTAAATAGTTGAAGTACCTACTTAGTTTTGCTCTTATCATAATAATATAAATGGTAGTTAATTAATTTTATTGATGCTTCAATGAGTAGTAAAGATTTTTTAAAATAGCTTTATACGATATTTATTAATTATTCTTTTTCCAGCTGTTATCGTCCTTTCTATCCCATGTTTGCATTTCTATGTTAAAGATAAAACCAACTATTTCTCATACATATATACTAGAAGTACCACCTTCAAGTAGCTGCGGACCATCTAGCTGTTTTACCGGGGCTCCGGCTTGAAAAGTAGGAATAGGAACGGGGTGGCTTTTAATCAGTAAGAGTTTGACACTCCCTCTCACCTCGCCCAAGGCGGGAGAAGTAATTGAATGATTTTCCTCTCTAAAAAAGAACCATTTCGATGAAATAGCATCTGGCTAGAAACATTTTGAGATATATCTGAGAAAACTTTACACCTTGTGTAGAAGGATAACTTGAAATCGGCAACTAGTTACAAGTTTGCTTGAAACTGTTTCTTGGCAAGTTTGTAACAGTTTTGGCGATGTTGCAACTATTGGAGCGGTGCTGGGGAAATTTATTAAACCTATTAAACTATTAAGTTCTATTTTGTCTTTTAAAATGTTGGTTAAGCGTTTATTTTTATACTGAAAGGAGCAGCTATTTACTGGGAACTTGAGGTTAGCTTAGTGCTTTACATAAGACGCCCGATGCTAGATGCGTTACAAGTGCGTTACCGGCCTTTTGTGGGTTAGGAAATTTAAGGGTTATTGGGCCTCCGGTAACCTCACTCACATAATGAAACACAACGCAAACGTTGTTTCACGTCAGTTTTCTGCGAGGCCGTGGTATAACTTTGGTCGAGCTGACCCAATCGTGCCGAAGCATGGCTCTCTCACATTTAAGCTATACGATAGGTATTAAACGCGTGAGCGAGCTAAATTGGACTTTGTTGCTTAATAGAAACAGTCGTTATTCCAACTAGATGTTTTGCGGAGTGGTGCGTCTGTAGTATTCTGTGACTTAGCTCTATCTGTTAAATAACGTTAATTATATAAACATTAAAATATTAATGTCGTTATTTACTTTCATTGCCAAGTTTTTAGTAAAACTCACGTGATAGTGACCTAGACAGATTTTTTTGCGCATTATTTTATGTAAACGTATTATATCACAGGATGTAATTACATTTTTATTGTATTAATATGTAATTATGTAAATGTAATTCATATCTTTGTAATGTGAGTATGCAAGGTCATATTAAGAATTAATATCAAATATTTTTTTATGAGTTTGGAAATCAATACATTTAAAAGTGAATGCATTTATTTGTACATACGTATACGTCTAAAGTATTGTTCTTTAGTGTTAAATTGTTCGTTGTATAGTTATCAGGGCTGGAGATTCTCTGAGTCTTTGAATGCAGGTCGCTTTCTGACTGGTCAATCTGGAAGTAATTAATTAGGTTCATGTGCAGCAGTGGACGTCTTGTTGCTGATACGATGTTATAAAAACTATACTATATAAATGCACATTCGAATTTAAAGGTTCAAATTCTCATAATATGGACAAAGAACATGTTTCAAGATTACCACCCACTTTAACCGATTTCACAAAAAGGAGAAGGTTCTCATTTCGGGTAAAATATTTTTCATAATGAATATATTTATTAAAATATCAAACAACAATCCTAGAATAGACAGACTTAACTTCAAGGCGACGCCAAAGACTTGCCACGTCATAAGATTTCAAGAAGCGATTACTCACATACTGAGTCATTCTACTGTTGGTCACTTTCACGACCGTTCATAATGTTAATCTATGTATATTATATATGACCAAATATAATTGAAATTAGAGCATTGTTTTCGTAATTTTCTAGTCTTTGTTTTGAAGAAAGTAAAAGATAAAAGAAAAAGAAAATGAAGAATGCTAGGAAGGAGTAAAAGGAACCCTCCTTTATTATCAGATAGGCCTTTGCCCTGCAGTGGGACAATCATGGCTGAAATCTAATCATTATCAAGACTGAGTACTGATGATTTCAGGATTTTATTCTTAAATTATTATGTGTAGAAAAGTTGAATGAGGCCATGGAATCAGGCACCGTGAAGTTTACTTTGCCGGTAGCGTGTAGGCCATTAATGATCACCTATAAATCTACGATCTTTTCTTTTCTTTAAGAATCAAGAGAATGTGACACACTCTCTTGATGTACTAATATTGCCTTGGTCATCATAACGTCACGCTTATTGTATCTTGAAGGGCGACAGTGATATGCTATAGTCATGCTATTAGTAACATAATGTAATAAGATATATGAAGTTTCTTGCTCGTTCTTCTCCATAGATATCTACATTTTGGGACAGCTTTACTAAAAAACAGACTGACGGACTATCTATTCTATCTTTTTTTTTTTATATCTGTATGTGATCTTTTTCATCTGCTGACACCCTATCTTGGCACTAAGCAGGACCTTAAGATATTTTATTGGGAATTTTAAAATGAAAGTATTCACCTCGAATGTCTCAGATGCAGCAACCTGTATTAAGACATTCATAACATGTTTCCATCAGTAGGGACTATAATATCTATATATAAAAATCAATTACTGTTCGTTAGTCTTGCTAAAACTCGAGTACGACTGAATTTTATTCTTGAATTATTTATGGAAGTTTAGGTGAAGTTTAAAAGGTGAGAAAAAAATGTTTGAAGCCGTACGAAGTTTGCCGAGTCAGCTAGTATTAAGTCTTTGACTGCCAATAGAAAACTGTTGAAGGCAAATCCTCCGCTAACGTCGGTCACTAGTGGCCACCACGGCGTTCAATGTTAAAATAAAAATATTATTTCTTTGAAGAATTAAGAAATCTCCTAATTCTTACCTATTGTAGGCACCATTTTAAAATATAACATCTAGAGCACATTTATACATTTAAGATGTTGTACACTCGGAAATGACCCACATCTGTTTGCTGGTTCCTTTGTGGTCGGAGACTGCATTCAAATGGAACATTTTAAGCTTTTCCTCGGAGAAATAGACTTTATATAAGAATTGAGAGTGTAATTTATTAAATTATTTATTATAAAACTCATGTTACTGGTCATTTTGAGAAACGTTAGTGATTTTTGCATTTTCAATATGTTTTTGACGGATAATCATATTTTACTTACTAAACGTTTTTAGATCCATTCTTAAAAAACAACTGACGACTTATCATCCGGAAGACAAGTTATAAATAACCTTAATTACAAATAGCCACCATACTAGCGCTCTACAGCCAGTATTGCAGTATTCTATTCAGCTTCACAACACGCTGTACATTTAAAAGTACCTACATATCAGAACTACGCTTTCATTTTTCTATATTAGTATGTTAACCTGCCCTTTACATTCGAAGTATAATATAAAGTAATAAAGCCAACAATTCAAGTGAGCAAAACCAACACAGCTCGTTTTTATATAAACTATATTGTAATAGACCTTACACGCTTCAGATAAAGCCCAGGACTTTTATTAAAAATAAGATCATTACTGGCGCCGGCGTGGGTGTCTGCTACCAACCTAACTTGATCCTTATCCCCTCGTGGTTGTGACTGGAAATCCTTTATCAGCCTTCTGAACGTAGGTCAACTATCGCTGGTGGCTAAAACCCAGTGTACAGTTTCAGA
This sequence comes from Spodoptera frugiperda, assembly GCF_023101765.2. NCBI lineage: Eukaryota > Metazoa > Arthropoda > Insecta > Lepidoptera > Noctuidae > Spodoptera > Spodoptera frugiperda. The sequence continues at coordinate 7,221,200 of NC_064229.1, read as the reverse complement.
GAATTTGTCTGATACGTGGGAGTGAGTCAACAGCACGCTCAAGAGGTATTGGTAAAACATTGTTATTGCTTTTTAAATATTTAAATGGATTCGTCTACTGTATTTTCTATTACTAATTTAGATGATTTTATAACATAATATCAAACATTTTATTCTATGAAGGATTGAACGTTTAGACAGGTGTATGAGAAGCCTCCTTTTGTCAAACGTAGACATAGATTCAGAAATATGTGAAAATTTAAAAATCTGTATCGAATAGTAGAAACCTTTTAACCCATTTATTAGTACTGATAAATTAGCTGGTTTTGAACAAGGACAGGACACATTTTATAGAATATTTTGACAATGCGTACTGCCTATAGTTACCGGGGTTCCGGCTCTAAAAGCAGGAGTAGGAACAGGGTGGTTTTTAGTCTGTAAAAGTCTGACACTCCCTCTCGCCTCGCCCAAGGCGAGAGAAATCATTGGATGATTTTCCTCCCTCAAAAAAAGGGAGAAATGTAATGCACTTTAAGTTATAAAATATCTAAAAAATATTATTGGTCCATATCATCATCATGATTATACCAGCAAGTAGACTTCCACCACCAAGCATTGGTAAACATACACCAGAATACTGAAATGCTACTCAAATTTAAGTTGTACTTAAATATCGTGCTATCTCTGTCATTTTATAAAGAATTGATAGCGACAGAACTAGTTTTGAGAGCGTGTTAAAATTAAGTAGCGTTTGAGTATTCGGACAATAATTTCCTAAAGACTTTCTAAGTGAAAAGCGAAACCAAGTAAATTTTAATTATATCGTTCTAATCACCTGTAATATACAAGCAAAAAAAATTTAGATAAATTATTAATTAACAACTCACAATTATGTTTACATAATACAAGACGAGAAAATTTTAATAGAAATGAATTGGCGTGCACAATGTGATACGGGTTGATAAAGTAATTGTGTGAGAGAGCCGTATCAACGTTTCTAAAGCAATTACAACAAGCCTAATAACTATAAATCATATTCGAGATGCTACTGCGAGTGAACAGTTTTGATCATTTGAGAAATAGCCGTTCAACCTTTCTCATTGATAGAGAAAATTTAAGGTGAATAACGTGTACGTATGTCGATAACATACCAAGATAAAGTAGTTTAATAATATGAGGTTTCGGTTGCTTGTCCACCAAAGATGTGCTTTGTAGCTATGCTGCGAAAATGTAATAGCTATTTTTTTTTTTTTTTTTACCGGGTGGAAAATCATCCAATGACTTCTCCCGCCTTGGGCGAGGCGAGAGGGAGTGTCAGACTCTTACTGACTAAAAACCACCCCGTTCCTACTCCTGCTTTAAACCGGAGCCCCGGTAAACCCGCTAGGTTGTCCGCAGCTCCGGATTAGGCATCAGCCCTACTGGGCCCCATCTGTGGTGGTCTGATGGCTCTTTGAGGCGCGCGCAGAACGCGACGCGCCGCACGCACGGGTCTGGTTCTGGTCGGGCGGCGAGCTACCCTTGCTCGTCGTCCGCAGACCCGCACTTACGGTGGCCGGAGATCGTCGCGCGATCCCCGACGCCCGAAGTGTCTCTCGCGACGGCTGGGGCGTGAAGAGGTTCTTTCTCTCACGCGCCCCGCCTCCTCCTTAGCTAGCATGACTGCTTCGCAGAAGGAGGAGACGGCATCCCAGTCCCCCTCGCTCCTCACCATGGCTTGTATCAGTGCCGGACGCGAGAGGGCGCCGTCGCCGACCACATCCCTGAGGATACGGCGGTGCTCAGCCCACGCAGGGCAGACCGCAAGCGTATGTTCCACCGTGTCCTCCGGGCGGTCTTCGCAGTGATGACACCCGGGCGTTTCCTCCCGCCCAATCAGAAACAGGAACCTACCGAAGCTTCCATGTCCGAAAATGTAATAGCTAAGCTGTGAAAGTATGTGACCGCTTCCACCGATACCAATCTATGTAGCCGTGCGAGGAAGATGTGCAGCTTGAGTATGCGATGTATCGATAGTAGGAAAACCATCCATAGCACGCATATTTCCATATAAAAAAAAACATATCTTAATTAAACCGGTTTCTACTTGTGCTAAGCTATGTGTAGCAATGGATAATGATATGATTGTTGGAAGCGAAACACATCCACAGCAACGTAGCATAGCACATCTCGGGTGGAAAAGTAGCCTTAACATAAAGATAGAATGAAAGATGATTGATTTGCACCATGTTTTTGCCATAAAGGGTACCCCTTTATGGCCGTAAAGGGGTACTTCGAGGTGCACATCTAAAGTACCCCCACCCTTACGTAATAACAGATTGTTATTTTTAACCTACTGCCACGCATCAGGTGCAAAATTGGGTTATAGTGACCAAAGTCAAAGTCAAAGAGTTTATTTTTAATGCACTTAATAAGGCTCTTTTAAAACGTCAAATTGAAGAGTCCGTCAGTCTGTGTATCAGTGACGCTATTTGATCGGATCCTAATGATAACGTTAGAAATCCAGAAACCCACATAATCTAGAAGTAATCTAGTCAAACTTAAAAATCTTTTTAAGCAAATCTTGAGAGGTCCATTCTAATCATCCTATTTACCTAATATAAACATTACTACAGATACGCTAGCCATTCTAGGTTAGTTTCATCTTATGTAATAGTAAAATATTATGAGAACAAGTCACATAAACCAGAATTGAATCACTTCAATAAAATCTCAAACAAAATTAGCAACTTCGTAGGAAACTAAAGCAGGTTGCATACTAAACTTTAACCATAGTTGGGCCATTACAAACGCGCAAACTGTCACGATTGTCACTATCCTGCACACTTAGCCTAAGTATGAGCGAGAGATCCGAATAATGGTCTGGCTATAGTCAAGCTATGGGTTTTAAAAAATATTGGCTCAATATTATTGGTTTGCTCTTTGATTGGTCAATTGGACATCCTGATATTACTTGAGAAAGAAATTGGGGACGTAATAATAATAATTTATCAAGTATTACCTAAGTCCATAAGAGGTTCACACCAGGAACTTGTAGCAGACTCTGTAATATTGCTGTGAATTTTGAACATCTAATATCTTAGTAGGCACTTAATTTACAAAGCAAAAAATCAAAAACCTCAAAATTAACAGCGTTATTTCCGATCTATCAACCAGACAAACAGTCGAAACAACATTTAAAACAATTCATTTCGTGCGGCATTTACATTAAAGTTTATTTTTAATTGTCAATATAGCTTGGTCGTTTGTGTCCGGCATTAGCTAGGCTCTACACTTAAACACCTTCAGTACAAGTGACCTTTAGGTAGCAGCAATCCATTAATTACCGTTCTAGTAAATGCTAAAACATTTATAAAGGATGTAATCAATGAATTGTGATGATAGTTGCAGACACTTGATAGCTATTCGATATCCTGTTAATATTTGAAATTGGTTTTTAAGACCTTGGTTCAGTGAGTATGTATCCATAATGTTCCAATTACTAACTTATTATTTGTGCATATTTTACATAAGTTGCTTAATTATGTTTTCATATTATTATCCTCATTAAAAACTAACACACTTTTGTTACATAAAACATCAAGTATCAAGACATTTTTTGCCAGTTGTCAATTACCAACACTATAAGTGGAGCAAGCACCACGGCCGACCTACTTGTAGCGTCCCGGATCTCAAGTGCGCATCATGAGACCCTTAGTTATCGGTGAGATCGCTTTTGTACCGTAATTCATGGACACAAGGACCAAATTAGTAGAAAATTCCTATTAAAAACGGGCAATCGATAAATCGCAAATGAGAATTTTAATGAAAATCTTTATTATGTCCCGAATAGCTATCAACAAGGGAGATTGTACTGTTGTCGTTTTTCTTTTGAAAATAAATAGATGGAAACAAATTATTTTGTAACAATAATGGACTTTTTGTATTTTCAGCTTTTGTGGTATTGGCCGGGACTGTCTATTCGAATATGGCTCTTATTGAAAAATTGCATAATAAAGGGCTCGTTAAAAACCCTATCCATATTAGGGTAAGTACTAAAATATAATATGAAAATTAATTAAGGACAACATTAGCTTTTTTGATTTTATCGAAACAACTCTTTCAATATTCAAATCCCCACTTATTTGTAAGGGTCATTTTGAAAGTTCTACTTTATTTTCGTATTTTGAGGTATAGGTATATTTCGTAATTAAAACACAATCTCATCACGTTGTATGTAATTAACATTGATTAATATTTCCATTACAGGCTATTTACAAGCGAGAAATTGATAAGAGCGACAGTTCAGCGGAAAATTTCTACACCTTTATAGAAGAAAAACTAATGCATCAAAATCAAGCGTTGGAACATTTGATCACATCTGTGGACAATACTGGTGATATGATCAAGAAACTTATAGACAACTTAAGCAAGGGTCTAGAGCAACCAAAAATGCCAACAAAAGCCGAACCAGAAAAGGTACCAAAACCCAAACTGAATGTTAGTACGAGTGACCATCCTCTAGTTAAACTTGGGAAGAATATTCCAAAGTACGGCAGGCTAGCCAAAGACTTGCTTATGAAGGAGGTTATTAGTAGTACGGATCCAACACCCATTATTGAAGTAAAACCTACACTTTCCACGGTGAGTGCTGTGTGATTCTCTTGGAGATACTAATTTTCAATTCTATTTTATTCTAAAAGTTTAACTCTAAATGCTTCAAGAGATGAGCATGCACTTTTTAACCGTAATCAATAACTTTAAACTAATAAAATTATTCTACTCTGTAAAAAAGTGTTTTTCTCAACTGTTAATCAGGTTGAAGGGATAGAAAATTTTGTTCTTAATTAGTCTTTGTAAGAATACATGATGAGAAAAGTTGTGTTTTGGAGATGTAAAAGAATATATGAAATTTTCTATCTTTTCAGCCTGGATCACGAAGGTCGCTTGATGATTCTGCGGTTGGATCGGATCAGCAAAGCGAGGGACATAAAGTTAATCCCTGGTGTCCTATAGCTTTACTTTGCCAAAAGAAAGTTGATCCGGTTTGTGGGTTTGATGACGAATTTGGTTACGGTCGCTTCGAAGATTTTTGTCATTTACTTCGCGTCAACTGTTATTGGAAATATAGTAAGTATTTGCTTCTTGAGTTTTTGTATCTACAAGTAGATAATCATCACATTGTACTTTTGTTTTTATCTCGTTATTTCATTCACATTTTCATTCTGTAATTTCTTTTCCAGATTTCTCCGTTGTATCTTCGTGTCAACCGAAATTATGAGATCAAAAGTATTGTAAATAATAATTGTAATTTTTAGTTTTAGAATAAATTTCAATGATATATTATTTCTTCTATTCTTTAAGTAAAACATTAGTTTATTTATGAAGTATTTTTATAACCGTGGTACATGTCTGCAGAATTTTTTGCTAGTTTTTTTAAATGCTGAAACAATTATGTTATCAAATTAAATATATTGAAGGGAAGGGTACAATATGGGGTACTTCAAGGTGTAAATAGGTTTTTAATGGTCGGCAGAGCGCATGTAATGCCCCAAGTGTAGCAAGCGTTCATAGGTCACAGTAAATACTAGTGGTATAATAAAAAATCAGGGGCTTAGCCTGCTCGAATGAACCTATCAGAGCGCCGAACGCTCATTTCGATCCTTGAACGTAAAGCAAACTCGTACTAAGCCCTCAGGTTATTAAAAACTAAGCAAAACATATAGTTAACCATATGGGAAATGTTGTATATTCCTAAATTCACGTAATTCTAATTCTTTATTTACTTAAACCATATCTACAATACGGACACAAACGAAGGCAAGTTAAGAAGAGTTGTATTTTTGCTTTCGAATTGCCTTTTTTATAGGATAAACCAGTAAATGAGTAGACAGATTAAGTGATGAAAAGCAATCGGTGCCGGCGTTGGCACCCAAAACACCAGAAGACAGTTACAAGTGCGTTGCCGGCTTTTTGGGGGTTAGGCGTATGAGGTTGTAATAATTTTAAAAAACTTAACATAATATATGAAACATTTACCAGTGCCATATTCGCAATTGAATTCTAATATATCACATTTGTCTAAGAACCAGCGCACTTCTCCAGTCTTTTGGATCAACCCACAGACTCGTTTCTTAGAGTGAGCACAAATAACTGCATCTATGCATGGTATCTGAAATACATTTTTTATGCTACTTAACTTATATACTGGTCAGAATGAAAAAGAGTTTATTAAAAAATAGTGATTAAAATAAACTAGTGAAAACTTGTGATGTGTCATCAGCAAATAATACCATTTGAGATTCATTTTGGAATAATAGATGCCAAAAATAGGAATGGATCTAGTATCGATCCCTGAGGTACACCCAAAGATACGCTTAAAAAGACGATTAAAAACTCGTAGGTGTTGTTTTTTGCACCTGTTAATTATAGCCATGGTTAGCAATCGGTGGCGCCACCCACGTGGACGTACGCAACACCAGAGCAATTACTAGTGCATTGCCTTTTGGGATGTAAGGATCTAAGTATTTTAGGGATCTAAGGATCAGGGATCTGGTAACCTCATTCAAAAGACGAGATAACACATTTTTAATGCAGGTTTTCTCTGAGATCGTGGTTTCGTTCCGGTCAATTAGTTCTGCAGTATAAACCCACACTTAAATTCTAATCCCAGAACTGCGATCAGACAGCAATGGATAGGTGTCTTCTAAAATGTTGGTGATCTAGCAGTATAAATAAACTGACTGTCTATTGTGGGAACTAAGGAATTAAGAAAACCACCTCCTAGCAATGGAGGATGTTTGATGAAAAACCAGTTTTTCAAAAAATCATGACAAATACATACCCCATAGTATCGTTTCTTTTGTTTAGCCTCCGTATGTACAAATATAATACCAAGTATAATCGTAGATAGGATACATTTTGCACATAGGATCATGTGTTACAAATATTTGAAAATTCTGGAAAAAGTCACATCATCAGAGCAGTTTCAAGGGCCTTGAAGATTTGGAGATTGAAATGGGAATTTAGGGATTGAATATGGGTTTCCATTAGTTAAAAAAAAATTATAGTGTGTAATACGCCTTTTACTAGTCATGTTATTTGTTCCGCAGCGTCTTAGTATATTGTTAAACGATGAGTTAATTATAGGTACACCATAACTTAGGTAAATATTTAAAGAAGAAGTAAAATATTTGTATCAATCTTTATGAATGCACGGAGTCTGTGCATATTCCATTCATTCTGTATCAGTTAAAAGTGAAATACAAAACCAACTTACCGAAAGTAAATTTTACATTTCCGATATTTTTGCAAGAATATAATAAACTTAGTATATAATAAAACGACTGCACATATAAAGTGTTACAACACCATAAATTCCGATTTGATGTGTTCAACAATAAAGAAATATAAAGAGAATGGATTTCCTAAAGCATTTTGAGTTTGAAGCCTAACTATTGGAAATGCATTTCATCATATTTTCAATTGGTAAGAATAATAGCTATGTATATTGGACCATGCTCCCGTTACCGACTCCTATTTTTATCGCCTCAAAGAGCCAGACCACCGGAGCTGCGGACAACGTAACAAGTTACCGGGGCTCCGGGTCAAAGCAGTAAATGGAACGGGGTGGTTTTTAGTCAGTAAGAGACTGACACTCCCTCTTGCCTCATCTAAGGCCGGAGAAGTCAATGGATAATTGTAGTATGATTGATGAGGGCAGAGCAAAAATCTCTAATTCGATTTCTGAGAAATGTATTTGTATCTGGGATTACTTTATACAAACACGATACTGATAATGTTACTTCAGAAAAGTGGGCATGGTATGATTGTATAAGTGTTTTAACAGGGTGTGTGCACTTTTGCCTTCTCTTCTATACATATAATAAAATCGTAGAAAAGTGCTGTCTGTACATTGAAAATAAAAATAAAAAAAATAGCAGGGGTTATTGTTATGTCGATGTCGAACCCAAAAATGTAATTAACTTTTTTTTGTCTGTTTGTCTGTTTGTCTGCTCGTCTGTGCGCGCTAATCTCAGAAACGGCTGATCCGAGTTGGATGCAGTTTTCACGAATATATTGTGGGATGCTTAAATTTACATTTAGTGTTTGTTTCATGTCAATCGGTTCATAAATAAAAAAGTTATGTCAAATTAAAGAATCACGTCGAACATTCTATGCTTATACCATTAATCTCCGCAACTATTTGACGGATTTGGTTGAAATTTGGTACAGATATAGTTTAGAACCTTAGAAAGGACATAGATATATTTTTATTTCAAAAATCAAAAAATAAAAATAAGAAATAAATTATTTATAAATAATTCTATGTCGATCGATACACGACTTCGGTTCATGTTATTGTTTTAATTCATCGAAAAAAAGTAAATAAATAGTAAAAAGGTATGAAAAAAATAATATCAATATAATTAAACTTTTAGTACAAAGAAAATGCCCGAACGGAGTATAAATAAATAATCCAAGTTGTCTTTATCCTCGATAGATGGCGTTGGGATCGAAATAGATCGCGCTATGGTTTCGTTACATTCATTTGGTTGGGTATCGGCCGAGCGCTTCGGTACTATCGTAGAAAAAGTGTATTATCAGTCGTATGATTATTTGTCTGTAGTGGTCCTGCTGTTTCGTATATTCTAAATTGGTTTCGTTGTATTTGTCAATTAATAAGTTTATTTGTTGGGTTTTCCTGGTTTTTTGGTTAAACTATTTAACGTAGGTTTAGTTTGATATCGATTATTAGTAGTTACTGTAGTTAGTTTTTTTAATAAAATTGTAAGTCTAATTTATAAATTAATTAGATTAGATTTAAGTCGTTTCTTTTAAATTATTTAGTTTAAGCTTGGTTATTATAGCATAGAGGATAGGTTGTAATATAGTTTCTTTTTTAATTGTTATAAATTCGTAATTCGTAGCTTTCTTTAGTTTTAAGTTAGTTTAAGTCCGTTTTTAAACTATTTTTTCAATGCCCTAAGTGAGTATACATCTATTAAATTCAAACGCAGAGCTCATTATGTTGATTTTTGAAGAGTTCCCTGGAATATCTTCCACATCTCATTTTTGAAGAGATCCCGCGAGATCGGGAACTATGTGGTTAAAACCAAAAATTTGCCGGAAGTCACTATTCCACGCGAACGAAGTCGCGGGCAAAAGCTATTCGGGAATAATATTTCATTATCATCTTTTTTTTTTAAGTAAAATCCTGTTCAATGATTCTTCTCATAATTTTATTTCACAGTGACCATCGTATTAACGGTCTGCGTTTGGCAATCGGAGAGCAATAGAGTAAGTATTTGTTGTTGATGTTTTGTATACATATTATACTGGGAGAGTCATGCTTCGAAACGAATGAGACGGCTCGACCAGTGTAGAACAGAGTAGTAGTAATCTCACAGAATACTTACATCAAGCAATGCTTAGGTTAAGATTCACAGTGTGAATGAGGCGGCACCCAATCCAATCTCATCCAAAGGCTTGTTGCTATCCAAATATTTTAGATGCTGCGGCTGTCGTAGGTAGCGCTGATTGGACTTTACTTTATTACGAGTACTTTGGGCAATAAGATGACATGTATTTAAGAGATAATGAAACTTCAGAATATGATACAAAATATGTATCACCATACCCGTGATAGACCACTGTTAAATTATGAGCCACCTCTGCCTAAGACAGGGTTGACCATAATTTTTACGCTTAGAAAGCGGCTGGAAATAGCCATTTGCAGGTTTCAGAATGTTCAGAGAGCGCTGCATCGCAGCTTCTGTGAAATGTGTAGGTACTAGTAGTCCCTTACTCGGCTTGAAACGTTTTCTACCACTCCATTTGCCACACATGAAATTGGGAAATTCTTTTGAAAACGTATAAAAACCTCTGATATTTTAGAAACACATTAAAATATGCCCTCGTTTTTACTAGGTACTATTATAAAAAAATCGTTAGTGTTTTGTATCGTGAAATTAACCACAAACTTAAAGATAAGTAGATTTTTGTATAATTGTGATGTTTTGTCAGAAACCTTAAAACATCTGACAATGTCAATGTCAATGTCTACCGAGAATGTCATGGTGTCACCCTTAGCAGTTTGTGGATGATTAGAACCGTAAAGCGGCGTGAAAAGATAGGAAAGGCGTAGTAATAATTGTGGTCTCATTTAATTCATATGAGTGATCTCCATACATGATATAATATTTATATTATTCTCTATCACCACCTTACGGCAACTTAAACAAATAACAACAATACTTATTTATAATTTCAGAATTGTTTTAATGCGAAGACTTGCATGCACAATGGAATAGAAAGGTGTGGAGAAGACGCAAACGGAGGACTAAGATTATTTTTGGATTTATGTGATATTCATGAATTTAACTGTCTACAAAATACTAGTAAGTTTGTTTGTTGCCTGTGCAATACATAATATAATAGTAGGTGGAAAAATGAAAAGATGTGATGATATTATATTATGTTATACTAATCCACAAATGTTGTTATCGTTCACAACTTTCACTATAAAACAAATCTGAGATTGGTGCCTGCCTCACGACTTCTCTATATTCCATAGTATCAAACACTAATCTGGTTTATTTTTCAGCGTACCTAGTAACAGCTCGAAAAAGATGTAACCACTTAGATAGCCTTTATGATAAAAACAATGATGATAATGTTGATAACACTAATTTGAATCCGAAAAAGAAGATAAAAAATAAGCCAGAAAACTTGAGGAAGTCTGCAATAAACCGCAACGATAAAGACGGTGATTCCAATCGTGTTTTGTTATCCCTTTGACTACGTAGATGATTTGGGGTAACTCATCAACTCGTCCCACATGATGACGACTTGCTGAAAATCAAAATTAATATAATATATAATTGTTATCATTCTGCAACTCTGTAATAAATTATTTTTTTAAGTATTTAGAATCATAATAAATGTATCAGTTGTTTCTAAAACATGCAATATCAACTATACTTATCAAATATATGCAGATTTGACCATGGACATAGAGCTTAACCTCTTGTCTAGTATATGAGACACAATAGAAAACAAAATACAAGAAAAAAATTAAAACCTTATTAAAATTTACTTATTATTTTATTTTCAACCATAATCGTCCCAGGGCAAAGGCCTCGCTATCCACTGTTCCTTATCCCACTGCTCTTTGTGTAGAGCTTTCCTTCATATTCCTTCTAGGACTATGGACTATAATATGACTTCTCACACGTTGAGCGATGCGAAAGGAAGTGTCAGACTCTTACTTACTAAACAGTTAGTACTGTGGCTGGGTAACTATCTATTGCGTAACATGTCGCGGATTCGTTTCCTAGGAAAAGGTTATCAATAGTTATGTTCCAATTGGGGAAGGTTGGTTTGTAAACCGTGGAAAAATTTTAGATTTTTGAAAAAGAGATTATCATCTATTTATATTATATCATAATCTGTAGCGATCTGTATATGTATTACATTACAATATATCTGTATATGTATTACATTACATTTTTAATTAGATTTTTATGTGTTAGTTTTCTATTTAATTTAAAAATGAAGCAGATTAATTAAAATAACATAGAAATATTATCAGTACTTCCCCGCGAATCTCCTTTAACAAGCATTGCATTGTGAGAGGCCTATTTGGAAGACCAGACACACCTTATGGGTACTGAAAGTGGTCGATGGAGTGGTGGTATTCTAAAAACTCAACAGTAGAATTTTACTTTAAAAGCCTGCCCTCAACGTTTTCCCAGTCAGTATAAAAGGTACATACCATTGAACATCCAGCTATTAGAACCCAGTTTATTATGATCTCTCTTTATGAGATCTTTCTGTAGAATTGAAGGTCAGTTTATATTGGTTTCCATGTTACCAGTACTTAATGCCGACTACTAACCATCACTTGCATTTTTAAAGCCATCAGTAGAAGAAACAACGCTCATTGAAGCTGGCCTCGCGAAAGTCATCAACGAGCATTGGTGTTGGCGAGCAAGATACTGCCACACTCCTAGTAAGAAGATTTGCGGTTTGGACAAGAGACGAAAGCAGCGAAGAGTATTTTACACTACCTGCGATTTGTATAAACATAATTGTGAACACGGCCATGGTGAGTTAAAAAGATTGATGACCGTTTACATCAGTTTTTTATGTAGGTATATTTAATGGGTTGATGTTTGACTACTATACTGCCTGGTGGTAAGCGATGATGCTTCAATATTAAGGAACCCTTAAGTTGGGATAGTTTTTTTATGGAATGGCCGGTAAACAAATAGACGTATCACTTGATGGTAAGCAATCGCCGCCGCCCATGGACATTTCAAACACCAGGGGCGTTACCAGTGAGTTGCCAGCCTTTTTGGTTGGAATAAATTATTTTTAATTGGAATAAATGATATGGCTTTGCCTTTGACCACGCTAACGCGGGCGAAGTCGTGGGTAGAAGCTAGTATTACAAGAGTTATGTTCAGCTTACCTTTGAGGCACAATCAAGAGACCTCAAGCTGGCAGACAAATTATATAAACACTTATTTACATAATATAGGTACATATTGTATATCTATTTATTTATTTATTTCCTACTTAAGAACCTACTATTTAAATTCAATAAAACGTTTCGATATTTCACATACCAACGCACTAGGATTCTATTATTTATTTTACCTTATATATTTTTTATTAGCTTTCCAACCGCTGATAACGTAAATAATATTACTAAAATACCTTTTTAAATATTATATTTTATTCTTAAAATTTTGTTTTTAGGTTAGTAGTATAGTAATACTAGCGAGATTTTTTCTGGGGATTTTTGTCCAATTACATTTTGATTAGGTAATTAAAAAAATATATAGTAAACCAAAGGTTTTATTATACTAAGGCTTTTTTTATATTTTATGCAAATTGCAACCATAGGAATTAAAATATTAAATTAACTCGTCTATTTATTTCAGATTTTTCACCGGCTAAATGGATACAATGCGCTAAGAAAGTATACAAATGGTAAACGGTAAACAATAAATAAATAAATATTCAATTGTTGTGTATAATGTTACATTTGTTTTGGTAATGAATACATTTCCCATTATTTTTGCATTCGGTGAGTACCACTCTAATGTACAATCGACTAATTTGCATCTTGACCCATTAGAACAGGGGTTCCCAACCTTTTTCTGATTAAGCTTTTATAATTGTTATGCAGTTGGGGACCACTATTACTATTACTATTTTCGTATGGTTTTCTCATTTGCTCATAAAAGTTGTAACTTTTGGATTAATGGAAGCAGTTGCTCGTCTCAGTTGTCTCCTTAAACATAAGTTTTATTCGAGTATTAATCGTGGTATTTATTGGACAGGTGTAGTTTTCTGTATCTTTTTGTTTCATCTCGGGTACCATTTTTTGTCCTCTACGGACCACCGAATTGGGAACCACTGCATTAGAATATTACTTTCATAAAAAAGTTTATAATATTTATTTAAACTTCCACGTGTATAACAATGGGTCATGACTAAATTGGTCGAAGGTGTATTATTAATCAATATTATTTATTAAATAAATATACAACTAATTTTAAAATGGATGTTACAGTATTCGTGGTCGTATCGAGTAAGAAGAGCGATGACGACGACGAATCTGAATCGTCATCAGAAGAAGACGTGAGTAATTACAAATATTTTAGATTAGAAAAACGATTTAAAAAAAATCACAATTTTTTTTTTTATAAAAAAATGTTGCCCCACATTAGGATTTTCTCCTGTGTCGTGGGTGCGTTTACAAACATACAAGTTCACATACACATGACACCCAGACCCGAAACAACAATTTGTGGATCACACAAAGTGTTGCTCCGTGCGGGAATCGAACCCGCTACCCGTTGCTCGGCAGCCAGTTGCCCAGCCACCGCACCAACCGTGCAGTCCAGAATTAAAATGGAGTGTAAATTATAAGTTTATAAACTGACATGGTCACTAACACTAACATTAGAATTTTAAGACGGGACATTTACCATCTTTAGAATTTTAAGACGGGATATTTACCATGTTTATTTATGTCTATGAGTTTCCGATATTTCGGCACTATTGCAAGCGCCATGATCACGGATGAACTCATTTTTATTATTTATCATTCGTGATCATGGCGATATGATTAGGTTCATCCGTATCGTATCGGAAACTAATAGACATAAATAAACATGGTAAATATCCCGTCTTAAGTTCTAATGTTAGTGAGTGTAAATTATCGAAGTTTCTTAGTCAGACAATGTGCAAGCTGAGCGCGAAGCACGGTCTTTCTGTTATAAGCATAAAACCTGCTTCCCCGGGGGTGTTTAAGTATGCGGCTATGACCCAAACAGCCCAAACCTTGCGGTCTTTGAAGATCTGTGCGTGTTGTTCAAGGCAAACTGTCTCAAAGCTGGAAGTTAGTACTAATCTTTTTCTTTTTTACCTAACTGAAGCTTTTCGCGTTGAATAAAAAAATATATTTCGAAAAAATAGTTTGCTGACTTACAATTTTATTATTACAATCCTTTTTTATTATTAATATGTATTAACTTAGCTCATGTCACTGTAATTTATGGTATGGTAGTTGTTACTTGTACTCTAAAGTAGTAATATAAAGCCTTAATTTCAGGGTTTCACCTGATATCCCAAGTCGTCTGTGAAACGAAAATTGGACAAGACAAACACCGTTAAAACCAAACTCTACTATATTTTAATTTTCTACCACATTTAGGTACTAGACAATCGAATAGCCCACGTGGTAGAGGACTATATATAAAATTAAAATAAAAAAAAACAAAATAAAAGGTTACAATATTTTTTTTTTTATTTTAGATTTATAATTGTATACTGTGTAGCAACATTTTTTTATGGGTTGTCGAAAAACGTCAGGAACAGGATAAATAGTACAATCGACACATTTGAATCATGACTTACAAACAAAATTTTATTTCCTAGCAGACGTCTTAATTCTATTTTATTTATGAAGCAGAGAAAAAGTATTTACGAGTATTATAGATACAGTGCCGAGTAGAACTTTGATTGACTTTCTGATTAGTGTCCAAAAAACCGGATAAGTCTACCAAACCGATCATATAATTCTAAAACTAAATTTTGAAAAATATAATTGTGTATTATATCTTCTCTACTTAGTAGGTGATTTTAGCCAGTTAATCCAGGACTAGTTTATCATTTACATGAATTTGCAATTGTATTTCTTATATTATTTCAGTACAGACCACATTACGCATTATATAACTGCGACAAACAGAAGTATTGTACTAAAGGCGGTGACAAAGTTTGTGCTATCGACTATGCAACGAATGCGACTGTAGAATTTCCTGACAAATGCACTTTTTATGGAGCGAACTGCCAAGGGCTTGGAGGTTTGTATAGACTTTTTGAAGGGGAAAATCGCCCAATCACTCATCCCGCTGTGGGTGAAGAAGTCTAGAAAGAGTTTTAAACTCATACTGATTAAAAACAACCCCGTTACTACACCTATTTTGAGTCTGGGCCCCGGCAACTCGCACGGTCGTCTGCATCAGTCAGGCATCAGCCCTACTGGGCACCATCTGTGGTCTGATGACTCTTTGAGGCGAGCAGACCACAATTTGTCTGTACATTTGGGTTTATATCATGTTTGTATTGTTTTCTTAGTTTTATTTGTTCATTTATCGGTTCATTAAAACTGTTGCTTTTCGGTTATGAATTGGTTGCTGTTTAAGAAAGAAATTTCGGAGTTTTATAATCTAAATCACTTGCACCATCAGCATTTTAAAAGACTTTATCTTCATCATCGTCAACATCTTTCAGACTGTTCCCAGTATTATGAACCTCTGGTGGTTGGTTCTGTCATAATTTTAACGGAATTATAATAATTTCTTTTCATCTTTAGTTACATTTTTTTTTCAGACTATTGGATTCGTAAAGGTTTTGGTGATTGCAGACCAACCGTAAATTTTACTGAGATAGACGAGCCCCCGGATTTACACGCCTATGCGACGAAATCGATCTCTTTGTACTATAATAGAACTTTTACCAAAAAACCCAGCGCCGGATAAAACCAGATTGTTTTCAATATGGCGCAGGGCTTGCATATACGTTGAATATATCGGGTTTCCTCTTATGCCAAGTTCTTAGGATGATGTATTTCTTTTAATAAAACTATTATTTGATCTTTGTCTTTTTCATTGTTGGTACCCCTCACAACCCTTTTTCAGAGAATCTAGATTGTTTTTTTTTTAATGAGACATGCTCGCTACAACCTCTCAAACCGCTGCAATTTCTGTAAGCCAGGTTCTACAGTGTTACGGTATCATGGTTGTACTATGAAAACTGCCTCGTTGGTTGAGTGGTATGCAAGTGCGACTGCCGGACTAGGGGTCTCGGGTTCGATTCCCGGGTTGGGCACAGTTTACTGGGCTTTTTTCGGTTTTTCTAAATATTTTCAGTGGCCAGTATATGGCAATCGGCTCACCCCCTATTACATGGGACTTACAAGATAAATTGTGAAAAGTGGGTGTACACAGTGGCATTACGTGCCATATTGTGCACCTCTGCCTACCCCTTCGGGGATTAAAGGCGTATTTACGATCTGTATGTATGTATGTATTATTTACTTTTTTACGGAAACAAATACTTTCGAAGATATTATTATATTGATTTGAATTATAGAAATGACGTATTTGCTCCCACTCCTAACTTCGATTCGTTTTACCTAGTTCTTTTTTTCTTTTACAATAAAAATAAAATACTGTTCTAATATTTTTTCAATACCTAACTGACGGACTAAATAGATTTTTAATTTTCATGCTCCGTTATCACCTAAGTGTATTTATTATTTCAGTACAGACCAAATTACGCATTATATAATTGCGACAAAGAGAAGATATGCACTAAAGGAGGCGACAAAGTTTGTGCTATCGACCATAATACGGATACGACTGTAGAATTTCCTGACAAATGCACGTTTTATGCAGCGAACTGCCTTAAACTTGGAGGTTTGTATACCTACTTGTATACCTGTGCCTATTTGTATACCTACTTGTACACCTATACCTACTTGTATACCTATACCTTGTATTTTATACTACCTTCTGCCAGCGACTTTGTACGTATAAATAGAGGATACTTACCCGATTTTCCTGTTCCCAAGGAAATTTAGGGAAATCTGCTCTTAGTGCTGCTCTCCTACAGTTTCCTCCTTCGCTCACTTATTAAGGAACATACATGCCAAGTTTCAGCTTCCTAGGTCCAGTAGTTTTAGCTCTGCGTCGTTTGTCAGTCAGTCAGTCTCTCAGTAACGGAAGGGTTTTATATATATACTAGTGACCGCCCCAGCTTCGCATGGGTACAATGGTGATATATTATGCATGTATTATACATATAAACGTTAGACTTGAATAACTCTACCTATTAAAAAAAACGCATCAAAGTCCGTTTCGTAGTTTTAAAGATTTATTCATATAAAGGGACATAGGGACAGAGAAAGCGACTCAGTTTTATACTATGTAGTGGTACAGATTTATCATTTCGTTAAAACCGTTGCTTTTCGGTTTTTCTGTAAGGATTTAAGAAGGTTCATCAGACGAGGATATAATTATTGTAAATTTTGGAAGTTAAAATTTCAAATCACTAGCGACATCATAAGTGTGGGAGAGTCATACTTCGGCACGAACTGGTCGGAGTGATACCACGGCCTCAAAGAAAACTGACGTGAAACAGCGTGTTTCATTGTGTGAGTGAGGTTACCGGAGGCCCAATTCCCCCTTCCCAATCCCCGATTCCCCAACAACCCTTAAATTCTTAACCCTCAAAAGACCGGCAACGCACTTATAACGCCTCTGGTGTTTAGGCGGCAGTGAATGCTTTAAATCAGGTGATGGTACCATAAAAAAAAAATATGAAAAAACTTCTCTCTATCTCTGTTTTGCTAATTTTTTTTTATTTTTCAGATTATTGGCGTCTTCGAGGGCAAGAAGATAATTGCCCAGCGTCTATATTTTTTATCAAGAAAATAAGATATCCTTTTTATGAATATTATTTGACGGAATCGTCTGCAAGTAGAAATGCAACAACTACTGCAAAGCCCAAGGCCAGAGCAGGCCTCAGTGTCGTCAATTTGACCTTAGACGTTATGCATTAAATATTTCGACTCTTCCGACTCCTTAGTACAAGTTTGCTTTACGTTCAACGAAAACGGAACGAGGTTCGATTGGCCGAAGTAAATGAACTAACCAATCAGAGCGCCGAACTCGCTCTCGTTTCGATTACTTTAAACGTAAAGCAAACTCGTACTAAGGGTACTGTTGTGCCAAGTTCTTAGGTCGATATATTTGCTTTCATAAAACTATTACTTCATCTTTGTGTTTTTTATTGTTGGTATTCCTTAAAAACTTTGCGTGGTTTTAGAGAAAACATTGAATGAAATTTATTATGAATACCTAAATATTATGGTAATAAATATCAACTTTTATTATTGCCGAATAAGGACTCTATTAGACGCCTACGAAAGAAAATTACGATACCGAAAGCAATATCACATAAATATTAGTTTTTGTTTTCGTAAAACAATTAAAAGAGCGCAGTAGGAGCAATTAATGCCCGAATACTCGAACGTCAGTCAAATATAGCCGAAACAAGTGCCGCCATCTGTTAGTATTCACTTGTACCACTTTCTAAGCTAAACCATAGTTTCGAATACGTTCCATGAATGTTGTAACTTGAATATGAATCACTCAACGCGAGGAGGTAAACTGGTTTCATGTTTAGGGACTTGACGCATAGGTGTCGCTACTTGTACTGTTTTGAATCGAATCTTTTACTAATATTATAAATGTAAAGTATGTATGTCTGTTATGCCTTCACGTCAAAACGGTTGACGTAATCCGGATGAAATTTGGAATAGGGTTATTTTTGCGGGGTAAGTCATCCAATGATTTGGGCAAGGCGAGAGAGTGTCAGGCTCTTACTGACTAAAATCCACCCCGTTCCTACTTCTGTTTTTCGAGCCGGAGCCCCGGTAAACCCGTTAGGTAGTCCGCAGCTCCAGATGTGGATCAGGAAAAATAACGAATGTGAAAAATAACGCACGGGAACGCAGTCGAAGCCGCTAGCAGAAGCTAGTATTTTATGCTTAAAATTTTTTGTAGTATGTAGTTAACGTTTGATCCAAAGTAATTTGTGTGACTTAGGTTTTGATAATCCTAATCTGTTTCGAACACTATATTTTTGCAGAAAATAAATTAATTTAAATAAAAAAAACACACAGACTCTATCAGTAAGCTGCGCGACGTCTCCCCGCGTCTGCACACGCTGCTCATGATGAAGCTCGAATATACTCGCACGAAGCGCTTCGCTTTAAGCTTTCTTGTACGAACTGCCAGGGAGTGGAACTCCTTGCCGGAGTCTGTGTATCCTGATGGGTATAACCTGAGTGTCTTCAAAGCCCGAGTGCCCGAGGTTGCTTATGGGCAGACGTGCTCCATCGTAGGCCGCATCATCACTTACCATCAGGCGAGATAGCGGCCAAACGTCGGCCCATTTAACATAAAAAAAGATGAAGAGTAAGTACCTCGTAAGCACCAATAGAGAGACTACGCTACGATTTTAGTATAGATCCCAACGCTGTCTATTAAACGTGAACCTTTTAAACTATGACGCGACTATGACTATTCCCTCTATGTAGACGAGGTCCATAGTCCACCAGTGGACTCCCACAGTTAAGGATGATGATGTATTTTTATTTACTTATTTATTTTATTAAGGCTTACCAACTAAGATACATACAGACAATCCTAAAAATATGGGAAACCACAGATAGTGTGTGCTCTTAAATTAAAGATAGGCTCAATATTATTTTTAGACTGTTCAAGTAAAAAGTATCTATAATTAAGGAGTTAGATATTTTAAATGTAGATAATCCTCATTATTGTATATTGTACTTAAACCCAACGATTACACAACTACCGGCTAATTAAATCCTAACTAGCTGAGTTAAACCAAACTGAATTAGCATGAACAATTACGTCGGTACGTGTGTACCTGCCTTAATCGAAAATGCACATGAATTTCAAGTTCGATGTACTAACGGGACTATAAGTAGTGACAAACAGGAAAAACGGAGAATGCAAGCAAGACCAGAATAGGTAAACGAAGAAAATAATTTAGGTCTATGGTGATGGTGAAGGTGAAGTCATGTGGGAATTATGTTGCTGAAGTAAGTCTTGGTGATCTATGAAAGGTGGTGGTGGATGCAGTCATGCAGACTTGTGTTTGCTAGAGTAGATTATTAACTTAATATATTTAAACTTTCTGATTCGGCAAACTTTGTACCGCCTCAAACATATTTTTCTCACCTTTCCTGGACTTTCACAAATAATTTAAGACCAAAATTTGCCAAATCGGTTCAGCCATTCTCGACTTTTATTGAGACTAACGAAGCGGTTATTGATTATTATATTATATGGCTTTTCTTATTAAAGGGTTCGGGGGAAGGCTTACAAAAAACTACGGCTTAAAGTCACATTGGTACTTGCCGTTGGTAGGTTTAGGTCGAACCTGCATTTTCATGCATGGGAGTGCCCAACTCCCATGCATGAAAATGTAGGTTCTTAACCTTTTTACCGCCCAGTTAAATATCAATTACCGTGCCTGTAGCACAGGGCTACAAACACACAATACAAAAAATATATATCTACACTAAATAAAGAGGAGGAATCGTGTGAATAGAACGAAAAAAATCATGCATGATCTCTGTCGCAGTAATATGACATGAGCGACAGGGACACGGAAATATATATAGGTATATTAGGCAACATAGGCGGTTAAAGGGTTAAACCACAGGGCCACCAGCTGTAGTCTATCCTTTAAAAATTCAACTTAGGATTAAGTATTTGGACCGCAGGCCTGTGAGAAATTACAATCAACTCATTATCTGTGTGTGGTCGTGACAGATGGAACGGTTGGTGATCTCAGTCCGTCCTCAATTAAGTTCAATGGCAGATGATACCTAGATAAGTCTATCTAGTGTTAGACCACTGTTTAGTAAGTTTAATTTATGTTACCCCAACACTAATATATTAAGTCGATGGAACTATCATTCTTGGTGTGTGTGGAGTGCAGTCGCATCTCCTTGTAAAATAAATTGATAACTGTAAAACATTAAGTAAAATTTTAATCACACAAAATCAAGTTGTTTAATTTAAATAGTAACAGCAATACATCTAGTACCGACTAACTGGATTTTTTGAGATTGTTTGGATAAATTTGAGAGTATCAACAGTCACACCACCTTACTGACTAATCGTTCAATAAGTAACAGGCTATCTTCATATTATGTATTTTATTTAATCATCACATAAAGTAAGGAAAAATTACATGGACCTTGCCATGGTTTTGTGTGTTTGTGTGCAAGTTTTTTTCTAAGGGGAAAATTCATCCAATGTCTTTTCTCGCCTTGGGCGAGGCTAGAGGGAGTGTCAGACTCTTAGTGATTAAAAACCACCCCGTTCCTACTCTTGTTTTTCGATCCAGAGCCCCGGTAAACCCGCTAGGTAGTCCGCAGCTCCGGATTAAGCATCAGCGCTACTGGGCCCCATTTGTGGTGGTCTGATGATGATTTTTCCTCCTGAAAAAAAAAAAATGTAGTCCGCAGCTCCGGTAAGTTGGTTCCTTAATCACGTCAGAACGGCTAATGGGATCAGAATGAAATTTGAAACAGGGGTAGATTAAGGTCCCACAGGAACGCGGGCGAAGACGACAGAAGCTAGGAACACATAACAGGAAAATATAACTAAAACTATAACAGAGAAGGATTTCGCGAAACAAGCGTGCGTCTCATTTGTGTAGTTTGGTGAAACTGTCACATTAATTCATATCAGATTAGATAACGCCCACGAGTCCACCTGTGGTTCCCACGATCTCTAAAATTAAACACTAGTTTTGTCCCGTGACCTTTCTTGCTTTTCATATTGTTGTTCTTTCTTAGCCTGTTAGGTTACTACTCGTTGTGTAGATATAGTGTCTGCAAAAAAAATAACCCGCACACTCATACATGAGTAGCTGTCGCCTCATACTACGACGGCAATCTTAAATCACTAAATATATTGTGGGTGTACCATCAGAACGGTGAAGCATTAGGTGCTCTGAAGAGTTGGAGTCTAACAATTTGATTATTTTATAAACAAACAAACACTACCAAAAAAGTTTAACTTAACATAAGGAGATTTCTCATTTTGCGTCCATTTGTAATGAAAAATATCTCGCAAGTAGAAACCGTCACTAACGTTGCTAATCTCTTCAATTAATCTGTTTTAAAATTTTGCAAAAACAATTCTAAACGAATGAATGAAAGTCCTAATGTTCTTTTGTTTTGTGACTATGAATGGTTATATTTGTACCAGGAACTAGAATATTATCCTTTTTTGTATATATTTGCAGAGTTTAGAAAGGCTTTGTGCATTAATAAAACTCCTTTAGAAGTTTTAACAACCTGTACCCTTAGTATAAGTTTGCTTTACGTTATAAATTATCGAAACGAGAGCGCGTTCGGCGCTCTGATTGGTTTGTTTATTCGAGCCGGCCAATCAGACCGCCGAACGCGCACTCGTTTCGATTACTTTACACGTAAAGCAAACTCATACTAAGGGTACTGATTGGTTGGTTTATTCGTATTGTAAGGTAAGTTGCAAATATCAAATGGGACACTACTTTTGTCAGTCATGTTGTTTATGTATAGTGAAACCCATGAAATAAGGTGCTAGTGAATAAATATTCCTTGCTAACTATTTGAAATTCCATAGCATCACATAATACATATACAGTTATTCTTACGGTCGGTCTGTTTGTAGATACGTCAATATAAAAATTCATTAAATAACGGAGGATCAAAAATTCCCTTTGTAAGCCTTATCTACGAATCATCCATCCTTCCTTTCCTTTCGTTTCATCGTCCGAACTAGATAAAAACAAAAGAAAGCCGACAGATTGACTGTTTCACCTCCCTAACGGCACCAAAACATCGATATTATCGACAAACCGTTATCACACCCCTTTGTATTTTAATCGATAACATTAAATTTATATCGATTTAAATTCAGTTGTGTTTCTTGGCACGTGTTATAAAATGCGTGCGATCAACAATTAGAATTGGAAAGGGTAAAAATGAATAATATTGTTTCAATCATTTCTAATTCAGGGAGTAAGCTAAAGTCGTGTATAAGCTCTGAACACGTGGCAAATGACATGAAAATCGTGCGTGCGTATGAATGAATAGTGATGAGTTGTGCTCTCTGAGATCTATCGATAAAACTCGATCTTTGTTGTGTTATTCAGCACTGTCTTGGTACGCGGAAATTGAAGTGAATTCTTAAGGAATAATATTAATAGAAATCTTAGTATTTTTACTTATATGTTTATTATTTGTTTCAAATATAAAAAAAATGTTTGTTTAGTCCCCAAATTCATGAATGGTTTTGTAAAACTGAATAAAAAGTACTAAGGTAATGACTACGTATACAAATTGAGAACCAATCAACATTAACTTGCACAAAGTCGATTAACTCGAATTACTTATCGATACTATAAACATTATGTGCACATCTCTATATAAAAGCTGTTG
The DNA here is from genome assembly GCF_023101765.2 of Spodoptera frugiperda. NCBI lineage: Eukaryota > Metazoa > Arthropoda > Insecta > Lepidoptera > Noctuidae > Spodoptera > Spodoptera frugiperda. The sequence goes on along the minus strand of NC_064229.1, from coordinate 7,197,622 downwards.
AGTCGTGCGCTACCCTGTCGATTGTTTTCAATATCAGCTCCATTTCAATTTAACACGAATAAAGGAATCGTTTTCTTTGACGGTAATACACTTAGTATGCATCCCTGGTACGTGCGAGGTGACGAGCAGCATTTATGCGCCCTAATTTTAATAATTATGAACATTTTGCTTGTGTTTTTGGCCATTTTTAAACGATTTTAAGTTTAAATTTGGAGTGCTATGTGTGTATATGAATTTAAAGATTATAAATACGGATTGTAATGACAATAAGACTATTTCTATTCGTAGGTAAGTGTAAGTTTTGAATAGATATGTAATTTTTTTTAACATTAAGCATTACTACGCAAACGGAGGCTTGCGTTGGGAGTTAAAAATCATTGTAAAATACAAATAAGTGAAAAAAAAAACAATTTTTATATGCACTAATTGAGAATTTTGGGGGTTTCAAACAAAACTAATACACTCAAACATACTTGTGTATACAACTTTAGAGAGTATGTGACGTGATTCACGTGCAACCATGATTCTATTTTTTAAAGTAAATTTAACAAAGAAATGACAATTTCCAACATTTGCTATAACCAATAAATTACCTATAACTATAAAGCAACATCAATTTGAAATCAGAAGTGCAGTCACAATCCTCATTTCCTAGCACATTGCACAATGAAAGGCCGCCATCAAACCGGACTACTTAATCTATAAGACCATAGGACCTGTCACATAATCTATCCGCGTTGATATTTTCCTTTTTAAAGAGAATCCAGGATGTATGGATATATTTGCATGAATATTTATGGTACATAACGCCAGTAGTGTCGTAAAGTGCATTTTAATACATTTTTATCTAACACCTCTTGTGCAGTCGGTTAATGTAGTTTTATGGCGGTTTGTACCCTTAGTATGAGTTTGCTTTACGTTTAAAGTAATTGAAACGAAAGCACTTTCGGAGCTCAGGGGGTCTACTCCGGTTCTCGAATCCGAAGTTTCGTTTAATTTTCGGCCGTAGGTTTTATTGATTTACTATTGAAATTACTTAACATAACGTTTTATTTTTAATTTCAAATTAAAACCTTCATTTATCTTAATTTAATTCGTTCACAAAGGTTCGCAATAAATGGAATTGTATGTAGTACGCAATTTGCGAAGTTTCGGACGAAACTTCGTTTTTCGTTGAATTAGAGTAGACCCAGCCAGATTGGCTCGCTCGAATAAACCTATCAGTGCACCGAACGCGGTCTCGTTTCGATTATTTTGAACGTAAAGCAAACTCGTACTGATGGTACTGAACGCGTTTTGGTATTATAGCTCAGTTTTTCTAGATAAAGTGAAGGTTAAGTCAATGCTGGCTGATAAGGATTTATTTGTTTTTTTATGGATGTGTTAACATTTAAAATTTTACAGTTTATTTTTTGTTATTGTTTTTTTTTGTGGTGTATCTTCAACTTGAGTAGGTTTCAGAAATAGTTCAATGGCTAACGACCAACAGTTATTATAGTGGCAGCAGTAGTTTACAGGCAAAGTATTAATGAGCTTTTTTCAGTTTTCCGAAAATTTCTCAGTAGTAACATAGAGTCTGGAATTGTGCCCAGTATATGGCAATAGGTTCACCCCCTATTACATGGGACTTATATCACAAATGGTGAAAGATGGGTTTACATTGTAAAGCGAGCGGCATTATGTGCCTTTCAGGGATAAAAGGCGTTGATTATAAAAATAAAAGTGATAACAATAAAATGAATACGTCAGTAAACTATTAGATATACAGTAGGTAACAAAACTTATAAGTATTTTATATGAAGAGACGGATCCATGTTTAAACTATGATGTAATACTCAATAAAAAAATATTGGAATAAAATGGACTGTAAGACGAACACAATTACATTACAATATACACACACCTAGCTTTACTGACAGACAGACTGACGGACAAAATTTGACGTTACAAATTGCCTAATTTAGGATTAATTTAATAAATGGTTTGACTTTGACAAAACATAAGTGCACAGATGAGAACCAATGCATGTATCACTGAGGTTACCTTTAAAATTTATTGATACCGAAGCAATATTTTGGACCAGGACAAATCCTTTTTTCTTTAAAACGATTACGCAGTGACAGCGAGCAATCGAATTAGAATAAGACTTGTTTAAATGCAATAAAGATTCAATACATGCTGCGAAACGAAGTACGAACTTAAGTATTTTGGAGAAATATCTCAAAAATGTTGAGAAAAATGTACAAAAAATCTTTAAATTCATGCTAAAAGTTTCTAATTTACATCTCACAGTCTACAAAGCTATTCATCCTTCATTTTATGGTGTTAACAATCAAAATAACATAAATAAAAGTTTATTTTTTCGGAGAATGTTTGCCAAAAATCTATCTTTAAAGGTAAACAAGATTCGGTATTGTTATTTTTCGTACGTACGAATCATATAAAGTATTCAATGTCGACAATGATTAGTCTAAAGGTAATTTTGTTTGTTTATTTACGTTTTTATGTGAATACAAATTTGTTTTAACCTTTGGAGGACAGTTTGGGAAACGTATGGGAATTGGTCAGACATTATTATGGAAGGCAATGAAGAAACTGTATTATAAGTAAGTAGTTTGATTGAAAATAATCTCGTAGTTAGAGCACTTAGGTTGCTAGTTGCTTTGATTTGGATATATACATAAGAAGATTTAATAATCAAATATTAAATGAGGAGTGGAAGGAAGGTAGAGAGGCCTTTGCCCTGCTGTGGGACAATCATGGCTGAAATCTAAATGTAATCTAATATTAAATGTCAAGACTGTTAAAATTTTAAATTCGATCACATGCAGGCTGTATTCAGCATAAAAAATAACAAACACAAAACCTAGACCAACCAAACAATCTTCACACAATTTGCAAAGCAATTTCGAGACACGCAACGTTCAAACAAACATACATACATACACAGGCCAAATCAAATTGTTGGCAAGAGCCCCCCACTTACTAAGTTTACGGCCCGTTTAAATAAATTACCCAGTCCCTTCTTATTTCCCACGTGATATGTGATCGGAAAACTTGACTAAGGTATAATTTATTAATTTGTTTTCCACTAACGAGTAGGGTAATGCGAACCGGTGGGCTACACTAGCTCGCGATGTTTTATGCAGTAATGAGACAGTAAGCTAATGCTTTCTTTATTGATCACTTTGTATTTGTAGTATGTTATTTTGTGAGTAGATTCTTTACGGTTGTAACTGTAACTGTGTAGTGGGTTAGATTAGAATTAGAAAATATGATCCTTATAATATTAAAAAGCACTGAAAACTAAATCATAGTGAAACGTTGTAATTATCACAAGAAAATTAAAATACAGGGAAACAGGATTTTAGGCTTGAAAATATTGAATAAAATATCAGTATGAAATTTGTGTTGAGCGTAAATATTGAAATAATTTCGATTAATAGTTAGTTAATTAAAAATCGCGGTAGTTAATTTAGTATGTCTTACGATAGTTATTATACCTAAGAGTTCTTGAAATTGTTATATTTTTTATTCTCTTAAAAATATTCTTATTATATCTTGAACATTTGTAATTTTATTTATTTACTTAAGTAACTTTCTTTAAAGCGACAAACTAACTAGAACGATCCTCTATGATACTATTCAACACGCAATGAGACGCATTAAGCCATTATGAATTCTATTAATGAACATATTACCCACATCTTGATATTCAAGCTATCATAACATACCGCGGCACACGAATTGGAGCCACCCAATAAATCAACAAAAATAATTTAATCAAAGAAAAATTTTTAAAGTGTTTTTCCAATTTTCCGACACATACAAAATTATTTTGTTTATGTAGTTATGGGTATTTTTCTTCATGGTGTCTTCCAGTTTGGTACCGTGTTATAGTGCTATAGCTCTGGGATTTAGGATCACGTATAGATTCTAGACATCAATAATTCATCTGAACGCAGTCAGACAGGCTTGAAATAACAATGGATCAAAGTTTTACTCGAGCTTTAAAGGTGTAAGTTAGAAGAGGAGAGCGATTTTTGTGTTTCTTGTTTGATAAATAAAATCTGTAAAAAGATTTGTTTTATAGCAATCAGGACCAGAGTTTTGGGTCTTAAAATCATTGATAAATGATGTGGAACTTTACTGGTATTTGGGACAAAATTAAAGATACGATATTAATTAATATTGTATCTTTGAAAAATAAGTCTAACTGCCGTACTTAGAGTCATTTAATGATAACTTAAACTTATTAACAATTTTGTTCCAAAAACAATTGCGAACTATTAAATGACTGAGTACGGCTGCAAATATATTATGTCACTAAATAAATAAATAAATAAATTCTTTATTGAACACCAATGGATTTGTACATTACTTTTGTGTAAAACTAAGGTACAGAAGTGGTAGTACAAATTACTTGTTAAACCCTGATTTCCAAACTAGGCAGATCTGTATGATTACTTACACTGTTTATTGGTAAAATATTACTGTATTTTTTTGAAAACAAACGTTGTAGTGTCTTTACTTGTACCCCACGCTATCGGGCTTAGCTTTTGCCTGATTGACAGCTATAGCGCCGCCATCATAACTTGACCTCCCCTGTTCCCTTCAACTAAACCACAGAACACATCACAGGGGGAAATGCTCCACAATCCAAAGTCCAAATTAAGTTGGTTGTTTGTTAAGCGCATTACATCTATTAAGAACTTCAACGCTTGTATCCCTAATGTAATTCGCACGCATTAGACATTTAAATATAATTCAAGTAACTTATGCAAGTACTAAAACAGCTAATGGGTGGCATTAGGAACACTTGCACAGTGTACACATAATTTAGCTTTGAGTTAAAATTTTAACCGCGTATACCTTGTTTTACATTGTTCCTAGAAGGGTGGCATTCTGACATTCTGATTGCAAGAATACGTCACTACTTGTGGGTTATTGGTTGGATGGATTACCCAGTAATCTGCGTGGCAGTCGCACTGGCTGGGGGACATTTTGATTAGCTTTATAGTTGGGTGAATTATTTTATTGTAACTTTCGTGAGACATACTAAATTAATTATTATGTTATTGGCTTACTCACGTATTGTTTTGACGAGGAACTCGACTAGTTTCAAGCCATGCTAGAGGCTCATATTCTATAGGAATGCTGCTAGTCGATAACATAATAATTAATTTATTTTATTGGTTGTGTGGAGAATGGAAATTAGGGGTATTCGGTAAACGGACTTCTGATAAAGACATTCTTACGAAAGGTAGGTGAGGGGTAAAAGGTAAAAATACTAAAGTTACTATGAACCTTTGTAACAAAAGATGAATCGGTTACCGTATTGTCAACAGCTTATAAGTCACTACAGTTGACTTCTGACACGGGGAAGGTTTGAGCCACATTTGCTTAGTGCGGGTTAGCGATTTTAAATTGAATTACGATGTTTTCTTTCATCATTAGTCAGTGGTGTTTAAATTTTTAGAAAGTGCACTTAACTCGGAAAATGTCAAATTGGTACTAAGACTTGTCGTGTTGGTAGGTTTTGAACTTCAACTGTCATGAATGAGAAGCGGGCGCCTTAAACCTCCGTTCCGTAATGGCATTACCTTACATTGGATACAATCCCAGATGCGGTATTACTGAAGGATTAAAAAATCCGAAAAATAAATCATTAGGTAATTAATAATATAATTTGCCTGATCCAGAAATGGTACTGAGATCCCCTCGCACTGCTGTCACATTTGCAAATATTCCATCAACAAGGCTACCGTTTTGAAACTTGATGACATATTTATTATTTTATTTGCTAGTATGTACCTACAAAGATGTAGGTATAACTTTTGCAATCTGAAGCTGTGTCTACTGGATACAAATTCATATTTTTGAAACCCATCTGTGACTCCTCTAGTGCTGCGAGTGTCCATGGTTGGCGCTGATCGCTTACCATCAGGCAACCCGTCTGCTCCTTTGCCTCCTATTCCATAAAAAATCTCTTTATCTATCACATTAATTTTATCAATTAGTTAAAATCATTTATTCAGATTTAATAAAATAAATTTACAAAATGAAAGCTAGAAATTATCCAAAATAATTCCACCTTCCACGGCTAAAACCTTAAAGGTCAAAGATATATATTTTGATTTGTTAGTCTTTACATATTCAAAGGCTGGAAGGGTAAGCCTTATCGTACCCTTTTAAGTAAATTAAATATATTCACTCTCTATTTGATCCTTGAATACATTTTGTAATACATTACAGGCTATAGAATTGGAATATTTTCGTGATATTTTACGTGTTTACAAATTATCCATTCTTCTGCCGCTATATCAGACACAATTTAAATTATATTGTTAATTATTATGTCGCGTTTAACTTCCCAACACTAGTATCTACTCATGCGCAAGTGCCATATGTGGAATAAAATATAAAACTAAAAATTATCCCACAAATGGCACCCACGAAAAATACCTCCGGTGCCATTAGCTTGGGTGTCATTTAAACTGGTGCCCAATGTGTAATACCTCAAATAACCGTTAATGAATAATAATTTATCAACAAATCTTATCCACACCTAATCGTGTCAAATATTATTGAACTACTATTTTTTTTCGACGGTAGGAATCCTTCAAAATGCTCCTAGCTTTCTGGGGATAAAAGACTAGGGAGTGTGGGGGCATTAAACTATCTAGAGAAGTCTTTTTTCACGACAGTATACATATAATAGTCTAATTAAGGTTTCCAAAACACCAAATAAAACTACAGACATAATTGCAACTTATCCATTTTTTATTTTATTTCTTTTCTTACTCTTAATATTTACATAAATGCCGTAATTCCTACAAAATATTTACATTTTTATTAAAATAAAACTTACCTAACTATTCCTTTGGAATGAAAACATTTTTGGACGGACCATATTCTAATATTTATACTTAAATTACACAATAACTTAAAAAATAATTAAAAATAAAATACTGTTGCATTTTTGCCCTATCTACCCAAGTTGGTCAGCAAACATTGGCCCAATATTGATAGTTTTCCAATATTGGCTAATATATTGGCTACCAACTTGGTGAAAAGGTTTGACATTTGAGCTATACGAAATTAAAAGACGTATTTAACCATTTTTAAATGCATCAAGATAGGAAAATATCTATAACTACTTAAATATCGGTAGATTGCAGTCAGAATAGATAAAAAATAAATAAATTTACTTTTATGGACTGGTTTTTTAAACAAAGCTACAAAGATTTTTTTTTTGATAATTTTTATTTGACAGTATTTTATAAATTATAAACAAGTTTAATACTGCAATTGGAAGAACACTCATTTTTTTCTATACTGTTGTACTTATTAAACTTAAATTAAAAATATTACTATATTAGGTGACCATTGCTCTTTCAGGAGGCATTGGTACCATATGGTTGTACGTAAACCGTTGGGTGTAGTCGGGAATTTTGAGCGTGGTGTCCGACCAGGGTGGACTGGGGTTCCATCTGTCCATGCCATCAGTTTCTTCCAGGGTTAGGGGAGGTGGGGCTAACCGCATACGCTTTGGACTTGGGTATTCCATGCCTGTTGGAGAAAAAAGAAAATTAGTGACTTTAAAAAATGCAATTAATTTTGACCATTATTTGATAATTATTTCTTATGTCAGCATTGAAACGTTATTATTTCTTAAGTTTAGTATTTTTTTTTAGTATTATTTGTTTGTCTATAAATAAAATTTGAATAAACTACTAGGTATTTATTTTTATTTACTTTATGTTAAATTTTACATAATGCTTTTTTACATACACTCGTTAATACAGCAATGATAAGATAAAAATAATGTAAAAAAAATGATTTAGAACTCTTTGAAAAGAGTAAAAACTGAAGGGTATTTATAACATACCTTCAATAACAGTACTGGAGCATGGTTCCTGTATATGGTAGTTGACCCGAGGATACTGTTCATAGTACTCCCTCTTTCCGTGGTGGGGATACATGTACATATTGCTGTTCACAATAATATCTGGTGGCGGGTCGTAGTGATGAGGTGATCTGAAATAGAAATGTGGACTTTAGTATCTTATTTAAAAGGGTTATTTTGCTGTAAAGTTGGGACATTTTTTAAAAGTGCTAGCCAGCTTAGTAGTGATAGATTAGAAAATGTTCATATACTCCTGATTTTTGTACCCAAATCATTATTCAAATACTAATACTAAATAAGATTTTTCAAATACCGTTGATTTTTGTACCCAAATCATTATTGAAACACCATAATTTTCGGAAAATTACACTTTATACATATCGTATTAGTTTACTATCAAACGGCCTTTGTTGCATTTATTAGCATTAGCTGTGTTGCAACTGACAGTAAAAACGAAAAAATACCTGAACCTAAGTAAAATCTTTTTCAATAAAACTAGAATTTAAATGTAGTTCTCAATAAAGTAAAGTCGCATAAATCTGACGCATTAAGTATCACAAACACACAATTATGAGCGTCGTAATAATTTCCTTCATAAACACGAACATGAAGTGCGCGTCAAAATCAATACAGAAACTAAATCAAAATAATAAACTAAAGCCGACATAAAACCTTTTCAACCTAACCTTCTCATATTTGGTTTACAACTACAACTTTATTTTTACTATCCACTAAACACTAAGCATACAAAAATCAACTTTAAATAGTCCTGCAATAAGATTCCTAAGTGTTTGTGATAATGGTATTATTCAATTTGTAATAGTAAGTTTACAATAAATATGGTAATGAAAGGTGTCAAATTACGCAGATGGACAGACGGACGGACGGACGGGTCGAGTGATGATTTTCTTATTTATATTCTACAGAGTGACATGACGGGTACAAATTGTATCCTGGCCTGTTTGTTTATCGTGTTAATAGTGCATTTGTTTTAAATTGTAACGAATGTATTTTTTGGTTTATGCGTTTAACAAAATATTAATAGGGTTACCGAAATTGTACATACAAATGACTAATGAGTTTTGTATCCTTTTTATCAAAGTCTTGTATGACTTTACTTTTACTATTCCTTCAATGCAAAACTAAGGTTCTAGGACAGGACATCATGAGATAAAAAATAATATTAGGATCGAAATATTCTAAAGTAAAATACATTCGAAAATCGAGAATGGTAAATAAGTTGCAACTGTACCTTCATCGGAAAGATATGATTTTAGAATGCGTAACGCTATCTACATAGTAAGATACAAAAGAATAATTTTTATTGAAAAAGAATTCTTACCTCTCTTCACTAATAGTAGACTGGGGCGAATGCGTAGAATAATCAACGGGTCCCCGTTCCGAGTACACTCGTTCACAACCATTATAATCATCAACTTTCGGCTGCACATACGAAGACATGTGGTAACCAGCGTACTCCATCTCCTGGCTCTCCACGTAAGGATACTCCTGATACTCCTGGTAACACTGGTCCCTCCTGAAGAACTTCTGGCAGCGAGGGTCCAGCATGCCACAGGGCTGGTTCTGGTAACCGTAGTATTGGTACAGCCAGGAATTCGCCAGCATTATCGTTGCTTCTTCTTCGCTGGGGGAGAATGGGGAGTTTTGAATGGTGGTTTCGGAAATACATATTGTTTTGATTATAATAAATTAGTTATTGTGTTATTAAGCCGGCAACGCATTTGTAACGCCTCTGGTGTTTCAAGTGTCCATGGGCGGCGGCGATTGCTTACCATCAGGTGATACGTCCGCTCGTTTAACCGGCGTGTTCCATAAAAAAGTAGATGAATTTGGAATGCCGGGCCTTCAAAGCTTTTTTATTAGAATTTAACATAAGTTTTCATCGGCAATTAAATTTTTGCAAAAACATTTTCAATGGACGTTTAAATTGACGAAACATAAATTAGTTTTTTAATTTTATATAATTCTTACCTTAATATCTGATTGGTTGCAACAATAAATTGTCTCGGTGTATCCGTTGCATCCTTCACTTGCAACACCATGTGCACCCAAAGGAACTGTCCACTACGTTGCTGTAACTTCACCAGTAATATGCAACATTTGTCTTGTTCCGATTGTGTTACTGTAACAAAACAAGTTCCATTAGATTATCAAATCAACATAAATAATTTATTAACTGGCAATATTTCATTTTAAGAATGGCGTGACGAACTAATGTTTAATAATAAATAAAAATGAGGCTGCTCTAAGTTTGCTTTTAAAAATTATTATATTAAAAAGTAACCGTATTACGAAAAATGTCACGATTTTGCCCCGAAGAAATCTCATTAATCACACTAAAGTAAATTTTTAAACATACAAATCAAAAAGCTCATATAAAATTACAGTCAGAATAAATTTATTTTGACTGACAAACGAATTATTGCATTGGCCAGTAAGTACATTAAATAAATTACTTATACATGATTTATTAGAACTTTAGTCGATATAATAATAGCTGTATTGTAGTCTACAATCAATAATATAAAGTATGAATTAAAATTGATTATTGATTTCCTTTGCCAATCAAAAGTGTCACTGTGTTTCATTGTGTTCGCTGTTTTATTCCGATAATGTAAACAATGATTAATAAATTAAAGAATTAATTTCGTATTTATTGTTCTCATTCGTAGAAACGTGAAATAATAATTTTGTTTATGTTTTATTTATTCATTTGTGTGTGTGGCGCCAGTTAAAGGTTTTGTCTCAATATAAAGTGCGCGCCGTTTTCGAAACACAACACACATACAGAAAAACTGCTACATAATTGTATGTTAATTATTATGTTTTTCGGCTTACTCACGTAATTATTTGACGAAGAATTCGACTAGTTTCAAGCCATGCTAGAGGTTCGTATGTCTAGGAATGCTGCTCATGAAAATTAACCTCTAGCGTGGCTTGAAACTAGACGAGTTTCTCGTCAATTACGAGTAATTATAATATAAACGTTTGCTAAAAAACACAAGAAATTGTTGTTTTTTATCTTTAGTTTACAAATTTTAAGTTTATTAGAAGAATGTCTGTAATTTTAGCAATAATTTTAATGTAGCTACGTTCATATTTCTTGATCATAAAACATTCAGTCTCACATTTCACTATGTCTTCTTTCGTTTAATTACAAAATACCTAAACAACATTTTAGTTTGCAGTCAAACTCACCTAATCTATGTTTGCTCTGTGCTTCGCGTAAACTGTCCCAGTGTATGAGTTGGTACCACGACACGTCTGCTAGCTCTGATTTCTTCCAGCCCAAGTACCATTCTCCGCTGTAACAAATGAACACGTTAACATCATCACATTTAAAGTATTGCAAATAAAATACAGCATCCTGACATACGTCAGATGAGTGATGATATGGGTAACTGACTGCACTATCGGGTTCAAACAAATACGGAAAGAACTTGAATGATAGAGCCCAGTATGGCTGATGCCTGATCCGGAGCACTTTGACACTCCCACTCGCCTCACCCAAGACGGGAGAAGTCATTGGATGATTTATCCACTCTTAAAAAAAGGAGCTTGAATGATTATTTTATATTTTTGGTTTCTAAATTTTCCCAATTCCTTAAGTCAATAGGCTCATTGTAATAGCATTGAATAAAGATAAAACTCACAAATAGTCGATGGATATAAATGATAGTTTCTCTTCTTACTTTCATGGCTATAGCACTTGTTACTACATGAATAAGGCCTTCAAACTAATTAGTTCGTCGAAATACCACCCGAGTAACAGAGAACATACATCAAAACCTATTTAACATTTGACCATCAATACAGAAATTGATTAATCAAATACCTTTTGTAATGAAATGTTAATTAAAAAACTAATTAAACGGGCCTAGTTTAATGCTTGCGGTCGATTACAATTTATTAATTTAGCGTTAAAAGTGTGCTTTTGATATTATTTTGCTTTTGCTGTGGTCTATCAATTAATCTTAGTCAGAAAGTAGATTACGAATACCGCTAGCTAAATAAATTGGCTTGTAGTACTTATTATTACAAAGCGCGAATGTCTATTAGTTTTTACCTTTCTTTTACACGACTTTTTAATGTGATCTTTGAAAGGATAATAGGTATTTACGATGACTTTTTTACACAGTAGTAAAGTAAGTAAAATCATCAATTGATTAAAGTATTATAGACGTGTAATATTGCTATTGAAATATGATTTTTTTAAACAATGATAGGTTATTTATGACTACTATTTAGCCAGTAGTCATAAACGTGATACTGATAACTGATGACTGTATTTTTCAGGTTCAAATCCAGTTAAACAAAGTATGCCGTTTACGTTCACTAAACTTAGGGCTGTGTTTGGACAACGATAATAAAATACCATCTGTTAACTGGTTAACATTCGCATTCGCGATTTACATGCATGGAGAAAAGCTCTACAAGTTTCGAGTCTCAGAGGGACTCTTTTTCATGAGCAGCGTTCTCTTCTCGTTGCGCAGCCTACTGTAAACTACTGTTATTCTATCTTATTAAATTGGGGAATACTGATGTCAAAGTTTAATACTTTATAAATTGTTAAAACACACTAATTTGTCATCGTTGAGGAAAGTCACAGTTTATCTGACAAATATTGCCTGTAACTACAATAGTCCGTAACCAATTTTGGAACAGAGCAACATCGATCGTACATCGTACCTAATCATGAAAGAGTCATCGCCCGGAGCTTGGGACACACGTAATACTGAAAAAACACAGCCATAAGCCAAAGCTAAAACACCCAACACTAAAGAAATACATAGCTGGACTTTTAAACTAATTGTTTTTTGTGAAGCTGTGTTTAAATTTTTTGCTATTCTCTACGAGTGGGGTTGAATGTCAGGATGTGATGCAGAGTTCAATAGTAGATGCCAAAGAGGTCCGTGATCGAGTCACAGCTCAATGGTTTTCGCTTCACGGTCCTAATTGTTGATACAAGAATGTTTTTGGGCGGTCATTTTGTGGGATTGTTGTTTTATTGGTTTGGCTGTACTGTTAGTGTATGTGATCTTTTACGTTCTTTTGGATCCTTATGGTGTCAAAGTTGAGAGTTTGGTTGGGTTTTCATTACGTAAAGATGTTTACCTATGTTACTCGAAGGTGGCAAGAAAGCACACGGCCCACCTGATGGTAAGTGGTTACCGTGGCATATGAACGCTTGTAACACTTGGGGCATTACACAATCTAGTAGGTTTGCTCTTTATTGTTTAGGCTGATGAACCAAGAGGAAAACCAAGAAAAGCCAAGGTTTTCATCTCGGAAAATGATATCATATTCATTTTGATTTGTGAATAAACTACGTTCTAATATTTGAGGTGGCTGTTTGCTTTGTTTTCCTTTTAATAATTATTTCAACCCCAAACTTACTTGGCATCAATGTGCAGTATCTTCATGTCCATGGCGTGCACGGTGGTGAAGACGTTGGTGGCGCCGTGCACGACGCACTCGCGCGTCTCGGGCATGGCGAGCGGCGTGCAGACGGCCAGGAACACCGGCTCGTTGCGGCTGCACAGCGGCAGGTACGACACGTAGTGACCGCGGACAAGGACTACCTAGAAATGTGTTGTTGTTAAGCTGTGTTCTTAAAGACATAGGTGGTAAAAAAGAGTAGGTAATCTCGTGAAGATTGTTTGGTGACAGCATCAGCAAGTGACTTTTTTATAGGGATCTCCTATACATAAAAGGGGTAGCTTTGGTCATAATCTTTTATCCCCAAAGGGGATTTCACAATTCCAGACTCCGTGCTACTACTGAGCATTTTTTCAAAAAAGATCCCGGTTTAACTTTGATCGACTCGGGAATCGAACCCGAGACTCCTTGTCCGGCAGTCGCACTTGCGACCACTCGACCAACGAGGCAGACAGGCGGCTTTCAAGCCGCAGTTTAAAACATTAAAGATTAGGGTTTATCAGTAAATAGGGGTTGTGTTAAATATATTCTAGCTACTGTGTCATCACTACACGGCAAGTTAGGGTACATATTGGCAACTTTTTGATTACTGAAAATTCGGAAATTTCATCAGACCCTCCTGGAAATTCTTCTAAAGTTATCAGATTCTAGCTAAGTAAAATGTATTTATCTTAGAGCTACACAATTTAAATAAAAATCTACCTACAATATTTTCGTCTTTTACAAAGAAATTAATTAGGATTAGACTAAACTTTACGGCATAGCAACAACGATTTGCTTATTCATGACGATTTACCTACTTACATAGTCAACTAGATTGAGTCGGATTTAGTTGCGAATTGAGAAAATAAATATTAAAATTACAATTTAAATAAATCAACACAGATTTAAGTCGGTAAGTGCCTAGCGTACTTCAAATCGCTATAAAGTTATGTTTGCAAAATAAATTCGAATGTCTTGTCGAAAATAAAATATTCCCAAGAGTTATCTTTATTTGCCAAGTTACTTTTACTGTTGAGCATTTGAATGGAAAAGCAATAAAATTGTTTTTTTCTAACATTTTTATGCTTTTAAGTTTACAAATATACAATTTCCCATGCACATGACACCCAAACCCGAAATAACAATTTGTGGATCACACAAAGTGTAGCTCCGTGCGGGAATCGAACCTGCTACACGTTGCACGGCAGCCAGTTGCCCAACCACCGCACCAACCGTGCAGTCATTTGGACTAAAGGTGAACATTTACAATAAAACCTTTTGAGAACAATTCGTATTATTGGTGAAGTAAGGATTCAAAATATACCTAAAGATTTTCTGTCTTTACTTACTTTTTGGTCGCCAAATCTCATCTGTCTTCTTGCGTTTCTCGAAACATTCATTCTACAGAAGAAATGTCTATTCTTTGGTAAATTTTCAGTCTCCCCGTTGCCTCTGTTGAGTTCCATTTGAACTGTTTGGTGGTCTTGTCTGTCTATAATATCATAAACACTATCTCCATGTATTAATAGGTCCTCCTAGAAAACAATAATAGATTAGAAATCTCCCCAAAATTAAGAATTAGGATTCAAAACTTCAGAAAGATTTGAAATTACCATCGAATGCCCCAAATACTCCGCCGCATTTTCCGATATGTACAACAATTTTCCATTCTGTGTCATCATCATCATAAAACCGTTCATTGCCTGAAAATACATTGTAAAGTTAGTTTATGTCACGGCAAAACATCGTAAAATTACTTCTAGGTATACACAAATACAATACAAACCTTAGAAAATCCAATATTAGGTGTGGGAGTCGGTTGTTCTTGATACTGATAGCTGAAGTCGTGACTTTTGAACACTAAAACGGAAAGAAAGAGGGTATTATGGGTGAAGTAATAACAACAGTAGATAAGATAGCGAACTAAATGCATTTTAAACGTCTTAATATGCCTTTTCGTGACTGAAGGTGAACTAACAAAAAAGTTGGGGAGACGATGTTTCGAGATCAAGGATAAATGAGACGTGATGAGTTTGCCCAAAGATTTGGAGCATGAGAATTTACTAGAGGAAATTTTACATGAAAATGAAGAGGACCTCGACGCACGACTTTGCTTAGAAATGGGGGAAGTAACTGTTGAACGTACTGATGAAATGGTAGATGAAGATGTGCGTCAAGATCGGACTTTAGATGACGTAAGTACTATTCAAGTTAGACATTGCAACAGTGATCCCATCAATCACTATACCAAACATTTTGACATGCATGAATTCACTAAGTACATATTATCAGCTATTATTTGCATGAATCATAACATTCAAGAGGCTGTCATCGATCCAGTTAATCCACTGACCTACAGACACTTATATAATGCGATCAGAACTATGCGTGGGTTGGTTGGGAACATTCTCTCGCATGACTAACGTTGAAAGCAGTTGTCTAGCTTTCAGTTTGACTGTCAATGTAATGCTCTTGACAGAGGCCTAATATTGTTGTTTTGAATTTTAAGCAGCTTGATCTAAATTGTTGCATATTTTAGTCAGATTTGGAATAATTATTTTGCTATTGCAATAGATTTGAATCCTGTTGTTAGTGCAAGATATATTTTTGGAGTCCTCTAGACGTGCGTTTTTATCTTGTAATTCTAATCTAATCGAACGATCTTCAAAAATATCAAACGATCTTTTTTTTTTTTCAATAGAGGTCGCACTGTTTTCGATTCTTTTAAACAATTTATTTACTTAAACTAACTAATGTAGCATTAAAACTTATAAATAATTTATTTTTGTATAAAGTGACTTGGACTTTTTCCACTTTTCCACAATGTAGATTCATTATATCAGAAAAATGATCTTACAAGAACCACTTTTTGGATCATTTTCTCTACAGAACTTCTTCTTTCGAAAGAAAAGAAAGTCAACTAACCTTGTTGGAAATAGTTCATCTTCCTAACATATACGCAGACCAGTGCCATGAGTTGCAGCTGTGAGAGTCTCTGTCTGGTAGATGGCGGTAGTGGGAGAAGATCCCGGAGGTTGGAGATCTCCGCATTAATTAGATCACGACGCATTTTACTAGCGCCCTTTGTTGATTTTGTTGGTTCGAATCTGTGTACAAGGAGAAATGTGGTTAGACATGTTTTAGTGAAAGAATAACAATTATAATTGGTATGTCTGTCATATATTAACGTGTTTGATAGTAATAACACAGAATAAGGTAATAATTTGTCCTTATGTAAGTCGATGAGCTAACAGCGAGCGGCACGCGCGAGCGGTTTTTTTTATTAATATAGTGAACCAATTATACATAATGCTGCATATACAAGATGGTATCGATATCCAAATTAGGTGTTCAATATTCTAGCAAAATAAGGATCTTAAATTAGTTTCTGACATATTTTTTGAGGGGGTTAAAATCAACCAATGACTTCTTCCGCCTTGGGCGTGTCAGACTCTTACTGTCCAAAAACCACCCCGTTTCTACTGCTTTTCGAGCCAGAGCTTCAGTAACTCGCTAAGCAGTCCGTAGCTCCGTATAGTTCCTGACAATAGGCTTACCATTCAAAATGAATAATTTTACGTAACCATATTTGCAAGAATTCTCAAGTCAGGAAACAATAAAACTTATTAATAAATATACAAGAGTTAATATCAAAGGTTCCATAGTTTTCCTCTTACCTACTGAGAAAGCATTCACATAGAAAGCATTCTTGGTAGAATGGTTAGGATGTAAGACAATGTGCGGATGCATCGTTCCGGACAGGTGTCTGTACATGTCACACACACACATTAACATAACTCTCGCGGTTCCTTGTGTAATATGCGCAGGCGCAAGCGTATGATTTATCATTTTGTTTTTGAATTTTTGATTGATTCAGGTTTTTTGGCGGAAAGTGTTTTATTTTTTTGGAGTGTTGACACGTGCAAAGGATGTTAGTTATGATTGATTACGTCTGTTTGTATGTATGTATGTTTTTTTACACTCTATTATAATGAGCTTTTAATATCGTATGATATTACGGTTTCGTTTAGAAATTGTTGGTAACTTAGTCATTGTATTTTGTCTCCTAGAAATTAGTCCCAAATGTGTTAAGATTTTACTTAAAATTATAATTAATATTAGGCTCACAAACTGCACGATCTACTACTACTCATATTCATTTACTTGCTTAAGTATATTATAAAGCTACTTCTGAATGAGATTTGAGTCAATTAAATTACCTTTTTTAATTTAGGAGCTGAGGTTTTTTAGTTATTATATCTATGTGTATCAATAAAATACGGCTATTACAATTGAGATACTAAAGTAGAGTGGCGGAGCGTATTAAAAGCTTAATGTAATCATCGCACGCGCAGGATGCATTGATATATTGCCTAGCAAACAGAAGCCGTGCTGTTTTATTCATATTTTTTCTCTTGAAATAAGAATTATTGGGAATCCGTCGAGAATCAAACTATGAGAAAGTTTATCTTTGGATCTATTATATATTGGTTTTAGGAATTTTAGTGTTAAAGTAGAAGGTTTATGTAAATTAATGTATTTGTAAGAAATTCTAATACCTTGTTTTGAGTTTATTTTCTCAGTGTAGTCTCTAATTATATTATTTGAAACTATATATACAAAAGTACCCAAATAATTGATGGGCGTTTTAAGTCATTTTAATAAAAAACAAGAAGATTTTATACAGTTAACAAGCTAATGCAATCCAAACATCTAATCTAGTAATTTATGTTACAACATAATTGATTCAAACTAAATATATTAGCTACAAAACAAAAAAAAAATATCTTAAGGAAGTGTCTTTCCGTCCGTCCGCGGCATGTTAACATGCGCCAGGGCACCCGACGCGCAGCACCGCACCGCGCATGCGCGGCCCTTTCATCTCACCTGGGAGTCCTTTTTATACCTCATTCTTTTTTTCCTCCTCAAAGTGATTAGACCTTTTTTTCAATCGTTAAATATGATTGTGGGAAACGACGGCCAGTGTTATTAATTCGATTGAACTCTGAATCGATTGTTTGTTTTCGATGATCGATTGGCGTAATAGCGAATAAATTGTATGATTAATCGATGCGGTTGCGTTCATTCGATTACGTGTATTTGTCATGTTGTACGGATATGCGATTCTTTGTAAGTGGGTAATTACTAATACCTTTGAATAGGTTTTTGTTTTATACAAGGATGTGACCTTTTTAAACAAATGGTTTTTATATTTAATGTTGGTTTATCCTTCTCCGATTTTGTAATTAGTCATTTAAGTAGAATTGAAAGTGCGCGATTTGAATACGGAATAATCTGTATTGAAGCCAGATTATTATTAAAAAGAGTATTAACAACATTAGATTTTCTTTTATCTTTTAGTTTTTAATATTTTAGTTTAGTTATAGAATAGATTTATAATAATAAGTAATAAATAAAAAAACTTTATTCACAAAAGGTCTAATGTAAAGCTGTAGTATGTTTTTTTTTTAAGTTTGTAGTATCAGAAAATTCATTAGGACTAGGTTTTTTAAAAACTAGTTTTTTATTTTTATTACCATAAACGCATATTTGTTCATATCTAGTAACAAAATTTTAATAATTGTCATTTTTCTTTAAATTTTGATTAAGACATCCAATGGAATTCCTGCACAGTGTCACGTCTTTCCACCAAGATGACCTCACCAAACTCTTCCAGGCCCTATTTTTTAAATATATCAAATCAAGAATGTATCTGTAAAATCGTTTACACGTCGGGCCACAAAAACTGGCATTCCTTACATACTGGCTCGCGTAACGACGAGAACACTTCACGCTGAATTCTATAAGTCGACCGTTTAAATTCTTCCGTAATACATTAGTCGACTTCTGCCCCCTTTACAAATGGTGTAAACGCTAATCGAATCGAGTGAATGGAAAAGTCAATGAACGGTTTTGACATATTTTTGTTGAATGTCAATGTCAAAACTATAATATTTGCATTGATTTTTCTAGCCATTTGATATTGTTTTATAGAATTTGGAGCAAACATGTAAGGGGATTCACTGATGGTACCTAAATGATCAGTGCGGCTCATGGACACCCAGAATACTAGAGGACTTACAAAAGCATTACTAGCCTTTACTTGAATCATAGTACTAGTACTATAGGCAACTAAGCTTGGTGCAAATGTACTGTGATAATTATGCCCGCCAATGTAATATTTTTTCTGCAAATATTTTTGCGTCGGTGAGAAAATTTCTGTTCTATTGCGTCCGAACTTTGAACAGAAATGTTACGACATATTTATTTATTATAAATAGAAAGTGACGTCAAAATAGCATGTGGGTACAAATTAATATAATTAAATTGAGCGTATCCTATTACTATTGTAAAATTTGTCAAAAATTGTGTGTGAATTGAGTCATGGACGTTTATGGTTCTTTGTGAAAAACGATCGAAGAGATGAAGATTATTGTTTTTATGGGTATAATTTTGGCACCACTCCTGCTCTTTCAGCGGGTGCCGTAAAGGCACTACTTATTGGATGACTTTAACTAACTCTTCAACCAACAAGGGTTGTTCCAAACACGGGCTGTTGATGGTGATGATAAAAATTGGAAGAAGTAATTAAATCATTTTTATTTCATTTTAATGACCGCCGCCCATGGTTTCTTTAACTGATTCAAGTAATCTTTTTAATTAAAATCTGGTAATATAATATAAAGTAAATTGGCGTTATCTATGAATAAAATGATCATATATTTAGGTTTGTATTTAAAATATTTTCAAAATTCAGCATATTTATCTGTTTTAAGCTACTTGTGTTTTAACTCAGACTAAAACTTTTATTTTATAAAACTTTGCCCCACACAAGGATTTTCTCCTGTGTCGTGGGTGCGTTTTCAAGCATACAATTTCAGACGCACATGACACCCAGACCGAAAACAACAATTTGTGGATCACACAAAGAGTTGATGATTATTTTTTTTTATTAAAAATAACCGGTTAGGCTGTTATAATATTAATGTTTCTTACTTATCTATGTAAATAAAATTATTAATATTTAATGTTAAAAATAATAACCTTCCTTTTCTACAAACCCCTACTTTGTCATTTTAATGTCATCTAAAACATATGTATACATATTTATTTACTTGTGTGTAAATATTATATCCAAATAAGGAACTTGAGCCAGTTTTTATCAAGTTATCGTGATTGTGAAGTGATTTTTGTTTTCCTATACATTTTAACACATTTTTCAAGTAATGTAATGGAAGCGTGTTTTGATCATGAATGTAGAAGGTTAACGCGCGGTAGAGTAACCTTAAATGGTATTAAACATATTGTAAGATATGTTATGATTGTGTTTCTTGGTTTGTTCTGTACATTGTGGTTGTTGATTGAGTTAGATAGAAGTATTACGAATTCAATATATTGAATTCCTAATACTTCCTATTGGACAGGACAATCTATTATTGAAAGTTGGCACGTGCATAATTGTTTTTTTTTTTTTTTTGAGGCGGAAAAGTCATCCAATGACTTCTCCCACCTTGGGCGAGGCGAGACTCAGACTCTTACTGACTAAAAACTACCCCGTTTCTTCTCCTTCTTTAACCGGACTGCCTCGGTAAACCCGCTAGGTAGTCCGCAGCTCCGGAGAATTATTGGTTTGGGGTCAGAGTTTTAGTTCAATAATGGAACTTAGTCTAGTGTTAAGCAGAGTGCTTCAGTGCTTCAGACAGCAAATTAGTCTTATATTGTCATTAAAAGCGATGTATTTATTGATATGTCTTTAAAACTGCACGATTGATGCGGTGGTTGGGCAATTAATTGACGTGTAACGTGTAGCATGTTGGATTCCCGTACGGAGCAACTCTGTGTCAATCCACAAATTGTTGTTTCAAGTCTGAGAGTAATATACACGTGAAATTTGTATGTTTGTAAATGGGATACAGGAGAAAATCCTAGTGTGGGGCAAAGTTTTTATTAATAAGAAGTTTTTCCCATGTTGATGTTGATGATGTAGATTATATTCAGATAAAGCGGTTATCAGTTGAACTTGTTTGTCAATAAAAACATTTTGAGTATATTTATGCACGTGTAGACAAAATCACGAAAAGTTTAAAATACGACTATTAATATCGCCAAACGTGGATCACGATTCACTACGTAATATTTAGTACGTTTGTACAAACATACAAGGTTACAATTTTGTCACATTATACCTGAAATACGCTGCGTACAACCGACAATACGTATCGTACATATATGCAAATTAATTGACGCCATAAACAACTCTAACGTTTACGCTTTAATGTCGATAATAGTGTGAAGGTTTTCGGAAGTTTTGTAAAACAATAGTGGATGAAAAATGGTTAGCACGTATGTGACAGAAGAAACTCTATTGCATTGTCGTTTATATACCTTTTAAGGCACCATTTTAAAATATAGGCGTTGTAGAACTAAATATAAAGTTCCTGTGCCTAATTTTTTTAACTACCGTATTTTTTTTTTGTTTTTGAGTTTTTTTTTAATAAAAAAGTGTTATTAAGTATTTTGTTTGTATGGCATTTTCCTGTATTATATGGGTTTTCCTGTATTTTATGAAAGTAACTTCTGCCAGCGGCTTCGCCTGCATTCCCGTGGGATAAAAAGTATCCTATCACCTAAGTCAGCTCATATCCTGTCTGTATACCAAATTTCATGAAAATCCGTTCAGTAGTTTCAGCGTTATTAAAAAAAGACATCCAAACATTCGAACAAGCAAACTTTTGCACGTATATTATTAGTGTGATAGTGTGATTGATTTAATAAATGGTGAAAAGGGGGTGTTATGGCAATAATGTATTTCTATCCTGCTCTACGTTTCTGAATGTGTATAATGTAATGAAATGTATTTCTGTGTTACGTATTTTTAACAAAATATAAAACAATAAAAATTGCCTGGTACAAGACATTGTATAATAGTTTTAAAGGATGCGCATGCGGTTATAAGGAAAAAACGTGGTTTAAATGCGTCTTATATAAGGATAAATAAAGAAAATGTAATAAATAAATATTGGCAATATTATTTCTGATTACATAATTAAAATGAGTGTAGATTTTTTTTTTGCAGGTTTTAAAATATCAAACTATAGTTTACTCATTAAAGACTGATACAAAAATTTGCGAAATAAATAAAAAAAAACTTACCTTAAAAACATCTTGATAATTTAAAAAAAAATCTCCAAAAACAAAACTAATAAATCACTTTCCGACACATTAAAAAAAAAATTAATTCATTTTAAATTATTTCGATAATAAATAAAATGAAACACGGCCACACAGCTCGAACGATGAAGTTCTAATGATAACTAAATAAAAACAACCCTTTACACTTGGCCTCACAAAATTAATGTTAATTGTGGCAATAAAAATAACCATCACCGGCACGTGTCCGGCATTATTCAACAACTATTAATAAACACACGATTTTTCATAAAACACAAAAACGATTATAATTTAAAACTAATGTTAGCGCGTCAATTTATGCGTGAGCTTTTTATTAGAATGAGATTAAGGCTCGATCCTGAAGCTCCGATACTTCCGTGCGCCGGCGCACCGGGGGAACGACTATAAAAAGCAACTAAGCCTCTCTTTCCCGCGAGCCTTATTTTCTTTTTTACGTCGAAAAAACATGCGCGAGCGCCTTAACGAATCCCTACGCGTGGTGGGGACTGTTCCAATTTCAAATTTTCAAGACACTCTACTCTTGTCATTTTGAAAATGTAACTGTTGTGTAATTAAGAAAAAAATACACTTTTGAAGGTTTTTATTTCTTGCCGCGCTCAGCTTGGGTGCGAGCGAGACGGAGGTATGTTTGTGAGTTGCGTTTTTCCATCGTAGCTTGTTGTTCTGCGCGAAAGAAATGGAAAGAGTCGTTCGTTACTTACGTAGCTTTAGATTAATGAGTTCGAGAGAGATGTAGGTAATGGTTGGTAATTACTGTTGTTTCGCGTAAACGAGACGAAACTATAATGATTGGGCGCAGTGACAGTTATTGATATTGTCGTAATAAGAGTCAATTTGTGGCCGTTTATGACATAGGTGGGGTGTGCACCTAGATGGTTAATACTTATGTTAATTACAATTTAATGACGGCGATGGGATTCGCTGTTTTATGGTGGTACATGGTATTTAATTCGCGTATGTGTGAGTTGTTAACAAGTGCTTGCTATATTTAGATGGTGTGCGCTATTTACTGTATAAATTCATTAAGGTGCTACTTAGTGTAGTCGCAGGTAATTTTATGTTAGCATTTATTAATTGGCGTCTTGTTTAGTTAGTTCTTGTTGTGTTCGGTTGTTGTAGCACCAAATTAATAATTATGTATATGAAATTCACTGCTTTGTTGGTCGAGTGGTCGCAAGTGCGACTGCCGGATAATGGGTCACAGGTTCGATTCCCGCGTCGGAAAAGCATTGCTGGGCTTTTTTCGAAAATTTCTCAGTAGTAACACGGAGTCTGGAATTGTGCCCAGTGTAGGACAATAGGCTTACCCCTATTACATGGGACTTATAACATAAATTGTGAAAAGTTAAACTAGCTGGCCCGGCAAACTGCGTACCGCCTGAAACAATATTTTTTCACCTTTTAAACCTCCTCTGAACGTCTTCTACAAATAATTCATGACCAAAATTTAACAAATCGGTCTAGCCGTTCTCGAGATTTCTAGCGAAACTAACGAACAGTAAGTGAGTTTTGACTTTTAAATATATAGATAGATATCTTTTTCGTTCTTCAAGAGTATCGATGAGCTCAAAAAAGCTACAACGTCATCGTCACGCTTTTTATCCCCGAGGGGGTAGGCAGAGGTGCGTAATGTCGCTATACAATGTACACCCATTTTTCACAATTTTTGTTATAAAAAAGCATTTTATAAAAAATAACAAAATTCAATATGGATCAACAAACACCAGTTAAATATGTTAACAACCTCTAAATCATGTTGTATAAAATAAAAGTTTGAAGATGAGCGGTCGCCCGCGGGCGGCGTGTTACGCACAACATAGTAATCTTAAACATCACTTACTTAATGTGGGAACAGGACGGATGAAATATTATGTCAGATGTTACAAAAAAAGTAATTTATTTTACAAACTGTTTTGACATTTTGTTACAAGTCGGATTTGTAACAAGTTGGAATTGTTATATCCGTGTGTCTATACGGAGGTTAACTTTTGTGAAGCAACAATTCGGAACACGGTAACATAATAAGAAAACTCTCTGTAACTTAAGCCACATAGGTTTATTAACTTTTGCTATCGGATTTTGCTGGGTAACACTTGCAAAAGTTGATCTACAAACAGTAACTGCAATGGATGCACGGCATGAAACAAACCAATCGAAGTTAAGTTAAAATATAAAAGCAATAGATGATAGGTAGTGTTTAGGCCAGAAAGCTAAAATCATGAAATTATGAGGGGATAATAAATAAAATGAAAGGATTCAGAAACTTTTTTCTAATTCAATCCCTACGTTGTTCACAAATACTTACTTGTTGTGTTTTGGTATAAAGTTACATCCCAATCAGACGGAACCCCTAAAGTCATAGCTGGTGAAAAGTGGGTATCATGTTGGTGCATCTTCTTGTTTGCAAATTATATTCCAATTTCATTTTCTTTTACTTCATGGGACTAATAACGTAATAGAAAAGTAATACTTCGCCAACTATAGAGAATACTTATGTTATACCACACAGTTTTGTCCAACTACGAATTTAAAACGACATGCGGCACCATCAAACTATCAGAAATTGTTATTGACGCGTGACAATTTTTATAGAGTTCGAGTGCACCTGTTTTTGAACACTCTTTGAATTCTAAACTATGTATATGAAATATTAATTGCTTAAAACGCTCTGTAGGAAAATAGGATACAAACTAGACCGGTTAGATGAAAATGGAGATAAAGCCTGTGATACAATCAGTACAAATAAAAATGTAATACGTATTTGTAATACGTATTACCTGTTAACAAAGCCTTTGATGTTCTAAGAGTACTTCATCTACTTTTATGGTGATTCCAATAGCTATTAATTAGAAGGTGGTCTGTAGTTTTGAGCATCAATCAAAAGACAATTGAGAACAGTTCGAAGAAGTCATCAAATTCATACATAATAAATAATAGAGCGGCACATTAGTTAACGTCCGGCGCGTTCGGCGGCCGGGAGTCGAGTGACACAGTGTCATTAGCGCGCGACTCACGCGCAGGTTAAACTGCGCCACGTGCTGCGTCTGCGCCGACAAACGACGCGCGCGCACCCTTCTTACACGTACAGGCTGTTTTGTTGAAAGTGTTTGAGGTGGGTTTTTTATTTCCGAGAATGTTAGGGCACTCGAAAATATTTACTTTTCAAGTAACGCTTTACTGATACATTTAAAAAAGTAATTTTAGTATTCCAATAACTAATACTCTTTTTAATACTGACGTATTTGTAAAAGTTCTCATTGAAATTTCGTTTTTCTAATGAACGACAAACATTATCTACTATAATATAAAAATATGCTATGCAAATTATTTCTACCAACACACAAAAAGACAACGAAATCAACCAAAAAACCTAATCAGTAACTTTTGGAACACACTGTAGACGCTATCAGAATGACGACGTATTTAACAATAACAGCAGGGAGGTCCCTGCAAAGGAGCCGGCATGACCACCGAAATCACGTAGCAAGCCACCCTAATGTAAACAATAGACAAAGAGGCCGACTCTGTTATTAGGATACATGATTACTATCATAGTCATAGTACAGTTGGTGCTGTTTCTCAGAGGGGTTAGGGAATGTGAGCATCTTACGCTTCCCTTAGTTAATAACTAGCAATATGCTTATGTCTTATTACATTGGTCTCTTAACATTGCTGAAGAACAATGGGTGTTACATTGCATGTTACGTGCAATTTTTCATAGCACTCCATTCTCCATATACTTTCTTTTTTCATGACATGAAGGACAACAGGCACCTAGCTTTGTGGGGTAAAAGACTTAGGGAGTTTGGTAATTATAACTCCCTAAAACTACCCTCAGTACCGGGTCCTCTAATAGAGCAGCGATGTTTATTTCATTCATCTTCATCTATATCATAATTTTAGTGAAATTGATGTCTTGAAATAAAATTTAGCTAATACTATTTACATTTCCGTACAATGTAATAAATACCAAAATCACTTAATTCAACTCCATTAATTCCTTCTTGAATATAATTTATTTCATCATTGGCCTTTATTCTGACGGTACCTGTGTCCGTTTTACTAAGAATCCTTGTCTGTGGGGTGGTGCTCTGATTTTGTCAGCTCTTTTTCACTAAAGAGGTCGTTAAGATGCCATCGCATTGGGAGATTAGGCTTCAGAACGTATTGTTTTATTTTTGTCGCCAAGTTGTTGTTGCCTTTTTGGAATCTTATCATTTATCATTTATTTTGTAGATTGATTTCGGTTAATATTTTGAATTTAAATGTAAATGTAATCCTTGTGTTGTGTAAAAAGCGGTATTTGTTTTAGTTATCTACTTTTAATTGTTTGCTTTTTAGTCTATTTGCTGTTATCACATTTGATATATAACATCAGAATCTTGTAGTTCTTAAATTCATTAGTCTTTCTTTCTTCTAAGAAATGTCTATTAAATACTACATGCGATTAATAACATCATACGCAAAATATAGTCACACGATACTTACATTTCTGCCAAACCCACCAACAACTTCATAGTTGTATAACGCATCCTACATTTCACCATCAACTCTTATCATGAAACTAATTAATCAATTTAAATTGATTACGAGCACAACTCCTAAACTTGATTAACCTTCATTAAATATGAGTTACGGTAAAATTTTAATTAAAATCGTAGCAAACCTGACATTAGGAAACCAAAGAAGCCTTATAATAAGTAAGCGTAAAGAAGAACTATTAATAATCACAGGTTTATTAAGCTAACTTTATTGTGAACCCATAATTTTGTTATTAAAAATTACACAGACCGATTTTTAAAGTGTTAAGATCACTTGTTCATAATGTTTATTTTTTTTCATAACACGGCTTGCTTTTAACTCTTTTATGAACGACTAAGGTTCGGCCCAGAGTTTGGTTGCTTTAATTTCGAAAATTATACGCCTCCTTGGGATTTTGTTTTTTACTAGTAGATAGGCGGTGCTATACTTCTGCGGTGGAGTGTTTTGAAAACTATTGGTATTTGTGATATATTGTAATAGTTATGAGAACGATGCTATCAAAGTATCTCATATATAAACATAAGTTATTGTTATATTTATGTAGTTGATATTGACATCGAGTCTGCGATGATATTTAATGGCTCCAATTACACAGAAGAACGAAGGAGATGCCGATATTGTAACAATATAATTAATTTAAAGGTACTTTTCATAGATCACAGAACACTTCACATCTCTTTAGGCTTTAAATTGATCCTATATTATCCTTATGAAAGAAAAAATCAATAACAAATCACTTATAAAAATTTAGTCTATATTTTATAAACAAATTGATGGACAGACAGACGTCTCGTCAATCACCAATGTAGGGGATAATTTTATAATCTTAAAACTCCGGCCGTTAGTTACAAGGTAAGTAAAACGGACCGCACTTAAGATGCATTTTTAACAACAGGGTTCCCACTTATAATTTTATTTGTTGAATCAAAAATTGAAAGATTACAAAGCTCGGATTAGGATTACTGGATTTTGATTGGAACCAATTTCAGGGTTCATTGTGGTTCACGGAATATTTAAAGTTAAATGCAGTCGATGATTCATCTTGGTACCGTTTTTTGTATCCGACTCTGAAATGTGTTTCCCATTTCAAATTTTGCTAATTTTCGGTTCTTTATGTTTATCGTTTTTTGTTTCCATTGATGTTTTGCAGTTAATGCTGTGTTCTGGTTTTGTACCTAATTATGAACTTTATCTATATGTATATTGAACTTAATATTTTAATAAAATGTTTAGGTTTCCTACATTAATGTGAATTGTGTACTTTATACAAGAGTACCGTATATGTAGGATTGTGGGAACCTGGTAGTGACAATTTGACAGACAGACTAACGGACAATTCAATATGTCGTTTCAAAAGTGCCTAATTAAGGCATAGTCATGGTTAAAGTCAAAGCAATGAAATTGAAATCAATGCTTTGATTTTGACTAAAGCTATTTTATTGTTTTACATTATTCTTAGTCCAAGCTGACGTCTTGATTTTCCTACTTCTGTTTCTGAATTCTTCATCATAATATCATCATTCAAAGGGCCTCTTCTCAGATGCGGAAGAAACTTGTCAATTGGCTAGGTTGACATCGGCACCAGGTAGGTATCAGTGACACGGTGAAACATCGTAAGAAAATGATGAAATGTGTGTCAACGAAGTTTGAAATTACCAATCCGCCTAGAAAAAGCGTGGTGATTAATTCACCGTGTGTGAAGAGGCTTTTGTGCAGCAGTTGGCACTTAAAGGTTGTTGATAATGATGAAGAGTTAAGGAATCACGCAACGGACTATATTCATACAATGTCTATCACCATGGTCAGTACGTGACAGCCCTACGATCGGTCGCGAGGTCGCTGGGCGTGGCCGCCAGATGGCGCGATTGTCGGCCGGTGCGTCCGTCCTGTTTACCTGCACTCCGCAAACAAAAGCAATAGCCACCTTCACACCTTCCGACCTGACCGAGCTCGATGGAAAATTGGTTATGTTACCATGAAAACACATTTTCAGTCTGATAATATGATAAATCATTTAATAATTTGTCAGCTACATAATGTCCACGGGCGGCACTAATCGCTTACCATCAGGTTATTCATCTGCTCGTTTTCATATAAAAATACAGAAAAATTGCCACTCCATCATAAAGAAAGTCCCTGATCCGGAGCTGCGGACTACCTAGGGGGTTTACCGGGGCTCCGGTTTGAAAAGCAGGAGTAGGAACGGGGTGGTTTTTAGTCAGTAAGAGTCTGACACTCCCTTTCGCCTCGCCCCAGGCGAGAGAAGTAATTGGATGATTTTCCACCTAAAACAAAAAAAAAAATCATAGAGAAAGTCAGATTTTTCGGTATGTAATAAAATAACATAAGATAGAAAAACATAAGAAGCAATATTATAGCACTATTGGACTCATATACAGTTGTAGAACCGCTTTCTAATACAAAAGTCAACTTTGACCGATCTCACGGATCCTGTGTTGTGATTGTCAAGCTTATCTTGTAGATATTGTTTATTGCTGTGAGGGTATAAGCAGAGGAATCAATAGAACGAATAACATAATGGTGAAAAACGGTGTGTCACTATTTTGTCCTTTATTTTTCGTATCAACAAAATTTCCAATTGCCAAATTATAAACTCAACCCAACTTCTAAATACCTAACTTGTAACTCTGCTAGACTGCTTACGATTGCCTATCACCAGGTGATTCGTCGGCTCATTTACCAGTCTTTCCAATAAAAAAGTAGTTGCGGTATAATTGTTATAATATAATGCAATATTATTGGAAAATGATCATTTCTTTTGCTTACTAGGGTCTTAGTTGATAGGCTATGTGACTCTTCTATAAGATTTGGATGCAGTTTATCAGGATCATAGTTTAAAGGTTTCAATGTTGTCAGAAAACGTCTATCTTAAATACTGCACATGAATTCTTAGTTGGCCTATATGATACCCATGGAAATTTATATTTTTATGTTATCGGCACGACACTTAACTTTATACGAATTATGATTGAATAGTACCAATGTATTGTATTGTTCTTGTCTTAGTTCGAAGAACGTAGTTACAATTTGGAACTTAGTTGTTCCAATTTTGCCTAAGCGGGTTCATTATTAAAGTTCTAAAGGCACTCAGTGACCCGCCTGCAAGTCTCATCCGATCCCCAAACTTATAATTAGCCACAATACCTCTTTGAATCTCGTACATTAACCCTCACAGCCTCCATTTTATCTAGATCACGGAAACATATAATTTATGTCCATCCAAATGTCCTTGACCCTTCAATTCCACCTGTTCCAAACTTGACCTTAAATCGGTCTAATCGATGGAATCGTTGCGAACGGGCCGGCGCCCGCGCAGCCAGCGAGGGGGAGGAGAGAAGAGGGGGGCGTCCAGTGCCCGTGATTTAATACCCCGGTCGCTAATTATGGCTTGTTCAAATTGTAGCTTTCTCACGGGCTGTTTGGACCGGTTACACTGTATACCTTAACTTCCATTTGAATTATAATATTTTTTAATTTTAACATTAAATGTGCTATTACATTTTTATTGGATTATAATTATAGAAATGATATGAAGGAAGTTATTTATATTAATTGAGATTTGAATTAGGTTTTCGGTATAACGTTCCGTACTTCCGAATGATGTGTGTTAAAGATTAGACATGTTTGCAATATTAATTGAATTTCAATACCTAAGTAATATTTTTCACATATTTTATTTAGTAAGGAAATAACATAATTATTGTTTAATTTGAATATAATCGAATTATATTGTATATAAAAAAAATACCGTAATAAGCCCAGAATACGCCGTCATTACATTGATCACATTTACATGATTATTATCACACATTAAAATAAAATTGCAAATATTTTTTACCCACCATTTATTTTCGTTCCATCGTATCTAAGATGCGCCTGGGCCGATGCGCCCGTACCTTACTGCATTCGCTATACTTATTCTGTCTGCTCCAACCTGTTACCCGGTCAACCTTCGAGTATACTTCTCTCTGTCACACACACGTAACCTTTGATACATCTTTCTCGCTCTAACGATCTCAGGTCAGGCCGAAGCACATTACAGTAATGATACTTAAACACATATTTAAGTAAAGATTCTTTTTCTCATAAAAAGTTGTATGTCTGAGTGTGTAGTCTGGTATTTTATAATTTGCGCTGTAATTCCTGCGTTTTATTGAGATTGCGGGGTTTATTGCTGTGATAGAGGTCTCTGTGTGTAATTAATGATGATGACCTTTATAAGAGTCTGGTTACATATGTACATACATATGTAACCTCACGCTTGTCTCCCATTGGGGTTAGTTGTTCTATAATATCTATAAAACATAATTCGACTGCCTCGTTTGTCTAGTGGTTGTAAAAGCGACTGCAGAGTAAGGGGTACCGGGTTCAATTCCCAGGTCGGTTATCCGTGAGACCGTGGTATCATTTCGGTCGAGCCAGCCCATTCGTGCCGAAGCATGGCTCTTCCACACTTAATGTCTTACCTGTTTCATGTCTATCATGGACTACATAAATAACTCGTTAGCATAAAAGAAAAACAAGTTTAATTAAATTAAATCCTTTATTTACTCAAATCCTTTAGGAGGGTAATTTGGTTCTTCTGGACATCCTTCCATTTCATCAACGTGAGTATAAACTGAAAAAATATATCGTCAGAACTAAATATACGTCTTAAGAACTCAGGGGAAAAAAATCAAGTAATACTCTACTAGTTTCAAGTAACTTTGAGAGCAGCGTGTGGGTCGCTGTGACGTCACGCAGCACGGTCAGAGCCATCAGACCACAAGATGGGGCCCATTAGGGCTGATCTCTGATCCGGAGCTGCGGACTACCTAACGGGTTTACCAGGGCTGCCGGCTCGAAAATCAGGAGTGGGAATAGGGTGGTTTTTAGTCAGTAAGCGGATAAGTCATTGGATACTTTCCCCCTTAAAATAAAACCATATTAACAAACGAAAATTAGGTATACCTAATTTGAATACTAATGACACACTAGTGATAGTGTATTTGAAACAATTTACTCACTCTGATTGGTATCACAAGCAAACTCCAGGAGGTCACACATGTCTAAAAATGTTCTCTTCTGGTCCCCCATAGTGCCACAGATACGAACCGTATCGTGCATGCAATTGTCTGATAGCTGACAGAATTGCTCATTTTTATTCTGTGGAAAATAAGTGATAATTGAAATGAAGAGAATAATAAATGTACATATTTTTTTTTATTTTTTTACATTTAATGGGACGACGTTTGTCCGCTATCTCACCTGATAGTAAGTGATGATGCGGCCTACGATGGAGCACGTCTGCCCATAAGCAACCTATTCACTCGGGCCTTGAAGACACCCAGGTTATACCCATCAGGAAACACAGACTCTGGCAAGGAGTTCCACTCCCTAGCAGTTCGCACAAGGAAGCTTGAAGCGAAGCGCTTCGTGTGAGTGGGTGGGATATCTACCATGAAGCGGTGACGCCTCGCCGATTGTCTTGTGGTTCGATGATGAAAAGGACTAGGGGGAATCAAGTTGTGCAATTCCCCCGCACACTCTCCGAAATGTATCCGGTAAAAAACGGAAAGGCTTGCGACCTTGCGCCTGTGTTCAAGGCTTTGAAGCCGGGCCACCACAAGCGCATCATCGTTGATGAGCTTCTTGGCACGCCTTTCAATGTGTTCGAGCGCATCTAGCTTATTATAATTATATGTATTGTATTTCATGACGTCCCTAAAGAGCTATAAAATACACATGGGAACTGAAGAAAAACGGTTAAAAAAACGCTAAAATGTTCAAAATTACTTTTATGTCGGAGGTCGGTGTTAAATAAGACACAAACAATAATGAGAAACACCGACTTTTAAAATCAAAGTCAATTTGATCCTTTTGATGTTTTTTTAACCGTTTTTTTTTAGGGAAGTTGGATATTTTCTTCTGTAAAAGTTTTTTTTTCTTAAGAGTAGAATGATACCTCCTAACTCTCAGAAAAAAATTGGCTGTTTAGCGTAAAATGAAGGTTTCGCAGTATGAATTCTTACCGATGGAGTGGCGACGTAGCTAGGTATGTGGCTGTCAACTGATGGAATATAACTGGTCAGCAATAGTGTGCCTGAAAACAAGAAACCATTAAAATAAGCAAAAAGTAAAGTCATGATAACCTATACAGATATGTATGCTATAGGCAGAGGTACACATTGTGATACGTAATGCTGCTCTACAATGTACACCTACTTTTCACTATTTGTGTTATCCATGTTAGTATGTTAGTCCCATTTAATAGAGGGTGAGCCTATTGCCATACATACAATTCCAGACTTCGTGTTACTACTGAGATATTTTCGAAAAACTGAAAAAAGCCCAGTACTACTTTGCCCGACCCGGGAATCGAACCCAAGACCCCTTGTCCGGTACTCGATCAACGAGGCAGCATAGGTAAAATATAGATATTACTAGAATAAGCACATTTACTCACAGTATGTTATTATTTGAAGTATAATATCAAGCCGCATTTCGATACCACAGATGTGGCGAATGATTATACTGAACTTAGGAATAATTATGATAACAATAACCCGTGTCTGTCTGTTTTGAACTTTATAATACCTCCGTAGTCAGGGGCGCTAAATTTTAGAGTAGCCAATAGTAATTAATCTAACAAAGACTTTATGAATATTACTTTCAAAGCATGTGCTTTTATAAAAATATTCATTATGATTTGATTAATCTTTTAATATTCATTCTTACATTTTTATTTGGGATTTAATAACTTATTTACTAATTTTCCGCACTCAAGTTTTTCTATGTGGTCACAGGAAAAACATAATGAATTTTCAGACTCTCTCTCCAGCTTCTAAAGACAAAAATCAAACTGTATAGAAATTCGATTTAGACATGAGTATGAGAGAGCCATGGTACGCCACATGTTGGCCGGCTCGATCGGAGCTATACTACGGCCTCACAGAAAACCGACGTGTACCACGCTTGCTTTGTGTGAAGGATATTACCGGAGGCCCACTTACCTCCCCTTCTCAATCTTCACATTCCTCGATTCCCCAAAAACCCTTGAATTGCTAACTCCCATAAGACCGGCTACGCACTTGTAACGCCTCTAGTGTATTGGGCCTTCACGGATGGCGGCAACTTCCCACCATCAGATGATCCGTATCAGTAACAATTCTTAGTGACTTTTAAAATACACGGGTCTCTTATCCGTCTAAAAAGGAGTAGGCTACAGTCAAGTTCACCATAATTAATTTAATTATTGAATAATCCTATTCTTTGCTTTGTTAAGAATTCAAAGAGACTTACTTAACAGGTTCAAAAGTTGACCTCCTCTGTAAAATTCCAGACGTTCCACATAAGCTTCAATATTTTGTGTTTATTGTAATAATATCCTGTCCCATAATCATAGTTTAATTTCCAAACAAATGCGGTTATTGTTCCACTAAACCATTGTTGTTCATCCGCCGAAGTGATCGTGCATAATGATAGTTAGACACATTTTTACTAGTAAGTTTCCTTGTTTTATTAATGTATCTAATAAAAAGAAAATCTTATAATGGAAACTTTTTATTAATAATTTTGAGGGTGCTGGACTAATTTCTAGTCATAACTGATTAAGCTCGTGTTATGTTTGCATGCATGACTACTAGATTTTTAGTGTTTTATATTTATTATATTTTATATTATCTTGATATAACATTTAATTAAAACTTTTTGAAGCAACTATCATTAAAACTTGAGACGGGATATTTACAATGTTTATTAATGTCGATGAGTTTCCGATATTTCAGCACTGTTGCAAGCGCCATGATCACGGATGAACTGGAGTAAATGCGGGTAGAAATATCCCGTCTCAAGTTCTAATGATAGTGTTAGTGACCATGTCAGTTTAAATTACATTAAACTAAACGTGTAAATTAGCTCAATTAATTATTGAAGATATAAGTATTTATTTCAAAATTTAATTCCTCATACACTTACAAATATTGTTAGTTAAATAAAAGGCTGTGAAATGGTAAAGAATTTAGGAAATGAAAAACCAAATAGTTTCAAAATTAATGAAATTGTTGGTATCCATTATTTATATTATTGTTTCTTTGTTTCAGGTTTAGTAATAGTCGGGTTAGCTGCTGAAGTCTGGTCACACGTTGAAATAGAGGCCGAAGATTACTTCTTTCCATTAGAACCGGTAACTATTTTCATATTTCCTAAATTCTTATAAAATAAAAACTTCCTTTTTTATGGAATAAGCCAGTAAACAAGCAGACGGATCACCTGACGGTAAGCAATCGCCCTTGGACACTTGAAATACCAGAGGCGTTACAAGTGCGTTGCCGGTCTTTTGGGGGTTAGGAATTTAAAAGTTGTTGGGGAATCGGGGATCGGGACGCGATCTGGGCCTCCGGTAACCTTACTCACACAACGAAACACAACACAAGCGTTGTTTCACGTTGGTTTTCTGTGAGTCCGTGGTATCACTCCGGTCGAGCCGGCCCATTCGTGCCGAAGCATGGCTCTCCCACATTTACCGTTATTGAGACTGGTCACAGAAAACTAATATTTTATTCAACCACAGTTAGTAAATTACTGCAAGATGTCGGAGCAATGTTCACACGACTTTGTGCCAATCTGCGGCCAGGACGCCGTGGGTGTCGCCAGGATGTTCAACGACAATTGTGACATGTTCGAACTCAACTGTGATGAGAAGCAAAGTGAGTAATCAAGTAGTATTTGATGATAAAAGGACTTTATATCCTTCTAAAGATTAAGATGGAATCGATAATTTAAACAATCCTTAATTCCTTAATTTTAATATACATATAAAGCTGAAGAGTTTGCTTGTTTGATCTCCAGAACTACTGGTCCGATTTGAATAATTCTTTTTGTGTTGGATAATGCATCTAATGAGGAAGCCTATGGGCTATAAAACATTACGCTATGATCAATAGAGACTGAGCAGAGCGTGTGAAACCGCGTGAGAGTGCCTAGTATTTTATAAGCAGCAGGCAGTTATTAAGCCGTGGGTCCTGCCCTACGAAACAAAACGCCTTCAATCCCAATTTTTGAAGGTAAAAGTCATCAAACTACCTTTCCCGGCCTGGTTGAGAATCCACCCGAAAAGTCTGCTGTGGCGGTTGGAGCGTGAAAATGATGGTTTCCTGACATGATCCGCCTCCTCCTTAGCTAGTATGAGTGCTTTCCCTCACTCTGCACCATGATCAAAGCCAGAAGTAACCGGTAACTGGAGTTTTATTAGGATGACATTGAATAGTCAAAATTTCTCGACGCCTAACTTTTATATTTATTTATTTATTATTGGCTGCCTTGTTGAAGTGTCGCAAGTGCGACTGCCGGGCAAGGGATCTCGGGTTCGAGCGGGCAAAGTATTACTGGGCTATTGTCGGGGTATCGTAAATTTCTCAGTAGTAGCACGGAGTCTGGAAATGTGCCCGGTCTATGAATTGCCATATGCCTTATGCAAAGGGACTTATAACATAAATTGTGAAAAAAAAATTTTTCTTTGTTTCCAGAATATCGGCATGTGAAAATGGATTTATGTAGATTCGATAAGCCAGAGCCGCCTTATGAATAACCTCAAGCCTGTCTCCCATGGGGGTAGGCAGAGACTATGGAACGCCACTAACTACGAATCTTATATACTTTCGCTTCATAAACAGTCATCAGTTTTATTCTGCATACTTATCGACTAAGTGTACTTTTAATTTGATTAAGATTATATAATATTATTATGTTGTTATCATGCTCGTCACTAATGAAATTAAATTATGAAATACAATTTTATTTATTTTTATAATCATAAGCTACAGAATAAATGGTACTTTTACAAGTAAATATTTTAAAATTAGGTTCTGGCCACAATTTTTTCAATTCCCGTAATATAAATTATATACCCTATTTATAGTTTTATTCTTAGTTCTTAGGAAATTTTCTTAGGAATGTTCTTATGAATAGAATCTTAGGAATAGAAATGTTCTTAGTGAATTTGTTAATTCACAAAAAATAAGGTACATAACATTACACTAATGTATTTTTTATAAATAAAAATTGTATTTTTTTACTAACAATTTATTGTCTTATTTATACCTATTAGTACAAAAACATCTGGAATAATAATGGCACATAATTTATTCTCTACCAGTCAACCTTAGGGTCAAGTAGAGAATTCAGCGATTAGTTACAGAAAAAATGTTTGTGTAAAGAAAACATACAGTTAATATCAATGTGTGTCCTTTTTTTAAGGGGGAAAACTCATCCAATGGCTTCTCCTGCCTTAGGCGAGTCGAGAGAGTGTCAAACTCTGACTGACTAAATACCACCCTGTTCTTACTCTTACTTTTCTAGCCGGAGATCTCGGGTAACCTGCTAGGCAGTCCACAGATCAATTTATGTCTTACCGCCGCGCCGTACTCAGAGTCATTAAAAGGTTATGTAACCCAGTCCTTAGCAATTGTTTCCTGAACAAAATCGTTATTAAGGAATAGTTTAAATAATCATTAAATGTCTCTGAGTGCAGCAGTTAGCACCAATTAACTGCGTTTTTACTTAAATCTCTTCCTATATTCAGTATCTCAAATCATTAGTGTGGTCTGTATCAGGTGATATTTGGAGTGGATGATCTGCCTCCACCAGGTCCGATCTAGCGCGCTCTCATGACCACGTAGAATTCGGAGGACGATGAGTCTTTCACTTAATCAGTTTATCCAGTTGGTGAAGGACCATGGGACACACATCTCACGCAAATATACCATCTTCATCTTCATAATCGAACACAGCCTATAAAAATGCACACATTGATCACCCTGCTTTATTAAGGTGGATTGACGATTTGAAACTTAACTATAGATATAATTAACTATCAAACCTAGCGAACTCCGTTTCGTCACCGATGATTTTCCCTGTTTTTCTGCTTTTCTAAATTTTCTTTTGAGAGACCCGAGACCTTTCCATCGAATGCAAAACTGTGGAAATCGGTTCGTGCGTTCTGGAGTTACTTTTTTATATTATAGATAATTGTCCCGATCGATCGATCGATTTCAATCACGGTGA
The DNA here is from genome assembly GCF_023101765.2 of Spodoptera frugiperda. Classification (NCBI taxonomy): domain Eukaryota; kingdom Metazoa; phylum Arthropoda; class Insecta; order Lepidoptera; family Noctuidae; genus Spodoptera; species Spodoptera frugiperda. The sequence goes on along the minus strand of NC_064229.1, from coordinate 7,159,473 downwards.
TCAGTCTGTCTAACTAGGCTAGCCCACTACGCAGAAGACAATATAAGAAGTATGTACGCAAACACAGGCGCAATTTCTGTTCCCTCACTCTCTGAACCCGATGGCACGGCATCGGCAAACCGACACAAAATATACCAATTTAATATTCCAAATATTGGTATATTTCAAATCAAATCAAATCAAATCACTTTAATGCATCCATAGTGTACAATTTGGTTGACAGTCTTACAGTGTTTGTTCCAACTATATTTACCTCTTCTATAAAATATCGAACGTTCCACATGAGGTTAAATATTTTGTGTTTATTGTAATAATATCCTGTCCCATAATCATAGTTTAATTTCCAAACAAATGCGGTTATTGTTCCACTAAACCATTGTTGTTCATCCGCCGAAGTGATCGTGCATAATGATAGTTAGACAAGTTTTTATTAGTAAGTTTCTTTGTTTTATCACTATCTTAGAAATATAGCAATATAATAAAAATGTTTTCCTTTGACAATACATAATTTTTTAATAATAATTTTGAGGGTGCTCTTCTGATTTCAAGCCGCAATTGGGGCTTGTAAGCATGAGTGAAGTGAAAATGAGCGACGATATCACGGATACAACGAGTCGACCATTTAATTTAAACTGATTATATGGAGCCGATATAGTGTTTATAATAAGCATACTAAACTAAACTACATAACCTGAGTACTTTTAATATTGTCAAACTAAATTGAACATTTTAGAGAATATTGAAAATCAAAAACCTAATATAGACTTTGAGTTAGTTTTGAGAAGTTTCAAAATTCATTGCATTGCTATTTGGTTTGGCTTTCAAGATTTTTAAATTTGTATTTTCCTTCTTTTAGGCCTAATATTGATTGGGTTAGCTGCTGAAGTCTGGTCACACATTGATATTGAAATGGAAGATTACTACTTTCCATTAGAACCGGTAATTTTTTGTGTATTCTTAAAACATAGAAATGGCTGAAGTATATTTTTCTTACATCAGTTTTGCAAAGGATCGATCTAAGTGAAGAGTTTTCATTTAACAGTCATAATTGTTCTACATTATTTAGTGTTAAGTAAGTCTTTTTAAGACAATTAGTTGTTTTAAGTTTTGTTTACTATTAAAGTTGGAATTATATCATGAGAATAAATTTTATGCATAATAAAGTCCATATTCTATTCTAGTATTAGGTAAATGTCCAGGAGTTAACGTTATTGAGGCTGTACCCTTAGTACAAGTTTGCTTTACGTTAAACGACAACGAATCGAGAGCGCGTTCGGCGTTCTGATTGGCCGACAAGAATGAACCAACCAATCACGGCCAATCAGAGCGCCGAACGCGATCTCGTTTCGTTTTCGTTTAACGAAAAGCAAACTCGTACTAATGGTACTGGTCGCTAGTAAATGCACAGAAAATTAATATTTTATCTGTAGATGATAAACTACTGCAAGTTTGCGGATCAGTGCCTGCACGACTTCGTGTCAGTCTGTGGCCAGGACAATCTGGGCATCACCAGGATGTTTGTTGATGTCTGTGACCTCAACGAATATAACTGTGATGAGAAGAAACGTAAGTATAATTTTATTGTAACTTTCGTGAGACATACTAAATTAATTATTATGTTATCGGCTTACTCACGTAACGGTTTGACGGCTGCAGTAGCAGCGCGACAATCGCCGCGTCGTGTGTCACGGAATGCTGCTCATGAATATGAGCCTCTAGCATGGCTTGAAATTAGTCGAGTTCCTCGTCAAAACGTTACGTGAGTAAGCCGCTAACGTAATAATTAATGAAACGTAAGTAGTTTTTAAATATAAATAAACATAATAACTTATATTGTCATAGTGACTGCCTCGTTGATCGAGTGCGACTGCCGAACAAGGGGACTCGGGTTCGATTCCCGGGTCGGGCAAAGTATTCTTCTCTCAGTTATTCGAAAATTTCTCAGTAGTAGCACGGAGTCTGGAATTGTGCCTAGGATATGGCAATAGGCTCACCCCCTTTTACATGAAAAGTGGGTGTAGTACCTAGACTAATTTTTTTTTACTTATATAAAAAAGCTAGCTTCTGCCAGCGGCTTCGTCCACGTTCCAGTGGGATAAACAGTTGTTGTATGTGTTATTTCTGATCATAATCTACCCCTGTTCTATTACCTCAATCCCCAGAGCCGTTATGAAGTAACTGAGCATCTAAAGAAACTAACAAACACACACAAAGTCACTCATAAACTTGTGTCTTACTCATTTATAAAAATACAAAAGTTAATTGATTTATATTTTCTTTATTTGCAGAATATCGACACGTTAAGCTGGACATATGTAAATATGAACTTGTTCCTGCCCCAGAATTCTTTTTTAATGGACCGTAATAAATAAAAATTGTTGGGTAATTTTATCATACAATGTCAATTCTAAAAATAATTGAGCAGTCTATTAATCGAATGAGCGGTAAAAATTACGGAATGAGCGGTTCGATAAATAGTTCGGCAGATCATAGCGAGCGGTGATATGTTACTTATGGTGAATTATGTAGGAAATGATGATGGTGAACTTGTAGTGACCCATACATAATTCTGATCAAAGTAATTTGCTATAGTTTCTGTAACAATTAAATAATAATGTAATATGCTGTGCAACAAAAGTTAGTGACAGAAGCTGCGGTGGTGAGCGAAAGCCGTCTGTGACGATTAGCGCGCGTGGGGCCGCCGGAGGCCCGCAGCGCCGGAGCCATGACAGAAACCCTGCCTTCTGCTTCTTTTTCATTTTACTACCTCATAAAATTGCTTAGAATGATATTTCTTACCGACAAATTCCGATTTATTACTGCCCACACGGAACCGCTCGTTTAATATTTTTTACCGCCCATATAATTATTTTTCTAATCAATTATATATTCACAAATCCATTTCATTATTTTTTATTACTCATTTTTGTATACTATACTGCTTAGTTTTAACTGCTGAATTTGTTTCTAAACGTGTCATTTACAATTTTTTTACTTACCATAACTGCTAATTACAACTGCCACTGTAAATGAGTGCCTTTTTTAATTAAGGTTATATAATGTTATTGTGTTATATTTTCGACAGTTATAAAATGATATTATGAAAAATAAATGCCTTTTTTTATGGTACACCTAAGCCGGTAAAGGAGCAGACGGACCTGATGGTAAGCATGGACAACCAAAGTGCGTTGCCAGCTTTTTGAAGGTAAGGAATTTATGTTGTTGGGGGATTGGGAAGGGTAATTGGGCCTCCGGTAATCTTACTCACACAACGAAACACAACGCTAGGGTTATTTCACGTTAATAGAGATCTTTGCACAGGAGCGGTGCGCAAACGCAAACAGCAGCGGTACGGACAAACTTGTCATATTTGACGTCACAACCTACGCATGCGCACACGTTTCAAACATTCCAAGAATTACTTATACAAATACTGCTTATGTAACTTATGCTACATTACGCGAACTCATTTTTGAGACTAAATAAATAAATTCAAAATAAAAAAAAGGAAAACACGCTTTTAGTAATTGTGTCATTATACATTTATTTTACAATTTCAGTGCAGTCTTAAGGTACGCGTCCATAGGCCCGCATCGTACGCATCGCACGCACGAACGAACGGACTTTAGTTTGTCTTGTATACCTGCATCGTCCGCATTGTACGCACCGCACCATCAGCAATGCCTACATGCGATGCGTGCTGATGACGTCATACGGAATGCGTACGATGCGTGCGATGCGTACGATGCAGGCCTGTGAACGCTTACTTTTAGTAAGGGTACTATTGTTTACCCTTTGATTACGTAGATGAAAAAAGGTGTTAGTTTAAAAGTTTAGTTTTTATTTACTTTTCCAAAAATTGACCATGTTTGTTTTTTATCCGTTACCATAGTAACCGTCTCGTGCAATTTCTCCTTACCTCAATCTCGTAAGACCGCTTAGTTTGTTCCTGCGTCTTCATAAAGATAACACTAGAGTGCTCTTGCGCATGTCCCATTACGCGTGCGCACAATGCTCAATTAATAACTCGGCAGATATCGGCTGTCTTCGGCAATGTTCGGCATGTCGAAGCCACTCATTGCACAAGTACATTGCAGATAAAATTGAAGAGTTAATTGGTTGTTTGAACACTATTTGGTTTTTTAAAAACAAAGGGTTTATTTCAAAGTATAGTTGATTTTTAACCGACTTAAAAAAAGTCTCAGTTTGGTTTGACCTGTTTGTATATATATATATATGAATGTGATCAAAATTGATATTAGTTTTTACCTTCATTATTGAAGACAAAATTTATTAATTCAAATTAAATTTCAAGTGTATGATTTTATTTTTTTCTTATATTGATTTATCTCCTCATCCCAAATACTTTCAACATTCGATATAAAATCACAGATTAAACCATTATTTGCGATAACAACTAAATTAAATTACAATTAAAAATGATAACAGAATAAAATTAATGAAATCGCTCAGAGGGACCACCTGCAAAGCGACGCGTGCGCATCGAATAAATCATTTACAAAGCGGATGTTTAAAACTGTTCATTAAACTAGCCTGTCTTAGAATAAAGGAAGAGGATTATGAGTTCAATGAAATTATTCGGAAACATCAAAGTAACTTTTAAATTATTTATTTCTTGACACAATTACCGACTAATTTAATCTTTTAACCGACTTTAAAAAGGAAGGAGGTTTGTCAATTTTATTAATAACTAGCTTTTGCCCGCGACTTCGTTCGCGTGGAATAGTGACTTCCGGCAAATTTTTGGTTTTAACCACATAGTTCCCGATCTCGCGGGATCTCTTCAAAAATGAGATGTGGAAGATATTCCAGGGAACTCTTCAAAAATCAACATAATGAGCTCTGCGTTTGAATTTAATAGATGTATACTCACTTAGGGCATTGAAAAAATAGTTTAAAAACGGACTTAAACTAACTTAAAACTAAAGAAAGCTACGAATTACGAATTTATAACAATTAAAAAAGAAACTATATTACAACCTATCCTCTATGCTATAATAACCAAGCTTAAACTAAATAATTTAAAAGAAACGACTTAAATCTAATCTAATTAATTTATAAATTAGACTTACAATTTTATTAAAAAAACTAACTACAGTAACTACTAATAATCGATATCAAACTAAACCTACGTTAAATATGTAGTTTAACCAAAAAACCAGGAAAACCCAACAAATAAACTTATTAATTGACAAATACAACGAAACCAATTTAGAATATACGAAACAGCAGGACCACTACAGACAAATAATCATACGACTGATAATACACTTTTTCTACGATAGTACCGAAGCGCTCGGCCGATACCCAACCAAATGAATGTAAGGCCTCGGCCTCGAATTTTGCGGGCAGCGGGGCGGCAGCGGCGGCGGCGCGGCAGCGGCAGGATCTTTTGCGTATAATCAAATGGACCGGTTTTCGAAAACAGCGGCGCGGGAGCGGCGCGGGAGCGGGCAACGAGCGGTGCACTCCAGTCAAGCGGTGACCGCCCGCGTTGCGCGTCTGCATTGTAGTATAGTGTTGTGTACCTACATTTTTTTTTGTGACGTATCAAAATGTCCTCGGACGTGCAAGAGCAAATGATTTCGGCAATCTTTGAGAGGACACCCATACGGAACAGCAAAGATGTGAACCATAAAAATAGAAGAAAAATTAACCAATTATGGGAAGAAATAAAAAACGAACTGAATATTGAAGACTAAAGCAAAAACTGAAATCACTCTTGATAGTTTCAAGAATATAGTCAAAAGTTTCTACACTCATTCTAGTGTAGTCGTAGAATTTGTCGGAATTTTGTCTTTGTTCTTCATAATTTCGATAAAACTCGCCATTTATTTTCCTTGCCCTATAGTAGGTCTTCTTCTTTTGCCCACAGTAAATCGAGCGTTAGGAATAAATTTGAATCAAAAAGATTTCGTTCGCTAATAAAAACAAATATCTCGACAACACAACGACGAACACAACACTACACCGCTGTAGTGCCGCGCGATCTGCCCGCTAGTTTCGAGAACGGGTCCGCCGCCGCCGCCCCGCTCCCGCTCCCGCGCCGCCGCCGCCCCGCTGCCCGCAAAATTCGAGGCTGAGGCCTAACGAAACCATAGCGCGATCTATTTCGATCCCAACGCCATCTATCGAGGATAAAGACAACTTGGATTATTTATTTATACTCCGTTCGGGCATTTTCTTTGTACTAAAAGTTTAATTATATTGATATTATTTTTTTCATACCTTTTTACTATTTATTTACTTTTTTTCGATGAATTAAAACAATAACATGAACCGAAGTCGTGTAACGATCGACATAGAATTATCTATACTCCGTTAGAGCATTTTCTTTGTACTAAATGTTTTATTATATTGATATTATTTTTTTCATATTTTTTACTATTTATTTACATTTTTTCGATGAATTAAAACAATAACATGAACCGAAGTCGTGTAACGATCGACATAGAATTATTTATAAATAATTTATTTCTTATTTTTATTTTTTTATTTTTGAAATAAAAATATATCTATGTCCTTTCTAAGGTTCTAAACTATATTTGTACCAAATTTCAACCAAATCCGTCAAATAGTTGCAGAGATTAATGGTATAAGCATAGAATGTTCGACGTGATTCTTTAATTTGACATAACTTTTTTATTTATGAACCGATTGACATGAAACAAACACTAAATGTAAATTTAAGCATCCCACAATATATTCGTGAAAACCGCATCCAACTCGGATCAGCCGTTTCTGAGATTAGCGCGCATAGACGAACAGACAAACAGACAAAAAAAAAGTTAATCACATTTTTGGGTTCGACATCGACATAACAATAACCCCTGCTATTTTTTTTATTTTTATTTTCAATGTACAGACAGCACTTTTCTACGATTTTATTATATGTGCGAGTCGGACTCGCCCATGAAGGGTTCCGTAACAGCAAGTAGATGACATAATATAAAAGTTATAAAATAACTTGGTTTTACATAGTGTTTGTATGAACGACAAAGTTATATTTGCGGTTTTTGAAAATGTTTTATTTTTTAAAAACTAATAATGATATCTGGTTCAAACCAATTTTCGTTGTTAGTTTCTATTGAAATCTACAGCATATATTTTTTTTAGTTTTCTCACTTTCTTATTTTAAAAGTTAGAGGGGGGGGGACACTCATTTTTCCACTTTGGAAGCGTCTAACTTTCAAACGGTTGATTTTGACGAAAAATGGTTTTAGGAACCTTAATGTCTTTTTTAAAGACCTATCCATAGATACCCAACACGGATATGTTAGCTGAAAAAAAAATTTTTTTTAATCAGTTCCATGTATGGAGTAAAATTCGAATAGCGGTTACCGAAATACATCAACCTACAAAGTTTCAACTATGTAGGCCCAACAGTTTCGGAAATAAATGGCTGTGACATACGGACGGACGGACAGACAGACATGACGAATCTATAAGGGTTCCGTTTTTTGCCATTTGGCTACGGAACCCTAAAAAAGAAACTATATTACAACCTATCCTCTATGCTATAATAACCAAGCTTAAACTAAATAATTTAAAAGAAACGACTTAAATCTAATCTAATTAATTTATAAATTAGACTTACAATTTTATTAAAAAAACTAACTACAGTAACTACTAATAATCGATATCAAACTAAACCTACGTTAAATATGTAGTTTAACCAAAAAACCAGGAAAACCCAACAAATAAACTTATTAATTGACAAATACAACGAAACCAATTTAGAATATACGAAACAGCAGGACCACTACAGACAAATAATCATACGACTGATAATACACTTTTTCTACGATAGTACCGAAGCTCTCGGCCGATACCCAACCAAATGAATGTAACGAAACCATAGCGCGATCTATTTCGATCCCAACGCCATCTATCGAGGATAAAGACAACTTGGATTATTTATTTATACTCCGTTCGGGCATTTTCTTTGTACTAAAAGTTTAATTATATTGATATTATTTTTTTCATACCTTTTTACTATTTATTTACTTTTTTTCGATGAATTAAAACAATAACATGAACCGAAGTCGTGTAACGATCGACATAGAATTATCTATACTCCGTTAGAGCATTTTCTTTGTACTAAATGTTTTATTATATTGATATTATTTTTTTCATACCTTTTTACTATTTATTTACTTTTTTTCGATAAATTAAAACAATAACATGAACCGAAGTCGTGTAACGATCGACATAGAATTATTTATAAATAATTTATTTCTTATTTTTATTTTTTGATTTTTGAAATAAAAATATATCTATGTCCTTTCTAAGGTTCTAAACTATATCTGTACCAAATTTCAACCAAATCCGTCAAATAGTTGCGGAGATTAATGGACGAAATCTAATCTAATTAATTTATAAATTAGACTTACAATTTTATTAAACAAACTTACTACAGTAACTACTAATAATCGATATCAAACTAAACCTACGTTAAATAGTTTAACCAGAAAACCAGGAAAACCCAACTAATAAAATTATTAATTGACAAATACAACGAAACCAATTTAGAATATACGAAACAGCTGGACCACTATTGTTTACGAAACCGCATTGAACATGCGCTGTATGTCCGGAATAAATTTATTTTTTATTTTTTGATTTTTGAAATAAAAATCCTATGTCCTTTCTAAGGTTCTAAACTATATCTGTACCAAATTTCAACCAAATCCGTCAAATAGTTGCGGAGATTATTGGTATAAGCATAGAATGTTCGACGTGATTCTTTAATTTGACATAACTTTTTTATTTATGAACCGATTGACATGAAACAAACACTAAATGTAAATTTAAGCATCCCACAATATATTCGTGAAAACCGCATCCAACTCGGATCAGCCGTTTCTGAGATTAGCGCGCACAGACGAACAGACAAACAGACAAACAGACAAACAGACAAACAGACAAAAAAAAAGTTAATTACAGTTTTGGGTTCGACATCGACATAACAATAACCCCTGCTATTTTTTTATTTTTATTTTCAATGTACAGACAGCACTTTTCTACGATTTTATTATATGTATATAGATAAATATGTTTTTTAGTCGATTTGAATAAAAATGAGGATCTCAGTTTCAACTGTATGTACGTATGTTTGTGTGCGATTATTTCTCGTATTTGGCAGAATCGATTTTGAAGCGGTTTTCTTCCCAGGTTTCCTTACGATGTCGTGTCTAAATTATCTTAGAAAGCACATATAACTCAGCTCAACTCATTAAATTTATTGTTTAATCCGTTCTCATAATAAATTATTACGATTTGTTCCGAAAACAATTGCTAGGGAATAGTTTAAGTAAACATTAACTGAAGTAAAACTGAAACTGAGTACAAAAGTTACTGTATTTTCTCTAATGTTAAATTGCATTAAAATAATCTTGTAGCCATTACACTACATTGAAATTGACCACAAGTACACAGTCTTTGTTCCAAGATTAGATTCCTTAAGCTTAATGCTTCTGATATATACAGTGGTTTATTATTTCTACCTCCTTACAGTAAGGTCCGGGCTGAAGGTTAGAGGTAAAGGATTTAGTACAAAATACTAGAAGTAAGTCGATTTAAATAATCTGGAATGATAAGACATTACATGTTAAGAAAGTTAGAAGATAAATGCTAAGAGGAGAAATTTTACTTTTTTCATGCTTGGTTGTTGTAAGGGTTCATAGACGGTTGGTTTTAATTTCGATTTCGAAATTAAAAATAGAAATGCTACTTCGTTGATCGAGTGATCGTATAACTGCTGGCCAAGGGGACTCGGGTTCGCTTCATGGGTCGGGCAAAACATTGCTTGTCTTTTTTCGTTTTTTTGAAAAATCGCTGTAGTAGCACGGAGTCTGGAATTGTGCCCTTTATATGGCAATATGTTCACTCCCTATTACATGGAAAAAAGTGCGTGTACATTGTATAGTAGCATTACTGCCGTAATATGCATCTATGCCTATCCTTGGGGTATAAGGTGTAACCATACATAATAATTATATAAGATTGAACGTTGCTACAGTAACTTTAAACAGCCTTAAAATGACAATATCTATGTTTTTTCGTAACATTTGATACAGTTTCCAGTTTCGTATATCGGTGTGTGTGTGTTTGCACAGATGTCGGCGCGCGCGCACCCGGCCCTATTACCATATATGTGATAATGCGGTTTGAGGAAAATGCCGAATTTTGACTCAAAGCCGACAACGGGTGACATCGCTCTTCATGTGTTAAAATCAATTTGACAACTCGGATCTCTCGTTCTTTTAAATAGAGTGTGACAAGGATAAGGATATGTAGTTAGTGTTAGTATTGACACAAACGGTTGACTTGTGATCGTTACAGTTCTGTCAATATTTTATGTGACAATATGAAAAGGTTATGTCAAAAGTAAGGTTACAACAGTAGCATTGACATGATGTTACAGAAGCTATCGATCGTCCTGTGACCAGTAGAACAGATAGCTGGTAGAGATATGAAAGGTAAAGGGCTCAAAGTAAGTTGAAATAAGATAGTAAGAAAACAAATCCGTTTTATTTTTACTTCGTTACGCCTTTTATCCCCGAAGGGGTAGGCAAAGGTGTACATTATGTCACGTAACTTTACGATGTACACCAATTTTCACAATTCATGTTGTAATTCCCATGTTGTAAGCCTATTGCCGTATACTGGGCACGTTTACAGACTCAGTGCTACTACTGAGAAATTTTCGAAAACCCGAAAAAAGCCCATATATGTATAAATCAGCCATATACAAAACACACACAACGACATATCTAAATTATACTGACCAATAGAATGCAGTTTCATATTTTATCCGACCAGTAAAATGTCACCTCAGTACCTAGGATAAATGGAGTATAATTTTAAACATTTTAGGATAACAGTGGCTATCTAAAAGGTTGTCAATGTATTTTTATTTTATATTATACGTAGGATCTTAAATTAGCATATCATTATAATGTTAATTTTCAGACTAGGTACATAGTACGCTGCAATGTTTTGTAATCGACGTCATCCTTTTTTCATGAGTGGTCTAAAATATAAACTTTTGCGTTCAGTCTGATGTTTCTTTTCTTAAGTATCGTGAAACTCAAAATTTAGATTATACGACTTGCTTTATATGTTTGACGAGGTACTTGTTTAGTTTTCGATAACGGTGGGGTTTACATCAATTAGCTGCATGCGCGATCGTCGCTTTTTTCTTTACAAAAGTTTATACAAAAGTCATGTATCATTGGTATGGGTCAATCGTACTGGTGGTATTGGATTGAGTCTTATAACGATGAGAATAGTAGGTACAATATCCGACGAGAAATCAGTATACAGTTCCTATTGCAAGAAAATTTGGAAAATAGAAACATTCACTACATAACATCTTTCTCACGACTCTGGGTTCGAACTCGAGAATGTAATTAAAGCTACTTGGAATGTGATATCCCCGTAAGTGGATTGTGGACAGTATCCTATATCGATTTTGTAAAGTAATTTAAAAGTATTTTAAAGATTCCATAAAACATTAGGGAATGAATACAATTAATTAAATATTCGTTTATCGCTCTCGCTCACAACTGGAGCCACACACAGCAGCAAGGCGCTACCTCCTTGTACCAACACCGGTCGAAGTAAACACCGCGGTCGCCTTGTTAACCTAAAACGTTAACAAGGATCGGTCAGCACTTAGCTGTGCCCTGTTAACTCGGTGGACAAAGCACGGATTTGTTTACAACGCCTAGTTGCAGCGTAAGTGGGCTAATTGTTGATAGAATGTCGGTTGTACCTGCTACAACCTCTGTGTGTAGTTTGTTGCAAATGTTAATGGCGTTTTTAGAGTTTAACATTCTTGATTTAAATTATTGTGTTCAACGTATAGTTCTTATTTTTCTTTTTTATACTTTTTTTCAATACTTAAACATTTTTTTTTTTTCGTATGAATCCATATCAATATAATACATATTCTGTACAAAATATCTATCTACAAAATATCTGTCTTTGTTTTTTAATACAACATTGCCACTATACGTAGCAAGGTATCCTAAAATGGTTAATTCATCAGAAATGTAAGTCGATAACAACAATATATATTAAAGGTAAATATGTAGGTAGGTATGAATCATTAAACATTCCTAGTATAGTAATATAATTATGCATATTTAAATTTTTTCCTTTGAATTTTTTCTCTTAACGTGAAATATTCGGGGATTATACACTCAAGGTACACGTCATAGTAGTGCCAATTTGCTCGACTTATTATTTGCAAATAATTTGTATGTGTATTGCAAATATATAGGACAAATATCCGGTCTATTATAGAGGCTGGTGTCGACGTAGGTATAGATCACACGCTAATATGCACCATTTTAGCGCCGTTGGGAGCAAAGGGTAATTTCGTTTACGGATCTTATATATACGTAGGCAATGACTCTTAAATCTTAAGTTATTTTTTAAGTCATTCTCAATTTTAGGTCCTACAAGATACGGTACATTTATAAAGGTAAATTTTTCAATTAACAGATATTTCTTGTCAGTACTATAAAATCGGCATTTGACAGTCTCTACTGTGTAAGAATGATCAAATATTAAAAACTCCTGCGGTAATATTTATCTGGTGTTGGAAAAATCAGTCCAGATAAAAACAAAAATATAAAAAAAAAACACACGAATCTTTTTAGAGTCCAATAACTGAACGGGGCCTGAATAAATTTGAAAAGTCAACTCGTTTGCAGTACGAGAGTGACTATTCTGTTTGCTCTCCACAGAGTAAACAAGAACTTTAATTAAGAGTGCAGCCAGCGGGGTTTAAAGTGGGGTTGCCGTAGGGGTGCGACCTAAGTGGGGCTGTGTTGACCTCACTGCACTGAATTTTATGCCGCATGTTAGAAACTCTTTGGTAAATTGCAAAGAGGTTTGTAGTGATACAGATCTTTTTTTAAATGTCTGGCTTTGATGTTGTTTAAATGTTTGAATTAGGAATGAATTTTATTCTTTTATTGTATAAATTACATAAGAATAATGCAACATACTGAGTAACATACAGTTCAAATATATTATATTTAGTGCCTGTTTCACCACCTTCATATAAGTGCATGATAAACTTATGTGACAGATAATGCATACAAATTACGTTATTAACTCAAAGTTATCTGATACTTAGCAGCTATCCAGACATTGTGAAACAAGTCCTTAGTATAAGATAGTGTTCGACTAAAAATCGTCCTAAAATATTTATTTAAAAATACATTTCCCCTCTTATTTAAAAAAAAAAACACATAGCTACATCAACTAAAATCACAAACAATATAGTTAATTTTACACCAAAACTTAATAAAATATAAGAATGAAAGCAAGAAAGAGACAGAGACACCCAACCTCTCTTTCTAAAGCAAATATTAATTCACAAACCAAGATCCGATATCGCACTGTGCAGTCTCACGGATTGACGCTCGTTAATTCTTAAGTCCACGTAATTAAAGATATGGTAGAAATAAATAAATGTATTAGATGAATGAGTTACGATGCCTCGCGGACCGCGGCTAATAAAACAAATGAAGAGTCGGCGATGTAGTGTTGTATGTAGGAACTGTGCAATGGAGAAAGATGGGTAAGTTTAGAATTGGGTATTTTGGATTGATAGGTAACTTGTTTACAAATGATTTGGGATAAAGATTGAAGTCTATTTTCCTTGTCTTATATGTTAGCTATAGATACCTATATACCTACTCTACAATATGTCATTTTTAGCATTGTGCAGTTGTACGCAAGATTTTGTCTTACCGAAATATTAACTAACTTTATCATTAACAATTTTACCTTTATTTACACAACGGAAAACATTAATCCGCGACTTACCCAGGTTTCTGTTTGTGTGTGGTGCGCAAGAGTTGGTCCAAAGCAATTGATTAGCCGGCGCCCTTTGAGCGCTGCGCCGACGCTCACAACAATTTGCTCGCGGCCCGACCGCCCTAATTTTAATGGGCTTATAAAATTTATATTTAATGTATTTATCATGCATTGGATTTATATGGATATGGTTAATGGAAAATGAATTGGAAGTTGTTGGTTAATAATTATTGTCTGAAGATACAAAGCAAATAAAGTTGTATGATAAAACACGTTGGTAAACATAATTTAATACTTACTCTGCTACCAAGTAATTTGAGAGTTGAGAGAGAGAGAGTGGAAGTAACCATCCTTCCACTCTCAAAACTAAGCCTTTGCACAGTAGCGGGACGACTACGGTTATATATAAAATCAATTCTAAAATAACTGTTACCTTAATCTTTTCTTTTGACACAAATCGTCTAAATTAGCATTTAAGTATATCCATTGAAATACATAGTACCTACACATCGAAATAACAAATTTTAATTAAAACACTACCATTCCTTATACTCCAGGTCTGACATCTAAAAAAACAATAATTTAATAACCAATTCGAACAATAAACAAAAGAAAAATCAAGAACTATGACGTCATCGCAGTCCAATCCACTTGTTTCTTCCGTGATATGACTAAGTATACTCGCGGTATTGTTTTATTGTGGTGTACGTGCGGTGTGCATTGAGCGCGTACTTACGTCCGTCCGCGGCGTCTAGGTGGCATCCAACCTGCTATGGATATTTCCAAGTACTTAGCAAACTGACTTAATGTGGGTATAAGTCAACTTTGTTAGTATTTTTGGCGAAATTTTTAATGTAACTATCTGTCATGTCATCATCTGTCATGTTGGCTAAGTAAAACTCGTTGTCACTAAATTCTAAATTTTAAGAAATACTTGAACTTGTAATAACTCGTTATCATAAGAATCCAACTTAGATAGGCAGCGTTCGGGAAACTGAGCTAATAGTAAGTGACATTTAGTGTCAATTTTGTTCACGAACCAATAAGTGACACCTACGAATGCGGGTGAACCCGCTGTCAGAAGCCAGTATGTATTATAATTTAATTAAAGTTTTTCAGCAATTGGCATGCAACTCTATTTTTCAGTTCAAACAATTATTTCAAACAACTTAGTTTCAACTATATTACATCCTAAATCCTCGATAATAAATATATATCTTATAGTTGGATACTGCAATAAGCACTACTCTCATTTATATCTGAAAATTAATTGTGAGCGAGACTTCAGTCGGGAAATCAATTCGTAGTCACGAAGGCGGAAAATTAAGCCTAGATCCAATGACGCAGTTCTAAATTGTAATACTGAAGTCATAGGCCGAGAGCCTACGACGCCCAGACTTTTGTTATTTCATAAAACCGTAAATATTTTCTACGTATATCTCCAACATAGGTAAGGTAGAAACATGAGGGACTATATGTATGTATAATATATTATTCTACATGTGAAAAAGGTGTGTAACTTTGTACCTCCATAGTACCTAGAATTCGTTACAGAATAAAGCTCCTTTAATAGTTACGTGACCTGAATGTTAGTTTTCGAACCAATAGTTTATTGGCCTAAAAATCGGTAAACCAATTTGTAAAATGCTTATGTTATTGTCCCTGATCGTTTTTACCTATGTTAGGGATATGCATAGAAAAAAATTCCACAACGTCACGCCTTTTATCCCCAAAGGGGGTAGGCAGAGCTGCACATAATGGCACGTAATTAAAAAAATATCGTAATTAATTAAAAAAAAACAGGTTTTATAAAATGACGAATGTTTGGGTGTCGCGGGCTCTGGGTCTATAATATAGGTAATCTTGATTTAGGATTCTAGACTGTAAGTAATTTTTATGGACGTCGTCCTTCCATTAGAGTCCTTTGTCAGGAAAAGTATTACTCGCCAAAGGGTAGACAGACAGAATATACTTTAATCCTCAAGTAAAGTAGAGTTAAGGACGAGTTTGGTTTGTTGTCATCTACCAACTAGAACCATTCTAGGCAGGTAGAGAATTTAATAAAGTGAAATGTTCGAAAATACTTTTCGTTATTCGCAAATCGAACCCAGCTCCGGCTCAAAGCAGGAGAAGGAACGGGGTGGTTTCTAGTCAGTATGAGTCTGATATTCCATTACATTCATTGGTTGATTTAGCCCCTCAAAAAAGGCTATTTGTCCTTGGTATTACTCTAAGAACAGTCGCCGAATAAGTCTAACCTGTGTAAGTAATACGATTTAATAAAAAAACCTAATTAATATTTCTTCTATACAACATTTTATGTGTAACCCTAAACAATATAATTAAAAAAGAATCTCTTCCAATACTACTAGATAGCTCAACACTAACAAAGTAAGGCTGCATTCACACTGAGCTTCAATGGTTCTCTCATTAATGTACTAGAACTACATAAACAATACAATTTAAAAAAAATGTCTTCCAATACTAGATAGCTCAACACTAACAAAGTAAGGCTGCATTCACACTGAGCTTCAATGGTTCTCTCATTAATGTTGTAGAACTATATCTATATGTACTATAGTGGTCCATTGATAGGGTGGTGGTGAATGCGACACGTGCAGCGAACCCCAGACCTACCCCACAAGTAGGGGAAATCGATGGGTGCACACACGCAGTGCCGCGCATGCGTGGCGGAAAGCTCGCAAAGTACTGGCGGTGAGAAAAGTCGTTGGGATTGTGCTTTTGTTTTTTATTTTATATTTGGTGCTTTTTTGTTTTAATGTATTTTGTTTTCGTTGTAATTTAACTCGTCATGAAATAATATTTAGTTACTATATAAATAGTAACAGTTTAAATTCTTATATACAATTGAAGAACGAAATATAATTAAATAAGTGTTTGAATTTGAACCGTTTATAAGGATTTTACTTCAAATTGTGATGAATTGAAATTACACTTACTTACCAGAACTTTAATTAACTTTAATTAATACGAAAGGTTTAATACCTTTATAAAATTATGTTAGGAACATTTTGTGAACCGGGTAGATAATGCATGATTGAGTAACAAAATAAAATCAAATTTATTTAATTACATATTTGTAACATCGAGCTAAACTTAACTTCCACAAACAATACAACATTTACAACCAAATTTACCTCACACATACACACAAAACGCCTTACCAAGAATTTGACTCGTTCAACATGAACTTTTAAAGATAAACAACGTCAATAACTGAACAGAAAAACTTTGGTATCATTTGCCAAAAAGCTCGCTCGAAGCTATTCTGTGCGCGATGTTACTGCGGCCGACTCCAGTCACACTTTGCGCCAACACCGCTACCGAGCTCGCGTGAAGCCAGTCCACTTTGAAAATAGAACCATCCTGTATATTAATTGATTCCGTTCAATTACTCTGTGTGTTAAGGGAAGATCATGTAAGTACAATATTCGATTGTTTTTTTAATAGTATAAAGTTTATTTTTGCTTGTTTTTCATTTTTGAGCCGGCTGTTCAGTTGTTTGTGAATGGAAAATTGTTTTTCATTTAGTTTTTTTTGTTCCGTATTTTTCTTTCACGTGTTGTCTGTCATTCTTTATAGAGAAAAATTGTGTACCATTTGTGTCGACATTTTTATGTCAAATTAAATATTTGTGCAATAAAATTATAGTACTTTTAAGTGCTTTCCGTGATAGTCGGTTTCTGAAAAAATGTTCATGAATATTGCGTGATAGAATATTATAGTATCTGCAACAAATTAAACGATACAGTCTATAGTCATGTTTGAAGCAACAGTTACTAATCTATAAGTTGCGGTTGTTTGAATGCAGTGAAAGCTTTTACGCTATTTGTAGTAGTTTTTATAGGTCAGTATCAGTGAGATATGATAGTGCCATAGAGTGACATAATTAATTATTTTCATAATTATAATATCGCGATAACAAAATTATTTAATGCTTTTAATTTTTTTTCATTACAACGTTATTGATAAAGGCCGTCCCCGTTAGTACGTTTACTGAGCATAAGAGTTTGGCCTCGATTCATGTAATGGTAACTATGGTATTAAGGCTTTTCCATTTTCCTATTATAGAGTACGTAATATGAAAAATAATAATTAATTTCGTGGCGACCCGCAGGGTCGTGGTGGCCCGAAGGTTTAAAACGTCCGCTTCTCATGCATGAAACTACGAGTTCGAAACCTACTAAGTGCCAATGTGATGTTTTTCGAGCAAGTGTGGTAGGCGAAGAGGCCTTTGGTCAGTAGTGGCCACTCATGGGCTTGTGATGTGTTTCTAAATAGGATAAAGTCTGAAGGAATGAGCCAGGTTACACGAGATAAAACATTCTAACAATGTACTATGAATACAGGTTTTCTGAATTTTACTCTATATTTTTTTACAGATGACATTTTTATCGTCCCACTTTTTACGTTAGCATATTGAGTTTCATGAAACTAGGTAATAAATGTTAATAAGTATAAAATAATCTTTATCTAAAAATGAATATCAAAGGAAACGACGTTACAATTTTACTTCGTCCCTGAAAAGATAAGCTTTCAGTTTTCTTCATGAAGTCTTCAGTCGTAAATGTTGCTTACATTTTGATTAGCTCGTGGTCGCCCGAGTTTTCAAGGTCACGTATTATATTATAAAGAAAAAGTTAGTCCTTTGTTCTTCTTTTTTAAATAACTAGTTGGATATGAAAATAGGTTAGGAAATTGGATTTTCTGAGGGAGTAGGTGGAGTTGTTCTAGGTCTACAGCAGTCTTCTTCTCTTCTTAACTACTTACATAGTTGTATCGAATAGAAGAAGCAGATAAGTTTACTGGCTCGTTGGCAGAGTCATCGTGACAGCGGCTATTGAAAAAGGATTACATGGTTAGTTTCTCAGGTCGGGTGAATTATTATTGGTGCTTTTAGGAAACCTTCTTCAGTTTCTTGGCATTGTTTTGTGTTTTACTTAACCATTAATTTCATGCATTTATTACTAGACTGGTCTCTTGTGTCTCCATAAAGTATCCAATTGAAAATGCATACAATCTCTGCATTTGGTAGAAAATTTCCGCATAGTCCGTGGTTGTCTCGTTTGCCACAATAATGACGTCAGTTGGCACGTTGCCATGTTTTCCTCTATTGATTTGGTCCATCAGAAAAAAGGTTTTATTATTGTATTTTAGATCTTTCGATTTTACCCATATTGTAGATACCTTCACGTGTTCTTAGGAACTCTTCAGCTTTAGTCTTTATTTCTAAGGTATTGCTAAAATGCTTTATAGGATGATCGTACCTTGTGGATATTTTCAGCAAGTACTTGTAAATTATCACTTACCTTTGGGAGACCAGAAGATTCTCGAAATCTTTGACCTAAAACTCAGAAATTAATCGATACTATAATATTTGTCAATTAACATAAAACATTAAAACTTCCGTGTAGTGCGCTTAGGAGAGAGCTGACGGAACACCTGATGCTAAGTTAGAGTTAAACCATTAGAAGGGTCAATTAAAAATAATTAGGCGTAATGTAGCACTAAACTAACCCCTAACTTGCAATGTTAAGTATAACTTTTAAGTAACAGAAAACAAAAACGACATTAGTGATATCTTTGTTAGCTTAGGAGTATTTTTTTTAATTTAGGAAGGGTTTGTGAAAATGGGTAACAAACACCCCTATAACAATTCACCGCCAATCGATTTGTTAAGTGAAAACGATATGCATGAATCAAACGCTCATTATAAAATCGATATACTTGGTTCATTATCAAGGTTAAACGCTGAAACCGTGTGAGTTTCACATGCATTGTAGGAACTGTTATATTATTCAACAAGGTTGACGATTTCCCTTGCGATGTCGACTCTATGTCGGCTTAAGTTAATTTTCCATGTGCTAATGTTAAATGTCAAGGAGTTTCTTGGATCTATTCCTGTTGCTAGTTATATTCTGCACTGCAGATTTTAAGATAGTTTTGATTTTCAGATAAAATGCAGTTTTACTGTGATATAAACATTTTCACTTATAGTACAGAGTCTAGTATTTTGGGATGTGTTTGACCATAAGTTTTTACGCATTTACAATGATGGTCTAATAAAATGTTGTTAAAAGTGTAAGTGTTATGTATAATGTGATGATGGACATTATTCATGAAACTTCCTTATTACGTTTATATGATCAAGTGGGTTCATAGGAAACTGGTGTTTAATCTAACTGCACTATGCGTAATTGTGATGTCGTCTTTCTAATTATTTTCCAGTCATTCACTCTTGTTCTCTCCCTAGGGGGCTATAATTGCCACCCTAGATGATTTAATGAAGCTAATGGTTTTCGTTTAATTCCTTTTTACAAAGTCGTTAACCTCGAACTAGCTTATGTTACAAACAAAACATTAATTCTATTAGTACGGTCATTAAGGCTTGTGTTATATACGATAATAATATTATATTGTTTTTTTTTTCATAAATTGTAATGCACAAGACTTTAGAGTTCGAATTCTAAGCTCGACTAATATCATTATAATATTCAAAATAAATAAAATAACAGATTTTTAAGGAAATCTGAAATTACATTTAGATAATAAAATAAATGGAATAACACTCTTTCGGGAAAAAAGGTTTCTTCATATGATTCTAACAATTTAACAACAAAAAGAAAACACATTTCTTACAAAAACTCGAAGGTTTATTGACCCTAATACAACCACACCTTTGTTTGCACTTAGTTTAAAAGAAAGAACTAGGTATAGCGTGACTACATCGCAGTAACAAGTAGCTACTAGTACTTGAACACAATTGATTAAAAGATTATGTGTAAAATATGAACTACTATTATGATGAACAAGTGTACTAAGTCTTTGGAATAGAAAAACAAACCTTAGGTTTTTAAGGTTGAGGTACTATTTTGAATACTCTCAATGTCTCAATTGATTGTAAGTTAGTAGAATATAATCTGAAATTGCATGAAAATTAAATAGCATCGTCATTTATGTTTTAGGAGAAGGTCCTATTTACTCTACTATTATTTTTATACAGTTCTTTTTCTGATTATCATTATTTCCGATATAGACGGATAACTGTCTGATCAATTATTATTTTGCATTTAGGGTTTTCAGAATTTTCCTTAGCTACAGACTAAAGGGTTCCCGTGGCTCAAGGAAGAATAGGAACTGGATGGCTTTTATGCAGCAAGAGTCTGACATTTTCTCTCTTGCCACTCTCACCCAAGGCGTGAGAAGTCATTGAATGATTTTATCACCTCAAAAATAGGATGTTTAGTAATAGTGAATTTGTCCTATAAAAATTTGCCCGTAATAGCAACAATGAAAGGCGTCACCAACCTCAATTAATTTACCACCATGTCATGCTGGTAACTATACGTTTACCGCAGTCGCTGTTTACCCTAGTTTCCCACTGCGGACTTTACGTAAGATAGCTCATACTATGAACATTAAGCTCCCAGCAAACTTGGCAATATTTGGCAAGTTTTCAAAGTTCCTACTTAGCTCAATATTTTGTTTGACATAGTTTATGAGTTAAAATTATGTGTAGAAGATTTAGAAAAGTTTTGATGAATGGAGACTTGAACAAACGGTCACGCAAATTGATGATGATATTTTCAATTTGTATTGGTTGTACGTACTATTGATCTTTTTTATCGTGATTTAACGACTTCAAAGGGCAAAATAAGTTTTTTTTTATGATTTGTAAACGATTTTTATTCCAGTTATTGATTTATTTTTTAATATTTTATTTATATTACTATTATATTATATTACTGTTATTTTCATTGTACAATATTATTTAATTTATGTTGGTGACACTAAATAAATAAATAACTTAAAAAAATGAATCAATAGATCATTGCGGTAGGTACACTTCAGTTAACTCTTTTCAACAGCAATAAGGAAGTATTGTAATTAGATAATTTTCTATAACCTTTGGTTTTGCATTTTCCAGGGCAGCCGAAGCAGGTCCCGCTCAACCAGGGTTGGCCCCACCGGAGGCAGAGACTGGACCCGATGGAGAGATCATTGGAGGACCTCGCACCCCTCAGCAAATTGCTGCTCAGAGGAGGTTGCAGCAGACTCAAGCTCAGGTCGATGAGGTATGTATGTGGAGCCTAGGAAAAAATGCAAATGAGGCTGTCAGACTCTTATTAACCTATTGTACTACCCCTAAAACAAGTAAACAACTAAAATTAGAATTAGTTATTATTAGAATTATGCTTTCATATTCTTCCTCTGTGGTCTAGGTGGTGGACATAATGAAGACAAATATGGACAAGGTGCTTGATCGAGATGTGAAGTTATCGGAACTGGATGACAGAGCAGGTACGATAAGCCTTATTATGATCCAAGACAGTTATTTATGTCCCTGTGACGCGTGAGACTTCGGTGTTCCGATGTTATCATGGTTATATTTAGTACAGATTCTGGTTTACAGGAGTTGCAGCGGTTTTGAGAGGTTGTGGCGGGCTTGTCCCAATAATCCTAATGGCCTGGCTTTAGGCGTGTGATACCGATTTAAACTGAAGATAGTTAAGAAATAATATTCTACATTAAGGAGGATTAAATTCTTGATTCTAATTTTAAAATGTTACCCCTACAGATGCGCTACAGTACGGAGCATCACAGTTCGAACAGCAAGCGAAGAGCTTGAAGAACAAATTCTGGCTACAAAATCTTAAGGTAAGCAATATTCTATACACCATCTATACCATCAAATGGCATTTTAATTGCAAATGACGTAAATATAAAACAAAAATTTTATACGGTACACCCGTACAATTACTGTAATGTTGTTGATTAAGCACTTTTGTACCGCGCACACTTTACCTCAGTTCATTGTATTTTTTGTAATGGAGCGTTTATGTACTTATGGCATTATTGCGCATTGCAGGGCGTTGTTTTGCATCGCACAATAGTTGCAAAATATTGTATAACATTGATTTCAATTAACATATATTTACCATTTTTGTTTGTTTAACTTTCACAAATCTGCAATTATAAAATCAATACCATACATTTTTACAATTTTGATGCTTTTCCACCAGAAATATGACTACGTTGCTGTGGATACATTGACAGCGTCCACGAATCATATTTGCAATATGATTATATTATGCGTGCTATAAATGCGTGCTATTGATGGTTTTCCTACTATCGATACATTGCATACTTGAGCTGTGCATCTTCCTCGCTCAACTATATAGCTTAGTATCGACGTAAAAGGGTCACATAGTTTCACGGCTTAGCTATCACACCTTCGTAGCATAGCTACATAGCACATTTCTGCTGGAAAAGCACCATAAAACCCTTGTTATCATATCGCGTCTCGGTACAGTGAAGAACGATTCACTGCTAAAACATACTTTGTAACATGTCTTCGACCCCTAACTTCTTTATTTCCAATTACAGATGATGATAATAATGGGTGTGATTGGGATCGTCATAATAGGCCTACTATTTGGTAAGTATCAGGATTGAACACAGGCACAATGAATTGGTGTTGTCAAGTGAAGCTTAGCAGTGTTACTTGCGATGTTATGTGTCAGTGGGGTGAGATGGAACTTGACTATGCTGGGGTGGTTTCGGAGCAGGGACGTTTAGACAAGGTACAGGAGATAGGTGATAAAGGGGATGAAAATGAACAAATTAGAATTATTGAAGATAAAATCCAATCGATAGTGAACAAACGCCGTTCTCAAAGTAATTTAATGTTTACCTAATTCAGTCCTTAGCAAATGTTTTCGATACAAAATCGTTACTGAGGAATTGTTTTAGTAATCATCTAATGTCTCTGAGTGTGGCAATAAGACTGATAGAGACTGATAAAGAATTTTCATATTAATATTAAGAGTATAACTAATATTTTAATATGGGACGAATACTCGAAAACCAGTAATATTATAAAGTAATCTAACGGTAAAAATGTAGGTTATATAAGCTATTTCTTGTCGGGGCCCTGATGTGACCGTCATACTTGCATCCTTACTTGCATCCTAGTAAATATTCGAAATTCTTAGTTCTTAGTGAGTCAAGTTCTGTCTCAAACCACAAGCAACGTGTCGTAACGTCTGTGATTGCCTGGAAACTGTTAGTTTGCATCTAACCCTTCCTTCTGGATGTCTGTTATAACTTAGATTTGTTAAACCTTGTTCCAAATTAGCAATTGGCTTATTGTTTCTTCTTCCAAATTCTTGGATTCTTTGCTAAACTACAAATTCTACAGACTCTCTAACATTCAGTCCATTCACTGTGACAATGGTAACAGTTCAGACATATTTACAGTAAATGGAGTAAATAAATATAAATGGGCAAATATCTAATCAAAAAAGTTCCCAAGTTTCATAGGTTTTTACCTTATTACATTGAAAACGGGTAACTAGAGTACAATGATTGCCATGTAACTATGGTTGATACTCTTTGAAAGAAGCCTACTGCTGCCAATAAACGATTTGAATATTGAATGTAGAATTTTAACATTCTTTTATTTTTACAATCTGACAAATACATAATACAATACAATTCAAATATGTATGTCATGAGTTTAAATAACTACACAGCACGTTTTGCAAATGTCTTAGACTTGGTCTTGGTGTTACGTTGCGCACTTTTTTCAAACGAAAGTTGTAGTGTTTACATTGCACCGTTTGGGACACTATGTGATTTCAGAAATTGCTAATAGAACACCATATGTTAATTATGATGTACACCCAAAGCACGTATGACCAACACAATATACTCTGTTGAATGTATCACACTTCAAATAATGATAGAAAGAAAACACAGACGTTCACGTATCTTAATCCAGAACAAACATAAAGAATCTTGAACAATATTTCCTCTATATGAGGAAAATTGTATAGGTATATAGGAGGGAGAAGAACCTCCTAATTCCAACACTTCTAACAAAGAATTCCCAAAAACAAAGCACGAACACCACAGCTAGTGTAGCAAGCTAGTTGCTTCGACGCATATGTTCTGCTTACCGCTCTTTGCAGGTGATAACATTAAACAAATGTTTGGTTAGTTCGGTACCGAAACTCGTCGCCTATTCCGGGGCCGGCGATCGTAGCAACTGGTAACAGTACCGTGGCAGCCAACACTGGCCATTGTGAGTAATAGATACCTTTCTCTTCTTATTTCTTCTTGTTCTTCTTTCTTTCTTTCCTTCTCGCCTCATAGAGCTTGTAGAAGTAGAATTTTAGTGGGAGATGGTAAGTCAACTGGTTCATTAAATTAATTGATTGGTAATGGTGATCTGGTAAAAAATTCTGCTAATCTGCAATCCGTATTTCAATTGTTACAAGTCCTAAGCAATAGAAGAGCTGAATTAAATCAGATTTAGTCCTATTAATACGTTTGTATATCAACAATGTATAAAAAAAATGTTAAAGACCGCATCATTCGAATGTGTATACCTACTGAATTAATTACTTCCCAGATCAAAAAACGAAAACATAATATAATTATTATGCATACAAAAATAAACGGTTCGTAAAAATACTTTTTGATCTGCGAAGCGTTGGCAAAAATATTTTTGTAAAAATAATTTGGAATTTTGTAACCCCTATGTGATTACGTTTGGTCGTATCTATAACGCAGCTTCCCAATACATACCTACATACTACATCGTCAATGCTTCCACAGAACATTTTCACTCATTAGTTAAACTTTGAGCAATCCCTACAATTTAATAACCACCTTTCATCACAGTAGGATTTTTGAAGACCTCAGCAAGACTAGAAGTAGTTACGCGATTTTGAATAATAACTTTTTAATATACAATTCACCACACTTTGTTATATTTCAATTTTTAACACACATTTCAATTTTGTCATATTATTAGAACAATTTGAATAATTTCATCACTTTTGAATACAGCATGAAATATTCACAGTAAATACACTTCACAAAATGTGCATTATTGCACATCACTAGCACACACACATAGTTGCGTTGTGGTATTTATTAATTTATTCAAATAATTATATTAAGCACTTCAAAAATTAGAAGTGAAGAGTGTTTTATGTGTGATAAATAGTCTCATTATGCACTTTATGTCATCGAAATTTCCATTTTTATAATATTGAATTTTAATTATGATTGTTATTTCCAGGAAAATATATGTAATTACATAATTCACTCGTCGCATCCGTTGGGTTCCACTTCAAATGAGAAGCTGATTTATAATATAATATTTCATTATTTATCTAAATATATACGTATAATAAAATTGTAACAATTAGACTCTAAACTATAATAAAAAGGAACGAAATATAACACAATATACGGCTGTTTTTTGAATAATACAATTATTCAAAATTTTAACATTATTTAGATTGTAAAAATAATTATTCGAATATAATTATTGAGTTATTCAATTATGATGCTTAAAGTTGTCAAATATATTGTAAACGTGAGTGATTATTAAATAATTATATATTAAAATAATAATTTATCCTTATACAAGGATTTAGATAAACGACTCTTAGTAACAAAAGATGTTGCTTTTTTCATAGTTGACAAAATTATTAAAATTAAAATATTAAAATTAAATGTGGCTGTCTAGAAAATTTATTTGCGTGCCTTGTAGATACTATCTATAATTCTGATTCTATGTATTTCATATGTTGTCTATTTGCTCATAATTATACTATATATTAATATTATATCTAGTTGTACTTCTGTCAGCTAAAAGCTCACAAAATTGTAATCGGATTCATCCAAGTGTAGTGGAATCTTTCTGATATTGTAAAATAGTTCTTAAACACATAATATTTATCTATATTCCTAGTAATATACATTTGGAATTTTCCTCATTGAATTGTATGACACCAAATAAAACAGCAATCGTAGAAATAGGGGCGGAATTGAATTGACACTAGTAAGGCAAATAATGATTATACAATTACATTATTTTTGCTTATTTTATAGTTTAAATTACAAGTCTTATGAATAGAATTATTGTAATAATAAAATTAATGATTATATAATTATTTTAAAAGTCCAATAGTATTCATAGCGTCTTAGAAGTCAATTATTTGCAATTAACACTATGCAATTTATATTTTAGCGGCTTAAAGAAGTCAATTAAAATTAAAATTATTTATTAAAATGCTATATTTTATTAGACAATGATTTGTTGGACAGCGATTACAATCAAAATTATTTACCGCAGGGTCTACATATTTTAAACGTATTTTAGACTGAAGGAGTTTAAAATTCTGTAAG
This sequence comes from Spodoptera frugiperda, assembly GCF_023101765.2. Lineage (NCBI taxonomy): Eukaryota > Metazoa > Arthropoda > Insecta > Lepidoptera > Noctuidae > Spodoptera > Spodoptera frugiperda. The sequence continues at coordinate 7,132,386 of NC_064229.1, read as the reverse complement.
TGCTTACAGTTTTAGCGTGCCATGCATGCATTCTTATTTTGGCAGGTTGTTAACGAAATAATTATTTGCATCCACAAAACAATGGCCTATATTTAAATACTAAGAGTATTCGTACACGCAGTCGACTAAGGGATATGATGAAATGATGAGGTTGTATTTTCTCTGTAGGTACAATGTGAAATTGTAAGCAATTACAAACCAAGGTGCCACTGACAATATTAGTTCTTTTATATAAACGAGTGTGATAATTAAATGAGAATTTGAATTATATAAATATAATAATTTGACTATTCGGTGTTGTGCTAATCGCTTGTCTTTTCAATGTAGTTAATTATAGTTACTTAACTGCAAGACTTAAGAGGGAAGACATGAGACAAAATTCTATTATACACACAGTAGAAAATTATATTCTATCTATTTCATAGTGTATCTCATAGGATATCTTATAGCATTCCTTGTAATGTGGTATACAAACTCTTCATGATAAAACCTCAATGCCCCAACGGGTTGTGATGTTGCTCTCTATTTACGTTGCCAACATAAAAGAAACATTAAATGTTTTGATTGTTATATGTAACGCAAGCATTGAGCAACCCTATATCTTATTTGCAAATTATATTATTATATTTATTCCTATTTCTTGTTATTAAAAAATCAACTCAACTGTTGCATTCTGTTGCAACTATAAAATTGTATCTATTAAAATAAAATAATTATTCAAAAATTTAAAATAATAATTATTCAATTAATATTTAATGACACAATTATTTATTTATTCAAGAATTGAATGTTGTAGTGTATTAAGATTACGATTATTTATTTAAATTATTTTATTCAAAATACATTTTACGAATTTGGCGTGTTGTAATAATTATAATTAAATTCACAGATTATACCATTATAAATGTTGTAATAATTGAAAATCTCTAATGTACATGGAATTATTGATTATATAAAATGTGATGAATATATACAGTGAATCATAAATCATATTTTGTTTTTATTTACTCCCATCCTTCGTTTATTACCTTTATTTTAAGGGGGAAAACATACAATGACTTCCTCGCCCTGTATGAGGCGAGATCACACTAAAAACTCTTTTTCTATACCTACTTCGAGCTGGAACCCCTGTAACCTGCTAGATCGTCCGTAGCTTCATATTAGTTTATTACTTTACAGTTATAAACTACGACTATTTTCACTCAATTTTTTTACGTGTTGGCGTTATTAAGTTAATGTATTTAGACTTTTACTCTAAAATAAAACAATATAGTATTCTACGAGGTTCTGTAGTAAAACATGAGTATGGCAGATACTGTCTGTACATTATTAAGTACATCTCTTTCCATGCAACAGCCCCAATCTCTGTACGTGCAATATATTGATTAACATCGCCCACAAAGTTAGAAGTTCGTTAAATCACGAACCCATTAAGGACGGTGAGCTATGTGTTATCTAAGCTAGGAACTTCAGTCTATATGAATATTATAAAGAGGGAATATTTGTGTTTTTGTATGTATGTGTGTATGTTTGTAACGTTTTCACATAAAAACTTGGAAAGCTGCATCTTTAAGCCTCGTCCCCACTCGTGTGTTTATGGATTTTTCTGAAATAAAAGGATTATTATTATATTATATTATATTATTTACTTTACAACTTAGACCACAAGGTGAAAAAAAAAAATTAATTGCATATACTGCGCAAAATAATGATAGAATAACACAATGTTGGAAAATATTATAGACTTTATTGATATTTTCATAAATGTCAGTCAACCATATTATCTAAATGTTGTAGTTTCGTCACCGAAATACGTCACAAGTGCATTGTCGATCTTTGTGGTAGGGGCCTAAAGTCACTATTCTAGGCAGGCGAAGTCCCAGGCAGATGCTAGTAATTTAATATTTAGCAACGATATCGCTTTGAGACACGAACTTAACGTGTTAATAGCAACGAACAATCTTCGTAAATTGATAAATTTCGACCTGTCACACTACTATACACCTCCACTGGGGAGGTGTTGGGGCCAATATTGGTTTAGATGAGCGACGATGTCCAATGTATTGGCCTGATATTTGGTTTTATACTGCCGGTTATTATGTAATTTACTACATTTTTATATTATTTTGCTTTGTTATAATATGTGTTTTAATCATATATCATTAAGAAAAAGTACTTAATAAAGACTGGTACTAAAAATCTGCGTCGTAGACTCGAGCTTTCGTGCCCGCTCTACGGGCCTATATTCTCGGTCCATTGTATGTCGTAGCGTAATAAACGGTTTTTCTTTCTTTTTCTTTTCATTTTAATAATAATAAACTTGTTTTCAGTTATTGCCAGTACTACTTAAAAGTACAATTAGTTAGAGGTAAAAAAATATTTCTTATAAAAAGTAGGTAATGATGTATCGATATATCAATAATAATAAACAATCAAACATTGGAGCCAACACATGAACTCAGTAAAACAAACAAAACAAACAAACCAATATCATCCCTAAATTATTTAGCATAAAGCCTCATTTACTACATCCTTTTTAATCTACACTCCATTTCGCAAGCCATAGACTAGACCATAGAGAATGATGTGAGAGCTCGCGAGCTTTCTCTTTGATAGTTAGCCGCCATTTTGAGTTACAGTAATGGTCGGTATGACGTGAGTTATGCGCCCGTGTCATTTGAACTAAACTAATGTTGGTAGTGTTAGTGCCGTTAATGCAGTTAAATCGAAAAGTAAATAATGTTATTTATGAATCGAGAAGATAGGCTGATTGATTGTTTGACCTGTGTCGGTTGAAAATTTAAAATGGGCGCGCGATTTGACAGTTGGTTGTGGTCATGTAAGAATTCGTTTAAAAATCCTAGGCTTAGCAGTAGACGTTCATAGGCTGATAATGACAATAATTCTAGAAGAATTAATTTTAAACCAAACATTTGAATTCAATTAAATAAACAGTCTCTATACTTCAGTCAGACTCTATACTTTACTTTGTGATTCCTGCGCAGCTATTACTATTATTAGACGAATTTTATTAGACTAGGCAACATTATGTTTCACAATCAATTAAAATTAAAATAAAGAGTAATACAATAAATCCTCATTCGCGTATTAATAATCTGTAAGCCAAACCTTCGAATAAAGTATCGATTTACAACATTCGAATCGAGAAATAGAAACATCACAATCGATTGCTCACTCGATTCGAATCGATTGCTTGGACAATGAAATATTTTCCGTTGAAATTTTAGCTGTTTATAAAGTAATGCAAAAATGTATAGGGAACACAATATTTTGTTGGGTAGACAGCCTATTAGTTACCCTGTGAGAACTGTCTGAACGAAATGCGGCGTGTTCTGTTACATACAACTGTTCTTAAATTGCGTTCAATAATTACGTACTATTTGTTTGCGTGTCTGTTTTGAAATGTTTAGTTGTCTACGTGTGAACCGAACTGGAAGACATAGGGGAAGGTTCAATAGTGAGCCTATATGAAGAATAATGATGAAAATTTAGTTTGATTAAAATCCCGCTAATGCTATAATTTTTAGTGTTTGTGGGTTACAATGTTCTTAAAAACTTGCCGTTTTCTAATGGACAAGTGCATTTATTGCTTAAACTTTTGGTAATTTTGCCTAGGGACAAGTGACGATTAACGATGATTAGATAATATAAAGATTCACTCCTATTCTCAAGCACTTATTTGCTTGGTCTTTTCCGGACCATATGTTCATTAAAATATTATCGAATTCGGCGCTTGAATGCCTTTATGTTTGTCTTCGCAGTCAATCCGAATCTGTTTTGTGGAAATAAACTATTATAATCAATTAATAATATAGACACTAGCCAATCATTTATATATATTTCATAACACTATGCTTATTTATGTCGTCCTATGTAATTTTGTGGTGTACAATCTATACATATAATAAAATCGTAGAAAAGTGCTGTCTGTACATTGAAAATAAAAATAAAAAAAATAGCAGGGGTTATTGTAATGTCGATGTCGAACCCAAAAATGTAATTAACTTTTTTTTTGTCTGTTTGTCTGTTTGTCTGTTTGTCTGTTTGTCTGTTTGTCTGTTTGTCTGTTTGTCTGTTCGTCTGTGCGCGCTAATCTCAGAAACGGCTGATCCGAGTTGGATGCGGTTTTCACGAATATATTGTGGGATGCTTAAATTTACATTTAGTGTTTGTTTCATGTCAATCGGTTCATAAATAAAAAAGTTATGTCAAATTAAAGAATCACGTCGAACATTCTATGCTTATACCATTAATCTCCGCAACTATTTGACGGATTTGGTTGAAATTTGGTACAGATATAGTTTAGAACCTTAGAAAGGACATAGATATATTTTTATTTCAAAAATCAAAAAATAAAAATAAGAAATAAATTATTTATAAATAATTCTATGTCGATCGTTACACGACTTCGGTTCATGTTATTGTTTTAATTCATCGAAAAAAAAAAAAATAAATAGTAAAAAGGTATGAAAAAAATAATATCAATATAATAAAACATTTAGTACAAAGAAAATGCTCTAACGGAGTATAGATAATTCTATGTCGATCGTTACACGACTTCGGTTCATGTTATTGTTTAATTCATCGAAAAAAGTAAATAAATAGTAAAAAGGTATGAAAAAAATAATATCAATATAATTAAACTTTTAGTACAAAGAAAATGCCCGAACGGAGTATAAATAAATAATCCAAGTTGTCTTTATCCTCGATAGATGGCGTTGGGATCGAAATAGATCGCGCTATGGTTTCGTTACATTCATTTGGTTGGGTATCGGCCGAGCGCTTCGCGTACTATCGTAGAAAAAGTGTATTATCAGTCGTATGATTATTTGTCTGTAGTGGTCCTGCTGTTTCGTATATTCTAAATTGGTTTCGTTGTATTTGTCAATTAATAAGTTTATTTGTTGGGTTTTCCTGGTTTTTTAGTTAAACTATTTAACGTAGGTTTAGTTTGATATCGATTATTAGTAGTTACTGTAGTTAGTTTTTTTAATAAAATTGTAAGTCTAATTTATAAATTAATTAGATTAGATTTAAGTCGTTTCTTTTAAATTATTTAGTTTAAGCTTGGTTATTATAGCATAGAGGATAGGTTGTAATATAGTTTCTTTTTTAATTGTTATAAATTCGTAATTCGTAGCTTTCTTTAGTTTTAAGTTAGTTTAAGTCCGTTTTTAAACTATTTTTTTCAATGCCCTAAGTGAGTATACATCTATTAAATTCAAACGCAGAGCTCATTATGTTGATTTTTGAAGAGTTCCCTGGAATATCTTCCACATCTCATTTTTGAAGAGATCCCGCGAGATCGGGAAGTATGTGGTTAAAACCAAAAATTTGCCGGAAGTCACTATTCCTCGCGAACGAAGTCGCGGGCAAAAGCTAGTTATTAAGTATAAATAAATAAATACTCTACATGAAATAAAATTGAATCACAATAAAAAATTTGACCCGCAAACCTCACAAGCACCTCAACGACCAAAGATTAATAGCTACAAGTAAATCCAAGTGAGATAAAACAACAAAGAGTAGTGGTAACAGGATCATAACGCCCGTAGATCTGAAAGAGTTGGCGCAATATTGAATTTAGTGTGAACACGTTGAACATTATTTAATTGCGATACATGGTGTTGCGATTTGTTCGTTGCTGGATAAAATATTTGAGCTCTAAAGTAAATATTAGAAATGATTTTTCTTTTTAAAACTGACATGGTCACTAACACTAATATTAGAACTTGAGACAGGATATTTACCATGTTTATCTATGTCTATGAGTATTCGATATTTCGGCACTATTGCAAGCAACATGGTAAATATCCCGTCTCAAGTTATAATATTAATGTTTTTTTTTTAAGTTTATTTACATGTTCTCCACGGACTCTTAGTCATGAATGTATATTATGAACTTGTATCCAGCTCCTATCTTCTTTTTGTAACCTAAAAAAATACATAGTTTGAAATACATTTGACGAAAACTGAAAATGTCAGTTGTCATCTACATAAGTAGTTTTTTCTTATAACTACAAAAAATAAATTTTAAATAGAGTATATTCGTGACCAGAATGTGTTCAAAAGAAATAAAACGACATCTTGACACGAGACGGTCGTATAGTTATTGCCTATTATAAGGTATGATAAAAAAAATATTTGATACCTACAAATAAATAATGATGCTTGAATCTTATTGTCATTTACACTTGAATACTTTAATTTATACATAACAACTAGAAATATAAAAGCTGAAAAGCAAACAAAATACAATACAGCGAAACAGTTACAAAATGGTATTTTTTCTGCAATATTTGCGCGCGCCCAGTGTGCAGCGATAGTTCGTGGTAATGGGACTGTCAGGTGTTTGAAGAGCACATATCGCTGTTTATTTTCACATTCCCTGAACTGTAACACTGTGCATTTGTTTATTTTTGTCGTAACAACCTCTCGACCTCGCACTCTCGCTGTTTCAATGCTATAAGTACTACGTGGGATATAAATTAAAATGATGCATTTATTTGTGTTAAGTAGTTGAAGTTGTCTTATTTGTACTTTGATCTAATGGAAAAGGATAAACATTAAACATAATATATACCATAAGTAAAAATCAAGGGAATACTCACGTAGATTAATGGAGCTCTACTAGTTTCGAGTCACAGATGGAATCTTCATCAGGACGCTGACCGTGATTTTTAGTTAATTTAGCATGTCTCACGATAGTTATTATAAAAATGCTATGTACCTAATAACACAATATTTAAAAAAAATAATGACGTTTTTGAAAGTAGGCGACATGTTTTGGATGCTTTAGCTTATAATGTAAAGAGTAAATAAAATCGAATAAAATAAAAAAAGAGAGAAGAGAGGCTATAGATACTGTATGGATAGATACTGGCGGATGAAGACGATGACACATTTATTTGCATGTGCTCTACATGTGACATGATGATAAAGTATTTATTAAAGGAGGTCATGTATCACAATTTCCTTTCTTGAACATTTCACAATACAAAGATATTTGCACATACTACACCAAGTGCCTATTTATGTCGTAAGAACGCGAGCTCGCCACAACAAGCCCATATCTCTTATAAAACACTATCGTTCAGCTTATTATTTCCATGGTTACTCATCCCAAGTGCCTGTCAGGACGTTCATATTACGTGTGGCCTGTAGGTAATAGCAAATTGCGATTATTATGTTACAAGCTAACGAGGTGCTTGGGACTTTCCCTATAATCGGCCGTGGACCGACTTCCCGGCCGCTTTTGTTGGTCTTCGGATAACCCGGCCGCACTTAGGCGCTTGGCGAATGTATGATAATGTGTGGAGCCCGTAATGGCACGGAGACTAGTAATTTTGGACGCAGTTTAGAAGTTAACGGATAATGAAATTATATTGTGATCTGTGATCGTTTGGAAAATGGTGTATGGAGTTTCTTGTTTAATGACGGTGTTTGGTACTGTGTATGTGATTACTAAATGGTTTGTCCACTTGGGGACAATTTAAACGCATGTGTTGCTCATTACAAGGCGAAGTCTTCCAATTTCCTAGAAAGGTTTGCTCAATGATGATTTATGCGTGACTTCTTAACGAAAACTCGATATTTATAAAATTAATGATAATGAAATGTCAAAAAAGTAAGTTGTTGTTATGGTGTGCAACGGTAAAACATATTTACAGCACTGAGATGCACGATGTTAGGCAAGGTAAAGCTGATAAGTTTCAATGTGCCTATACATTCTGAAACGCTTCACTTTACATTTTACTTAATAGCTGCCTGAACGAAAATATTCACAAAAGTATTATGTAAAATACCTCACAAGTTTTAATTCCGTCTGGGGTCTGGAGTGTCATGCGTATGTGAACTTATATGTTTGTAAACGCAATCACGGCATAGTAGGAAATCCTAATGTAAGGCAACGATTTTAAAGAAAAGAATAAAAAATCGTTTGACCCATCAACATTCAAAGAAGAAAGTCATAGTCATATATAAATCATAAATAAGTTTTATAGGTACTTATATAATGTTTTAACAACATTTATAAAGAAGCTGAATAAGTCAATCATGTAGGTAATAATATTTTATTGGTAAATGCAGTCATACTCGCTCATACTTAACTAAATTGTTTTGTATCGTAACGTCTATTCTACGCCACTTAGGGACCTCATATACAAACAAGCGAAGCTAAACATTATCGCTTTATTATTGCTTTGCCTACATTTACCGATTTGATGTCCATTTAGATACATGATGACCAATTTGATGCCTATAAAGCATCGTATTATACATTTAGGAATGCTCTTTGTAAATTATATTCACAACGTGGGTAATAAATTAACTTGCTGCGGATTGCCTAGTGGGTTATCGGGGTTCCGGGTTGAAAAGCAGGAGTAGGAAGGTGTGATTTTTAGTCTGTATGAGTTTGACGCTCCCTCTTGCTTCGCCCAAGGCGGAGGGAAAGTCATAAGATGTTTTTGCCCCTTAAGCCTTTAACCGCCATCAGAAAACTGTTGAAAGCAAATCCTCCACTGACGTAGGTCACCGGTAACCTACGAGGCGGTTAACGTGTTAAAAAAGGTAATAATTAACTTACATAAATTGTTTGTAATAAAATTATAACAGAGTCATACGTAGTATATAAAATTTTAACACAAAATAAACATTCATTGCTCTATTTGTTATAACAAAGAAAGAGGGAATCATAAACTCAAAATCAAGTCCAATCTACTACAGAATAAACCAGGAGAAAGAAAGTACATCTTCGCTTTTTATAGCTTGCGTACTTTAGTTTACAATCATAATACAATCAGGGTAAGCGTATCAGTGCCGACAAGACGTACAATTGCCTATTATTGTAATCTGACTGACTGTAATGCATTTTATATTGTTTATCGTTCTGTAAGGAGGGAATAGAAAAAAGGTTTCTATAAAAGTATGTATAACCTGCCTTGTTGCTACATTGTTGCTTGATGAAGTTGCTGAGGTATTATAAATCTTGAATTCTTGTCATAATAAGATTGGCTTTTGTTTAGCAGTCCATTAATTTGCACTTACTATCTAATCAATCAACCAATCTTATCAAAAAACCAATAAGATTGGGAATCTTATTGAACCATCTTCAGCAGTAAAAATCTGAGAACCATTTAGCCAAAAGCCTAGCTTTTATGGCCTCAGGTTCAAGTTTACTTAAGTACATAATAATAATATGTTCATTATCATAAAATTTAGAGCATTTAAAATTCCTGCCTTCACAAAAACAAATTACACGCATTCCTCTGATAACTGAATACCTCATCTTATTAGTATGTATAGCTAAGATATCATATAGGTAACATTTGGAATAAGTTTAATGCACCTATGTATATATCATTTCGAAATAGGTTTAACACATAGGTATATGTAGTAGATACCTATACTACATTCCAGCAATATGGTTCCTCGTTCTAAAATTGGTTCTAAAGTAAGGTTGCTACCGATTTGCGCACGCACAATACTGGCCGGCAACAATCAGATAGAGAAGTATTCCAATTTCAAAATTATTGTCATTATTGTTCCCATAAGGTACGATGCACTAAAGAATTCCATTTTCCAATCGATTTTATCTTTTTTGTTTTATGGCGTTAGAGAATATAACTATGACGAGTTTCTATATAAATATCTCGTAAATTAATTTGTAATAAGTGTTCTCCCTTATTAAACTGTGATCCTAAACCTACCTGGCATCCGGAGTTGTGGACTACTTAGCGGGTTTACCAGGGCTCCAGCTTGAAAAGCAGGGATAAAACGGGGTGATTTTTGTCAGTAAGAGTCTGATATAATCTAAAAGAGTCTGAGATTTGATAATCCCTCTAGCCTCGCTCAAGGCGAGAGACGTCGTTAGATGATTTTCCCCTTTAAAAAAAGAAGGGGTGGACAATTTAGTAAATATTCTTAAAGTAAATGATAAAAGCCCCAATACTTTTATAAATAAAGATAAAAAAAGTAAACGTGAAATATAGTTAAACGCGACGAATTTTCTAGTAAAACACTTTTAAAGAACTCCAATCAATACTTAACTCATTATTCTGCTAAATAAATCTAAGATTTAATTCAACCGACATTACAAATATTTTAAACCCAATATCTTCAATTCCATCCCAAAGTATTTATAAGTACCAAAACGAACCAAACAAACGTCCAATAACACAACAAAACAACCAAAGAAACAAACAATAGCAATCCACAGATACACAAATTGTGTCATTGTAAGATAAATTAAAACGATCATAATCATTTAATTGCTGCCCTGAGATATCATCATCTTATTGTTTGCGTATCAGCAAGAACAGAGAACAACACATCAAGTTACACAGAACCAGTATAAACTGACCTCCCAATATATTGTCAGATCATACAAAGCGAGGTCATTGTAAACTGGTTATGTGTAGTATGAGTAGTCGGGTAAAACTACCGGGTATAACTGGTCAAAGGTCTATAGTCTAAGGCCATAAATACAGATCAGATTATTAATCTAACCTCTTAAAGTACATGATAATCGAAATTGCAGTAAATAATAATACTTATGCCTATGATTATAAAGATTATTATTGGAAATGTACGGTGGACTGTCGTTTAATTTACGTTGATAGAGTTTTTGATTGGGTATGTTTATGGATTCGTAAATTAGATGGAAATCTGTTGGTAAATCTTTTAGATTTAATGCATTTGGTTTTAGTATTGACTTTAGCTGTAAGAAAATCTAGTTAATGCCAAACTCTTCTTTCTTATATACATGCAGGAGGAGGTCTTGATTATTTCTTACTAATTGTACAAATTATAAAAAAAGGAATCGTTGCCCTATACCAGCATTTTCTCCTGTATCGTGCATTTACAAATATACAAGTTCACATACACACGAATTGCTGTTTTGGGTTTTGGGTTGGGTTACAACAATTCGTGGATCACACAAAACGTTGCTCTGTGCGGGAATTGAACCCTCTACACGTTGCGCGATAGCCGGTAGCCTAGGAACCGAGCCAACCGTGCATTCATCCTTATTACAGACCTAAAATAGGTGTCAAACGCTCATTATAAGAAATTATACAAAAAAAAAATCCTCTATCCCTTTTTAATCCACAACTAAAGACAATAAAATTACTTCATCCAACAAAGAGGTTTGATAGCATTCCTTCATTAAATTATACTCAGCAATAAGAAGACTTTCATTAGCTTTACGTAATGTCTTGTTTTAAACTAACAGCAGCATATTACCGCTGTACTCAGCACTCGTTAGCTGCAGCCCAACAAACATGATTAGCGAGTTAAAGGTTAAAATCATTCGATTGTTTCCTTATGTGCCGAGAAACAAAATGGTGGATAGTAATATGGGTTTATTGAGACATAGTTATAGGAAACTATATTTAGAAGATGTCCATTTAATTGATTGTTGCTAGGTGACGAAAAAGTAGTGAAAAGTGAGAGGTAATTTTGTAGTGACCCTTAGTGCGAGTTTTACGTTTAAAGTAATCGAAACGAGAACGCGTTCGGTACTCTGATTGATTAAGCTGGCTCGAATTTCAATAACGTCAAAACGGCTGAAGAAATCGGAATGAAATTTGGAATAGGGTTAGATCTTTTTTATCCCAAATTATTTTCGCTTACATTATAATATTATTAACACTCTTTGCATAGATGGTAACCTTTTGCAATACACCAGGATTGGCAATCACAATATTTTCAAAGTGATGAAATACAGATTTGTCTTCACAAACAATAGCAGACCAACAATGTATACACTCAGGATCATCGTACCAAGAGAAACAAAAACCAACTAAAACTAATACAAAACAGTGAGTGTTCTGTATAAAATCCATAGAGTATTTATTGTAACGATGTGACTATTAGGACTAAGTGCCTCTGTTGTTGAGGCGACACGTCAACTGGGTTAAGTGGACCCATACTATAAAATTTTATAACCCAGTGGAGTACTAACGATTGTTATAACTAAATTGAGGACCGGTGGGAGACTATTGTGGACTTTTTTATTATTTTTTGTAGGCAATTTTTGTTTGTTTTTGTTTATGTGGTCGCCTTTTTAATTAGTTTTAAGTGTTTATGTTTTTAATGTGTGATTTAAGATAATTAAATAAAGATTTATTAAATTTCTAAACGATTTTTAAATAAGTTTGACATGCTTAACACTTAAAATTGGCTTAAAGCCTTGTATAGACAAGGTTCATACACTAGCTATAAACTATTACAGGGTTTGGATGATTATGATCATTATTTTTTTGCCAGTGGTTGGCAAGGGAGTAATTGAGACACGAGATGGTTTTGGTCTAATTTATTTGGTACACAGTAAAGGCTTATATACTATGTTATACGTGCTATCATATACACATTAGTTAATCAGTAATCCTATCTATGCTTGTGCCCTATCTTTATACGTGATAATATTTTATGTGCGATATAGAATTTTTTTAATGCATCAACCAAAGAACCGACCTGTCATAAACAAAACCAGACTTTTTTAAATATAAACCGGCAAACGAGCTTACGAATGACCTAATGGTAAGCAATTACTGCCGCCCATGGACATATGAAACACCAGAGGCGCCAGAAGTGCGTTGCCAGCCTTTGGGGAGTTAGGAATTTAAAGTCTGTTGGAGAATCGGGGATGAGGAAGATTGGGCCTCCGGTAACCTCACACACCCTACCCAAGCAAAACAAAGACTAAAGTAGACCACACACTGCACAGAATCATCTCTTCTCATCTTAAAACCATATCACCATCTTTAAAAACACAGTCCACAATCAGCAGCCATTATCGGCATTCCTTACATGCCCCTCCAATACTTCGCAGTAAAAATCCTTTGCGAAAATAAAAGGAACCGAACCAATATACGGGAACATGATGCAACCTCGTTATTTTATTCAGGCAGCTACAACTTCATCTAGGTGAAGTACGGCGTTAATTAAACAGAGTACCATATGTTTGTCCCTGTCTAACGCACGGGTAGTGTATGCTCTGTTTCATTTTTATAACATGGTACGCTTTTCGAGTGAGGGGTTGACAACGTTTTGAAGGATTTTTTGTTGTTTTGGAAGTTGATTTTCCGTGCTTAAAGAATTTTCCATATAGAGTTTACATTCAGTAATGAATAAGACTTTTAGGCTTGTTTCCAAATAAGATTCAATAATACATTCTACACTACCACTAAACATTTTATGATCAAATTTCCAATGTAAGTAACAAATCCATGACTGGTTAACTTTGGTTTTCAAACAGTAATTTTGGCAAACCTTCACCAACCAACCCTTCGTAAACTATGGCATACAATAAAATGTATTCTATTTTGGTATATAATTTAACTGAATTTATTTAGAACAACTATCGTGAGACATACTAAATTAACTAAAAATCACAGTTTACCCACGTCGATTAATGTAAGGTATCAAATCACGTAGAAACAGGAGCTTTTCTCCATTAATCTTAACTGAACACGTTCTGAACCTCTGCGTCTTTAGTATGAGTACTCCGCATTTGCACATTTGATAAGATCGTCAAAGTGACATAAAATTGTGCCGGCAGCCGTTCAGAATAGTTGCCTCCGTGTATCTTATATATTGTACTGTTGAGAACAATAGTTTTGGAAATAAATACTAGATACCTAACTAATATTAGAAATAGTTTTGGTACGGTACTAAAATACTTAGTGGAACAGTCGGAGATTTTGCTTACCAGATTGTTGGTAACAATATTATTGCCTTTGTTGTACAAGTTTAATATTTCTGTGATTTTGTTGTTTTGTTAAACACAGTTTGGGTTAATTCTGGGTTTTACTTACAAACCACGAGAAGTGTATATAAAAAAGCTGGAATCGGACCCCGGTCTCAAAAGGAAGCCACCGGGATAACACTGTAAAGCGGACCCCGGGCCCAAAAAATGCTTTTTTTGAGAGAGGAAATCAATGATCCATCTTGGGCGAGGGGATTATTTAAGTGTCAGACTCCCACTGACTCCGATCCTACTTATACTTTTTGAGGCCCGGTTACCGGGGCTCCGGCTCAAAGCAGGAGAAGGAACGGGGTGGTTTTTAGTCAGTAAGAGTCTGACACTCCCTCTCGCCCCACCTAAGGCGGGAGAAGTTATTGGATGATTTTCCCCCAAAACCAACCTTCACAAAACTCACATTAAACTAAAACTCTTATAAATTTTCTTATAAATTAACTTAGTACAGTTTATTTCCTAGCTACCAATAAGTTTATGTGGCTAACTGTACCTTCTAGTTATGGGTCTAGTTAGGTCACGTTTTAGAGACAAAGCATATAGGTTTTATGTCTTAATTTAGAGAGCCACTGGTCTCCATATTTATATGGAATGCCTGGCATTTAGATAGACAACTATATGAAGTTACGTAACTTGTATATTTCCAGACAATAGTTAGGTAAATGTATGGGCTAGGAAAATTGCGGTACGGCTAGAAAATACTTATGTGTTTAATATAATCGCTTCAGAGCTTTTCCTCTATTTAATGGCAATTAAAATATGTATATTTATCGTGATCAAAAAAATTACAAAAGATACCTCTGTATTTGATCTTGGAGAAAACAGTACAGTATTCATTATAGACTCTTGAAATAGACAGCCTTTTTTTGAGGGGGAAATCATCCTATGACTTCTAATGCTAGGGAGTAGGTAAGGAGTATCTAACTCTTACTGACTAAAAATCACCCCCATTCCTACTTCTGCATTTTGAACCAGAGCCCCAGTAGCCCGCTAAATAGTCCGCAGCTCAAAATAGACAACCTAGAAACAACTAAAATGCGTATAAATTTCAATCCATTATCATCGAACATAATTGACACAGATATACCAAAAATGGAACGCGCAAACTATTTAATATTACGAATTCCTATACCTTAACATTATTTACTTCATAATAGGAATACTTTATCTATCGAAGCCTAACCACGTTCTGGTCCTAGGGCTTATCTATGAAACTATGCCATTGTATCCCTGCCTCAAGCTTTGTCGGACATATTTTAGGTTATATGGTGGTAAATAACTCTTGCTATGTACTCCAGTTGCTTTAGAATTGATCTCTGATATTATTATCTTGATGTAATCTGGTATGTTTGAGTGATAAGTGGTTGGTTGTCTGTGTCCATTGTAAGTTAGAAGGGAAATCTGAGTCTAAGAATGTTTTCATGACAATCACTTAATGAAAAGTATAATTTATATAAGAAAAAAAAGTTGACTAATTATAGATTATATCTAATGCATGAGAACGCAGGTTCGAAATCTACCAACGGCAAGTACCGATGTGACTTTTTCTGCGTTATATGTACTTTCTCAGATTACTAAGAAACCATTGACAAACGGTGAAGGAAAACATCGTGAGGAAACCGCCAATTCGCCAGCAAACGAAGTGATTAATGCACAAACCTTCGTGTGAGAAGAGGCATTTGATTAGTTATTTTTCTACTAGTAACGTATTAGATGACAGACAGAATTGGCCGTTGTCTACACAGCAAGAGGCGAGAGATTAACGTATTTTTTTGTGATTGAAATGATACCTTTGGGAAATCTTCCCTAGCCAATATTTACAATTTCAGAACTAAAAACCACATAAGGAATCAGTGGCTACAAATTCCGACCAAGCTAAAAGTAAAACTGCAAGTTCTTACTTCAAATTAATAGAAAAGAAAATATATTCTGTCTTGGAAACAATATAATTTGTCATTTATAAAACAGGGCACAGCCCTAATTAATTGTCCCAGGTGTAAGACTTAATTACTAGTGCCGCCAAAATTTGTCACTCCAATTTGCAACGCCCCTGTCTAGATTAAACGATACATTTCCTGATATCAGATAACAAAGCAGTTTCATTATTATGAATATTGTTTACAATTAAATGTTGCTCTACTTACCACGCTAATACTTAGTCTATAAGTTTTTACTAGATTATTGCAAAATACGGACTCTTAATTCAATCATGAGTCTGAAAATTCAGTGTTTTCAAACTGAAGATTCAGAATATTTACTAAAAACCTCTGCATATCCCTAAAAACCTCTCTACCACTTTGAACAGTTTCGGGAGTCCGTCTCGAAAAGCAGGTGTAGAAACGGGGTAGATTTTAGTCAGTAAGAGTCTCGAAACTCCCTCTTGTCTCGCCTAAGGCGGAGAAGACATAAAATGATGTCCCTCCTTAAAACCCTCTTTGCACATTAAAAAGGTACCCACTATAATAAGATATATTTATTACTACAATATTAAAACGTCTCAAAACAAAACAACGTACAAAGAAATTGCACTTTAAAAAACAAAAGACATTCACTCTTCAAGTCGAACATAGAATTTTAAACTCCGAATAGAACATAAACCCACACTACATCACTAAATAATCATTGAATAGACTTAGTTAACACTTGAAATACTCGCGGCCCGGTCCATAAGACCGCGGAGTTACTTTTTCTCTGCGCATAAATAAATGGCTAACTAAGACATTGGGACGTACAATTTTATGGGCTCAGTCGACACAGAACTTTATTGTAGCCGGATTTACCTGCAGATCTGTTATACAGTGAAGCGTAGAGGGTTAAGTTTATAATGACGGGTGGAATAATCTATTGTGTGAATATTATTAGACGTGATAAAGTGAGAAGGTATTGTTTTATAGGCGGTTCTTATTGATTTAAGTAGGTGATTGATACCTTTTCTTCCTGACTTTATAGAATATTTAATTCATTTAGTAATCCTTATAAAACAATGCCATAAAACCTAGGACCTCACACAGCGCAATTGCATTTACGACTATTAGAGCAACGAAGCAATTTTATTCAATTAATTGTATGATGTTATTAATCGACGTACTCGCTAATAGTATCTTAAGACTAGCAATAAAAAATATCGCCGACCACAGCAAAAAGACATTTAAAATAAAATACAAATAAGAGCCACAATCGCCTACAGTTATTTGTGTGCACATAATATTTGTCTTCATACAAATTATGACATTGCCGCACAAAGGGTTAAGAAATTAACCGACCGTTTACGGTCATCCTTTTAACTCGAAAACATTAATTATAACACCTCTTTAAGTTTAAATTTATCGTGTTGTTTAGTTACTCATTACGAGTTTTTATTTTTTATGTTTTTATGCGAAACGCTCGAGGCGAAATCGGGTGTTTAAGTTTGTTATAATTTATGGCTTGAGGCGTATTTTATGTGGTACCTTTAAAGGCACGTGGCTATTTATGCCGGTACGTTTCAATCTGGGAGATCTTAGTTTGTGGTCGTTTTCTTTATAAACTATTTGCTCGCAATGCGGTTTCAAATTCGAAGTTTTATTGTGTTCGATTTCGAGATTGTGTTTCGTTGTGCGCAATGGGGGTAATGTTCGTTCGTTTAGGTTCAATAGTGATAATGTTCTTATAGATATTATTTTATTGTTCGACTTGTTGCATAGGAGACTGTTGGCAGAAAATTACGGGTTGAATAATGAGTTAACTTTATTTCGTGTCCTTTAGCGTCAGACAGTCGTCAACAGTCAAAAGTCGTAATTGTACGTACAAAGTTACGAACGCTAAAACGACTAATGACTAAAAACACAAATTTTGATAATACAAAATTAAACTCAAGAGACCTCAAGTATAGTGAATGGACTGACCTTAAATCCAAAACTGGACTCAAGGAGCCATCAGACCACCACAAATGGGGCCCAGAACGGCTAATGGATGATTTGAAAAAGTCTGACGCTAAACCAAGCATACTCACCAGCAATTACCTACTTATGTGTCATAGACACCATAATTATTACCTACCCATTTCCCTAGTTACGTTAAGAAAAATATCCCGGCAGTACATCGTCACTGTTTCCACGAACTATGATTATTAAATTGCCTATAAAAGTGCCTAGACTTATTCATAATAAAATAGCAGAATTTCCATAACAATTAATAGGTTTTCCCGATACTGTTTACAACTTCCAGTTACAAGTCAAACACATAATTTCTCATATACAATGAATAATAATAGATATTATAATGATTAAGCCGTAGTTTTTCCTTTTATTCGGAAAATGAGTTCGATATTAAAATCGATTCTCTGAAATCGAGACGATCGGGAATCGAATGAGGAAATAGAGCATATTCGATATTATGAATAGCAATGGACTTTCAACTATGATTGTCATTTTCTGGAAAAATGATTTGCGTAAACAGATTCCAGAACGTCATCACGATGATGAAATAGTAAGAAAATGATGGAGTATAAGCAAATGATGTCATTGTTTTGTACACGTTGCTATTGCTCTCGGAAATTTATAGCTGAAGTAGGTACTTGTTATTTATAATATTATAATGTAAGGTTAATAAAATAACATATATTTTATATGAACTAAATATGGCAATAGCTAAATATGGAGCCGTAGCTTATCATTAGCAACAAAAGAGGATTGTAACATATCATTGCACTGACTATTCCATCTGTTGTTTTTCGTATCAGCTGTAGACTCCACTGTTTTAATTGGTAAGATTTTGGAACTTACAAAATCAGTTTTAAAAACATAAAAAGAAGAAGAAAAGAAATGTGCCCTCACATAAGGTTTATCTCCTGTATCGTGAGTGCGTTTACAAACATACAAGTTCACATACATATGACATCCAGACCCGAAGCAACAATTTGTAGATCACACAAAGAGTTGCTCCGTGCGGGAATCGAACCCGCTACAAGTTGCGCAGCAGCCGGTTGCCCAGCCACCGCACCAACCGTGCAGTCAAGTGCAATTAATTGCTTTTCAGACTGCAGTAGATAAACTTAGTACCTTTTGTATTTAATGCCAAATAGTGCATTATGTCATACCGTCTCTTCTAATACAGGAAATAATAAGTAACTTCTATAAAGTTCACGAGACGCCGCCAGTCAGTATTATAGTTAAATCATAAAAGTAGAAACTATCGGAAGCGTCGCCGGCGCTGCTAAAGGAGACACAAAAACCATAAAAAACGAGGAAGGATATTGCGAACTGTTAATGAATACTGTCTGATAGCTGTCTGTATGTTTGTTTGACTGTTGGAATACGTAAGTTGGTGTCTTCTGTTTGATTAAACAGATGTGTAAGAGTATGTAACTATTGTGTGTGTTCTTTAGATATTTCATCAGTTTTATAGTATGCATATACTATTTATTTCAAGGGGGAAAATCATCCAATGACTTCTCCAGCCTAAGGTGAGGAAGTGTCTTTTAATGACTAAAACCATCCCGTTCATGACTTCGAGCAGCCCCGGTAACTCGCCAGGTAGTCCGCAGCTCCGGGTCGGAACTATACACATATACTAATAATGTCAGAAAAACTACACTTGTAAACAACAGCAATTTGGAAGCACTCAGCATGTTAACGGAATTTATCTGCCAGTAAGAGTTGGAGATCGACCTTCTAGCACTAGAAGTAAACTGGTGACTGGTGATGATGACAATTTTTACTGGTGATATTGCTTCTAATTATAAGTTTGAAATTGCCAACCCGAATTGAGCAAGCATGGTTATTAATGCTCAAACCTTCTCCGTGTGAGATGAGGCTTTTTGTTAGTAGGCATTTAAAGCTGTTAATGATGATGATAAGGTTACCAACAAAACAAGACCTAATATTATTTACAACGACATAAAGCAAATCCGCATCAAAAGCCTAGTAACAAACAAATGGCCTATATCAAGAATTAAGCCATTCAAATCGTGCGTTTAATTACTAAAATTTCAATACAAAGGGTAACTAACTAATAGTTTTGTGGTATAAATGACACAATGGAGTTCGAACGTCCGTGCTCCCTAGTATTGGTGACAAACAAACAAATGACAATAAATTAGCAATGCTGAGGGCCTCGCTTCGGTAAATCACCGCGATACACGCATGCCCTCAACACCGGACGTTAATGCCTTTTGTGCTAAGATTATGTTACGTCTGGATAGGACTTTAAAAGGAAGAGTTAAATTGAGATGTTTTTTTGTTTTAACTCTTGGATTAAGTACTTGACAGTGTATTAGTATTAGTATTTGATCACACGGACCACCTGATAGTAAGCAATCGCCACCACTCATGGACACCCGAAATGCCAGAGGCGTTACAGGTGCGTTGCCGGCATTTTGGGGTTAGGAATTTAAGTGTTGTTGAAAAAATTTGGATGATAAGGAAGAGGGGTAATAAGGCCCCCGGTAACCTCACTTACACAACAAAATATAACGCAAGCCTTGTTTAAAGTCGGTTTTCTGTGAAGCCGTGGTATCACTCCGGTCGAGCCGGCCCATTTGTGTCGAAGCATAGGTTTCTTACACTTAACTCTCTCTGGTTCTTGTTTGTAACTTCTAACCATGAAACTTTGTGCTATCTTAATTTAGCGTACCTTTTGGTACAGACGTTCTGTACCTCTTCCAAAATTTATATTAAGGACTGTTCTTCGCTTCCCCAGGCCAGATAAATGTTTTGTTTCGTTGTTCTATTTGCTAAGAATACCTCCCCGTAATTGATATGACTGTCAGTTTAAAAAAGGTCTGATTTCCTATCCAGTGTTACTTAACTCTAGCTCATGAATACACATTTATAGCGAGAAAATGTTAATAGAACAACACAATAGATTTCTATTGGCGATACCGGCCGATTGGTATCATTGTGAATAATTATTAATACCAGTTATAAAACTGACAGAAAACCATTATTTTAATCATATTTACAAAATGAGGCATGTTACTATGTACATTAAGATTTCCTCGTGACTTTATTAAAATTGTGTTCTAATTACAATGTATGAAGAAGTCTAATTTAATTAGGTCTAATGGAATAAAAAAAATGAGGCCATATTGGCAATATATTAAAGAAGGGCAAATTTTTATTTTTTACACGAGAATGATGACTGTTGATGAAGCGAAAGAGGTGTGTAAGATTCGTAGCAATTGGCAGTCCATTGTCTCTGCCTACTCCCATGGAAGACAGGCATGAAGATGAAGTATTAGAAGAAACCTTTTTTATGAATGCGAAATAATATTGCGCTTGAACTTCAGATAAATTTTGAGGGAAAAATTACTGAAGTGATTGTTTCTAGAAGTAAACGTGTTACTGATGATTTGTTTTACATCAATCAATCTAAAGAGAAGGGCCAGAATTTTGAGATGTTCGTCTTTATAATCCCAAAAGACCAAGGCTAATACAACACTAACCTAATTAACAAACACAAGTACCTACACACAAACATTAAAACCTCTACAAAGCATAAAGACTAGCAATAATTCTTCAATAATTAAGTCAGTTAAGATAATAGATCTATTTCTTTGTACATACATTTTCTCACACACCTATCGACCTTTCCGTTATCGCAATAAGGGTCATTTTCCAAGAACATTTATAATTATAAAGGTTTTAGATTGGTTTGATACGATGATACTCGTGGTTATCAAGCAGAAACGTGTGTTAATATCGTGAGTTCGAATACCAATTATAATGTTTTTATTTTTATCTAAAGTAGGCTGCTGATGTTATTATTTACTGCTATTATTAGATCTCAATAGTGTTGTATCATATGTTTGTGGTGTAAATGTCATCGCATAGCAATCTTTATGCGCAATTGTAAGGGATCTTATAATGAAAAAACTGTTGTGGTGGCTCGGAGGTTTAAGGCGCCGGCTTCTCATGCCTGAAAGTATGGGTTCGAAACATACCAACGGTATGTACCAATGAGACTTTTCCGACTTATATGTACTTTCTAAGATTATTTAGACACCACTGACTACCGGGTTATCGGGGCTCCTGCTCGAAACAGGGTTGTTTTAATCAGTATGAGTTTAACACTCCCTCTTGCCCTCGTCCAAGGCGGGATAAGTTATTGGATGGTTTTCCCCCTCAAAAATCTGTACGGCTAATAGGAATTTACAAAATCCCAAAAAATTCTAACCTGCAACCACTTGCTCGGCATTTGCGCAAAATTGGTAAAACAATACGATACGAAATATCTTTTTTTTTTAAAGTAGGCATCGCTACCCCGCGTATTGAAGTAACAAAGTCCCATATTAAAAATAATGCAATACTTTCCTATGATACACTTGCTCTATAGTCGCCGAGACCGATAGAGAGTTTACTTAAGCGATTTTTAAAGACGAAGAAGCAGGAGATATTTAATTTTATGTATCAATTCTCTAACATAGCAAACAAGTAATGTTTTGATAAATTTTGTGATTTTGTTATCATTATTAGAAACAAACTGCGAGATTTATTAGTTTTTTAAAAGATTTGCGAACTCACCTGATTCTTATCTTCTACTAGGATTTTGTTTAGTTGTGACAATAATTATTACCCCATTCTTAATTTTTTCGATCCCTGATTCCCCAAAAACCCTTTAATTTCTAACCCCAAAAAGCTGACAACGCACTTGTAATGCCTCTGATGTTCATGGAGGCGGCGATTGCTTACCATCAGGTGATCCGTAAGCTCGTTTACCGGTTTATACCATAAAAAAAATACGATAATAAGAAGTTATCAACAGTAGAGTATTATTTTCTATTGCATTAAAGGGCTTTATGTTTCATTCTCATCTTAGAACTTACACACTCATTAAAAAAATATCCATGGATGCATAACCGCATGTACGTTCAGACCACCAGCGCCGGCACGGTAGCCCGGGGTCGCGGGTTCGATCCCGTGCAGGACGCGCATAAATATTGTTTCGTCTACAACAATCCCGATCATTTTTGTCTTTATTTATTGAAAGCATGCACTACCATTGTCATGGAAGGAACGTGATCTCCTTACAATGTTACTTACGAAAACAGAACGTTATAAACATATTTAGTTTATGGCGATTTCTTTAGATTGTTCTTAGATACGTAGGAAATGAGTCATTCAATATTAAATATAACAAAATACTGAATATTTAAAATTTGTCCAAAAAGTTCTTAATTTAATTGGAATCGGTATTTATAATTATGTCACGAACGACAAGTATCACTCAATATTAAATATAATAAAAAATACAGAATATTTAAAAGTTGAAAACGTTCCTAATTTAGTTAGAATCGGTATTTATATGTCACGAACGACATCCCGCTGAGCTCAAGTTCGATTCTAAAGTTTGACAAAAATACGAGTAGGTATTTTTGTTCTGGGTTTTATTCACAACGACTATATTGTGTAGTTTAGTCATTTAGAAAGTATGATGTTATTATTTTTTTTCAGGAAGAAATATAATTACGAACTTATTAGGGTCAGTCTCCAAAATGGGAGTATTCTTGTGATCGCTCTGGCGTTTTTTAGATATAGATATTTAATGGTAATTATGTATCTTATTGAAAATAACAAAAAGAAACTATTTGAATATCATTATTTTCAATGAGATACATAATTACCATTAAATATCTATATCTGAAAAGCGCCAGAGCAATCACACGAATACGTATTTAAAAAATATTAATACTGGCGTTTTATTTTTGGTGATTGACCCCTTAGTACCTATTATCATAAACTAAACATGTGATCATAGCCAAACTTCGTTAAAGATTTTTTTTTTTCATTTCCATTGATCGACTCCAGATTTTCGAAAAGCGAAATATTTTAAATCCACAGTGACAATACTCAGTATACTGACTACTGAGTACACACGTAACTTGGTTATCGTACCTGGTATGGAGTGACGAAGTGACAGCCGTAAGGCGGCGTCCTGTGACGACTCCAATCAATTTGTAGGGCCACAATACGCAATACATCGCGCCAAACTAACTGGCTCACACCGAGAGTGGGATATTCTGTACTGTTTTTGGGTGTAGGAATTTAAATTTGAAAAAAATATGGTTAACTTTGATTTAAATAGAGACCAATTTGAAAAAAGTCAATGATCGTCACAAAATATAAACCTTCTGTAGGTTTTACTTTTATTTACTTAACTAAACATTTTAGTATTTTTAACACAAACTCAATTTCAAAGAAGACTTCATTATCCAAAACAGGGAAAGTCACAAACAAGACTAAATACCTTATTTGATGACGGGTAGAGAACACAAAAAGACACCTAGCTTTTTGTGGAAAAGATAAGTACCAATAGTACCTGAAATGAAGGTATGTAAGTAAGCACTCATCATGAACTACTTAAAAAAATTCCAACTACAAATCCGTTTCAGAATAGCCCACCTCACCGGGTGTCTCATACAAGATGCATAGAGGCGACGCGACGCTGCGCAGGAGTGCGCTGTGTTGTGCCGCTAATGAACGCAAGCGCACTCATTACTACCGCGTAACGAGACCGCACACATCCCATGTCGACACGTTCAATATTTAGATTGATGGGTAGGCAGAGCCAGTGGTGTTGTGTCATCGGATGAAGAAATGTATTTTTCTTTTGCTAATGTGTATGTTTCTGGATTGTGTTGTAGTGTTAAATGTGGATAGCGTAATCTCTGATCGTTGTTCGTACAAGATTTTATTTTCTTTTGCGAAATCCATTGTTGCATTTAAGCATTTTCTCCTGTGTCAACCTCCTTAGTCTGTCAGACTCCTGTGTGTGTTGATTTTCTTCTAGAAAAACCATTGTTATTCTTAAGGATTTTGTCTCGTGTCGTTGTGTGAGTCAGGTGCGTTTCACCACAAGAACTTCACTGTTGGACTTTGTCTCTATTAGATACGTTTACAAACACATGCACACTCATAAATATCACACCACCTCCCCCAACAATTTGTGAATCAGGCACAAGACAGATCTGGAACAAAAATTTGTGAATAAAGGAAGGAATTGTTTAGCATGAGTGTCGAATAAGCCACGTTACTCAGTAGACAGCAGCTTACCCACAGAGCTAGCCTTATCATCATTGATTCTTAGTGGGTAATCTAATCATATATTACGGGTACCCTTTACAACAACTTTATACATATAATAACAAGTATTTATGTTAATTCATACATGTATCTATGCATTTCAAAACGAATGACAATCAATGTTAATATTTCCAACTATATTTACCTATAACTAAATATAGGTACTATCAGCAAAGTTTACAGAAGTACATGTTTCAACAAAATGCTGTAGCAAACTCGCTATCCACCGGGCATTTTCCTTGTGGTCTCTCGCGCCGTGTGCAATCGAATATCGCCTAATGATGGTCGACCGCCGACTTTGTCGATTGTACATATAGGTAAAGGCAACATAAATAAGTTTGTATCAGCAGTAAATTAAATTCCAGCGAAGACTATTATTAGCATATCTCACGGGCAGTTAGTGAAGACTTATGGCGTATAAATATTATAATTTGCGATACAATGTACTCGCAATAAGATTCACTTATACGCTTACGTCTAAATTTCAATGGTGAGGCTATTTTGAGGTGTACTTGATAGTTGATAGTTGTAGCTAACAAATATTTTGTTTGGAATAACTATAGTAGTTAGGTTGTAAGGGTTTCAAAACATAGTTCTGTAAAGTTTGTTAAGCACGATACGGCTTAACTTAGATTTGGTATCATTATTTTTCAGATCATCGGGTAGTTTCTTGAGTCAAAAATAAATAATTTTGACTTTTCAATACAATATAATATCCAAAAATAATCACACTTTGAAAGAAAGAAAGAAAAAAATTTATCGTACTATTTTAAACTAAATCCATATAAAATATAGTTTTTGACATTTCAATAATTGCCTATTTTAGACAGTTATTACATAATTGAACTCCCATAAAACTAAATACTTAAAATTAATATTAAAAAAGATGTACCAGTAGTCTTTAGGTATTCTCTACCAGACAACATTTCTTACACACTTAAATATTTGTTTCTACAGGACGTACTTACTTTAAAACTTAAAACGCTTGCTGCATTGTCTTCCCGTATATTTTCAACAGGACGATCCACGTTGATTCCAAGGAGGTACTTACGTTGTATAATATCAGTAATTTGGTTTTATCATCTAGTCCAGGGGAGAAAATCGGGATGTGACCCTTATCTGTGATAAGTAAAATTACTGTCCAACGCTTTTAAGATCATAGATTTATTATATTGTAGGTTATAATGCAAATTCTGTAATAGGTGTGTAAAGAGAGTGGTGGATTTGAAACAATAATCTTTTGTGCAGAATTTACCAGGCTCCAATAGATAATAATATTAATTCCAACTGTTGAAATATCTTAAAGTAGTTTGGTGGTTTTTGCTTTCATACATTCACTTCTACTTTTTAACCAGACAAAACTCTGAGAACATACCATTTTATTAAAGGGGGAACATCATCTATTGGCTTCTCTCGCCTTATGTGAAACGAGAGAGAGTGTCAATCTCTTACTAACTAAAAAACACCCCGATCCTTCTCCTACTTTGAGCCGGAGCCCCAGTAATCCCTTACTTTGTCCGCAGCGTCTGAAAAATACCATAGACTCTCTACCAGACAATCGATCTTGCAACCCCACAGCAGTAGTCGTCGGCAGTAGCGAAAATTGTTAAACAATAACCATTCGCTTCCTCCATATAAAAAAAAGAACGAAGTATAAAAAAGTTCCATATGATAAAATTCTTGGGACGAACTGCATTGTTTCGAACACGCGTCGATATAAAAACCCTATTGTAATACCGAGGAAATGGAAAGTGGTAGTGTGCGTAACGCGAGGCAACCCCGCGCTGCGTACGCGCCGCTATGCGATTCATAGGCTCAGGGATGTGAGCGACCCTTTCTAATTAAAAAAAAATATTGATGGGTAACTTGGCTGACCACAAATAACTTACAAAAAATATATTAAAAGGATCACCTTTGACTGCCGCAAAAAATTGTTGAAAGCTAATTCTCCGCTACTGTTGAACACCAATGACCGACACGGCATTCAATGTGCTACAAAAAAAAGGTAGGCATTTTCCTACTTGCATACCTACTACGTAAGTACCTGCTTTATAAAAATATCATTCATTTGCATTAAATATTATTTTCGTTTTTATTTTTGATCTCACAGCCTTGTGTTCAATCGTTTCTGAAAATACATTATTTATGTAAATCTCCTATTTTTTGCTTAATGGCCACTGTATTTTGATTTTTAAAAGTGTAACACAAAAGTATAAGTATTATATGGTCCTGAAAAGTTGATATTCATGGTAATCAAAATATTTTAAATTATTACGCTAACAAAGTGTATATTCCCGCATATTCTTGATAACTCTTTCTCTATTCTTATTTAAAATTTCATACCAAACTATAGCTTAAATAAAATCTGAAGAAAACAAATAAATATCTCTCGAGACAACCCTAAACAAATTCATAATGTTTTATTGTATCCAAAGCAATGTGCGTCGAATAGTTGCGTGCGCTCAAAACAATTCAGTGTGCGCGTGCCTTTGCAGCCACCGACGCACATACGTTTTGTGTGAGATTACCCGATTACTTTACTTGCAGATTGGATAGAAATATAATTCCGTAAGCATATAAGTGTATGAGAATGCGAAATTGGTCAGCAGGTGCTCCTATGACGGCTTGTTTGAAAATAAATGAGTTATCTAAGGTTGTAAGTTAGTATGAGCTTCTTGGTTGAGTCTGTGTCTGATTTTATTGATGTTCAGGTCATTTAAGTATGTTTCTTAAATTCTCAATGAGAATTGATTATGGTCTTTGGTTTGGAAAGTAAAAAAAATCTCTTGAAGCGAAGGGAGCGAATGGAAGGTAACTGACTGATAAAACAAGTATTTCTCTTTTAAGTAGTATATTCTAAAATCCTATAAGGCTATTAATGGCTATTACTCATATTAGGAGTACCATCATGTTACCTATAAATAATTGCAAGAATAGGATATATATTGTCATATAGACAGTAGCTTCTACACACACACACAACTTCACGCCTTTTATCCCCGAAGGGGTAGGCAGAGGTGCACATTACGGCACGTAATGCCGCTATACAATGTACACCCACTTTTCACCATTTGTGTTATAAGTCCCATGTAATAGGGGGTGAGCCTATTGCCATATCCTGGACACAATTCCAGACTCCGTGCTACTACCGAGAAATTTTTCGAAAATCCGAAAAAAGCCCAGTAATACTTTGCCCGACCCGGGAATCGAACCCGAGACCCCTTGTTCGGCAGTCGCACTTGCGACCACTCGACCAACGAGGCAGTAGCTTCTAAATATTATAATTATATAACTCAAAGGTGACTGACATACTGCCGTACTCAGAGTCATTTAATGGTTACTTAATCCAGTCGATAGCAATTGTTTTCGATACAAAATCGTTACTAAGGAATACTTTAAGTAATCATTTTTTGTCTCTGAGTGTGGCAGATAGTGTTCTATCAACGGACAGCCCAAACCAGTGGACGGATCGGGCTGAAAATTCGCATGCAGTTAGATGTTATGACGTAACGTAAGCATCCGCTAAAAAAGGATTTTCATTTATTCTACCCCAAGGGTAATAGTTAAGTAATAGGTTATGAAGTTGAGCTGAGACTTTACATAAAGCTACTATGACGTAGGCATCCCACTACCACATAGTAATACTTCTTAACGCAAGCGAAACCGCGGGCAAAAGCTAGTTCAATATGAAGTATATTTAAACTTACAATTTCAAAATTCCCTAACCCTTTAACCTCTGTGAAGGGATCTTTAGTTGCTCCGTATTCTTTTTTTACACAAAAGGCGTTGTGCGGCCAGCTGCACATTTGATCATTTTATTTTCTTCCTAAAGCTATTTTAAAAATCCCTCATAGAGTTTTTGTAACAAAGCGTTGTGCTCTATCTCAATTGACCATCCTTTTTATACTGCGAAGCAACCAGTTTTACTAGACCCCCAATAACAGTTTGTATACCTTTGATAGGAGACAATTTTGTAGAGAACAGAGGGCTGGGGAAGGTCTTTGTAAATTGGTCAGCGTTCAAACACGGATTGGACGCATCGTATCAATTTATTTGAAAACGCGTCGGTATTTTAAGAATGTCGGAAGTGAACTGCTTTTGCTACAGTTTGAGATTCATTGTCGTGTTTAATAATGTAGTTATTTTAAATTACGTTAACATGACTGTCTCGTTGGGCCAGTTATCGCAAGTGATACTGGTAATAGCACTTGGTTTTTAATTATCCTCAGTGTCTGCTCACCCCCTATTACATAGTATCATAATGTAAGCGATAAAAATGGGTTGCAAGTATATGTACGACTGGCCCTTTAGAGATTAAAATGAGTGACGTCATACTTATTGTTAGCTCTTCGGTTGCAAGTTACTCAAAACAATAATCAATATAAAAAAACAACAACCAGAATATTTGTGTATTTTTTTAAATCTCGAAATTTCCCTTACATTCATTGAACGCATTCCAATTTCAAATACCAAGAAAACTCCCAGCCAGCCAGTTAATAAAGCGGCATTACTGTCAATGAGAACAGTTTGAATTCAAACTTTTTTTATTAAACTTTTTTCTCTTGTGTCTAATTGGTTGGAATCCAGCAGGCACGCCAGGCGTTCGAAACACGTAATTGTCACAGTCCACCAGATGGCAGCTATGTGCCCGTCACCGTAGCCATCTTAATTTCATGGCTAAGTGTGGGCGGTTTTTATTAAGAACATTGTTAATTAAGTTAATTTCTTATTGTTTGTTTTTGTCATTGTTGTTTTATGATTGGTTGTGGAAATTGTGAAGTAATTTTGATTGGAAAATGACAACGTGTTAAGTCTTTGACGGCTTAATGAAAACTGTTTTAGGCAAATCCTTCGCTAACGTCGGTGACCCCCGTGGCGTTTAAAGTGTTAAATAAGATTTTTTTTCATATGATTTTACATGTTCAAAGTTTTAACTGTGTAACTCACAATTCTTAAATCTTTTTAGTCTAGAATATCTTATTAACCTGTAAAAATGTTAGATTATTATTGTAAGATTTCAACTTTAATCCTAAAGCCATAAAGGTTATGGATTAAAACCACATTCTTGTCTAGTTACTCGTATATCCTTATCATAATTCTCGATAATCAAAACATGAATCATTCTTGTTCATCAATTCATACTGCGCATTGAAATAAAACCTCTTAAGGATAGATCAATGATATGTTTTCTTAAATAAAATCTTATGTTATTCGAATTTTATGATATACTGATCTAAGTATCTACAAAATACGCGGAGCTGCGGACTACCTAGCTGGTTACCAGGGCTTCAGCCCGAAAAGCAGGAGTTGGAACGGTGGTTTTTAGTCAGTAAGAGTCTGACGCTCTATCTCGCCTCACCCAAGACGGGAAGTCCCTTCAAAAAATGTAATAAATCCACGACGTTACTGCTATCTGATACCGATTGTGCTAGTACCGAATTGTAGTACCGAAATATCAGAAACTCATCGACATAAATAAACATGGTAAATATCCCGTCTCAAGTTCTAATGACAGTGTTAGTGACCATGTTAGTTTAAAGACGTATCTGCTATTCTGAAAAGACATTTTAAATATTATTAGCGTCAAAAAACAAACATATCATCCCCATTATCTCCACTCAGCAGTCACACAAACCTAAAACCTTAAACCACACTTATAACAAGTACTCCAACAAAATTTTCAATAGCAACCTCAATGGCCAACCACCCACAGCTTGCACAACCAACCTTTAACGTTTAGTTTCTACTCCACTTTTCCTAGTAAACGTCTAGTATCTGCTTCGCAGTAAATCTCTTTGTAACACGAGGCTACAAATTACGCTCAATATCGACGGTGATATGGGTCTGGTATCGGTTGCCATGGCAACGGGCGTGAGAATCCCCCGGTCACTGGTACCTGATGACCTTTGGGCGGTGGTCAATTGTGTATAGGATGATGTTTTTATTTACTTGCTTGTGTTGTGTGTTGTGGGTGGTTTTGTGATGTGTACGGTGTTTTTATTTGTGTCTGGTTTTGTATAGGCACGTATGTGAGAGTGTATGAATGAGGGCTTTTTAATTTTATAACTGTAAATGATAAATTGATTGGAAATGATTTCACCCCATTAAACTCATTTACTTGAGCTCATTACGCATTACTGTTTTATATGTTAGTATATTTTATTCCTTGATTAAATATTTGTGTATCTAGTAGGCCATTTAATAAAATACTTACTGAATATTTATATGTGTTTACATATTATTTGTATTTTTTTAATAATTTTCGTGAGACGACGACGACGAATAATCGTGGTATTTTCATTGAGACGCTGATGTGACTCTAGTTGTAAAACTAAACACATTTAATGAACTGCAAAAGAAGACTACATTACATTGTAACGTATCTACTACCTACTAGTAAGTAAATATAAAAAAACACGCTGTACATTTGTTTTGCACAGTGAACCAAAGGCAGTGAGCATTCCGCCGAGTAAGTAAAATGATCAGTAATCTCTCTCTAGTGTGAATCCTAAAGTCTGTTCTCTTTATCTACGTATATTTAACTTCGAATTCTACTTAAATGTCACTTTACCAACCGCCGTACTCAAAGTTATTTAATGGTTACTTAACCCAGTCCTTAGTGATTGTTTTCGGAACAAAATCGTTACTAATGAATAGTTTAAGTAATCATTAATTGTCTGTGAGTATGGCAGCAAGTTTCATTAAGCTGATTAGATTTATATATACATATATGCTTATACTAATTTAAGAAGATAATATTAACGATTAAAGTTTAGAAAGATTGCAGGTCGTCCCATGATAAAGGGTCATTGCCGATCAAGGTTTTTTTATGAGTCGAGCAAAGGAGGTGTTACAGAATTTTTGATTTTGGAAATTTCTGATTGATTGTCTCGTAATAATAGGTTTCCACTCTTCTTCTTTCTTTTTGTCGAATTCCGGAAAAAGGATACTACAAATGAAACATGGTTAAATATATTTATACCAAGACGATACAAAGTTTTCCTGTATTTTCAACTAAATTTATTTTGTCAAAAGTAAAGAAAAGTTTATTTTTTTAGTTATTTTGTAATTATTCGTCTCGTAGATACAATACATACAAGTATAGCATGGATTTTCGTAAAATGCGCCTGACTCTATTCTTTGTATGTATTGTCCTGTTCATATTTCCTCATGGTCTCTCAAAGGCTTCTCTTAAAGATACGTTTTTCATTTTCCGCCTCTATCAATCATTGTGAATAAGATCTGACTAAGTAAGTAAGTGTCGTAATATCATCATCATCAGCCTATAAGTGGTTACTGCTAACCCAAGGCCTCTTCTCACACGGAAAAGGTTTGAGCATTAATCACCTTTCTCAATGCGGGTTGGCCATTTTAAACTCATAATTAGAAGTTATAGGTCCAGATTTCCTCACGATGTTGGTGGTGGTTGGTGTCTAAATAATATTCGAAAGAAAGTAAATATAACTCGGAAAAAGTGCCACAGTATAAGGTTCAAAGTTCAATAAAAAAAATAAAAAACAAAATATTATTTCCAATGTCTTCAGTTAGCGTCACAATAAAAATAGTTCTCAATAAAGTAACAAGATGCTAAACTAGCTCTATACATAACAGCGTAAAATTGAATTTTAAAATGCTCAACGATCCATTCACAGATCATAAAGGAAAACTTCATGCATTTTTTACTCCTAAATAAACACGAAAGAATGTATGAAATATGTAAGTAATTGAGATATTTTGGATCGAGCACTAACATTAACGAGCACATTTTTTGTCAACTAAAGTTATCTGCACTCGTTTTATTTCTTATTTCTCCAATCACTGCCATTTTACCGGAACCCGGGGTCAATGACATATTATTTTAAAGTTGATCTATATTTCACAAAAAAAAAAACTAAACAATTCGTCCAAAAAACACATTGGATTACGTCTCTTTCTGTAAATAGCGAGCGCTCTAATTGTGTAGGAGAGAAAGAGACATCGATAGTTTGCCAGTGTGTCGCTACAATGGGCTGGCTTTCGCAGTGATCCGTGACGACTGTTCGCTTCGAAGCGGAGGTGACAATGCGGCGGAACAACGGTCATCGTACTGTCTCGCTCACTCGCTATTTTTTTCAATCGAATGTTGACAGTCATTGATGACGCAACGCTTGTAAAATTATCAAGGCTGTCTATTATCAGTGTGATAATTTACACGTGGTGTGAAGTTTTGACATTTATCGAAGTTATTGTCCACTAAAAAAAGAGTTTTATTGCGTTTTTGTCACGATACTAAAATGGTAGAGGAAAATTATGATTTTATACGAGTTTTGTAAAATGGCTGCGTTTTATGAATGTTTTATTTAGTAGGTGGTTCCTAAAATTGATATATGACACTAATAAACATGTTTTGTGTTTAAAAATATTTTGGCAGTTTATATTGAGCGTTGATGTCTTTTGTTCTTGGAAAGCTTTTATTAAACTTTTGGGTGAATTTGAAATATGTTAGCTTTTAAAAGGATACTGATAGTATTTAGATTATTGTATATATAAGTATTAAGATACTATGTAAAGTTAAATATGTTTTAGTAATGTGTACATAATATATGTTACTAAGTGTTGTCTAATTTTTCTCGTGGAAAATGGCAACGACTTGGCTACGACTCATTTTTGTCTATATATATAACATACTAGTGTAGTGTAATATAGTCTTCCTTGTATGTTAAACAAAATATTTAGATAAATAGAATAATAATATTATGTTCTTACAATATGAATTTGAATGATAGTGAAATTAACAACATAGCCATAGTTTGTAGATACCTACTTATTATTTATTTGCGTATATTTTTACAACTTTACTTATGTATTGATAATTTTATAGTATGTTCTTTTTAAGAAAACAATAACGCCTATTTAACTGTAGGTTTTAAATCGTCGTAAAACAAATGCCCTATATTTGGACAAATGTTATCGTGGAGTAACGAACTTGCCCATATCAGTCAAATTAAATAAACATACATCTTTAATTGAAAAGAGTGTTATATTCAATGATATATTGTATTGTATATTGTAACACAAGCCAAATAAACGAAAATAGCTTCACGTTAAAAGTTATAAATTACCAACAAATCGATCAAAATCATTTAACGAAACACGTGGCCGAAACGTTAGAACGAATTACACAACTGAACACAATACATTTTCATTGACAGAAGTACTTTAACAACACAAAAAGCCTCGGTTCCGATTCACCACGGACCATAATACTCGCATTCATAACAAGATAGAATAATCCCACTTTAAAAATAAACCATCCACTCCAAGCCGTCAAAATTAAAAACAAAACTTAAGTCGGCTCATCAACATCAGTCAGCGATGATGCTCAGCACCGTTAGCCCGTCGACAGACCGATCTACATATCGAAAGTCCTTTCCGTGAGAAAATCTTTTAGAATCATCGACAGTTCTAATACATCCTATACTCTTTGGAGGCTGTGAGCGAAGGTTTCATAGGTCGAAAAGCGCGCGAACGCAGTGTGGCGCCGATGGCCGTGCGCACAGCACGCTCACACGACCGCGCGTGCGCAACCACGCGACCTGTCAACCGCTGTCAGTTCCGACTTCCAGCTCGGAACGCGTTACTGGCAAATTGACTTTTAAAAATGGAACGGATGACTTTCGACTTTTTTACCGTTGACCTCACTTAATTTTTTTTTGAGATAGTGTCTATATAAAGGGTGAAGTGATAAACATTGTTGAAGCGACTGTACTTACAAAGGTTTAGAAATATTTACACAGAGTGTTCCGAATTCAGTGCTAAATGTTCTCTAGGTCCGCTTAATATTCTTCAGTGGTGCCAAGGGCGTGAATTTTGACTTGTTTGCAGTGTGAACTGAGTACATAGTTTGTGAACAGTATAATTAGCTGAAAATTGTGTTTTGATTACGCTCCTGAAATATTTTTTTCATATTTTTGGAATATACTCCTGTTGCATAAGGATTGCACGTACCTTTAAATTGCTCGGTAAGACTTTTTCTTTTACATCGCTACATTTATTTATTAAGTAAATAAACTTTCAGTTTCAGTTTTCACGTTTGCTTTGTTCTGCAGCTTGTTTTGATTATTATTTAAAGGGTTGTGTTGGGCCAAACTATATTCAGTCCATAATCATCCTGCCCATTTAGTCCTGTTTTTTTTTTTATCGAAAAGAGCAAAAACGCATCTTTACAAGGAGATTTTCGTACTAAGAGAAGAATAAGACTCTTCTTTAAACCCTGTATACATTTATACGCATTCAGTATGGAGGGTCCAAACCATACCATATTCATTATAATTACTGTAAAGTACAAAATGAAACGTATATATAACATGAGTAACTTACTTAGTATTATTGTCCGCTTTCCATATTTTCATATTTCTTCCAAAGATATGTTATTTCATCTAGTTTCCATCAGGGTTTTCATTTCTAGGTCAAGGCTCCCTGTACCTAATTCTTCTAGAACACTTACTTCTTTATATAATCTCTCAATTCTCTTATATAAATCGGGCTATCACTGTTCTTAACACGTTTTTAAGATTGTTTCGTACAATTTTATTTGATTTTTTTTCACTTGTAACTCATAAAATCTTAGTGTATTTCAAAGTTGTAATCCTACCATCTTTGACCTATTAATTAGAAACTAGCTGATGTTGTATGAGCAGAGGAAAACTTAACGGGTAACCGGGGCTTCGGCTCAAAGCAGGAGTAGGAACGGGGTGGTTTTTAGTCAGTTAGAGTCTGACACTCCCCTTCGCTTCACCAAGGCAAGGAGAGGTCATTAGATAATTTTCTCTCCTAAAAAAGCTAATATTATCTAAAATAATATGCATACTATCAATGAACTATAATTGTACAAATAACTTTCTAGGAAATACTAATTTTGTACTAAATATTTCCCCTCAATGTGACATCATAGAGTAACCGTATTTTTATTCACCAAAGGTTTTCTTTTGCAAATTGGCAAGAATTTGACCCAAAACCTTAAGGCAATACGTAATATTGAATGCCATAAACAAATATATACATATAGGTACGAGTACCACATACATAAACATAACATAAACCTAGACCCATTTATCATTTATATCAATGAAAATAATAGTTCTATAATACATACATATTTCATAATGTCCTAATATTTCCATTAAACCATTGTAGTGCCACTTAACCTTTTCGTTAAATCAGCGTGAGAGGTCCACGTTTGATATGCCGCCAGCCCGTTCAATTTGACAGAATGCAATAAGCAAACGAATAAACGATTTTGCTTTTGTATTTGTTTTTTTAAATACAATTATTTAAAAGCCATTTCATTGTGGGTTAGAGGTTAAAAAGAACATGAATTTGGTCTAGACTTAAATTTCGTTTTCTTTTTTGAGAAAGTGAAATAGTTAATTCAAATTAAATTAACGTGACAATGTACGTAGGTATGTGATTGACAATGCGATTTGACCAATTATCGCAGACCCATTTGATATGCTGTTCATGATTCGATTAGCTTTTAACCCATTTGTCAAGTTGGCTGAAAAAAAGCAAATTTATCCATCCTCGTCTACTCCAAGAAATATAGAGTTACATTAATTATTTAATTTGCAGATTTTCTAATTATCAAACAATATAAAGCTATGTATTGTACGCTCGCTAAATTCTCAAGTACCTACTGGTACAAGATAAAAGGCACTATTACCAAATGCTCTACAGCTACGTACTTGCTGAAACTTTGCTACGTGCTTTTTGAAACATCGTTCTTATAAATTGGACATTTTGACCTTATACCAATCTGAACAAACTGTAACTAGAATAATTTACTACCGATAGTTGTGCAGTGACGATAGTACCCCGTAGTACGCCGGGAGCGCAGATCTATACGAGACACAGTGTATTTTCTATTGTGTCTCATATACGAGAGGTTAAAATTGTAATAGAGATCGAAGAGCGAAACATCAAGCTTAATGTTATGAAAAAAATAAATGACAACGATTGGCATTCATCTCTTCTACTGCTTGCAACGTAACGTCACGCTTTTTATCCCCGAAGAGGTAGGCAGAGGTGCACATCACGGCACGTAATGCCGCTATACAATGTACACCCACTTTTCACCATTTGTGTACCCCATGTAATAGGGGGTGACTCTACCGCCATGTACTTTTTTGCACCAATACTAGTAATTGTCAATAGGTAATGAAATTATCTCTCGTAATACTACAATACAGATAAACAAATAATAAATACACAAGTCTTCCAACCTGTTTCGAGGATAAAAGCCGCAACGTTATGTCATCAAACATTGAAAAAAAAAAACAACAAAACCTTTCGAAATCCTAAAACGCGTCTGGCATTAAGTAATTACGAGACAAAATCATAGTTTCCTAAACCACAGTACAAATTGTCTGACAACTGAACGTTTTTACACAATCACTAAGGATAATTGTGGAACTACCTACCTAATTGACATAAAAACTCATTGGGAGGTACTACCTAAATAATATATGAATAATACTAGCCAGTTCAAGCAGTTTTTTGTATCCATGTTATTTAATAGGTCAAATGAATGACGCATCCAATACTTTGTAGCTGCGTTTTTTTCATTGGCTATTGAATATGAATTGTATTGTGATTGTAATTAGGTGTATTTTTGAAGTGTGTATTATTTGTCTAGTTTTTTTTTTTCTATAAATGGAGCAGTGTTTGAATTGAGTCTGGTTTGGTGTTTTGGGTCCTGACAGCCGTGAAATTTGTGGGATAAGTTTCCTGGTCGTTATTCCATTATAGAAATGAATTGGTTCTTTGGTTTCTATTTAAAATTGCAATCATTGTGAACATTTAATGAGGTATCAATAATAAATATGTTATATAGTGCTTTTTTGTAATTTTATTTTTAGAGTTGTAGCTTGAAATCACTACGTCTGAAAATTCGAACCTTACTCTTTACAAAACTAATTAGCTAATTAAAGCTAAAAAGACAAAACACATACGATTAAAATAATAAGAAACTACAAAGCATTAGGTATATTTTATATACGAACTCTATTCTTTGAAATAGGCACAATAAATCATCCACAAATAATATAATTATTACTAAAAAACCGATCATATCTAAATGTAATTAACAAAGTTCGAAATAAAATGTTTTACGATAACAACTTATTTATTTTATTACATACTCATTAACTTGTTTAGCTAACTATATGTAATATATATTTTATATTCATCATTAGTATATCTGATTAAGTTATAAAACTCTTTCGGTAAAAACAAATAACATTTTTATACAAAACCTGTTTTTGACTTTGCTCTGGAGGTTGTGAGCAAAAGTTTTTGACGTCCCAGGTACTGTATCCGGGTTGAACGGTACGGCCGGGTTAATCCGATTTTGGAACCTCTTAGTAATAGCCGAAACATAGAAATATAGAGCAAGACTTACCTTATATGTTAGTCATAGTTATTATTATTATTTAATTTATTTATTACCTAAATATAAAAATAAATAATGAAGAAAAAGCGACCTGAGACGAACTTACCTGAGATATATCAGGTTTTTTGAATGATCATCGGTATCGATATAATTTCAAAAATTGAGCTAAAAATTTGTGCCGAATGAAGTCATTATGCACCAAATATTAATAAAGCACACACACTAGCTAATTCGGCAAATATTCTTTCTGCGGCAAATCTTCTTTTCTGGATTTCCACAAATATTTCAAGACCAAAATTTGCCAAATCGGTCTAGCAGTTCTCGAGTTTTAGCGAAACTAACAAATAGCAATTGATTTATATGATTAGTTGCTGATTGCATTGAATGTAATTTTATGCCTTTTATTTAAATATATGAAATCAATTTGTATTTATCGAATTCCTAGAACGTTTAATAAAGTGCACTAGTACTAGTATATTTTAAATTATCCATGTATTTCATTAAAAACCTATTTCATTATTTCATACGCTGTCCTTGTCTAAGTAATTTGTGAATGTTTTGTAGATTTACTTTACAAAATATACTTCCTTACTCTAAACATAACACAAGACCTTAAGCTATTACCGAGAATTTTATAAACCCAATCGTACTTTTTGCCTAATCCAGTTATCAAACCCAAATCCGTGATCTGCGTTACCTACTGTCATTTAATTTCATTCGCGACGGTTTTTTTTATTCACACCTGGAACGATTATAATAAACTATAAAAAGGTAACTAAAATCACGGATTACTCACGTATTATTAATGGAATGGAGAAAAACTCTACTTATTTCGAGTCACAGATGGACTCTTTATCATGGGTAGCGTGCGCAGACGCGGTGACATCGCGCAGTCTACAGGTTCACAATGACTCAAAACTAATAGAGCTTTTTTACATTAATAATACGAAAGTTAACCGTGAGAAAGTAGCTATATTTCTTGGATGAAATAAATCAAATGACTACAATTTACATATGCAAATAAGTCAGTCATTGCTGTAATATGTAATAGTCAAAATAAGATCAAAAATACTACTAAAAGTCTCTAAACCACTTACCAGCAAAAATTATTTCACCTTTAAAACATTACGCATACATTCAACAAATACTTTCAAATATTATTTAACCAGCAAATGACTAACATTTATCTTGAAAAGTTCGTAATGTTGAACTATATGTCATATTGTATGTTGGACGTTTAGGAATGGGAGCACTTGTGCACAAGGTTAGCGATTACTTCAGTTAATGACAGATAAAAAATATGGCGTAGCATGGCGGAAAAAATAAAAGAAATTTTGTATTGTCGATGTAAGCTTCTCGATTTAGAATACTGGAAAAGGTATTTTCAATTATTATCATTTCAGATTACCTATGAAATATTACATACATACATAACATACGTATACATAACCTCACGCCTGTCTCCCTTGGAAGTCAGTAGAGCCAATGGAACGCCAATTGCTACGAATCTCACATTCTTTCCTCTTTCGCTTCATTAACAATCATCAGTCTTTTCATGCATGTTCGTCGGTTTGGGGTATTTTTAATGTGGCTCTTCTTTAATATATTGCCAATCTGGTCGCTATATGTATAAATATTATGTTTATTACTCTTTAAAAGTGTATAAGTGTCTTCTTGTTATAAACTCAGTTTTCTACTACTCTTGTCATTAATATTAGTCTGTTTGCCATGGACAGCGAGTGAGAAATAAATAAAATTCTATATTTAAATTCTATAGTTGCAATGGAATAACTCTAAGTGTTGTGTGAAGAGGATTTCTCTTTGTATCTCAACCTCTGCATTCTAGACGAATGACATTTATACGCTAGACGGTTTGGGATTGACACTGACATTCGACAAATTAAGACAAAGCTTTACAATATGTCAAACCGATACATTGACTCTTCCATAGACTCGTTTGACTAGTATTAAAATACCATTTGTCTAGGAGATAAATAGTTACAGTTAATAACCAATTAGTTACTTATTTAACGCTTATCTAGTGATAAAGCCGACCCGGAGTTGCGGACTGCCTAGCGGGTTACCGGGGCTCCGGCTCGAAAAGCAGGAGTAGGAACGGGGTGGTTTTTAGTCAGTAAGAGCAGAGTCTTGTATGAGAAGAGTGTCAGAACACTTCCTCTCGCCTCGCCCCAGGCGAGAGAAGTCATTGAATGATTTCCCCCCTCAAAAAACCTAATGATAAAAGGTCTTTGAAATCTAATGAATTCTAATTTTAATAAAATTTATCGATTTTTAAATTTCTATTCGAGGCTTAAATCTCTAGATACCCTTATAAAAACTCATCCAACAAAAATAATAATTTTATCACATAACAAAAAATCATAAATCATACTTAACCGAAGCACGTCCAGTATTTTTATATACAATTATCTCCGCGTTTTAGGTACAACGTTATAGTTCAATTAAAAAACGACCATAGTTTGGTCACTCATCGGAACGCCACGAATAAAAACCGAGACTGCTCCCTGACCTCCGTTCCGTGAAACACAATTAAGTACATTTTCTTTAATCTAGATCATATTTTGGTTTTTATACTTATGTAGTGTTTTTATTAATATTAGGAATAACAGTTGGTTAAATGCAGTATCCATTTCCAACATACAATTATTTAAATTAAAACACAAGTAGATACAATGGATGAAACTATAGTCTAGTCTAAAGCCTTTGGACTTAATATGTTCCTTTTCACCCAGAACTGTGACTAAATGATAAACCTAAAACTTTAGAACAATACACTAATAACTTAAAACAAAGAAAGGACAGAAAAAATACAGTATTTGCCATCAATTTATTGAAGGCGACGATCAGTAAACAAAAATATTTCAACAAAGAAAAAACACAGATGCGTACTCGCGGTATTTCTTGAATAACATAATAAAATATTAAGATGGAAACACAAAGATCTTTTTAAAAACAAAATACCCAAGATGAAGCCCGTCGCGGATGCGAGCAAATATTTAAATTTCAATTCGAACGTCGCATATCAATGGAGAGCCATAAGCCACCGGATTTTTACTTTTTTTTTAGTCAGCCAGCACTGAGACAATAAAGAAAAAGCCATAGGGGGAAAAAGAAAAAACAATTCGAAAACAGCATCTAGATTCGAGACACAGGCTGATTCGAGGTTCGAAACAAAAGAACTTGGCTCCTGCCTGACCGAGATCTTGGCGTACGCGGGCGCATCTCGTTTACTTTTTTATTTTACTTTTTTTTTGTTACATTGCAACCATGTGATTTCTTTTCTCAGATGCATCACAATGAGACGGCCTATCGAACGTCAGTAGCTATTTTTGTAATAATTACATACCAAGTTGCATTGGTAAATGATCGTTGAAAGAAATATGAGAGAAACCATACAGCTCATACCGCACAATAATGATATGCTCGGATCAATACAACAATGTTTCATTTCATACCGCCCTAATAATACATGCATTTGCATAAACATTACAAAAAGTTCATTAAAATAATGACGTCAGAAACAACTACTGCACTTCAAAAACCACACAAATTCTCACAATTTCTCAGATCAATTAAAAACCGGGCACTATTCAAAATTATTTTATTTCATTGATCGAAAAAAAAAATGTTGTAGCTACTTGTTTATAAGTAATTATGAGTAATCGCTATAATTAACAGTATTTAATACCAATGAGGTTGTAATCTTGATCGAAGGTTAGATCATCGCCGCATATATAATCTGTGCATGGGAAATAATATGAAGGAACAGGATTCGTTTTCGTATAGGATGTACGCTTACTCACCTTTGCCTGCAATGAGTAAGATTCTTGTAATATTAAAAAAAAAACACTAATCGTTTATTTGTTTCTGACTTCTGTAATGGCATTTGCAGTTATGTTTTCGAATTGTTTTGACGCGTCTAAGATTCTTAGTAATTGTATGTATGTACTCTTTACCTAATCTGGTATTTTCTTGTACCAAAACTATGTAGTTCTATTTTCCTTTTTATGATTTCAAAGTAAGTACAGTGAATAAGATGGGTTTCTTCTTAGAATTCGTTACCTTTATAAATGTTTTTTTTTTCAACTATTATCCTGTAGATACCTACTCAAATACCGTGATACCTATGGATACTCTACATAATGTTCATTTACTTTGGATGTATATTTTTTATGGTATAAGCCAGAAAACGAGCAGACGGCTGACCTATAGTCGATAGTAAGCAATCTCCGCTCGTGGACACCCGAAACACCAGAGGCGTTACAAGTGCGTTGCCGGCCTTTTGGGGGTTAGAAATTTAAGGGTTGTTGGGGATTCGTGGATTAGGAAGATTGGGAAGGGGACTCTAGTAACCTCACTCACACAATGCAAGCATTGTTTCACGACGGTTTTCTGTGAGGCCGTGGTATCACTCCGGTGGTTTTTAGTTCCTTCTCTCCTCACCCAAAGGGGGAGAAGTTCAATAATTCCATGATATTTTCCCCCTCAAAAAAAAAAAAAAAACCAGACAATCCTAGCTTGACACCATAACCCAAAACACCTGCATCGTTCCTCTCCAAAACCTCATACAGTAGGTCTGTTTCACAAAATTAAATATTTGTACCCAAATTCTTAACACGTACATTAGCAAGTGATGCTGTTTGTTGGAGGGTGTGCCTTAAGTAGCTCCCAAATTAACACCATCACTTAGCAGTCACTTACTTCACTTGGGGTTGGACGCAGGTGGTCTTTGTTTAAACGTTTTTTTTTTTTTCATTTGTTTCTTTTTTTTTGAGACGTTTTTTATTGTTTTGTTTTTTGGTGAACGTTTGTTGTTGTTGGGATTTTAAAGGTGTTTCGATTTGGCATGTGTCATTTGGCAGATATAAGATATAGGTAAACTATACGGAATATACTCGGATTAATTAAATTCTATCCAATATATAAAAAAAGACTATGAACGTTTTGCAACTCTTCAACAGTTATTTCCCAGTAGTGGTCATGTTTGCTAAACGATTCGTACAAGTTCAGTGTTCGTGCATTAGATAAAATCAGTAATAAATATATTTTCAGATTCGAATTCTAATCCCGAAACCTCATATATGAAATGTAAATGATCTTTAAAGATTCAATTAAGAGCCACACTTGTAAATCTTTCACCTTTTATCCCAAAAACTTCCTTGTAACCCATTTCCCATAATAACAATAAAAATTCACTCCAATTCCACAACGCTAACAACGTACATTATCATCCCGAAATGCCGAGTTTGGAACTCGGAACAAAATAGTTCGTCAGGCTTATCAAAGCGGCTATTTTGTGGACCATTCCGAGATACGACGCATCATTCACTGCTCATGCGCTTCTATGAACTTTCACAATGAGCTACGAAAAGAAGCTTCTGATGGATATGACAGAATACATTTTAGCTCTCAGTCTTAATTTTTTTTTGTGAATGAATTTACCCTTGTAAATTATTTATTATTTTTAATCTTTGGGAAAACAAAGAAGCAATTTTTAACTAACTGTTTTTGAAAATATTAACTTCATTCAAATGTGAATTATTTTATGATAAACTGTTACCGCTGTACTCAGAGTCATTTAATGGTCACTTAACCCAGTCCTTAGCAATTTTTCAATACAAAATCAATACTAAGAGATAATCCAAGTAATCACTCATTCTCTCTGAGTACGGCAGTTATTGTTTTTCCATTGTGTATATTACTAACCTCAACCAAAATACCTCATCCAAACACCAAACCTTTACACGTCGATGGCCAACATAACCTAATCGCTAGCCATTATGTTCTACCAGAACTAATTCACTCTGCCTTATCATAATTTGAATCGACATTCTGGACGACTCTTGTATGACAAACCTCTATTTTCTTATACGGTTATTAATTTTTCTAACGTTGCTTGGTAGCAGTACTATGAATTTTTGGTGTGCTCATTAACCGGTAAGGTTAGGGACAGTTCACTCAACTTGGGTTTTGGGTCAAATGTGACATGTTTTTCTGAAATCTATATCTATACGTCTATACTTTATTTAATATATGTATAAAGCTGGAGAGTTTGTTTGTTTGAACGCGCTAATCTCTGGGAGTACTGGTCCGAATTGAAAAAATATTTTTATGTTGGATAGTGCATTTATCTAGGAAGGCTATATAGGCTATAAAACCTCACGCGATGACCAATACAAGCAAAGCAGTAAATGAAATCACGCGGACGTAGCTAATATTCTAATGTTAATTTTGTAATAATGATGTGTAAATCCTAAAATCATTCAGGACGAAATTGTTTAGAAATTGTCTATGAAAAGATGTAACAAAAACGTTTTTATATTCGCTCTATAAATATAGGATGTTACGCAGAAGTAGAATTGTTAAAAGCATTAAAAGCTAAACAACAATTAAATATCCGTATTCCTGTACAACAGTTGAAAACTCTCCTGTTTGCCCGTGGCAAGTATAAAATAAAATTAGTGAGACAACAAACATTTAAAACTACAATTGCAAACAAAGGGTTGGAGACAATAGCGGGGTCACACTCAGACATTCCGGTCGAAAGTTTGTGAACTTGGAACATGATACTTTAAGCAGAAGAAAACGGTTACTTTTTGATAAGGAAAAGTTAAAAATGGACCGTCATTTAGAAGAAGGTGTAATGATTAAG
The DNA here is from genome assembly GCF_023101765.2 of Spodoptera frugiperda. NCBI lineage: Eukaryota > Metazoa > Arthropoda > Insecta > Lepidoptera > Noctuidae > Spodoptera > Spodoptera frugiperda. The sequence goes on along the minus strand of NC_064229.1, from coordinate 7,087,444 downwards.
ATTTTAACATCTGTGGATTTGAATCGATAACATAGACTCAATCCTTCCAATCCTCAATCACAAATAACCTTAAAGACAATACTAAAAGTACGAAAGATTTACTGCAGTAAATCTACTTACTCTCTAAGGTTAAACTTAATATTAGTTCAAACATATTTAGTTTTGTGACAATAAATCAACCGAATATTCACGATTAGTAAACCCCAGGACACATGCTTCCAAACACATTCCAATACAAAACAAGAATCCCATTTCAACAAACAAGTAGCTTAATAACTTTCTCCTGAACAATTAATTTCCGACAATGTCTCGCACTATCAAAGTCATCTGGGACCGCTCGGGTCATCTACGCATTTAGTTTAAATCTTATGCCCAATAACCTATTGTTAGGCCCAATATAACCACATACAAAAGTCACGGCTGCCTTCCATATTGGCAGATTGGAAGCCCTACATGGTAAGGACCTAATGACCTACGACATTTCAACCAGTAACGCCCTCTCTTTTCGTCTTTCCGCGGGAGAAGAGGACAGACGATCACCATAATAGAATATCAGTATTTGTTTTATTCGATTTGTAAGTGGCTAGGATACAGAATCTGCAGTTTCTCATATTGTTTCTTTAGTAGGTAGTGTGTGCGTTCTTTTTATGTTTTTTACTGTGAATGATAAACTTTCCCATGGGATTGGTACGGGGGTGTAATGTACTTTAATATTATAAGATTTGACGATACTATTTGGATAAAAATGATCACTTTTATGACATTACCAAGGCACTTACAAAATAAATCAATACGGTAATAACCCCGAATTTGATTTATAAACACACCTAATTCACAACGCAACAAAAACAAAAATGAAATGCCCAAAACGTCTTAAAGGGTCGTTTATCAAAATCTACATAACGAGCCATTTAACTGGCACCAATTACATTGCTTTTATCAAATAATAACACGAAAAATTACACACTAAAATATGTCCAATCACTCGCCCGAGAGTGGATGTAATCATCTTAATAAACGTCCTTAGTACACATCGGACCAAAATTATTGGGCCTTTGAAAACTGTAATTTGTTTACGATGAAAAAATGTGCGTAAAAGGTATGCATTATGAAGATAACGTACCTATAATTGTGGATTATGACAAGTATGGTATTTTATGGGCAGTTCGATATGATCTTGGTACTTTGGTTGCGTCACTAATGAACTATGGAATGCCAAGAGCGAATTGGAAACGTACCTATTGTTACAATTATGTGCGCTGTTATTAGACGAAGGGTCAAGAATTGCTTCCGTTATGTGGTTTATGCTGTTTAAAATATATGGGTTATTTCGTCAGATTTCCATTTAAAATATAGTCGACAAAATTTTCAAGGAAAGATGCGAGAGAATGAGAAAAATATCTAATCCATTTTTGTGTATTAGGTATGAAGAGACGTCAGACTGACATCTTTTACACCTTTCCTGAAGTTGGAAAGAGTGCTTATTTGATATAGCGGGTGACCTTACGAAAACATAAGACATATTCATGACCGACTGCACTAAGCTTCAACCTTGTGACAACCGAAAACACCTGTTAACAATTCCACCAAAGTATCAATTCCAAAATGTCATACCTTTAGCAACATTAATAAATCAATCATGCATCGACACGAGCTATGTGGGTTTAACCTCTGCTCTTTACGAACCTAACCCTCAGCGCAGACAACAGAACCACAGCTTACGCAAAACGACATGACATTTAAAACATAATCAATCATGCATAGACGAAAAAGAAGAAAAAAAACTACATAATAATGTCAATAAGTAAATAATAGTCAATACTCACTTTACACTGATTCGTTGAGACGAAAAAGGTAATAAGTCCTTAGTGTCTTATGATCGGTTTGGCATACCATATAAGTTGGCGTTTGTCAATAATTAGCGCTCCTCCCATGCCCATTCTGGTCGGTTTTCTGGCGCCTGCCAATGATTGGCGTAAGTCAGAGTTGGGACGCTAATGAGAAATGTTTAGCGCGCCTTTTTTGTTTTATTGTGGCCTACCGCGTTTCCTTATTAGGAGTCGTCAACTTTGTTGGTTATCTCTCGAATGGGAGCTAGCTTTGGTGAGCAGGTGTGTCTGTGATGCTGTGTGTACTTATTTAGAAGTAAGGCGTTTAACCTTTTTTGGTTGTTGTTATGTAGATACTTTAATCTCCTTATGAGTGGTTTAGATAAAAAATATGGAAGCATTTTTTCAGTGTAGCACGTGTAAGATATTTGCTGTAGCATTTTGTTCAGATATTAGTTTATTTTGACAACAAAGTTCTGCTTCTAAACAGTGAGGTTTGACTTAATATTTCTTCTACGTTAACACCTGGGAATTTCACAGCGTATTTTGGTTGAATCTGAGCGCACAATATACCAGAAGGCGTGGCTAGGCAATTTAGTTTCCATGATTATGACTAAGCTACTACTTCAAGAAATTATCCCAGAAACAGTTTATTTTTAAAAATAAATGTCATATTTTATATGAGTCAACACTGATTACGTAAAACCAACGTCATATTTAGACATTCAAAGTACAGTTCCATTTTTAATACTACTCTAATTTCCCGATCCCGACTCGACGCGTCAACTGTATGTATGTACGTTTGTTACGTATGTGTACTTACTTTCAGTACAAATCTTGTGTAATATTTACTTTTATAATGTACATGGTAGTACTTTTTACCTGGTGGCAACAGTCAAAACGTGTATTTGATTTCTGTCTGCACGACACATGATGTAAAAAATTTCGAATATATCCAAATACTATTCTTACTACAGGTAAATAGTGATTTCACATCGCTATTATGATAGTGTAGGAGTAGTTGAAAGAAAATTTTTGTAATTACTATTTAATAACATTTGTTGCAGGCAAAACCGCACTTTGATATAGAACGCACTTTGTAAAGAACGATCCTTTTAAGAACCGATTTCTATAGAATCAGATCGATTTTAAACTTTAATCCTCTTGAATTTCGGACAAAAATCGAAATGGAACCAAAACTTTTGAATTAAGATCAGTTAATAACTTCAGCCGTTAACTATTTAAACATTCTGTTTTAGTTTAAACATTACACTTTTTCCTTTATTTTTTTCTTATGTTATTTCTGTTGTCCAGGTGTGGGATACCGGTGAGCAGTGGCGCGGTCCTCGTGTCGCCAATGATGACAACGGTGACGGCGCCCAGGGACGCCAACCAGAGCGTGCCGATTTATACAACACACTCCACAAGCCAACATGTTCACAAGGTAAGATTTACCCTTAAAATATTACAGTATAGAATCAAGTTGTTCGTATAGATTCGTTGTGACGTGTGACTAAAATTAATAACCAATATCTGTCCAAAATCTTTGGATTAAGATTGACTTTTATTACCAATATCAGTATGTCAAGAACTGTCAAGAACCAAATTCGATCCAGTTTGTTTAAGATGGGTGATTAATTTTTGCTCATCGTGATCCATATGACTGTAACAACAGTACTATTTTAAAGATGGATCTTCGACCTAAGTTCACATAAATATACCTATATTAAACCTGAAAATATCAAAACTTGGAAACCTCATAATGTATATAGGAAACTATTGAAACAGATCCTCGAAAAACCTCCAAATAAAAAAATACCGTTAAATAAAAATAGACCTTCAAAAACGTGACATTGAGTACAAATTTCTGCGTAAAGACAATGTCCTTACGACCGATTAGAGCCACGTGTCGTACGCACCGAATGTACTTGTAAGCGGTTGTAAATCGTGATACTGTGATTGGGTGATGGACATCATGCATTCATGTGTGACCCAAATCGTGATCATCACGCAGGTGAAGACTACTAAAACAGTTAGGGGAGAATAATTTAATTTACATTGATTGGTGACGTGAAGTTTTTCTTTAGCTCGTAGCATCATTATTATCAGTAGCTTTAGTGAATTCATAGATTCGAACTTTTACACCATAGATATTTTTACACTAACTTGACTATTTTATTTATATACTTAAATCCTGAACAACTAGTATATTGACTTAAATAAATAAATAATCACACAATTCACACCCTAATGACCACTCTTGCTACTCGTATTACAAAAATGGCGTCTGGTAACCTGAAAAGATTTCATAATACGCTGACGTACACAATGTTTACATTTCATATTATTTTCAGCTCTATGTCAATAGCAATAGATACGTCATTTCTGATAATGAGTTTTTGGCACTTTTTTTATTTAAACGAAGTGACGAAGTGTGTTAAATGAATTAATATCTTTCATAATAATATTATTGAGCCGTTGACATTATTAACATCAGTTAGAGCTACTATTATTGTAATTTTGCCGATGACAACTTCTTATAGTGTAACGTCATATTCGCGGAAAACTAGGTACTAATTTCATACGTAGTTTTGCTTTAATTGAATTAGTTTTTGAAAAGAATCGAAGGACATCTAACACTCTTCAATTGATTTGCTTATCCAGTATTTGTGAAACATTTGAAGTTTCAATGTAGGTATACATTTTAAATGAAAACTCTTTGTTAGTTATGTATAAATTCTATCGAATGGTGGATGAACACAAATTATAAGTATCTCACTATTTATGTTAATCATATTTACATCGATTGGTTTTCTTTTACCTATTATTATCCACATTTACATATATATTATATGCATCTATGTATCATCTACTTCCATATATCAAAGTATGGAAATGCAACCACAAAATTTGCATTAAAACCATCCATAAATAAAAAAATACCATAAAACCATTTTTATTAATTTTATGACCATTTAGTTTTATCTTATTTGACAGATTAACGATACGATAACGGGTGTTTAAAATTTAAAATATTTATTTACTTCGTCATACGGGTTGTTTCACAATATATTTTAAAATTTTTGGTCGCCATAATATATTTGTGAGATGCATTAGCGTGAGTTATCATGGGGAGCCACTCCTTCTGACGTATGTGATAATCATTTACTGTTAATATATTCGTTCTGGAACCGACTTTTGTAAATATACCTATTGGAACTTTGTAGTGTATTTAGTAGATATTCGTTTGAACAGTAATTTCAGCTGAAACGTGTTAAAATTATCACACCAATGGCTTTTAATGCAAGCCGTAACTTGACGGCAGAGTGGAATGTTCTTATGACCACGACTCTAATCCCTTTTTTAAAGGGCGAAAATAATCCAATGAAATCTCCCGACTTGGAATCAGACTCTTACTGACTAAAAACCACCCCGTTATTTTTTTCTTCTGCTTTAGGCCGGATCCCCGGTAACCTGTTACGTTGTCCGCAGCTCCGGATCCAGGACTCTTCCCTCGGGTATCGTATGAACTTGAACCTTTTAAACATTTAACTGCGAACCGTACAGATTACGACAAACCCTTTCATCTACGGGACTGTGTACCTGTTAATGCAGATGATCAAAACTCATGATGATTATACTTTCAGAAATGTGAAAAACTGTTAATGGAGATGATCATTCAAAACTCATAATGATACTACACTATCAGAAAATGTTCCTTTTTGAATTTCCAAGAGGACTCACGAGGATTTCCAAACAATCGAGTAAAACCTTAATAAATAATTACCCCAAACACTACATTAAAAGACGTTCAAAGACACACAAATATCCAGAACTCAATAATCCCAATACACAAATACGTAAGGACATTGGCTTAATATAATAATCTGGCTTAAGTTACAAGAGTCAACCGAGGGCAATGGGTTACAGCGTGCGTAGGCGCAAGCTAACAACCTGTCACTATTCCCGCAGCTTACCATTAGCTAATGCAAAGGAATAATAATTTCCAAACGATATTCGTTCGTATAGTTAATTACTTGCATGTATTTTATTGATTTATATTATTTATTAAAGAGATTTAATTTCATTATGGCAATATTGAGGAGAAAAATATTTTATATGACTTTTCTTCGGGAATTAGACATACTTTACAATATTTTTGATAGTTTTGCATTCAATCATAGGACATCATATTAATAGGTATCCAATAATACACTTAAAAGATAGATTGACATCTTTTTAAAGTCAATCTAGCTTTTAAATTCAGTTTGACTGATCCTAATGACTAGTGTACTAGGTTAGAGAGTTACATCGTATCTTACTAGATCTTTCTCTCTGGTCAGAGGATGAGTCTGTCATCTGATCGGTCCATCTCATTGGGGAACGTAAAACGTAAAGAATAAGTTGCAGGCAAATGGTAATCTTACTAGGTAATAAGACTACTATAAATATTTTTACGTAAGAACAAAATTCAACTGCGAACTTCTTAAGCAGCATTATTTAAACATTTTGATCTAGTTCCAACTTAACCTTTACGTAACATGAAATGGTCATCTAATGAAATATACTTAACCTTCAAATAGTTTAACTAAATCGGTTTCTTAGCGTTCCGCACATACCTCGGATTGTCTCGGTACGTTTTTTGTTCGGTACAAACCACTCAAAATAACGTAATGCGCGTAAGGCCATTACGGAATCATTGGACAGCGCATTGTACACTGCCGGCCAATGGAATTTGGTCAGACTTTTTTATTTTCTTTATGTTTTAAAAAATATGGACTGATAAATACCTAAATGATTGTAAGTCGAGTAATAAGATGATTTTAGTTGTTAGATAAAAAAATTCGTTGTTTTTATTTTACTTCTGTTTAATAACTGTACATAAAAAGACTAACTATGCAGTATCTTTAAATGAAAGCTGTCTGATATGTAAAATCAGTGTTATCATGTTTTCCCAATCAAAGCCCACAATATACGTCTGCTAATCAACTATTTGAACTAAATACAATCTGTACTAAAAATACTATAAAACTATGGTGGTAGAAGTTAGTCACTTTAAATCATAAAATAATAAAATGCACCCATTTTTAGGCAGCCAGTGTACACACAGACATAAGCCCGTTCATCTAATGTTCGCTATTTATATTAGGCCGAGAGATGACTTGCTCTTATTGTTCCACGTCAAGCGACCAGGTATTTTCACTAAAGCATTCTTAAAATTATATTGGACGACATCCATTATAGAATTTAGGGTAAAAAGCTGATGTTAAAACACCGTTTAAGTGATTTATTTTGTTTTTTACAACGGATTTTACATCTGTTTGAGTTTTATTGGTGTTTTCCTTATTTGTCTACCTTGTTGACCTGTCTGGTTCTAGAATTGATTCGGTGTCGGGCTCGTACATAATGTTTTTGTAATTCTAAGACACTATTTATCTGGGTTACATTTTTTATTTATTGAACACGGTATACGAGCATCCGTATCACCTGATGGTAAGCAATCGCCGCTGCCTATAAACACTTGAAATACCAGAGACGTTACAAGTGCGTTGCTAACCTTTTGGGGATTAGGAATTTAATTTAAGGGTTGCTGGGGAATCGGGGATTAGGAAGATTGGGAGGGGAGGGGGAGGTAATTGGACCTCCGTTAACCTCACTCATACAACGAAAGACAACGCAAGCGTTGTTTCACGTCGGTTTTCGGTGAGGCCGTGGTATCACTCCAGTCGAGCCGGCCCATTCGTGCTGAAGCATGGCTCTCCCACACTTATCATCCCATACGCACTTAAATATAATAGACTAACGAATAATACGTAAAGACATAAATCACGTAGTCTCATCTCATATTAGATTAGGATCATTATACTTATTTACGTTTCTGTGAAACTGAAACATACAATTACATACGCCAAATGCACTAGAAATTTCGCCCCCATTTTTTACACAAATCCATCACTTACTCTAGATCAAACAACACACAAAAAGAACGAATCTTACACCACAAGAAATGCCTAAAGCATCCTCGAATCATTATTTCCCCATCCCGTTACCCGTATCACTAGATCATTAATCATACACTTCGTGTACAAATAAGTGTACAATCACATGTCACACGGTCCATTTAATCCGGGCACGTGGACAGATGTCGATGTACTAGTTGATAGCCGACGTAAGCCGATCAACGCGCGCCCGTTTGTTTGGCCGCAAGTGTACATTCGGGGGGAAATTGTTTGAATTAATAATTTAGATTTTATTGGTTATTTGGTGTTTTGTGTTACAATGTGTTTTAAGGTGAGTAAGATAAATTTCTTAATGGTTTGCATGTAAGTGTAGTACTAACCTACTCAAATGTAAATAGGAACAACTTACTAATGAATATAATTTTCTCATATACAAAAAGTAATTAAACACAATGCTTATAAGAAACACATGGCCGAAGAAGTAGGTCCAGTTCTAACACTAGTCATGTACAAGTAATTATTTTGAACCTATCTATACTTATTTACAAAAGTCTAATATCATTGTTAATCAATAAAAATATTAATAACCAATACACAAAAATACAACCCTCAAAAAAAATCCATCAATAAAATTCCGCGCTCGCCTGTACATTACACAACTAGCCAGCGTTACCGACCCATCGAGAATCGAGACATCTTTGACATTTAGTTGACAGTCCGATACGACAGAACTGAGTGTTTTGACACAATCGTATGTTAATGAACAGCTTCGATCTAATTAAACCATTGTGTTAGAACTAAACTCATTACGCCGTATAATGAAACGGTACATCAGTTTTAATTAGTGGTACAGAGACTTAAAGATGAATCCATTAATTTGGCCTCATGTGTAGCGTGTTGTAATGTGATGGTATCAAGGCTAATGCAATGTGGTTTGATTTTAATTTAAATAGAGCGAAATGTAAATGAAATGATAAAAAGAAATTACTTTACATTCAATAATTTGTATTATTGAATGTAAAGTAATTTCTTTACCTAAAGACTTTACCTACACATTTGTAACACATCTAGTCGTTATTGCAAGCAAAGAGTATAAATATCCCATTAATCAAATTTTTGTTTGAATCTGGGTGTGATTGACGTGTTTAGGTGGGCACATTACGGAAGAATATGGAACAAAAGCATTTTTAAGGGGGAAAATCATAAATGACTTCTCCCGCCTTGGTTGGGTGAGAGAGAGTGTCAGACTCCTACTGACTAAAAACTATTACGTTCCTACTCCTGCTTTTCAAGTCAGAGCTTCGGTAAACCTGTTAGGCAGTCCGCAGCTCCGGTTTTCTTAAAAAAACCATTTATTAATGAAAACGACTCAATTTGGTTTCAGTTAAAACTCTGTAACTATAAGTTGTACAATCAACTTAAATTGTACATTACTATAAGGTTAAACTTCAACTAAACATATGTTGCATTGATTAAATAAACAAACATATGCCTACGATTTATAGTGGCCTGATAGAAACCTTGGCTTACAATGTACCGGAGACCAATGCATGTAATTTACATCCGTCTAAACAAATGCACATAGGTTCTCATTATAAACCTATAATTTCGTGGTTGAATACGTTAGCTAGTTTATTTTGAAATTACGTGGATGAAACACATGATATCACGCTCTTTAATTCTTGAAAGAGGAGGCTGAAGTAGGCAAAGGTATATAGCCCACTATTTATTAATTATGTTATGAATTCTATGTCTCTGAAAAATAACTACCACTTCAGAAAGTCAAAGTCCAATATTATATTCCTATTAAACCATAAATAGGTACTTTTATAATGAAAATCTGTACCATAATGGTCAATGATACTTTTGTCCAAGCCGGGAATCGAATCTGTGATCTCTTGTTTGGGAGTCACACTTGCGAGCACTCGACCAACAAAGTAGTCAATACTTAGATAACCTAGTTACTATCTAGTAACTAATCCTAGTACCACTTCAATTTAATAAAACAACTAAGTTTTAAGTCACTCAGTAACTTAATAATCATGTCATATCAGTTATATGCAAACTAACATAAATAAATAACTAACACAAATAACATAGCAATACATTTCAATGATGAGTTCATTTATTTTATTATACTTTAATTGCATATAACATCACTCTTTGAATTAATTATTCAACCACAACAACAAAATATGGATCACGATTAGATATCATTGAAGGAATATGTAAATTAAATACTCACTTATAGGAAGTATTTTATTTTGCAAAGGTGATGTAGAAGTATTTTTATATTAATAATCTTCTCTAACGATACAATACATTTTTAGTTTTCATTCCGTTTATTCTACAAGGGTAACAAAAAAATGTATTGTTAGTGAAGCATAGATTTCTGCAAAGTAACGCCTGATTCTATTCTTAATAAACTTACTAGCGAAAATCTTCGGATTAATTCTGATTCAGATATTGAATTTAAGCCTTCCTTCCTTCCTTCTTTTTAAAGATATTTATATTTTTGTCAAGGTTTTCTGTTAGGTAATAGTCCAAAATATTATTATAATCCAACATCATACATCATTTCAAACCGTAAATGGTAATAAATTGGACATCAAAAACTGTTAAACAGATTTAATAACGAGCTTAAAGTTTAATTAATAATAAACAAAATAAGGTAATAAGTTAATAACCAAAATTACACCATAAAACGTTAACTTTGAACTCTCTAAAATAGCCAACAGTTACTTAAAGTTTTATTATTTAATTATGCAAAAACACATAAAAGGTAATAAACTTAAATAAAGTACCTTTGATTAACAGTTAAAGTTCATCTAAATTAATTGACGCGCAATTTTTCGTAGTAAAACGACAAAGAGTTACTAAAAAAAAAATTGGCCCACCCCGGACTGGAAAACATGCGTAAAAATATGATTACGCCACCCACATATAAATGGCCACTTTACATTAATCCGCCATCAAGCATATACGAACTTTCACGATTTTTTTAATTGCCCAATCCCATCTCTGTCTTAAAACGGCTCGGATGTAACTCTAGTTCGACTGACAGCCGTAGAAAATACACAATTAACAGGCTCATGCGTATTACCTTAATGGATTTATGTACTTATTGATGGATCAATCAAAAGTCCACTCACGCCTCCTTCGGGCCTTAATTGATAGATACGGTTAGCTAAGAGGCTCTACTTGCAGATTGAGATGAAACCGCTTTGTTTTGCCGACCGTTTTTGTTTTGTGTGAGGTTAGTGGTGTTGCTTTTTTGTTTTTGGTTTCTGAAATCGATTGTACCTATTAAAATTGTAACAAATTATAGTGTTTTATGGGTCATAATTAATAAAATTAAGATGTAAAATTAATGATAACTACCAAAAGGACATGGCTAAACCAAAGTATGGACGTCGTAACCCGTACAAATAAATATTGTATAAATATGGTACCTAGCAATAAATAAAGCCGCATAATTAAATATTGATATTTTGTAGTTAAGAAGGTCCAGAAACTTGGCATATCTGCGCAATCCTGAAAATAAAGTAGCGCTCCTACGTCAAACAACGTTACAAAAACTTCAAAATATAACATTGCTCTGAACTTTTACCAAGGCGTTTTGAGGTACCTGAGCCGAAAGTTATTTATATATGAGGTAGATAGGTAAACAATTCTGCTTATACTAGATAATGAACACAAAGTAACCAAGGACAGACACAAAATATATAGTAAGATTGTGCAATCTTATACAAAATATATATTTTGTGTCGATCAAAACATTTACAATTATTTGGTTTCAGAAAAAAGTCATTATATTACCGTTATTAAAAATTGATGTTCGTTTAATTATTTCGATTTGATTTTCGGGGAAACTAATGTCCTAATAATAGCTTGCAGTACCTACTTCCGTGGTGTCATGTCAAACCACAACAGGAAAAAATCAATTATGAAACTTATTTTTTGTTAATTTTTGTTCACCAAGTTATAAGAATTAGTTAAACACAAAATAATTCATAAGTGAATATTTAAATGATACGGGTTAGCGTGAAATTCGTATTCTTGTTATTATGCCTGGGACAGTCATTTAGCCATCTCCTTTGGGTATAATTTACAAACCCGTAACGGGTTGATAAATACCTAAACTATTTATTACCTATTTCAATTTTATTATATACCCAATTATTTATGCCTAGTGCCTACTTAGGCACCTACTTAGAACTACCAGATTATACATTATATACCTTTCAAATTCAAAACTTATATCAATTATTTACACATTATAAGCCATAAAGTGAGTATAAGTTCCTTTAATATCTAACCCTTCAGGTATATTTGCATAAATGTGACACCTAATTACTCGATGTCTCACTAGTAATTAAATGCTGAGAGACCTTCGATCACACCGAAGCCTTTCACATTATTTCTGGAGAAACGTTTTTGGGATGGTATTTGACAATTTTAAACTTTTTCGTCCAAAATAGTCCGACATTCTGTACAAGAAGTCTATTAAGTCGGTAGATGACAAAGCATATAAGATTTTTACCTATTCTTCGCTATACAAATTCTTACCAAACTAACTGAGTACATTTTAGTGGTTAACCCATTAACCGCCAAAATAAAACAAAAATAAATATTAATATGAATTGTTTATTTTATTACTGCGTAGACATAAAATAAACTATAAATCAACAAAAAAATCAAAAATTATAATTTGGGTCCGTTTTGAGGGGGTGTACCCAATTGGGTACAGTGGCGTATTATGTGTAGAAAAATTCAAAACCACTTTTTTCAACACACAATGTTTTTAGACATTTTTTACATTGGCAATGCACTCTTGAATGGTATTCAACACATCGCAATGGTTTTTCAATCTTCTGGGGATAATGTCTTACACCATCTTGAGGTAATCCTGGTACCAAAGAAGAAGAAAGTCGAGCCTTATGTTGAGTTTTCTGGCGTAAATAAAACCTTGTAATGGAACGTCGAAACATAAGCTGATCCATGCTATCACTGTGACTCATGCACATGTAGACCCCAGGCATTAGCAATAACCACGTCTACCATATAGGTAAACAAAACCCACCACCACTTCTTTCCGTGAATCGCAAGGAACCCCGTAAAGTGATAGTTGTGCATGAATGAATTGTTTAGCAGGATGATGACCAAAATATTTCACCATTGATTCATCAATTGAAATATTATCATGCATCACACCCCACTGTAGAAATTAAAAAAAAACAACGTCACGCCTTTTATCCCCGAAGGGGTAGGCAGAGGTGCTCATTACGACACGTAATGCCGCTATACAATGTACACCCACTTTTCATCATTTGTGTTATAAGTACCATGTAATAGGGGGTGAGCCTATTGTCATATACTGGACACAATTCCAGAATCTGTGCTACTACTGTAGAAATTTATTCATAAGAATATTAGCTAGTGGCTGTACTTTGAACATCTTGTCTTTGGTACTACTTGCTTCATCATTGTTGGCAAAATGAAGATAATATTTTATGTCCCGGAATCTTTGTCTCGGCATGGCTCGTGATGCCAGTTTACAGATTTAAATACTTCAATACTGCCAGGCACTTCATGTGGTAAGACCGCAGAAACCATATCTTCTTCACCACCTTCTTCCTCATCTGAGACAACGTTGGGTTCTGGTGGTATGACAGCAAAGTCGTATTCGAAATCACTGTCAATATATTCTAACTTAGCGTTAACTGCTTTCTCTAACCCGCTGTAATGATCAGAAACGTTAAATAGTTTCGAACTCATTATCACAAAAATCTAAAATTTGTTTTAGACTTGTGTGACAGACGAATAATCGTTATATAGATTCGGCCGCTGTACCCAATTAGGTACAGTACGGTTCCATGCTCAATTACTCTGTAAATATATGAAACAAAATATTTATTTATTATTTTATTTGAAAATCATTCTATGCATTATAAAAACAATACATAAAATATAAGGTTTCCTTTATGATAAACTTAAAAATATATATTATTCGGTACTTACCTCTATGCACAATTATAGTACGATGTTAAAATCCTCACAGATGCAGATTTTTAAAATGTATCGGCATAAACTGCCGTTTATTTGGAAGCCCTGTTCCAATGGACCACTACAACGAGCAATAACAGCAGCAATAAGTAAAAATAATTACAACTTTTGTCAATTGTTTCACTGTACCCAATCAGGTACAGAGGCGCCATATGGGTTAAAATACATTTCACCAGTAAAAAAAGGTATTCAAAAAGTCAAAATTTATTAACTGAAAATATAATTTACAGATATGCAATTGCATTTATAATCCGGGATATAACTATTGCTGTTAAAAAACATCAACTTCAGCGCAAATCGAGAACTACACTAAAACTGATTTAAGAAATCAGTAATCGTCTTTAGATACGACAAAACCCCAAATATAACTACAGATAAAACAAATTAACGAAAACCAAAAACAACACTAACTCATATTTTGTACACTAACAAATTTTCTACCACTCATATTCACACACGAAGTAGATAAGCGAACAATTTAAAGACTTGTTTCTAGATAATGCTGCGGTACGGTGTGATAGTAGTCTAAGTACCCAGTCGTTCCCACGAAGGCAAATGGCCATAAATTATAAGGATCCAATAACAGTGACTATTAAATCAGATTTGTATGCGGAACTGATTCATATTTTAATAATACTGCACTTTGCACTCGGAGGCTGAGGGCAGTTTAAATCAGAGCATTTATATAGACAAGTAATTTCGATGGTATTTTAATTAAATGCCACTTGTAATAGATCAGTGTTCAGTGTTTTGTAGCTTGAGGTGTGAGAGTGAGAATATTTGCAACTGTTTAGAATGAAATCATGTGATTGATTATCGAGTTGAGGAATTTTGGTTTTCTTATGTGATACATTGGTACATAACTAAATCAATCTTTGAATCAAACGAGGACGTTTTACACTGGATTAGCTTCAGTTTAACATCATGCTACGACACTTACGTATACTAGACTAGTCTTTTTAGGGTTCCGTAGCCAAATGGCAAAAAACGGAACCCTTATAGATTCGTCATGTCTGTCTGTCTGTCTGTCCGTCCGTCCGTATGTCACAGCCATTTATTTCCGAAACTGTTGGGCCAACATAGTTGAAACATTATAGGTTGATTTATTTCGGTAACCGCTATTCGAATTTTGAATAAAAATTTATAAAAATAAAAGGGGTGCACTCCATACATGGAACTGATTAAAAAAAAAAATGTTTTTCAGCTAACATATCCGTGATGGGTCTATGGATAGGTCTTTCTTGTCTTAAGACATTAAGGCTCCTAAAACCATTTTTCGTCAAAATCAACCGTTTGAAAGTTAGACGCTTCCAAAGTGGAAAAATGAGTGTCCCCCCCTCTAACTTTTAAAATAAGAAAGTGAGAAATTTAAAAGAAATATATGCTGTGGATTTCAATAGAAATTAACAACGAAAATTGGTTTGAACCAGATATCATTATTAGTTTTTAAGAAATAAAACATTTTCAAAAACCGCAAATATAACTTTGTCGTTCATACAAACACTATGTAAAACCAAGTTATTTTATAACTTTTATATTATGTCATCTACTTGCTGTTACGGAACCCTCAATGGGCGAGTCCGACTCGCACTTGGCCGGTTTTTTATATAACAAGCAGACGATTCATCTGATGGTAATCGTCGCCGCCCACGAACCAAAGGCGTTACAAGTGCGTTGCCGGCCTTTTGGGAGTTAGGAATTTAAGGGTTGTTGGGGAATTGGGGAATCATGGATTAGGAACAACGAAACACTATGCAAGCTTTGTTTCACGCCGGTTTTCTAGGCCATGGTATCACTCCCGTCGAGCCGGCCCATTCGTACCAAAGCATGGGTCTCTCACTCTTATTACAGATACAAGTCTTAAAAACGATTTACGACCGTCAACCACTAATAATTTCATTATTCTACCAACACAAAGGATTAATAACTTAACCTTTAAGCCAAAAATCTAAAAATGTTTTACCCAGTCCAAATTCCGAACTCAAGTTGGTAAGCAACCATCAATATTCTACAAAATGAAACCAACACTCAAACTATTCACATCCTCCTATCATACAACCTCTCGATTACCGACCCGTATAACCTTTAGCCTGATCTAGATACCAGTTACATTTAACGTGTATAAAAAAAAATACGAAATCACTAATGCCTTGTCAGTCACTCATACATACATGTACAAGCTTTTAATTTTAAAACTTTAGGAACACTACGTTTCGTAATGTGTATAAATAGATATTTCTATGTATTTCAGTTTGGGGTATTAAGTTTTTAATTGCAATTTTGAGTGTCTTGCTCAATAATATCTAGAGGTTAAAGTTGGCATTCACTGGTGTTAGGGTGCTTTTCCACCAGAGATGTGCTATATATACTACGTGGCAGTGGATACGTTCGGCTTCCGTCAATCATAGTCATTGGTACACATAGTTTAGCACTAGTGAAAAGATGGATTTGATGGCCTCCCTGCTATCGATACATGGCATACTAGAGCTGCTTATTTTCCTCGCACAACTACATAGTGGAAACGGTCACATAGTTTCACAACTTAGTTATACATCTTCGAATCATAACTACATAGCATATCTCTGATGGAAAAGCAATCTAAAGCTCTCAGATTCCATGATAGGAATAAGAATCCATAATTTAAAATTCCAATTATTCTCAACCCTATCTGAATATACACGGGACTTAGCGACTTATCCACTAGCAACCACTTTAACGACGCCATAATAATTATTAATAGCAAGTAATTATTTAGCAATTATGATGTTATTATGAAATACGGTAGTATCGTAAAATGACGGCTTTAGCAATAAAACTACGTTAAAGATCACTCGTAATATAATATGCCATAACTACTAGGCATAAGTCTATGTTTAGTCTTAGAAGCAATTACATTAGCAGGTATAGTATATGTATATTTTTTTATTTCAAATCATCTGTCTTTTTTGGAACATTTGATTGAAATATAGAACTATCTTAACTTTCACTTCAACATGGACACATGTTTACTAATCCAGAAATCAAACTATGATATCTCGTGATTCCATGCGTATGGCGCGGCGTGTTCCGCACGCGCCTCAAAGAGCCATCAGAGCACCACAAATGGGGCCCAGAGGGCCTGATTCCCGGACTACCTAGCGGGTTTACCGGAGCTCTGGCTCGAAAAGCTGAAGTAGAATGGGGTGGCAAAGTCAGGAGAGACTTCAAGTAATTGGATGACTTTTAAAAAAATGGGTTTTGTGTTTAATACCTCGAGATCATTAATCTAGAAGACTTAAAGTATAGGTCATAGAAAATATACTTATCTTCACCTTTACGACGTACCTATAATATACGTTTACTAAGACATAGGATGTCTTAGTAAAATTTTCCTCATAGCTACACAACAGACTACTCCTACGAACAACCTCTAAAACGAAAAGCCATACAAATCTAAACAACAAAACAAAAACAATTAAAAAAAGAACATACCTAGAAAACATTCAGAATATCTAGACCGCAGACACATCGCATTAGCTGGACAAAAAACTAGATTATAAACAGACAGACTGTGCTATTGTTGCTAAATAAAATTAAGATGTCTCGTGGGCCAATTAAAAATGTAATGTACAGGCCTTAAGATGTCAACTCCCATGAGGATGACAGATGCTTCTGCATAGAGGTTGAAACGGATGTATTTTGTGTTTGTAACAGTTTACTTTTGTGGCTTAAGTTTGAAGATACAGCGAGTTTAGAGTGAAATATGGTTGGTAATAAAATCAATCCGTGAGTGGCAAGAAATCTTGTTGGATTTGCCATTTTAAAATTTGTAGTACTTAGGGTTTTGTCAGACTACAGACAAATACTAACAGCTTTTTGTCAGTTATTAAAATATCATAATGAAATTCGAAAAATATTATCTTATAGTCAGTGCGCGTGGAACTAATTGGCCGCACGCGTTTCACAATTTCTACAAGTTCATTTCGCTTTTGTTTCAATAATTCAACATTTTTTTATTCACTGTTTTCGAGATTGATCATCAATCATTATTTTCTAACCTCATATGCGTTGCAAGAAATAGGCAAGTCGCCCCCTAGTTAACTAGTTCCGCGCACATTATAGTTCAAGAATTCATTACAGTGTACGATGCTAGACAATAGTCTTCTCTCTCATTATACCTATAAGGATAGAAAAATAATTCTAGGAAAATTCATATATCATAATTTTCCGCTTATAAAACCAACATGGCTTTACCCGAATAAGTACAAACATAGTCACTAATCGTTCCATACAATAGAACTGCGCACAATAAGAAGGTAATCAGTAATATGATTTAATGTAATAGTAAAAAAGGGTCATAATGTACATAGGTACTTGTTTAACATAATGTACCTTCTGTGGAGATGACAACGTACATATTTGATAAACACACATACTTTTTATTAGGCTTATTTTTGGATAAAACGGAAAAGGAGATGACCCTTCTACCGTACATTAGGCATAAATCAAGTTTAGTTCTTACTAGGAATACAGTTCTTACTAAGAACAAGGTCGGTGTTAAGACATTACCTACCTATTAGGATTTTCAAAGTACCTAGTATCAGACAACGAGCAGGATATTGAGTTTATGTTTTTGATCTGAGAACTAAGTATGAGTTTCTTTTATGTTCAACGTTATTTGATACGATTATGACGTTCCGTCCTCTGATAAGTCAGCTCCAATGAACTAATCAATCAGCGAGCTTAACACAATAACGTTTCGATCTTGCTGAACGTAAAACAATTTCCTACTAGGCCCTCTGATGTTATCATTGTATTTAGGTCCGCTAATCGCTTGCCATCAGATGAGATAAATCACTTTCTGTCTGTTCACTTTGAAAAACTTGGAAAATATATAAAAGAGTAAGAGTCCCGAGTGAACAAGTTGCTCATAGGTAAGCTTGCTCTATCCACCTCATCATCGCTTACCACTAGGCAAGATGATGACCAAAAGCCATCCTATTAATCTCGTATGCCGTATATAAGACAACAATAGAAAACACATTTTGTCTCGCGTGGATCCCCGTATACAGAACACACGAAGGGTTATTAAGTATTAAAAAAAAGGTGAGCTACTTAATAACTTAACGAATCATAATATCGAAGTGACATAATTTCTTTGCTCATTTAAGAACATTAAGTCCTTAATTACTTCCCACTACGTAACCTTGTGTTCTGCTCATCACTGTTCAAGGTCAAACGCGTATCAAACTATACTCTCCAGTATATCTCGAACTCCTTTTATACATAAATTCCATGTGATGAGAGGTCAAGTTATAATGGTAAAGTATTGTTTAATATGCTGTTGAATACAAAAGGAGCTTAGTCTCTTTAAACTATTGTTAATGATTACGATTAGGCTTACAATTCGGTTCGTTGACTATTTTAGTTGTGGTTCAAGGTGTGAGAAGATTTTTTACTTTAATTATGGATGAATATTTGTCAAGCAGGTGTTGTAAGGGGGGCTAACATATAACAACTAACTGGGCTACATTTGACAGAAGTCTGGTAGTTTCTGATAAACCTCTGGACCTTTCATTTTGCGGTCTACATCCCGCTTACGAGGCTCAGAGATCATGGTAGTTGGCTTATAATCTGCACGCTTGCCAGGAATAATTTTATTATAACTTTCGTGAGACATACTAAATGAATCATTATGCTATTGGCTTACTCACGTAACTGTTTGACGAGGAACTCGACTAGTTTCAAGCCATGATAGAGGCTCATATTTATGAACAGAATTCCACGACACACAACGCGGCGCGACAGTCGCTGTCTGTCGTGTAGTAGCATAATGATTAATTTAGTATGTCTCACGAAAGTTATAATAAAACCATACTTAATAGTTTTAAAATTTATTCATTCTCAAACAAACAATCAAAACAATTCCATATTAAATAATATGCAAAACAATAGCAATGAACATACGAAAACAATAATAAATATTAAACAAAAGATTTATTTCAATAACTCGAAATAGGCGTGAAAAACAATTATAATCCAATAAGCGATGTTCGCTACAGGGTGTTAAATAACTCGGCCGGCGCCGGCGCAACGTACTGTTCATTAGCTGACAGATAATTTTAATCTTCGATTAAAGCCCAACCATCTGTCAGTTGTAACTGAGAATAATGAGCGCAAATACTTTATGGATCTACCTTGATTAGGTGATTGGATTTAAATTTGCTTACACTTTGTTGGTTGTGGACATTCAATATAGCTTGTTGATCTAAAGGTCACTAGTGAGACTAGAGAGTCAGAGGTCTTTGGTTAGATTTCCGGGATATACAAAATATTAAATTAACTAAAAATAATCACGGTTTACTCACGTATATTAATGGAGAAAAGCTCTATTAGTTTCGAGTCACAGAGGGATTCTTTATCATGAGCAGCGTATGCAGACGCGGCGACGTCGCGCACATAAAAAGAAAATATAATTGGGACGGTTTCAGTTATAATTTCTCACATATTGTACCTATAAGTGATAGCACGGAGTCTGGAATTGTGCTCGGTATGTGGCAATAGGCTGACCTTCTAATACATGAGACTCATAATATTGCATGCCATTACTAGTTATGATGCATCTATATTTTCCTCTTCAGGAACCAAAAATATGTAACGAAATAATAACCCTAGTGTGCTCGTAAACATAGATAAAATTTACTTTCCCATACTACAGAATAAGACAACTGAGTTTCTCCTGATTAGAAATTGTTAAGCCCCTAACAAATTGACAACAAAGTGATAGAAGCTTAATATTTATTAGAAAAACACTAATTATATTGTAACCTTATAGTCTGAACTTTCGCGACATAATTGGAGCATGACCAGCTTTGTACTACCCACCCACATTCTTAACAGCTTTTGTAATACTTTGTAAAATGTCCACTTACCGTGGGAGATACTAGACTTGCAACGGTTTAATAGCATAGAATATACACATCTATGTATATCTACCTAAACACAATAATAAGCTATAGGTCTCGGTTGTCATAGAAACATCTATGGCAGTCATTACAGCCAGTAAAAAAATTAACAACAACGTGTCTTTTTTTGAGTGGGGAATCCAATGTCTGATGATGAATTCCAATGACTGAATCATGAGGGAGGCGGGAGGGGGAGATGTCAGATTCTTACAGACTAAAATCACCCTGTTCCTGCTCCTGCTTTGAGCCGGAGCCCCGGTAACCTTTCACGTTATCTGCAGCTCCGGATCGGACATCAGCCCTACTGGGCCCCATCTGTGGACAACAACGTGTCTAACCAAGAATTTGGTTTAGACTCTGTGCCGATGCTAAAAACTAATTGAAAAAAGGTCAAGACAAAAATTTGCGCAGGTCTTTAAAAGCATAATATTAATTTCTGGAGCAAATAATGAGACAGTTAGTTCATGTAGGTACTTCATGTGACACAAGCTTACAACAAGAAACTCAATCTAACCATCCTAAGAACCTCAGGTGTACATCAATAACGTCCTATTTAAATCACATAAATCCGATTATCGAGACCCTACTTCATATCCTCGATGTAACCATAAACATTTGAGTTTGAACACTAACCTTTGCCCTTCAAATGTCACAAAACACATGCTATACGTGTCAATACGTATGTGTGTGTTTTGTACACAGGGAAATTGTTTTAAGCCCTAAAGGCTCTATTCGCACGAGAGTTTTTTAACGTACGTTAGAAATGGCTTGAGATAAAAGAAATGCATCAGCTAATATATTATCTTCATTCCTACTGGGACTCCGGCTCAAAGCACTAGTAGGAACGAGGTAGTTTCGAGTCAGTAAGAGTCTGACACTCCTTCTCACCTCCCTCAAAAAATGCTTTTATGACATGGCGCTGTTACAACAGCTGAACAGTTTTACACTTTCTACGTTAGATTTTGGACATTACGGTAAAGACTAAATAGCAATTTGTTACATTTGAGCATTTTTAACAAACTAACCGCCACGTCGGTCACTGGTGACTGACGCTTAGCAGAGGATTTGCTTTCAACAGTTTTCTTTGGGCAGTTAATGCTTTAACGCGACGTTAAAAAGTTCTCGTGCGAATGTGGCCTAAAGGGACGGAGATTTCTAAGCAAGGATTGTTATGAGTGGACAGAAGTAACGCCTAAGGCTTGACCGGACTTATGAACTGTCAATTGCCGATATTAGCAGCGTTTTGCTTGGTAAATTGGCAGATAGATTGTGAATCAATGTCGGGGCCATGTTATGTCAATGTTTGATGTTTATTGATGGGTAGGAAGATGAGAAGATGTGATGGGATTTATGGTTGAAGATTGGCCAAGAATTGTATATAAGCAACTTAATTTTGTTTTACTTTCTTTGTTTGAGACTGGATTTATTAATCCAGTCCAGTTCAGAACTACAAATAAATATAGCTATTTTTAACTAGATCAATCATTCTAATCAAATGAAATCACTATAATGCATCCATAGTGTACAGAGTGATCTACAATTTTAATACAGCTATATGACCCAAGCCCCAACAAAAGTAAAATGTCCCACTGATACTAAAACCTTACAAAACAAACGCATACATACAGACATACATACATACATAGAATAACAAATCTATGAAAATAGTACTAGGATAACATAAACATGCAGTAGTAATAAAGCTTTCTATGCTCTAACATGGTATTAGAATTTATAGAGCGAACGAATGAGATAGAGGTATGGAGGTATGGTCCTTACGAGGTAATGCGAGTGGCGTGTACTGTACCACCGATACGCTGTTGCGGTTTCTATGGACTACCCTCGGTGGTTGGGGTAAGTTGTAAGCGGGGAGCGATTTGAAATAGTGAACTCCTTTTTTCTGCACGTTCTAATTTTGTTTTGTGTTTGAATTTTAGACGGATTTTGTAAAAAAAATCAGAACCAAGTTTTGGTTGGATCGCTACGAAATGATTGTTGTGTTTATCGATATGTGAACATTTTACATTTTTTTGCCGTTAACTATACTTACATTTGTTATGTGCTAAAATTGCAATTGAGCCAAATAATAATGAAAGATACTGAAGCCTCAATAATAATTTGATTGTTAAGTGGATTTACCGAATAAATTCTACCGGTTAGTTAGCTGTTTACGCTTATAACATGGACTATACAACGCCTGATATTGGAAAATTGTCTAAATTATTAGCTGCCTTTGTAACGGCTCGCAGCGTGGGAAAACAGGTTAGGTTTTCACAGGAAATTATACTTACACAATACCGAAACCTGTTGCGGTCACTTATTATGAAAATTTGAGTGAAAATTTTTAGATACCAGTAAATTACTCCGTCTTTTTATGTTAACCTTTGTAAGCCTTTTATAAGTGCCTGAAACAGTTTCTTAGAGAATATAATGGCCTCAGTTAGTAGGCTACCGACGGAAACTCCTCATAGTCTCGCCACTTAAAGGAATACTATTAGGGATGCAAATTGTAAATAGACTATAATTTGTGCTATAAGAAAAATTTACAATTTTTATATCACAGCAGCCACAATACCATGTATTTCCTTCGAACTAAATTCTAACATTAATATTATATGTAAATAATACTTCCATCTAAATAATAATGATATGTACACACGTGAAATTCCTTTTCCACCAACTTTATCTATATCAGAAGCCAATAATTCTGAGCTAACAGCATTCCGATTCATGTGTTCATATAAATTGGAGCCTTTGTTCGGAGCTCACGGAATTTTCGTTAAAATACGGAAAGTGGTCGTGAGGTGAGGATGGCCTTATACATAAAATAGGTTAGGAGTTAGAGCCCTCTCAGTTACGGCGGTAATGTATCGCGTTCCCACGATACACATGCGACTTTGATGCGCTCCACTTGTAACTGACAGGATACGAACGCAAAAATATTGTTTAAGTTTCATAATCAAATGTTATCTACATATTTCGACACACTTTTCCAAATCACAGAAACAGAAATAAGAAATTTGAAAAATTCAGGTAATATAATATGCTTTACCGAGATGCCTTTTCTATATACCCTTTCCGAGATGCCTTTTCTATATGGACGTACCTAGTTGTTTAATAAAAGGGGTAATTATTGACGATTTTTTACGAGACACTAATCACAGATTATTTAAATACGTACTCAGCTATCAAATTAAAAACATTTAGTTACTATATCAATTAAAAAAGGAGAGATCTTTTAATAATTCCCAGCCCCAAGCGGAACACATCAAGCAGGCTGCGCCGGCGCATCGCGTGCTGCACTATATTAGCTAATAAGAGATCCACTCACTCACTCCTCATCGATTTCACTCCTTTATTCCATTCACTCACAAACAACAAAAGATTTCTCCCGGCTTAAGAAAAAAAAATACTTTTGCAAAATTATTTTCGAAATTGATGGAATTCCAACGTAAATGGTAATGTACCGAGTAAAATGAAACGACGTCAGTCTTTGATCTTATTTCTGCGCAAGTCAAAAACGTGACTCGCAAAAAATGTTTGCAACGAAAATGCTTGAGTATATTACTGTATTATATTATATTTTTGAGTGTTGTTGTCATTAAATTTTGGAAAATAGGTCGCGTAAGGTACGTTTGGTAGATCTTGAGAAAGATTGGGTTGCATTTGTTTTATTATAGTTTTTAGGGAAAGCCTTTTAAGATGAAATGTTTTCATTTTATTTAATATCTGTGTTGAATAGCATTTGGTGTTCGGTAAGAGAGTAGATAACGACAGCGCGTTCAGTGTGGACTTTCCGTCGTTCAATGATGAAATAAATCAAACTATCACACATGACGTCATACCCACAGCCTATAAGTGGCCATTACTGACCAATGCCTTCTTCTCGCACGGAGAAGGCCTGAGCATTAATCACCACGCTTGTTCAATGCGGGTTGACGAGTGCAGATTTCCTCACGATGTTTTCCTTCAACAATTGTCAGTTGTATTTAAAAAATCTTAGAAAGTATATTAACTCAGAAAATTTCGCATTGATACTTGCCGTTGGTAGGTTTCGAACCCACACCTTCATGCATGAGAAGCGGGCATCTAAAACTTCTGGGTCACCACAACATATCCAATAGTACTTAATTAAAATACATGAACAAACATAAACATATTTTTATGTGTAGTTAATTTAAATTTGAACCTAATGTGTTCTTTTATATCAATTATATGAATAATTTTAATACAACCAGACAAATAATTGCATTAAATTACCAACATATCTATTACGTACGTTCATTGCCTTCGATTGAAGATAACATTTCCTTATAGTATTAATATTAAAACATCTCAACTTGTTTCTAATTAATTAGTTATGATATCATCATCTGAACAACTTTATAATTGCATTAATATAACTACAGGTAAATTCTAACGAACATATACCTAATATTATAACTAGGCACAGTATGATTGTGTGTTGTTCTGAGTAAAATAGGTATTTGGCTGCTGTACAACGTAGTAGCGGGTTACGGAAAAACTCTTTATACACAACGTCACGCCTTTTATCCCCGAAGGGGTAGGCAGAGGTCCACATGCACATTACGGCACGTAATGTCGCTATACAATGTACACCCACTTTATGTGATCACAAATTCTGTTTCTGGTCTGGGTGTCATATGCAAGTGCCGTAACAGGGGCTGCATCATAGGGGCTCCGGAGCAGGTCTAGTTAGAGGTCTTAGTGCCCCTTATCGGTGCTTGCTGAATGTGGCCACCGGGGTGGTTTTAGTGAGGTAAAAATCCCACACTTCCTAGTCTTTCTCCCCAAAAAGCTAGGCGCCGTCTGAAGGTTTCAGGAAAAAAAGGTGTCATGTGCAAGTGAACTTGTATATTTGTAACGCGCCCACGACACACAAACTCTCACTCAAAAAAAAAGAAACTCTTACAAACGATACTGCATATCAATTTTGCAGTAGTTAGAAATAACACCATCTATAAGGTCTAAACAGACATTAACAGCAGGATAATTTTAATCAGAAACTTCATAAAGGATAAAGGGCATGCAATATTGCATCAGGGTGTCTAATAACAAGGACCATGCAGGATTCAGAGAGACGGCTTAAGGTTGTAGGGTCAAATGTTATAATGCACTGAGTCAGCCGAAGTGCAGGTAATGCAGGTAATGCGAGTTGATGATAGCCTGTACCCTTAGTATGAGTTTGCTTTACGTTTAAATTAATCGAAACGAGAGCGTATAGCGTTCTGATTGGTTGGTTCAGGGTATTTACAAAATATAAAACATGAAGACTTTTATCAAGTAAGTTGATTACCTAAAAATCAAGGTTTATTTTTTTTTTTTTTTTCAGGGGGAAAATCATCCAATGACTTCTCCCACCTTGGGCGAGGCGAGAGGGAGTGTCAGACTCTTACTGACTAAAAACCACCCCGTTCCTTCTCCTGCTTTTCGAGCCGGAGCCCCGGTAAACCCGCCAGGTAGTCCGCAGCTCCGGATCAGGCATCAGCCCTACTGGGCCCCATCTGTGGTGGTCTGATGGCTCTTTGAGGGGTTCCCTCTATCTGGCAGAATTTTAATGCTCCGAAATTTGTTTGGCATAACACACCTGGCAGAATCTTCTTTAAACGAATATACATATGGCATAAAAATTGTTTAATATAATTATTGTTTTGCCGAATGTTTATATGTCCGAATTTACAAAGGCATACTTTTAAGATGGTAGAATTTTATTTGGCATAATTACGTTTGGCAAAGCTTATTTTTGCATAATTTTGTTTCACATAACGTTTATTTGGAGCGACGATTGTTTGGCATAATTTCACTTGGCATATTAAGAAGATGGTAGAATAAAAGTTAGTGAAGTGACAGAACCGAATCGCTGCAAAACCGACTGCACGTAGTCTTGTCTGCCCTACCCCTAGAGTGCAATTTAAAATCGCGTAGGCGCGGAGGGGCGAGGCGGCCCGCGGGCTGAGGAGCAGGCGGCTATGAGCGAGCCGCCGCTGCTGAGGCTGGCCGGCGAAGCCGGCCAACAAGCCGAAGCTGCGGTGGTGAGCGAAAGCCGTCTGCGACGATTAGCGCGCGTGGGGCCGCCGGAGCCCCGCAGCGCCGGAGCCGTGACGGAAACCATGCTTGCTTGCATGCTGTTTGCTTGCTGCATGCTTGCATGCTTGCTTGCATGCTGCATGCTTGCTTGCTTGCTGCATGCTTGCTTGCACGCTGCATGCTTGTTTGCTTGCTTGTTGCAAGCCTGCTTGCATGCTGCATGCTTGCGTGATAGATGAGTCTTTCAATTATTATGGATATTAAAAGTATGCCAAAAGACTTCTACTACGTTACGTTCTACTTTTTAATTATTATGGTTATGAAATTTATGCCAAAAGACGATTCTGACAGTGAACATTCTGCAATATGATGGTTCTACCTTTCAATTATTATGCGTATCAATTTATGCCTAAAGATGATTCTGACTTACAAAATTATGCGTATTTAATGTATTGCAAATGATGGTATACCAAATGATTTTCTGCGAAATGAAGTTTCTGCCATGCGTTGTTATGCAAAATAAAATTATGACCAAAAAAATTCTACTAATAAAGGTAGACCCCTCTTTGAGGCGCGCGCGGAACGCTACGCGCCGTACGCACGGGTCTGGTTCTGTTCGGGCGGTGAGCTACCCTTACTCGCCGCCCGCAGGCCCGCACTTACGGTGGCCGGAGATCGTCCCGCGATCCCCGACGCCCGGAGTGTCTCTCGCGACGGCTGGGGCGTGAGGAGGTTTGTTCTCTCACGCGCCCCGCCTCCTCCTTAGCTAGCATGACTGCTTCGCAGAAAGAGGAGACGGCATCCCAGTCCCTCTCGCTCCGCACCATGGCCTGAACCAGTGCCGGGCGCGAGAGGTCGCCGTCGCCGACCACATCCCTGAGGACTTGGCGGTGCTCAGCCCACGCAGGGCACACCGCCACCGTATGTTCTACCGTGTCCTCCGGGCGGTCCTCGCAGTGATGACACCCGGGCGTTTCCTCCCGCCCAATAAGGAACAGGAACCTAAAAAATCAAGGTTTACTCGCTCAAATTAATGGAAAAAGGTCTACTAGTTTCGAGGCACAGAGGGACTCTTCATGAGCAACGTGCGCAGACGCGACGACATCGCGCAGCCTACTCAAGTTGGGAGTGAACTCGAAACTAATAGAGCTTTTCTCCATTCTTTTATGCGAGTAAACCGTGATTTTTAGTTAATTTAGTATGTCTTTAGTTATTATAATAACTAAGTTGATTCTCGGAGGTTACCAGATTGTGATTTTCTAAATATCTGTTAATCTGTATATGGAATCCTTAACCCAATTATTTGATTACAATAATACAAAACACCAGATTTTTTCTTTAAATATTTTAAATTGATTTATTAATAATAATTATTGAAGATGACATTTGAATAATTTCGACATTTTGATTGCCGTGTAAAACAATTATTAGTCGCTATCATTTTCATCTAAACGATTGCAAATTCAACAATTATATGCATAAACGCATAATTTTTGATCATTAATTTTAATCAGTCGCCGCGACGGTTATTTTATATGACATATTTGATGAAGTATTTTGAATAATAAATTGAAATAAATGTTTAGTATAATTTGGACGTATTTTTATTAGCATACTTTATTAGATTATAAAACACGAACATTAAAATAGAAATTGGCCATATACCCTATTTACGTCTCCTCCCCAATCATGCGCCTTATTCATATACACATTGTTATTGCATTCTAGTGAGTTTCCAAAAACAGTAAAAATATGAACAAACGTTTCAATACTGCTAGGTAACTACGACCTTTGCTATTACTCGAACTATTACTTCGATTACCATTCAAGGTAAATTTGTAACTTTAGGAAATATTCCGCGTTCATATCTAATACAATAAAATCGATAAAATTACATATCGATACAAATAGTCGATTAAAATGACGATTCTATGAGGATATGAATGTGAAACGAATTTTATTCGAATATTAAAATAACTGCATATTAATTGTTTTATGTTTTAATTTTTAAATATTACAAGACTTTTAGTGAGGATTGATATAATATTAAATGGATTGATATATTTATTTGTTGTGAATTGTATATCGACCTATGTTATATCGATCTATGTTTTGTCAATCATGTTCACGAAAAGTATCGTCTTAATACATCGAAAGTATAACAGAATCAGTAATTGGAGTTTAGTAATAAGACTCTCCCTCATCGATTTAGATGTCAATCCGTAGCTTTTACTGATATGAAAGTTTCAATAATTTTACAGAAACAAATATCTTAAAAGACGTCAGTCTTCAGTAACAGCTAGTAAGTATTTATGGGCTATTAAAACTTAAGAGAAGAGGTTGATTAGGCAGTCGTGATAGTGACTAAACAATAATACTAAAAGTTGACTTAAGAATAAAAAAAAAATAACATTGTTTTTCTTTCAGGTTCGACCAGGGCAAATCAACGAAAGGCGCGAGCAAGCTGAGACGCGACCTCATCAACGCAGAGATTGCCAACCTTCGGGACTTATTACCCCTCCCCCCTTCCACCCGGCAGAGGTTGTCACAGCTACAACTCATGGCTCTCGTCTGTGTCTACGTGAGGAAATCCAACTACTTCCAACAAGGTATGTTTAAGTTTACTTCAGTAATTTTAGGTTTTTCGTACAGAATAATACTAGTGAGCCTTTATTATGGAGTTGTAATGAAGATGTCAAAAATTGGGATTGATATTTTTTTATTTAAAACTAGACAGGCATTTGATGGTAAGTGACAATGCGTTGCAGATGGAACATGTCAACAAACAGCCTATTCACTCCAGCCTTAAAAACATCCAAGATATTATGTCGGATAAAGAAATAATGAATGTCAAAAGTGTATTAAAATCAGATTTTCATTAATTTCAAGTAAAATTACTTAAAAATAAATTAGGATTTCCCTTAAACAGTTTTCTATTGGCAGTCAAAGACTTAAAAATGTTATTTAAATTTTCTCGTTAACTTCTAAACCAAATTAAGACCGTAACCATCAAGAAAACATCACACCACATTACCTCAACACCTCTTTCGTATCATCCTCTATTTCTAACATATTAATAAAACCACGATAGCTAATAAAATAATACACAGGCATACACAACGAGTCTAAAACAGGTGTTAGTAGAAACTTGACAAGCACTCCGCATCGCTAACGAAGCGTGCTTAAATTAATACGTAATACGAACGGGCCACTCCCCTGTATGCGCATGCGCATCCTTTACTCATCACGTTTTATCTATTTATTTGTAAGGTATAAGGATGTATGAGTATCTATTTGGAAAAATTGTTATGTTTGGAATGTGTTTGTGAAGAAAAATTTGGTAAGTAGGAACAGTTTGGAAAATAAAAGTTAGTGCAACATTACGCAGATGTGCACATTACCACACTAATAAAAGTCAGTGAAAGTCATGCATAAATGTTCGGAATTATTTCATCAGTACAATCGTAGGGGAAAGTGGGGTAAACGCGAACGCGGGGTAAACCCGAACCCAATAGTTTTAATATGTTAGAAAGATATAGCCGTATATCACTCGCCGGTAACTCAGAGATCACGCCACCACCAGCGCCAGACAATGACACGGGAGACGCGCTTTACGCACGTACTTTTCAAGGTATGTCAATTTTAATATTTTCAATGTTTTCGATGTAAGTTTTTGATAAATTGAACTTGGTGTAGCTTTATTTCTATTGAGAATAGTTATTTAACCTTTACATAGTGGGAAACTTACATACTAACCATTCAAATGACAGTGACGCATTTGATAAAAGTTTTATAATCTAAAATATATTTTCCATTTTATTTTTTTCGACCCGGTGGGGTAAAGGCGAACGCTGCATGTGGGGTAATCTCGAACGTTCGGCATTACTCCTCTCTCCTTTTTTTGTTAGTTCCCTGTTCATATTTTATTTCCAACTAGCCATTGGCAAATAGGGTATAGTGTTTTCCAGTCTATGTTGATTTCTTTGTGGCACTAAATTATGTTGTCGAGTGATTTTGATAATGCTAAACATCAAATAAATTGTTTCAGATGCCCCGTAATTATAAAAGAAAAACTGAAACTAAATACAGTTTAGAGGATCTCAAAAAGGTTATAGTCGATGTTCAAACCAAGAAACTCAGCATTGGCAGAGCAGCAAATACTTGTGTTCCAAAAACTACAATTTACCTTAGTAATGTTAGTACGCGATTACCCCACTTGGTGTTCGGCTTTACCCGACATCAGTTGGGTAAAACCGAACACTAAGGGTTTTGTTTTTCGGTCATTTTGTTATATTTTATTAAAAAAAATAATGATGTTGATTAGTAATACGTTAGCTAGATAAGTAAAGTTTATAATTTAATAATTAAAGAAACTCTGTGATTTGATTCCACTGTTTTATTTATATTTTCCCTTAGGAGTTCGTGTTTCCCCCACTTTCCCCTATAACAAACTTTCCTAATATAAGCTGAAAATATTATCGAACAAGCATTAAAAATAAATTTAGTGGCTTTTCATAATACCTACTTCAACTTTAGTAATTTTTACACTATGTGTTACCCTTTAACTACCGTATAAATATCACAATTACCTTCCAAATATAAGCACACAAACATTTCTAAATAAAAACATCGAACACAAAAATATATAAAAATAAAAAATAATTCCCAAATACGAAGGTTACCGAAGTGTTACATTACGAAATTCGCCTTGAATATCTTTATATATACGCGTACCATGATAGGTAACTATCGTACTAACCGTTTAGAATCTCTCCTTCAAGCTTCATTTACCGCGTTACCACAAGGCCGTATTTCACACACGAAACACACACGCAACTACCGAAATATAAAATAAAAAAAAAAATCGCAAAAAAAGTACAATTACATAAGAGACCGAAGTTCTCACGATAAAACAGTTACGCGGCTACTGT
Organism: Spodoptera frugiperda; assembly: GCF_023101765.2. NCBI lineage: Eukaryota > Metazoa > Arthropoda > Insecta > Lepidoptera > Noctuidae > Spodoptera > Spodoptera frugiperda. The sequence continues at coordinate 7,055,666 of NC_064229.1, read as the reverse complement.
CGGCATAAAAAAACAATAGCGTTTCGGTTTTGATAGGAAAATTAGACTAAATTAGCAGGCCGAGATCGGCTACCGACTGATGGTTATTGGCCCTAATGGTGCCTGCAGGGAATCGAACCCGAGTCGGCCTGTCACGCCCGTACTGCACGCTAAGGTACGCGGTTCACATGGTTACTGGGACTCTGGAATTTCGAAGCTTTCTTTGTGAATTTATTTGTTTGATATGACTCATATTTATGTTGTGGATCGTTAAGGATTGTATTTAATAGATACTTAGTTCAAATTGAATTCAGTAAGTAAATCTGATGATATTAACTAATAATCACTGTTTACTCACGTATATTAATGGAGAAAAAAGTTTCGAGACACGGAGTGGCTGCGCGACGTTGCTTGTTGATCCCTCTGTGACTCGAAACTAGTAGAACTTTTCTCCATTTAATAATACGTGAGTAAACCGTGATTTTTAGTTAATTTAGTATGTCTCACGATAGTTATTATAAAAATCTGATGATATGTTATTTATACAACTTAGAACTGCTATTGTAAATAGTATCAGAAACTAATATGTAGGTACTCGAAAACTATTGAATGAGTCTACTACTAAATAACGATGGATTGACAAACCATTTCATTACAATTTAATTTCAGTACACCTAAATAACAACAACTACTGAATATTTCATAAAGCGTTTAGAATAATCAGCAACTGAATACCAGTTGCGTAGCTCCCAAATGACCTCTAATAAATAAGCTTTAACCTTTAGTACAATGAATTCCTATCATACATACGTACTTCACTGTCATGTCTGCCGACGTTGCTCACATTTCGCCGAGATTCCCCGGGAACGGCCAAGTTACCGGACTTCGGACTCCGGACTCAGATAGATTAAGCACAACCCTATTCTGATTATCGTTTGTATGTTTTTACTATTGGGATATGTAAGTTGGGATGGTAATAACAAGTTTTGTTGTTGTTTAAAGTCATTTAATGTAGTTTTTCAGTCAGAATTTGTTTATAACTTTTACAACTTTTTATAAAAAATATATTTTTCGGAACAATATACCTACGTATGTCGGCGTCGAGCATTTATTTGATATTAATATTTATTAATGTACACAAAAAATATTACAAAAACTATCCTAGTCGAATAGATTTTAACAAGATGAATGCCATGGGGGACAATGTGTAAGCCACTATAACTGAGGATGTTTTAAAAATAATATATCTAAATTAAAGTTGCCTCTTTACTTCCAAAGTTTTAGTGCTGTGTAATATTTTTTGTATCGATAAAAACTCGTTATAGATTTTAGGGAACAGAGAGTAAAGTTCCCTAAGAAAAGGAGGATCCTCCGACCAGGCGAGGTGATCATGCCTGGCGGGCTTTCTGCCCAACTGTTGTTCGTTGGGATTTTCTATCCGTGTTAATTCGCATGTAAACATCGTATGTGCGATGCAGGATATTTGTGACGTCATCCGTTGATTTGCTCGTCGATAGTCTATGTGCGACTTCTGTCATCTGTCACTTGTTACTTGTCAGAGTGTCGCCACATCACTCCCCCCCAAGGCCGGAGGTCGATCCTGTTGAGACGGATGTCGATGCTTGAGATGAGCGGTGCCAGAGCCAGTGTTGAATGTCCCTAGTTCCAGTGAGTCGGAACTGTGCCGCTGAATGCCCAGTGAGTCGGGTGAGCGGTGCAGGGCGATACTCCAGTGAGTCGGAGTAGTGAAGCTCGCAGTGTCCCACGGTGAGTCGGGGAATTGATGCTGCGAGGGTAGGTGCGTAGTGGCTGGCGTCTGCGTTGACGGGAGGAAGACGTCCTCAGACCGTGTGCAGAGTGCTGTGCCTAGACGCTGGTAAGGCCGTAGGGAAGAACCAGGCTGCATATCTTCGATGTAGCGTGTGGTGGTCCCTGATGAGGCCGAGGATGCTGGTTGGCTGCGACTTGATTACCGCTCAGCGGAGAAGTGATGGGTGAGGGAGATGAGGATGACGGTGCTGATCTGCTCCGTGAAGGTTGGTTTCAATCACGTCGGGGTCACCACTTTAGGGAACAGAGAGTAAAGTTCCCTAAGAAAAGGAGGATCCTCCGACCAGGCGAGGTGATCATGCCTGGCGGGCTTTCTGCCCAACTGTTGTTCGTTGGGATTTTCTATCCGTGTTAATTCGCATGTAAACATCGTATGTGCGATGCAGGATATTTGTGACGTCATCCGTTGATTTGCTCGTCGATAGTCTATGTGCGACTTCTGTCATCTGTCACTTGTTACTTGTCACTTGTCAAGTGTCGCCATAAGATAAAACGGAATAGCTTAATTTGTCAAACCAAAGCATTTAAACACCGAAAGATTTACGATAACGGTATCGAGACTAGTCGAACGTAAGTGAGATTGATATTAATTAATCAATTTCTGGGGCATTTAATTTGATTTATTACTAATGAACGTATTTAGCTTTAATGATATTTGTACAGCTGCATTTGTTTCATAAAAAATCTATTCAAGTACCTCTCAATATTATTAATTTCTTTTTGGTTCGTTAGCAATAATTTACTCGAATTACGCAATATCGATAAGAAATAATCGATAAAGAATAGGGGTCCTGGCCACTCGATAAACGTTCGATTGTCCACGGGTCGTGGGAAACGCATTTTGCATATGATTTTGCTGAGCTCGCTCCTCGATGATGCTTGACTTCTCCATAGTTTAGACTTTGTTGTTTTATTGGCAATCGATAGCTGGCTAGTTTTATGCCGATGATGGGTCGTAAAAATAAAATTCTTTAAAAATCTATGCAAAAAATTACAATATCCTTGTCTATTTTTAGATATGAACAATTTTTTCTAAGATTTTTTTATGAAGTCATTCAATTCGATTTTTTCCCAGAAAACAATAATGGAGATATAAATATTAAGTAATTAAATTTTATTCTACAGTTATAGCTTTTTAATAACGAGTAAACTAATCAAACATTCACACCACACAACATCTTATAAAAGTATAACTTTCAAGTATTCTTTACATTATAAAATAATATATTATAATAAATAATACACAAAAAACACTTTCCAGGCATTAATACCTATTTAACATTCATTATCGACATAATATCCCAAAAAACATGTTCACAACACTATTTACAACGCCGCACTATACGATACGACTCAAGTGGCAGTGCGTAAAACGAATTCAGACAATTACAATTCCCACTGTATAGGGCTAAATGGTGAAATTACCGGTGTGCGTCCCGGGAATTATCGACCACGCAGTGCTGAGGTATTTTCTCAACAATTTTTGCATACCATCCTGGGAACTATCGATATGTGAGATGGTTTGTGCCTAATTAAGTTGCTGGTGATCGGTTATTTGCGTTTTGTTATGCTGGTGTGCAAGGGAGTATTGGTATGGATTGAGATTGTATGGGATTGTGATGTGTTTGTTTAGGGATATTTTGTTGTGTGTAATGTGATGGAATTTGTGAGAATTAGTGCTAATTGTGTATGAGAAAATCTAATATCTATCGCGTTGTTATTTGCATCAAATATGGCTCTTCTTTTATTATAGCAACGTCACCCCTTTTATCTCTGAAGGGGTAACATTAACATTACGGCACGTAATGGCATTATACAATGTGCACCCACTTTTCACCATTTGTGTTACAAGTCCCATATATTAGGGGGTGTGGGTATTGTTATTTACTGCCATAGACTCCGTGCTACTACTGAGAATTTTTCTAAAAACCGAAAAAAGCTCAACAATATTTGCTCGACCCGGAATTCGAATCTGAGGCCCCTTTTCCGGCAATCGCACTTACGCACTTACGGCCACTCGACCATCGAGGCAGTACTTACAAAATACATTAAAAGAATATGATTTAACTTAACAAAGACTCACTCAAATTTAGCGAACCACACACTCATTCTATTTCAACGACTTCATCCTTCATCTATTGTTTCACCAACACATTACAACATTATGAACATTTCAATTAAAAGAATTCTAGTTTTGAAGTGATTCATCACAATAGTGGAGCTAACATAATTGAACCCGCGACCTCACGATCGACAGCGGCTGTTATTGACTGCTGATCACAACACCCTTGGGCTATCGTCGATACATCTTGACCTCTGCTTTCCCACTTAATAATGTACGTCGTAATTGCTTTTAATTATTACTTGTGGTTCATTTTTGTTATTAAATAAACAAGTTCATCTAAAGAATTTGGTTGGGAATAAAGAATTAATATTATATTCAATCTTAATATATTATGTTTATGTTGGGTCAGCCTCAAGTGTGGTAACTGACACAACATGGAATAATTCCAAAAATGATATTGGATTTTTTAACTTACACTTCTTTGGTTTATCATATCAAAATCTTGAACCCAGTATTATTAACCCCTTATTACCTTTTAGATAAAACATAACATAATTATTACACAAGAATGATGTGCTGTGTTCAAGTTGATCAGAAAACGCCGCCCATGTCTCTATCATTAATGTTCTACACGTACCCCTAGTCAGCTCATATGGCTCCCACAGAAAGAGTAGTAGCAGTAACAATTGTATTTAAACCCCACCACCATACGACTTGAGTAATAACAGGGCCCAAAAATGCTAAGCAAGAAACTCCCTCATAGAGAATGGACCTGACGCTTGATCCGGAGCTGCGGACTACCTAGCGGGTTTACCGGGGCTCCGACTCGGAAAGCAGGAGTAGGAACGGGGTGATATTTAGTCAGTAAGAGTCTGACACTCCCTCTCGCCTTGCCCAAGGCGAGAGAAGTGATAGGATGATTTTGCCCCTGAAGAAAAAAAAATAGAGAATGGACAGTCAGTTCCATTTAAACAGGCCTCTACGAAATACAGCGCGTTGTCGGAAGCTTTAGTTAATGGCTTTGTGAAGGACTACCGACACGTATCATTGCGTGCTAATGCAGTGAGTTAAAGTGCTATTACTAAGGTTATATTTAATGGGAATCGATTCCAAATGATCTTGTCTATCAATCATTTTGCTCGAAAAATTTTATTCGAAGTTTTTATTTGGTTTTATTTCGTAGATGGACGGAGTCAAGGGGCATGGTCGTTGGTCGTCATTTTTGTAGGAAGCTAAATGGATTGATAATATATTATGAAGAAATCAGTAGTTGTTATGTTTATGATAATATATTAAGCAATAAGTAGTTGTTAAAATAGTACACATTTTATTTATTTTTTGATTAAAGGCCAATATTGATATGTTTTTTTTGTAAACAAATCATAAGGATACTGGTAAATACTGCGTGATGCGTCTCATCAAATCGACCGCATGCGGAACATTATCTTCTTATCTATTTCTCATTCTGTTCAGTGACAGTTTTGAGTGTCAGCAAAAGGATAGGAACCCTAGATAGACCGAAGACATCGCCAGAGTCGTGTGGAACCAGTGGATTCAGATGGTGACATGTCATTCTATGTGGAGGACTAAGGGGGAGGTTTTTGTTCAGCAGCGAACGTCTTGCGGCTGATGATGATGAGAGTCCCAATGTAGAACATAACATTTCACATCGATTTTGGCTTAAGTACAGCCAGCTTATCTGTGCCTATTCCTTCGGGAAATAACAGGCATGATATCATGTTCTAATCATTAAACGACATGCCACAAAATCTAAGACCACACATTCAACAATTCTCCTACAAAACTCAGTCATTGAATAATTATAATAAATATTTTATGTCGGCAATTTCCGATTCGTCTCGAGACGACCTTGCCAACGATTTTGTGCGAAATTATCACTTTTGTTCACAAAAATTACATCGATTACTCATGTAATCTTGTAATCATAGTCTTTTGTTGTTATTATGGATATGATCGGTAATATAAGATTGGTGATGTGCAATACCGTTTTCAAGGAATTTGTTAATAACTTATTTTGGTATGATATTTTGCTGATGGCTTTACATAATATGTACATTCCGAATTTTTTATCTCAGTTATTTAATGTTTCCTTAGTAAGTGCGATCCCTACACTAGACTTAACTATAACACTTTTGTCCGAACCCCTTACTCGATGGTTTCACTTACCGACAACTCGATTAACGAGACAGGAACTAACAAAATCGGACATAAAATAGATATCGATTAAAATTCCAACGAGATACCTAAAATTTTATTATTATTACTTTATACAAGCTAATAATTACTAGTCATTATTATGCAAGTTACATGCTGATGATCAAATAGCTGGTGTTCAATCAGATAATGGGCAACCTCCAATTTTATTGAGCATTAAACACGTACAAATAAATATTTTAGCACATATATCACAATATTATTAAGCTAGCTTTCCGTCTGCGACTACGTCTGCGTAGTATTAAGAAGATTTCAGTGGGCTGTGCGATATTCACTGTGTCGTATGTCGCACAATGCTACTCATTAATGTGAGCTCATATATGTGGCTTGAAACTAAGTGTGAGAGAGCCGATCGGAGTGATACTAGGGCCTCACAGAAAACCGACGTGAAACAACGCTTGCGTTGTGTGAGTGAGGTTACCAGACCTACAATTTCCTATCTTTCCATTTCCCAATTCCCCAACAACCCTTTAATTCCTAACGCCTAAACGGCCGGCAACGCACTTGCACCGCCTGTGGTGTTTCGGGTGTCTCCATAGACACCCGATTGATTACTTCCCATCAGATGATCCGACTGCTCGTTTACCGGCTCATACCTTAAAAAAAAGTTAAGTACTTCGACAAAGTCTTTGTCATCATTAAGATTTTTTTATTTTCAATTTGATCTACTAGTTGTGGAGCATATTTAATGGAAACAAACATACAATCAAATCTTACCTCTTCATAATATTTATTCAAATTAAAATAAGACATAGTTCCTTGATCAACGTGTAGATAATTTCATTGCATACTTTGATTAGTGGTGTGAGAATTTTGATTTATTTGGTAATAATTATGACTAGCGTATACTTGGAATATAAAATATTAGGTAGTAATCAATTTGATTACGTGTCGAGTTTGCAAAAACAAGCGCTAACGGTTTTCCGTAAAGTAATTTCGATTAGTTTCAGTAATATATTATTTTAATATATTATTAATATAAATATGAATATAAATATTGAAATGAAACTAAAATATTAATTAATTAAGGCCCTTTTATAATCACCGTTTTTTGTACAGATGAATATTAAGCCTATTTTTGAAAGGCCAAACGATAGCTTTCATTTTAAGCATTTGACTGCACGGTTTTCGCGGTGGCTGGGCAACTGCCTGCCGAGCAAGGTGAAGCGGGTTCGATTCCCACATGGAGCAACTCTTTGTGTGATCCACAATTTTTTGTTTGTAAACGCATCCACGACATAGAAAAAAATCATAATGTTTAAAAAAAATACTGACAGGAGTTTAGCTATCATAAAACACCATCACTGGCAAATAACATAACCACCCAAAAAACCAAATTAACCAACCAAAAATTCAAACACAACACCTTATCTTCGTTTAAAATCTAAGCCAATAGCGTATAACCTATAAAGATCGAAGCTAAGGTAATCGTGATAAGCGCGCGCGCATCACCGTATGATTACGTGGTGCGCGGGCGCAGGGGTGCGGCACCGACACTTAGCGGCCTATTATCGACGTATCGCAATTGTTTGTTCGTTTGTGTTTACAATTGCACTATAATTAGAAATAATTACTGGGAGTTGGCAGTAAATTGTAGTTCGGTGTACTTGGTACCTGTTCCAGTGTATGACTAGTGCGGGAACGTTTAGTTGTTTTTTTTTTTTGTAATCGTTTACATGGAGTTTAACTAGTAGTTGTTTAATTCATCACTGTTTTTCTTTCGATCGTTTGTCGGTCGGATAAAATATTATTTAGAGTTTCGTGCAACATGTAGCGGGTTCGATTTCCGCACGTAGCAACTCTTCGTGTGAGGCACCCACGACACAGGAGAAAATATTATCAACGTTTAAAAAAAATAAACTTCTCCTGATCTAAACCACATAAACACTTAACCACTGTTTAGTCCAACATATAAATATAGCAACATAATATATCTACATTGTATATCAGTGCGTTAATCCAATTAGTGTCGGCTGCGCTATGTCACATTAACATACGATTTGAATTTTAAAACAGGCAGAAAATTACTAAGAACCTGTTATGGGACCAAAGTGTAATAGATATAGATGAGTGTTGACTAAATGTGTAGCAATTATTTTCGGTTTATTGATTTAAAATTAGTAGTTGTATATTATGTAGGTGGTCTAGTGTTGTCGGTGTTAGTTCTTATTGCTTGTGGGTTTGCCCATTATTATGAAGTAACTTGGGATCAAATGAATGGCGTTTCCTTTTTCCTTCATGAGTTCCGTGATAATTTTACTCTTCACATAAGTGTGAGACAGATGGCTCTCTCATACTTATATGAGGAGCTTCGGCATGAATGGGCAGGCTCGATCGGTGTAATTAGTGAAACTGAAGTGAAACAACGCTTGCGTTGTGTATCGTTGTATAAGTGAGGTTATCGGAGGCCCAATTTCCACCCTTACCGAGCTCCCCAAATGCCCGATTCTCCAACAAACCTTAAATTCTTAACCCCCAAAAGGCCGGCAACGCATTTGTAACGCCTCTGTTGTTTCGGGTTTCTATGGGCGGTGGTGCTTGCTTACCATCAGGTTATGCATCTGCTCGTTTACGGCTTATACCATAAAAAAAAATATTTTTAAAATATTTCTTCAAAATATTTGTCATTTAAGAATTCATTCATAATAATCACAATTTCAATGTCAATTTTCATTCAGTGATATTTTCATGTTAAACAAGTAACATACGGTATTCTCTAACTCGTACGCATGCTATGGCTAACTAAGAGAGGTGATGATTCACAATACAACATGGCTCCGGGCATTTTATTTCAAGAGCCGTATTTATTGCCTACTGTATCTGTTAAATATTTCATTACATTTAACTCATATTAATATTTATGGACAATTTATTTATTGTTTCAGAATTAATTTTGATGAAGTTAAATTAGAATTTATTATTTAGCTAAACTAGAGACTATATTATACGTAACGTTATGAACATATAACGTTACGTATAATATAGTCTTATTTTCAAGTAAAATCAAACGACAAGCATAAAGGATTATTAATTAAATATACTAATTTATTTTATGCTAAAATTATCACAATCTTATTTTTAAGATCTTTATTTTCAAACTCTTCACACTCCCGTTTTTAACAATGAAACAACCAAACTAAAATGTATATTCTTCAATTCTTTATAATCCCATTTTTATTATTATCACTTAATCAATTTTTCAACCACAACCAATATTTACATTACTAAAAACACTTTATCGTTAACAAAACCCCATTACAACATAACCCATCAGAATGATCAATCATTCAATCAATACGCCATTTCATCAACCACCATGCTTCAAGTAAAAATCCTGAGTTCAAAAGCCGGTTTTGACGAGCGGAGCCAGGCGGTGTAACCAAGGCTTTGTAGGTCAAGGTCCCAAGCAATCTAGGTCCTATTCATACCATACGCGAGATTTATGGCAACATTCGTTCACTATTATTACGTAGCAACCTTTACAATTGAATATTATTTTAATAAATGTTCTTACTTACATATTTCTTACGAGTGTATTGAAAACCTTGAATTGATAATGGATATCGCTGATATATAATTTTGTCTGAGGCTTTATACTGTAGGGAAGTTAGGAGGTTGTGGATGTATTGCTGTTGTGAGCTAATTATTTATAAGTCAGCGATAGTTAGGATTTCTAAAATCTTTCAATTCCTTGGCATGGCAATCAAGAACCGCCCTAATAACTGTTCGCCCTTATTATCAACTTAAAATCTCTATTTTATTTATAATATTTTATGAGCTCCTGGGAATGAACATGACACATATGCACGGAATAATAAATTGTTCCATGCATAAATCGACCCCACATCACATTGCACAATATTTTATGTTTGTCTCCTGGGTCATAGATGCATTTACTCATCCAAAGTCATAAGCACATGACACATATTATGCACGGAATAATAAATTGTTCCGAGCATAAATCGATATCTTCACACCTCTTATAAACATTGCAGCAGCAATCAAAAGATTGATATGTTACTCAGCCAGTCTTTGGGCATGAACCATGCAGTATAATAAAAATATTATTTAAATCAATGTCCATCTAATATCTCTATCCAATTCATTTCGGTAAAACAGACAAAGCTCAAAAGTAGCCGCACCTTTCATAAAAATAAAACATTAATAAACATATCATAATCGACACGTTTTGCTTTTAATACGTCTTAAATCGTTCTCATAGAGTTTCGAATGACTCAGCAAAATTAAAACTCATGTTAGATTTCATAATCTATATCTTCACACCTCTTATAAACATTGCAGCACCAATCAAAAGATTGATATGATGTATATACTGTCAGAATGTCTGTTTATTTGACTTTGACTTTGATCGACTGTATTCCTATAGAGACAAGGTTGAGTTTTGTATTTGTGTTTGTGTGATTTAATACGTGTTTAAAAGGGAACAATATTTATGTCAGATATTTATGCTTTTTTTTTACTTTAGGTTTAAGGTTTATTTTTTTTTAAATATACATGTCATAAAAATAATTCTCATTTTTTGACAATAACAAATTGATTTGTATGTAAATTACGATGACACCCGTGGCAACTTTCCCGCTGTCTGTGTAGCCGTTATCTTTATAGATTTCCTCATATTGTTTGCATTATAATACGAAGAGGTCCTAGATGAAGCCCTATGTACCTCAACAACTCTTTAATATGCAATACACGATGAATACGGCGCGTAGGTAAAGTTGCCAAAAATTTGGTATCTTTACCCATGTTGTTTTTTCTTTACTACGGCTAAAGTAAGCGTTTGTATATAATGACGATTACGGTAAAGTGAGCCAGATAGACTACAATTCTAAATATATAGTTTAGGTTTCTATGCGTCTTATGGTTAAAAATATATTTCGATTTTTGTTCCAAAATATGGTAAAGTTGCCATGTTTTACGGTATCGTATCAGTTCGTGAAAATCTAAGATTTTTGGTTCTCTCGTGGTTCCAACTAAATATCTCAAACGTTAACTTAGATATTCCATCTGATGGGATTGATTTGAGATTATTTTTGCTTGGCACTATCTTTGATGAAAACACAGTGCTTAAACTAAGTATTTACAGAATCAATAGAAATTCAGACCACACAGAAGCCTAAACAAGATTGCTATCATATTTTCCATTGCGACAACGCCATAATCTGTTTCACTTTGCTTCTTGACCTCCCTTAGCAGAACTTATACAACAGTCATTTACAACATTCTTAATTAAATTAATTGTCAGTTAACTATTCCAGCAACAATTAATGCCTTGGGTAAGGTCGGAAATAATAATATTTTTTTATTCATATCGATTGTACCAATCGATTACGACACGCGTTTAATCGATACAATGGGCGATTCGAATCGATGAAAGACGTTTGACGTCGAGTGTATGAGTACATTAATACGTTTTTGTTTCGAGTTAAAAGTTTATCAATCAATCGTATTGTTTTTTGAATCGATTCATTGAATATATAAAAGTAATCCTGTTGTTCTGTACTGAATAGGTAGCTATTAAATTTGGTAGTTGCATAAGTTGATTAGTGACGTCTTAAAATTGATTTTAATTTAACATAATGTAAGTTTTGATTCAGCTATCACAATATGGGTATCTCTCTATGCGAATGCAAATTGCATTGTAAGTTGTAGCTGCACTCTCTGAAATATCAATGTTTCATGAAATGGTCAGCTATTTGATGAAATACGTAATGTTAACATAAAATTAACTAAGAAACTACTAGTAGGCTGCGCAACCTATCCACGTCTGCTCATACATAATAAAGAATCCCACTGTCACTCGTAACTGGTAGAGCTTTTCTACATTAATGAACGTGAGTAAACGGTGATTATTGTAAAAAAATAAGACTTAATTTTCTGTAAAATCAAAAACGCCAAAACGAACAGTAGAACTATTAATAAAGATCATTATTATATTATTAAATTGCAGAGCCAAATTCGCAAAGCAACTTTAGGTAACACACCCATTGTATTGCGTGTCCTTTGAAAACACTCAAAACAAGTAATCTAAAACCCACATTCTTTAATTTACCAAATACAATAAACACTATACACTGAACCGTAAATTACTACAAATTGACATTTGCACACAATAAAGTACTCGAGACAAAAAAGACAAAGTCATCACTTACACGACCTTGGAATCAAGTACCGATTGCACTTTCAATTGTTTTAATGTAAAAAAATATAATATTTAGCTTCAGATCAAAAGGTCACAACAGCCGGTAGTGATGATTTCATCAATACAATGAGAGAACATAGCTGAACGACCAGTATAAACAGACCTTTGAATATGTGGAAGCATCATACAAACCGAGATCATGGTAGACTGGTTTTGTATAGATTGAAGTGTAACAGTGTACATAGTATCATAAATATCCAATTTAGTTTGACCTCTTGATGTATGAAGAGGGTATATAGAGCTAGGTCTATTTATACTGGCGGTCGAACTTGATATGCTGTCAGTGTCTTTAGTTTTTACTAGGATGTAGTGTTACGGATGTTTTGGTGCAGGTTCTATTTTAACTATCATAATATTGTTTCGTAATTAACTTGTGGAATTTAATATTATAACTTTGTTACATCATTTCATTTATAAATATCTAATTTTACAGATCTTATCTTTACTAAACGGTTTTATGTAGCTTGTCATTTTGTTTGGGATTTTTACAGCCTACCTAGCGTGAAATCGATCTGATATTTTGTATATACTTTTAATCTTGATCACCATTTTATATTAACTCATTAAAACCGTTTGTAATAAATCTATCCTTTAACAGAAACCAAACCAGTAGCTACTATGAGTACATAGTTCTACGGACCACCTAGCAGGTTACCGGGCTCCAACTCGAAAAGCACGAGTACCTAAGAACAGGGTGGTTTTTAGTCAGTAAGAGTCTGACACTCTCTATCGCCTCGCCCAAGGCCCAAATTATGAATCACACACGCATCAAAATAAATACTAATAAACTGATAAAACTATAAAATAGCCACAAAGCACCTAAATACTCGTACAATCAATATAACACTAATTGGAAGATGTTGACAGGATCATATAAAATAGTAAATCTAAGTAATTACTTATGTAATTGATTGATTACCGTCATATATATGTATCTACTCGTGTTTATTTTCAATTAGAACTTAAGTTACGTCCGTTTACAACTAATCTATCATTTTGCTAACAACACTTTGAATATGACATTCGTTTTAAAAATTGTAAATATGTATTTTTATTGTACAATTTTTAAGTATCATTATATTTTATAGACTACATTGTGTGAATTTAGGAATATATTTTATTATACTTAACGTTAGTTAAATATAACATGGCATTTGTATTATATTTAGAGTCAGTTATTTTAATAACGTTTTCATCCAATTAGTTGTTGAAAGGTATGTATATTTGAAAATCAAAATCATTAGTTATCGATACTGTATTTCGACCCAATAATCGAAACTGAAACTTGGTTTGGTTGGTAGCTACACTTACGTATTTAGCAAACTCAAAATATTTTTGTTGTAAAATATATCAATACTCAAAACTCAATATTCGATTCTTTATTGCTTTCGTCATGTAAGTTTTAGGTGATAAACTTAATTATGACACAATGTGGACCAACAATATAAAATCAACAGTTAGATTCATAAAAATCATCATGAACCATCATTGACCTTGTTGTTCATATAGTCATCACAAAATTGCATTGCGACATTTACGTCGTAACATTGTATGAACACAATTATTCGTACTCCTATACGTACCGCATATACGAGATTCGAGATGTACACTAACCACTTTATCATGGTTTCGTTTTGCATGATCTTTCCGCACATTCAAGGGTCAGTTTATACTGGTAAAATTTGGCATTATGTGTAGTCATATGTACTTCTATATACGATTACTGTCCTCACACATGTACATAATATAATTAAAATTGATGACTTAATCATCAGACGCGATGTTTCAAATTATTATCAATAGATCAATAAAAGAAATATCATATTTCATTCATTCATTCATTCTTTCTTACATCGCAATTTTTTATTTGTCAATATTGACAGCCAATCAGACGAGAATGTGTGATTTATTGAAATTTTGAATGAGTACTCACGAGCTGATATTCATAGTAGACCTTGTTGCTGCAATTGCTGCAACAGCAACTATTAATGGACCTAAATGCAATTTTGCACTGTCTCTACTTACGTAATAAGATTTTCACCTCTATTTACCGCTTTTGTTCATGAATTTTTACTCAATATGTAATTTATTTGGTCATAGACAGTTTCAATACGGTACTGTCAAAAATATCTAGTTCATACAAAAGACATCAACGCGTCAGCTAAATTGTTGCATTGGTTAATTTATAATTGACTAAATCACGCAGCGCGAGTGTTAATTCTGTTAATTCCCATTGTTATTTTCTACACTTTGGTAGTTACCATTAGACGTAGTTTTCAAGAGTACTAACCATATAGACTGTAGCTGTAGTATAATTGAAACTCAAAATCCCAACAATACGATTTTTAACTAAACAAAATGGACATAGTACACTGCACTGCGTAAAATTTATATTCAATCCTTAAAAGAAAGTAAAACTCAAAACAAAGTTACCTAATTAATAATTATACGTTCAGAAAAATAGAGTGGCATCGAGAATCGAGTTTCACTTGAGAGTTCACACCTCTATCTATTCGGACGATTGCACCGATCACTAACTTTTAACTTGAAGATAATTTTAATAATAGAGTCCATATATTAACGGACGTCGCCGCCCAACCGTTGCTCTATCTAATTTCTTATCTAACTACAACTTAATTAATAGCCACTTGTTGAAATCGATTTCGAGTTTGATTTATAAATCGAATGACCTGTATTTACGCGGCCTATCGATTCGAATGTTTTATCGATTAAAAATTACTCGTTGGTGTGTATGTGTGGTGTGGTTGGTTCTGTTTATTTACATCTTATTGTATCCTGTATAGGGAGCTTTTGGAGATTAAAGTGAAATTGGTAGCTTAAAGTATTCATTTTAATAAATAAACGTATTTTAATATAATTGTAGACACTCTTCAATCCACGTAATAAAGGAATAAAGCAAGCAAGCACGTAATAAATCAAAATAAAAAAACATATATAAAACATCATACTCTTAATCTCCGAAGGGTTAGGCAAAACTATTCAACGTAACAACAACTTTTCACCAGTT
Organism: Spodoptera frugiperda; assembly: GCF_023101765.2. NCBI lineage: Eukaryota > Metazoa > Arthropoda > Insecta > Lepidoptera > Noctuidae > Spodoptera > Spodoptera frugiperda. Next base: position 7,040,309 of record NC_064229.1, on the reverse strand, counting down.
TAACATTACAAAATCAAAAGTTTATAACCGGAAATCAAACCTCACACCCAATATTAGTCAGTATACTTACGACCACTAACCAATGAATCTGATCAACAAGTAAAGATTTATTAGATAGAGCACTTGTTTGAATGTTTATTTTTTATTAAAAATGAAATGTCAAGGGGATCAAATTATTTTAGTTTGGAGAAAAAAACGTTAATATGTGTGAAGATTAATTACGAAGTCGACGCGTTTCCAAGCAATTAATGCTCCTTGACATAGTAACAACTTGTTATATTGGTCATCTTCAAATATTTTTAGAAAGAATTAAGTGTTAAAGGTAATTTGTTGATTTAGGTACAGTTAGTTTTGTGAAGTGAGATGTTTTGGATATTACTGATGGATGTTTGTGAATGTTAATGTTTATGGATGAAACTTCGTTTGGTTTAAAGCAAGTCCAAGCAATCTCATTTGTAGAAATAAGCCACGTGACTTAATATAGCAAAGTCCACGATCAACTACAGCAAAAAAATAACAACAGTGATGTTTTAGTCGCAACCTATAGTATCTAGTTTTTATGGTGAATTACACATAATCCTCGAAAGGCCTTTGTAATTTGTATCTCAATCTCAAGCCCCTGCTCAAGAAACTGAATTGATTTTTCCCATGACTTTTTCCGCCTTGGGTGAGTCGAAAGTGAGCGTTAGAATCTTACTGACCAAAACTATTCCTACTCTTCGAGCAGGATCCACGATATTTTTACCTTTTACCATTATTACCTTACGATATCTTTCACTAGACAAACCAGAGTATTTTGAAAACAATTTAAAATCTACGACACTAATCTAATTACCATCTCTCCCATAGTTTACATACATGTCAAAGTTTCAAAGACCCGTCAATTTGTGGCTAAAGTAACAGCCCGTTCAGACTGGCCTGCCATGACAAGCCAATTTGTTTGACGCGCTTGAAACGTTAATTGCGACTCGGACAGCCGGTGTGAAGGTGACCTTAGGATGCGTATAACTTTACGTAATGTTGACAGCTTATGTTGTTGATTGTTGATTGATCTGAACGTTGTCAACTTTGGACAGGTTGAAATTTTTCTTCTTGTTCTTCGCTGTCGTTTGGTTATTAAATCTTGTGTGTAGGTTGGTGTGTGGTTTTGATTTATTTTTTAGTGTAACACCTGTTTTGTACGTTGTTATTCTTATCGTGTTCCGTTGTGTAGTGACACCTTTTTTTGATGACGGGGGCAAACCTTCAAAAGGTGCCTAGCGTTTTTGGGGAGAAATACAATGTGATAGGCGTGGGACTTCTAACCCGTTAAGGCTGAGTACTACATCTAATTTTATCGACAAAAAAAATAATATGGGGGGTTGAACCCCTAATTGAAAATATGGGAAAATAGTGATTTTTTCGGTAAGAATAATTCACAAATTATTTTTTTTTCACCAAAACATTATCAAACATATGAAAAAAGTAATTAATTAGTTAGCCAAGGTTATTAGCTACCGTTTGTCGTCTTTTTTTGTTCCTCTACAACGCATACAACCTTTGATATCAAAAAAAGTAAAAAAAATATTTAAAATGGCCATAATTTTTAGGGGAGGGGATTCGACCCCTTCGACCCAGGACTTTTGTCGTTAAAATTAGATGTAGTATTCAGTTAACGGGTTAAAAGTCTCGCCCCTATCACATGTATATAGGGATGTATGGGATTCTTACTTCACTAAAACCATCCCGCTGACCATCATCATCACCTATAGGAGCACCGCGTCCTCTAATAGACTTGCTCCAAATCATCTCTGCCCACCTAAGTGTTCAACCGGCCAATTTTACAATGCTGTACTTGGGGGATAGGATACTTTTTATCCCACGCGGACAATGCCGCTGGCAGAAGCTAGTACTTCCTTTTACAGCTAGATTTTTCCAAACTTCATCATGTAAATTGGAAACTCACCATCAGTAATTATATCCTCTGCCCCCTTTTCTCCAGTCTCCCACACGCAACTAATTAACACACGTATGTCCACACCCCACAGACTGACAGACAATAGACTCACTCGAGAGCAACCCGAAAAGGCATCGCACGACTCGCAGGGACCGCAACAATTTCCTCTGTAGTAATTGACTGTGGGATTTGCATAAGTGGGGTGGTGCCCAACTGTTCGACACTGCACCACTTTCGAAATATTGTATTTAGTACTTCCTGATTTTACTTTAAGAGAGAAAATAATTTTGGCTAAGGATTTCTCTTTGAGGAAAAACAGTTTGTTTAGTTTTCTTTTGTTTTTTCTATAAAAAATACGAAATTCAAAAACTCAATTTCTTTGAATTCACACACTGTATTCTTCATACACCAACTTGTAAACTTTTTGTTTTCAATTACCAACTTTTACCACATACCTAGATAATTTTCCTTTATCAACAAATCCTAGAAACCATTAGGTATTACGCACAACTATCCACCATCTAAGCTAAAACCATCTCATTATCACACCAAAACTTCAAACAAAAACCAACCTAGCAAAATATTCTCAATAATATAATTCACGGAGGCTTTATTAAAAAGCCGGATCAGTGACCAGGAGGGCAGTTCTTGGGCGACAGAAATAACAGGCCAAGATTGACGAGATACATACCATTAGCTACTAACGAACATCTCAATTTAACCAACCACCTGCAAGGCGAGCCTTTAAAATAAACCCACTGCACTTTCGTATGGCGTTAGACTTGTTTTATTCAATACTTAGATAGATTTCAGTTCGCAGTTGAATTGATTTTTCAAGGATTTGGATTTAATGGTTTTGTTTTTTCAGTTAGTGTATTTAGATTTAAAATTCCACTTTAAATTTTACTATGGAGTAGATAACTAATTTTTGTTTTAATGTCCGTCTTATAGTTTCTTTTTAAATATCAAATACTCCTAAATTTTGATGCGTTATATCAAATTATTGTAAATCTTATATGACAAAATAAAAAAAATACGTGTCTCATATTTTTTCATTACCTAACTGACGGACTAAATAGATTCTTAATTTCGTCTTCATCCCTATTCAATGGTATTTTTATTGCCATCCCAATGGTGAATGTCTATGTGATGGATGACTAATTAAAATTGCGCCTAATATGACATAACTTGGCTCAAAGATTACTCATCTACATGACAAGGAAGTGAAATTAAATTAGAAAAATAAGGTCGACACTCGTATGATTGTGTTTTGGAAATACATAATTATAAGTTATGAAATTCAAAATTAAGTTAAGCAGATAGGTGTAATTTGTTCATTTGACATAAGACAAGCTTAAGTATCTTAAAACTATCATTATATAATAATTAATAACAATTTATAACCTATTACTAGATTTTAACCGACTTCAAAAAAAGGAGATTTTCAGTTTGACCTGTATGTATGTTTGTGCGCGATTATCTCGCATTTGGCTGAACCGATTTTGATGCGGTTTTTAGCATAGTATTTTTCAAACTTAGGAGAAGAGTTTAGGGATATTAACTGACTTAAAAAAAATAGAGGCGGTAAAGAAAATTGTTAGCAGTTCCCTTTTAAAAAAGATTTATTACTTACAAAATGTTGTATAACAAAAAAGTATTTCATCATTCGAACTCATTTCTATTCCCTTTCAAAAAACACGTAAAAAATCCAGTTCGTTATTTAAACAAATGTGCTTAACATTAGAATTGATTAGGTGGCGTGCGCGCGCGCATTTCAGATCGCTTGCCGCGCGTCTAATTAATTAGTGTAACGATTATGGTACTAGGCACGTGCCACGACATTATTTATGGTCACCATAAACTGCCTTTGAATGTAGTGGGAATCTCATGGGATCTGTACTTGTTTACATGTTTAATAATGTTGTTAAATGTTTGTAAAATAAAAGGTTTTAAAATAGATATACGAGATATTACTATGCAAAGTACTTTTTATATATATTTAACAACTCTTAAGTTCCTAGCTCCCAAAAGGCCGGTAACGCACTTGTAACGCCTCCGGTGTTTCGGGTGGCCATGGGCGGCGGCAATTGCTTACTATAAGGTGATCCGTCTACTACAATAAAAAAAAAACACTTAACAAAACGACACTTGAATATTCATTAACAAAGTCACTAAAACACGTAATAAACACATAAAATATAATATGAAAATTCACCTAATATCAATGTAATAACTATCTTGCCTGAGGCACTGAGGGCAAGTCAAATACCTTCTAAACTGATTCAAAACGACGCACATTTGTTTGAGGAAGGCTTTACAAATGGTTTCGTTAGCTTAACTTAATGTTTACATGTAAAGCTTCGTTGCTTGTAATTAAATATCTTGGACGTGAGTATTTGAATCGGTGTTAGTTCTACTGCCTCAGTGGTAGAATGACGTCAAGTACGACTGCCGAAAATGGGTCTCGAGTTCGATTTTCGAATTGAACAAAGTATTATTAAGTCTTTCTTAATTTTTGAAAAATTCTTAGCGGTCTCTTAGCTCTTCTTCTTCTTGAGCTATTAGCTCGGAGTTTGGTATTGCCATTTGGTTTGCACTATTGCAAACCTTGATGAGGCTATGTTTATCCCTTATTACATAGAATTAAAATAAATCATGGACATGCTGAAATGAAGATTGATTCCACGTTTGAAAACAGATTGTTTATCTGAATAAACAAATGTGTGAAAGATGATTAGATTTTAACCAAGGAGATGAATGAATTAACCTCTCACCTACCAAAAATTATAATTATTATTCTCCTCTAAAACTAAATGTACGTATAACATTCATATTTTAATAATTTCAATCTTCATTTCCCATAGATTACGCAACGTAACGTATATTTTTCTAAACACATCAGTTTAATTACTGGACATTAATCAAACATGTATGATGTGTCAAAATGTGTTATAACTCTCCAATTAACCCCGAACTTTGCTCTCTGAGCGTTGTGGACAACAGCAGATCAACCTATACTCATCTTTCAAACAGATGTAACACATCATCAACTTACACGTGTTTGTTTATAACACCAACTTTTTATCAGTTTATAACATGACTGTTGATAAATAGTGGGTGTCTCCAGGCACCGCGCTGATGAAAAATAAGGCATCGTGTTATATTTACATGTAGGTAATTCTTAACCAAGGAATTTTGGAGTAGACGAGGCTATTGCTATACGCTAATTGAGTGTAACTCCATACTACACACTAATTTAAAGTAATTCTAAAGTAAAATTCAATTTAAAAAACAACTATTTTTCCTATATGCTTTTCTCGACCCAAGAATCGGACCCAAAACCTCACAAGTGGTCTCACAAACGAGGCAGTTTGTTAAGTAAATTCCAATTTTATTACCTAACAGTAAAGTTGAAAATCTATAATTGACAGATTGCCGCTTTATGCTGGCATTTAGTTTTAACTGGAGTTCGTTCAAACGATCTGTTACTAAGTGATGCAGTGCGCCATTCGAGAAGCAATCGTACGCATTAGTGCTTACTGGGGAGCCATCAGTCTTGTTCTTACGCGTTTACCCAAGTGTTTATGTTGTAGGTTGAGTATGTATGTAGTATAGAGCGCTAATCAAAAATAAAACTATCATGTGTCTAATTTTACAGGTAAAATTATTAGAAGTGTATAAGCAAATTATAACCTATATGCAACCTATCTTTCATCTGAATAAACATTTTACTAACATAGAGCTACAGCAGCTCTCTCACAAAAATGGACACTTTGACCTGCCTAACAATTATGAAAATTATGGCAAACCCTCTTATGTAGTCCTCTACATAGTTTAACAGTGAGCTGTCTATCTAACTTTTTCACTAATGTCTAAGCTTTCACCTGCAAAAATTATAGTAATATGAACTTTATTCAATTGGCTTATCTATGAACTTTATTCAAAAAATATAAAGTAAAAACAACTTTGAAAATAACTTTCGTTACTTTGTCACATACATACTCCGAGACTTCCCACTATCATCAGTACACGTGTTCCCGATGCGAGCACATCAGTAATTGATCGAGCATGTTTCAATTACCTTAGTGTTTGTATCAGTAAACGACGAAACTTGAAGATCGATGTGTGCGCACGCATTGAAAGTCTATTGATGTTTCTTAACTGATTCAATTAGCTAAGAAATACTGTTGGGTATTTGTCATTTGATGTTATTTTGCGGTAGTAAATGTTAGCCTTGCGGATTTGTTGTATTAGCTACTACTAGGTACTTAAATGACTATAAGAAATAAACTTTTTACCAGCTGTATTAGTAGTTTTATTGATTATTATTATTGATAGATTTATTTTAATTATTTTGCTCCTTACAAGCTTTGCCAGCAGCTATCACATAAGTCGCTCTCGTTAGGTAAAAAGTAGCCTATCAGCCAAATCAAGTTCAATAGTTCAGCGTGTTTGATATCAAACATCAAAATCCGTTCAGTAGTTTCAGCGTATTTGACGGACAATCATCGAAACTCTTCCCAACATCTGTCTCTAGGACAACCTTTATTCTCAATCACTATTGTGTCAAAGAGAATATTGATTAACTTAAAAATCGAAATGAACACTCCTATTTAAAAATTAGGCAGTTATCTCAAAACATATCAGAAATTAATTAATTAAACACACGAAAAAGTACTCTATAAAAGACCGACACTACCACTATCGTCGATCCAAACCCATACCACCGCTCATCGCAACAAAAAAACATAAAATACCTCTTTCAAATGGAGAATAACTCACAACATTTCTACAATATACCGGCCAGTACTCAAATACATCATAAACAACGATTTTCGCATACATATCGTAGTTCAAAGGAACGTAACGGTGGGGAATGTATTATTAAAACGTAATGTATAGCGTATTGTATATGTATAGTATCGTTCGCGGCAAGCTCTGATGTTTATCTAATGGTCTGCGAATGCCAACGATATCTTGTGACGAAGACGTGCCAATATTTTCTTAGTGAGTTTAGTTTTGTTTGGTGAAATGTTGGAAGTAATATTTTTGTTTATTTTTATATATATAAATGTAAAAATAATTTCTATAGAATTCTCAGAAAAAAGTAATTACATTAAAATATATCATCCATCACCTGCAAAGTTATGCAAATTACGATATAATGTAAAAAAATATATTATGAAAAAAAATATGATAAGTCACGGACCAAAAGTCTGAGGAGAACTAATATAAATAGATTTAAAAAAATATATGACATATTTTAATGTGTAATGTAACTGATTACAATCAGTCCATCATCATTATCGTCGTCACCAATTAAAGTCATGGTTCTTAAGAAAACAAAAACAATATATTTAATATTAGTCTCAATAACCTAAAACAATGAAACAATCAATCGATTGTATTATCTCGTACAACACAAACTAAATTTCGTACAACATAAGCCAAACCCACTATAACTTATCAATATTCTAATCCATCCTCCACAGAAACCCTTTTGAGATACTTTAGAAAGTGTAAATCCCTTACGTTGAGGCGGGCCCATTAGAGACGGGAATAATTCCACCGATAACTTATCGATATATCGATATAATCGGGTGGTCGCTCGCTTATTGTTTATCGATGCTTCCTGGCCGCCGGTCGAGAAAGTATGGATCGATACTTATCGATTAATTACGAATGCGGTTTGTCCCGTGAGTGCGCAATGACATCGATTTGAATTTAGAAGCTAGTGTCACAACTGTGATTGGCTATCTTTTTATTTGGTCGATTAATTATGGCGTGGATCACTTTAATGGGTTATGCTAATGCTTTAATGAATCAAGATAAAGTGTTTAGAATGAGTGCTAGTCTAACTGCCTTGTTAGTGGGTGCAGTTACTATTGAGGTGGTAGGTTCGATATCCGGGTGGACACGTTCCGATATTTCAACTTTTACCTTTTTAAGTTTGTTACATATCGAGTTTTAATATATTTTTCGTTTATCTCTTTATGTAAAAATCATTTGCTGTTCGTTAGTAAGGTTTAAAAAAATATTGAGGCGGTACGAAGTTTGCTGAGCTAAGCTAGTACGTTATATTACTCTAGTACCACATTTTTAGTAGCCACACACAACTCTAACTGCTATTCGTTGACACTTTTATCATTGCAATTTTGTCTAATACATAAAAGTTTATTCATTTACCACTCAAAACATTGATTAATGGCACTAAACATATAATTTTACTAGTCCAACATACTACACACAATGCAGCTTACCACACAAAAAACGAGCGAGATATTATGTCAAACTGTCATAGTTTTTTACCGCTAAACGATTTGCTCTAGTTTTTTTTTTATAACGACATTTAAGAATTATTGTTGTTGATGCTAGTTAAACTCATTTTTATAATGTCGTAATTTTTCATAGTCGAGAGAAAGGTTCCACAATGGTCTCTCGAGTGAGAGAGTACAATACTCGATACTGGATAGTCGATACTTACAATAGAGATGTGTATCAAATAGTGTAGCGCTCCGAATATTATCGATTGTTCGTACATTACCTATGTCGATGTTGAGATAGATTTACATAATTATGTAGTGTAGTATGTTTTGTGTAATAGTTTTTTATAAAGTTTATCACACTTCATACTATATAATATTACAAATATGAAAGTTTGTTTGTTTGGATGTTCGTCCGTCAATCACACTGAAACTACAAAACAAATTTTAATGAAATTTGGTATACAGACAGAGTATGAGTTAACTTGGGTGATAGAATACTTTTTATCCCACGGAAACCGCTAGCGAGAGACTAGTTTATCAATATAATGGACAGTATATATTTATCTGGTCAATGAAAAACTTTATGTTCATTTTTATTTTCTTTTTGTTCACAGTTTTCAAACGCTTTGACATCAACCACCAGCCGTCTACTTCTCTCAACTTCGGATTTTCAAAAGTGAGTATCAATATCTTATTTACATTTTAAGTAGATACCAACGTAAACGCTGCAGTATTTTTGAAATATCGATAAATAAAGACCAGAGAGCATTCAACCCTTTCTAACTCCAAACTCAAAGAAACAAAACAAGATAACCACATAATTTTACTTCTGTCAGCGGCCTTGTGGAGTTCAAAAATCATATTTCCCCGTAAATAACATACCATACCATACAAAGTACGGACACACGCAAAACCAGACCATATACCCCTAACTTAATTAATTAAAACCTTCTTCCAAAATTCGTTTCCCACGCCAGTAATTTTACATTTACAAATTCTCCAGTTCTTTTCAAAGTATCTATTTCTGTCTCTTTCATACTTATGAAGAGTATTCATGGAAGAAAGAGACGAAAAATACATTTGAATCATTGCGTAAGGCTGTATTAACGGGGTGTGGTTACTGGCAACCACTCATTATACTTAATTCTGGGGGTTTAATCATAAGTTGGGAGCCATTTTTCATATTAGTTTGTACGTATTCATTATGAGTTTTTTATTTGTATGTTCACTTTATAAGGTCAAATGTACTATTAATAATTGTTCGCCTAGTTACTTACGTAAGATAGTGGTTTCATTTGTCACATATTTCACATTCAATCGATGTGTTACGTATGTTTTATAGGCCTTAGTTGACCTCTCTAAATTACGAGTATCGTACCAGTTATATATTCATGATATATAATCAACAAGTACAAGTTAGTCTGGTTAAAATTAACGGCATAAAATTATTTGTTTCGCTTAAATGTTTGTTGCAATTTACATGAAATAGGGTAGAAGCCGGTGCCATAAGTTCTAAACAAAATTATTCATTAAAACCTTAATAGATACCTAATATGTAAGCTGTTTACAATTTTGTAACCAAAACGTTATATTATTTGAATATACAATAAGTACAGTAACAAACATCCGAACATAGAACCTCATCCTTTTTTTTAAAGTCGGTAAAAAGCTAAAAAGGTAGAAGGTATCAAATTGAGTGAACACTATCCTAAAACATTTACCAACACTCAAATCAAATTCTCTTGTCATTTAACTCACAATTCATCTACAGGATGAAAATTATGACAAAGTAAAGATAATAGCGCAAAGCGATCGCGTGGCGATTGTATTCTTAGATCTAATTTATGCGAATCCGTAACTCGAGCGTATCTGTACTAGTACTGTTTTAAATGGTAATGGAAATTAGAACGGTTTACAATGTCATGTATTTATTAGTTGTATATCTATATACATACTGTATTTATATACAATTGAGAGAGGTCTATTTATAGGGATATTATTCTTGTATTTTATCTAATATTTTATTAGAACTAAAACGTCCGTTTGACTAATTTTTGCGATGGATGCGAATGTTTGTTACTTAATCCTGTCATAATGGCTGATCGCATTGAATTTTGGAAGAACAGGGGTTAATTATGGTCTGGAGTAACATATAGAACACTCGTTATCCCATGGGACTGCGGGCGAAGCCGCTGGTCGATGCTCATAAATAATAAACATTTACAATATTGTTTTATCTTTCTATGTTTTATAAGTACTATTTTCTTTTTGACAGGCACTAAACGGATTCTTAATGATGATGACACAAAATGGAAAATTGCTCTACATATCGGACAACGCAGCGGAATACCTCGGACATTCCATGGTAAGTTCAAGTACAACACGGTACATGACAACTACATAGTTAAATTCAATACTTCAATCGTAATATCAAAAACGATAGATACTTTTATACTACTAAGTATTTTGTATGACATACCAACTGACCTGATGTCTTAAATTTTTGTGTGATATACTTCACAAGCTTCAACAATTAAATATGTGTATCGACATATCAAATCGACAGAACAGAGCAATACCATCTCTATTATGTGGTCAAATCAATGAACGAAAGTACATTTATTTTCGAATATTTAATTTTTATTGCATTGAAAAGACAAAATAATTTATTTATGATTTAACTTTATATAATACATAGCGTACGTTGTTACACTCGCCCCTAGATAACCAATTATTTTGTTTACCTTAATTTGAAAACAGTATAACTATTAATATTTTTTAATTTACACAACAGCGAGACAGTTTTGTTCTTTAATCAAAATCCGAGACACAACAAACACGAAAATAGAAACAATTATAAGTCTGAGTTCTTTTTTTAAATTTCGGTCAACAACCTTCACAATAATTAGCCTAAACGTTGAATTAGCACAACTTTTAAGGCTCTATCTAATCTTCTATCACTTTTGATTAACGACGCTGCCAACACATAATAAAAAAAAAATATCTGCAGAAAAATCGCAGGTGGGCAAAAATAAGACGTTTCTATACAATACCTATTAGTATTATCCATAGATCTTTAACAACTAGACGTGGCATTTAAAGACTCGCAAAGGTAATAGATAGGCCAGTACTTTCAATTTTTATAACAAAGCGCCCCGGTAGGTCTAAATACAAATGGTACCGTCTGACCCCAAATAGTTCCTCGTTAGCCTGCGCCGGCGCACATGAATTAATCACTATATTTTATTGTTAGCCGCAGTTAGTATACAGGTTGATGTTTTTTGGGTGTAAAAATTTAGTGTATGTTTTGAAGTTGAAAATATGGTGAATAATACGGTAATTGGAATGTACAATTACTTTGACACGTTTCAGTTGTGATCTAGTTGTAGTAGTCCAGATGCATACATTATTTTTAACGTGCAGAAAAAATGCCTTATTTTTATCACCTTTAAAAACATACGTAGAAGCAAATCCAAGCGGTGGTCTAATTTGCATATTTAAATAGTTTTGTAATGACTACAAACCCACTAATTACGAACTTTCTCATCACGTTAACAACAGCCTGTATTCAAACTATTTTGGCGGCCGCTCCGTGTGAAAACTAGCTACCACACATATATACCTAATGATCACCAGTCAATATGTCCAAATTGTGATTAATAGGGTGTCGGCACACTATCAAACCGAGTCATAGCTTATCTAGAGATTTATATTTTTTCGCTTAAATGCATCCATGGCTCTGTTTTGACCAATCAGAGAACACTGTCAGATGTCATTATGGATTAAATGTCAAAGTATGATAACATCCGGGTAGTTGTGATTCAGCTTTTGTATTTGGAATCCGTTCGATTTTCGAATTGTTTGGTCATAGGTTTTAACGTTATTCTTAGTGGCCAGTGTTGAGGTAGATCTTGTAGGAGATAGTGTGCATGGAGGTATGAATCAGTTTTGATGTGTGATGTCATGAATTACGTTTGAATTGTGCTCTTTGAGTCATTAGTAGGTTAAATAAGGAAACATTTTCTAGAAAGTTAAACTTACAGATATACTTTTTTATCTCGGGTTTACCCAGAAGATCTCGTATGATCAGTGCCCTTAGTATGACTTTGCTTTACGATTAACGAGATCGAAACGAGAACTCGTTCGGTGCTCTCCTTTCGATCTCGTTTAACGTAAAACAAACTTGTACTAAGCCCTCTGATTAATTTCTAAAAATTTAAACAGTCAGATAAACATTGCTAGGATTTTTAATTTTAAAAATACAGCCAAAGTCTAGTCTTATACACTGGTTTTATATGAACTACAATCATTTATTTTATTCTAATTCCCAACCAGATTATATCATTCAACTACGCAACAATGTCATTTCAATTTTCATTTTGCAATGGTGACAGGCAAGACAGTAACATAAATAATCACACAAAAAGCGAAAGTAGCCGGATATTAATAAATAAAGAAATAAATTTCGAAATATTAATTTAACTAGAACTAGTGGTTAATAAAATATAATACGAGTATCATATCGACACGTCCCTTGCGGGCGAAACTAAATACAGTATCAATTATTATGATAAAATTTTGACACTCAATTACTTCATGATTAATGGGTCTTGATTCGAAAAAAAGGTTCCGACGATGTGAATTAAGACATTTGCCTTTTTATAGACGGTTAACAAGCCTCTGGTCACTTTATAGTAATTGTAAGACGTCGCTGCTCTGTGATCATTGATAAAATCTGCTGTGTCAAATGCCCTCAGGTTCATCACAAAGTATCATTGGTTTTTTTTCTCTTTCAAATTAGCATTAATAAGACCAGTGTCTGAAAATTTAGTGATTTTTCATACATACATACCCTCACACCTGTCTTCAGTGGGGATAGGCAGAGACTATAGAACGTCAAATGCTACGAATCTCACCTCTCAACCTCTTTCATTGCATAAACAGTCATTCGTATCGTCATTAATATACGTGAGTAAACCGTGATTTTTAGTTACCTAATAGATACTTTATTTAATAATGAGTAAAAATTCATGAAAGTAGTAATATACTAATTTACTTTTCAATGGATTTGCCAATGAAATCTCTAAAGAGAATGCAAAAGAACATTTACAAACTAGACTAACTAATGACAGTCCTCGTTTAACAAGATTATTCAAACCATCCAACTGCAGTCACATAGCCAACTACAAAAAAAGAAGCAAGCAATAATTACTACTTGTGATTGGAGCAAAAAATCATAATTATCTTGTACAGTTAAGTTTATTACAGTCTTAGGACTCATTAGCAAGCCTGACCTTTGCGAAAGTACTATTAGACTTCCTCTATCGGTCCACAATCAAAGCTAATAAAGACTAAATACGACCCGACATTAGAAAATTCGAAGTAAACTTTAGACCATCGCTTGATCATAACTCATCTATAGCCAAAGTTCCCACGATACACTTCTTATGAGGCAGTAATGTAACGATCGATACAACTATTATTATCTCGTCTAAACATCGAAATTATACCTTAATTTCAACAAGATAAGAACTAGTTTCAGATGAAGAGAGCCAAAGCTCCGAGCAATATTTTATTGTTATTCTGCAATTAAGATTAATGATAAGACTTAGAGCAGTAAGTACTTAATCCAAATATCTAGTTTGAAAAAATATTAAGAACGAACTTGATTAGAGTAGGGAGGATTCTGTAGCATTTGTTTTGGTTTATGTGTCTGATGTCTTGTGTTAATAAGTTAATTAGTAATCAAAATTAGTGTGACCCATTTAATTTGAAGGGGATTAGAAAATAATACCCCTCCTCTTTTCAATATAAATTATTTTGTTGTGGTATCTCAGTGTCATTTAATGGTTACTTAGCCCAGTCCTCTGCAATTTTTTCGGAACAAAACCATTACTAAAGAATTTTTTAAGTAATAATTAAATGTCTGCACGGCAATAGGATAGTTTATTTATTGATCTTGACATCCCTGTATTGACTAAACATTGCTCCAATTTCGTCCAGCTAAGATCGTTTTTAAAATAATCCACTTTTCCACTACCTATATTTTCCTAGGTTTCCCTTCTTGTTTAAAATTCCATTGAAATTCTTCCTTTACTTTTTCTTTTCATTTCTTTAAAAATATTTTAGCTACCAAAAGGTTCGATCACCACGCGGAACCCTCAAAATCAAAACCGATATCGTAAATACGTCTATGAGATCAAATAGATGCGTAGGAGTGTCCTAACAGTACTCGTATTGTTTATAATTTATAACGAAAATGTCAAACAAAGCGGTTGTTATCTTTCTACACTTCGATAAAGCTGTATTCATTGTAGGCCTATGATTTATTGGAAGGTCGAATGTATTAATCGGGTTTAAATGTCAAAAGATACGAGTGAAGAAGGGATTTTGTAGCAAATTGGTGATCGATGGCTGATTATATAGGGTGACATTTAATTAGTATAATATAGGTAAGCACATACAGTACTGATTAATGATAACAAACAATTTTCCTAAAGGACAAATGATCTATACTTCATTTTTAACTTCAATATCTTACTTTAGGCTTATCATCAGGTGATCCGTCTGCTCATTTACCAGTTAATACTAATAAAAAAACACTGCACTTTATCGGCAACTTGTACTTTATCAGCACGAGAGCCAAGATAGATTTTTCTTTTCAATTGACAATAATTTTCTGCTATATTATTATGTGGTACCAACCCAGTGGTCAGTAATATCCTCTGGAACATTTATCTAAACACACCAAGGGTATGATGATCTTGTATTGGCAATCAATGTAGCAACAATCATGTATACATGTATGCCAAAAGAGCATTCTCACACTACAAAAAAAAAAACAATTTAGAGTAGGTAATTTATACCTTTAAATAAAGCATTGTCACTTAATTTTTAATAGCATCTTACTAATTGGGTGGTCATTTTTAAACTAAAGCCCACACAGTACCCCCCACAATCACATTCAATAATAACCTCAAAATAAATTCTGCAATTCTATAAAAGCTTCTATTAATTGATGTACCTACACACGAAGCGTCGCACATGAAGCTGCACGTCCAGTCTAAACATGACCTCATATCACATTAAGTCTTTAAATTACCAGAGGTCAACTTATACTGGTGATGTATAACTTGATATACAGTCGTCTATAGCAAGTAACCGTAAGATCAAAGATTAACGGTTGCCATAAGAGACAATATAATTATCTGAAGACAATTATTCGAGGCTGAATTAATGACTTTAATTACATTATTTATGATGGTCGCTCAAACATGTCGGTAGGTATGTAGTGGACTTTTTTCCCATGTTTGTTCATTTAATGGCAAATGCTTGTGGAAAGTGAAAAAGAAGTAATCTCTGATCTCTGTGAAGCGGTTTGTGCTAAGTGTTGGATAATACTCTTTTTAGGGGGAAAATTCATCCAATGACTTCTGCCACCTTGGGTCAGGTCAGAGAAAGTATCGGACTTACTGACTAAAAACCACTCTATTCCTACTCCTGCTTCGAGCCAGAGCCCCGGTAATCTGGTGTCCGCAACGCCGGTGTGATACGGAGACGGTGTGAACAGAGACTCAAAAAAAAAAGTTAAAAGAAATTATTTTTAAAAGGCCGTCACTTGTTACTCCTCTGGTGTTGCAGATGTCCGTTGGCGACGCTGATTGCATCTGCTCTGTTGCTGGGAAATACTAATATACTTTCATATAATGTATTAACCCATTGCATTTCCTTAAATTTACTAATACAAAGATGTCAGTTAAATATCAATAATTTCACACAATTAAAACAAGATCTTTCTCCAGATAATCCAATCTTCCCGTCAACACTAACCACACACGTAGACAAAACCTTAGCAAAACAATAGAAGAACGCACAATTCAATATGCAAAACAATATAATGATAATGCTTTAAACAATGCACTGTCGCTAACCACTATATCAATTTATTGATGTTCAATATTAAATACTTGAGCAATAAAAGTGACCAATATACCTTGACCTTGGCAAACAAATCAAGAATCCCCTTTTACTTCTATAAATATAAAGAGTAGAAGAGGTGGGGTAGGTCTTGTTAGAGCGGTTGGGTAAGTAAGGAATGGGTTGCACCGCGCCTAAGCCTTAGGCAATCCGGTATTTATCATTACTATTGTGAATGCGCCCTTTGTAACTCTGAAGTACTGAAGTGACTTCACACTGCAGACGATATGTCGTTAATGTCAATTGTTATCGCCAATTCAAATGTTACTAGGCAAAGTTCGACGAGCAATATTTTGAGTGATATATGAGTGACAAGCTTGAATATTATCATATAAATACTCATTTGTAAGTTGTAAGGAAGCCGTTTAGTTCAGTAATTAACTTCCTACTTTAGTTAATTAACGTTTGTTTAGTAATGTAAGTTATGACTGGACCTTTGGCACTGTAGGCATTCTTTAGTCTAGTACTTATTCGTTTATCTCACAATAGTCTAATTGAATGGATAAGATTAGTTTGCTTCGACCCGTGTATGTCCTAAAATCTCGTTAATGCACCAAAAAACTGACAGTAGTATGACATGACAAGTGACAGATGACAGAAGTCGCACATAGACGATCGACGAGCAAATCAACGGATAACGTCATAAATCCTACATCGCACACATGAAGTTTACTTCCGAACAAACCGAATAAACATGGATAAAAAAACCCAACGAACAACTGGTGAGCAGAAAGGCGGCAGGTATGACCACCTCGCTGGTCGAAGGATTCTCCTTTTCTTACTCTCTGTTCCTTAAAGTAGCATCCTCAAAAGTTTAATTGATTGAACTGTTAAGCATAGGGTTTGTAGTAAAACCTTAGGATTTAGATCTTTATTCCTTTATGGAAGAATTCTGGCTGGTGATGATGATGATCATGATAAGGAAACTTATTGGAAATATTTCAGGTGACGATGTTTAATATGCGTATGCACACATATTATTGTAACCTTATATACACTATATTTAGAGACCCTCTGTTTCATTGGACCTTTAGTATGCTGACGTAAAGGTCGTAAGGACGAAGGACTGGCTATAAGAATGTTAGCGATAACGTTGATCTATGAACTTTTCAACTGAACATATTTTATCGTAGGTTCTATCGTCTAACCTAAAACTTCGGATTATAGTCCCTCATTTCAGCCAGAATCTTGCACAGTAATAACAATGTAACGCGAGCGGTTCGGACCGGTAGTTTTTGCGTTATGTGTAAACATACAGACAAAATATGTTATACACATTGTTGGGTTCGGTATCTAGGTACCTAGTAACACCCCTTACTACTTTGGAGAGAATGAACACTTTTACAGTTTTATTATTGTAATAATAGATTATCATCATTTTATGTCAATTTTCATTAGTATGTTACTAACGACTATTTTATTATATAACTAGCTTTTGCCCGCGACTTCGTTCGCGTGGAATAGTGACTTCCGGCAAATTTTTGGTTTTAACCACATAGTTATAGGCTGATGATGATGATGATGATGATGAGTTCCCGATCTCGCGGGATCTTTTCAAAAATGAGATGTGGAAGATATTCCAGGGAACTCTTCAAAAATCAATATAATGAGCTCTGCGTTTGATTTTAATAGATGTATACTCACTTAGGGCATTGAAAAAATAGTTTAAAAACGGACTTTAACTAAAGAAATATTATAATCTTTCCGAACTTAAGATGAAAACTAACTTAAAACTAAAGAAAGCTACGAATTACGAATTTATAACAATTAAAAAAGAAATTATATTAGAACCTATCCTTTATGCTATAATAACCAAGCTTAAACTAAATAATTTAAAAGAAACGACTTAAATCTAATCTAATTAATTTATAAATTAGACTTACAATTTTATTAAAAAAACTAACTACAGTAACTACTAATAATCGATATCAAACTAAACCTACGTTAAAAAGTTTAACCAGAAAACCAGGAAAACCCAACAAATAAACTTATTAATTGACAAATACAACGAAACCAATTTAGAATATACGAAACAGCAGGACCACTACAGACAAATAATCATACGACTGATAATACACATTTTCTACAATAGTACCGAAGCGCTCGGCCGATACCCAACCAAATAATTGTAACAAAACCATAGCGCAATCTATTTCGATCCCAACGCCATCTATCGAGGATAAAGACAACTTGGATTATTTATTTATACTCCGTTCGGGCATTTTCTTTGTACTAAAAGTTTAATTATATTGATATAATTTTTTTCATACCTTTTTACTATTTGTTAACTTTTTTCGATGAATTTAAACAATAACATGAACCGAAGTCGTGTAACGATCGACATAGAATTATCTATACTCCGTTAGAGCGTTTTCTTTGTACTAAAAGTTGTATTATGTTATATTTTTCATTGCTTTTTACTATTTTGTAAAAACAAACTGAACAATTGTAATTACACCATTGCGCGATCAACGCCATCTATCTACGGAGTATAGGAACAGCCCGACATTGTTCAATTTCGTACTTATAGTACATAGATGGCGCTGTATGTCCGGAATAAATTTATTTTTTATTTTATTTTTTTTAATTTTTATTTTATTTTTATTTTATTTTATTTTATTTTATTTTATTTTATTTTATTTTATTTTATTTTTATTTTTATTTTATTTTTATTTTATTTTTATTTTTATTTTATTTTTATTTTTATTTTTATTTTTATTTTTATTTTTATTTTTATTTTTATTTTTATTTTTATTTTTATTTTTATTTTTATTTTTATTTTTATTTTATTTTTATTTTATTTTTATTTTTTTTTATTTTTATTTTATTTTATTTTATTTTATTTTATTTTATTTTATTTTTATTTTATTTTATTTTTATTTTTATTTTTATTTTTATTTTTATTTTTATATTTATTTTTATTTTTATTTTTATTTTTATTTTTATTTTTATTTTTATTTTTATTTTTATTTTTATTTTTATTTTTATTTTTATTTTTATTTTTATTTTTATTTTTATTTTATTTTTATTTTATTTTTATTTTATTTTTATTTTATTTTTTGATTTTTGAAATAAAAATATATCTATGTCCTTTCTACGGTTCTAAACTATATCTGTACCAAATTTCAACCAAATCCGTCAAATAGTTGCGGAGATTAATGGTATAAGCATAGAATGTTCGACGTGATTCTTTAATTTGACATAACTTTTTTATTTATGAACCGATTGACATGAAACAAACACTAAATGTAAATTTAAGCATCCCACAATATATTCGTGAAAACCGCATCCAACTCGGATCAGCCGTTTCTGAGATTAGCGCGCACAGACGAACAGACAAACAGACAAACAGACAAACAGACAAACAGACAAACAGACAAACAGACAAACAGACAAAAAAAAAGTTAATTACATTTTTGGGTTCGACATCGACATAACAATAACCCCTGCTATTTTTTTTATTTTTATTTTCAATGTACAGACAGCACTTTTCTACGATTTTATTATATGTATAGACGACAATTACTATGACGTGTGTATATGTTGTTGAAGACGTTGTTAAGAAACAATCGTAGTTGCTAACTGTTCTTAAGTTATAGATACGCTTGCTAATGTATACTTGTGGATGAGGGACTATTCTCAACATCTTGAGATACCTTTGCTTTGTGGTGCTAATATAAATTGAAGAATATTCAAACACTATTGTAATCTTCTAACACAACACTACCTCATATTAAAGCCGTAGCAGATAATTTTAGAACACCTTATATAGACGATGCTTTTTTAACCGATTAAAGAATATTTTCTTACTTCCTATCCTACAACTAGTAGAAAACTCCGTGAAAAAGAGAAATTCGCTTACATGAATAAAAGGCACCTACATAGTACCAGCTTCAACTGATCGATATAAAAAATTATTTATACTAAAGCAATTATCAACTACAATTATCAAGTCATGAAATACATGTAATTACAAATCTAATCTCATTACGTATAGACAAAAGACCTAATTCAATACCAGACCAAACTAATTTAAATACTACATACGTTTACTTATTAATTTTTATATCCTTCTCGACAAGTGTCCGATCAATCGATGTTAAATGAAGAATCGATTAATCAATCGAGACATGTATTCATTTGTATCGCAATTAGACTGTGTGTTTTCGTTTGTGAATCATTAATCTACATATCCGGAGGCTTGTTTGTCCGTCTGTCTCACATTTGTTAGTAGAGAGTATGTTGTAAAAGGGATGTGCTAACAACGAATTGTTAGTCGATGCATCGATTAATTTAGATTGCTTAAACATGATGATATGGTTTTGTTCTCTGATTCAAATGATTTTTTTTGTTCAATTGATACACTGAGGTATGTTAGGAAAATATTTTTGATCTGAAGTGAAACAAATCAGTTCAGAAAAGCGTTTTGTTTCACGGGACAAAATATTGGATAAAATTAAAAAAAATTATAGATAAAAAACCCAAAGTTTTCCTAAATTCCAATCTCACAATACTAACAAATTTAATAAAAAACACAATCGACTATTTCAAATCGACCAAACAAAACACATATTACACATCCCTAGCTTCAAACCTAATGACATACAGTGTAAATATTTTAATAGGTGTGTACATAATGATTTATTATACCAAAACTAGATCAGCGTGCTTTGAAATATATGAATATAGATAAAATAAATAATACCTACATATGTACCTACTATCAAGATTGCTTTATTTGTTTTTAGTTATTTAGTTACACATGTGCAGTGTCATGTTTGTTGATCGAAAGATTATAATGACATACTGTTTGAATTTTAAATTGAGTAACTATGACGGGAAACTGTTTGTAGTAAGTGGTAGAAGTTAGATAGATTTGAATAAATGGTCATTAGCAATGGATTAATTGAATAAATGAAAGGAAATGTAAAAGAAAATCGAGATAATTCCTTTTTATTTATTTCTTACATTTGCAATACAGTTTTACATATTTTGCACCAGTACATATTTTACAAAACAAACCAGATCTTATTTTGTATCTTTGGTATCTGTGATTCTAAATCATCACAACAGAGGGCTTAGTATGAATTTGTTTTACATTGAACGACGCTCTGATTGGTTGATTCATTCACGCCAGCCAATCAGAGCGCCGAACGTGCTCTCCTATTCGTTCAACGTATAGCAAACTCGAACTAAATGTACTGACTGTAGTTACGAGAATTGATGTCATTACAGTTTGTCTCCAGGTTTGATCTTTTGTATATTCAATTAAATTGAGATGATGATTGATGATGAGAGACAGGTAACTTTTACTACGTTTATCTCCATTTCTATTTTTCCTATCGACAATTAGAATATTATAGTCTACTAACTATACCTACATATTTTTTTACATCTACATGCCAATTTTAACTAAGATATTCGCAAACACTTCTCTGAACCGCGCACTAAACATGACAACCTAATAGCCACCCTGTATTTTTCAAACGGTATTGCAATAATAGGTGTCGAAAGCGATTTATAACTCAACAATGGATTGCAATAATATATCGATACATTGTAACTTTATCTCGCCTGTGGCTTATATCTTATAAGGCATTATACAGGCTGTTAATTTTCAAGATATCGAAGATTTATAGAAATAGGTTTGGCCTGGTAGTTTTGTCACATGTTGCTGTGAATTGTTGTTGGTGCTAATTTCGTATTGTTGTTGTGGTTTTGTTACTATAGCTCGTTGGTGTAGTGGTTACAAAATCAGTTGTTGAGCAGATCCATTTGAATCGTGGTCAATGATATATTATTGCGTTTAAGGGGTGTTTCAATATCATCCAATGACTTCTCCCGCCTTAAAGAGGCGAGACTGTCAGACTCTTGCTGACTAAAAACCCGAAGCAAACTGGAGCCCCGGTAAACCTACAAAGTAGTCCGCAGCTCCGAATCAGGCATCAGTCCTACTGGGCCCCATCAGTGAAAACCTAATACCGTAACAGCCATATTACAGATTCATTCATCAAAACATTGACTTGATTCGTATGCTAACCGTAAAATATAATAATTTTATATTAAAGATTAAAAAACTATTCTTCCAGACCAATTACACTTTACAAATCAAGATGATCTAGAACCACAATAATAGATAATTAATACATTAGTAGTTCAAAGAAATCAATTCCAAAAATCGAACAATCGAGAACTAGATCGATTATTTGCTGTATCATCATTATGAACTAAATAACGGTTTGATCATCATCGATATTAAAATCGATTGAAAATATCGTATTTTTTTAATACAAAGCTTACTTATAGTGATGGGTCGATCGATTCCTTTACTCGATGGAATTGAAATCGATTCGAAATTTAAGTTTAGATTGTTGGTGTTTTAGTAATGGTTTGATATAACAATAGCTCAGCAGGTGTTGCCATATTTAAACTAAAGGTTGGAAGTTCATCACCTACTCTGTTTATGGTTGGTTTAAGCTTTCTGTCGATCTCCTAATATTTTTTAAGACAAAGTAATCACTTAACTGACAGCAACCACACCATATTCAATAGAACTTTTAATATCTTTTTGTGAATCTGCAACAACAGAGTATAACTCGTATTTGTACCACGAATCTTAGTACGGAATCTAGAAATGTGTCCGGTATATAGCAATAGGCTCACGCCCTATTACGTGGGACTAATATAATAAATTGTGAAAAATTGGTTTGGATTGTAAAGTGGTATTAGGTACGTATCGTAATGAGCACCTCTGCCCACCCTTTCGGAGATAAATATCGTGATGATATATTTTCTATGAAAGATTATTTGCGAGTGTGTTATGATCACGAATATTTCCATGACAAACAACCTAAAAAAATTAACTTATAATTTCTCCAACAAAATCATTGAATACCATATAATAATACCGGCACTTCCCAACACTAAGTGAAAGCAACAGAACGCAGTACAAATAATTCAAAAGGCACAAATATAAATTCAATGGCCCACCGCGGAGTCGAACCCGTATTAATGTTGTTAAATAAACAGATTCAGTTAGTAATGAAGTCTCGTGGTCTGTTTATTTATTATGGCTGCTCATTGAGAGGGAAATCGCATTTGTATTAAAATGGCTCTATTTGGACCGAACACATCGATTGGTACGGAATCTCTATATTATTGTCTGTTTTGTACCATTCTTTTTGGTTATGTACCATATTTTATGTGTCTAATTACATGGTCATCAGTGGCCTTATTTGATTTGAAGGCAGATACCAATTTAAATAAACGTGTATTTCGTTGTGTGAGTGGTGTGACTAGAGGCCTAATTACTCTTACCAATCCCCGATTTCCCAACAGCCCTTAAATTTCATAACTCAAAAAGGCCGGCAACGCACTTGTAACGCCTCTAGTGTTTTAGGCGTCCATGGGTGGCGGCGATTGCTTACCAGGTGATCCGTCTGCTAGTTTACTGGCTTAAAACAAACTGCAATTTTAAACCGGACTACCAAGGAGAAAGACATTCATAGTTCTGCAGAGTAATCATGGACTGTTGTTACAATATAGTTACAGAAATTGAGAACAACTTCATCTATCCCAATCACTCGTAGAAAAACCCATATGATCCATTATGACATACTAAAATCATTACAGCATCGATCTTAACGAAGCACCGAAAAGAAATAATTACCAAGCGATTAATCAATATAAAAATCAAAGCAAATAACTTGAAGTGTCAGTTATGTAATTCACTTTAGAATGAATTTATCGCTTGTTCGCTCAGGTGCTTATTTCTGAGTGAAATCGTGCAGTTGAGGTTTTAGCACATAATTTACGGTCACCTGCCCAATACTCAGGGATTTATGGGTCCCCACGGCTATCATATGGTGTAATCCACTACAGCGATTTTACAACACAATTATTTTCTGAGATATTGTATCGGTAACGCCTTTAACTTTTTGATTTTGAGTTCAATTATTGGTGACTTAAGTCAACCACTTCAAGTGTGGGAGAGCCATGCTGCGGCACGAATGGGTCGGCTCGACCGGAGTGATACCACGGCCTCACCCACGTCAAACAATACTTGCGTTGTGTTTCGTTGTGTAAGTGAGCTTACCGAAGGCCCAATTACCCCCATTTCCAATCTTCCCAATCCCCGATTCCCCAACAACCCTTAAATTCCGAACCCCCAAAAGGCCCAGCACTTGTAACGACTCTGATGTTTCGAGTGTCCATGTACTGCGGCGATTGCTTGCCATCAGATGATCCGTCTGCTCTTTTATCTGCTTATACCATAAAAAGGATTGGCTATGCTATGTGCGACGACACGACACAGTATCTTCTAACCGTTCAAACATTAAATACCATAAAATCCAAATGATCCATTTAAATTCCCATAATGCGGCACGGGTCTACAATTAGTGGTTCACAACTGACGTATTTGCATACATTACTGTGTTTACGTATGTTCATCACTAGAGGGCGTGGCGGCCCGCGGCAATTAGATGCAATGTGTGCGTTTAATTTCATTTCACCGACAATTCCGTAGGTACGGGAAAGTTCAAACAATGTTGGTGGTCTATGACTTTGTGTTCGTGTAGGTTACTTTAAGATTAAGATTAAAATATCTTCTCTATCTGAGAAAAGGTCTTGTCATCGTACCGTAGACAGGTTTTTTCCAAAATAACGATAGGTTTAGTCTAGATTAAGTTTTAATTATTTATGAAAGAGTCTGGTAAAACACTACGAAGAGGCATCACTCTTTTTCTCAGGTTGTCAAACTTTTTTTAGTGAGAAAATGATCCAAATTCTTTTCCTGCTTTGGGTGAGGGAGTGTCAGATTCTTACTAACTAAAAACCACCCTGTTCCTACTCCTGCTTTTCGAGCCGAAGCCCCGGTAACCCGCTAGGTAGTCCACAACTTTGGGTCGGGCAAGGTTGTCAACTCTGAATTCATTTACTGTTGGTTCAACAATTACACTCAACAACTCCCTACACCTCAAAAATTACTCAGCAATATTACTTTCATTTGACTGACCAATTCTTAATCTACGTCACAAACGGAGACCCTACACATTTTTCAAAATACAAATGAAGATTCCTTCATACATTTTTGCTAGTTCACATGGACGCCCCCCACGGGTAGAGCGCAGCGGCGCAGGCGCAGGCGCGTGGGCGGTGGAGCGCGCGCGCACTATTATGTCTTAACGCGGAGAGTTCGCGACAGGTGGGCGTGGCCAAGTGACGCGCCGTGACGTCAACGTCAGGGGTGAACTTAGACTTGTATGTGGATATGGAAACTCTTAAAATTGTGTAATTAATTAATGATAAACCAGGTTACCTTCAATGAGTCTCCTGTTTGGCAATAAAATTGTAACTAAGACTGATCTAAATACTCTCATACTTGACAAGTTTAACTAAGATAATTACAGTACTAATGTCTTAAATCATAAACCACTTGAGCAGGGCCTTCTGTAAGAGCAAAACACAGACAATAAAACTTCTAAGGCCAATCAAAGTATTCATAATAAAATACAAACTGCATAGAAAAAAAAACAAACAACCTCAACAAAAAAGAAGCAAGTAATAATTCAAGAAATTACGTACAATTATCTCTTGACAACCCTAAGCTAAACGCAACACAACACTGGCAATCTAGAGAAAATTCTCTTGTGCTTTACTTTGCTGGAAGAAATATGATTTAATTAAAGTTATTAAAGCGGTCTCGGGTTAATTGAAATTTGTTTATACAGAGTACAAACGAAATTACGTACCTAGTACCTAGGCACTACAATTTTATCGACCCTAGGTCAAAACGTTGGCAGTTAGGAAGTTATAAAATCATAATTGTCGGTTGTAAATTCCATACTGAACTACATAAAGTGTATCATTTATAATGGCTTATTTAGCAGGGTATATAATGTAGTCATCTGTCCAATAAAATGGATGAATAATGTTCTATTACATGTTTAATTTAGTTACGATTTAGAGCCCATCTTCGACTGTAGTGGTAGTCCACGCAAACCATGAATCAAGGTATATTGGAAAGGTCCCTGAACTTTTACCGTTAGAAATGGTATCAATAAATAATATAATAATTATATCCTTATCGGTGACAATGCTACTAAATTTACGCACTTGTGATTTTTCTGGTGTTGCGGGCGTCCATGGGCGGTACTGATCGCTTAATTACCATCAGATAATACATCTACTCGTTTCCATGAAAAAATGTACTCAAAGTGTAGCCGGACTATGGAATCATTCTGTGACATTTTATCATGTGGTATTGATTTTCGTAACGCGTAATGCTAACTGCTATCAATCGATTAGAAACGATTTAATTACTAAAGCATTTCTGAATATCTAAAACTAAAACTACTTTTACCACCAACGTTATAAACGTTGATGGTAAAAGACATACAAGATTAGAGATCAACTTAACTAGATTTTTGGGGCATACCGCCTTATATTGTTAAAGCTTCTAACACAAATCTAACAAAAATCTTAGCTAAATCAAAACAATAGCAACAAAAGAAAGGCTCAGTGCACACGGAATGCTAATTGCGGTACCATCACCATTGGATCCGTCGCCGCAAACTTAAAGCAAACGCTTTTATTTTTAAAGAGGCGTATACTTAGAGAGATTGGTTCGACATTTTCATCAGTGTGCAGACCGCAGGGTGTATTATTTTAATCGCAGAGCCGCCACCTCAGTGCTTCCTACGTCTAGAATTATTTGTGGATGAATGAGTGTACCGTACGGTGCACGGGTGTTATTGTTTTAATGTTGGTTGTGCGGTATATTAGGGGAAGTATTTAGAAGGAGAATACAATATTTAAATGTATTTTAAGCATTTTGTTTTAGTTATAGACTGATGAGCTTTATTGATTCTTTCAAATTATCAGTTTTTTTTATTATTACTTTCGTGAGATGTACTAAATTAATTACTATGTTATATCGGCTTACTCACGTAACTTTTTGACGACGAACTCGACTAGTTTCAAGTCATGCTAAAGGCTTATATTTATGAGTAGCATTCCGCGACATACAAATAAGGGATCCTATAATAGTCACTGTATCATCGCTGAAAAAAGAAATGTTCAAATAACCTACAATTACTATTACATACATATTATATTATCAAAAAAAAAACGTCACCAATTAACCTCATATTTCTCCACAGGAGGACCTCCTAATCCACGGAGACAGTGTGTACGACGTGATAGACAAGCAGGACCAGCAGGCAGTCAGGACGGAACTGTCCCGAGCACCGACTGATGGAGAGGATCGAGTGTTCCTCTGCAGAATGAACGTAGCCAGGAATGCCAGGAGACAGATGCGGTTTGGAGATCAAAAAGTAAGTCTTTGTTTGATTGCTAGCTAGTTTTGTAGTCATATTTTGTATTATTTTTGATAGTGCGATGTTTACTGTTTTAAAAATAGGGCTACAAAATGCTAAAATATGATTTTAACTCCTAATTAGAATTAGGAGTTAATACAAAGTCCTAATTTTATAGGACTGTGAGAGTCAAGAACAGAACTAACAATAAAATATATTAATTTCATAATCTTTGATTTTGATGTATATTCACTGTACCTGTGTTATGTATACCAAAGCTTAACGGCTCTTTCCACCAAAGATGTGCTATGTAGCATATATGGAAAAGGTGGTGGTGGAAAAGCACCCTAAACAAGTTCTTTTCATAGAATAATAATTTTATGCTGTCCGTTAAAGGTTATATTAGGTATATAGTTTATACATCATATTTTGTCTGCAATGCCAGATTTTAACAGTGATTACACGTGGTCTAATAGAAACATTTACTTAAGCTTGACGTTGAAGAACAATTTAATGAAAGTGACGTGTATAATATTCAGTAATTTTATTTAAATTAGTAATGAATCTAACCATTGAAATCCTATATGAAAGTTTTTATTCGACCATTTATTTTGGCATCATGAACTTTGATATCTTGACATTTGTAACAAAAAATAAATAGAGTTTTTGAAAGTGTAATTATCTTACGTTTAATCGTCGATATTCTGGGGAATTTGTTTCGATCATTTATCGTATTAAAATTGTAACGTCAGTCAAAGTGTGAGGTCATATGTTGTGAGGTTGGGGGCCCATTGATAGCGTGGAAGTTCTTTAGTATATAAATAATAAGAGTTAATTTAATTATGGAAATCTGACCATAATTGATGAAATATAATTTTCTCCTTGATTACAAATGTAATGAGAAACACAAAGTCTACGAGTTTCATTTTCAGTACTCTTAGAACGAGTTTGCTTTACATTTAAAGTGATCGAAACGAGAGCGCATTAGGCGCCCTGATTGGTCGGCTCAAATAAACCAACCAATCAAAACATAAACGTGAAGCAAACTAATACTAAGCGTACTGATCAAATAAGAAACCTATTTTTTTTTTTTGTTAAATGATGATGTGTTAACTTACAAAATGACATTGAAATCATTACTGGTAACCAAAACTTTAAGAATACCTATTTCAAAGTGCTTAGGTTTGTTACTTTCAAGTTGATATTTGGACGTGTTATAACTCCGTACTCTATCAAATAAGAGTCTCAAATACATTACTCTATACAAAATTCATCATCATTTTTATTCCATCAATAAAACAATATAAACGCCATTTTAAATAGTTCACTCATAAATTAAATCGCCCACACTGGAGCCTCAACATAAAATATTACCCACGAAACTGATGAGAGCATAATTAACAAGTTTACTTTCAAAATGTTTAAGTGAATATAAAATGTACATATAAAGAGGTTACGGACAGACTGACAAATTGATAGGCTTCGATACACTCACGTTATTACTAGTAATTGAATGCTCACGCGCAGGAAAGCCGAACTTTGAAACTTTAGCGCAAAAACAACCTTAAGTTGAAGGAAATAGATGTTGATTTTGGTTGTTTGAATTTATTAGTATGTTACATATGGATGCTATTTAGATATCGGCCGTTATACAAATATTTTTGTTTTAATAACTTAATATTTTAGTGCTCTTTATTTGTTTATTATAATGCTAAATCTCTCTTAATGATCATGGATCATAAATACTTCGGTGATTGGAACGAAATCCAAACGATGAGTTTAGTATTCCACTTGTCTCGAAAGTATTTTAGTGGAGGCTTTTAAAAAATATTTTTTGTTCTGAATTTTAAATGCGGAATTATTTTTTTAAGCAAATCTTTTTATCTGCACTATCTAGACACACGGCAGTGTGTCCGCCAAGTTCGAGCAAAAAAACCGACACACCGGCCGTGGGTTATATTACACGAACCATTTCGGGCCAACTTCGACCCACCTATAACTCAAAATCTATTTTATCTACGCATATGAAATTTCTAGTATCTATCGAGATCTTACTTATCTAAAATACAAAATTTCATTAATGTACCTATTGTAGGTCTTGAGATATTGACTAGAAAATCGCTATTTTTACTATACACTCACTGACTGACTCACTCATCAAAAACCTAGACCACTTCCAATGGTCGTATTGACTTGAAATTTGGCATGGAGGTAGGTCTTTAGGTCAAGGTAAAGGAAAAAATCTGAAAATGGCCAAGTGTGAGTCGGTTTTAAAAATAATGAAGGTGTGAATTCATATCCCAAAGGAACTAAAACAAAAGGACCTAAAATTCGTTACGAAGGTTTGTATTTAGTCAAAGTAAAGTAAAATAAGAAAAAAAGAAAATAAACCTTACAAAAATAAATGAAATCCCACCCAAAACATAAATGTGAAAGGCTGCCAAGTTCGATAATATTGGAATGCTTCGCCTATAAAAGAAGTGAGATCTAAATAAGTACCAAGTTCCATACACAGACCTCAGTTAAAAATGATATAACTTGGCAAGTTTTAATAGAAAATTATATACTTGACTAATTGCGTTTAGTAGGTTTATAACAAAGTGTGTGAAAACTTGCCAACGTTATATCATTTTTAACTGAGGTCTGTGTATGGAACTTGGTACTTATTTAGATCTCACTTCTTTTAGGCGAAGCATTCCTATTATCGAACAGCCTTTCACATTTATGTTTTGGGTGGGATTTCATTATTACATAGGAATTATTTTATCCATATTCTATTACGATCTTATCCTGTACTTATAGACATTTAATAGTTAATTAACCCAGTCCTTAGCAATTGTTTCCGATACAAAATCTTTATTAAGGAATA
Organism: Spodoptera frugiperda; assembly: GCF_023101765.2. Classification (NCBI taxonomy): domain Eukaryota; kingdom Metazoa; phylum Arthropoda; class Insecta; order Lepidoptera; family Noctuidae; genus Spodoptera; species Spodoptera frugiperda. The sequence continues at coordinate 7,009,943 of NC_064229.1, read as the reverse complement.
GTCTCTGAGTGCAGCAAGTAAGTGCGACTTATGTCTAAACCACAAAATAAATAACTCCTAGAGAACCTTCTTTTTCCTCGTATGTCGAGTTTTCCTTGTCTACAATCACAAATCGCCCGCTGAGCTTGAACTGTGCTATCAGCTCGTTCACTGCCCATTTTGAAACTGGTCATAGATAATTCTCACCATTAAATCGACAGAACCCCAAATCTAGAAAGAGTTCTAGATCATTCAAAGTGACTCACACGCAAAAATTAAAACAGCAATATCCCCATAAAACTCCGCACTCTTCACAAGCAATTAACAAGAAGCGAAACCCCAAACAACTAGTTTAAACAAAATTAATAAATTCATCTCATAACCACGTCACGATTAGTTTTTATAGAAAATTAATTAGACCCATATACTTTTAAATCACGGGCGGTTATGAGCAGCAAGCTTTCGAAGTAATTATTGAAGTTATAAACTCTTTTAATCAGCAATAATAAGGCTTATCCGATGAGGTTTTAACGAGCTTACAATTATAAGCCTAGTTCACACTATAGGGAAGTCGTGAGAACCGTCGAAATCTTTTGATGTCCCTCAGTTCCGGTGGTAACGGAAGTCGGCAGTGTGTTCTATGTGCTTTTTATAACATGTCTATTGCTAATTTTGAAGGATTTATTATTAATTGAGATATGGGTGGGAATTGATCGGGTTGTTTATGTGTGCGGGTTGTTTTAATTGTTAGATTTTATGACTTATGTGAATTACTTTTAGATTAGACTTTAGTTTAAACCTAATCTGATTAAATTATTTTTGTTAACAGGAGATACTGATTCATTACTATTTATACTACGTACATAACATGTTTAGTCGTCATAGTTTAAATTTATATAATTATATTATATAAAGACACTTTTGTCAGACATCAGGCAAAATTCTAAGCACCGTGTTACTTTATACCATTTTAAAACCTCATAAATAGATGCTTCACTTAACTCGGGCACAAAATATATCACTCGTGCGCAGCAGTCACGCTTACACATCAAATTAGAATAATTCACGTAAAAACGCATAATATTATATTATTCAAAATACGACAAAACACAAGACAATATCATAAACAACTAAATTTCAATTTAAATCGCTGCCAATAACTCACCGGCATCACTTCTCATAACTAGATAATTTCGAATAACTCAACTTATCGCCAATATATTAACTTACATAGAAATAAAGGTAATAAATAAAGATTATTCTAATCCCAACACCCACAGTTACTATGGCTAAGTACTGCAGGACTATTCTGGAAATGGTAAATTCATCTCGCAAACATGCAGAAATACATACACACGGAAATGAGTACCTGATTTTGTTGAAGTCGGTTAAAATTAAAATACTTTCCTGAAAACCGTATCAAAATTGGTTCAGCTGAGCACGAGAAAATCGCAATCTACGATTACGAATCTAACGTTATTTCGATGTGAGAACCTACTTCATCTTTCTACTCTTTTAGAAGTCAGTTAAAAAATGTCAAGATAAGTGTACCAAGAACCAAAATACTCATCTGGCGTAATTTATCTCATTCTGGTGGCACTAGCGTCGAACTTACTTAGTTTCAGAACACGAAACGTTAATCTCACTCATTTAAAAGTGACTTTGCAAAATTTATTTTCAAAATAGATACTTTGACTCACTCCTCTATCAATCTTTTTAGTTTCTTTTTATTGTTTTAATTTTAATTAAATTTAAGTTACTACATAATATTCCTTTTCGTAATTACTTTCAGAATAGCACTGCTGATACTATGGAGTATATCTCTTACACAGTGCAGTATACGAGAAAATAAATGAAAACGTTCAAAATATACGCTGTTTCCCATTAATATGGCGCACGTGCGTTCTGAACCTATTTGTAACTTTGTCTCTGGTGTTTGATTTGCTAGTTATAGCGCATTTGTTTACTAATGTATAGATTTACATTTTAGCTCTGACTTTGAGACTTATTTTCAGTTGACATTTTCTAAAATGTCCTAAACTACTTTTTTATGTTTTAAGCCGGTAAACGAGCAGACGGATCACCTGATGATAAGCAATCGGCGCAGCCCATGGACACTCGAAAGACCAGGGGTGTTACAAGTGCGTTGCCGGCCTTTTGGTGATATATTCTGTATTCTCTTGAGGAGATCGCAGATTTATTTAGAACTGTTTATACTCCGACTTATTTAAATTGGCTGCAGTATTGTAGACAACTGAGTATTGTGCAAAAATACCCAATTACCGGTATTTATTGAGACACCTTCAGTACTTTCTACACCACTATTGTCACGTATACTAAATACTTACTTAAATGCAATTAAATAAATCTAGCTAGAACAATAAACACGCCTGTATTTATAGTTCTGGTTAAAATTAAAACAAACCTTATAATTTGAACCTGCAGGAAGAATTAATTGAAATGACGATGTTTCGTCATTTTTTTTCACATTTTATGTATTTGCTGTTGCAAACATCGAACTTTTATAATTCTGTACCCTTAGGATGAGTTTGCTATACGTTTAAAGTAATCGGTTGGTTTATTCGAGTCGTAAAGTAAAGCAAACTTGTACTAACGGTACTGAAATGCATAGTCTAATGACACAGGGATTACAAATATGTCCACACTTGTCATCAACAAACTGTCTTACAGTTTGGCGATTTTTTTTTAATAAAACTGTATGTACCTTTTGATATATAAATAAATAAACTTTGATAACAGAATTACAACATAACATAGGCGAATTTATAAATACACGTCAAAAAATTTATTTATTCTTAGTTTACCTCTATCTAGAGAAATGACGAAAAATACTTAATTTTACATCACACTATAATATTATTCACGTGATGTTTGTTCGTCAATCACGCTGAAACTACTGAACGGAATTTGATGAAATTTGGTACGAGCTGACTTGGGTGATTGAATACTTTTTATCCCACGGGAACGCGAGTGAAGCCGCTAACAGAAGCTAGTGAAAAAATAAAGACATTAATATTACACAAAATACTTTACCGAAAGATTAGAATAAAGATAATTTACTTGACATTAAATCATAATATTCATAATTTCTACAAAACAGTATTTATTTATGGCAGAACTGACTTAAGAAACCGAGAAATGCCATCCAATGGATGAACGATGGTGATTTCATAGTTGATAGCTATCACTAAAATATGCAATGAATGCCATATTATTGGATTTCAAAAGGTTATGAGGAATTTCCAGAAGCCCGATGATATAATCTACACTTTACCTAGAAAGGCTTATTATTAAGACACTGCAAATCATAATCCCTACTAATATCATAAATGCGGAAGTCTGTTTGTTCATGTTTCTTTTACGTCACAATAAAACAACTGTATAGTTTGATTTTTCGTGGAGTGGAGGCTAGAGAACGATATAGAACTATACTTTTTTCCACAGAACCACCAATGACAAATAGTTAGATATCAAACGATTGTAACATATACATTAAAATCAATAATACATAAGGGATTGACTTACAACATTAACAAACTAAACATTAAGCCGAACTTTCCCTAAGCGCATTAATTTAGTTGTCTGCAAAATGCGACCGACGGCTTACGTTACTATACGCGAATTAATGTTGATTCAGCCAAGCACGCCTGTAGGCTATACCTTAAGAACGTATACGACAGATTATATTATAGTAAATATTTATTATAAAAGTCGCCGATGGGAGTATGAATAATTTTATTATGTAAAGTGGTATGTAATGAAGATGTGTGAGCTTAGTGGTCTCCTTGTCGCCTCTCGTGGTTCTACATTACATACATGACTACATAATATCATATCATTCATTGGTTTTAATTACATTAGAAACAATATCGATTGATTCTGCAATAGTGTCGTACTTTGACAATTAATTTTATGTCTGCTGTATGTAAAGTACTATACTCAAATAAATATTATCTTAAATTATTAATTGGGATCAAAAAACTTATTGGGCTCACGATATCGAAATTCTCGAAAATAAATATGAACGATTTATTCACGACACGCCAGTTATATACGAACTAATATATTGCATTAGTTACTAACCTAACTTATTACTAAAAATAAATACTAAAATAGGAACAAACTCGTAAACTGTTACATTTAAACCACGTCACCGCCTTAGGCTTAAACAAAGCTAAATTAAGTTACTAAAATAAAATGTAGCCAATACCTGACAAATGGCTATATAACTTATTTTATTTTGACTGTACCTAATTCAAATCAAAGTTATGTTTAGAGGAAAAGACATTCCCTTGGCGCCTGTTCATACAAACAAATGCAATTTCAATGATAATAAGGCACTAAATAATAGTAATTTCAAACTGAATATTTCCTTAGAAATATATCTAATAACTAGTTATTCATTCGTTGACGTACGAGGTATATGAATAATAATTTTCTTGAATTATTATTGTAGGTGTGAAATTATAATGTACCTTCCTATTATGGTAGACGCTAGACGTAGTGTTGTAGATTTTCTTTCCTTGTTTTCTAGTAGTGAAACCCTTGATAAGGATGACTGGTAGAATATGCTGTTAGCATTAGCGTAAGATATGCAATTGCATTATGATTACATAATAAAAACAAAATATGCAACTATTTCATAATTCAACTAAATACCAAAAGAATGAACTTAATACCTATGTAAAGGATTGGCCATAGAAAGCTCTACGAAAAGACGAGTAGAAGGAGGGTAGGGACGCCTTTGCCCTGAAGTAGGACGACCATGGTTGATAAAAAAAAAAATAGCAAAAGGCCATTAATTAATGTTCCTGAATTTTTATGTCTCATTTCTACAATAAATTTAAGGATCTATATCTCTGAGTTATATTGAATGTTTTCTGAAAATATTTTCACCACCCACTGCCTCAAACAGTAATCCCATTAAACAATAAACGCTCCTACGCATTTAATTTATTCTATAATTCGTCGAATAAAATGTATGATTTACAACAGTACAATAATTAGTGTAGGAATTATTTTACTACCAAATACGTATAAATCGAGTTATGACAATTTTATTCAGAAACCATTCAACACCATAACAGTAAAGTTTAGATTTTAGTATTACGGGCTACTGTTGCAAATTCATTTAATTATAATATTGATTTTGTTGGTTGATTGGTATCCGATTGTTATTCAAAACTGAGCAAAATTTTATAAGGCCTTAAAATCTATATAGAACTGAATCTGTATAAGTGTCCAGTGTCTAATATACCTCCTACAACAAGAGACATGAAATAACCAGGCGTAACCAAATGGAGTTTGAAATTAAAGACTCCCAATTTTATATAGGATGTTATAGATCTCCAGCGCTTGAGGTCTACAGAAACCCAGTATAATAGATAGCCGATGTCCCAAGACCGTAGACCGTATAGTACAGTAACATCACCGCTCTGTCTACCTTCAGGAACACCAAAAGGCGTGATGTTATATCCCGTAGTTGATTCAGTAAAGTACCAAGGTTTGCCATTTAGCCAACCCACTTTGGACCGATATACCGAGTTAATGGTATCGGCTGATGAAGTTAAGAAGAACGGTCACTAATGAGGCTTATCGGCGCGCGCGCCGCGATGACACGGCCGATGCCTGCGTGCGCGCATTGCTACACACTGCCTTGTTAGCGACAGGTAGCTGTGCTTTGATTCAAGGAATTAACTTAGCCACTGTTAACTGATAGACTATGGATAATTTTGTTGGGGGTGGCGACAATGGAGTAGGTACAGCAAGTACTATAAAACTTGCTGAAGTATCAAACAGTTTTCTTTAAATCACAACACTTGCATAAACATCAATATTATTTTAAAAAGTGAAACAACAAAATAAAACAATTTATTTTAATCCAATACTAATAAAAGCATCATTTCTCTTGATCATCTTCACTTGGTATCTTCTCAATATCCGTATCGAAACTAACATGATTCGATTTTCCATTTTCCACGTCGTATTCATAAACAGTCTCTTGATCACTATCTATAGACACAGCACTCATTAAATCTACCAGTTCCTCTTGTTCTTTACACGTATTACGTTTTGCTTTAGCTCTTCTAAAAGTGAGTTTCAGCATACGGTAGAAAGCAGACACTGTTATACAAAGCATACTGCATAACGTCACACTCAGTATGGAATCTATGGTAGTCCATCGTTGACCAGCAAACCTTGAATCTTTGTCTTCAAAAATTGTGTGATTAATTCCCGTCTTTAGTACTTCGAAATAAGATTCATCTTCCAATGACTTGTTGATATGTTTAGCCAGTTTATGGAACACTAGTTTCCCCAACCAATCTGCTAGTTCATTTTTACCTAGCTGTCGCAGTCTGTGTTCTACTACAGCATGAGTTTTGCCTTTACCTTCGTAAGTCTCGTTGCCACTATTCCATTTGATGAGCAGCTTTACACATGGTACGTCTGTAGGAACCTTTTTTTCTGCATCAGATAAAGTAACTGGAAGATTGTAGGATGCAAAATGCAAAGAAGCAAAGAGACGACGGCATTCGACTGCGGTCAAATGATCAGCGATGTAAACTAATTCCTGTATATTGATATCTACCGTGCACTCTTTAAACGATATTTGCATAAATAATATTAAAGATAAATATTTCATTTTCAATAATTATTATTCTTTTGTAAAATTTACGATTGACATGAAACCATTACGTTTTAATCATTTGACAGTTCATCTATTTGTCTTTGGTATTCGAATGTAACCATAGATATTTGTAAAAAGGTTTTAGTTGTATAAAAACTGTGGGACTTATTATACAGGTATTTCGGTTTACGTTGAAAATTGAAATGAGGGAAGCGGGCTACAGTGGCTATAAATAAAAGATAAGCCTGCAACTCGTATCTATAGTATTTTATACACTTTTGTCATGTGAACAATCCTAGACACTGATTTATATACAATTCTTAACACTTGGAATTCTCGGTGCAATGAAAAAAGAAAATCAAATATTATTTGCGAGCGTTAAAACAAATAATCTTCTTGACTACATATACCTACGGTACGAATTTGTAACTTATGACATTTTTGTTCATCCATTAAGTTTTCGTAATGTAGGAACATACAAGAAGCTTTGTTTTTAAATTTTACCTAACACAAATCTTGTATCGTTTTAATGTTTTAAAGTATTGTTATATATAGTTTGGGATCCCCTGCTCATTTATTGATTGACTGTAATACTAATATAACTATTGGCATATTATTATTGACTACAAAACTATAACTAATAGCTAATAAGGGCACGGAGTCGTCTATGGAATAAATAAATAAAAAGTATTGTTCTAGCAAGTAAGTATTTCAGAAAGTAAAAATTGATTAGTCAAAATATCAGTCTCTATTCAAATAAGTGCTAATGATTTTATATGATGTATAGTTTTTACTTTAACTACTAAACAGTATAAAAACATCTCATTACACAAGCTCTTACATAACAAACTAGTTTACTAATAAAAATATATTGGCTACTTACATATAATTACAATATTAGAGTACATAACTAAACTGCAATATACAAAATTACAGCATTTCCCTAGAATCGCTTGTAACTATTGGACTAAATGCATGTTGCGTAAGCGCAGCTAATGGGCGCGAGCTCACGATACCGACATACAGTATCGACTTTACACTATCGTAGCTGTAATGGACTAAATATTTCATAAACAGCTTTAATTCACTGGTTCTATGCGCTTTTTGATATCATTTACGTGTTTATGCTAGAATTTAGTTATTAGGTAAACTGAAGTATATAAATACACGTAAATAAAGACTGTCTCGTTGGTCGAGTGGTTGCAAGTGCGACTGCCAGGCAAGAAGTCTCGGGTTCGATTCCCGTGTCAGGCACAGAATTGCTGCGCATTTTTCGGTTTGTCAAAAATTCTCAGTAGTAACACGGAGTCTGGAATTGTGTACAGTATATGGCAATAGACTCACCCCCTATTACATGGGACTTATAACACAAATGGTGAAATGTGGGTGTACATGACGGCATTAGGTGCTGTAATAAAAGTTCGGGAATAAAAGGCGTGACGACTTTCGGACCAAATATGCCATTCATAAACTCTTTCAAAGGCAACAAAGATTAATTTTGTAACATAACCAATATTTATTATTACTCATGTCATCAACAAGTATTAGAGGAAAGTACAAGAATACACACGTAACTCGAAATACTCACACTCGATGATCAGTTACAAAACCGTAACAATGACTTCGATTGAACACTCCAACAAAAGGTTGAATTCAATCATTATTGCATAAAAAGAAACTTTGAATACGGTACTAATGCCAATCTATACCTTTTTACAAAGTATGTGAGTTTGTTAGTTACTGACAAGTTTAGAAGAATTTAGCAATGTTACAGTGACAATGACATGTTACATCTCGTATGGGTAATAAGATTATTTCGCACTTAACTTTCAGCAATAGCTTAAATACATTTAAAAATCAGCAACAGAAACATACCGGCCGAATTGAGAACCTACTCCTTTTTGGGAAGTCGGTTAAAAACAACAGGAATGAGACCTGTATGATCTGTGTGCCTTCTAGTAATACGGTGGTTTATCCAAAAGGAAATATCGGTGACGGTCTGGTTACTCTTCGCACAATCGAAAGTGTGATATTTTGGTCAGTAGATTTCTCAGAGCAAAGACATCAAAATCGATACTCCCCTTTTAAAAATACCATAACAAACACAAAGAACCCAACAAGACTTTCCCAATACAATCAAAACCTAATAACAGAACCACCATCAGACGATCACAAACCAAATCCATTTCAACTTAGCTACCAATACAATACAATTTACATAAATTGCATCTAATATTCCTAGAACAATATCTACGACAGTTGAACATCAGAGACATTAAACAATACAGTTGTAATAGTCGACGATTGCAAGAAATGCGCTTAGAAATGATCAGAGAGCATTATTCTGATGTGGAATAGGGTTAGTGCTTGTGGAACCGATCGGTAGCGTCTGCAGATGTATGTGGATCTGTGTTTTAATGATGGTTTTTACATACATACGGATTAGGCATGGTCTGATACTTAACGGTGTAGTGGGACTGGAAAGTAGATATGTGCACTTTTCTCTTAGTATGTTGTAAGATACATTGTTTGTATGGAAGGTAAGGTTTTTAATAAAATCCATAGCTTTTTTTGTTATCAATATATCACTTATATAACTGTATAATATATCGGCTGAAGCCTGTAAAATTATGCATGTTTTAAAAAAATCTTATTTTGATCACCACAAAAATATTATGATGAATTGTTGGTTTCTTTGGTGCGGCGAATCAGTGGTATAACAAAAAAACTGATTTACTGTGACAGATACATCAATGAATCCTTCAAAGTAGATATGTATATGGCACGCTATTGTTAACATTTTACACTTAAAATTAAAATTAGGCATATCAATAATTATAATAAAAAAAATTTATTTTTATTTTGTACAACAATATTTCTATTTCATATAATTTCTACGTGTATATTTCCTTCAATGCACCACTGCATTGTTACTCCGCCAGTACTAGGAGAGCATACATTTTAACTAGTTGCACAAGGTTCTTTTGTCATTGTATAATGATGCTCAGCGTCTGATGTTTTGTGTATCGGAATGTGCGGCGATTACTCTTAGCATACGGATACATTGCTCTCGTAAATATTAACACATTGACCAACATTGTGACAATAATCTACATACGTATTATGTGTATGTGTTTAAATACTAGCGAGAGTCTGGGAGTTGATAAATGGAATTGTAACATACCCTAAAAATGACAATATTATCATAAGATAATAAGTGCAGAAGCTGCCACCAAAATTTAAGTCACACGCTAAAGTTGCAGTGTAGTTAAAATAAATGTAATCACGAACAATCGTGAAATCTCCGCTCGATAATACTAGAAGTAGAATGTCTGTCGGCCTAAGTCGATCATAAACGTTCAAGTGATTAATTAACGAACGCAATCCAAACAAAACATTCAATTCGGAGCAACGCAAGAATTTTTGTGACCCATAAAACAGAACTCTACTTAATTAGAACATCGTAATTGGCAAAGTGCAACACGAAAGTATCTCTAATTACGTGACGATACGTTACATCGACAGTTTAATTAGCACATAGTCGTGCACAGTTAGTCGATTAGTATGTCAATACATGTCCAGTACATCACTAACAAAATATATTTCACAAGCCCCTCTTCCACAACCTTCGGTACCGGCCTTCGTAATTAAAGAAGACGATTCACAATTACCGTAGTTTATAGATGCCTCTAATTATATGTATTTGATGTTTTCTATACGGTGTGTGACGAAAGAAGGCTCATTCGGACAGTCATTATTGGAATTAATATACCTACGTGTCAGTTCACGAGGTTCCGTGTAATGATTGGTACTTGATTTTTAGTGTTCGTGAGAACACGTCCAAATGATATGTCTCTGCATGTGAGATTTTTGCTCAATAGCCTTTTTACTAATACGGTTCATGATCATTCGGAATAATTTCTTTTGAGTAATTGATACGAGCGCTAATGTGTATAGAATAGTGCAATTTGTAGGCAATTATTGTTAATAAAAAGTTGTGAGGCGTTTTTTTTGTTTTATTTGACCTCCGACTTGGTTCGGTTTTTTTTTATTATTTTGTATTAAAATGTTTCCTTCTTTCGGTTCTCCTTGACGAGTGGTAGACGAGGTGTGGTTGTTTATCGGAACTTAGTTCCTGTAGCACGTAATTAGATGATTTGGCGAGACGGAGATAATTTGATAATCGCTCACCTTCGTCGTATTAGCTTTGCTTTAGCGAATCTATTGATTTTTAAAAATTGGCAAATCAACTCTGATTTTCCTTATTTATATAGTATAATATTATAATTAAAATGCTTCGCTTGTATAGTTTTATATTATAAAATCAATAAAATTTGGAAAAACCAGATATCAAATTCTTTACTTTCGTATTTTAGCATGCATCAAGAAGAATAATCCAAGAAAAAGTGGACTAAAAACTTGTGTATTTGCTTATTGAGTAACTATCGCACACATCATTCGAAGTGATCTCATCCTCTCCCAATAAAAACAAACTAATGGACACCTAAAATTCAAACCTAAGCTATTTATTTATATTTCACAATAACTATTCCAATTAGAGCAATTAGCAGTTATGCAAATCTTACGTAGTTACAATAAGTGAAACTATCGTTCCAGTACATGTGATTGGCCAATTAAAATATTGCTCATAACATTACGCCATTACGCAAAAACTTGAACTATGAACTGCTTCTGAGCGAATTCAAATTATGGCAGAATTAATTTTCAAAATTATAGGCTTTGTGTGCACTCAATCAAAGTAGAAAGTTTAAGAGCCGACTCGTTTCGCTTTGATGATAGGTATGTCTGTTCTAAGATATATAATTTATTTATTCATATGTTTGACATTACTTCTTTATATTTATTGCTTTGATAGCTAAATGTTAGGATCTAGATGAACTAAGATGATTTAGGCAATCGTTGTGAAGTATTCTTGGATCAAAAATATACTTGGTATCATTTTATACGTGTAGTGTGGTGAAACTTGATCAGGAATCACCACACTTTTTTTAGGGGTAGACAATCATCCAATGACTTCACCCGCCTTGAGCGAGGCGAGAGGGAGTGTCAGACTCTTACTGACTAAAAACTACCCTGTTCATACTCCTGCTTTTCGAGCCGGAGCCCCGGTTAACCCGCTAGATAGTCCGCAGCTCCGGAATCAGGCAACATTCTCCATAGCTATAACTAATTTAACAACAAAACTTCGACATAAACACTCAAAAATCCAGCTACAAACAAGCATTTTGAAAACGAAACCCAAGAAAGCAAAGTTTACAAGATTACACGAACAAAATGCGCACACACATGCTTGCGGACACTCAATGCAAAAACTCTCACACATAACCCGCACACTAGTACCGAAGATATTCACACTCCAGCATTCAGGCGCAGAAAACGTGGCGAGTTATTTAAATTAAGGTACTCATACACTTTATGTGAAGTAGAAACATTGAGTGTGCCGTCGTTAGGGCCACCAGAGATATATTTATTTATGAAATGTAAATTCATCTGATTGTAATAACAAAACTCGAGCCACTGCTCTCTATATTAAGATGTATTATTTGCATATGGTATTCTGAACGTGTGACCATGTTTGTTGTGTGTGTTGTGGTAATGTGTAACGGGCTTACTGAGTTATGACGATTATGTATGTATGCTGTAATATGTAGTTTATGTTGCTTGTAATATTTAATTGAGATAAATGGGATTTCCTAAAGTAATCATTTTAATCAGTTTGTAAAAACGTTACCCCGCTTTATGAGCTTCTCCCGTGTCGTAGGTGTGTTTACTAACATATAAGTTCACATACACATGACACCCAGATCCGAAACAATAATCTGTGAATCACACAAAGAGTTTTTCCGTGCGGGAATCAAACCCGCAACACGTTGCCCAGGCACTGCGCTAGCAATGCAGTAGTTCCGTAGAGCAAATTTTATTACATACTTTGATATGAATGTATAAAATATCCTGGGTAACAGGTTTTCATGTAATAGATTGTTACGTAATTTATTTATAATTTTATTTAATTGTCAAGAAAGAGAAGTAGACATTAAGAAAATTATAATATTTATGTATGTAGTAGTACAATATTAGTCATCCACTGAATATTCTAAAATTCTAATAATATTCTGACTGACTGTGAGGCATCAGATTTTATATTTATGCAACAATCGTGATCAGAAACGACCTTGAAAACAAAAAATAAAATAAGTTATCAAAACGAAATTTTCAAAGGCGTTAAAACCGCGTAACTATGTCGAAATCCAAAGCCAATATTTCATTTTATATTTATTAACTTCGCTAAAATTTACCAAACGTATGACAAATATACAATCACGATCTCTAGAACAATTTATCAAACACCGTACAGCGGTTTGCACGACACACCGACTTAGGTATAACATAAAATTAATACTACTCTTACTACGAAACTACATTCCATAGTAAAATACTAGAGAGTTTTTGTCATCAGTAAGAACTCAGTTATTTCTTCGTAATTTTCTACTGGTTTTGGGTCTTAGACATAGGTAATTAATTACACTAATATAAATATGAAAAGTATTTTTTGTACGGTTGGATGTTTGTCTAATAATCACGCTGAAACTACTTAACGGTAAACCCGCTAGGTAGTCCGCAGCTCCGGATAGATTAGGGTGAGAGGACACTTTATACCACAGGAACGTAGACAAAGCCGTTGCCAGAAGCTAGTAATTCCGATCTGGAACTAGTTAATTCCGTCACTTTTAAGACGACGATTTTTAGGTTTTTGTATGAGAACTGGGAACGACCTAGGAGTAAGACGATGTAACCACAGTATAATTTGAGGATTACAAGCAGTCTAAGGTAACTTTAATCAAGAAAATCATTAGCACTTTTTACCCGACGCAAGAATGAAACCCCCGAGGCAGCGACACGTGCCACAACATACAATAACCAGCCACTGTTCAAAGGAAACAAAACGCATCACTCAAATATTATCTCTACAATATCGGAACCAATCAATCAACGCTAATATAATAAAATACATGAACCGCACACGACACCGATATCGTGCGTCGGCGCGTGCGCAGACCGTTATAAAGGATAACTTTTAAAAAAAGAAGGTGTGACGTAACGATTCGTGACTCCACACGGGTGAGCGTGACTCTTGTGACCACATGCCGACGTCTGTGCTGTGTTTAATCTGTGTTGCCCTCAAACGATATAGATAAACAATAGCTAACGGTTTTCACTGTTTTTTGGCAATTTCCAAGTTTGAACTTTGCTGGTTTTTGTTGGATTTTTTTACTGTTAGTGTGTGGGGTTGTGTAGATTGAGCGGTTTTTGCGAAAATGTGATCATGTTTGCGCACATTTTTACAAAAAGCGTTTCGTGTTTAAGATTTTGTCAATGGATTTTAATGTTATCAATTTTTGAAATCTTATAGGAGAACCGTCACCTTGGTTTGTGCCTGAAGCCATATCCTGCATTTTCAGTAAAATTGGCAGCTAATTTCTAAACTTTTTGCTGAGACATTAACCCATAAAATATGTACACTTTTAATGGGTCATTTTATACTTTAACCGATCATTTATCTACATAATACAGGGTGACTTTGAATTCGACGTATTCCTCTCGGGAGGTGATAATACAACTCATTTCCTACAAAATTAGCCCTGAGGTCCTTGGGCGGAAAGTGGCTAGTTTCTGAGATATTCAACATTTTTAGTTTTGGTAAAAAAATCCCGATTTGATTACAAAAACATCAATAAATAAAAAAATACTGGTTGGATTTTAGTAGTTTTAGTTTTAATCAGTTGCCAATACATCAGTTATCATTTATAAATACTAATAATAGCAGAAATGTCATTCGTTTTAAAATAGCAAGTAATTTCCTATCAAATTTTGTTTTGTGTCACTAATTTGGTCGATAGAAAATTGGATTTATTTCAAAAAAAATATATGACACTAAGCGTACAAACTATTAGAAAAACTTCCTTGGTTTATTAGGTACCCAGAAACATAAAATTATTTACAAAATTCTCAAAATAATATGAATTATTTGATGATAAGTAGAGTGTAAAGAGAAAAGGGCAATTTCAAAAACATCTTTATTTGCAAAATTTTGTTCACACTGACCTCCCCTATGACGAATACATGCCCGAACACGCTTCCTTATCTCTATGACGGTCACTCTTTGCCTGAATATGCGTCTTATTTCGTCATAATCTTCAAATATGTTTTGGAGAAGAATTTCGATATACGGCCAATTCCCTCTGCATAAACAAGAGATTTCATGTAAATCAACCAGCGTTAGATTCTCTGGACACCGCGCTTGCCATGTAGTTGGACCCCCGTGTCAATATAACGCCTGGGAACCAAGGTACCCAACCATTGCCCCACAATAGTTCGATATAGAGCGCTGGATAAACTAACACAATATCCATTATTAGCCCCAAAAAAGTCAATGAAATCCGAAACAATCAAAACAAACACATCGGGTTCGCGCGTACGGTTTTAATTCAAATGCTTGCATGGGTATCATAAATAATTATTTGATTGGACCCTATCTTTCATCCAAAAATTTAAATGGTGAGATTTATGAAGAATTTTTAAGGAATGAGTTATTAAATTTGAATTTAGAAACAAGATGAATTAACTTATTCTACTTATTGAATTAATTTATTAATGTGATTGACGAATTTATTCCACACGACGATTGTCAAGTGCATTACGAACTACTGTGCGGCAATGGTCGGATACATTGATTCTCAGGCATTGGATTAGTAGAACGGTCCAACTACTATATTCAGTTTTATCATACATGGCATGCACAATGACCAGAACCTAACGCCGGTTGATTTTTACATGAAGTCCCTTGTTTATACAGACGGAATTGGCCGTGTATCGAAATTCTTCTCCGAAACATATTTGAAGATTATGACGAAATAAGACGCATATTCAGGCAAAGAGTGACCGTCATAGAGATAAGGAAGCGTGTTCGGGCATGTATTCGTCATAGGGGAGGTCAGTGTGAACAAAATTTTGCAAATAAAGATGTTTTTGAAATTGCTCTTTTCTATTTACACTCTACTTATCATCAAATAATGCATATTATTTTGAGAATTTTGTAAATAATTTTACGTTTCTGGGTAGCTAATAAACCAAGGAAGTTTTTCTAATAGTTTGTACGCTTAGTGTCATATATTTTTTTTGAAATAAATCCAATTTTCTATCGACCAAATTAGTGACACAAAACAAAATTTGATAGGAAATTACTTGCTATTTTAAAACGAATGACATTTCTGCTATTATTAGTATTTATAAATGATAACTGATGTATTGGCAACTGATTAAAACTAAAACTACTAAAATCCAACCAGTATTTTTTTAGTTATTGATGTTTTTGTAATCAAATCGGATTTTTTTGCCAAAACTAAAAATGTTGAATATCTCAGAAACTAGCCACTTTCCGCCCAAGGACCTCAGGGCTAATTTTGTAGGAAATTAGTTGTATTATCACCTCCCGAGAGGAATACGTCGAATTCAAAGTCACCCTGTATAACTTGCAATCCCTGCGACAGTCACAAAATAATAATGATCAAATCAAACTCCATGCAGACACAACAAGACATTTAAACTTCAAAAGATAAAGTCAATTCCGAAATCAAAACACTATCGCATTTGACAATTCAATAACCGAATAACAATGGCGGCTGCGGCGAAAATCGGAACTAATTTATAGTGAAGAAAGTACGACTACTAGCGACATTGTCAGGGGTAACACTGTTATGGTCAGTGTATCGGGTCACGAGAAGTCACGACACTCTTATCTTTTGGTAGAAAGTGGTTCGGTATTGGCTTCATGAGTCGGTATGGTTCTGATGGATTTGGTTCTACGCAATAGATAATAAGTCACGATTGATTGTCCTATACTGTTATGAACTAATATTGTTGTGGCATAAGTTACAAGAGACAGCGAGTGATAGCCACTCAACGTCAGCAGACGACCGGCGGGCCCAGAAGGAGTTGGTGGGACGAACTTGCCGCCTATTAAAAGAATTAGTCGCAGAAAGCTTTGTACAGAGAAAATTGGAAGAAAGATAGGGATGCCTTTGTTCTACAGTGGGACGAGCACGGCTGAAAATAAATAGAGGTGCACATTTTAAATTAACATTTATAAACACCCATTACTTGCCAATTATATGAAGTCATATTTTAATCGACTGATTAAGGAATTGAGTCAGTTTCTCGTTCTAGGTATTCACGTTACCAAGCAACACAGCCGCCAAGCAGTCTGGTGTTATACAAGACATTTAAAACAAATCACTGGGATTTGCATGAATTTCCTTCTAAGTGTTGAAACCTAAAAAAGTGAAGATAAAAACTATCGACTCTTAAATACTCAAACTCTTTGTTCATCCAACTCAGATTAGGTATTAACTAAATCTACGTATTGCCTTTACAATAGAGCTCAAATTCAATTGAATTTCCGAACCCAAAATAACCTTTTCGACCTTCAACCAAACCTTTACATGCAAATATAATCAGTCAACCAGTCTAGCAAACACGACGAACATTACAAAAGTAAAATAAAAATAGTAATCAATTCACAATAACAATAGACTTTTTATAATCTTACTGACTGAGCTTTTTCGTCAGTCTATTTTTCACTCTATTTATATTTATCAAGCCTTCAACAAATTTATAAATATCCTATAAATTGAACTTTTCTTTTCTAAATCGGTACACATGCAAAATTGTATCTTAAATTATAGACTTGCGGTGTACCGCTAAATACTTAGTAAATCAAACTTCCAATGTATTATATTGATGCTTAGTTAAATAGTGTGTCACGGGCAGGACTGATTGGAAAATCAATTTTCTGCGTCACTTAAAAATGTCTTTTTGGTAAAAATAAACCCTTTATAAAATCTAGCAGCCTTTAAGAAGCCTGTATGCTCCAATTTTGTGTCATAAATAACACCCAAAATGCTATCAAGTCTTTCAAGCCCTCAAGAAATGATTTTATACTAGTCTATTCTAGCCTTTGATCGTCATCAAATCTTAACCCTCTAAAAGCTTGTTAATTTAACCAAACAACTATACGTTTGGGCGTCTCATACGCCGATTATCTTCTATCGTATCCGGCTAATCTATCGTCATACATTTTGTTCGGTGGGCGTCGCGTTGACGTAACCAATCGGTTTACGACTAACATTTTTTGTTCTAATCCCTTTAAGTACTTGTACGTCAAATTAATTCTTTTTAATTCTAATCTGGGAACGGAGTTGAGATCTTATTTGGAGTGATAGAACGAGTTATTAAATGTTGCTGTTGACGGACCTCCCGAGTGATGAATGATGTAAAGGTTATAGGGGATTTGTAGGTGCTTTGGCAAAAGGTTGTGGGTTTTTGGGATTTTAGTATTAAGTCCGGATTCTTAGTTGTTCATTTTAGAAACACATTATTTGTCATTACAACAACTAACCTTTTATTCGTCGCAGGAATGGGTAGATCTGCACTTCGTTGTAAATGTAGGACTTATGTTCGACTTTTTTAGTTTACAGACAAAAATCAATAGCCCGTTATAATTTTTATGTTGCAGAGTATCCAAGGGTGGCACTGATCACTGATCTCGTACCTTTGGGGACCAACCTTCTCTTTTGTCTTAAACCTTAAAATTGCCAAAACCACGTGGTCGACACTCAAGACACAAAATAGCTGTACTATAATATCAAGTTATATGATATCTTAGTTTATAATACTGTACAATTGAAAAAAAAATATTTTTCCGAAACCTGAAACGTCAAGTTCATCACAACAAGGCTTCAAAGCGAACCGTTTCCTACTCGATTAGCATAGCAGTCATTCAAAATTGCATTCAGAATAATGTTGTCATACAATGCTGTGGTCTATTTAAGACCGTGATATAATCTGACCTACAGTCGTAGACATCATTTAAATATATCTTGTTAAGTAGATTAAAGTTTTTACGCAACGATACAATGATATTTTGTACCGACTTCTTATTGTTTCCTGACGTATTCATAGTTTGATATTATTGGGGATTGGAGTTGTTGAAGGATATCATGAATTGTTTTAAAAGTGTAGACTAGCTTTACCAACGACTTCATCCGCGTAGAATAATGACTTTTGAGAGAATTTTGTTTTTTTTTCTAGGGTTACTATTTTGTACATCAGCTACCTGCCAATAAAGTCCGTCAAAATCAATCATTTCAGAGATTAGCCAAAACAAATAGACAGACAGATAAAAAATGAATTAAATATTTTGGTGTATGTATCGTACTTTATTTTGATAAATGGAGTTTACATACACGTTTATTTAACCTTATCTGCGCAACAACATATTTATTAATAAAGTGTTTATGACCAAACCAATGTAAATAAATTAACAAAATCAAAATACATATTCAATAATTATCTCCTCAAACATTACTCAAATACTCAACGAGTCCCCTTCGAAATCAATTAAAACGAAAATCATTAATCACGCACCACACACGGCGCGGCATCATCGATTCAAAATCGATTTTGAGCGAGAGAATCGATACTATGAATACGATACATCGATACACAATAAAATATCGTTCAAGGCTGTTCGAATCCGGATCGAAGATCGCGTCAGTGAGCGGGTGAACTGTGAACTATTGTGTGGAAGTTCCATTGTCGCTAGTTTAAAAGTTAAAAGAATGTCAGGGCACCACGCCCCGTTCGCAAGCGGGTCACAGAATGTGTCAATTGTAAAAGCTTTTTTAGAAAAGGCCTTGGTTTCATTCGATTGGTACTGTGATACGGATATGGTTCTGTGACATGTAAGAAGTGTTGTTCCTTATTATGCTTATGAGTTCTAAAAGTATCTTCATCTCTTTGCCCTTAAGGTTTGTTTTAACAATAACTCAAACTTCGTCATCGAGATCACTTATGTTGTTTAGTAAAAAGCTTGTCTGTCTTAAATCTATTCCGTATATCGTACGTCTTCAGTGTTGATGTAATAAGAAATCTATAGTAGATCCTTTATAATCATGGTTGTTTTATTTTTAGCCGAGATTGCCCCACTGTAGGGCAAATACCTCCCTACCCTACTTCCATTCCTCCCTGTGCAGAGCTTTCTGCGGCCAATCCTTCTCTTAGATCCCAAGTACATCCTGCCATCTCCTTCTGGGCCTGACGCAATGTCTGTTGACGTTGAGTGGGCTTCACTCAGTTGTGAGTTTTGCCCACCGCTCGTTCTTTTTGTTTTAATTTATATGTTTCTTTCCTAGGTAATACTAGTCCGCGGTCACTACGTGTCGTACCTGCCGCTGTGCAGCCGCAACGAGCCGGTGTTCCTGGCCGTCTGCACGCCGCTCGCCATGCCCGAGACGCGCGAGTGCGTCGTGCACGGCGCCACCAACGTCTTCACCACCGTGCACGCCATGGACATGAAGATACTGCACATTGATGCCAAGTAAGTATATAGATGTTTCTATGAGATTAAATTGATAAGTCAATGTTTTCTGTGCACTTAGTTTTTAAAATATTCTTCTCTCTTTAAATTATTGCTTACCTTAGAATATCGTAATGTCACAGTCCACAGCATTTTCTTAAGAACTGACGTAGTTTAACTTACCACTAAAAAGCATTTGCGATTATACTAGTAGCGCCATCTAGCCTTAGTTTTAACATTAGGCAAAGCATGATTATGCGTTTGATTTGATTCGTTATATCGTGGACGTCTGTAGTTAATGTTTGTGCTTCCACATAGATAGCCAATCTATCATTGTATCATATCGGCAAGTGGTACTACAAATTAAATTGTTTTTTCCAAAAAACATTAGCCAAATGTAATTGTATATCACAAACCCAACACAAACAAGGCAGCCGCAGTACAAACACCCTGATACATGTTGGTTCAAGGCTCTCCAACAATACACAATACACTATGTGTAACTGTCAGAGATCCACAGTCCGTCAAAGGTTTAAACATATGACAACATCTCTATTGAGACCGTTTCATATTCATGCGTCGTCAGTTCGTCACCGGCATTCAATGGCATGAAATAATAAGAAGACTAAAGATATATGCACTGGTTAAGAGATGAGTCTCACTCGACATTCAAGTACAAATAATCTGACGGATAAAAATGCAGCTGTCGGATTGATATGTTGAATTTGTTTTAAAAAAAAGTTGTTTGAAATAGGGGTGTTGCTTTTTTGTTATGCAATGTTGTAAGTGTTGTTTTTATTTGTTATTGTTTTGATAATTGTTGAATTTAAGGGGCGCTTTGTTCGGTTTTTAGATTAGGTAATGTGTCTGAAGCCTCCCTGGCTCATGCTGCAGAATATAACAGGCCAAGATCTATCTCTATTTACAAAATCAAAACTACAATTTGGTCATAATAATTAGACATTTAAATAAACAACTATAAATAAAACAATTTCCAAACAATCTGTTCAAACTTAACATCGACTTCGATTTACGTAAACAATGTCCCTTAGTAAGCCGAACAAATAACAACATAATTAATATCTAATTTATTCTACTGCAAGAGCTATCGGTCCTTTCATTGCACTATATTTCCGTGTCTAGTGTTGAAATGTAAACATGGACGTCACCTGCTCGGAAACGGGCGGGTTTTGCATACAATGACAAAGATACAAGCTCCCGTGAAACTCCTAGCATTGAGTGGAGAACACACTGTTATAGATTTGATATTGATTTATAAACTAGAGAGAAAAAGAAAATTAAAACAGTTGAAATATGTATTTAAGAATAGTAGAGACGATATACTCTAAGTGGATGACTGTGAGTGGTAGCAGAGGGTTGAAAATCTACATCAGTGATGCTAACGGAGAGGCTATGTCCAGCTGTTGACGGAAAAAGGCTGATAATAAAGTGGCAAAACGATAACAAATTCGACAGAGACTCTATTTCTGCCTGCAGAGTAAAAAGTCGAATTGAACCTCGGGTGTCCCGTACTTACTAAAGACTAACTTGAAAAATCATGATTTTTGGCATGCGTTTGTAAAATCACATATGTTTTTTTAAAAAATGTGAGAAGTGTAGTAACTGAAGCATTTTCTGAAGGACAACACTTCGAAGGAAAATAAATTTCGCAGTAATTATATGTATGTAAACTGTCAATAATTCTAATTCGGTGTGGCGTTGGACAAGACAGCTAATTAAATTAAATATGAAATACAAACGGATTTAACATTTGTTACGTTGGGAATGACGCCATACCGCACCTACCTATTAATTAATAGACGAGTGCATAAGTTGTGTACAAGTCACATAAACTAATATTAAGCTTCAGATACACGAAGTTATGATACATGAAAGAAAACTACGCAATCTATACTTATAATAAATCTGTAGAGAGGTCAATTCTGTACATGAAATATTTTTCCAAAATAACTATCAGCGGGTGATTAGTGATCGATACTGACGCCAAAAATGCAATCAGAAAATTTTTTGTCTGTCTGTCTGTCTGTCTGTCTGTCTGTCTGTATGTTCTTTATAGAAATAAAAACCACTCGACAGATTTCAACGAAACTTGGTACAATTGTTCTTTATATTCCTGGGCAGGTTATAGTATACTTTTCATCACGCTACGATCAATAGGAGCAGAGCAGTAAAGGGAAATGTTGGGAAAACAGGAGAACTTCCTCCATTTTTTAAGTTTCCGTCGCGAGTGCAGCCTTAGTGATTATAGCTACATAGAAAATATATATGAACGAAATTTTCTCCTTAAAATTGGTTAAAAAATATTCCACGACAGAAAATGTCTATCTCTTATGGTTGATTCACAATAACACGTATAACTCCCGACAGCTTAGCAGTTCGGAGCTTTCTGATTATATTTGTCTACTCTTATGTTTATAACAATCTTATTCTTTCATTCATTCATTCATTCAATCATTCATATTATAATAAATCTGTAGAAGGGTCAATTCTGTACATTGAAAATATTGAAAGAATAAATGGCACTGGATTGTTACCAAACCCAAATATGTGATTTTTTTGTCTGTCTGTCTGTATGTTCATACATCACGTGAAAACTAACGGTTCGATTTCGATGAAACTTGGTATAATTATACCTTATTATCCTGGGCATAAAATAGGATACTTTTTATCCTGGAAAAATACGTAGAAAAAAATCTTTATTTTTCAGTTTTATTCTACAGAACGCGAGCTCAACAGCAGTAGCTCAATAGAGGGATCTCCTTAATTATTATGGGCCTCGCCGTATTTGGGTCCAATAGATATTTATAAGATGTCATTGTCAGAGTTACTCAAAATGGAGAAATAAAACTTCCACGCGAAGACCGACATCCGCGCGGACGGAGTCGCGGGCGGAAGCTAGTATGGTAATAATTTCGATGCCGCCATCTTATGATAATAATTTCGATGTCGCCACCCTCCCATGATGAGAACCTCATGAAAGCTGAAAAGGATAAACAAATAAAATATCTTGACTTGACTCAAGAGTTGGTCGATATGTGGAATGTGGATTCGACTATTATTGTGCTGATAATCGTGTCAGAATTTATAACATTTTCATTCTGTAACTGTTTGATGAGAGTCTCGACTAGTTTCAAGCCATGCGAGGGACTCATGTGCATGATCAGCATTCCGCGACAGACATGAGAACTCATTCAATATGCCTCACGAAAGTTATAACAATTATTTTCATTCTCTAAAGGTAAACCTTTTAGAGGTTAGGAATTTAAGGGTTGTTGGGGAATCGGGGATTAGGAAGATTGGGAAGGGACCAACCTTTCCATTGAGTCTCTGGTAACCTCACTCACACAACGAAACACGTTGTTTCACGTCGGTTTTCTGTGAGTACGAGTTACCTCACCAAACAGTTCGTGAAATAATCGTAAAACACAATTAAATTAGTATAAATTTTGCCTCCAGTGAACACTAAGCTTATAATGATCTATGATTTATATGTTAAGCGGATCACGCACGGCCATATGTCACAAAGTCTATAATGGTGTATTGCATCTGGTTGTAGTAAACATTATTGTCCTGTCTTTAGCGACATTATGCGGTTTTCAATGAGTTTGCACGTCACATAGACTATGCAAATATTTTCTTGTTAACTTATGACTTGTTGTTGAACGTTTGGTTTATAATTTTAATAGATTGTATTGATTTCGTTGGTTTATTGCTGTTGTTTTATTTATTTTTGGCGTGTGTTTGTGGAGAGCGGTTGAGATATTTGAAGTTTCATATTGAGAGATTAATGAAAAAAAATATGTGAGACGAGGTGAGACGAGAGGGAGTGTCAGACTCTTACAAACTAAGAACCAGCCTGTCCCTTCTCCTGCATTAAGCCGGACCCTCAGTAACCTGTTAACGTAAGGTCCGCAGCAAAAGTGTACTTTGTACTGGATTGCTATTGGTTATAGAATTTGGGTCAAATTTACCCCAGCGGGCTATAGTAACCGGAACTTACCGGTAATTAAAAATCGAAAGAATTCAAACTGTCCAATTTGTAAACCAAAATTAAGGAAGCATTAATTATCTAAATCGACTAATAACATTCTAGTGCGTAGATACTTAAAAACCGTTCATGTAACTGACAAAAATAATACGTTTCAAATTGATATGATTGATAGTTCTTACTAATGCAGTAGTTACCTTGGACAGAACAGTCGTAAGTCATAATATTTTACTTGTAATCCCTATCAAATATCAATAGCCGCCTTCTAAGAAATGTACTCTCAAATAAATGATTCAATAGATAAATGAAATTAATATTTAGAATTCGTTTTGAATTTTGAAAGGTCAGAAGTTATTATTTTGTTGTTTTCCTGTATCTATGTTTTAGGTTCAATATTGCTTTTTAAGTGAATCTAATCTTGTAAGACGTATAAGATCAGGCTGTGGATCGGTTACCTCGATCGCATTTGTACTTATGTTAACATTCCTTAATTCTATATCTGCATGTGATGTAACTTTAGTCTCAAATAAAATAAATTTAATTTAATTTAGGAAAATAAGGTAACCTACATATATATGCAAATATGTGTTTTTAGATCTATATGTACTTTAGATCGAGAACCAAAGTTCTTACGAGTAATTTTTTATGAGAAGAACATTTAAGAGAACACCTAAGTACAATCATTCTTTAGAATATTAGGTGATGAAGACTATGGTCTAGAAGACGTGTAAATGAAACGTGTTTGTAAATGCGTTAGTACCAATATATTTGGTTTAATATGAGATGGATTCATGATAGCACAAGTTTTAACCTTAGTAGTTTAACTTGGTTGATATTAAATATGCTAATATATAAAAAAATCAAATCTACTAACTATAGTGTATCATATGCATATAATTTTAACTAAATGGACTTTGTAACTTTTAACTTTACAACTATAAATAATACATAATACTTAGCATAAGGTGATACGTATACTTGTTTGCTTCCTATTCCATAAAAAAACTGTTGTTGGTTAATATGAAGTAATTACTTTAAAACAATCTAAATCTATACTTTTACTTTCATGCAAATCTAAGCTAATTACTTCACTATCACAATATTGGATCGACAGCTGTTTTTACAAATGACAGACACAATATTAGTTTAAGATAAGTGTAATTACCTATCGGTAGTATTATAACGTATCTCATTATTCCAATGTCTGTAAACCTGAGAGTCTGACTCGAAGTTAGAACAAAAAAATATCAGAATAAGAAAACTTATTAAAAGTCTTATTTGGACAGGCAAAAATCATCAATTGGTTCCTCCCTCCCTCTGTATATAAAATGTGAGGGAGTGTCAATCTCTTCTTACTGACTAAAAACCACACACTACATTGAACTACGAGCAGTATCCAACTTAATACAATAAAAAAGTAGTGGATGTACATTTGTACGTAGCAATAATCTTCTGCTTATCCTAGAAAAACATTTGTCTATAAATATAAAGTATATAAATATATATCGTCACGCCTTTACCCCGAAGGGATAGGCAGAGGTGCGCATTATGGCACGTAATGTCACTGTACAATGTACAAACACAAGTTCGTATTTTGTACTATGATGCTATGTTTATAATTACCACTTGAAATTATTGTCAATGACCCACATCGAAAGACAACTCTCAACTTCAAACATTTAATACTTAATAAGAGAAAAGTAAATATAGCAATATCGATTACTATCAATACATCAAATAGCCAACTCTTATCACAAGGCAATAGGGTTCATAATACAGTTGAATAATGAAGATTAAAATACTATTTTTAAGATAATACAGTAGACAATCCACTTGTTATTTTGAAGAGAATTATGTTCGTAAAGAAAATAAATATTTTTAAATATTGTTTTTGAGCCAATAGCTACTGTGGAGCACAAGTATGTTCGAGCTGAGGTCAAGTTTACAGAGCTTAACAAAAAGCAATATTGGGTCTTTTTCCTATAGGTACTAGGTATAAAATTCCATGATATTATGTAGATATAGTAACACAACTTGTTATCTGTAGTAGGATACGAGTAACATTGGTATGTGTACAAATTGCAACGATAACTAGTATACACCAACACATCGACACAACTATCGCTACACACTATCCCTGTGTGGGTATTCCGTAGTAATGTGCATAAAAACGTTTGACCATTACGCACACATTGGTATATACTATAATTTTTGTGTCGGTATATGTAAGAATTTCGTAAAAGATTTTATGAATTAAAACAAGGGTAGACATAAAAACAATACTTAACAAACATTTAATAAATCGAACAACGAACGATCGAGCTACACAAATTATACCCATACAAATATATCTAAAGGAATCTTCTCGTCGTATATTTATGTTATTGAATCCATTACAATATTTCGAAACACTTATTAATTGCACGTTTGGCGTAATGGTTAACGCTTTGAGTCTTCAGGCAAAGTGTCGCAGGATCGAACCCAGCAACAACGAGTTCTTTTTGTAGTGTTTACCAAATATTTTTAAACAACATCTAATTCTAAATTTCTAATCATTCGATACTTGAGTATTAAATTTGTAATGTTTGTGGCGACCACGCAACTCTCGGGTCATTTTATTTAGCCCGTTTATAAAGTAACTACCGTCAATTCTTTAAATATTTTCCAAATCACCCAACTTACAAAATAAAATTATATTCTTAGTTGTCAATTTATGAGCATTTCATTTTCATAGTTTATTGCTACATAATTCGTGTGTAAAGCTCAACATGTCTCAACACTTCACAAATTTGAAAAAGGCAGAAGTAATTATTTTGCACGAACAAAAGATAGATCTTTTGTTTTAGATAGATCTTTTCTTTAGTGAAATAGAAAGGCGCTTAACGATATCGGTGAGTAAATAAGATAATTATTATGTTGATATTCTGGGTAATTGATTGAATTAATTATTTTCACTTATTTATTTAAGTTCTCTATATTTTTAAATATAATAAAATAATGTTATTATTTTATGTTTTATAAATATAATAAAATAATAACATAAAAAAATTAATGAATATTATATAATAAAGTATTCATACTTTTTTATTATTATTGATGAATTTAATTAACTAAAATAAATAAGAATAAATAATTATTTAATTATTGTTTAATAAATTTAAAACTTAATCTATTTTAATTTATATTAATAGGATACTAATAATAATATTTTCTTAAATATCCTTATAATGGATATTTTTTTATTAATCCTGTTGTAACTTAAAGGATTTTAGTAGCATTTTATTACTGGTAAACCTATATATATGTTGATTATAAAATATTGTATAATTATTGTGTTTACAACTAAAGCTACTTGTAGTTATATTTTATTCCTATTGATAAATAACTTTATAGTGTTTCGTGGTATTTTAAATAATATATTTTTGTTTAATAGTGTAAGTCCATGCAGTTATGGGTGCGCAGATATGCGGAGACTGGTGATATTGAAAATTGCCAAGCTGGGCCGAAGCCGAAGGCAAATTCGTCAGCCCGGCACTACGAAATCATAGCCAGGCATAAGGTTGATCCCTTTTTCAACGCGCACTGCAGCAACGGCACTCGATGTCTTCACGCAAACAATAAGGAGGCACCTGCATTCTGGTTTAAGGTGCAGGAAGCCACCCAAAAAGATATTACTGCCCACAATGCACCAGGAACAGCGATAAAATTTTGCCAGAAGTTTTATAGATTTTAATAGGGCTAATAATGTGGTTATATTTACCGATGTAAAGAATTAATTTCATGCTAGCAGCATAAAGTTGAAATTTATTTGTATTGAATTTTTTTTTGGGTTAACGCTGACTTATATCGATTTCTGAATCAGTTACTGAGCCATCAGTCAAATTATATATAGTCCAAATTAACTACAATGTTTATATTTTTAACATAATATTATAATGCAGTCTAGAAAATACGGTGAAGTGATGTTATTGTTATGCGGTTAGAAATTGTCATAATTTCTTTCTATTCAACATGTTGATTCACTTCACTTCTCATTTTAATAACTTATGTAACTGCTGTTCAACTAATTTGAAACATTATATTTACGCTCATCCTTAACCAACTTAGAATATGATTCGAAATGTTATAATGTTAAAAACTTATTTGTATTAATCGTCACATTTTTTGCTAACATATTGCCCACTCAATATTGAATCTTATAGCAACCGCCTTAAAACACAAAATGGAGAATTCTAATAACAAAAATTTGCTAATTTCAAGAAATAACAATATTTACTGTGAAGCGGAAATTTGGAAAAAAATGTTTTAATTAAATTTTTATAATAATTTTATTTTTTAACACTTTTTTAATTTTAAATTTTAATATTAAAAAATATATATTATATATAATGTTTCTTATTGTTTAATAATAAGTAATATACAATATTAAAATTTAATTTATTATTGTTTAATTAATAATAAAAATTAATATTTAATAATATTTTTTTTGTAATAATCATTAATTAATAAAAAATTGTTTATGAAAACAATTAATAACATTTTTTATTTGATTTATATCCAATATTTATACTTTATTTCTATAAAAATAAATTATATGTAATAAAATAGATATCGTTTTATTTACCGACTTAAATGCTTCTTTTATAGTCTGATTTTATTATACAGAAAACAAAAATAAACTTAACAAAGACAAACAACGAAATAAAATACATCTAAAAAATACGTTTTGCTGGTTTCGAACCCACATCGGCGTAGACGGAGACGATTAGAGCAAGCTCGTTAAACCACTCGTCTACGAGCACTACGTCTAGTTCAGTGAAAATGTTGAACCATATCATCAATTGTAAATATTTTTAACCTTACCCATCTATTAAATTATAAAAATACATATACCGACACAAAATTTATAATATATACCAATGTGTGCGTAATGGTCAAACGTTTTTATGCACATTACTACGGAATACCCACACAGGGATAGTGTGTAGCGATAGTTGTGCCGATGTGTTGGTGTATACTAGTTATCGTTGCAATTTGTACATATACACCAAACTCGAGACCACTTGTTTAACATTCACCTTTAGCTACCACTTAACCATAAGAGATCCTTTTGTTTGAAACGTTTTTGATATTTAGATATGTTTAATACCATTTAAATAACGACTATGTGTTTTTTATAACCAAAAACTAGCTACTTCCGTGTGGTATCGCCCGCCCTGCTCAGCTTCCATAGATCGTAGTGTTATGTTTGATTCAAATCGAAAGAATGATTCCTATTATTGGACCAGTAGTTCCGGAGATTAGCGCGTTCAAACAAACAAATAAACTTTTCAGCTTCATATATTAGTAAAGTTATAGTATAAGTATAAGATTGCGCACATAATGTGCTTTTTTGTATAACCAAATTAGATAGTTCCACTGTACATCGCACACAAAATTACTGACAAATTTTTAAAAGAGTGTATATGCAACGCGCCCAAAAAACGCCTCATTGTTATTTTTTATTACGAAAATCAGCCTTAACCAGTGGATTATAACTATTATTACATCAAATAAACATTGAATTCCTTATTATTATTTTTTTTTTTGAAAATAAGACTCGTATTTTACCATCATCTGTTTGGAGTGTTTGAGAGTTTCATTTACATCCTGTATACGCATTATCATTTATGCTCACAGCAAGATTATATAATGAATGAATTAACTGCAATTAAAAGACACAATGAAACTAAAAATTACAAAATGAAAACCGATTAAAAGTAAAATGAATATGAACTTGAAACAACACAATCAGCTAGGGTCATCTCATTCATCAATCATTCGAACCTTGAACGTTACAATAGTCGGTTCGATTCTCGTTCCATAATGTTTGCATAATAGTCCCAAATACTGGTCTGATTTCAGTTTAATTAATGTTTTGTGTTTTTTTTTTTTTTATTTGCCTTGGAATTAAGCTCGTTTTTATTTAGTTTTAGACTTTACTTCCTTCCTGGATCAGATGTACGTTTGAAATTCAGACTATAAATTGTATAGAATAGACCATACAAAATTACTTTTTATCTAATTAATGAGGAATGTAATAAAAAAGAGGATTTACCATTTCCAATCTAGGTACAATCGCCACGCTTGGCAAGCGGGTTGGAGATCGTAGTTAAAAAGTGCACACATTATTATCAGCTTATATTTTAACTACTTCTACTACACGGAAACCTCTCAACTACGTTTTTTAATGAAATTAAATCACGCCCTTTTTTTGTAATATCAATCCAGAAACCATGTGACGTTCTAGTCTTTTCTGAACCATATTCTTTTACCACTTCCATTAAATTATAATACTAATAATATTTGTTTTCTGTCTGTCCAGTAGCGAGTGGCATTTGGGCTGGGAGAGAAGTTCGCTGCACGGGGTGAGCTGGTACCATCTACTGCATCCAGACTGCTGCAAGGAAGCTCAGAGTAAACATCGGTTAAGTAAGTATTCATATAACTTCACTTATTTCTGTTATATACAGGCACTATTTAATGAAATTAATTCTGAGTTTGATACTAAGGAAAAAATTGTGGGTTTTTGTGAAGAACACAGTGATTAACAATGTATCACCTAATACCAGTTAATAATTTTCAGTTTTTCGAAAATTTCTCAGTAGTAACACGAAGTCTGGAACTGTGCCCAATATATTGCAATAGGTTCACCCCCTATTACATAGTACTTACAACACAAATAGGTGTACACCGTATAGCAGCATTACGTGCCGAAATATGCACCTCTGCCTACCCTTTCGGGGATAAAAGGCGTGACGTTGAGCAAATATATTTTTTTCATACCATACACACGCGTACCATGATAACACAATAAAAAGCCATTACAAACTCAATCACCAAATTACATATCGTACTCCTAACGTAATTCCATAACATCAACTCGTGCGCAAACTAGACCCGTCAATCTCGCTGTAAACTGCGCGGTTTAATAGTTGTCTAAATGACTGCGTCTGAGCATTGTTTGTGATTAATGACGTATACACAGCATCTCTAGTGTCCCAGTCCGAAACCGTGGGAACTTTTAAATATGACTAGATTAGCAACTACTTTCCTAACGTGACTCACTAAATACTAAGTTTATACGTAACGTTAGTCATTTTTGTCATGACTGATAGTTTCATGTCGCAAAATCGTGTCTGCGCAAATATTTTTCAAACCAAGTTTACACTGATAAGTACTCTGTCAAACTTTTAGTTGTAATGTCAAAGAACTTAACAATGTTGTTCTTAAAACAAACTCAGACGGAGATTAGCTGTCACCCTGAGGCCATTGGTTATAAAGTTCTCAATTACGTTGTACGATACCTGTTAGAACAATATTTTAAACAACGATCTTGACAAGTGGGCCAAGTGTTTGGGCATGTACCAAAAGCCAATGTTGCGAAAAGATGACAATCGACTATCTGGCACATTGCGTGCGATCGCTCGATAACCTACGACAACACAAAAGCGTTTAACACAAACTTATCTGCGTCAACACACGTTAGAGAAAGTCGACTGTCGACTTGACGCGACGGCGACGTGACGATCGTGTGTGAACCTTCCCTTACGTGAGCGATTATATCGACTAAATCGAGCACTCGACTAAATATTACTCAGCGATTCCCAACCCTATGTGTGCAATACAGTGTTCTGTTTTCAAAATCTCGCGCAAAACTCGTGACTTCGCGCTTGACACAAACTTGGTAAATCCGAAATTGGAACACTTTCCGAGGATTCACGCTAAGATGTTCATAAGTCAAATGTCAGACAAATAGAGGTGCGGAGTAATAAAGTATCGACATTATAATAAAATCATCAGTTTACAACCATCTTTACACATAAACAATCCATAAAATCTGGGCTTTAAATATGTCGAGGCCCTTAAAATTGCAATTTACTTCAAAATGGACTCTTAATATAAACTGAAACATTATTAACTCTCAAAACATCAGTTGACTGAAATACGGAGCTCATAACTTACGTGTCGAACATTTAATCTAAATCTACGCCTATTTCTAGTTAGAATGAGAATTAATTACTACAATTTACATTCATATCATTATGTCATTCGTTAAGGTGCGCGTAGGCAGAGCTCTGAATACAGCTCGCAAATCAAACCCACTTTGCCCATACATACCGGGGAGTAAACACACGGGCAGTTTGTCGACCTACAATCGCAACAGTCGTCAATCTCTTCCTCTAAAACCAACAGTCGAGATTGCACAAATGATCGGCTGGCATTAACCCTCATTACTCTCCTACAAACGTATATCCTTACTTCGAATTTCAAATAATTCAACTGACACGACGACATAAGATGTATATTCGAATGACAGAATAGAGTAACGATCTTTGTTGAATCGGAATCGTACTTGGCAATGCATCGTAGTCGAGTCATCATTCGAATGATTCGATAATCGGTAATGACAAGGACGGCTCGGCTTGTGCGGTGACCTTTGGGTTGTATTGGCTTTGGTTTAGCGGTAACTGCTTTGATTGCTTTTTATTATTACTTTTTGTTATTGATACTTCAAATTGTATTGTTGTTTTATATCGGTACAAATTTTTGATTTGTCTAAAATACTATACATACATTTGTTAGCTCATACCTTTGATTCATTCATGTATATCCAGACAGAAACCTCAGCTAATGACTACTTCATTGTAATTTTATAGCTTCTTACAAATTCATACTAAGTATAAAAGTAGCTACTCATTATACTTGTTATACTTATACTTGGTCTAGCTTAACCAAACCAAAATGCTATCCTTCTCCATACATTACAAAACAAGAATATCTATATACACAAGGAATATAAATCATAACTACAATAGAGATTTAATTGAAATCCTGCGTAATGACGAATGATTTAGAGCTTTGTCAATAATATAATATGTTGATAGATTTTACTGCCTTGTCAACTGTTCTATGGTACTGGGTTAATTAACTACATAACTTGCTGACCCGAACTTCATAGTACCTAAGAATCGAACACCGTGTGAAATATTTGTGGGAAATTAATTTTCTTTCTGTGATTTCTCCGGGTTAACGGGTATAATTAAATGTGTCGAAAGCTAAAAAAGTATTCAACAAGTGTAGTAGGTACGTACTTTAGTTTCTGCTTACTCCAACGGGAAAAAGTCGTGAATTTATGTACATAATAGCTTCTGCTATCAACTTTACTCGTTTTCCCGTGGGATAAAAAGTATCCTGTCACCGAAATCAGCTATTACTGTCTGTACACCAAATTTCATCAAAATCCGTTCATTCCCAACCAACAAAAGTTAGTTTTATAGAAGGCCATAGAACGTTTTGTAAAAACTAAACGGTGGTCAAATAAAAGGCCAAAGAAGGTGCATCTACAAAGAAAGTGGCGCAATTATATCTCCATTCAGTGTTAAAGTAGAACTATATGGGTATCAGGCATGACAATTTTGTGATATATAAGCCACCGCAGCACTACTAAAGTGTTTTTGGGTACTGTAAAAGAGTTCATGATTCCATTACATCACTAAAATTCATCATTCATTCATTTTACATTCGTTCACGTCGCTGCAGTGTCTCAGTGTTTTAGAAGAGAAATAAAAAAATAAGAAAAGTGACGAGGTATCGTGGTGAGTAAGATATTATTTTGTACTTAATCGAATTATTTGTCTCTTACGAGGAAAATGTTGTGCGACTGTAATTTTACTGATAAACTATGTATGGATTTACGACATATTTGAATGCCCCCTTTGAATTAATGAGCTTTTACTAAAATAATTTCTTATTTTAAGTTATAAACATAGTTCCAGGTTCCTTAACTCTACTATAGTACTCATTATGATAAATTACATCCACCATTACATGAAATTAGGGTTCCTTTTGAGCTTGTTTGTTATTTTTGTTTTATTTTTTGTCCTTATTCCATAAATATGATGAATACTTTTGTTAATGAATAAATGTTATGGTTTATAAATCTGTGTAGGTACTACGTATGACGTCAGAGAAGTATAACTACGTACATACATATCGTCACACCTTTAATCCCCGAAGGGGTAGGCAGAGGTGCACATTATGGCACGTTATGCCACTGTGTACACCCACATTTCACAATTATTTATATTGTAAGTCCCATGTAATAGGTGAAATATTATAATTAATAGCCCAATGCTTCAAACCATCTCGTAGTTGCTGGTTTTTTTTTCAGTTGAATCAATCAAAACAATCTGAAAAACTGTCACACCTGGAATCGCTGTCCACAAATGAATTATTCTCCATTTCATCACTGACATGAACTGTATTTTGTACGGAACCATTTTCTATAAATGGGTCTTCAAAAGGAATTATTCAAATGTCAATATTGTTGTAGAAGAGCGATAGAAGTGCTTTTACAAAACGGAATTATCATTTAAAAGCATTGCTAGCCTAACTTTATACACAATAATAATGTTTTAAAACACATAAGATCTCCGTTATAGTACTGTAGTGTAATAGAGGAACTATAATAGTTATAAAAAAACAATCTGCTTCTAAAAAGTGTATTTGTGATATAAGTTTATCACTACAGCTATAATGGGCATTAACAACCTTTTATAAGACAATTAAGCTATATAAATATAATTTGAAACTCAGCTGTATCACCAAATCACTCCGATGTAGACTTTTTGTGCCCACTATATTACTGTGTACTGTAACGATGATCTTAAAACCCTCAATATCGTAATATCGTCCTATTCCTGAGTTGTCATCTCTACTTTAACAAACGACACATAGGAGTTCGTTTCGAACCTTTATTGCGCAAATTAGGCGCATTAGGGTGACAGTTAAAACTGTTATGAAGTTCAATCGTTGTATACTAGTCACAATGGAGGTTGCTATAACGCCTGACTATAACAGCTATATAAAGTCGTGAAGTAAACCTTTACATCAACTATTAATAGGTCGTTTTTGCTATATAAACTTATAGAGCCAAACTGTGTTGTCAAACGCTTTTACACAACAATCAGTCACCACCAAAACCTTTATACATCATTTACCCAGCTTTTTTGAGATATAAGGTTTGGTTATAGGGCAAAATTGTTAGTTGGGATTAGTTTCAGCGATATTGACGGATAAACATCCAAACAAATAAACTTTTACGTTTATAATATTAGTGTGATTCATAGGTTGTATATGTTTAGCATTTCCATGGAAACATGAGTTACATTTATAGTACGAAAAACCCCGGTAGCAAATTAACATTGTTTTTAAGATATCACTACCTCAACACGGATCCAATGGAGGTAGCGCAATGAATTAATTATTCAAATAATTGTTGATAAATAAGTAATAAATTAATACTAATAAATAAATTATTCTGGTGTCTATGTCTTCTCAGTTATTACCGGATCTGTGTGTTTAAATCATACGTATATAGGATGATTTTTAAACTTTGATTCAGAATGACTAAGCATAAAGTCTTGGCACAGTCGCGCTTGCAGTTACACCTCCTCGACTTAACCAGTGACCAGGATATTTGTTAATAAATACATACATCAAGTCACACCTTTTAATTCTCAATGGGATAGACAGAGGTGTATAAATTATTAGAGCTATGGCCATTTACCGGTCACAATTTCAGGCCCACGCTATTACTGAAAAGTTGTCAAAAAACCGATAAAACCCCAATTAAACCTATGTCTGATCTAGAAATTGAACTCATTGCTTAGGAATTGCACTTACGAAGCAAAATTTAATAAATTATTCATTAAAACATTTAAATTGTAAGTAATAGCAATATACATATAAAAACAAATAATAATTAATATAATCGTACTGTATGTTTTACAACAGTATCCAAGTACATAATTCAATTGACTATTTACTTAGTCATTTATGTAAAAACAATAAACTGTTTTAATATAATTTTAATAGGCACTAGTATTAATAAACTCCTTGTATATTTAAAGACTATCGGGATATTTGAATAAGTATCCCACGGTCTTATGAATATTCGAAATAATCGGTAAAATCGATAGCCGAATACGGTGTACTCACGATAATAAAATAAACAATAAATATCTTTGTGCTGTATTAAATAATAAATATTATTCTGTTCTAGACTGTAACCTACTTCAATCGTGGTTATTCAAAGTAATATTTACATAGGAACATTTGTAACATATACGAGTCTTATACATATTATGTTAAGTCTTTGACTGCCAATAGAAAACTGTTGAAGGTAAATCCTCCGCTAACGTCGGTCACCGGTGGCCACCACGGCGTTCAATGTGTTAATGAATCCCTAGTCCCCCACTCCAGCCTAATACCATATTCCTGACATCATTTTAGACATCGTCCTACTATGTAAATCGATAACGAACTTTAAATTCTTGTAGAAATGCCACCATCGTATATCATGTACAGATTTTACACGGTGCAATTAATTTAATGTTTAACTAGAAGTAATAAAAAGGCAACTAACTGTTTATTGCACCAGAAAATGTAAAGGCAATAACAATCTTAGTCGTTTCCAAACTCACCTATTTAAGTAAATCGTGCTCAATTTAAAAACGTCCATTTATATTTCAAAACTATAAAAAGGGCTCGCCGATTAAATACCAATAAATGATAATCGATACTTACAATCGTTTAGCTATAAATAATAACGTCGAATCACTTTATAAGAGAAAGCTCAAACATAATAAAACGCTACAGTAACTATAAACAAATAAAACTAACTAGCGATGATCACAACTCATATTAGCATCGTTAGGTATCGATAAACACAACAAATTGATTTCGTAAACATCGGTCATACGAATCGAGAATCGATTTATCTCCGAATGATCGACAAACAAAACGAGTAACCATTTATGACGATTCGATGGACGTTAGAATCGAATGCCTTTTACGGCGATTCGTATGATCGGAAGACCATTCCTGGCGCATGTAAATTACTATCATAACATCATTGTCAAAGGCAAACACCTTGTATTATGTTGGATTACAGTCAAAGAAATAAGAACCCTATCTATATGTCTGAAAGTTAATATTTGAATGTGATTAGCTTGTGTCTTGGAACTTTTGGTATATGTTTGTCCCAGTGTGAACCGCACCTCGATAATCTTTATATTAACGACGTTCTAATTTTAGGGCTATTCAATTATAACTATTCACACCGATATTGTGATTGTGTATTTGTGTATTTATAATTTCTTACAACTGGTTTGTTTGTACACACGAACACACACACACAGCAGAAGCATAAGACGTTTTAGTTTTGCTTCCCATTTTAATTGTCCAACTTTATAAATACAGGCATGTTTGCTATACTCTGTAATGCAGTATTCTGTTTTTCATCATCACGCCTTTTTCCCCGAAGGGGTAAGCAGAGGTACACACGTAATGCCACTGTACAGTGTAAAATGTTTTCACACACTTTTCACTATTTACGTTGTAAGTCCCATGTAATGGGTGGTGAGTGTATTGCCATATACCGGGCATGTTTCCAGACTCCGTGCTACTACTGAGAAATTGTAATATAAATGTATGTAACGGAGTATTAACAGTCTTGAAACAAAAAGGATCTTAAATCTTCATAGTGCTGTCTATACATAAAAATGACGTCATTCACTCCAGGATATTTAGATTAGCACTTAATTTAAAAAGCAAACAGCGGGACATATCTCATCAATGAAATATACAAATTCGAAACAAAAAAACTGTCAATGTTTTTATACATGTAACACACTACATATCATATACATTGTACATTTTAATAACTACAAAGTGTTATTTACAAAGTGTACATAAAAACTATATTAAGTACTTTATTGTTCGACAAAAAAGGTTAACAAGTATCAATTATTTAGTAGTGATGAGACGATGTGCGATGTGCGATATAAAAAATATTCTATGTACGGAACATAATCTGTGAACAAAAAATTTTGCATAAAGACCTTTATTAATATGCAGGATCTAATTTTTTTGAGGATTATTATTTTTATTGCCATGACATAGTGCTTGTGCTTCCTTGAAGGGGTAGGCAGAGCTAGCTTATGCTGAATTGTGATATCAAGGATGTAAAATTTGAATGCACGGTTGGCGCGGTGGCTGGGCAACTTCCGTGCAAAGTGTCACGGGTTAGATACCCGTACGAAACAACTATTTGTGTGATCCACAAATTGTGGTTTCGGGTCTGGATGTCATCGTGCCCGGTTGAAATTGTATGTTTGTAAACGCTTCTTCTTTCTTATCTACAGGACTTAATCCTGTAAACATTTTGGCAACGTCTACAAAAACAAGTATTACTTTTGCGCAACTTATTCTTCACGTTAGACTATGGTCTTAGAAAGTAAGAGTTTATCTGCGTACCTATAAACATTTTAGAAACAGCAAAAAAATTAGCCAAGTACATATTTATTACTTTAGCATATTTGTTCTTTACGTTAAGTTTGACTATTATGACTACAAGCACAATCTTTATTTTTTATCATCATTTTACTTGAAAGTCACTATGTTTACCACGTTATCAACTATACTTTTATTCTAACTACCAACCCTCTCCAATCGCCCACAGTAACGCAATCAGAACAGGAGCGTTCCTGCATCGCCTTGCTTCGACTGCAGCGCCGCTCCGGTCAGTTCCTCTGGGTGCACGCAGTACTGCAGCTCAAGGACAACCTGGAGAACTCACAGCGACCTGTCATTGTGTGCACTAACCAGGTGTTAAGGTGAGTAGCTGTATACATTATTTCATAGTATACTTTACCATACGTAGAAAGTATCTGTCTGATTTGAGATTGAGCGCTGGTTTTTGTTATTTTTTTTATTGTATGAGACGCGATAAGCTTCACTAGAAGACTGACCGACAGACAGATTTTTTGATATTGTAACATTTGCTTTGTCGCTCAAAAGTGTCTTCCCGATCTATTTTAAATAAATAATTTTGACTTTGTCGGTATACAAGCAGACACGGATAACCGGCCACAGGAGTTACAAATGCATTGTGGGCCTTTTGTCTGTCATAATTTACTTTACTATAAGTAAATAGGTATTTATTATATATTTTAAAGTTGAATTGCAAATTGGATCTTCATTATTATCAAAAACTCGTGATAGTCCTCTGTTGATCCGTAGATCGTCGTAGAAAACATAACAAAATCGTTTAAAATCAATACTCACGACTAGAAATTCTGCACTTAATATCAATTACAAATAATAATATTTCTTGAGGGTATCATACTAGTAATAAGTCACCTCACAGGTCCATTGGGTGAGGCACATAGCAATCATTGGAAAATTATTGCCCTTTAATATTTCTTCAAGCGATTTATCCATTCGCATTACTATTTGACTATGGTATTACAAATAATTACAAGTCTAACCAATCATGTTAAGCCAGTTGTTATTAGAACCATTAAATTATATGTTTCATAATTAAATATCAGTGTTCGACTTGTCATAGAAGATTAGAGTTATTTCTATAATTAATTAATTTCATGTTTTTGTGACCTATTGGGGTAAATATTGCACGCCTGTTATTCTTGAAAAGGTTAATAGTTACATTCAGTTTTCATCAATAATTTCCACACACATATACACGTGTCTTAATACAAGTCTAGATATCACTTACTATGACATTCATAAGAGCGTCCATTTTACCGTCCTTTTAACCGATTTAATATTATGTGTATTAAATTGAACCTTAAAAGTATTCCAGTCGACTCTCGTTAATTCGAAATTCAAAGCACTTTTGAATTACCACATGGAAGAATGGTCTAAAATTTGAACTTTCGTCAGATATTTTTTTAATTTTATTTATTTATTTAATTGAATAGAACGGTACAAAAAACCAATTACACTACTCAAAACAAGTGCTTATGTGTTTACCTCTGCAAACTCTGAGATCTTTCTGTTCCTTTCTCTCTGCAACTTCGAATTATCGAGAGTTTGACGCCGATGAGTTCGAATTAACGAGTCATGGTTACGTAGCAATGACTTTTTTGTTCGAATTACTGAGTGCACAAAAATGTATTAGGGACCTCGTGATAGCTTCGGGGCCCCAAGAGGTTCAAATTATCAAAGGTTTGAATTATCCAGTGTCGTCTGTATTATTTAAAAGTAATCATCACAATTCAAGACTTTCAGACTAGGAATAATTTATAAACGTGTTTAAGAACTGTTCCTACGCCCAAGTTTTAACAATAGATAGGTATATGTTAAATATACCTATACATTTAAACATACCTAGTAACACAGCAATAATTACATAATACATTCATAAACGTCAAAAGCTCAAGTAAATGCAAACACTTGAATAAAGCAGTAAAGTAACTAATATCGCGATTTAATATAAAGCGGCTTAAATTACATTTAGTGTTACTGGCTAACTCAAATAAATTCTATCACAGAATAACTCAAATTATATGCACGGAGAGTAGGTAAGAAATGGAGTAGCCGAATTACGAAATTATGATTTAAAAAATTGCAATTTGTAAGCTTTTTTTACTATTAGGTCTAATGACAAAGTCACAATGTATTATTTTCATTGAAGTTTCTTTTTACGGATTACTACGATATATTATTACGAGTACAATCTTTATTAATCTATAAGATCTATTTTTGAAAAAAGAGGGCTAGGTATTGTCACCGGGATTATTATTTCTAAATCAAGTTTTGAATCGGTTATATCATAATCGGTAATGAAACGTTAGTATTCAAGGTAAAACATTATATTAGTAAGTAATCATATTCAAGCATCATCTCTCTAGCATTCTCTTCAAATCTTAATAGCAAAAAATCAGCACCTAAAAAGACCTCCCTTAAACCACTCACTAAACTAAACCTCTATTTTCTCCAACCATCTTTATCGACCCACACATCAAATTAAACCTTTCTATCAAACAATATCACAATATCATGTAAACCAAATACTAAAAGCTGCGATATTTATCGTTAAAATACCGGTGTTCAAGCACCAACCAATTATGTTTACTGCCGTGCGATCCAACTTGGTAATTATGAATTAAACCATAATTGGAGATAATTTTACAAGGCATGTTTGCATCCATCTTGACAACATTTTTTTAATTCCAAGATGCAACGTGCTATATTTCCTTTTATGGGATGTGTCTGGGTAATCTGTGACTGGTATGACTAGGAGTCTAGGTGTAGTGACGTGAATTACCTTATAAATGTTTATTTATAGTAATTGTTGAAACTTTAGGAAACTTTATATTAGCTCTTAATACCTTTATCATTTGAATCTGTTTCTTCATGCTGTTTATACTTTAAAGTGTGTGGGCACTAATATACACTAATACATGTTGCAGGCATCGGTTTATTTAAAATTATCTGACAAAGTGACAAATAGCGTAACTGCACTTAATCCAATTAATCAGTGAATGGTGCTAAATCACACATCGATAGTTGAATTATTCAAATGTGCCTTATTTGGAAATGAGTGAACAAACAAGATCTTCTTTCGATCCAACCCCAGTTCAAATAAAATAACCCAAGAAAATAAAATTCTCAAACAAAATAACGTGATACAAAACTAAAAAGCTTAAAAGAACAATAACTCCACGTATTTCAGAAAGTAAAGCTCGCAAACTAATTGAGCCCAAAGCCACACTATTAACCGAACCGATAATTCCACCGGCCCACGGTGCGCGGACTTTGAAAAATTACGGTCATAACTTAACGCGGTCACTTACAGACTTCCCTATTGAGATATCAATACTAGATGACGTCGTACGACGTACGCCTCTCGCGTAAACACGGCCCTTACTATTGTTGATGCAAACTCGATTGTTGTTTAAGAATTTATGAGGTTTGAAGAAGATAGTTTCAAGTGGAGACAATAATATTTGGAGTGCCAAATTGGTCATAATCTTTGAGAGTTAACAATTAGCAACAGAAATTAATAACCGATGTCAATTCATAGTCTCTTTTTTATAGAACAAAATCTTATTGGCAGAAATTCCATATAATTGTCAAAAATCGATCATAATCATAATGACTTTAGATCGAAATCGGTTTTAATTTTGGCCTTTGGTTTAATTTTGTGTAATTTAGCTAGTTCACAATTCCCTAGTAACAAAAAACAATATTAAAAAATGCAACAATAGTCCAACAGTCAACATACGTATTACATACCTTAGACGTTGATATACGCTATCCAATTAATGAAATAAAGTTGTACGTACACAGTCATGTTTTCTAAATAGGAAGACAATCCATTATAAATTCCACTCATGTGCCAACCATAACTTTTCTATGCCTTGTTAATTGGCGTTAATAGTCACAATCATAGTCTAGCAATTTTAGAAGGCCAATTATGTTTCATTTTGTTTACTTGTCTTGATTGAAGTAACCTATATTTGACTTCTTCTAATGATACACTACGTAATCATTTTCATTCAGAGCATTCGTTATTTGGTCTATTCTTTGATTTTTTGCTCGTGTTTCGATTTCAACATGGCTGGCTTCGAATCTAAGTTAGTTTGCAAGCACTTTCAGCAATAAATTAGATTTAACGATCACACATGCTCTAGTGACAGTTTGCGTACACCGATACCGAGACAACTTTCGCTGAATGCTTTCAGATGTTTCTAATCGGTAGAGGCGAACTGGAAATATGTAACAAACTTTGAATAGGACTGCAGAATATAAGAGCCAGATAGGGTCAAAGCTCCAAGGCGATAGGTCGAAACCCAGACTTGTCGATTGTTTTTCGAGTTTCCTTATTAAATAAATCAGAACATAGTTCATCAGTTCAGACCCGCTTTTGATCTCCCGCGATCATTTCCTAAGCTCTATTGCGAATATTTATCTCTTCTGTTCTATGCAATCGAGTGTTAAAACTCGATCGAACATCTAGAGTCCGTAGTGAAGCTTTACAGAGAATAAATATTGTAAGGGGGTGATTTATAGAGCCGGGGCGAGCCTCGCAAGCCGATCGGCCGGCCGATGTTACTATCGGGATGGCTTGAAATATGCCTGCAAAGGGCTATTGTTGTGATGTGAGAAACGGTGTTTAACAAGCGCCGGGTTTGATCGATGGACCCGGCGGATACAACCGTCTATATTTTATAGCACGAAAATACACGAAAACTGCTGCTAATTTTGTAAATTTGTTCGAGATGTATGGCTCGATTGGTATGAGTAAACTTTTGTTTAGAAAGCCATGTTGAAAAAAATGTTTACTGACATTGTTGAGTAAGATGTTGCCTCCTATCATCCATCACATAATACACTGTAGATAAGCGGACTGAGGATTGCAACAAAAAGCGCACAGCTGCTAGAAGAGATTCTACAACAATGCAAAACATTTCCCTAGGAACTCCTTGCGCTTAAGGGCCATTAAAGGCGTAATTAAGATAACGTCTGACTTAACACTTTCCTAAACATTAAATTCAACACTATTCACAATCCGGATTAGGCATCTAGATAATAATCGGCGCGAACAAAGTCATTATGACTCGGCCTACAGTGACAAGACCGATTCATATTAGTCGTGGTAGGCGCTATTTAGATAGTAAATCTAAATTAATTTGAATGGGCGAGTGGGTGACAGTCCAGCTGACCTAAACAATCAGGCACAAAGGGCGGTGGCGCAGTCCTTAGCCACTTAGGTCTTTGAAGGGAGCGGTGCATGTCATAAGCAGACATTCAAGCGATAATAACACCTGAAGACCATTTACCTACCGTTAAAAGGCTTAATTTTGCCCGTAGTTACTTCAAAATGCACGTTATGAAATTCAAAGAGCTTTGGTTTTCAAGCAATTAACTAGACGGGTAAACAAATTGGTTTTACTTAGATCCAACGTTTGAAAACATGAATTATTTTCTGAGAATGACAAAAGCCTGTGTATCAATGGCGTTTGTACCGTATTATTAGAAGCTAAGGATATTTGTACGAGCTTTTTGCTTCTTTAGATAAGTAATTATGTACTGGGTATTGTTGTTTAAAATATATCATAATATAAGTTATAGGAGTAATTTCGACTTTAGTAGAGTAAA
Organism: Spodoptera frugiperda; assembly: GCF_023101765.2. Classification (NCBI taxonomy): domain Eukaryota; kingdom Metazoa; phylum Arthropoda; class Insecta; order Lepidoptera; family Noctuidae; genus Spodoptera; species Spodoptera frugiperda. The sequence continues at coordinate 6,965,858 of NC_064229.1, read as the reverse complement.
CACTACCGCTCCACTTTACAAATTGCACCAAATGTTATACGGTGGTGGCTATAAATCCGCTGTGCTCACAAGCTCAGTTGCATTGTTCGCGGGATTGCGTCATTTGTCACGTTTCTGCGCTGATGCTCTTGCGCAACCTACTCATGTTACTTCGTGCTCTCCACTGACAAATACTGTTGCTTTTAATAATGAGCCCGGCTTACGTGAATAACTGATTTAATGGCGTCTCGAGCTTTATTTTCTAGCTGCATTATCGGTAACCACAACATTTCGTAGTGGCTGAAAATTCCAAGGCACAAAAAAGCTTGTGAACCACGCTTAATTTGATTCACCTCTTTGAACTTTAGAACCGTCTACTTAACCTACACGTGGTTCTCGTAGCTGTTGAGATTGCTAGTCCAGATCCTCAAATTAAATTTCAATATTGAAATAAACCGAGTAGTAATTTAACGCTCGTTTATACACACCTATGGCATGTACAAGTGATACGGTGAACGACAACAAATTGTCAACATGTCGGCCGCCTACGTCATGTCGCCGAGATTTATGCGTTCAGGCTGCGCGGACGCACAAATTGGCGGGAAACTGAGAACATGGACGGATACGTTGATTTCCAACATTCCATTAACTCGGTTATGCATAACAAGCACCGGATTATGTAGACAATATAAAAAAGTCTAACTAGAATGCCTGAACCTTGAAAATTATCTTTAAAGGATCTCAGTTAAATGGTTCTACTACATTATATAGCCGTTGGCAGATTTACATTGACATAATTAACTAAATACGTGTTTGAACTTATGATGATAAAGCTCGTGAATCATTTCTGTACACACGTCAGCTGCCCAAAATGACTAATGAAGAAGAAAAAAACACTACCTACTTATATTAACCTAAACTTTTGTTTTCGCACTTAAATCTAAAGTATATCTTCTTTGACACCTCCACAAACATTAAGATGTATCTTCCTAACACCTCAATTCAAGTCGGCCGTTCAAACCACTAAATAATATGCAAACAACTTATTATACAAAATGAGAATAAAATTAATGGCATCTAATGTGCATAAGTTACCTACTGTTTCTGCGATATCTCCGAAGCGTTCAGTAAGGCTTTTAGCATAAATAAAATGTTAGCACAGACTAGCTATAAATCACTAAGGTCGTAAGGGTCAAGTTTATTAATGCAGAACGCGTGTAAACATAGGAATAACGTTTTATCCAAACGCCCTTTTGGTTTCGGAGCTGAAGTACTGAATACTTCACAACAGTATCTCTTTACTTGCAGTGAATGTAATAGCGATTTGTCGCCGTCCAACACATATCTAAACTTTGATGTACTGTCAGCGTCAGTTAAGCGTACATAATAGTACCTAGACATAAAAAAACATTGTTAAAGTTCATTAGGTAATTTTAGCATTCACAGAATAAGAAATTTTCTTTATAAAGATGTTTTTTTCTAATAGTGTTCTACTCAAAAATGCTAATCAACATAATAAATAACTACCTAATATAAAACAGGTAGGTACTCGCCATCGGGAGGTGCAAAATGCTTGGTGAATCACTCACATAATGAGTTGAAGCTTACCTATATATTCAACATTAGTTAAGCAACGCATAAATATTAAAGGTGCATATTACTTCAGATAGATATTCTCACAGTAATTCCTTCGAAGTATTTTCAACCCACCTGTACCAGTGTAGGTCCAGGGCTCAGTCCAACTATGTGACATTTCCCTGCATCCACTATCTTAAAGGTTGCCAACACAAACGTTAACTGAACTCGCGCGAAAGGTTACATTAAATACAAATTCAATACCGTGTATTCACCTTGCCTTACCCGCAGTCATTACCTACATGTCGTTTGTTTAAATGTTCCTCATTTTGTCGACAATCGGAGATGTGTGACGTAGATAACATACGTTCGTATCATTTGTTAACTAGTAACGAACGCAGTTGTTAACAAATTTTATTAGCAATACGTTTGTTTAAGGACATTGCGATTTAAGATAACTAACAATTAATTTGTTTAACAAAAGAAGTTTCGTCAAAAGCTTTGATCAAAACCCTTTTGTAATGCAAGCGATAAAATTCTCGCTATTCGAAAAGGCAGTTCCTTTATCTGAAAATCTCAGACAGCAAACTGTATTTTAAGTATTTGTGGGAAGGCCGCTAAACAACAGTGACTTGTTAAACACATTACAAGTCTAATATATACTATCGTTATCAGCGATTAGTGTAATGGAATATCGCCTAAACTACTTCGATACATAATTAATAGGTGCTCGTAACGCATGGCGAAACGAAACCTACTCAATATAAACATTAAACTTTATACTCCTCTTTACTATTATAGTAATGGCTAAAGCTTGTAACAATGTCGTTGAGACTAACGCGAATTCTTTCCAGTTATATGCAATCACCATTTAAAAGTTATTTTAATTGTTTGCGGAGCTCATAACTTAGGTACGATCTATTTCGAGTTCAAGGTTTCTTACGCTTTAACAACCTATTATTGGCTTTATGCTCAGATAAATATCGAGCGCCAGCCTCTTTAATTTTAATGGTAAATGTACTGAGGACTACGAGTATGGCAAAGAGCGGCAATCTGTTCCCATGTAGATCTAATAGTCTAATAGTCTAAATCTAATAGTGGACTACCACAGGCCGTTGATGTGGTACTGAAGATAAGGTCCCAATTTTAACTCGTGTGTATAATTATCAAACCAATTGACCCTTATGTACTTAAATGGCAATTTAGTCTAACCCTGTCCTATTGTCTACAGTGAACAAGAAGCAGCAGTAATGAAAGCAAATCCGTGGCTCTACCATTACTACGCAGTTCAATCCAAACTACACTATGGGCTGGCGTACGAAGCTGCAACGAGGATGTATGGACCGCCACCGCCAGACATACAAGTCTACCCTCCAGCAATGCAGTACACGCCGACTCCACCAGTCTGCATCAATGGCACCCAACCTGTCATGATGCCCAATCCTGGTATACAACCTCATATACCACATGTGCCGCCACACTTAACACCCATGCATTACGCCTACGAAAGAACCGACAACGGACCCGTCGATTATTCAGTCTCGCTGCAGGAAAATAGGTAAGATATTCTACTTTCCAATTTGATGGTCAACAATTGTTTATTATGCAAATAGAATTAAACCGTTCATGGCCATAACGCGATTAATTTGAAATAGTAAATTGTTAGATCATCTCACAGCACAGAATTTAGGTAAATATCAAGTATGGCCTAGAAATTATCTTGTTAATTGCACTATGACCTCATGCTGTCTATCAAGTATGTCGTTTTAAGGAATGCACGTGTAAATTAGCTTCATCTTGAAATTGTTTTCTGACTTGTTACGATCTTGCGCAGTTAGTACGATTGCCATACCGCATGTGTAACTTTAGTTTTCTATTTCAGATACCACAATTTACGGATAGAGGATACGAGGATCCAGCCTAATGCTAAGCGGAAAGGGAAAAGTATAGACGATAAATCAAACACACCAATATCAAATATGTCACCACGTTGTACACCTTTAACTATCACTTCAGGGGGCGACACATTAGTAGCAGTTTCAGCAGGATCCATTGCCAGTAGAAGACCGGGATCTAAAAATTTTAACATAACAGAAACAGAAATGGTTGATCAATGGAATCCAAGTCCCACATGGTCAGAATCAGCGCTACAAAAAGTGCCTGACGTCTGTCACCAAGACCTAAGTCCTTACGTGACGACGACGCCTCCTACGCCGTCCGGGACACCTACAGCCTACACCCACAACTATAGTCACACCTTCGTATTCGACTGGTCACCAGAGCAATATGTTCCTCATACTAACAATAGATGTAACACAATAACCACAGAAAGTTCCTATCAACAGACGTGGAATAGGAGCCAAAGGACAACGTTCGCTAATAGCGCCGAGAACTCGGTAGATGAAAACTCCAATCCTAATAGATTAAGTTTACCAATGAGGGTCAGTAATCCACCGCCAGCGTATAATGCATCTAGGGAAGACGTACTTAGAAGGCAAATTGGTAAGTTACTGCATTTGAATTGAATGAGAATTTTAGTTATCGTATCTACTGTTGGAACCAATATTTCGTATCTTAAGATAGTTGGAATCTGTTTCGAAGTGCAGAGATTGTAGATACATAAATAAAGCAAGATAAATGCGCAGCAGCAATGCGTCTGCACTACCTACACCAGATAAAACATCAGAATAAAATATATTAACGTTCCCTTTTTCTTATTGTTCTAGATCGACCACATTCAGATTCGCCGGATGCAGCCTGCGTTATAACTGTAATATAATTCCATATAATTTCTTTAAATAGTTAAATAATTTGTTACCCTGTAATAATAAATTTTATTAATTTTAGAAAAAAGCTCTGGAACTCTCCTGTGATCTTTGTGTATAATTATTTTTTGTATAA